>NC_134234.1:189915560-191165560 GCF_965152275.1 Natator depressus | reverse complement strand
ATATTGTGACAAAGCAACTGCAAGGTATGTGAAATGAGTTGTATAGTCAAAAGGCACACTGTACGGCAAGGCTAAGTTTTTCAAAACTGCCACAGTGATATGGACACTCCATTTCCATTCAGATTAATTAGAATTGAGCATCCAAAGCCCTTTGGCAGTTTTTAAAATCACAGCCAAACTGTTTAACTCTTAGAAATGACTGTTCACAGGAACAGTCCTATCACCCTGTCAAAAACAAACTTTGGGCTGTGTCCCCTTTAAAATCTTTGCAGGATTATCTGATATTGGTCAGTTACAGAAGACCCATCAGTGGGAAATCCACTGATCATGTTAAGTAGAAACCTTAATGTAAATTGCCAGGCATTCCATCTCCATGTACTGTGTGGCACTTGGGTCAGACTGAATCAGAGGTATTCTGAAAAAAAGAGGCAGCTCAGAAGGCCTAATCAGACATTCCACTGCTTGTGAGAATGGATTTCACCTAAAGAATCATAGAATATCAGGGTTGGAAGGAACCTCAGGAGGTCATCTAGTCCAACCCCCTGCTCAAAGCAGGACCAATCCCCAACTAAATCATGCCAGCCAGGGCTTTGTCAAGCCTGACCTTAAAAACTTCAAAGGAAGGAGATTCCACTACCTCCCTAGGTAACCCATTCCACTGCTTCACCACTGTCCTAGTGAAAAAGTTTTTCCTAATATCCAAGAATTGTAATTAGCAGTCAGCTGTGGCCAGTAGTCAAGTGGCTAGTTTATATGGTCAAAAATCCCCTCCCTGATGGATCTATAGAGTAACACTTAGTTTGCTATGGCTCTCCCTTTAGTGCGGTCAGACAGGGAGAAAACAAAACGAAGCTGTCAGCAGGCAGTGTCATCAGGGTCAGACACACCCTGTCCCACTGGTAGGTGGAGATAGGGGATGTGCAGTTCAACTATCTGTCCACCCCCCATTAAGGAATGCGAAGTTCCACATTTGGATTGTAGGCTCATAAATGTACTGCTCACACAATTACACAAAATATTCATATTTTAGATGCTTTTTTTGAAGGAGCAGTTATCCATTTATAGGTCTATCTTAGCCCTTCCCTCAAAACTTGGGTTTTCCATAATTTATCCTAATCAGTGAAGTTGGTATTCAGTCTTAACAGTTACGGCAACTCTTATATAACCAAATATTCATAGCTGAGATTAGAGACATACATAGAAATTAAGAGAATTTGAAACAAAGGTCAAAATGATATTGTAAACTGTGAGTCTATTAAAAAAAAAACTTCATGAAAAAAGTATAAACCCAGGTCATTTAAAAAACAGATGGGAGAATTACTGAATATTATCTACTCTTTTTCCTAAGAGAACAGGCCTAAATAACAGGAATCAGTCACAAAGAAGGGGTCACCATTCTCATTTTAATATACGTTTGGAACTAGTGCAGTCATGTCCAGGGTCTGGGGAAAGCCAGATATTTGGGCAGCTTATTATTTAGTATTGAAACTGCAAATTACTGAGACACTCTGTGAAATCCCCTTTAAAAAAGAGTGCTTATTTAACATGAGTGTTTGGAACAGAACGTTTGACTGATGTGGCTGATTTTTATAGTTAGCACAGCTTCATATGGTTGAACCATCATTTTCCTAACTGGTGTGGGTCTTTAAAAAAACAAAAACCCCATGTAAAATATTTTGGATATTTTCCTCAGGAGCTCCCACAGTGTGAGTTGTGCCTAGGTGTTTGAACCAAGATTTTCAAAAGTGATTTTTGGGTGCCCAAGCTGAAACACCCTAAAGGGGCCTGATATTCATAAAGTGTTTAGCACCGTTCTCTGAAAAATTAGACCCCTGTAAGGTCTTTCATGCTGGACATCCTGAAATTGAGCCACTCAAATTCACTGATCATATTTGACAATATGTACTATGACGCTCTTTTTAAATGGTTCTCATAGTCTTTGGGCCTAACTCAGACCTGGTGTAAACTGGTGCAACTCTATCAGCTCTTACAGCACAGTGCAGACAGAATTCGGCCTTTTGTTTATAATGAAAGCACTAGCTAAGCCTGTTAGGAGTAGTGCATGTTAAATATATTGCTCTGACTACATTGATAGCATGTAGTTGGAGGAACTATATCCATTTTTATATCTCATGGAGACAAATAAAACTTGCTGGCTGTTTCCCTTCCCTTTGATCCCCAACTTGATGAAAATATCCCACCAACAGTCCAACGTTTCTTTTAATATATCCTTATGTTTGGGCACTTTACAGAAAATCTTAGCCCCATTATCAAATGACATAATCCCATAACACAGGAAATATACCACAGAGAGTCTGATCATGCTCCCACTGAAGCCAGTGACAAATGTTGCCATTGACTTGGTGGATAGAGATGTAGGTTCATAAGGAATACCTTCATGAATCTTTCCTACATCAATAACATTTCTTAGGGCTCAGCTACACTTAAAAAGTTTTACTTTTGTTGCGGGGCTTGTTAGTTATATCAGTAAAAGCCCTAGTGTGGCTACAGTGATAACGGTGTAAGGGTCCCTGACATCCATATAGTTTATTCAGCTTCCCAAACCAGAATAAACTATACCAATTTAAGCACTTTTATATGGGTGTAATGGTGTCTGCACTAATGGATTTTTTACCACTTTAACTATACTGGTATAATTTATTGTGCAAGTTCAAATAAAGCCAGATTGATGAGTTAAAGAGAGACTAAATTAGTGCACTTTTCTAAGCTAAAGAAAGGGTCACACCTCTCAGGAGGTTGGGGGGAAGTGAAGAATGGTTCAGTGGATAAGGGTTTTTTGGACTATCCTGCAGACTGAGCAGCCCTTACAAAGTTCTGTGCACTCTTATCACCAGCCTACCCCATTTGGTACAAAAGACCTGGGAACTCGTCTGGGTTCTGCCACTGATTTGCTTTGTGGCCTTGGACATGTCCCTTTGGGCTAGATTCACAAAGGAACTTAGGTGCCCAACTGCCTCTTTTGGTACTTCAGTCCAACATTCAGGTACCACTGACATTCTCAAAACTGCTGCTCAGCTGCTGCCTAACTCAGTAGGCACCAAAGTTTCCCCTAGTAGACGTGCAAAGACAGCTAAGTGCTGATACCGCTCCACAGCTAATGAGCAGCTCAGAGCCTTAGCTCATGGCTAAGTGCTGGGGAGATACGCGGGCTTGGCATTCTCCTGCTTATCTCGCCTGTGGGGCCCAATCTGGTAGGCATGCTGAGTCCCCTTTGTGAAGCTAGTCCTTCCTCTTTCTAAGGGCAGGTCTATACTACACGCTTACTTCGGTATAAGCTTGTTGCTCAGGGGTGTGAAAAAACCAGACCCCGAGCAACATAGTTATACTGACCCGTAACCCCTCGTGTAGACAGCGCTATGTTGCCAGAAGAGTTCTCCCACCAACATAGATACCGCCTCTCACGGAGATGGAGTCATTAAGCCAGTGGGAGTCCTGTCATCTTAGAACAGTGTCCCCCAAACTTTGGGGATCACCCCCCTAAGGGGGCACAGAGGAACATTTGGGGGGGGCGTGCGGTAGGGAGGGAGCGCGCGCCACGCTTCCAACCCCACTCCACCCCCTGACCAGCTCTGCTCCTCCCTCAACCCATTCAGCCTCCAGGCCCAGGTCCACCTTCACGCCCTCTCCACCCCCAATCCCAGCTCCACTCTGCCTTCAGCCCAAGCTCTGCTGCTCAGGAAGCCTTGGCTGCGCAGTAATGGGGGGGGCATGTGCCTGAAAAAGTTTGAACGCCACTGGCTTAAAGCGTCTTCACCAGAAGCGCTACAGCAGCTCAGTTGCATTGGTGCAGCTGCGCCAGTGCAAGGTTGTAGTGTTGACCTGCCCTAACTCTGTTTCCCTATTTGTAAAGCAGGGACAATAATACCTTCCTGACTTTTTGTAAAGCATTTTGCAACCTATGGATGGAAAGCTCTGTGCTGTAGAACTGGTCAGAAAGTTTGAGACTTTGAAATTGACTCTTCCCCTGCCCCCCCCCCCCCCCCCAAAAAAAAAAAAAAGCTTTTCCCCATTTTTAACCCTCTGTTTCATGTAGTGAAGATACTTAGTATTAACATTACTACTACCAGTTGCTGTTTGGCATACACCGCACATGAGCCTACTCAATTTTTGTTTAATATGCTTGCAGATCACCTGTAAGATCTGGAAAAGACAGTCTTCTCAGTTCCCTCAAAGGCTTAAATTTGGCTAGACTGATTTGTGGCTTTCTGTCCTGCCATAGACAGGAAATGAATCTCTTGCTAATCTAACGTGATATTAAATATATAACTAAATACATGTACACTAGGAAAGGCTTTCAAATTATACAAACCAAAGCAGTGGAGGTCATATTTTGTCAAACAGGGAAAATTTATTATAAAGTAATAATACTTAGCACTTTTATTGTGAACTTTACAGATATTAACTATCTGATCCTTACAACATTCCCCATGTGAGAGTTATTCTCATCTTCATTTGGTACATGGAGAAATACACGCAAGGATGTTAAGGTGAAGCCATACGGTAACTAGCAAAGCCAAACAGTACTCCTGAAGTTCCTAACTTCTAGCCCTATGTTAAGTCCACTAAACAATGTTGCCACATTGGTGCCATAAACTAAGTATTGTATATGCAAATTCCTTGCATCTGGAAGAGAACTCTCCCCCCAACTAGCTAACTAAGGATATATATATAGTTAGTGTCAGCAGTGACATTTCTCAAGAGACCATATCATTTCAGTATTATTAGCTATGTGTATGCAGGGTCAGACTAAATCTTTTAGTGTCCTGGATCAATATTGTGAAGTGTTGTATTTTCAAGATCTCATGATGCATGATAAAAACATTGTGTTCTGGATCACGTCCTTTAGAGCACAGGGCCTGGTTCTGTTGATCCAAGGTTCCACCTTTAATCCTCTGCAGTACATACACTGCCGTGCACTTTTCATAAATACATAAAAAGTCTCTAAGACAGGCAGTGAGTTCTGCTACTCTCAAGATCGGCATCACTGGTTTGGAAACAAAGACTGTCTCTTTGGCATGTTAGGGTTTTGTGAGGGACTTGACAATAAAAGTCTCCAAATGTACTTTGTCAGCTTTCCGAAGTTCAACAGTTTAATAACAGGCAAAACAAATGACTGTCTACATAAAGCAAATCGGCCTGAAAAGCCTTTGCTCTCACTCTTTTCAGTGGCTTGCACTGTTTTCAGCTCTTGGTTTTTATGCTGACCCAGGACTCCAAAAACATCCTGCCTCTTAATAGATACCTCATCTGAGCACACTTGAACTCCATTTCACAGAGAAATTCTTAACACCAAAAACTCACCCAAGTGTTTTAACCAGCACTGCAGTTGAGATGGTAAAAAAGTTCCCATTAAACTCATTCAGAACTTTCCAAAACTTACAACTTCTGGGAATCCTGTAATACGCTTTAAAAAACAAACATGGGTACCGGAAAAAACAGTTGAAGTCTGGAACTTGGCATGAGGACTAATGCTTCAGCTTGGCTTAAAAGAAAAAAAAATTGGTTTTATTTAACAAAAGTAGGAGTTCTTGAAAGTGGCGCCTTGATCATGCATAGTAGACCCAGGTCTTTAAGCCTACAGTTGCACACTGGGGGCTGGATCCTGCAACTTCATCATCATATGCAGGCTCCTAAGCCCGTGCAATTGCAGGAGCAAGGCCTTATACATGTGTGCAGCTAATTAAGGACCTGCTGCCGCACTTAGATCTGTTCACGCAGACTTCTGTGCACATGCAGAGTTCTCTTGAAGCCAGTGGAGCTCTGCAGAGGTGCTGCAGTCTACCTGAGCAGATTTGATTGTGGGGAAGGGTCTATGCTCAGAGAACATGAAGGTTTGTCTAGCACAAAGCTGATGGAATTTGTAAACTGCACAAGCTGAATCTACTTTGAGTCAAGGAGCTTGTAAATTCTATAAGCGGAGTCACTCTATCTTTTTTTTTCATTTTTAAGAGAGACAACGGGTAACTGAATGGAAAAAAAATCACAAAGTTAAGGATACACAGCATCATAAGGAGTCAGAAAAGCTAAAGTTATAGTTACAACAGCACTGTTAACTTGGCTAGGTGGTATATATGTAGGTTTTTGCTATTCTTTTTTCTGGTTAAACGTATTGCTTAATAAATTATTTTATACCACTCCTTGAGAAGACACAATCCACCTATCCACAGGTAGCAAGAAACTTTTCTGGTTGCTTGTCATCAACTTCTACATAAACTAAGCTTTCATTTAAAAAAAAAAAAAAAAAAAAAATCTTGCCCCTGTGGTTGTGGTGAATAACCTTCCAGATGTCAACCAAGTATAAAGTGAAACCATAACGTCTGCCTGAGTTTGCAGGTGGAGCCAGAACCTCTCCTCCTGTTCTGCTTTGAGATTTTTCCAAGCTGTAGTAGAGTGAAAAACTATTCTGGTCAGTTTTCCCTATTGCTGTTTGGTGTCCTGTGGACAGCAGTGAAACTGAAAAGAATTGGATCCTTTTCAGTCTGCTGCTGTTTGGGAAAGCTGTCATGAGCAACACAGGCAGTCACTGGATCTATTCCCTGGGAGGAGGACTCACAAATGAAGACTGGGAGAGAGTAAGGTAGAGGAGAGATGAGCCAATCCATCTTTGCAGCAGCCAGGAAGCTCCTGAGGTAGGGAGGAGCTTGGCGCTGGGTTCTTACACCTTTTTCCGAAGCACCTGGTGCAGGCCACTATCGGAGACAAAATACTGGGCTTAGATGGGCTGGGGGTCTGGTTCAGTCCAGTGTTCCTAGCTAATGCTGCTTCTCCCTTTCAGCCACCAGGGGGTTGGATTTGTCACCTAATACCTGCAGGCAAATATTTTTAAAAATAGAACTCCCTAATAGAGTGAGGGATAGATAGCACCCTTGTAGGAATCCCAGTACCCATCGCTTTCCCAGCACCTGGAACAAGGGAAGGAACTTCTCCCCATGGTGTTGCTGCTAGACATTGCTTGCTTGCTTTTTCTGTCTTTCCTGTTGGTCTTTGACTGCTAGGTTTAGTTCTCTGGCTATTGGGTTGGGCCTTTTAAAATATAAGGGGTAAAGGGATGTGATGGCGAGCCAGAGAGAAAACTACTTGCACAATGGTCAGGGAAGTATATGACCCCTAAACATTCTCCCCATTATAGGAAAGAGAAAATGGTATACTAAAATGAATGCTAGTAGAGAATTGTTGCCTAATCATAGGTGTATAATGCCACTTTGTTCCACTCTATTGACCAAGATCTCATGGTTGCTTCAATCTGCTCTAACAGAAGTAAAAAAAAAGAAGTTTTAAAAAAATACTCTGAGTATGAATAAAAGAAGCCATCCCTGCCATATTTCTCTCTCTGGAAAAAGGCCTGAGGATCTGTAATTGTTGCTTTTGAATGTATTTATTAAACCCTGAACCAGCTACTATGCTCAAGCCTTTACCAAAGAAGATTTGCTGAAGTCTCATAAACAGGTGTGCTTACCTGGGCCTATCAAAAGCCTTCTGTGCACCTAACGAGAGTCCAGAGGAGTTAAGTTTGCCAGAGAGGCTCTGCTTCATCTCAAATGTATACCAGTGTAACTTCCCTGAACTCATTGGTAAACACTTCCTTATTTACCCTTGTGTGAGAGGAGAATTGGTTCCTAAGTCTTCTCACATTACTATACCTCTGCCTTTCTCACAGATCATTTGGTTCTGGCAAGCCTAAAAAGAGGCCAGTATCATTTAGGTTGTTGACGAGGTTTGTGGACATCCATACCCCACTTTCCTCAATTCATTTTTCTTTCTGAGAATTGGAGTGGCAAAGATTTTATTTAAATATAAGCAGGGACCAAGCAACCAGCGATTCAAAGAAAACCTTGCCTCTGGTTTTCCACTACTTGTGCTTTGTGTGGTCACTGGCACCTGTGCTGAGTGGATGTGGAAGGCTATCCTTCTGATTGGGTACTGTTAACTTTACACCCACTTACCACATGTGCCAGTGTTTACATTGGGTGTTGGTTAGAATCTGAAACAAAATGATCAATTTCCAGTTTACCTCATCTAAGAGTTCCTCAGCCTTCTGTAGAACACATAAATGGGTTAAGTCTGTCCAGGATGGCAGCCATAGGCAGGGGAGACTGGACATAAGTAGAAAGTCAGCCAGGCCTACAACAGGTTCACAGGAAGTCAGCTCTGCAATCAGGTGGCTAGAAGAATACAACTTTTGAGATAACTTCACAAACATCATCATCACAATTTGATGTCGGTAGGGCTGCTCACGCTACTCAGAGTTAAGCATATGCACAAATTGTTGCAGGACTGGGGCTTAATGTGCCATTGGATTCCATAAATATTTCTGATTGCCAAGGACAATAGTCATCTGCAGGGATTTCCTACCTAAATCTATAGAATTTCTGTGTGGGATTTTTATCAAATATGTGGAATTTATATTAGGAGTGGTGACTACAGTGCTTGACCTGAGTGGATTTTTTAATTAATTTTAGACTTTTCCACAACATTAAGTGCCTATCCAGAGCTCAGTGTTATTGACTCATATTAAAAACACAATCCATGTGAACAATAAATTAGCATCCTATTATCACACACAAAACTGGAATTAGTAAACCAGGAAACATTCAAAATAACTCTGCCCCTGCCACAAATTAGCCCCCCCCCCTTTCTCATTTTAGTAGTGGGTAAAGTAAAACACGAGGAGAGGCATTCATAAATGTTTATTCGCTTTAACTGATCTGCCTTAGCTGCAGCAGCACCAAGCTTCCTGGGAGATCCACAGAACCCCACAAGGTGGCAGGAGCTAACTGCTCGAGATCACAGACATGCACAAAGGTACAGATTTCTCCCATTGTTGCATGCACCCAACTCCTGTTGAAGCTAATGGGAGTTGGGTGGAAATGACTGCAGGGGTTTAAAAAAAAATCTAGCCCCAAAGAAACAAAACAACACAAACCAAAAATCCTCCCTATTTAAACAAAATACTCCCTGGGGAGAAGACGGGAGGACCATCTTTTTGTTTGAGTGTGTGCACAGCAGGGATTTGGTCCATGACTCAGGCTGTGAGGTGCTATGGTAATACATATAATAATAACAAACACATGTCAGATGTAAATTATATTGCTTAATGCACTACTAGAAGGTGCTCAGATACTATGGTGTTGAGCACAGTATAAGAACTTAAATTCGTTTTTCTTTTCATATATGTTGGTGATGCACGGACTTTGGAATGATTCAGGAAAGCAGCCTAGCCACAGGAAATACTGCAAAATGGGAGAGAGACATCACTGAAGAAACTTGACTTCATAAAGTTGCTAAATGGCAGGGCATGAGATTCAAAGTTTGAGAAATTGGGAGTGAGTGTGCATAACCTGCAAACTCACCCTGAGCAAACTCACCTTGGGAAAGTTCATCTTGAGGGTGGACACAACAGCCAGGGCAGAGGAGCTGGGTGGAGGGGAGAAGACATTCTCTACTGCATTTATAAAAGCTCTCCAAAAGATTTCCTGTGGAAACCATGAAGAATCAAAGCAGCATGATGGAGGTTTGGGGATAACTGGAAGGCATCAAAGTGCCTACTTCTAATTAGGAAGGCAGCATAGGCTGGGGGATTAGGCCCTGGACAGTGATGCAGGAGACCTGGGTTTTCCTTCCAACTGTCCCACTGGCCTCCTGCATGACCTTGTGCAAGTCACTTTTCCTCTCTGTGCCTCTATTTCTGTATACAATCCTCCTTTGTGAAGCACTTTGTGATCTATCAATGAAAAGCACTATGTAAGTTATTATTAACCCAGCTTCTTTCATCAAATACATGATTCCAAAGATCACTGGATCTGTAGGCATAGTTGTTTAAGCTCACGCTTTTGGTCTAAGACTTACGCTTCTGTAGGATTTCTCAGGCCGGTCCCCAAATCTCATGACTTTTAGCTATGAAAGTGACAGCGTACTGAGTACAGGAAGGACAATGTTGGGCCCTGATTAAGCCCGCCACAGAGAATACAATTCTTGAGACTTGCTGCTGATCAGAATCACTTAGTTGGGGAATATGTTTTCCTGATTTTGTTTAAAATCCATGTCAGGGTTTTGTTTTTATCATAAGAAGCCACCTTGGGGACAAGGGCAAGGGGAGAA
Organism: Natator depressus; assembly: GCF_965152275.1. NCBI lineage: Eukaryota > Metazoa > Chordata > Testudines > Cheloniidae > Natator > Natator depressus. Next base: position 191,155,441 of record NC_134234.1, on the reverse strand, counting down.
GCTAATACACTTTGGGGACAGGGGTAAGGAGAGAGAGTCAGATAAAGTTCTGCTGAGTTTCAGTGTAGCAGCCCGGTATTTGTGGGAGGTTGAAGACAATCCTGTTTATGTGGAAAGAGATTTCAGGAACCCTATTCGATCCACTTGACCCCCAGAAAAAATATGTAGTGACCTTCTGAAGCAAGAGCTGTATCTTAGGAATAGAACCAGCTTTTACTACTGTGTGAAATTTGAACGTCCTTCCCTCTCTCCACCCATCCTCTAAAGCTATATGTAGAAAGAAGAAAGGCTATGAAAGTAACCACCATGTTAAGGATATCTGAAATAACTGCGTTGGATGTCTTGGCATGAATTTTTCCATGCTGAGCTATGAAATCAAGTTGATCCTTTCCACTTATGCCGATGGAGACGGCTTCTTAATTGATTAAGGACATTTAGTCTCCATTCATAGTTGCCTCACCAAGATGGTCAGTTGAGTCAGATGCATGCTCATACAGCCTGCTTTGGAGAGGAGAGGCAAGTCAAGGCACAGAGATGTTCTGTAAGTCACATAGGGTTATCATGAATTACCATGCTGTGGTGGCACCACACTTGTCTCAGCCTTTAACCCCTTAGAATGCTATGCTACCAGAGGTTGGAGGGAACATGTCCTCTTTTAAGCCTCTGTATTCTGTGTATGAATTTCTGGGAAAACTGACTCTTTGGGTTTAATTTCTCCACGTTTGTTCTTAGTTCAGAGGTGAATATTTTTTGGAGAGAGGGATCACATTCTGTTTGATCATTTTTATGATTTTCAGTGTAAAACATGGTGATTTCCAGTGGTTAAGCTTTTTAGGTGCTTTTTATGTTCTGTCTACATGTGGTTGTTTTAATGTTTGCGGGCGCGCGCTCTCTCTCTCTCTCTCTCACTCAAAACTAAGCAAAGATTTAACCCTTGGTGAGGACTATAGTGAAATATATGACATTAGCCTGCAGACAGATTTGAAGAAATCTGGTTCACAAATGATGTAAAAATACAATGAGGCCATAGATGCATAACATGTTCTTTTTATCATCTCTTTTCACATAGGAAAACATGCTATTCTCGATGCATTGACAGTCATGCACATATCTCATTGCACGCTGAAATGAATATAGCTGTATCTGTTTCATTAGCTGTGGCTGAGATTTTTCCAAGTCACCCAAAGGATTTAGATGCCCAGTTCCTATTAAAAATCAATGAGAACTGGGCATTAGATCACCTAAGCTGCTTTGAAAACCCCACCTTAAATATTCAAATAACACATGCTCTGGTATGTGAAGAGCAGAGCTCACCAGTAAATGCATGTGATGCTTTAAATTGGAGATTACACATTTAAGCAAATGTGCCCATTTTCAAGGCAGCATAATTTTTATCAAAATCCTTTGTACCAAAAGAGGAGGTGATGTGGAGGTGACTAGGGGAGATGTCACTCCCCCTGCATGTTCAGAATCCAGCAGCAGTGAGCCCCTTATATGTGGTTAGAATACAGACAATTCTTTCACAAGTTCAAGGGAGCTTTCTGACTGATAGACACGATATCGGCCTGAAAAATTAAGTGAGTGTTTGATTGTATATTGTGGCTTAGTAAAAATGTGCAGAATTGGAAGGCTCGGGTTGCTCTACTGAGCTTCTAATGTCAATCATCTTTGGTTTCAAGGAAAACTGTTTGTAAACAAAAAGTTTGTTGTTGTGACAGAGTGCCAGAGCTCAGCGGAGTAACACAGAGAACTTATATTAATTCCATCACAACCTCAGCACAGAAAGAAGCTGCAATGTGCACAGCCTCATGTTCTCTGGTCAGAGTAGAGGTCTGTCAAAGGACAGCATACGACAGGCGGTATTCCTCTGCTGCAATGCAAATAAACATGCATGAGTTCTATTTAAATTGCAGGTGCATTTAGAAGGATTACAGCGACCTTGAAGTTCTGCACAGATGGCTGAATAGTTTTACGATTAGTTGACACTGCTGCATAATTCCCACTTTGCTGAAAACATTTGGGGGGGAGGTCCTGCATAGGCATTCCTCCTCCCTAGTGCAGGTACCCACCTCCATTCACCTTCCCCATTGCCGTCTCCAGACCCTGGCTTCAAACTTTCAGCCATGTGGGTGGTTTTAGTTAGTGAAGGGGCAGCTGTGGCCATTTCAGCTTCTAGGGGATGTTCCAGTGAGATACTGAGCACTTTTAGCTCTCACTGACTTCATTGAGAAGTCAAGGCATTCTGTACCTCACAGCTGACCACCTAATGGGATAAGAAGAGGCCTGTAGTAAATGCCTAACACAATTGAGAAGTCTATCCAGCCAGGCACATATATTGGCTGTTTAACAGGCTGAGTTGGATACATTCTGCATCCCTCACGCCCCTTGCTTGTTTCAGGATTTAGGTCTAATGGGCTGTATAGCACACAGGGCCTTAACTAAAGGTTAAAGGTTCTGTAGTCCTACCAACCCTCACTGTCCCAAGCCATCCATTTCAGGTACAACATAGCTTGAGTTTAACAATCAATAAAACTTGACATAATGATTTCACACCCTAAGTCCTACTTTCTCCAAGCTGACCAAGATGTCAAAGATCATTCAGTTTATGTATTTCCTTTTAGCACCCAGGGATTGGAAATAATATTTTTTTCACTCAGAATTTATTTTGTCATTAAATTGTCTTCAGATTAAAAGTGAACTCCATGAGGTTTGCAATTGGGCTTTTTTTATGCAGTTGTTCTCTGTAGTTGAGCTCAAATAGAAGAATCATCAACTTAATTTTTATGTATGGTTTTCTTTGAGAGAGTAAAAACACTGGTAGAAATAGTGAAATAAATAAGTCACCATTGAGGTGTAAAGGTACTGATATCTATCTAAGGTATTTATAGAGCGTCAATCAACTTAGTATTTGGGAGGTGGTGTAACCTATTGCTCAAACAGACAAAGCCTGTCTTTCAATGGTTTTGGAGAAAATTCGGGTATGTTTAAGTGACATCAGTTGTCCAGCAAGTTACAAATGTTACATGTGACTAATGCTTTGAATATGTGGCCTGACCCCAAGGTCCTTACCCAGTCATAATCCCATAGAAGTCCATGTACATCATACAGCCTGTGTACAGCAAGGTCTTTTTATTTTTTTCTAAGTAATCTGTTCTAGAGAAAATATTAGGATATTATTTTTTTTAAATCAATACAGCATTTTAGCGTGTTGAAGGTTTAAGTAAGTGCCCATAGAGAGGGGATTATTATGTCTTTGTGGTTGAAGTAGTGCAGTGGTCTACAAATTAAGTAGCTGAAGTTCATAACCCACATCCATACTAGAGTCAAAAGATTAAATTTATAATAGTTTTTTTTCCCCAAAGCAATCCTACAATAAAATCCAACAAAAAAACAGTACGGGACTCAAGTCTCCGAGTGTTGTTAGTTACAATACATGGTTGTATATAGAAGAGACAGGTAAAATTCTGATTCCAACAATGCTTTTCACTGTGGGCAGTTAGCAGCAACTAGCCCCCTGCTTTATCACATATCCCATCCAAAATGCGATGGGGTGAAAATCTCTATGGAACACCTGTGGGGTCCAGGGAGAGAGAGGAGACTGACAGTCAGTAATTTCTCTACCTCCCCCACTTTTGCAGTCCCAGCAGGTGTGCATGGAGGGCCTTTCTGTCTGAATTTAAACCCTGCTTCTTTAATTATACTGTTGCCACTTTTGGTCTGAGTGATTAGCCAGTATTCAGGAATTCTTCCATTAACTTAATGGCATTCACCCATTACACTGGGAGTTAGGTTATAAAAAACATTTCACAGCCCTGAGTGACTTAGGTCTGGTCTACACTAGACATTTAGGTCGGTTTAATTAGATGGGTCAGGGTTGTGAAAAATCCACCCTGCTGAGTGATGTTATTAAGCCGACCTAAGGTCCTATGAAGACTGCACTAGATGGATGGAAGAATTCTTCTGTCAACCTAGGTTCCCCTTCTTGGGGAGGTGGATTACATATACTGACAAGAGAATCCCTCCTGTCAGCATAGGTAGTGTCTACACTGAAGAGTAGACGTTTTAAGTGTAGACACACCCTTAGCTAGGTCAATCTAATTTTTAAGTGTAGATCAGGCCTTAGACACGCACAAGAAGTGAGTCACCAGGTCATATAGAGAGTCTCAGAAAGAGTTGGAATTGAACCCCTGCTACTTTGAAACCACTCTAGTGGCTTAGCCACTACACTGTGCTGCATCTCTGTATAGGAAGAAGGGACAATTTGGGACTAAAATAAACCCTCCATTTCTGCAGAACACAAATTTTTAATTTAGTGTGTGCGCATGCATGTGAGCTAATCTTTAAGCAATAGCTGGATCCTGTGTAGCCACATTTGAATAACAGCCAAGGCCCCCCTACTCCTTCTACAGGTTCTCCCTTAAATACCTTGCAATCATGAGTGGTGTGTATTTGCTATGTACTGATATTCCTTTCTGAGTTGATTTTCCTTGCAAAGAAGTATGCTGCATTTATATCTATATCACTTAGTAGTTTGTATAATGTGTTTACTTTTAAGTCGTTAGCTTCAATTACCACAAGAGAGATTTTCTTAAGGATATAAGTGATTTTTAGCAAATGCTACTTCTGAATATTGGTAATTTGCCTTGTGCTTTTATGCTATAATGTTAAATGTTGCAGAAGAGAAACATACATTTTTACACACACACACTCCCCAACACACGAAAAAACCTAGCTCAATTTTTGATTGACCAGGAAAGATGAATTAGTCAGTTTTAAACACCATGTCTACAAGCATTGTATAAAAAGTCTCAGATAGAAAGGGATTTAGAAAAGCCAGTGATTCACGTCTGCTTACTGTATTGTGTTTTCGGCTACAAATAGACTTCATAGTGAGAACAAGTAAGGCAACTGTTTACTCAGGTGAGCAAAATTTCAGTAAACAAAATTTTTATCTCTGAAGGTGAAACGACCTAATTTTGAAGTGAGATTGCAATTAGCTAAAGGTAATCAATGATTTTATAAAGATAAAATCATTCTATGTAAATATATACAGCTTACTCCATAAGAGGTGAAAAACTGGCTGGATGACTTGTGCACAAGAGATCTGCACCATGATGTGGGGGGAAACCATAATATGGATCAGTTTGCATACTGAATACTCCTGAATATGATGGGTCTGTGGTCACATAGGCCTTAGTCCTCAGTGCTTCCATAGAATTCTGTAAAACTTGTACTGACTTTAGTGATAGCTGCCAACAGGTTTGGCTGGGACTTTTCCTCGTTTCAGGAATTAGTTCTAGGGTGTTTTTTCCCAGTCCTGGCCATTGTTCTGGGGACTGTTGGTTGTGGGGACTGTTGTTCTGCTTGTCTGATTGCTGAGGCAGCATGTGATCAGCTCGTTGCTCGCCCTGCTGGCTCTCATAACCGTTAGCACCAAGTCTGTCCACTGTTCTCAGTGAGACTGTGAAAGCAAAAGGCTGCTGCTTCCACTGAAGCTGAGAGGCACAGTGCAGATGCTTGGGTTGGGCAATCAGTGCTTTACCCTGTGCCAGTGAGGCCAAGCTAGGAATATCCTTGATTGGACGGAGGTAGGATGATCCTTGAGGAGAGAGAAGGGGAGCATAGTGGAGTGGGGAGGGGAAAAGGTTGTAATAGTCAAGGGACAGTTTCTGACCTAATCTGTGGGTGTTCTGGGATCCTTCGTGCATGTACACACTCTCTTTCCCCTCCCCTTTCCCTTGGAACATTCTGGTGAAGCTTCAGTTATTTCCTCTGCCTTTTTTTTTTTTTTTTCACTCTTCTAGAAAGAAAGTTTGTGGTAAAAAATACAAGTTAAAATTCACCAGAATGGGCATTAAGGCTTCCTGCAGTTTCCAGATACCTCCCTGTGTTCTCCTTCCCTGCCTATCCCAAGGAGGCAGTTCTTACTTAAACTGCGGGCTGAGCAGCCCTCTCTGGCTTCCCCAAAATGTGAGGAATACAAAGATTGCTTAGAGCCACCTTTGCCCCACCTACCCCTTTTCCGTCCTCCCACTCCTGCACCTACTGCAGGAAAGGAACATCTCAGAATTGGGGCCTGGGACTTCAGTGGGAAAACCTTCAGGCCTCTGACAGGCATAATACTAATGAACGAGTAATGCTGCAGCCCTGACTTCAAAGGGAGTTTTGTCCAAATAACAGCTGTAGCATTAGAACAACTGGTACTGAATTCTCTCTGGCTTCTGCACATGTGCATTGTTCTTGATTGTTGCCTAATTATAAGCATGCAGGTAAGCATCATTTTCAGGCTTTACAATATACAAACTGACCAGTGCATTTTTTTAAATTGTAGTATTAAAGTGTTCTTAATAAGACTTTTTTTTAATGTTGTAAGTTGAATTTCCCAGGAATCCAGTGTTGTGCAAAGGAGTTAGTCAATGGCATTTGAAGCTAGAGGAGTTTCAACTGAGTAAAAACTGCAGTATTTGGCCCAATCATTGTACGATTCAATAAAACAATTACTGATACTCCAACAGGAAATTATTCAAACAAATGGTTGCATACAGTGTCTGGTTCTAATTGAGCTTGATGTTTTATCAGTTACCTCCCCATTTAGGAGAGAAGATAGCAAGCACAAAGCTAATATAAATTGGTGGGGTGAGATGGATTTCTTTGCAACTGCTCTTAGTGGCTTTGCTTCTTTTTAAAATAAATATTTATTGAATGCTGCAATTTTAGCAGTGCAGCAAGTGCTTTGAGCTTTGAAAGAAAAGCGAATATCACATTGTAAAGCAGCACCAGGATATGCCTTGTACATATTGCCTCTTATGTTAGAGCTATAAAATGAACAGAGGAGTATTTTAAATCTATTTTGCTTTTAAATCTTAGATTCACTCCCATTATTCCTAAGCAAAACAAAAAAAAACCTTAATTTATAGAAGAGTTAATGTTGAAGATATGTTTTAATGGAGTCCAGCTAACATTCCATGGCATTACAGAGTTATAAAAAAAATTCTGTACCTTAAAACTCAAATGTTAAGAAGTCTCAAAATAAACAATTACCCACTCAATTTTTGTCTCTTGTGGGGTTTTGCACTGCTGCCAATCACCATAGTATCTGAGTGCCTTCCACACGGAATGAAGAGCAATAATGGAGACCCTAGCATAGTATTTTTGGGGAGGTAGGAACTCTGCTTGTGGTAGGCTTTTGGTTTTGATATTTTTACATTTATTTATTTACATTTTTCTCTTTTTAATCATCCCCGCCTGACCTCTTGGTTGACCATCACTTTGTCCCATTTGGGGTTTCTTTGTAATGGCAATATGTTTTTGGATGCACTCTCTATCTCTCTATCTAGAGAGATAGTACCAGGTTCATTAATGTATGTCTGTTCTATAGGTTCTCACAGTGTGGTATGTTTGTGGGAATTGAAGAATATTTTTATGCACAATTGGAATGATCTGTGTAATGTTATGAAACGCTGTTGAGTATTGATCATGCATTGTTTTTTGTAAGTGTGTTGGATTTGGATGTTTGTATTATATTGAGTAGCAACTAGCAGGATTTTTTAAACTAGTGAGTAATGTTGTAGTGTTTGTTTATGGTATTGGTAACTGATCCCTTGAATAGGCAGTGGCATTAGTAGAAATCATAATTTATTGACCTTTGGATACATATGTTTTGCAAATTTTAGGAGGCAAGGTTAAAAATGGGTAGATTGGAATTGCAAATCTGGTGCAGTGATGGTGCGTGATTATATGGCAGTGGGGAATTGATTGGATCTCTTAACTGACAATCAGTTTGTACAGACATGATATTTTCTGGGTGTTTGTAGGAATCCAGTGAAAGATGCCTTCAACCTTCTTTTGTTTGTAACTGATATTTCTGCCCTTCATATTTTTCCACAAAAATTTTCTTCCACAATCTTGGTCTCTTTCTCAGTAATTTTAGTGCTCAGGAAAAGTACCAGAGTGACAGTCCTCTCACAAACCCACTGTGCCCACTAGTTCCCCAGTCTTCCACCTTTGGAACTAATCTTAAACAGTTTGGTGAATTAAATCTTCACCTGCCCTTAATCTGGGGAGGGAGTTAGAAACCATATCAAATAAGTTTTGACAGTTGTAGTTAAGCAGTAGTAAAATGGCAGGGTACTATTGATGATGTGACGACATATCCATTAGATTGAAAAGGTATGAATTAGAAATTCAGGCAGTATTCAAAACATAGCTTGAAGAAAAGCAACAAGTAAACTGGCAGGTGTTGATTTGCCAACATATATGTCAGCACATTCTGTGCTTTTTTCTGTTATACAATAAATAATTCCATAACCAATTAACTGATCCCATTTGATGGTGGCCATTCACTAACTCTTCATTTAATTTTTCCTGCAAGATAATCCTCAGTATAATCTAAAACTCCAGGGACAACTTTTTCAAACAGTTTTCTTTGTTACTCTCCTGCTAAAAATCCAGAGATGGTGACCTTTGAGTAAAAATATATTTGTTATTTTGATGCTCTCAGTCAAGAAATAGCAAGAGAAGCAAAGATACAGACAATAATAATTTGAAGTACATGAGCTCAGGAGGCAAATGCTCCTCAAAGAAGGTTCATAAATACTAAGTTAATCTTGAAGAAATGAGGCATTTTGGACTGAAAACGAAGCAATGCTTACGGCAGTGGCTCTCCAACTTTTTGCCTAGACCACCAGTGGTCTGAAGAGTGAAGCATGTTGAGTGCTAAGCACTGGAGGATTCAGAGCAGTGGGGTGTCCGTAGGCGCATTCTGTTATGAAATGGTTTGCAGAATAACTCAATTGGAGAATTACTGGTTTAGGACTCAGTTCAGTAAAGTGCTTAAGCACATGCTTGCGTTCTTTGAATCAGGGTGGACTTAAACACATGTTTCAAGTGATGCATGTGCTTAAGTGTTTTTTGTTGAATCAAGCCCTTAAACTATTTAGTAGTTCTCCTTTTATTAATAAAAATGATGGTATATTTGAGTTTTAATGTTTAGTATTTTCGTAGTGGGTTTGTTTGTTTTTTGTTTTTTTTAAGTGTGTGTTGTTTGTTCTATCTAGCTTGGCCACTCATCTTAAGTATGCATGAGGATGCTCCTTTGCATTTAAATACCCTTAAGTGCATGCAAGCAATAGGTATTTGAATTGATGAAGAAAGCAGGAAAGAGGCTCATTTACTTTGACCCAACTGGTGTCTGTATGAACTAATTGATAAGTACACTTGAAAAAGTATTGACACACAAAGTGTGAGAAGCCATTTGCAGTATTTTTTAAGCACACTGCAAAGATGGGCTTGGTTTTGATCTCATTCACACAGGAATAAATGAGGAGTAAGGCCCAGATCTGCCCAGGGGCTTGCGCACATATTGCAGATTTAAGCGCCACTGTGATCCCCCAAAATCCCGCTCGGCTGCTGCTTAACCCTGTGGGTGCCTAAACCCACTTGGCACCTACATTTTTGCTATAAAAGGTAACTTGGAGCCTCAGTTTCTGCCTCTGGGCATGTGCAAAATATCTCACTCTAGGCATCTGGACACTTTTTTTCTCTTGTCTAAGCCCCAGCAGGATCATCGAGCCAGGTGGGGATAGGTATTCTCCCACCTGTCTTGCCTATAGGGCCCAATCTGGTAGGCATGGTGTTCCAACACTCAGGACCGGTTCTAGTGGTGGGCAAGTGGAGCAGTTGCAGTGGGCACCAGCTTCTGGGAGGCACTGTAATGTGGTGACAGTTGGCTGGCTTTTCTTTCTTTTGGAGGGGTAGGTGTGAGGGACATTTTCCACCCTGGCTGACAAAACTCTTTGGGCCTCTCTTGGCAATGCTCAGCACTGTAATTGCCAAGTCCCTGTGTGGATTCAGGCCTAACCACACTGAAGTCAGTAGAACTATTCTGGTGTGAAATCAGCTTGAGCTCAGAATCAGGCCCAAGATCTCCGCTATGTCTGGTGTGTTCCCAGAGCTCTGACACCAGCAGTGCTGTGACGTTGCCTGTGATCTGAGGAGAAGTTTGGGCACTTGTATACAAATAGGCACACCAACTGGGGCTCCAGAAAGGAATTAGGTGTGTGGAATTGTTGGTGCTTGCAGCTGTTTATAAAACTGCATTAGAAGGACCCTTTTTCTACCATGTAAATTGTGACCTTTTGTCATACCACTCAACCAGTATGGCATAAGCTCCAAGTCTTTCAGCTTTATAATGGGTGTGACTGGATGATACATGAACTCATTCTCATAGTAATACGTACAGCTGGAGCCAAGATGGGGCCACATGCATTTTCCCTGTTTAGTAATATTTTGCTACAACAGAGGAATGTTTTAGATGCTTCTAATTTACCTCTTTAATCTCTTCATTTTGCCTCTGTTTTTTGTGCTTGCACTTGCTACATAAAGAAGCATGACGGGTGAAATTCTATGAAGTGTTAGGTGTTGCACAATTAAAACGACTTGTTCATATTAAAGGGTTTTAGACTAACTGTAAATACTTAAGAAAAAGAACATCTCTGGGTAGCATGATAAAAACAGCTAATGAGTGTGGTGCAATAGCCAAAAAAACCAAGGTTAGGTTGCAGAATAATACTGAAAATATTAAATGCTATTCTATAAGTAGATTCCCATGGTGAATGCTCTGTGCAATTCGGGTTCCCTGTCCTGAGAGTAACATAGCGCCAAAGTTATTAGAGGCATAAAAATTCTTTGATGTGAAGGAGAAGTATATAAAGTCAGTAGTATACAGAAGGTTAGTTGGGCACCCCTGTTTGCCTTAATACAAGGATAGAGGACACCAAATGAAATTTAAAAGGTGACACATTTAACTGGCAAACGGTTTCTCCCACAATGCACCATTAACCTCTGGAACTCACTACCACGTGATCACGAGGTAAAGCACTTGGAATTCAGTATGTTATTCAGTAGGTATGTTATTAAATAAAAATACCCTCCACAGTTACACTAGCTCAGTTTTTGAAAATATAGGAGATATTTATTGTCATGATTTAGCATATAAAACAACCCCTAACTATCTGATGTTAGGAAGAAATGTCTTTCGTAGGCATGCTGTTTTCCTGTATAAGAGTTCTACTCCTTCCTTTGAAATATCTGGTGCTAGCCACTGTCAGAGATAGGATACAAGACTAGATGAACCATTGGTCTGATGCAATCTAGCATTTCCTACACATTCTGTAACACATTCTGTTAAATGACTTGGATATTTGCAAGATTTGTTATAAAAGTCATTATTCGTCCAAACCAAAATCTATTTAGAATCTGCTGTATCATTCTGTTTTAGCAGATCTTTATACAGCCCTCATCACTGTAGTGACTGAATGCTTTCCAATAGTGTGTTAAGCAACATCACTAACATCGGTATTCTCATAGCTCTGAGGCAATACAATTCATAAAGCAAAGACAGTGTTTTCTTACAATTAAAAACCAGCTAAATGTCCTTTTGGAATTTGTACCTAGAAGGTTCTTAGTTCTTTGGGTCAAAATTATTCTGTAAATAATCTCTCTCTCTCTCTCTCCTTTCATCTAAAAAATTTACTTAAATTACTTCTGTACAATAGTGACCATAGTTACTATTATTGACTGTACCCTAATTTCATTTTTGGTGCATAAAATGAATTGATGTACTTATGAAAGCAAGGAAGTTAATCCGTTTTTGAAGACCGGGTTTCAAATTTACTTCAATTTACAAAGTAAATAAAGTTTAATGCTGCATAATTATAGTTTGCATCGGCTGTCTTTATCCAGGGGAGAAACAGCAGGAGCTGTTTCAGGGGGGGAATTTCAGGGGCAGAATTTGAGGTGCCTGGGCAGGGTTGTGTTGGATCTGCAGGAGGTGCTGTAGCTCAAGACTAAAGTGTCTTGGCACAACTGTGGAAGGAAGTTTGCATATTTGTTACCTGTACTATGTCAGGCTCTATCTAATACTCTCAAGCCCGTTCTTTCGTGAGCACTGTGAATTCACTAACACATGAGAGAGCCTGTTGGCAGTAGGGAGGGGGTTTATTGGTGTTAGCAATAATACTGGTATTTCAGTAATGCCGTGGTATTCAACTATATTGCCAACAAAAAGCTATAAGCAATGAGTCGTGTCTCTGCTCCGCTTTTCTTCAGCTCAGTTCTCTTCTGCTCCGTCCCTGCTCTAGGTGCTGCTGAGATCAGCTTCCTGCTTTTCATGAAAGCTATTCTCCTCTAGACGCGTATACTCTTCCTCTGAAAGAATTATTTTTACAAGTCTGGTGTCAGTTTCTTGGCTGGTTATGGGCTTTTTTCTGACAAGATAACATGACAGGCTAGGAAAGCAATATCATCATCATCATTTGTTTTATCATCACATCATGCCAATATTACAATCAGATCTATAGACTGCTGCACTGAAATTATTTCTGTGACAAGTATGTGACTGAAAGGCTGAGAGGTGAGTGTTGGTTTTAGACACTGTAGGTCCAGGTAGTTACATAAGTAGAGCTTAGTTCTTAAACCTAATTAAGCTTAGTATTAGGAAATAAGCAATCGTTGTAATACACCATTTACTACTACTGTAGTAAAGGGCACTCAGGTAGTGATAGTTCATGCCTTTGAAGCATTACAGTATATAAGCATTTATGGTGTGTGAAGTAGCTTCTCGTTGATTAAAGGCAGACAAATAAAATTGTTTCAATACTTTATAGCCACAGGGGACAGGTGGCAAATGTAATTTTTACATTAAACAAGTTGCGGTAGACAAGTACTTAGATGTGTAGCTTCTCAGATGGCTCTAATAATATCAGAAAGAGGTTATTTTGTGATTTAATAATAATTGTGGCGATAATCATAGTAGTATGATATATCTGAGGAAAAGTCTTGAGTTGATATAACTTCATACACAATAAATACAACTATGGATACCTAAGAACTTAGGCTTGATTTTAAAGTTAGGTGCCCAAATCCCATAGTCTTTCTTGAAAATCCTGTCCTTAAAACATTGGGCCCACATGTGGTAGCCCCTGGATAAAAATAATTATAGTTAGAACATCCCTGGGTTTTTTAATAATATTCAGAAGGAGAAGGTAAAGAATGAAGATGACAGGACACTACTGTAAGACAAGAAGGAAGGACAATCATGCTTGTGGGTAGCGGAAATAAGATTTTTGGTGTTATAAAGACAGATTCAAACGAAACTATGGTAGCTATGAAGCTAAAACAATACAGAGGTATCACATCATGGAGAGGTAGAAAATAAGGCCCAGTCCCTGCAAATGTTGATGTGTACTTAACTTTGATCTTCAGTGGGACTTCCCACATGAGCTAAGTACATATGTGAGCATTGGCAGGATTGGAGCCTGAGTTTGCGGACAGCATTTTATAGAAAGACAGAATGTAGTTCTCTGAATTCAGGGTAGTGACCCAAAGGATTGTATCAAGACAACACAATAATAAGTGAAAATACCACTTGTCTAGCAGTCCCCCCACCCACCCACCCATGCACAGAAGCACAGGACATCTTCTTTAGTCTGGTGAATACTAGCTTGAGCTGAGCAGGCTGAATTTTATAACAAGCTTTCATAAGTAAACCGTAACTGGTTGGTGATATTTCAGTTTACTATTTCACTTTCTTAGGTGCCTCAGTTCATGCAACCATGCTCTTATTGCCTGGAGACATCCAAATAAAAATACATTAACTAAAGTCTGAAGCTTTTTTAACTTAAACTAATCCAAGGGTAGTTTTACTTCTAATGTGTATTCTCCAGTTCAGAGATTTAGGGGAAGAACTCCCCGCCGGCCCAGAACTGTACGGAGTGGCTAACTGCTCTAATAGAATCTTAAAAGAGAAGCTAGCTTACCTGCTTCAAAAAGAGAAGTAGTAGTTCAGAGAGGTAAGTAGAGGCCATGCATTCATACTGTGGTAGATAGGACACTGGTCGTAACCTGCACTCCACTGCCCCTTTCGCTCAAAAATAGATGAAATCCTGGCCCCACTGAAATAATAAGCAAAATTTCCATTGATTTCAATAGAACAGGATTTCACCTTGCATGCTTAGTGAAGGGAGGGGAATCCAAAACAAACCCTTCTACTGCAGGTCCTTTTTAAAGCAGTTAATAGACATGAGAAGTCCATGGCATCAGTATCGCCACTGGCTAGCTATGTCCCTTTTCTGCATTAGGGAGATCTCACATCCTCCCAAGGGAATTATAGACCAAGAGATAAAGTGAAAGAAGTCTTGTATGGTGATCATAAATCACAAAGTATGACACTAAGTTAGGTAATGAAGTTAGTACACTGAAACTCACAAAGAATCTGAGATAATGACAGCAGTTGTAGTATGAAATACAAAACAATATGATAAATTCAGAAGAAAATATGGCAGGGAGAAATCTTTGTGCTGAAAAGTAATTGACTAGTGAGTGATGCAACAAGAAAGAAGAAAGGGTAAAGACTATCAGAAGCAAGAGGGTATATCTGAATACAGCTGGGTTGTTTTTGTTGGCTTGGGTTTTTTTTGGAGCATAGGTTCTGTTTATCTGTCATGAAGTCCTCTCCATGTTACCTAAAGGAAGTAGGGACAGAGATAGCAGCAACATACTCATTAATTTAGCTTCATTTGAGCAATGGTTCTTATGTGCTATAAATGGAGCAAAATTAAATCCTTGGACAGTGTTTAAGTGTTTAGGGAAAGATTGTTTTCCTTAAAAGTAAGGATCCCTTCATGGCAGTTAATATTCTGAATACTTCTGGAGATATACTCAATTGGGAAAAAAAGTTATGATACATTCAAATGGTGAACATGAGACACATGGTAAAATAGGAATTTTGATTGAAATTGCAGGAGCATTATTAGTCCGGATTGATGTTTATTGGAAAGCGTGTGCAGAGAAATTTCTATATCAATTGTCCTTTGTATGCTTAATGTAAATTAGCACTAATTAATCCATCGTTTAAGGTTTGGGGCCAGCAGAACCACATTTATTTGAAGTACTGTATGTTGTATTGATGGATTTATATTTACCTATTATGAAATGTGGGGACAGATAGTTATGAGGCCACTACTCAAGAAGCCAACAACCCACTAGTTATCACTCAGTCTCCAGCTAGGATTGTTGGGGAAGATTATTACAAAAGTGTTTTTGAAACTCTTCCTATCGTACCCTGAGTGTGTACCTCGTGTACAGGGCTGTTTGTTATGGTCCTTCGCCTTCTGTGAATTCATTGCCACAGGACCCACCCGTTGCTGTAGAATTGTGCTTCAGAATCTAAACTTTCATTAAACCGACACCTGTTTCTAGTCCTTGTGGTATGGAGGTAGCGTGTATACTTGAATAGAATCTAAAAGAATAGGTCTAAGGGGCATCAACAGGTCTACGCACCTCCACGTGCTAATTCTGAAACCTAAAGGTGACATTTTAAATTGTCAGGACACACACTGAAAATACAAGGACAGCATACAGTTCATTATCAAAGTACATAACCCTGGGGTTACTGTTCATTTTGATATTTAATGTAATTTAAAACTCCTTTTTAAATGTAGGTCCATCCATGGGCTTGCTCATTCCTCCTTGAAGAGATCCCAAAGTTTAGTAGTGAGTGCTTCCTCCCCGAGGACATTTAGATGTGGGATTCCATAGGATTCCATCTTGTCCATGCCTCCTGTTCAGTGTGTATGTCTGATTGCTATGGGAGGCAGACACTTGGTTTGCAGTGTCCTCAATATACATAGAAGACACTCTCCTTTTTATTGAGCCATTGTAGAGCAAGGTATTTCCCCCTCTCTTTCCCTCCACCCCCAACCCCAAAGGCCTGACACAGGAAAGTGGATAAGACTGAACTGGTTTAGACTAGTCCAGATAAAATGGATGGAAGAAAGAGGAAGCACCTGGGGAAAGGGATAAAATTTGTAAGTGTACTTTCCACTGGGAGTGTATGTCTACCCTCTGATAATATGATACCCAGTCTGGTGGTCTTGTTAGATTAATTACTGCTACTGGATTTACATGTATCACCTGTGTCATGTAGTGCCACTTTCATCTTTGGTTGCCCTGTAGGCTACGTTCTTTCTTCTCTGATGCAGGCTTCACCTCACCTCCTTGCCTTTCTAACCTCCAGCGTAACATACTTTACTTGGAGCTAAACTTGAAAATTACATGGAATTTTTCAGCTAGTACAGAATGCGGTCACCCCATGTCTGAGTTAATTAAGCAAGGTGCGCTGAGCTTTAAAGAAGCTGTCTCCTTACTTCAGAGCATGATTCAAGGTATTGGTTAAATGTATGGGGCCAGAGCCTTAGCTGGTGTAAATTGGCATTGTTCTACTTAAGTTAGTGAAGTTACACTGTTTGCACTGGTTGAAGATCAGAACTATAATCTGTAAAGTGCTAAGTGGTTCAGGACCTGGTTACAAGAGTGTGTCTTTGATCCATTAGGGGAGTTATGCTCCAGTGGTTTGGACTTATAGTCGGTTCCTGGGATTGAATTCTGACTAATGGCAGGGTCTTTTTAGTGGAGAATGCATGCCTGCCTCCAGTCATCTGCCAGAACATGACATAGTGTCAAAGCATAAAGCAAGATTTATTTGTTTAGTCGGTGCTTCAAAAGATTTTTTGGTTTAGTTTAAAATTTAGTTGTTTGTGTATGTGTCTTATGGTGTTAGGAAGTTTTTGTTACTATCTTTCAAGCTTAAATAATATTGGTTTTTATGTAAGATGCCCAGGTGCTTGGCAATGGGAGTAACATTGTTTTGTATATAAATTCTCTGGTCCCCCATGTTGCTAAATTATTTGGATCCTGCAACTACATCCAAAGGCCAAGATCCTGCACTCGGATCCAGTAGTACAGACCCTTGTGCGTATGTGGAGTCCTGCTGCTGTCCAAAAGGATACTGTCAACTTCAATATCTTCCAAAATGCGAATTGAGGGGAGAGTAGGGGAGGTTTTGGGGGGAGAAGGGATTGTTTTATAGAATCTTAAGGCAAAAAAAAGCTTCTGTGATTATTTTAAAAATTCCATTTAAAATGGTTGGTTTTGAAGTGGTATTCTCACTATGCAATCCAGTCAATTTTTTTTAAAAAAAAGTGAAAGTGATTTCAGATGGCCCCACCAATTCTTGTGATTTTTACAGTTATGTTTCATTTTTTTAAGTGATTTTTTTTTTTAACCTCTCCTGTTGCTGTGTGAAAGTAACACAATCAGGGGAAACTATCTATATAGAGTAAACCATGAAAGAGAGACTTTGAGAGCTTGTTTATACACAAATTGCATTGGTTCTGGTATAGTTAAAGAAGCACAATCCCCTTGTGTGGATGCAGTTATACAAGTATAAAGGTGCTTTATACTGGTGCAGCTATTCTTATATGAGAGGGGAATAAGCAATAACAGTATAAGATATATATCATGTCCACTCTGTGGGGTTGAACTAGTATAACTATGGCTATGTGTTCACTGCAGAGTTAACTCCTCTTGAGTTAGCCTAGCTTAGTGGTTCTCAACTTGTGGCCCGTGGGCCACTTGCGGCTCAATCAGCCCACAGCTGTGGCCCATGTGATATCCTCGGGGCCATACAGATAGTATTGGATGCAGCCCACAATGGGAAATAGGTTGAGAACCGCTAGAGAGAGTAGTCATGCTGCAAAACAACAACACTCCAGCAGCATGAAGTGGTTGAAATGTGAAGCAGAGGCTGTATCTGTGTCTGGTACAGAGTCTGAGTAACAGGCCAGCAGACTTGAAGTGGAAACACCACCACCCCCAAGTTAAAGGTTTTCGTGTGTGGACAGGACTCAAGTTATTAAACGAATTAGCTGTGCAGTGAAAATAAGCCCTGCATTGGTTTAAAAAAATCGCACTCCTACCAGAAATATTTATACTGGCAGAGCAACTGTGTGCAGGCCAGACCTTAGTTAAGTCCTGTTAAATATACAGAGTAAACCAAATGAAAACAGATTTTTTTCCCCCCTTTTCTAAAGGAATGGACAAGGGGGATAAATAGTGACAAGTAGAATGAATTTTTTTTAATACTTTCACTTCCGGTTGCCTAAAGTGTTGTTGTTTTAGATAAAGAAAGGTGTATGGTTACAACTTGTGGGTTTTTTGTTTGTTTGTTTGTTTTTTGTTTGTTTTTTTGTTTTTTTATTTTGTTTTTAATTGATCGTCACTTTCAGTGCTTGTCCACAGATGGAGTTATTCAGGAATAGGTATAGTTATTCCTGAATAACTGCTGTTGGACATTCTAATTCTTTCTGTTTCTCTTAACATACTTTTGAAATGGATTAAAATAAACAGAACAAGGTACCTATTCTGGAATAAGAATGTCCACACAGGGAGTTAGTCCGGAATATCTGCTCTGCTTTAAATTCACACCCTACATTAATCCAAACTAACTTAAGTGTTTGGGATCGAGTTATAAATGTTAGGTACCGCCACAACAATGTCCAGTCACCTACCCGTATATATTACAGAAGCAGAATTTTATCAAAGAGCAGCTACCCACCTCTGGGACCAATGAATATCATTTGCTTCCTCCCTCATTAAAATGTTTAACAGGTAATATAGCCACTCATAAAGTAACTTTTCTATTTTGGAGAAAGTTTGGGAACTGGCAGTAAAGTGAATTTTTCAGTGATAAAGTGGCTGGGAAAACTAAAAATTAGGCCTACAGTCTTTTAAAAATACAGAAATAGTACTCTGAGGGAGAGATTTTTCAGAGTTGAGTGCCCAACTCTCATTGATTTTCAGTGGGTGCCTAACTGCCCTTTGTGTCTTTAACGGTTTCTCCCTAAATTATAATTTCTGAAGCCTAACATGCATGCATGATATAGAAGTGGAGGACAAGAGAAACCTAAATTGACTATCTGTGGTAGTGATGTCAGGATTAGGGGAGAGAGGTATTTTCCTACAGAGTGCTTAAAATATATTCATTTACTCTGTGAAATACTTTCTCTTATTAGAGTTTTCTAGTAACATTTCCACTTATACATCTGCCAACCAATTCTTGCAGTTATAAAAGAAAATAACAGTTTCAGAGTAACAGTCGTGTTAGTCTGTATTCGCAAAAAGAAAAGGAGTACTTGTGGCACCTTAGAGACTAACCAATTTATTTGAGCATAAGCTTTCGTGAGCTACAGCTCACTTCATCGGATGCATACTGTGGAAACTGCAGTATTGGTTAGTCTCTAAGGTGCCACAAGTACTCCTTTTTTTTAAAAAAAAAAAAGAAAATAAATCCCTTACCTCTGCCAAGTCCCTCAGTGGTCTTGCAGCATGTCCTACAGGTCAACAAAGGTAGGCTCTTCTGAATGATGAGGGGGCTCTACAATGATCCTGCCCCCCCCCCCGGATCAATGCATCTGTGGACTGACAACTCAGGTGTCTCCAGCTGATCTCAACTGCTGGGTTGAGACACGAGGAGCCATCCTGTCTCCTAAAATGCACAGGCCCAAATATGCAGCAGCCATCTCTGCCTGCTGAAGTTCCCAAGTGGTTTTTGGGTCTAGTCAGTCCCAAGCAGAGTAGATTGCTTCAGTCTTCCCCGATGATGATAAAAGCATGGGTAATGTGATGAGGCTGATATCTGAAAGGAAACACTGTAACCTCCTTGTCAAGCACAGATAGAGGGAGGCAGTACCTAACTGCTACCCTTTGGACACCTAGAAGTAGCTGAAGTTCCAGCAAGAACCCCAAGTTCTGAACATGGCTAGAAGATGGATAAACACCCCAACGGTGGATGTGATGTTACCTCTGCAGTTTCCTCCAGTTCTTTTCTCAAGCCTGCCAGTGTTGCCTCTGTCCCGTGCAAGTGGTATTTCAGACATATAGCTGTCATCTGGGCCATGATCTCTGTGCTAGATATTGACACAGCTGGTCAACTGCCCACTCTGGGTGCAATGAAATAGAGACACAGAGCTGAGTGTGCCAATATTACTGATGACTTTGCAAACCAAACCATCCCACCACCTTTTCTTAAGGGTCTTAAAGACCCCCACAGAATTATTCATATTCTACGGGACAAAGGACAGTAGATTTGTATTGTAATTACATACATGCTTCGTGCAAAATTCACTTTCCAGGTCCATGTGGTGGATCTTGACTAGATATTCTGCTGTCATGGAGACAGGCATCCGTAAAGGGAAGGCAGAATATTAAATTAATGGTGTGACACGATGATGTGAGAGCAGAATTTTGCCCTTTGTGCTAGATCCTCAGCTGGTATACGTTAGCATAGCTCCATTGAAATAATTCAGTTGTCTGATTTATACCAGCTGAGGATCTGGCCCTTTATGTGTAGATCTGTAACATACACACATTCGCTTAGACAAAATAACCATAAAACTAGAATAGGTCAAGAGTGTGTGATGGAGGCACAGGTAAGGAGCCTTGCCTCTCACAAGATAACCGCTTAAATCACAATAGAACGTATTTTTTAAAATACAATCTCTGTTTAGAAAATAGAGCTATGCTCCACCTATCTGAACATTGTGGGTATATGGAGCCTTGGTCTATGGCCAGGAGCCCTGGTCTATGGCCAGGACCCCTAGGCGCTTCAGTAATGCAAATAACATATATGTGCTGGAGAAATGCTGATGAATACAAACAAAGCAGCACTGCAGGACTGTTTTCTATTATACAGGCTCCTGAGGGCATGCTACTGAGCAGCACATAGGGTCCACACTCTGGATAACAAATCTGATCAACTTTCAACCCAGTTGAATGCAGTGGACATGTGAGTGAGCAAAATGGGAGGCAGCCAGTTAAGAACACAGAGAAGCTGAGTTAAGTAGCAGTCTTAAACGTATTTAAGCGGTGCTTATTCCAGACCATTTTGAGGGAAACATCTATTCTTAACTCTGATTGTAAGGATTGCAAATAGTTGCTCTGGTTTGTTTGTTTTTCACCTGTTAGTTTGTTTTTTTTGTCAGCAATTTGAAATATATTATTGTCCAGGAGTGCTAAACTACCAATGATAATTCGCACTTCTGTAGCACCTTCCATTTGAGAATATAAAGGTGATTTATAGACATCAGTGAATTGAGCCCTGTAATGCCCCGTTGAGTTAGGTAACTGGGGTAAATAGGGAATCGGAGACAGGGAGGTTAAATGTGATTTCCACAAGGTCTCATAGCCAGT
This sequence comes from Natator depressus, assembly GCF_965152275.1. NCBI lineage: Eukaryota > Metazoa > Chordata > Testudines > Cheloniidae > Natator > Natator depressus. Next base: position 191,134,354 of record NC_134234.1, on the reverse strand, counting down.
CTTAGTGGAAGATTTGAAGAACCCATATTTCTTGAATTCTTCCCCCTCAACCCCAGTCCTGGTTTCAACTTTCAGGATTAAGTAATACACTTCAAACCATGTTGGTAATACACTGCCTCTATCCTTGCCTTTAATGTGCATCACAGCACCCATTTCAGCAATTTCACCCTCTGTAAAAGTGCAAGAGTCTGGGTAGAAAAGGTCAAAGTACTGACTCACCAGAGCACTGTACGATTGTCTTTCACTGTTGGAGAAGGAAAAGCAGCTGCACCATTTGTACTGTTACTGCATGGGATATGGGTAGTGAAATACCCATGAGCGTGGCTTGAAGGAGTTAGAGTACAGCACTATTGCAAATGGTACACATGGACTTAGGGAAAACTGAAATTAGTTAAACTTAAATTCCATTTATCAAAGTGCTTGAATTTCTTGTTACAAGGCAGGTGGAAAAAAAGGATAAATGTTAAGCAAAGAAAACTGATCTGAATTTTTAACTAATTAAAAGTTTTTAAAAATTTAGTGCAGGCTTGTTGGCTTCTGATGTCTTATTTAGTAGAATTAAAAATGCCCATTCGTCAAGGAGAGATGCTCAGACACAGTCTGAGGGATAAGTCTTGGAGTTGTCCTGACAAATTTTCTTCCTTGTTAACTCCTGAAATTTTCCTGAGGAAATTATGAGCGGAGAATTATGTTGTAAATGTGGCTGCAAGAGGAGGGAATAGATGTCTTCGGTATGTATGCCTTAATTTGACCATTTAAACTGCTATGGCCCTTTAATTATTGTGCTTTTAAAAATAATGTGACTGAACTTGACCTCTTTATATGTGATAAGATCTATTTATCTAAAGTACTTCTATGGCCCGCATTTCTGTAGTATCTGAGCACCTCATAATCTTTAATGTATTTTTCCTCACAACCCTGCTGTGAGATAGGGAAGTTATCATTATTATTTACAGATGGGGAACTGAGAGACTAAATGACTTGCCCAAGGTTATACAGGAAGTCTGTGGCAGGGTGGGAAATTAACCTGGGTCTCCTGAGTCATAGGCTGTGTGGCAGTGAGAACTCTATTGAAGAGATAACAAATGTGCATCATTAACAGGATCTGAACCCGGTACCTTTTGAAATGTGAAGTAGATGCTGTATTTGTGTCTGGTACAGAGTTTGATTAACAGCAATTGTAACTGTACTACAGTAGTAATAAAGCTGATTTTTTATACATATATAATTCTACACACACACAACTTTTCATCACTCAAAAGTTGGAAAATTTCTACTAGCTCTAGTAATATTTTTATATTCATACTTACAGCACTGATTTAAAGTATTACTTTATCATCAGTAAAGTGTTACTTTATTAATCATACTTCAAGCACCTGTTAAACATGCTAACATGTTAACTAATCTTTGCATCCTGTGAGGCAAGCAAATGTTGTTGTCTCCATTTTTAAGGGGTTTTTTGGGGGGTAAACATTTTTAAGGGTTAAGTGACATTGAATCAGTGGTAGAACAGAGATTAGAACCCTGGAGTTGCCATTCTATAGCTCTGTGTGCTAATCACTAGACCACACTGCAGTTTCAAGTGTTGTACACATGTAACCAGCTGTTCAGAAGATCACTTTGTTCCTCTCGGAAATGAAGCTACTTCTGAGGTGACAACTGCACTGCTTAGCTATGTTTAGGACAAAGTAAACTATTTAAGAGGGAATTGGGCAGGCAGAGTGTAACAGAATTAAAATGTGGTGGGGACTGGTATTGATACCCCCTACTTGAAAGAAAAGTGCCACTGGACATCTAATTGTAAGAGGTCAGGCCCTCCATTTGTTTCATTTGAAAAACTATATCCCCGGCAGCTGACTGCCTCCTAGCACCATGCTGGGACATCCAGTGACACTTACTGAATGGCCAACACCACTTTCTGTAGCAACTAGGTGTTTCTTGGAGGTCTAATCCTTTCAATTTGTGAGCTCCGATATAGTCACAATGCAAGTTAGTATGACTGCAAGTATTATTTTAAGCCACGAGAGGGCTCACATACCTTTCTGTTGGAAAACACAGACCTGCGGAAATTTAACACCCTGTGTGCATTTCTTGTTTCTTAACTTTGAAAAGGGAGAGAGTAGTAGCTAGGATTTTGGCTATAATTTTACAGATAAGGCACTTACAAAAATCACATCAATTTTCTCACTAGGAGTTTGTGAAAGCACACGGAATAAAGCTCCAAGTTCTGGTATGGTCAGGGAATTCACATGGGCTGTAGAAACCCTAGGTAGCTAATTTTGTGGTGTTCGTTACTGACCTTAATTAAGCTGCAAGTGATGTCTGTACTGTTGTTGGGCTCCAATATTGTGGCTTTACGATTTGTGCAAGTTTAAAAAACAAAAAACTTGACTCCTGGCTATTTGTTAAATAACATTATTAACTTTTGATTGATCATCCTTGTGTTTTGATGATTAAAATAAATGAGTAGGACCCACCAGAATGGAAAGTAATCCTCCCTACTGAAATTCTGCAGAGTTTGGAGGGGTTAGGACCAGGTAGAACTTTATACAAATTCTCTTCAGATTACAGTTCCTGCCCTGAATAAGATCCATTCACTCAGGCGACCCCTTTGGGCAGTTGGAATACTCTTCCTAGTGCAGAGGACCAGTGCTGCTGCTGTTACAGTCCATATAGCTATAGCCATTATCATGTGCGTGCTGAATATTCAAGTACTGCATCAGTATCTAAAATATAACATGTTCCTTTTGTTGTCCCATGTATTCTTTTTGGCATTCATTTCTGGTTTGGGTCTGCAATAATGTATTGATATTGTTCATTAACTTTGTCTAGTTCTTCTCATTAAACCCATGGAGAAAACACACAAGTGATACAGATGGCTGACTTAAAAAAAGCAGCCAACAAATCGCTTCCCTTAGAGAGCTGTGACTTGGCTGTTTTACTTTCTTGTGAAGGCTTTATGTTGTTGCTCAGAGCTATAATGTGTTCTGGGTTTCATGAGAATCCCAAAGTCTGTTGTATCTAACATGATAGGCATGCTACTGTAATTGATTCCATCTTAGGAGTGAACGCGCTTTAAGAGCAGCACACTTGCTGGCCCTTTCAGTTTCACCTTATTTGAAGGTTTTCTTCACCAAAATATCTTCCTTTCTCCTCTCTGACAGTAAAGCCCTTTTGATATGTACAAGAGGCCCTTCTGAACTGGCTGCCTAAAATAAAGTGTTAGATTCTGGATTGAATGAGCTCTTTACAGATCAGGAATTGATGCTTTTTGGTTCAAGCGTTTGTCCCGATGGAGGTTTATGTTTACCAGGCAGTGAACTGGGGCTTGGCTATTGAACTCTACTGTTCACGGCCAGATGGTGTAAAAGCAGCCTTTGGAATGGAGACTTTCTTTTTTTTTTTTTTTTTTAATGGACTCATTCATGTAGGACAATCTGTTGATTTTTTTTGGATTTTGAAAGTGTAATGGATGAAAGATGAAGATGGATGATCCAGTATTTTCAATCCAAATAATAGTTCTTACATGTGCTATTGTGTCATTTCTGTTCACTTGTAGGGAAAATAATTTCTAGGGCATTTAGTAACGTAAACCAGGGTAATAAAAAGTCATCTGCATCTTTCTTTCCTGCTGCTACTATTGCAACAGTTAAATAGACCAATCTGTCCTATTTGCTTTTTAAACTTGAAAAGTCTTAGGTTCAGTTTTGTAGTGATTTCTTGTGCATTGTGACATAAACTAGCAGTTTTCCTTCTGAATGGGGCGGGGGAGGCAGGAAGGATGGACAGGAGCTATCGTTGACGCAGTTTGTTCCAGATTCTCTTCCCACACCCTAGTCTAGTGTAATTCCAGAGATTTCAGTGCAGTTACTCCTGACTTACTCCAGCATAACAGAATTGAAGTTACAGTACAACAATTATGGGGTCATTCGGCTAAGACATGCGTGCATCTAGATGCTACGGTTATTTAATTTCATTAATTAATTTATTTTAAAATCTCATTGTTCCAAGTCTAAAACCTTCCCATTGTTGTAGGTTTTAAACTTTCTTCTGTTGTGTGTTTTATTGCCCTCGGTGTAAGCTTTTTCCTACTGTGATTGGTGGGAATTGCAGATGAGGATAGAGGGCAGTATACTGCATGGCTCAAAGTGAGGTGAATGCTGTAAATTGGGAACCTGACACATTTTAGCTGATCAGGCAGTCAGACTGGAATGTACAGCTTCATTTCACTTGCATCCATGTAAAAGGGATTGCCATTCACGTGTTTTGTTTTGTTTTTTTTCTCTGCAAGAGTCCCTATTATAAATCCTGCAACCACTGAATGAAGTGTTGGAATTTACACATCTTATCAACTGTTGAACATCTCACATTTCATGAAGTAGGGAGACAAGGTGGCTGAGGTAATCACATTTGGGGACAATATATACCTTCAAGTCAGCGGCACTGCTATGGGTACCCGCATGGTCCCACAGTATGCCAACATTTTTTATGGCTAACTTAGAACAACGCTTCCTTAGCTCTTGTCTCCTAATACCCCCTACTCGTGCTACGTTGATGACGACATCTTCATCATCTGGACCCCTGGAAAAGAAGCCGTTGAGGAATTCCACTATGATTACAACAATTTCCATCCCACCATCAACCTCAGCCTAGACCAATCCACACAAGCGGTTCATTTCCTGGACACTACTGTGCTAATAAGCGATGGTCCCATAAACAGCCCCTATATCGGAAACCTACTGACCGCTATACTTACCTACATGCCTCCAGCTTCCATCCAGGACACACCACATAGAATCGTAGAATATCAGGGTTGGAAGGGACCTTAGGAGGTCATCAAGTCCAACCCCCTGCTCAAAGCAGGACCAATCCCCAACTAAATCCTCCCAGCCAGGGCTTTGTCAAGCCTGACCTTAAAAACTTCTCCGGAAGGAGATTCCACCACCTCCCTAGGTAACACATTCCAGTGTTTCACCACCCTCCTAGTGAAAAAGTTTTTCCTAATATCCAACCTAAACCTCCCACACTGCAACTTGAGACCATTACTCCTCGTTCTGTCATCTGCTACCACTGAGAACAGTCTAGAGCCATCCTCTTTAGAACCCCCTTTCAGGTAGTTGAAAGCAGCTATCAAATTCCCCCCCTCATTCATCTCTTCCGCAGACTAAACAATCCTAGTTCCCTCAGCCTCTTCTCATAAGTCATGTGTTCCAGTCCCCTAATCATTTTTGTTGCCCTCCGCTGGACGTTTTCCAATTTTTAAAAAATCTTTCTTGTAGTGTGGGGCCCAAATCTGGACACAGTACTCCAGATGAGGCCTCACCAATGTCGAATAGAGGGGAACGATCACGTCCCTCGATCTGCTGGCAATGCCCCTACTTATACATCCCAAAATGCCATTGGCCTTCTTGGCAACAGGGGCACACTGTTGACTCATATCCAGCTTCTCTTCCACTGTAACCCCTAGGTCCTTTTCTGCAGAACTGCTGCCGAGCCATTCGGTCCCTAGTCTGTAGCGGTGCATGGGATTCTTCCGTCCGAAGTGCAGGACTCTGCACTTGTCCTTGTTGAACCTCATCAGATTTCTTTTGGCCCAATCCTCGAATTTGTCAAGGTCCCTCTGTATCCTATCCCTACCCTCCCAGTTTAGTATCATCTGCAAACTTGCTGAGGGTGCAATTCACACCATCCTCCAGATCATTTATGAAGATATTGAACAAAACCGGCCCCAGGACTGACCCTTGGGGCACTCCACTTGATACCGGTTGCCAACTGATCCATTGTCTACAGCCAAGCTCTAAGGTACAATCGCATTGCTCCAATCCCTTGAGACAGAGACAAACACATCCAAGATCTCTATCAAGCATTCATAATACACACCTGCTGAAGTGAAAAAACAGATTGACAGAGCCAGAAGAGTACCCAGAAGTCACCTACTACAGGACAGGCCCAACAAAGAAAATAACAGAAAGCCACTAGCTGTCACCTTCAGCCCCCAACTAAAACCTCTCCAGCGCATCATCAAAGATTTACAGCCTATCCTGAAAAATGATCCCTCACTCTCACAGATCTTGGGAGACAGACCAGTCCTTGCTTACAGAGAGCTCCCAACCTGAAGCAAATACTCTCCAGTAACCACACACCACACAACAAAAATACTAACCCGGGAACCTATCCTTGCAACAAAGCCCGATGCCAACTCTGTCCACATATTTATTCAAATGACATCATCATAGGACCTAATCACATTAGCCACTCCATCAGGGACTCGTTCAACTGCACATCTACCAATGTGATATATGCCATCATGTGCCAGCAATGCCCCTCTGCCATGTACATTGGTCAAACTGGACAGTCTCTATGTAAAAGAATAAATGGACACAAATCTGGCATCAGGAATCATAACATTTAAAAACCGGTAGGAGAACACTTCAGCCCCTCTGGCCACTCAGTAAAAGATTTAAGGGTGGCAATTTTGCAACAGAAAAGCTTCAAAAACAGACTCCAGTGAAAAACTGCTGAGATTGAATTAATATGCAAACTAGATACCATGAACTTGGGTCTGAATAGAGACTGGGAGAGGCTGGGTCATTACATATATTGAATCTATTTCCCTATATTAAGTATCCTCACACCTTCTTGTCAACTTTCTAAATGCGCCATCTTGATTATCACTACAAAAGTTTTTTTTTCTCCTGATTATAGCTCATCTTAATTAATTAGTCTCTTACAGTTTATATGGCAACTTCCACCTTCTGTGTGTGTGTGTGTGTGTGTGTGTGTGTGTGTGTATATATATATATATATATATATATATATATATATATATATACACATATATATAATATCTTCTTAATATATGTTCCATTCTATGCATCCGATGAAGTGGGCTGTAGCCCACGGAAGCTTATGCTTTAATAAATTTGTTAATCTCTAAGGTGCCGCAAGTACTGCTGCTCTTTTCATGAAGTAGTAAATCTGGTATAGCAGTCACTAGTATGTGTGACTGCTGTATCCTTTTTGTTCAACTTCCAGTATCAACAGGTCGAAATGAGTTGATTTGCTGTCCTGACAGCATAGTGAAAAAGGCTGAATAAAATTCTCTCTTCCCTTTTGTACCCCTAACATGCAGGGTTCTGTTGCTTGTTTAGTATTTGTTGTTTTCTGTTCACAGTAAACTGACCTGATGACAAGAGAACCAATCTGGATCTTTTTGACATTTCTTCATTTATTGGCCTTATTATAGAAACATCAACGCAACTAATAGTCACTAAGCACAATTTTAAAAAAAAGGAAAGTATTGAGAATAATTTGGAAGTGCTGATAGTGTGCTCATTGTTGTACAAAATGCAGGAAAGAACTGACTGTCCCAGGAAGACAATGCAAAAAGTACCATGAGAACCATAAGAAGCTGTTCACTTGGAGCGTGGGGTTCTTTTGGTTGGTTGGGTTCAGTGATGGGGTTGCTAACAGCAGTTTTACTGATTTGGATTGGTGGGTTTAAGCTTCAGAAGATTTTTTTTTTTTTTAAATGTAAGTGTCCTTCAGTTGTATACTCAGGGTAATGGAAGTATGTGGATCTCTCTCTAGTGGACTCGGTATGGCAAAGTGGTGTGGTAAGGTTTGCTGTCTAAGGCTGCCATTTGACATTTTGTCCAATGAAATTCTGGTATCACTTGAATCAAAATGTGCTGATGCTTTGTGGGTTCTGAAAATGCTACCAGGACACAGGAATGTTGCTCAAACAAAGTTTGTGGGAGGAGGCGTTGTTCTCCTCCCCCAAAATCAGCTTGGTCCCATTGCCATCCCCACACTACCACAAGTCATGCCATGCCCTTTGCAAAAGTTGAGTTTTAGCATTTAAAACATGTATTGAAGCAAAGCTGTGCTCTCGCATCACATTAAAGACTTCAATAAATCCACAATTTGATTTTAATGGAGTTGGGGAAACCTTGACAGTTAGGCAGAAGTTGCTTCAATGGATGGAAATAGTGGATTCTGCATTACCACTTGAATGTAAACTTGAAATTCCTCCTAGTGCCTTTTTGCAAATGTCTCAGTAGGAGTTCCCCATTCTTGTTTATATGATGGATTAGATTTCTTCAAATAGAAACAGGCTGTCTTGAAACAAGAACCTTTAAGTTTTAATTGATCTTGAATCAGAAGAGGGATATAGTTTCATGCCTTGAGCTTGCATCATAAAATATCTGTACATGTATCACTGTCACCTTAAGTGCAGGTGACATTGCACTAACATACTCACCAGGTTTCTGTAACTGGAGTGATTCCCAGAATAAGTTTTTTAGAAGCCAAATTTGCCCTTCCTTTGCAAATCTTGGCATCATTTTAAGACTAGTCTATTTTATTGTTTCTTCTGAAATGTAGATGTTCCTTGATGTATATCCTGAAGATGGCTTTGCATGTGGTTGGGGTATTCCTTGTTTTAGGAATGGGGATTACCTCTAGTTTTAGTTTTCCTCATCCTCAAAACATACTTTGAGATGAACTCCTTCCCCTTACTTCTTAGGTCTGGACTTGCCTTAACGTAGTGTCTGTTGACAATGCTTTGTGTATCAGGGTTTACCTATGTTTGAAATGCAACTGTTGCATTGCTGTAGTGCTTCAGTGTGGCTACTACAGTACCTACGCCGACCGGAGGGGTTCTTCTGTCAGCATAGGTAATCCATGTCCCCAAGGGGCAGGAGCTAGGTCAATGGAAGAACTTTTCTGATGACCTAGCACTGTCTACATGGTGGGGTTGTGTTGGCTTAACTACATTGCTCAGTGATGAGGATTTTTTACACCCCTGAGAGATTAGCTATGCTGATGTAAATTCCAAGGATAGACCAGCCCTCAGCTGACCACAGAGGATTGCTCTGCAAGTCCTCTCTACCCAGGGCTGAGCAAACTCCTGCAGGCTCTTGCTGGCCTGGGGAGCAGCAGACAAGTTGGAGGAGAGCACTTGGATCTTTGTATGACAATGCTATGCTATTCAGTTGGCCCTGCAGTTAGCATATTATTCTAGCTTGATACTGCAGTGGTCAGAGGTTTGTTGAGATTCTTTTAGGTCATTCATAAACATCAGCATGGATCTTACTGTGCCCAGACCAATGGTTCCTGGTAGCCTTCTGAACCCTGAAATTATTGAGGCCATAGGTGCTAGTTCTGCAGCAGAATGATCTGTTCAAAGGGGTGCAAGTATAACCCACTGTTCAGTGTGTGTAACGTCTCCTTCTGTGCCCGATCCACAGGGGATGTGAAACTGTTGCAGCTCCAGCTACTGAGCCTGGCTCTTTAGCTCAAGCTGTAGAGACTCATGCTTTCAGCTGTGGAGTTTCCAGGTTAAATCCCTGGCAGTGGCCGAGAAAGCAGCCATTTGTATAAGCTGACTATGCCTGGCGAGCCAGTTGCCATAGAAGCAGCAGTCGAATGTTGTGGATTCACCTAGGAGATGGACATCTGATGTAGTTGGGCTGTATGCATCCTGAGCTGCACTACTCCAGACTTTGTGTATGGGAGTGAAGTAATGTATTTGGAGCCTAGTCAGTATGTCTCAAGTTTGGCCAGAAATGGGTTTTCAGTTTCTCAGAGAAAAGTTAAAAACTTCATGGAAAGCCGATGTTTTCTGTGGAAAAATTCTTAAGTCAAAAACCCAATCTGCCATCAAAATAGTATCAATGGAAACTTTTTGACCATCCCTAGGCACTGCCATTGAATGATCACATAGCACTGGGCAAGAACATAGCATCCGGTACAATTCAGCAAATATTTATTCTGCAAATATGAGTTAATGGTTAATTATGTGCAAGTCTAGAAACATTCATACAGTAATTATAGTTAATTACCAAACTTCACAGGTAAATTGACATCTGCGAGGTCCCCAGAATACTTTGCAATTATGAGATGTGCTGCTAGGAAAAGAATCTGAATACTAACCCATCTTTTTCACATACAGCAGTACAAATTTAGTTCTTTAAAACCAATAAAGCTACCAGACTAATGCTAACTAGTACACAGTATCTGAACCGCATTATCAAATGCTAAGAGAACCTTCAAATCCAAGGCCAAATTCTGCCCTTTGGGTGCAAACATTGTCATTCTCCATCAACCTCAATGAACTTTCATGTGTGTATCTGGGAGCAGAATTTGCCTGATGGCCATTATAACTAAAGCTGGTGTGGGGAAAAGTTGGCCCATTTCTCTGTGCTTGATCCAGATGCAGAAGGATAGGGCACAGGTAGCTTTAAGCCACTGTATGTGCCTCTTTTATTTTTGGGTTGTCTAGCAGCCTGCCTGGCCCAATTGAGAGGAGTCCCAAGGGTTCTCTGGCTCCAGTGGACCTCTATTGGCCATCCACCACCCCCAAATAGCTGCTGTGTTCCTCCTACCCTTTCCATGCCTCTACAGTAGTTTACGGGTGGGCATGGAGCTGTTGCAGCAGCTCTGGGCTACCTGGGCCAGCCCTACAATCTTGATCCTGCACGTACTTATACTTGTACATAACTTTAAATAGATCTATAGCTCCACTGAAGTCAAAGGGACTACTCCTGAACTTTAAAGTTGAGAACATATATAAGTATTTGCAGGATCAGGGCCATGGCTTGTGAAGCACCATGCAAATATTCTGGCACTATATAATTTACAAAATAATAAAATTATATTAACAGCTCGCAATCATGATAAATACGCTGTTCAATAAAGATCTCGGAATGGTTCATTATGAAGTTCTATTTAATTAGATCATTAAATATTTACAAATTATATTGCTTCAACAAAATTTAAGGGGCAGGATCCAACCGCTGAGTCATTCTCCCCAGTCAGTCGTTAATCCTCAGGAAATGGTCTACAGCAGTGGTTTTCAACCTGTGGTCTACAGACACCTGGGAATCCGCAGTCTATGTCTAAGGGGTCTGTGAAAGGTTGTCGTTACCCTAGAACAGTGTTTTTCAATCTGTGGTCCATGGACTCCTTGGGGTCCACAGACTATGTCGAAGATTTCTAAAGGGGTCTGCACCGCCATCTGAAAATTTTTAGAGGTCCACAAATGAAAAACGGTTGTAAACCACTGCTCTACACTGAGGATGTTCATGGTATTTTAAGATGGGCAAGGGAAAGAGGTGTGTGATTTATGGGTGCTGGAGGTTGAGTTTGTCTGTACATGGTATTTATAGAGAATTACTGTCTTGTACACTGTCCACTCATATTGTTTGAATTCTCTCTCAACATTCCATTTACTTAATAATAGGATTTAAAAACACAGCTCTCATGGATATTTGTAACTCCCTTTTTGAGACTTATTATTTTGATTCATTTAAATTTATAATCACAAGAAAATAAAGTCTTGATCCCAGTTGCTCTGGGTGATTTCACAAATAAAGACCCAAAACATCAAAATATAAAAAGCAATAAAGAAACAGAAATATATTATCAATTTATTTTTTAAATTGTTTTTATTAGATTTGCAATTGAACATAAGCTGTTAGAACGAATTTTGAATTACTGTATCATCAAGAAACTTCCACAAACATCGTAAACCTAGGGTCATTTTCTACCCTGTCATACACATAACTCAAAGGGACTTTGATGGGAATACATGTCTGTATCTAAGGTCAGAAGAAAAATAATACGTAGGTTTTTCCACAGCACATCTCAAAGCACTTTTCCAAGGAGGTCAGTAACATTATCCCCATTTTACAGATGGGAAAACTGAGGCACAGGGAGGGAAGGGACTTGGGACAATGGCAGAGCTAGGAATAGAACCAAGGTCTCCTGAGTCCCAGTCCATTGCTCTAACCACAATTATTACTGGAAGAGTAGTTGTTAACTCTGTAGCAACTAAACGTGTACAGTAGAACCTCAGAGTTAGGAACACTTTGGGAATGGAGGCTATTCGTAACTGAGAACAAAACATTAAAATGCGGCTTTTAACCATCTTAATTCAAATAAAACAAGCACAGAAACAGTTTCCTTATCTTGGCAAATCTTTTTTTAAACTTCCTTATTTTTTATAGTAGTTTACATTTAACACAGTACTGTATTTGCTTTTTTTGTTTGTTTGTTTTTTGTCTCTGCTGCTGCCTGATTGCGTCTTTCCGGTTCCAAATGAGGCGTGCGGTTGACCAGTCAGTTCTAACTCTGGTGTTCATAACTGTATATTCCTCTAATGAAGACCCAGGTCATACTCTCTTGCAGAAAAACATCATGGAATTGGCCCACTGAGGGGGAGGAAGAATTCATAAGGATTCCTTTGTGGAAGTCTCCCTTGCACATGAATGCAAAAATCTCATGAAAGAGGCAGGGTTACCTCCCTCACCACGAGTAGTAGGCCATTGAGTTAGCCCCCAAATATGTCTGAGCCCAAGAGAACTACAGGAGGCCCCACTCCACTGGACTCACATGACTGGGAGCTCCAGCCCAGCCACCTGGGCCCCCAAATTCATGTGAGAGCTATGCAGAAAAATCATATAGGCTCAGGGGCTTTATTCTCTCTCTTGCCACATTTTCCGTGGAGCTGAAAAAGGGATGGTTGCACAGTCCTCCTCTTCTTGTGTCTCTTCATGGCATGGCCCCAAAAGTAATAGAGGCTAGTTATGTGAAAATAAAATGAAATCACAATGCATGGCGGAGCACTGGATCTCTCTGGTTAATACCTGTAGCTAATGTGTGTTTTCTGCATCTGAAATGTGTCACTGTGTGGTCCTAACATTATTCAGGAGCTATGATAACACAAATAATATACCCCTGGTACAAGCAAAAAACTCCTTGGAGTTCAGTAGAAGTTTTTAGCTGAGTAAGTAGCAGGGGCCAGAACTCATACATATTTTGTTTTTAAATATTACTTTGTTGACCAATGGCAGTTCTTCATATATTTTAATACCCAGATCAACCCCTCTTGAGGGGAAAGCCCGCAGGAACAGACTCTGAGGAAGAAACCTCTACAAGTATTTCCTGTCTTGTTAGGAATCTGGTTTAGATCAGAAATGTGCTTCTTGACTTACTCTCGGGTAAAACTATTGATGTTGGTGGAGATACTCACTATTTACAGCAGTCTTAGTGGGACGAGAGTCATCCTGCTACAATACTACCAATCGGCTTCACCACGTTTCATGTGTCACTTTAGTCTATCTGCTTTCAACCTGCACTGTTGTTTAATAAGAAGCCAAAACAAGGGTAATGCATACAGACTTTTAAATAGATACAATTATCCACACTGCTGTTCATCTCAAGTTTAAAAAAAAAAAAAAAAAAAGGTCTAAACTAGTTTGAGATATTCACATTCATGCGATTTCTGTTTGCCATGTGTGTGCTACACTTTTCAATACACTCGACATCTCCTTCACAATTAACCTTGATTTTTATTTTTTTTCTTCACTGCACCGTCACAAGGCCAAAAAACCTGGTTCTAACTGCTAAAGTGTTTTATTCTGCTTTAGAGGGTAAATACCTTGTAATTATGGGGTAATTATTTTTGTTGGCCAGCGTGTTTTTTAGAAAAATCTCCAAACAAAATCACTGTTAACCTCTAGGGCAAAATTGCTAAGATTTCAGTTACCTTTCAAATGTATCCCTAGCAAATAAAGGATAACCTGTCACAAAGGTGTTGACTAATATTGGAACAGCCTGAAGATGTAGAAAGGCAAAAGGGTTTATTCTACTTATTTTAATGTCAGATATCAGGTGTGAATATTATATTTTAAAAGCTGGCTTCGGTCTCCAGAGTAGCCGTTTCATAATCGGATCAGTGACTGCTGCTCAATCACAAAGCATGGAAATAGTGGCAGCTATTCTAGTCCATTTCTGAAACTGCCTGTTTCAATGTAGGAAAGTGTATTTTAACATCAACTAATAATTTGCTGCTTCAAGACCTATTTTCATCAGTTTGAAATACATACAGACTTTTTTTGTCTCTAGAGGGGGAAAGAAATTTAACAATTTTTTGTCATTTCATCTTTCATCCATCCTACCATTTTCATCCCTTCTGGAAAAGCCTCATAGAACTCAATAAGGATGAAATCAATAGCGTTAATACAAAATTATGGTTTCTCTAGGTTTCTTGAACCATGCTATAGTATTCTAAAAAATTAGAATTCAATAGAGAATTTTATACGATGGAGCCAAAACGTAGTTTTTTATTTCTTATTTTCTACTAAATTTGAGAGGGCTCTTTCATTTCTGACCTGTTATTTTATGTATTGCAGTAATTCACAGATGCTCAAATCAGGAAGCCAGGTCCCACTGTGCTGAGCACTGCACAGACATACCTAAAAAGATAGCTCGTTCCCCAAAGACCTTTCAGGCTAAAATCTAAAGTATTTTAACTTATTAAACAAATGGTAATGGTGGAAAAGACAAAGTCAATAGAAGTTTTGCCTCCCTGCCAGTCTGCCCCACTACTCTGACTGCACTTTTCTCTAAAATTAAAGTGCCTTCCTGATAACTGGTTTGTAGGTCAGTTTGAGGAGTCTCCAGATAAAACAGATGAAATGTTTGAGGACTGTGCTTCCTTAAAGTTCAGTTTTATTCTATAAAGAGATTCTGTTAAAATGGCATTGTGGGGTTCCAGATTAGTCTTTCAGTGACTCGGTATCAAATATGCCAAATCAACAAGTCACAGGCTGATTTTATGTTCATTATTTGCCATTCTTTGAAACTCAACCTGCATCTGGAAGCTAAATTGGATACTCTGGCTTATGCATTATTGCCAGCAATAGAAATGTGCTTATACAGTGTTCTGTGTTTGGTTGCACCTGTGCCAACCCACATTTCAATGCAGAGGAGAGGGGAATGGGTCATATTTGTAACTATGGACAGAAAGTGGCCCTGCAATTAAAATGTGGTTAGTGAATCTGTTGGTGATGTATCAGTCAGAATAGAAGTGTGCTCATTCTCTTGCAGCTGGCTCAGCAATGGTAACAGGAGCAAAAACTAATAAAATTCACCTTTTGTCATGAAAGTAGGCAGATATGTCTTTCAATACGCATAGAGAACAGATCTCCTGAAGAAGATACCATTTTTACAGTCACTTTTCAAATGAGAGCCATGCTTTAACAGTAGATTAATATTTAGAGATAAGCAAACTACTCTGATAGCAAATTGTGCATTTCAACCTTTTTCCCCCTGAAGAGCTTGAATTATGTACAGTAAATAGTAAGTTAACAAAACTAAGAGTCAGCAACTAAAGTTCAGTGCTTCCATTTGGGACAACCCAGTTAAAACATTAGCACTTAAAATTATTCCAAATGAGGCTTTGCATTAATACTGTTCAAATTAAAGAAGGTGTATGTGTGCTGGCTTTCAGAAGTTCTTGGATACTGCTGTTTGCTATGGAGCTAATAAGTCAGCAGTAGATTGATTTACCGCATGTAGGTTGTGTTTGGGTATAGGAAGGCTAGACCATTTTGTTTTTTTAAAAAAATACATAACTTTAGATTTTGCGCCACACAGGATGGTCTCAGGAATAGCCTGCGTGAGCAGAATTATGTGGGTGTGCAGGCCCATCGAGAGAAATGAAGGGCCCCAGGTCATTATGTTCGCCTGCCCTCCCCCCCCATTTCTTTATTTACAAAGACGTTAAATGTTTTGGGGGCCAGCCTGAGCCCAGTACAATTGTTTTCCCTTTTCACCCGCACATGTCAGTCCTGGTTGTGCTTCTTTCACAGAATCCTGTTTCCTGGACAGTGACATCTGTCATGTATCCCTGTAATTCAGGGCCTGATGGCCAACTGCAGGTAATCCATGGGATGGGCCTACAGGAGAGGAAAACTAAGCATCTTGCAGTCTTCCCCCCCAGTTCCATCAGGGTTTTGCCCCCTGCAGCACAGGCCATAGATGTTACCTCATGCTCAAGAGATCATCCGGGGGGAGACCCGGTGCGTCCATGCTATCTTTGTGTCCCACTGATCTCCCCACTCCCTCAACTTCTTGATAGGATGCCGCCCATGAATCTATGCTGCGTCAGCGGCTGCCCCTAGTCCCTTCTCTAAAGGGTGGGAGTGTTCCCTTCCTGTAGAGGTGGGGCACAATGTTAAATGCAGCTTTTAGACTTTTTATTACAACTTCCTCTCTGGACTTCGTGGGGGCTGCTGGTGGGACAGTGTGTAAGCCCCACTCTTTGCTCAGCCCAGCAGTATTGGCAATCCCAACCATTCAAATATCATGCCAGCCCTCAAAAAATCATGAGATTGACTTAAAAACAGAGGATTTAAAAGAAATTGGGAGGGGAGGTCCTGTTGTTTGCGTTCTGGTTTTTGAGCTTTTTAGGGTGCACTTGGATCATGTTTTCAAGCATTTCTCTGTAACTGTGATGTCTAGAATCTTGCTTTTATTTTTAAATGAAAGTAGAGAAAATCCTGTAATCACTTGACTCCAGAAACTGGGGCTTTAAGAAAAATACCAAATATCACACAACTCATAATTATACTGGTCCACACTTGCCCAATTAGTCTCTCCCCAGCGCCCTCTAAGCCTCAGAGAATGCACTGCATGGGGCATACCGAGACAATACTGCTATGGAGGCAGATGAGTCAACAGTTTCTGAAAATCAGGCCCCTTTAAGCTATCTCCAGTTGGGAACCATAAAACTTAGGCACGCAATATTGCTAGTCACTTTTGAAAATGTTGGCCTTGATTTCCAAGCTAGAGTGCCTATGTTTTTTTTCTCCTTTGCATATAGATAATATATTAATGTCCCCCTTTCCCTGTCTGGTTTAGCCTGGAAACCTATCTTAAAATTACACCATTTTGAAAGTCTCTTTCTCAGATATCTCCTTTCAGGCTGATGGGTTTACCTGCCTCCTTTTGAAATTTAGAAAGGCAGAGCGCAAGACAAACTTGAGGAATTTTGCGTCACTTTGCCAAACCCAGCTGGGACTGCTAACCAAACAATTATAGTGCCAAGTTACAATTATAGTGCCAAATTAGCTCTAGCCCTTCCTATAGGATATGATTTATTTTTTATTTGTTAGGGGGAAAAAAAACTTTCCCTGATATGAAGTCAAGTCTATGAGATGTTTTTATCAGGAGGCAGACGATAGGTTATATCTATGTACCCTTTGACTCTGTCTTTGCTGAGGCACTGGCTGTTGCTGCACTCCGGAGCTACTCCAGGGCATGTGTCTGTAGGGACCTAAAGGAATTCCAATAGGAAATTCATGCTCGTGTTTAGCAGTTCTAGAGGCAGCAGTAACTCCCCTCTTACCTTCTCCCACTACTGGAGAAGGTGGTGATATATACCATAGCTACTGGTGACCAGTGAGTGGCAGTATGAGTCCTAAAAGGGCCCTAGAAAGTAGAGCTGAGAGGAAGGCCATCCACTGGGATGACCTGGGATCTGTGGGGTTATGCTCTGTTTTCCCTGTGAATGATTAGGAACTGGGGACTAGTTCCTCTCTCTAGGGATGTAAACACTGTTAAAATTAACCGTTTAAACGATTAAACATATGTTGTTTAAACAGATAACCGATTAAGTGGTAGATCCAGCTGGCTGGTGCTGCTGGGGCTGATCTGCCAGTGCGGCTGGGGCCCCTCCGGCTGGGTGGTGCTGCTTTGGCCACTCCGGATGGGCGGCGTGTCTGGGCCCACTCTGGCTGGTGCAGGGCCACTGGGGGCGGCTGGCGAGGGGTCATTGGGGCCAATCAGCTGGCTGGCCTCTGGTTAACAGTTAAGGTGGGTTAGCCGGTAAGACTATTGCTTACCAGTTAACCTTTTACATCCCTAACTCTCTCTACTCTAAGAAGCTGTAAAACCTCATTTTGTAGTGGAGTGAATCCAACTCCACACACACACCCCCCTTCATCTCTCTCAGCCCCCAGCTCCTGCCAGCAGGGAGCATCAGGATACAAGTATAGTATTTAATGATCAAAACCAAAGTTGCTTTTATGTCAACAAAGTGCAGTTGGTTTGCAAAATTTGGACACCAGAGGGCAGGCTGGTACTTTGCTGCATAATTTAGGAATCACAAACTAAAACTACAGAATTACTAAGATCTAAAACACATTGATGCATGACTAGAATGCATGTGGCTGCTGGCTTGTTTTAATAAAACAAATTAGAAAAACAAATTTTCACTTTTAAAGATTGTTGAAGAAAATTATGATTTTCAGTTAAAACAGGGTTCCTTTCAGTTCAGAAGGATTAAATGGTGAAGCAGCTGTATCTTAGAAGCCATATTGCTTATTAATACTGTAGTGCACTGGGACTCGATTGGTTTGACCTTTTTAAGGAAGAAAACTGGGCATTATGGAACAAGTTTGTTAACTTTTATTTTATGTAATGTTTGTATGTAACAGAAGTGTGTGTGCCCGTACCAAGCCTAAAGGTTAATTGGTTACTCAGCATTCAGTGAACTAACTAGAGAATTCTCATGTATTCTGCAGTTCAGCAGAAAGAAGTAGAGTCACTGAAGCTTTGGGCCTAAATCACAGTTGCCCTTTGCACTGATGCAGACATTTACGCTGGGAGAAGTAGTAATACTTAGCTCTTACGTAGTGATTTTCATCAGTGAATATCAACGTCCTTGACAAAGAATACAATACCATTATCTCCATTTTTTACATCGGGAAACTGAGGCACGGAGTGGTGAACGGACTTGCTCACTGTCATGCCACAGGCCAGAGCTAGGATTAGAAGCTAGATCTTCTGAGTCCCAGTCTAGCACTATCCACTAGGCCAGTGTTTCTTAACCTTTCTGATACCAAAGATTGGCTTGCTGCCTTCCTAAACTGTGTCAGGGAGATCTTGGGGACTGGCATCAATGCACAGACCAGTCGTTTGAGAAACACTGTGCTAGGCAAAAACTCTATCATTCTGATTTAGCAGCGTCTTGCACTGGTGTAAAGAACTGCATGAGGCATTCAAGAATGAGGTCCACCGTATGAGGCAATACTGAATCGGACCCTTTTTCAAGATAGTTGAGGAGAATAATCCACAAATTAATATTTCAGTCTTTTTTTTTCTAAGAACACACAGTGGCAGATGAATTTTACCTCTAGACCACATTTAGAATTTTCAGCCCCATATATTTGTCTTGGTTGTCTTTTATTCCCCCTGAGAACAGACTTATTAATAAAATATGATAATGGGAGTTGATCTGCTCAGTACTATCCCAGGATCATAAAATGAAGTCTGATTTATTGCTTGTTACCTCAGAATATTAAAAGAAATGAGAACAGGGTACAGGGTTGGGGGGACCTTTGCAAAATTTCTGTTACAAAAGAAGAAATCTGATTTGCTGATGACACTGAATATGCTAATTTCTGGATAACTGTGCTTGAGGGAAATTATTAACCAATTTACGACACATTCACTTTTATACAAGAACCTACAAAATGTGCTTTCAAGGGAAGCTGTTAACTTAATTGTTGCCAATTCTCACAATTTTATTGCAAGTCTTATAACATTCAATGTCTGTGTCAAAGCCTCAGCTCCTGGAATCATGTTGTTACATGAGAATTTCATCTTTCATTTAAAAAAAAGAAGTTTCAAACCATCAGTATCAGAGAAAAGCTCAGACTTAAAAAGAGAAGGCAAATAAAAAGAATCCATAATTTATTGTATTTAAATTGATTTTTAAGCGTGTCTCATCTTTGGGGATCTGTTCCATGATGCTTGAATGCTTGGGATTGGCAATATTGTTATATCTATTCTCTCTGCAATAGATTATATCATCTACTCACTCTTTTAAATAGTGTGCCCAGAGATTTAAAAAATAAAAACAAACTGGTTTGTTTTATCAGGGGTTTTTTGGTGGGTCTGATAGTGACAACACCAACAAGCCATCATTCTTGCCTCTCTCTCTCTCTCTCTCTCTCTCTCTCTTTTCTTTCTGTGTGCACAATTGGCTGGGGCCTCTTCAGTTTCAGCTCTCTAGCTCATACAGCTAAATATCCTCATGCAGGGCCTAGGGCAGGGGTGGGCAAACATTTTGGCTTGAGGGCCACATCTGGGTATGGAAATTTTATGGTGGGCCATGAATGCTCACAAAATTGGGGTTGGGGTTCAGGAGGGGGTGAGGGCTCTGGCTTGGGGGTGCGGGCTCTTGGGTGGGGCCAGAAATGAGGAGTTTGGGGTGTAGAAGGGGGCTCTGGACTGGGGCAGGGGGTAGGAGTGCGGGATGGGGTGAGGCTCCGTTTGGAGGTGCGGCTGGGGATGAGGGATTTCGGTTGCAGGTGGATGCTCCATGCTGGGACTGAGGGGTTCTGAGGGCAGGTGGGGGATCAGGGCTGGGGTTGGGGCACAGGAAGGGGTCAGCGGTGCAAGCTCCAGGCAGTGTTTACCTCAAACAGCTCCCAGAAGCAGCTGGCATGTCCCAGCTCCGGCTCCTACATGGAGGCGCAGCCAGGCTCTGCATGCTGCCCCGTCCTCATGTGCTGCCCTGATGGTCCCATTGGCCACAGTTCCTGGCCAGTGGGAGCTGCGGGGGTGGCACTTGGGGTGGGGGCAGCACGCAGAGCCCCCTATCTGTCCCTAAACATAGGAGCTGTAGTGGGGACGTGCCATTGCTTCTGGGAACCACGGCATGCACACTTGGACTGGGTGCAGCCCCCAACTCCGTTCCTGGTGGGAGTTTGAGGGCCGGATTAAATCGGCTGATGGGCTGGCTATGGCCCAGGCCCATAGTTTGTCCACCCCTGGCATAGGGGAACGCATGTGCCATTAGCAAAACAGCGAATGCCGATTATGTGCAAACATACCTCTTAACCTGGCAAAGCTTCAATGTGGGTGGGATGCAATGTATAACAAAGCCGATGCAAACAAATTATTCCTGCAGAAAACTTCAAATGCTGTGGGATTCCTTCCTTTGGTATAAAGAGCCCTTTCAACAACCACAGTTTCATTATTCTGTATCTCTGATGTAAATAATTTTTTTGACAATAGAGGCAAGGGGGCAGCAAATCTATATGGAGCATAGGTAACTTTGGGGCTAAAAATGTTCTTAAAATCAATTACAGTTGAAATATATGTACTCAGATGAAAGAGACAAGTGTCTCCTCCCTCCCCCCACCTCTTTCAATTATAGTTATTTTTAGAGGTTACTTATCTCAAAAGTAGGTACAACATATTTAGATTGCAATTGTGATATTTCAGACCAGTGGTGTGCCTGTTAAAATCCTGGATTACTGTTAGTTGATTAGAGCTGCTTCACCCTTCAGAACATCTTTTTTCAAGGAGGTGACCTCCTCAGAGTTAAAGTATCCAGATGACACATTCATTTGAATAAACACTAGAAATCACAATGGCTTTTTCATGCTTAATTGAAATTGTATTTCAGCCTCTTTTTTCTGTCTCTGTCTCCCTTCCTGTCTCCTCTGTGTTCCGTCCTCTACCTCTCCAGGCTGGTTCCCATCTCCTCCTGCTAGTCAGGGCTTCTTACTGTTGAGTTGCATTTTCTGTGATCGATCTCAGGGCTCCATCAATAGTTGGATAAACTCCTCATTTTTACTATGTATGGAAAAAAAATTTACTTAAAGCTTTTAATTAATTTTTCTTTTGTGTTTTCTTTCTTTTCTTTCTTTGACTATTCAGACAGCTATCAGGTAGCATAAGTAATGCAGCAAGGAACCATGGCTGTGGCATTGCTTTTGAAAATGTAAAACAACTTCCTTCCCCTTCCCCTTCAGCACTGGAAGAAATGGAGGCAGGGAAACACTTCAAGACCTCCAAACAGTGTCAAAAGTCATGCCTCTCTCCCCAGTTTTCCTGGTAGCACATACATGACCAGATCAACTGATTAATTTTAGTTTGCACTGAACATTTAATGCTCCTGGCATATGTTTGTCCATACAAAATGAAACTGAACTGATGATTACCTTGAATCTTCAGGGTAGTTCCTAGGTGAGACTGGTTTCAGAGCCACAAGAGGAGGTAGGGGAAGAGTGCTAAATCACAGTAAAGCATGAGGAAAAATTCAAACTGAATAAAAGAATTGCATTTAATTTTTTCATACTTGAAATTCCCTAGAAACTTTTATCAGGCTTGATATTGGTTAAAATAACGTTCTACACATCTGGGTATTTAGAGTATGTACTGGGTATTTCCTAAAATTCCTGTTTCTGATCTCAAAAAAAAAAATTTTCAGATAGTGTAGCAGAGTGAATGAATATCCCCCCATTCGATGCTCTGGAGCTAGAGCTGGGCAAAGCTTGGGAAGGGAATGGGGATGTGTGAACATGTTTTAAAGTTACCTTTTGTACTCCCTGTATTCTAGGGGAGCCAGAGCCTCACCAATGCAAGTTAGAGAAGACTCAGGGCTGTGGTAATATGTGTCCTGCTTCCTGTGGGCCCTGGCTATTACCCAAAATGGCCAGGGATGCAACCCCATGCTGTGAGCGCCCCATGACCCTGATTGCCAGAAGCTAGGAGTGGATGACAGGAGATGGATCAGTCAATGATTGCCTGTTCTGTTTATTCCTTCTGAAGCACCTGGCATTGGCCACTATTGGAAGGCAGGATACTGGGCGATATGGACCATTGGCCTGACCCAGTATGGACTTCTTATGGAAGAAGATGACAGCCGTAGTACAGTATACAACAGCCACACAGCTTCTCCACCCCCTCGTTCCACCTCCCATTCCCTCCCCTGACATGCCCCCTACTCTGGGAGCTGGGAGCCAGGTTTCAGCAGAGCGCTTATGCTGGCCAGGGAGACAGGAGCTATTGTCAGTGGGCCCTTTCCACCCCCTTTTAGGTCCCATTACACTGCCAGAGCGGTGTGCCAGGGCCTGGGGTTGAGTGAGTGGCTGGAAATAAGGGAAGCATTCACCCTCATTTTTGCAGACTCTGACTCCCTTTTGATTCAGCCATGTTCACAAACCTCTTGTTTACGTCATGCGAACATCCAAGTGCGTGAAGCATCTGTCCATATGGATGTTTTCGGGAAGCGCATTCCAGGCCTGGTGCCAAGAATTGTTTTAATCAAGAAATGAAATTTGTTTTGTGATCTAATTAAATTTGTTTCAGGCAGAAGCTGAATTCAGCTAGAAAGATTACATACATCTTTCATTCTGAGATTAGAAACCGTAACGTGGCCCAGAGCTTCCCTTCCACCCCCACCTTCTGTGGTAAAACCTGTGGATGAAGCTAAAGAGATGAATATCTCGGAGAGGCTCAAGACACTCCTTCTCCCTGCCCTGTCTGAGGAGGTAAGATTTGGCCCTCCCCTGTGGAACAGGCTGCAGGACCCTCTCCCAATCCTGGTAGAGTCATGGGTTGTCGTGGTCATCTGCCTGAGGACCCTGTGTCTCTGCACTGGATTTGCAGTCTCCCATCCCCCCCCAATTTCCTTGTAGCTCACCTTCACTGGTACAAGACTTCCTCCTGGCCTCCTCTTCCTTACAGAGTGGGGGGAGAGCTCTCCACAGAAAACATAACACACAGCTTTGACTTTTGACTAATCTCTATAGGGTTGAAAAGGGGACAAGGTTGTCCCCCCAGCTTGGCCTTCCGAGGCTGTAACTCAACCCTCAGCATAGTTTTCAGAGACTGTCTCTGGAGAGGCCTCTACATGGTGGGGAGGGAGGGAGGTGTGTGTGCTTGATGTGTTACCATTATCAATAGCCAGGATATTTTCCAGCTCCATGGTGATGTTATGAGTCTGTGTTAATTTAACTGATTGATTAACATTTTTAGTATTCTTTAAAGATGGAAAGCTAAGTGAGTGTTTTTAAGAATTCATTGGACTGTGAGCACCCTGGAACAGGGTCTGTACTTGAGAGTTTGGAAAGCCTGGTGAGCACTACCATACATAGAAAATAATACCTTGGATCCAAGCCTTACTACTAGGTATAGCATGTATTACAGTGAGAAGTACCACTAAGCAAATAGGGCCATTATTATTGTTTAGGGTGACACTTAAGCTCTAGGTACAAACCAGGAGGCCTTGCTTGTATGTGTGTTCTTCCCTTTCCCCACTGTTCGGTCCCTGAATAAGGTAGAAGTGTAAATAGGGCACTTATATGTTCTGACCAGTGTGTGAGTAGTGTCCTTCTCATGCTTGCCACTGTGGCTGGTTTGTTTGGTATTATGAATAGGGCCCATTTCAATAAAGAGGAAGAAATCAGTCTCAATTTCGTTGATAGGACAGAATGATCATCATTACTATGAACCTTGTGCTGCTTAGACTTCTCAATTTTAGTATGAATTCTGACTCTTCCACAGCTCAGTGCTCTATTTTCCATATAGACAAGAGCTCTAGAACTGTTAACTTGAAACATTCTAGATTGCCATGTACAGGCCAGCAGAGGTTCTCGTCTGTTGACTTGGATTGACTCCTCCAGAATGTAACATTTCTAGGGGGATTGTGAATAGGTTCATGCTGTCTTTTATATTACTGGTTTCCATTCTGGAGCAGAGTAAGTGAGTCTTTAGAAGTCTTTTAAAGTGTAAATCTGTATTTATTTTTATTAACATGGTTTCCTGAAGTAGTTGCTGTTCACCCAAGAACCTTTGGGGGAGAGAGAGGGAGAGGGTAAATTCTTCTCATCAAAACAATTACAAGAATGGTTTGGCTTTTTTTTTTTTTTTTAAATAAATAATGTTGGGCCCAGATTTGTAGCTGCTGTGAATCAGGGTGGTTCCATTGAATTCACTGGGGCTGTGGTGATGTACAGTAGCTGAGGATATGTATCACTGTTTTAAAAATAAGGACTGAAAGTTGAGAATGTAATGCTGGCTAATAACATGGTACTTGCAGTATTTGATGTTGTCTGAGTCTTCAGAAAGACACCGAGTGACTGAGTCTCCTCTTACTCAAACCACCAATTTTATTTTTAAAAAAAATACAATATTAAACTAAATCTCAGCAAATCTAAAATTATGCTGTTTGGCTCAGACAGCAGGTGGGGAGTGAAGGGCGCTGCTAAGCCTCCAGTCTTACAATCAGGGGAGATGTGTTAGTGGGGATGAGGTGATGCCCAGGCTTAGGGCTGAATGGTGCTTGTCTTACCCAGGTTTTCCCATTTACTTCAGGCAAGTAGCCTCATGCTTTCAGTGAGACTTCTTGGATATCTAGGGTAAGCAAGATTTGGCCCATAGTGTGCTCCTGGACTGTGGGTTGACTTTGGAAAATCGGAGGTTTGGCTCTAATTGGGCTCTTTAAAATAGTAAACACCATAGGAATGTCACCAGCCTGCAAACCTTCCTCTTGAACGCTGATCTCACTACTATGACTCATGCCTTTATGGCTGCATTACTGCAACAAGCTCTCTACTGACTAACTGAAAAGCAGTTCTGTTGCCTGCAGCTGCTGCAGACCTTGGTAGCAAGACTGCTTTCTAGGGTGGCGAAAGGAATTCTGCTTGCCTGTTTTTTCCATGCTCAGCTGTGCCTTTTGGGGCCATGGATTGTGTTTGGAACATTCTTGGAACCCAAGGACCTTGTTCAGGCTTTGACACTTCTAAGATTTCATGGTGACTTGTGATGGCTAAGAGTTTGGGCTGGGCCCATGAGGGCCTCTGCAACCCTCTCTCTGTGAATGCTCCTCAGTTTTATGTTGAGAAATGATACTGCTGGAGCAGTGAAAACAAGCCACAAAGCTTTATTTCTTTCCATTTGAAAAAAGTATTCTGCATGTCACTTGACTCCATTTTAATTCATCTGATGGACTTATTCTTCAGCCCTTTTAATAGGCGTAAGTTGTATTTTGAAGGCCCTTCCAATACTACAGCAGTTTGAAATACATATATTTTGTCTGAATCAACTCTGTTACACCAATGTAACTCCTCTGATTTTCAAGGAATTACTCAGGATTTACATCCAGGGTAAGAGAGCAGAATCAGGCTCATTATTTTCTGTGCCTTAGTCCCTTAGAATATAAATACAATACATGAACTAGGGTGCCCTCCATCAAGGAAGGTGTAAGGGGAGGAGATGGAAGAGATTCAGGAGACGTTCAGCACACTGGGATTTCCCAGAAAACCAGAGCAAGCCTGGCAACTTAAGTATTGTCAGCTCCAAGCATTCAGGAGTCAGGCCTCAGGAATTATGAGATGGGATTAAAATTCATGCTTTTTCAAAAAAAAATAGATGGCTTTTTATTTGTCTCCTGGGTTTTTTTGAGCCTTTTGGGTCATGTTTTAAATCTCCTCTCTGTAACTTTTCCAACAGCCTTAAGGTCAGGAGATGCTTGTTGTTCAATATTCAGACTTTTCAAAAGTACCGTTCTAACTATATGAAAACCCACAGCTTTATGAATAGGCTGCTTTGGTTTGAAAATTAGTGACATCTCATGTACTGTAATAGAACTATGTATAAAGAGTCCTGCTGCTGTGTAAAGTACAGTGCTCCTGCACATATTATTTCATCTGTAAGGGTGAAAACCGTTTACATGATTCAAGAATTTCTACCCAGTAGCTGTGTACCTACAGTCTTAGAAAATGTACCAGATATTAGCAAGAGGCTGATAGTAAGATGAGGGGAGACTGCATAAGTTAGATCCAGGGTCCAAGACCTAAATAGAAGCTCATTATTTCCTCTTTATCCAGCCATCCCAACTAGTATGAAGAGACTGCTAGAACTCCTGGGAGACCACTTCTTTTATATCCATCTCTAGATACGCAAGTGATGAAGTGTTCAGAGCTGGGGCCTTCAAATATATTCAAGAGAAAAACATGCTCTTTCTCTGTTCCTTTTCCCCCCATCAACTTCTGGCCAGGTGAGGATCAATGGGTTTCTGATGCTTTTAATTTCTCCTCCAGTGAATAGTTCCTGACTTTCTCAAGCCAGCAACAGCAGAATGAAACTAAACTGATCGTCAGTTTCACCTTGGCCTGCAAGATTCTAAACAGCAGTGTGTTTATTCTTTGCTCCTGAAAATATTCATGAGCACAGCAGAGGGCACTGTAGCTGTCTCCAGACTTAGGCAGTCAGCAGTACTTTGGTTACACTTGGTCCACATTCAAAAAGGTATATTCGCAAGACCTGGAAGCTTTTTATATATATATATATTTTTTTTTTTTGTCAAAGCTCTGATTCTGCAGGAGAGTGCCAAGTAGTATTCTTAAACTACTATAATTAAACCACTGTTTTTTCTTGTGGATAAAGACTTACTTACGTGCAGAGTTGTATCAGTTTGAGGTGTGATTTTTTTAAACCAATTTAGTTAAATCAATGCAAAAAAAAAGGGTATGTTCAGATTTTATTAGTTTAAACCAGGCTTACTTCAGTTCAAGTTCGTTTTAAGCAAAACCAAAACAAGCCACCCTTAAACTGAAATAAGTGTGTCCACTCAAGGGTTTGAGTTGATTTAATTAAACTAAAACAAGATTGTATGTAAATGAGGCCTAAAGTTTCATTTTCTTGTCCACCGTGTAGTAACTTATATGTAGATCTCCTTAGGTTTCACTCATAAGAGTTGTCTCAAATCAGTTCAATAAATGAACAGATCTCCTGTAGTCACACAACAAAAGGTATTTGTGGGTACTGTTGAGAAAACAAAACAAGTGTTTCAAATCAGACACTGGCTGGAGTAACAAGAGCTGCCTTAATTTAGTAGGTGTTCATGTGTAGCATATTCTCCAGTTGAGCTCTGAGACAATGCAGCATACCCTATTTTCTACGGTGGCATCTTGCAAAACATCAGTGCTATGAAAGAGCCAACTCATGAGCTTTTTGGGAATTTAAAAAGTCTCTAGAAGGGGTTTGTTTGTTTAGGTTCTTGTAAAAACACGCACCGTTAAATACACTTGTACAGCCACAGCTTCAAGAGGTCCTAGAAGTAAAGCTATTTCTCAAGCATGTGAGGCCTAGCATTTATCCATTTTGTTGCAAAAAATAGGTCTAATGATTTTAATAAAATAACTACTAGTTATTCCATTGTACCTTTGTTTGGTCCCATGCAAAGAAGCAAGAACTATGTTAAAAACCTCTCTTAGACAACCTCTTGAGACCAGCAAAAATCAGTTAATTCCTTCCCCAAATACATTTTATTGGTATGAATAAGCGTGCAGGAGGCTCATAATAAAATTGTGAGTTGTACAAAATGGAAAATAGTACGTATATGAGAGGATTTTGTCCTCTGCAACGTTGAACTTAATAAACTCATATGCCAACAGTATTTGTATTTTTACATCCTATCTCTGTCTTACCCATTCCCACTGCCCTTCACCCTGCCTCTTTTGGAGGAAAAAAGCAAACCTTCCCACCAAAAATCCTGGTTCTTCTATTAAGATGTATTTGGCCTTGCTGGGTACTACCTAGGATTGAGGGATGGTTCCTACACTAGGTCATTTATGAAATTCACCGGAGGTCTCTAGGCATCATAAAATAAAGCTATCAGTTTCTGTTTTCATTCTTGCCCAGGTTTTTTCTCCAGGAGCATTTGATTTCCATTGTCATAGTGCAGGTAGAAGGCCTTTATCTAGTTTGTAAGACCTGCTTTTTGTGCTTCAGAAAAGGGACAGTCTCAAACAGTTCCAGATTGTCTAGGGAAGCCCTTCAAAGGCAAAGATATGCAACAGATATCTTTATGACATAATGCCTTACTAGTACAGTCCGGCTCTTGGGCTGGTCAATTAGCAATGGTCCCAGTGTGCCACCTGCGTACCATATTTCATACATGCTGATTCAGATTCCTTTCTGAATGCAAGGCTGATATAACCCTAGGTATGACTTTGTCCTGAGTTTCTCTGATACCAGCCACAATGGAGATCTTAGATTACTTTTTCTACCTCATTCTAACAGTGATCACTGGTCGTCCATCAAGGAATACCCTTACAGGTTTCTCTGGCCTAAGTCTTACGGAGGACCCAGTTTCGTATATAACTGTGTATGGGAGATATTCCTCCTCTGCAAAAGGCATGAACATTTAAAAAAAAAGAAGAAAAAGAAAAATTTGTTACTTAACACAGACCGCTTTCTAGTAGAGGAGGAGGAGGAGGAGAGTTATATTTAAAACATTTGGGAATACTGTGGAACAAGTTCTAAGATGTGTGGTTGCTTAATAAAGATGGTCTCTAGTAAAGGCTTCACTTTGATTTCAGTTCTGTGTTTATCCCAGTAGGAGGTCTTAGCATTCTGCATGTTATCTTAAAACAATAAATAGATGAGAACTTTAGAATGCATGCTCTTAGAGCCAGGGTCTGGGTCTTCCTGTGTATGGGAAAGTTTATAGCACTTGTGGTGTACTGTTGCTTTCTGAATAATAAATAATTACATCCCACATGAGAAAAAGATGAATTAAAGAGATCGTAAATGTATGCTGTTAATGGCACCCCTAACGGTCTTTTTTTCCAATCTCTTAGTATTACAGGAAACACCTATGATTACAATTGAAAGAGATTAGTCTCTAGTTCTTGTTTGTTTGCTTTATGTACATTTGACAGCACTCTGTGAATAATCTTGAACACTGTTTCCTTTGTATAGTCAGTCATTTTCCCCTTCTTCTGAGAGTCTTACAGGTAGTGAAAGGGGAGCGAGAAATCATTTATTTTTAAAGGAAACTGATTGTAAAACCACTAATATAGGCAGTGGGACTCAGGGACACGTGTGTAATATTGTGTTAACTCTGAAAGCTCCAGCTGGAGTGCCCCTTCAAAAAGCACTTCGATGTTGGAATGAAGACCATAAAAGTACCTAAGAAAAGGGAACCTGTGCAGATGATTAACTATCCCAAATACTGATCGAGGGTTAACCTTTTAGCTGGATGTGCTTCACTGCACCCGTGTGCTGATGTCATCCTTCGACATCAATTGAATGTTCAGGCTTGCCAGATGCAGTTGCTTTCTCTAGGAACATGCTGCCTGAATGTACTGGGAAAATTTAGCAGCAGTTAATGCAGTTAACATAAGGCAATATTCTGAGGTGTGGTAAAAGCTCTCTTCCAGGCAGCTTGAGGGAGGAGCTATCCAATGCCACTCATTCTCAGTGAAGTTCCTGTGGACCTTGCTACAGTGTGATTTGACTTCAGGTTTTGTCATCATTGTCATTTGTAGTTGAGAGAATTTCACTCTGAGGCTTTAATAACCTGTCATGTACCCTTGATCATTTTGATTATTATTTGAGTGCCATTGGGGTGCAAGAGAGTCTGTTTGGTATTTCTGGATGGTATTTGAAGACTTCTGTTTGATTCAGTTGTTTTTCGATTGTCAGGGTATCAGGCTGAATGTTCTAGCCATAGGCATTACCCAACTCAGTGGCTGGTTATGGGAAAATAGTTCTCTGATGGCCATTGGCCAGTCTGGAAAGTATAGTACTGATTGTAGGGATAAGTGCTAGCATCACTTCATTTCAAACTGTGATTTGGAGGTTCCTTTAAAACTACCTAGATTCATCTTGTCTTACAAAGACAAGAGAAGTTTTTAATTGCTTTGGAGAAAATTAAGTGGGGGGGAAATCTATCGCAGTTGAGGAAACCCAGGCTAAGGCAAGAACTGAGTTATGCTGCCATAGACTTCACTGCAGGATAATTTAGGCTTAATCTAAAACTATCGGTGCTTTAAATTTAATCTACCAAAATCAGATTATTCAGCTAGATATTCTTACTAAACAATAAGTAGTGCTAAGTTTTAAGTACAGTAGTAGGAAAAACAAAGACAAATATGTCACTACAAGGGGAAAATTGCAGACTATCTTTCTCCGTTGAAGAATAGCCCTTTACTTATAGAGGGTGCTTTGCAAACAGGTGTTTTCTCTGAACAGAAATGCTTTGGTGTTGACGGTTTTATTTGCATGAGCTTCAATTTGACTTCTGTGTTGTCTAGGCACATGTCTGCAATTTGTCTTTTGCTGATAGCAGTAAACATTTATACTTTTTATATAGTATCTTCCATTCAGGGATCAGAAAGCATTTTACAGACAGAATATACTTCATAAAACTCTTTCTCACCTACTTTTTTTCATGATCCATGTCAAACTTAACTTCTCAGTAAGCGAATGTGGTAAATACACAATGGAAGACCTTTTAATGACCAACAAAAATGGGGAAAGGAGCTGATACCTTTTTTGCTGCTTCATGATTTAAAAAGAAATGGACTTCCCCCTCCAGTTTTAGAAATATCAAATCTTGTTTTACTTGTTTTTGTTGGAGAATTGCAGTAGGAGTTTTCTCTGCCCTCAATTTATGTGGCAAAAGTGTTGAATCTTTCATAATGAACTATTCTCCTGAGTGGATATTAAGAATTGAGAGTTAAATAGGTGATGATGTAAACAAAAATCAAAGGATTTTTTTAAAATAGGCTGACTAAAATCCCTTCCTCTTTTTGCTTCCTTAGGTTTCAGTCTCTTGTGATGTCATAATCCTACTAGTTCTCCAGGCTGCCGAGACTCTTCACCCAGAAGCAGGTAAGACAAGTCACAATGGGCCAGGCTCCTCAGCTGGGGTCAGCATAACTCCAGTGTAGTCAATGGAACTATCCCAGTTTGCCTCAGCTGAGAGTCTGTCTCATTATTCCTACTGTGTGTGGTTTAAAAAAACAAACAAAAGCTATTTCCAGGCCTTCTTTATTCATAATCAGGAAACAAAAATAACACAAATCCAAATATTGAAGCCCAACTTTAAGGTAATTAGATGGCAGCAGGGTAATGTATGTTAATGTGTCACAATCCTCTTTTCTGATACGTGATGCAAGTATGTTATTTAGAGACAAGAAAATTCATTGCTTGATTCCTTTTTTGTGGTCATTCAGATTTTTCATCAACTTTACCTATTCATATAATTACTTGGAGTTTCTGCAATGCTAACCTCATTTGTTTTGGTTTTTCTTCCTGCCTCAAAGAAAAATATGAAAATGTTGCGTGTGGGTTTTGTTGATTTGTTTACTTTTGGTTTGGTGTCTTGGTTTTGAATTTTGAGCTTTTGTTTTTAGCCGGCACATGTGTGTACTGTTTTGATTTTAGCATCTGGCATGTCCCGTGGAATTTGTGAATACAAGGTGACTTTAGGAGCAATGACCATTTCCTTTGATTTTAATTTTGTCCCACTAGGGGACAAATCTACAATGAAGAAGATCGATTTGGTACTCTGAGTTGGTGGCAAAATGTTTGATTTATCATATTTTAGATTTTTGAATGAGGCAAACTGAGATACTTAACAATGAGACACTGTATGCTAGCACAACTGAGTTCAATCTAAAACCAACTCTTATAAGCCCTCTGCTTTTAAATTTGGGCAGATTCATTTAATCTGGGACAAGTGGAAAAAGCAAAGGACCGTAGGGTGTAAAGATGTTTGATAGATGTTCGTTCAGCTCTTTCCCTGATCCCCAAAAGGGTTAATAATTAACACCAGGACAAATGTTGGAAATACCTGCAATGACGTTGTATTAAGGAACAAATTCATAAGGATGGAGGCTGCCTTCAGGATCATCCTTACTTTACAATTCCTAATGTAGCTGAGTGAAA
Source organism: Natator depressus (assembly GCF_965152275.1). Taxonomy (NCBI): domain Eukaryota; kingdom Metazoa; phylum Chordata; order Testudines; family Cheloniidae; genus Natator; species Natator depressus. The sequence goes on along the minus strand of NC_134234.1, from coordinate 191,102,023 downwards.
ATAAATCCTTTAAGTCTCACCACACAAAGGATTCCAAACTGAGAATAAAATATAGTGTGAGAAAAATGGAGTCAAACAAGTTGCTTAGGGTCCACCTACTTAAGACTGCCTGTCTCCCTGTACCATACTGCTGCAGTCAGCAGAGGTGCTCATGTTGGAGTCCCCATGATTTAATAGAAAAGAGGTCAGTGATAGAACATACTCTGTAAGGAGACCTGAATTGTGGAAAAGGCTTATGCTTTGGTCCTGAGCAGTATGGGACTGGTGATCTCCAGAGCATTTTGTAAGGTCTATAATTTTCCCCTGGGTGTTTTGAAGATGGTGGATCATGTTGGGAGTGATTATTTATGGGGGATAGGCGTTTGGGTGAGTGAAAGACCTACTTTTGGGTTGTGTCGGGATAGGGATTTGTTGGAGTTTTTTCTTTTTTTGCTGCTGTTTTTGTTTATTTGGTGATATTATTGTTTTAATAATGTCAGAGGCACCCAGAGTAACAAATTGTATGAGAGAGGGAATCATTGTGTATCATTTTACACTGAAATATTTAAAAATAAAATAAAATGTTACCAAAAGATGTTGAATACTTCAAGGCTCTGCAGACTGTCTCTGTATAATTACTTGAAATATTTAGACCTAAAAAGAACATATACAGTAACTCCTCACTTAAAGTCGTCCTGGTTAACCTTGTTTCGTTGTTCTGTTGCTGTTCTGTTAGAGAATAATGCTCGTTTAAAGTTGTGCAATGCTCCCTTATAACATCATTTGTCAGCCGCCTGCTTTGTCCACTGCTTGCAGGAAGAGCAGCCAGTTGGAGCTAGCGGGTGGGGGCTTGGAATCAGGGTGGACCGGCAGCCCTCCATCAGCTCCCCTACATTCCCTGTGCGGCAGCTGCCCAGCAGGCTATCAATTGCTGGAAGTTCAGCTGTCCCTCCCCCCACTGCCCCGTGCTGCTCCTGCCCTCTGCCTTGGAGCTGCTCCCAGGAGCCTCCTGCTTGCTGTGCAAGGGGTGGGGGGGGGGGGGGGGGGGAAGAAGGGTGCTGATGTCAGGGTGTCTCCCACTCCCACCGCTCCTGTACCTCCTCTCCACAGGGGCGGGGGGGGATGACACACGACAGGGCTCAGGATGGAGGGAGCTTGCTGGGAGCAGCTGCTGTCAACTTGCTGATCTACTTAAAAGGCAGTGTACTTAGAGTGGGGTCAGCGTACTTAAAGGGGCAATACATGTCTCTCTCACACACACGTGGTGTGGGTCTCTGTCACTCTCTGCCATGCTGTCTCCCCTCCCTCCATTTGTGTTGCCTTATAGAGTGTGAGGCTACATTAACAACAATGGGTTAACCCTTGAGGGGTCAGCCGAGCGTTAGTTCATCATCTAGCAGTAAGGTATTCCCTGGGAAATATCCTGCCTTCTCCCTCTGACTTCACAACCTCAACCAAGCTTCACAATCATCTTTGCTATGTACAGTATTCAATTGTTTAAAACTTCTACTGATAGATAATAGTCTTTTGTCTGACAAAAAAAATTTCCCTGGAACCTAACCCCCCTATTTACAGTAATTCGTACGGGGAAATTGGATTCGATTAACATCGTTTCACTTAAAGTAGCATTTTTCCAGAAACATAACTATAACGTTAAGCGAGGAGTTACTGTATGTATGAAAATGCAACTATTCTGAGAGGATTTTGTTAAGAGATTCACTCCTATGTTATGCCAAGATCTGCAGCTGGATCACGAGTCCTTTGTTCTCTGAAGAAAGAAGCAATTCTTGATTTAATCCTAAGTGGCGCACAGAATCTGGTCCAAGAGGTGAATATAGCTGAACAGTTTGGTAATAGCAACCATAATGTAATTAAATTTAACATCCTTGTAGGGGAGAAAAGACCAAAGAAACCCTCCTCAGTAGCATTTAACTTAAAAATAGAGAACTACACAAAAATGAGGAGGCTAAGAGACAGTTAGAGAAAATAAAAGCTGGAAGTAAAATCCTACTGAGGAAAATAGAAAGTCAGATGTAAGGTATTAGGCAGACCAAAAAAAATGTAAGACCAATACATGTTTCTATTTAAGTGTGTAAATTTAGATATAGGAATCTAGCATTAGGCAACCAGGTTTGGAAGTTTTGACCTAGGGTTATGCATTTATTTTGTGGGATCTTTTGCACATTGAGTAACTGAAACATAGAATCACAGAAATGTAGGGCTGGAAGTGACCTTAAGAGGTCATCTAGTCCAGCCCCTCGTGCTAGATCGTCCCTGACAAGTTTGTCCAATTTCCTTCTTAAAAGCCTCCAATCACGGGGAAGCCACAACTTCCCTTAAAACCCTATTCCAATAGGAAGTATCCTTATAGTTATAAAGTTTTCCCTAATATCTAACCTAAATCTTGCTTGCTGCAGATTAATCCCATTAGTTGTCCTACCTTCAGTAAACACAAAGAATAAATCATCATAGTTTTTTTTTAACAGCCCTTAACATCCCTTACCAGGTCCCCCTCAGTCTTCTTTTCTCAAGACTAAATGTGTCCAGTTTTTTAAACCTTTCCTCATAGGTCAGGTTTTCTAAACTTTTTATCACTTTTGTTGCTCTTCTCTGGACTCTCTCTCCAATTTATCTGCATCTTCCTAAAGTATGGTGCCCAGATTTGGATACCGTACTCCAGTTGAGGCTTTGCCAGGGCCAAGTAGAGCAAGACAATTACCTCCCGTGTCTTACATACGATACTCCTGTTAATGCATCCCAGAATATTAGCTTTTTTTGCAACTGCATCACGTTGTTGACTTGTATTGAATTTGTGATCCAGATCTTTTCCAGCAGTACTATCACCACTTGTGCACCTACCTGTTAGTGATTTCATCTAGACCATATTTCCCTAGTTTGCTTATGAGAAAGTCATGTGGGATTGCATCAAAAGCCTGACTAAAATCAAGATCTATCCTGTCTACTGCTTCTCTCCTATCCACTAGGCCAGTAACCCTATCAAAGAAGGAAATTAGGTTGATTTGGCATGGTTTGTTCGTAATAAATCCATGTTGGCTATTTCTTATGAGCCTATTAGCCTAGAGGATACAAATTGATTGTTTAATAATTTCTTCCAGTATCTTTCTGGGTATCGAAGTTAGGCTGACTGGTCTATAATTCCCCAGATCCTCTTTGTTCCCCTTTTTAAAGATAGATGCTATGTTCGCCTTTCCCCGGTCTTCTGGGACTTGATCTGTCCTCCATGATTTCTCGAAGATGATTGCTTCAGTTAAGTCTTGAAGTACTGTAGGATTAATTTAATCAGACCTTGTTGAAACATCTGAAATTAAACTTCATCCCTTTCCTTTGGCTTTCTCTGCAATAGGGAATAGCCTCTGTGTGAGTTTTTAAAAAATCAAAAAACTTGGAAAATAACATTTGACATGCACACTATGAAACCTTACTACGTGTTATGGTGCATATTTGTGTGTTTGGCCCCCTGAATGTGATCCCATGCAATGTGTTCATCTTGGCAGACAGCTCCTTGGTGTTGCTGAGCTCTGTGTCTTCCCCATGAGTAGAACTTCATGATGATAGAACGCCATGGAAATCTAGGGTGATATGATCAAAATCTATAAAATCATAAATGTGTGGAAAAAAAATGAATAGAGAAGCGTTAATTACCTTTTTTGACCATAAAAAACCTGGGGTCACCTGATGAAATTAGGTTTAATACATGCAAGAGGAAGTACTTTTTCTTCTTTGAGTGATGGTCCCTATTGTATTCCACTGAGGGATTACGCATGTGCACCATGTGTCTGTAGCTGAAGAATTTGAAAGTAGTAGTGTCTGTTGGTGCACTCATGAATTTGAGGTGATAAAGGGCTGGGCGGACCGACCGTGTCTCCAGGTCCTTCTCACCGCCATATGGTCCCAGTAGGAACTATGTCCTCTTGTTTGTGACACTTCTTTAAAAGAGTATAGTGTGTATAGTTTGTTTTGTTTTTTGGTAGTATTTAGCTGCTTTTACATAGTTTTTAGAACTGGCGTGTTCATCAGAAATGCAAGGAATCCTATCAAGCAGTAGGAAAGAGTCCACTATGCGTTCCTACTGAGTTAAGTGGAACCACTTTTCCTCCTGGACCCAACAGACAGGGCTTTCCCCAGAGGACCCTTCCTCCCCAGCCTTGCAACTCTGACTCTCTGGCTAGGATGCAGCCGGAGTTTTTACAGAGGGCTTCCATAACCCGAACTCTTTGCAGAGAAGGGAAGTCCCTCCCCTGTCTCTGAGTGATTGGCTAGGCAAACTGTCAATCAACTTCCTTTACTCCTGGGTTTTATAAAGACTTCACGCGTCACACACTATTATTATTTTTTCAGTGAGTATGATTCTGCGACAGCAGGAGAGAAAGATAGAAGATCTTTGGCAACAGTATATTTTAATTTCTGTGTGTGTGTGTGTGTGTGTGTGTGTGTGTAGATAGATCTCTTAAAGGGCTCAGATAGATAGATAGGTCTAAATTTTCAAAAGAGGGGTCAATATTTTGGGTGCCTAACATTCAACTCCTTTTCTCCTGAAGTTAGGTACCCAGGTTTAGAGATTGCACTGAGAATTTGGGCCTACATGATTTGTACAAGGTCACACATTGAATCAGAGGCTGAGCTCAGATCTGAACCCAGGTCTTCTAACATTCGTCATCATGCCAGTCCTCGTGGCCTACTCTGTTTGATGCTGGGTCCACACAGGGTACAATCGGGTTATTTATTCATTCTTTGGGACTTTGGTATATGTCCATCTAAGGCCTTAATTAGTTTGCTGGCCTTAGCTATTGGACAGTATTCCACATCACAGAACCAGCAGCAATGATTAGAAACTGTTGTTAACCTATGCTGACGAAAGGTCTGGACTCAGTGAATGGTAGAGTTTGCTTTTTTTTAAATGGTTTCTCGAGATAAGATCTCTTAAAGGGCTTGATCATGCAAAATGCTGTGTACGCTGCCCCCAATCCAATCAGCAAAGCACTTAAGCATATGCTTTACTTTCAGATCGTACTTATTATTTAAGGTCATGATCCTGCAGTGATAAGTACCAGTTTTTTCTGTTTAAAAAAGTGGAAAGTTTAAAAAAAAACACTAGGTGGCGCCTGAAAGTTGTGTAATGAGACACTGCACAACCTTCCTGAGCTTTACCAAATCCAGAAGGAGTTTATGCAACTCACTGTGGCTAAAAGAGGCAGAATCCTTTTGCAGATACTTTACACACACACTCAGAAAAGTAGAGTAGCAAACCCTTTGGTTTCAGTTAATTTTTCTGTGACTAAATTGAGGCTCTGAACTAAAGAATTTACAGTGCTCTAAAAGTCCCTTTAAAATTGTGCCTGCAGTAAAGGGAAAAGCGTGAGAGTGAATTTGCATACTCATCACATGTTTTGTAAAAATATTTTATCTCTAGGTTTTTGCACAAGTTCTGTTTTTCAATCTGAATTTTTTAAAATCTTAAACGTAACTCTAGAGAACAAATATATCCTAAATTGAGCAGCTGTCCATTAAACTTTAAGACTGGCATGTGTAATACTAGAAAATTGGTATACTATCCATCGACAGTCTACTAGGGGAGAAATGACAAGGGAGTTGAATTCATGGGTGCAGTATTTCTCACACTGTAATTCTATAAGCAGAGTATTGTAGCTATCTCATTTAAACAGACAAAAAAGAGAGGGACAGCTTGATTTTGCAATGTGTATTGTGTTCTGTTTGATAATAGCTAGGAATGTATTTAAGTTCATCTCAGGATATTTCTCTCAATAAACATTAAGCATATCGGTCTTGTTTAAAATGAATCCAGGATGTTTTCATTGACTCTTTTTTTAAGATACAAGAATGCTACAGTATTACAATTTAGGCCTAGTAGCACTTAATGGATCAGAAAGTCAGGTTAAATACACTGTATAGACATTCATTTATCTTCCTTCTGCTGTCAAAGGAGCAGTGGGTGGCAGTTATTATGATGGCTTATTAACACTGCTGTTTTAATCTGCTGTACATGAGTTCGAGGCGAAAGTGGAAACTCTACAAACACTACGATTGTGCAAGAATATTTCACGTCCTATTAAAAATGTATTAAAGGCCTAATTCTTTCATTTGCTCCTATAGCTGTATATGGTTCCCTTGACTCCTGTAATAAAATTCACTCATAATTACTACAGAAGCTTCATTGTGTGTACTCAGGCCTGTCAAAAGAAATTTGGGGACCCAGTACATTGTGTTTGCTGGAGCCCCACCCTGTTTCTCTTCATCCCCATTTCACCCCAGTTACTGACCTTTTGGGGCCCTGAGCTTGAGGTCACAGTACAATTATCCTCTATTCCCCCCATCTTGTCAATATATTTGAAAATGTAGAAATATTTAATAAATTTCAATTGGTATTGTATTGTTTAACAGCGCAATTAAAACTGCGATTAGTTGTGATTAATTTTTTGAGTTAATCACGTGAGTTAACTGCAATTAATCAACAGCGCTAATTTTAAGTAAGGAAGATGAGGCAAGATCTTCAGCTGGTGTGAACAGCATAATTCTGTAGACTTCTATAATAATTTATACAGCTAAGGATCTGGTCCTATATCTGATTTTTATAAAGTTGCCAACTCTCGCATTTTATTGAGTCTCATGATATTGGATGTTTACTTGAAGCTCCAGTTCCTAGAGGTACATGTAAATATGAGAATCTCAACTTCAAAAAAAAAAATTCTAGTTTATATGGTTGCAAAGAAAAGCTTGAAAATATGAGCTGAATATACTGTAGCAGCTCAGAAACCAGAAGGCAAATAAAAAGAAACCAACATATTTATTTTACTCTTTGTTCCGTATGCATGCATGAGTCTGCCCACGTGCAGCAAGATGCAGGATCAGGGCTACTGATGAATTGTTATAAATTTGGAAGTAAAGAATGCAGAGGAATGCTATTAGGTTTTTTTCCCAAGCTTCCTTCCTTATTCTCTCATTCAGTCAGTTTCTAGCAGTTGGGAAGAACTAGATACAGGATTAGTTAGATTTTTGTACTTTTAAGATCATAATTAAAGTGGAAGACAATTTGAAGAAAACTTCTGTTGCCTCTTTTGCTGTTCTCTTTACCAAGCAGATATTTGAGAAGTTAAAATCTCCCCTAATGACATTATTCTAAAACTCTGTCTAGGAATTGTTTGGCTCTCTGACTTCTCCAGCCCTGCTGCCCTGTAACAGATGTTTACAGTAGCTTTTGGAGTTAGACTGTGATATGACTAATCTGCCCTGAGTAAGGGTCTGCATGTAGCTGTGCTGTCTCCAGAACAGAGTCACAAATCACTTTCTAGTGACGCATCTGATGAAGTGGGTTTTAGCCCACGAAAGCTTATGCCCAAATAAATCTGTTCATCTCTAAGGTGCCACAAGTACTCCTCGTTCTTTTTTCTAGTCTCTGTATTTGTTCCAGCAGCGGCGTAATCTGCTGCTGCTACGTACCAATAATAGATCACTCCCTTCTCTGTGCTACCTCAGCTGCACTGACCAGTATATTTGGGGAGCAGAGGAAGGGTTCCACCCATTCCCCATCCCTTCCCATACATGGAGCATTGTCTGTGCAGGCGAGTAAGGAGGAACTTTACACTCCTTTATGCCTGTGTAGGCATGTAAGGCCTCTGTAATCTTGCCCTTAGACTTTATTCCTTGTTCTCTTGCTGTCCTTTGGTGTCAAAGGTATTTACAATGTCATGTAAACACAGCCATCTATTTCTTTTTTCTCCTGCCTATAGATTATATCCATCTTTACTGATGTGAAAATAATCATCCACAGTATGCCCACTAGATGAAGATCTGCTGATATATAGTGATGGCTTCTATTTCTCCTTGCTTGTTTTTTCATTACAGTCATGCACGGATATTTCAGTATACTTATTAATTTCTCTCTGATTTTATTTTGTTTTGTTTTGTAACTGCTTTGCCTTCTACCATCCATTGCCTGACCAAAGTAACTGCCAGATTGAGTTATACAAAACCACTTCCTGCATCCCTCTCCTTTCTCTCCTCATCTAAAGCCCACTTACTATGAGTATTGTGTGTGTTGAATGTAGGAGGAGTTTGATACTTCCTCTTCTTAACAGGAGTCTGTCCATTACAAACAAGCTAGTTGATTCCTTTCTGAATTGGTGGCTGGACTGTTTCACCATTTGAGTTAATATGAATGTTTTTGCAAGGCTGAGCCAAAAAGATGACAGAGCCTATTGTGTCAGGTGCAGCAAGTGTATTTAAAAGCTGCTACATGATATTTACTCCCGAGGACATTCTGTGCCAAAAAATTTAAAAATTCTATGCACAGTATTTTAAAATTCTGAAAGTTTTATTTGTCAATAAATAAATGCAGAGGTTCCAGCGTGACAGTGGGGAGCACAAGCCACTGGCTGGTTGAAGGTGGGAGATCACCCTGCAGCCTCCCCATCCCCCACCCTGGGGACACGGACTCAGTGGTGAGGCTGCACCCAACCCTGACACAGCACAAGACCTGGGCATGCCCCAGAAACACCTTGGGGGCTTGCCCCTCTGTGCCAGGCACACCAGGTGTGGGGCACGCAGGTTCAATCATAGAATCATAGAGCTGGAAAGGACCTCGAGAGGTCATCTAGTCCAGTCCCCTGCACTCAAGGCAGGACTAAGTATTATCTAGACCATCCCAGACAGGTGTTTGTCTAACCTGCTCTTAAAAATCCCCAGTGATGGAGATTCCACAACCTCCCTAAGCAATTTTTTCCAGTGCTTAACCACTCTGACAATTAGAAAGTTTTCCCTAATGTCCAACCTAAACCTCCCTTGCTGCAATTTAAGCCCATTGCTTCTTGTCCTATCCTCAGAGATTAAGAAGAACAATTTTTCTCCTCCTAGTAACAACCTTTTATGTACTTGAAAACTGTTATGTCCCCTCTCAGTCTTCTCTTCTCCAGACTAAACAAACCAAACTTTTTCAATCTTCCCTCATAGGATATATTTTCTAGACATTTAATCATTTTTTGCTCTTCTCTGGACTTTTTCCAATTTGTCCACATTTTTGGAGTCATGAGTTGATTCATTCAACCTTAGTCACTTGTGTCCGCCAGTGTTGAAAAATAGTTTGAGTACATGAGAGCTACAAGAAATCTGCAAGTTAGTTTGGCTTCACAGCTTGCAGTCAGCTAGCATTATAGCTGGAGAAAAGTTCTAAACTGAGAAACTTTGATATTATTTAAGATCTTCTAAGTACCCCAGAATGGTTGCACCCGTTTATATTAAAACAAAATTTACTAGGTTGATGTCATTGGTTAATAGCTTCAGATTTTAAACTCAGAAATACATTTTAAGCAATTGAGGAATTCATTTTCTTGTAATGTCAACTTGTCATATTTACAAAACAGAAATTTCTAGGAACAGTATCTCTGAACTATTAGTTAAGTGTATATTTTGTTCTGTGTAAAGGCAAGCATCTGCTTACACTCTCGTGCTGGCACACTCAATCGTTTTGCAAAACTACTTTTAATACCATTATACCTGCTACCACATGTTACCATATGTTACTGTATTAAATTTCCAGTAGGAGAGCGCTTTATTTGGTCAAAACCAGTTAGTTGTTCTTGCTCTGTTGCTGTTGTGTATGAAGGCCAGTTGTTTGAGATTAAAAGCAGTTTTGTGTCTAAATCCCCTACTAAGCTTTGAAAAATCTCAGCTGTCTGGTGCAGATGGGATGTGGAGAGGAGGTTGTTTGGTTCTGTAGCATTAGAGATCATATAGCACTTTGCAAACAGTGAGTTAAGCCTCACAATTCCCCTGCGATCAATATTCTACCTATTTTACAGATGCCTCAGTTTAGCTTTTGAAGATGAAATGCTGACCCTATTGAAATCAGTGGTGGCTTTTCTATTAATTGAGTGGAAGCAGGATTTCACTCAGAGTTTACTGTGTTTCACTGCAACACCTTTCTACAAAATACAGTTTACTCACATGGATTAAGTAAATGCATCAGGCCAAATTAATTTCTGGTTGACCACAGTTTTCATCCTGGAGCTTTAGGTGGAGGCCCAAGCTATGGAGTGCCTTGAAGATAAGGACCGAGACTCTGTAGTCTATGGGAAGCCAGTGCAAAGAGTGGAGCACAGGTCTGATGTGCAGGTAGGGTGACCAGATAGTAAGTGTGAAAAATCGGTACGGGGGTGGGGGGTAATAGGTGCCTATGTAAGAAAAAGCTCCAAAAATCGGGACTGTCCCTTAAAATCGGGACCTCTGGTCACCCTATGTGCAGTAGACATGGAAAGTGGTCTGTCTTGTCTCCTTTAATTTTTGAGAATATTTGGAGTTAGAGGTGTATGTGTGTGCAATATATGTGATTTTATTTTACTTAGATGGTAATTGAGACACATGCATTGCTGTAACCGTTTTGGAGGAAATGAAATGAATAATTCCCAATGTTTCCAAGTGGGGAAAGAGTTTGTGAAACGAAGGGAAAGTGTTAATGATGAGTGAAGGAAACGGTTGCCACTGGAAATACAAGTATCTTGTGCCTCTCATATAAACATTTTTTTCTTTGAAAGCTCATATTTTTTTGATGGACAGGAGAGAGAACTTGTGTAGACGTTCCATGATCATTTAAAACACAGAAATTCAAACAGCATACTATTTCTTGGGTAGTCTTAGATAAATAAAATTAAAAACTGAGAACAAAAAAGGGACCAATCAATGAAAATTCAAAAAGAGAAATAAGGACTAGTTTGTCATTTACTTAAACAGGAAAGAGAGCTTCATTAAAAATTAAGCAAGAATTGTTGCTGTGTTAGTTACATGTGGTGACAGTCTATCCCAAATTTCTGCCAGCAGACAGTATTCTGTTTAGTCACAGCATGTCCTTCATTAAACCATCACTTCTGTGAAAGTTAGAAAAGCTCATTAGTGGCTCTCTGCTGTGAAACAAGAAGAAATACATTCACTATCTGGTCAGTAATTAGTACCAATTAATTTGCTTTCTTCGTTATATTAAGCTAAAATAAATTCTGCAGGTCAAGGCACCCCAGAGCTAAATAAACTATCTAATTAAAAACATTCTCTTTTTTTCATGTATATATATTTTATCATCTTGCATTTTAATTGTAATTGAAATATAAGGAATTGAGCTTCTCTGCTTGGAATGAGAAGGAAAAATCAATGACTTAGTTCCCAGAGTTGGCCGAGTAAAGCTTCTTTACAGTATCCCTGCTTTCTGGTTGAGACAACTCGCCTCATCAGATCATTAACAGCATCAGTGTCTTGGTGATTCAATCCTTCTGTATTTGTTTATGTTCTTATGGTATTTCTTAAAGAGTAGCTTAGAAATTTGACTAGTGTGGTATGGGGTGGAAGATGCTTAATAAATTGCCTTAACAGTACCTCGTTCCTGATCATGTACTAGTATTCCATGTGGACATAATAAGAGCCCAGTCTAACTCCCAATAAAGTCAGTTTGAAAAACTCCTGTTGAAATCAAGGAGAGTTGGATGAGGCGCTTATAGTCTGAGATGCCACTGTTCTACCTGAGAGTCGTAACAGTTTAGGTTTAGATCTGTTTATCACTTGCATCAGTTCTTTGACACAGCAATTCAAGCTACATCACCACGTATGTAAGAGGTGGTTTTCTGCAGTAGATATGTCAAAGAATACTGACTTGTCCGTTAAAATGTTGGCTCTGCCACAGTTATCCTGGCAAGTCAGATTCGTTCATACTTTCATAGTGGGTACAAGAGAAATTCTGGTAAAATCCTGCCATTCTGACACACATACGGCACCCATTGAAATCTTAGACCACCTAGGAGTTGCCATTCAAATCTTTGGAGTTTTGCTTTTGCAAGTAGACAGTATTGCTATGGTGTTTCTTACATTTAGTATTCTTCTTTGAGTGCTTGCTCATGTCCATTTAACTTAGGTGTATGTACTCGCCACATGCACTGGTGCTGGTGTGAGCAAGGTCCCAGGCCAGGCAACTCTTCACCCACGTCGGGATCTCGTGCCCAAGCTCCAGTGGAGTGATGTAGCCCAACCCGCTCCCCACCAGCTACCCTGGATAGCCCGCTGGGCAGCTGGACTGGGCATCTCCCCTCCACATTCTTCAGTGCAGTCAATCTTAGACTACCTGCTTCATTTGAGATACCAGGGCCTGGCGTACTCCTTTATCAGGGTGCATCTGGTGTCCATTTCTGCCTTTCATCTGCCAATCCAGGGGCAGACGGTGTTCTCTCATGACATGAAGGTCAGGTTCCTCAGAGGCCTTGAGAGGCTTTTTCCTCAAGTTTGGTCCCCGGCCCCTCAGTGGGATCTCAACTTGGTTTTGTCCAGGCTCACGGCCCCACCCTTTGAGCCTTTGGCCTCGTGCTACCTGTCTCACCAATCGTGGAAGGTCACTTTCCTGGTGGCAGTGACATCGGTGAGGCGAGTCTCCGAGCTGCGAGCCCTGACCTCAGAATCGCCGTACACAGTCTTCTATAAGGACAAGGTCCAGCTCCAGCTCCACCCGGCCTTCCTTCCCAAGGCACCCGGCCTTCCTTCCCTACTTTCCACATGAACCAGGACATCTTGCTTCCAGTCTTCTGCCCTAAGCCCCATGAGACTAGTGAAGAGAGGTGCCTTCACATTTTGGAGGTAAGGAGGGCCCTGGCTTTCTACCTAGATCTGACAAAGCCTTTCAGTAAGTCAACTAAACGTTTCATCTCTGATAGGATGAAGGGCCTCCCGGTGTCCACACACAGGATTTCTAACTGGATCATCTCTTGCATTCAGACCTGCTATGAGTTGATGGGAGTCCCTCCGCCGCCGATCATCAGAGGCCAGAGTGCAGGCAAGGCACACTTCCCAATCAAGGATATCTGTTGAGTCGCGACGTGGTCCTCAGGGCACACATTCACGGCCTACTATGCCATCACTCAGCAGGCCAGGGGTGATGCTGGGTTTGGCAGAGCTGTGTTGCAGTCTACACGTCTGTGAACTCCTACCCACCTCCGAGGGGTACTGCTTGGGTGTCACCTAAGTTGAATGGACATGAGTAAGCACTCGAAGAAGAAAAGACAGTTACCTTTTCCGTAACTGGTGTTCTTCGAGATGTGTTGCTCATGTCCATTCCACAACCCACCCTCCTTCCCCACTGTTGGAGTTTCCGGCAAGAAGGAACTGAGGGTGGGGGGGGAACCGGCAGAGCCCCTTATATCGCGGCATGTGCATGCCACTCCAGAGGGCACCGGAGCTGGTCCCCTACAGATACTGCTAAGGGAAGAACTGCCGGCACAGGTGCATGTGGCGAGCGCACACACCTAAGTTGAATGGACATGAGCAACACATCTCGAAGAACACCAGTTATGGAAAAGGTAACTGTCTTTTCATAGGCTTGGAAGGGTTCAATTTTTATCAGTAAATGTCAGGAAACATTGATGAGAAAAATTTACAGATAGGCAAAGTAAGAGAAATGCTGCTTGAGAACTTCTTGGGGTTTGATATAGGGATATTTTCTTTGTATATGTTGATATGTGATGTTGTCAATTTGTGTTTTAACAATTATAAAGCTTCATTTTGATTCATAGTGTCTGTCATTACATAATTGTGTGACATCCCCCTGCAACTGTAAAAATTTAAATTGATAAAAATAAATGCTTAAAAATAAACATAGACATTATATATTGAAATTACAAAAATAAATTTTTGCCAAGCCTATTGGTATAGAGATTAGTATAAATACTTTCCTAATATTTAATTACTTGCAAAGACATTTGTAAAGATTTTGATAATCACCACTGTAAATGTATAATTTTGCAGGTATGCAACATGTAAGGTTAAGAAATCATGCAGGCAACTGTCAATGTTCCCAAAGTTAAAACCATGGAATTGGACTGCCAAATTTACGTACTGTTTTGTAAAGAATCTAGGAACATAGGGAGAGGGAGGGTGGAAGTAGATGTCAGAGAAAAGGCACAATAAAACAGTTTGGGGGTTTTGAATTTTTAAAGATGAAAATTTGCATCTAATTCTATAACTAAATTTGAAAAAAATTATGTAGTAAAGGTGTAAAAAAAAAAAAAAAAAACCCACAAACAATCCTCCCCACCTCCCAAAAAAACACTTAACATTTTTACAGTTGATTACATTTTTCTGCTGAAAGCCTGCATTGGGTGTACATATTTATAAAGTGACAGAGAATACTGTGTTTCCAGCAACAGAAAATAAAAAGTTAGCCAGCAGGAAAAGGCTGAAAAAATATTTTGATAACAATTCTGTTGGTAAAATTTCTCTTTCACATCTCATCTGCATCTCTGCATTAAAGGTACTTGTAAACAATCACCCCTGAGGTATCTATGTTGTCAGAGGATCTGGAACATGAGCTTTGACAAGTATCGTCTGGTGATGTTTTACAGCACGTGGGACTCATTTTAACCAAGGCTGCCATACTTTGTCCAATATTTTGGAACATAACTCTTCTTTCTCCTACTTTTGTATCAATTTTTTATTGTGCATGTGCCTGACAATTGCTTGTAATTTAACAAGATTGTGAATTTATTTCTGTTTTTTTTCTCTTTTCGTAGTAACGTTGCTTTAAAAATAACCTTGTTTATCTATATTATCATGTCTTTTTTTAGACTGTCCATCTCTGACAGATTGGAAGATAACATTTAGCTCTACTGACATCATAGGAGAGTTGATACCTCTCCTGATATGATGTACTTCATAAATTGCATTTACGAGAGTTGCAATGTGTAATGTACACTAATATAACTGTTTTTTGTTACCCTTACGGGATTGCAAGACTAAGGCCTCAGTCCTGTAAAGACTCTTGCATGTGCTTAGCATTCCACACCATGCATAGTCCTGATGCTTTCAATAGCACTACTCAGAGGGTAAAGTTAAGCATGTGTACAAGTCCTTGCCGGGTGAAAGCCTGAATCCCCAACCATCTCTCCAAAAAGTTAGCCTTAGAGAGGCTTGCCACCTCTGACTTTTTCTTCTTGTATAGAGAGTGTGCCTTCTCTTCCAAGCTGATTACAGATGCAAAAGTGTAATGAGAGACCTGAAAAATTAGCATGGTCCTTTTGTGATTTTTTCCCATGAGACGTTGTGGCGAGGTGGAGTCAAGAGAGCTTTTTAATTTTACTATTGATGGCAGTGTGGAATGGTTATTGGAGACCTATTAATAGTTTTGCATCAGGAGCGGAGATCGTTGCCCTTAGTGTGTATCACCACTATATGTTTATAGAGCCGCGTGAAGAACATAGAAATGTCATTTGTAGTCAGTGTAAACTTTCCATTAGACCTGGCTACGTTTATTTGTACATAAGCAATTCCCTGCGTAGGAAACAATCAGCTACCATGCTGTTGATTATATATTAAGAAAAAAGGATAAACATAGGAGCCTAAAGATTCAACTAAATGAATTCCATTAATGTTCAGTTAATCAATAAGTAAGCAATGGTAGTATAGTACAAGATACCATTAACTTATTTATGTGTTCACTTGAAGTTTAATTGGATTTTATCCAGTGTGGTTATACTGTAAGTAGCCAAGAACTCAAAAGGAAAAATGAGGGAAATATTAAGTTCATGTGGATTAGAGGTATTTTTTGCTGTCATGTTAAGCAACCCTTGGTAATCTATTAACTGTGACTATATGTCATTATGAGTGTACTGTATCTGTGGAGCACACGGGCAGAATGGAGAGAGAACCTATTCAAAAGGAAAATGTTCAAGATGTGGTGTCTCAGCTTCAGTCCACAAAAGAAAAGTCCTATAGAATTTGGTAAAGGCTGATATTCTTTCTATACAACGCTTAGATCCACCTATGGAATTCTCTGGCCTTCCTGTTGTGAGAGACTTCTGCCAGGAGAAGAAGGTACAAGGGATCATTCTCAGTAGACACCGACAAATTAAAACTACTGTGAAATGTGTAGCGCAAAGATTATGTAAAATAAAATGAGCTCCCCCCTCCCCTAAAAAAAATCAGAAAAGCTGAAACATTACAAAATAGTGATCCAAATCTCTTGAAAATGCCTGCTGTGATTTTCCTCAAAGTTTGTGGGAGGTAGGGTGACCAGACAGTAAATGTGAAAAATCGGGACAGGGGGTGGGGGTTAATAGGAGCCTATATAAGAAAAAACCCAAAAATCAGGACTGTCCATATAAAATCGGGACATCTGGTCACCCTAGTGGGAGGGGAATGTGTCTCGATGGCACAGGATATAGCTTTGCATACTTCATGAGGGCATTTTGTTTTGTTTCCTTGCCCCGCTGCCGAGTTAGAGGGAAGACTGAAAGCTGACCTTGTTGTGGCCCTGATCTTTCTCCCACTGAAATCATGGCAAAACTCCCATTGACTTAGGGCCTGAGCCTGTACCGCTTATCAGAGACTACTCCAGCCTTTATTGAGGAGAGACAATGTGTGTCTCTCTAAAGAGATCTACCTCTTTAGTATCCAGGGCTTTGATTGACTTTGGTGCCTCAGACCTGAGTTTTTTTCTCTTGTTATGGTGAGCTGGTAGCTGCCTTATTGAGAGTCTCATAATAGATGAACTATTGCATCATAATGACTGCAAGGGTAAAATATATCACAATTTAAAAAAACCCTAATTAATGTCACTAAATTCCAGGAAGCTGAAAATGCATTTTTACCTATTCAGTAATGTGCAGTACAATGAGTACTCGATTCAGTAAATTGTTTTTAAGGGATAATTAGGTACTCCAATGTATGGCCTATGTATCGGGAAAATATAAACAATTGTTTGTGAGCAAGGGACAATAATAAATAAAGATCATGACGTGAATCCCTTACGGATTTTAGAAATGGCTAGTGCTCAGCTCCTGTTTTCACTTGCCTTTTCCAAAACTACTGGCTGGATAAATTTTCAGATATAATTGAGAATACTTATAAAACATGCTGTGGGATTACTTATCTTTTGTGAAGATTTATCTTAATCCTCTTTAAAACTCGGGGGAGCAGAAAGCTGCCTGTTAAACTTGATTTTTGAAATAGTAATGAGACTTCTATAGTGCCGGTAATATAATTTTAAAAGAAGTATTGGTTACAGATAATTATCAGTGAAATAACTGACATGAAAAGCAGCGCTTAAATTAGCATTACATCGAAGATCAAGATGATACGCACAACAATAAAATAAGTATCTTATGGGAAAGCTGCTAAATCCCAAAGCATCCTGAACTGAGAGGGTCCCTGATGTGTTATAGGGGAGAAAAGAACAAATTACAATTCGAATGCCCATGTGTGAAATTACTAAGATGGTACAAATGTTCCCAGTTTAACATTACTGAACCAACTTCTTTTGAAGTTGAATTTTTTCCTTTTTCATTGAGGACTATTGAAATTACCCAGGTTAGAACTTCCTGTGGTAGCTTCTGATGTTTGGTGTGCGTGTTCCTCAGTGAAGCTTTGATCATATGGGGCAAGTGGCTTGTATCTTCTCTCGCTACCCCCTCAACCCTTATGTAATTCTGAAGTGAACAAAAGGATTTTGTCCAAACTATAACAAAAATCACGTCTTGGATGAGATGAAGCATGGAAAGTTCTAACTTGAAAATATTGCATTGGATTCTTTTACTGTGCCAACATGTATTCCGTTGTTGCTCTCTGATTCTCAAGCTGTTCTGACCCAGATATAAGTTGGGATACCAGTAGGCTGCTCTAACTTACGAAATCTGTTTATGGATGCTTCAGACCATGTGTCAATAGAGAACTGGTGTATTGGAGATGAGCTCTGCCCTCTCCCTCCCCTGACACAACTCCTGTGCCAGAAGGGGGGCACTTAGAGGGGGGTGGCAATCTTTGTGCAAGTAAGTTTCCCCCAACAAGGAATTTCTCAACTGCTCAGAGGCAGCCAAATTATGTACCCTTATGCAAAGGGGGACAGAGCTGGTGCTGAGAATCTGGCACAATATTAATAACTGAAAACTGTGTTTGGAATGGAACACGTAATTTGGCCTGAACAACAGTAGCTGTTGCATCAAATTGTTCAAGTTACTTGTTTTAGCTAATCTGTCTTAATACTTGAATATTTGTGG
Organism: Natator depressus; assembly: GCF_965152275.1. Classification (NCBI taxonomy): domain Eukaryota; kingdom Metazoa; phylum Chordata; order Testudines; family Cheloniidae; genus Natator; species Natator depressus. The sequence goes on along the minus strand of NC_134234.1, from coordinate 191,083,997 downwards.
GTGTGATAAACACTGTATAGTTTTCCACTCTGTGACTGTAACTAAAAAGTCATAGTTCTGCAGTTATGTTCCAAAAAGCAGGATCTTTATCATGTTGCCTTCCTGCCCTTAAGTGATTATACATCTTTCCCAATAGCCAAACCCTTGTCCTATTTGAAATGAATGATGAAATTTGCATTGGGACCATGATTCGGCCATTATTGTTAGCTTGCCACTGAGAGATGACCATTAGCCTTTCAAAATCTTCCACAGATCTTTTCACAGTCCATATAGGTTATCCATTGTCTAGATTCACTCATTTTCCTTTATGTTAATTCTGGTTACCATCAGTATCATCTTTGACTCAAGACAGTGTACATTAATGTCATGTTAACAAAAGGATGCAAATGAACAAACCAAAAAAGTTCCATAAATAGTTGCAAGCTCTTATCTTGGATATACGTAGGAAGGGTGGATTGATTTAAGCCAACGCAATTTATATCCTTGATTTTAATCAACTTTTCCATTTGTACTTCAGTTATTTTCTAAAGAAAGTTGCATTTTCATGGGTTGATATAACCATTAAAACATATAAGTAAATACAGCCTTTATAGTAGATTTAGTAATTTATTTTTTTTTGTTACCTAGGAAGGTACACTATAACTATATACAATTATTTGAGCAACTATATAGCTTAATATTTTCAGATTCTTATTAATTGTACGTTTTTAGTATGTAAGAAAATAGTGAATGATATATTGCTTATTTAGTAGATTATTAACTCTTAGCTCATGATTTTTGTCAAGCTGTGTTAGGATGGCAACTGGAATTTAATTAAACCAGCATACAAAATTTATTTTTAATAAACAAAACAAGCCTTAATATAGTACATGAACTATTGTGCCCTATTTATAAAGCCTGACTTCAAAAATTAGATTTTTTTTTCCCCCTGATTCTTTTTTTTATATAGAAAAGCAGCCTTTAACTTCAAGGTTTTGGTAGAGGATCATAGATACAGTGTATTTATTTTCATATAAATGTTTTAAGAGATTATAATAAATTTAGGCTTTAACGTATTACATTCAGACTTCATTTTAAACAGGTGTATTTTTCAAAAAGAAAAACTTATTATTTAAATTATGAAATAAAAATCCAATTTAATTTAAAACAAAATCTGATTTAAAAAAAAAATAATTGATTTGTATCCAGTGTGCATGGAGGGATATTATGCCTTATTTCAAGATATGCCTGGTTATCAGATCTTGTAAGCAGCATCTTAAATTGGATGTTAACATGCAATAATTATGAATTTCAATAAAGACAGATCTGAGACACTTAATATGAAATACAAATATGCAAGAGTGATGGATGAATATGATCTGCACTGTGTGGGTATGCACTTCATTCTTTCAGGGGTTTTTGTATTGTGTACATGTTCAAGTAGACAAGCACTTTGAAAATGTTTTTAGTGTAATTGCTTCTTCTTGTTTGCTTCAAATTCATAATTCATCCCTTTAGGACTGGGCGTCAGATTTCTCTATTGCACTTGTTAACGGCACTGGGGAAATCCTGGCTCATGGTGTCACAGGATTAAAAATCATCATTGCTAAATATAAATGCGTGATTTGCAGATGTGTGGCTGGCGAGATGTTCTGGTGCTAAAAGGAGGGATTTCCTGGCTTGACAAAATATGAAATACTGCAGTAGACACAGGCTTTGGAGAAGCTTAAAGCCTCTTGCTCACTCACTTAGCTGCTGAAGTGTGAATACTTTGAACTGTAGATTGGGCAAGAGTGTGTTTGAGAGAGCTAGATAGGGCTAGTGTCCCAATTATTACGTAGTCATAATCTGGATGTCACGGGTTGATCTGGTAGCTTGAAGGGAGTGTTAAGACAAGAAAGGATTCATCCACAGCGAGCTCACATAATGCCATATTAATAACTTATTAAATTAAATGTCCATATGTAGTGTTGTCAAAAAAATTGAGAATCTTGTATTTGATAAACCTCTGAATTGGGTATTAGTTTGTTCAGCTCTTAACAGGATGATCCTTTATGCTTAACATGCATAAGTGATCTGCCTGAATTTGGTAAGATGACTTTTGTGGCTGTTTTTGCATGGCAGGTCACAGTAATGAAAGGCAGTAATCGGAATAAGGATCATTCAACAGAAGGAGAGGGAACTGGGAAACGACCAAAGAGAAAGTGTCTTCAGTGGCATCCACTACTTGCAAAGAAAATCCTTGACTTTTCTGAAGAGGAGGAGGAAGAAGAGGAAGAAGAAGATATCGATAAGGTAGACTCTCCCTTCCAAAAGATAAGCCCTTAGTATTACTACATTTGTGTTGAGAGGCAGTTCAATAAAGATCTTTGAGTGGATCATTGAGAGTCAGGAGCATGGCTGATAAAATGATAACTTTCTTGGGGTTGGAGGGAAAAACATTATTAGTTAGAAACATGTGACATATTTGAGGATATTTTATGGGTTTTAGATTTTGGGTTAGCACTCATTTTATCTTTTATTAAACTGTGAGGAAACAAAGAACATCAGAGTGGATTTATAGTAGCCTGAGAGAACTTAAAATTTCAGTGTATATATTTAATTATTCAAATTAAGATGTTTACCAAAGATATAGTCAAGGTAACTCAACAGGATTAAAATGAACAACCAAGATTGAATTTATTACTGCACCTATGAACTGCAGTGTCTGGCCTTACAGAAACTGATACTGTTTTAAAGGCCAAATTCAGCTCTTAGTTGCTTTTATAATCTGAAATAACTCCATATTCATTTACACAAGTGTAACTTAGAGAGTTTGACCCTAAATTGTTGACGACAGGCCAAATTCTGTTTTTGCATATTTTTCTTCCACCATGAATATAGCCAGTGAAAAGAAATGGCAGTCTGCCTTTGCAGAGATATAGGGATACTCAGGAAATAATTTTACAGTTTTTAAAGTTTCATTCATGTCTTTTAAAAATATGATACGCCTCTCATTTTACACTTATTCTGTAACAAAGATGCTGGCAAAAACTTTTGAATTGAATGTGGTATATCTTATGGCCTGGACTTCACAAGATGCCTTAAATCTATTGTACTCCTTAAAAAAAGGAGTTTAGTACAGAGACAATGATATCCATGGTTTAATATCTCCTTCAGGTGATGGAGTCAGTGAGATGCCACATTAACTTTGTTAGATCTGTCAACACCTTTTGCTACCATTACCCACAAAATTTGACTCTTCTGGGATATTATGGGCACAGATGAGATGGTCTTTCATCGGTTTACTACTTTGTCTTTGGCATTGTTCACAGAACCTGGCCTCAGTTTTGTTTCCCAAGGGGCCTATCATCCCAAGGGACACAGCATGTGGAGTCCCACAAGTTTACAGTTCATCCTGGTTGATGAAGGATGAGTAGGGAAGACAGGAGAGATCATGATCCACAGTGTCCCCAAGATGCAGTTAATACTCAGATCCACATTGCCTTGATGTCTGATAGAGTTGTGTTGTGGGGGACGAGGTTGGGAGCAAACTGGCTTAGGCCAAACACGGATAAGACAGAGTGATGCAGATAGGTAGGGAGAAGTAACTAGAGAAATGCGCTGAAGCTGTGAGGGTGAGTTCTGATGGAGGTGTTACCTCACCTTTGCGGATGCAGTTTATATTGGCAGCATCATATTTGCTCCACAAATTTTCTGTACTATAAAATGGGCTTCCATGTTACACAATAGTACTATTATATCTATCGTTGCTCCAGTGGCTTTGACTCGTCTTCTGTGAGGTGGGTCTTGCCACAGGGACTCTTACATCTATGAGCTCAAGGCTGAATTGCTGCAATGGTGTTCCAGCTGGGGTTACCCTCTGAAAAGCATTCGGCAACTTTTTAGTTATTGTACGGAGTGGTGCAGCAACACAGCTTTTGAGTGGGGAAAGAGTTGCTGGGACTACATAGCATCAGTCCTCTGTGCTAGCTAACTGTTCATTTCCAGTGGCCATTCACATTGTTGGTTGCAAGCTACATGGTCCAGGCTAAGTTAACTAAGGTGTCCTTTCTCCATTGTTGCATTGTGACAGTTATGTAATGGGTTGCTCTTTCTTTCAGTGCCTGAGGTTGAACTCTCTAGGCTGGTGGCAGAGAATGGCCCTTACCTGTTCCCTCTCTTAATCTTAGCTCAAGTCTGGCAAGAGAGTTTCAGAGTGAAACTTTGGCTTGAACAAGCTTTTTACTGATCTCTGCTTAGGTACAAGACATTGGCAGATTTACTGTAGACATATTTTGGGAAGGGCGTGTGTGTATCATTGTTTTAGTTATATATATGCATGCACAAATTTTAATATAATGGGTGATGCTTATCCATGTTTTATTGACTGACTTATTTTTTTTAACATTTCTCTTTTGGTGCTAATAGGTCCAACTTCTTGGGACTGAAGGTCTAGAGCACGATGCTGATGAAACCGAAGATGATGAATCCTCAGAGCAGCGAGCCCGCAGGCCAATGAACGCATTTCTCTTATTTTGCAAACGTCATCGCTCCCTTGTGCGGCAGGAACACCCCCGTCTGGACAATCGTGGTGCTACCAAGATATTGGCAGATTGGTGGGCTGTTCTAGACCCGAAAGAAAAGCAAAAATACACTGACATGGCCAAGGAGGTATGTACTGTTCCGGTTGTATGTGAGTGTCAACAGAATTTCTGCTGTAAATGTCTTATCTTCTGTGCATTATAATGTCTTAGTATTTAACATGATGATATAAATGTGTCACAGTACATAGTGTATCAGAAATTCTCTGAAGTGCCATTTTCTAAAGTAAGACTCTGTGCCCTGTGGTTTTGTACCGTGCTTTCATTTTAAGGTTGCTGGTGTGTGTTACTGTCACTAATGCTTGTTTTATTTTGAATCAGAGTGCAAGGGAAGCAGTGTGTTTGTATCCAAACTATCCTGTCCTTGGTAATCTTCTGGATGCAATGGACATAGAGCTCATGGTACAGCATTCGTATGATGCTAGCATGTAAATGGCATGTTGTTGTCCTCCCAGAAAGGCGTGGCAGGCATGTGCCCAAGGAAGGCATAATTAAAAGTCCATTCCATGTTAATCAACAGTACTGATAGATGGCATTATCTTGAACTGTGCATTTCCTATTGGTAATAGAGCCTGTTAAACAGTCCTTGTTGAACCCAAAATTCCAAAAACGTAGCCTGTTTTTTTCCTTTGCTAATAAAATCAGTGTTCACCAAATAGTTTGGCCAAATCATTTTTAAGCTGCCATTGTTTCATGAACTGTTCACTTTGCCTATTCACTGTTCTCTCTCTGATGTGTAACTGCTCAGGTGGCAAGTGTTGCTAAGGCGGAATCCAATCCCTGAATCAGTGAACAATAGGTCATCAAAATCCCTTATGTGGGAATCCCATGAAAAGTCCCTCATTTCACAAAATGTCTGTTTCATCTCACAATTTAAATGTGAGGGAGAGATGTTGGAGTGGGTTGGACTGTAGCCGGTTATATAGGGTAGACTTCTTAGCCCGAAACAGAAGATAGTAATTAGTTGTTTAACGTGGATTGTGTGGGGAACTATGGAGTTCGACATCAAACAAGGCAACTGCTGGGGCAATGAAGAAGGAGAACACTACATCTGAGCTCATGGACTATAGAATAAGCGGTAGATGGAGCCTGAGTCAGAGCTATCCTTAGGACAGTTAAGGAGGCAGTTATCCGTAACTTGTGCATATTATTTAGGATAATTTCTTACTGTTTCCAAACACACATGAAGTTTGGATATCTTGAGGGAGCTGTATTAGATCATATCACTCTCTGGAGATCTACTTATTTCTGGAGCTTCTGTCTTGGGACATGTTCAGAAATAGTAAGGAAAGACAAGCACTGTACATGGCATAGACATACTTTATAAATAAAAATGTATAAAGCAGATGTATACAATTTCTGAAGCACCCAGTACTGTTCAGTCTGTGACGGGATACTGAGTTAGATGAACTATGGGTTTGTTCCTGTTGTTGAAGTTCCTAATTTATTCTGCATTCCCACTTTAAATTAGGCAGTGCTTTTAAAAATTAAGAAAAATCAATGAAGAGATATGATACATATATTGGAAAGAGGAAAGTTTTTTACTCTTTTTTTCAAAATAAGTAAATCTAATCTTTCTTTCTTTCTCTTGCTGAAAGAAACTTTTATTTAGTAAGGGTTGGGAGGGGAATAATTGCATAAATCATGAGAAGTGACAGATCTGGAACTATTAATCATACTATTATATGTCACTGTTCCTGTAATGATTTAGTTTTTCTTGGCTTTAAGAACACATTGTGCATTTGCTATAGAAGAGAAACAATATATCCAAGGGAGTTCAGATCATTAAAATGAGCTCCAAGAATGTGTAGAAGATATAAAGCGTATAATTTTTATTCTTCAAACAGTTGTGCAGTACAACAATAATAATTAGCAACAATAGTCTACAACTGAATTGTCTTTAGTACCTCTTATAATCAGGCTCACACTGTAAAATAAACATAATCAACTGAAACCTCATTTTGAATATTATTAGTTCATATTATTTAGTGCTTGGTTTGTTGTGGGGATTCTCAAGTGGTGTAACACAAATCCTGTTAAGTGTTGTTTGCCTTTTCCTAAAGACAGGCAATTTACAGGCTAGCAGGTGGCGACCTATAAGAGTAAAGAATAAAATTACATTCATATTGCAATTTTTGGTCTAATTATTAAGCCATCTAAACTAACTGACACATTTCAGAAAATTATGATTTGAAATAGATCATAAAAAGCTTTTCACTGTGGTGGTATTCCACCATTGCTGTCATCAGATCTCAAGATTTTTACTGCAAATGGTCAAAGCTTTCAAAATTGGATGCCAAAAGTTAGGCATCTAAATAAGTGTTCTGAATTTCCCCAGATGTGCTGAGCACCCAGCAATTCTCATGGACTTCAGCAATTTTGAAAATTGGGTCATTTATATAAGTACCTAAACATGAACTTAGAAGCCTAGCTATACGCACCAAGGCCAGATTTTCAAAGGTGTTCAGGCACTTAAAGGTACAGGTAGGCTCCTAATGGGATTTTCAAAAGCTCTTAAGCGGACTGAGTGCCTAACTCTCATTGCCTTTCTATGGGAATTAGGTGTCTAACTCACTGAGGCACCTAGTGGGAATTTCAAAAGTAGCTATCTGAATCTTTAGGTTCCTAAGTTCCTAAGTATCTTTGAAAATCTGGCCCCCGGTTTTAAAAATCTTAGCCAACAATGCTGAGAGTACATGGAATTTTTGTTAGTTTAAAACATGGAAGTTAGTGGAAGTTCTGCTATTGTCTTCAGTAGGAGCGACGGCAGGCTTTTGCTTTGTATCCTGTAACCATTATAGGTCAGCTTCAACTTAAACTATAAAACTTTTATTGCACAAGGGCAAAAGCTCAATAGCTGCTAAATACTTCTGGCAGAACCACATGTGCTCGCTGCCATTTATTAGCATTATAGTTTAGAGTGAAAGAGCCATTTTCTCCTCAGTAAAGGTAGTCTTTATTCCCCAGTCACTTGAATTGTACATAAATATGTGTGTCTATTTTAATTACCCAAATGCACGAAAGGGATCGAGTTCACCTCTTAAGAATGCCTCCCCACTGCTCCCTTCATATTTGGGCTAGAATTTTTCACATAGCTTTTTGTAAAAAACAGAAAGGGCTTTAGTGCTAAAGTGCTTGTTGGAAAACAGTTGGTTTTCAAATATTTCTTTGAATCCACAATATCTGAGCCAGCAGAATTGTTTGGCCTCTTTCCTGTGGTGAACAGCCTGATGAATGCAGACTGTTGCCACTCAGCAACAAAGTTGAGCACTTCTCACTGTGAGGACTCTTTCAGCTATTTCGCAGACAGGCTCAGACTCAGACCTTGTTTTGCGGCTGCTTTGGAAGCAGCATCAAAATGAGAAGAGACAAATAATATGCCTCCACCTGTGGAGTTTTGCTAGATATGCTCAGAGAGGTGTGGACCGTGACATGCATGTAAACCATGTCCTTCACGGTGTTGCCAACATTCTTGGTGGTTTTTTGGAAAGTCCAAGCTCCTGGATTCATTCCTGGTGGTTTGTGAGAATATTACTTTTAAAAAAGAGAGAGAGAGTGTGTGTGCGTGTGTGTGTGTGTTAAATTTCTAGCATTCATGTTTTCAGAGGAAAGCTGGAAACCATAACATAATAATATATAATGCCTATATTTTCATCAGTAGATCTCAAAGTCCGTCCCAATATTTTGATCCTCACTGTAAGGTAGGGAAGTGCTATTATCCCCATTTTGCAGATGGGGAACTAAGGCACAGAGAGGCTAAGTGACATGCCCAAGTTCACTCAGGAAGTCCATGGTGAAGCAGTGAATTAAACCCAGGTTTCCCACGTGCCAGGCCAGCACCTTAACCACTGGACCATCCATCTTCCCAAAAACACAAATTTTGAAGGCTCAAATCCTAGAAGGGAAATAGAGACCAGATTTTATTATTTTAAATCAATCTCATGATTCCTTTTGTGTGTCCGTGTCATCCCGGATTCATGATTTTTGAATGCTTGGTGTTGGCAATACATGGCTGACTGAAAGCCAGCAAGGGAGCGCTGATGGAAATTTTTAATGCTGCTTCCAAGAGGTGCTGGCAGTCATTAAACAACTAATGACTAGACCCTTGCTCAAGAAAACATCCTGTGCTATGAATGGCCATGCCAGTTACAGTGCTGCCTGGAGCCATCTATTTTTATTTTGTTTTAAAAATGTTTTATTTTAAGAAAAGAATTAAGTGTCTGTCAGGACACATTCAGATCCTACTTGGCCTCCTAAATCATTGTGAATAGTTAAAAAAGAATGGTAATTGAGCAATAGCCCGGAGTTCTATAATACATAAATCCGAGTAGGTGATGTATTATAACCCTGTGGGGTGATATACTTTAGTGCTGTTGGGGATTCTGTGCTTTTAACTGTGTGAGCAGGAAAACTGATTCATGAGTGGGTTTGATGTTCTAACAATAGAAAGTAAAGCTGTTTCTTTGTGTGTGTGTGTGTGTGTGTGTGTGTGTGTGTCTTCCCTTGATGATGCTATTTTCATGTGGTGCCCATTCACTAGTAAAATGAACTCTTCAAGTGGAATTAAAAAAAAAAAAAAGTAGGAGGTGCCACACTCTTTAATTTTCCAATCTAATACATGTAGCCCGTTCAAGATATACAGAGAGATTGTGGTTCAGCAGCACATACAAATTATTTATAGGAAAGCCTACAAATAAATAAAAATAGAACTTCACACATTGTATCCACATAGTATTTTTGTTTTTCTGAGGTGAATCATCCATATCCATGCTCCAATCTGGAGGCAGACAGTGACAGTTGACAGATTAAGATGGAAATGAAAGTACAAGAAGCACACATGCAATGATAATACTGCCACAAGACACACAGGGTTTTGCAGTTCACATGGATATTGATCTGGGAAAGAACTGGAGTAGCTCTGTTAGAGGATGTGGTTTTCAAAACATTTATTACCTGTTTCCATCCGTAGCCAAAGGATTTATTTTCTTTAGTTTTGTTTGTATGCAATATTTTTTAAAGGGAATTCAGTGCTTTTGTGCGAAAGGTGGTTGGACTGATGTCACATGAATGAATGGAGCACATGGTACTGCGCTGGAAACGTCCCTAGCTACCCTGCCAGCACACAACAAATAGAATTTAGGGTGAGGATAGTTTTAGGCTTCATGCCCATTTAATCATTGGCCTCTGCCAATAGTCAGCTAATACATTTGAAGTTATCATACCTCATTCCCATGCCAGGAATAGATAGCACTAATTTGGTAGCCTCCCACAGAACTGGGCTTTCTAAACCCATCGGAGTTGTGCTGATAAGCGTTTGGCAGCCTGAATCACAAACAGAAAGGCATTCTACCACTGCAAGAATTAGACCTCAGGCTTGCTGTTTTGGCAAGTCCTGTTACCTTGGTCTAAGAATGTCCAAATAAATGTTTCTGACTCTCACAAGGCATCCAGTCGTAATCAGTGTACAGCCTTTTCGGTGCTCTGAGGATGTATTATCACACAACTCTCAATAGCCACCAGCAATAATCCAAAGATTAACTTTTTGCCATTCATTGTATGACACTCAGCATGAGCTTCACAGGCAGATTCCTGTATAAAAAGAGTAACCACTAATTTCTCCATATTCCCCTACAAAATTATTATACCTCAGCACATCAGTGTGCTCTCATAAATGCAATACTTAATTATATGCTCTAAGGGGGCATCCTTCTCCATCTCTCTTGACCCCCAAATTCTCTAAATCACTGCCATATTGCTTAATATGTAGTTTTACTACTTAAAAGGTACCAGTTATGGACAATGAAAAAGTATTTATTGTGGACCTCCCTTTCTCCTCTCACATACCAATCTGGTATTTCTTGACTGATAAATGCAAACTCCAGACTGACATGACATCCGAACAATGCTTAGCAAATTCCTACTTGCCTTTTTACATCAGCACCTGTTCATGGAGCCCAGTTTCTGTTGCCAGCTCCATTGTCTGTTCTCCAGTAAAGTGCGTTCCTCAAATGAAATATACCCCTTTTCCCCTGCCGTCTTTTTGGTTTTCCCCATTTCTAGTGATGTCTGTGAATGAGAAAACTCAGTCACTAAAAAGAACACATTAAAGTGCACTGTGAAGCAATACAATATATATATGCTCCTTGATGTTACAGCCTCAAACTTTATTCAAAGAAGTTATTTTCCTATGTGTATTTTACATGTTGTTCTGTGTTCATCTCCTGTTTTTTACTGAAGGATCGTGGCAAGATATTTGGAGTGTACGTCATGTGTGGGTAGAACCTGAGCTGAGTGGCATCATTATCACCATTCAAATCCAACTTTCTGTTTTGCCAGGGTTTGCCAGAGGGAACTGAAGATCTGATATTGTTAATTGTTTTTATTTAAAAACAAAAACACTAGGAGGGAAAAGGCCTCTTGGAAAAAGTTTGATGCTTTCTTTCCATATCACAATGGAGATTTTTGTAAATGCAAGTCTTTTGCCTTGCAGTGCACCTTTAAACACGTTGGCAGTGTGTTCATTATGCAGGGCACATTACTCTGAACCTCCCATGCTTCACATTACGATGGTAAAAAATCGTCTTCTGAAAGTGATGTTTTAAAAAAAAAATCAACTAACGAATTTTGATAATGGGTAGGGCTGTCACAAGATTAATAAAATTAATCATGATTAATTGCACTGTTAATAATAGAATACCAATTTAAATTTATTATAAATATTTTGGATGTTTTTCTACATTTTCAAATATATTAATTTTAATTACAATGCAGAATACGAAGTGTAACATGCTCACTTTGTATTATTATTTTTATTACAAATATTTGCACTGTAAAAAAAGATAAACAATCTACAAGTCGAAGCATGAAGGGTCATATAATGGTTTAGCATATCTGGCACATAAATACTTTGCAATGCTGGCTACAACAGTGCCATGCAAATGCCTGTTCTCACTTTCAGGTGACTTAAATAAGAAGCTGGCAGTATTATCTCCTGTAAATGTAAACAAACTTGTTTGTCTTAACGGCAAAGAGTCCTGTGGCACCTTATAGACTAACAGACGCATTGGAGCATAAGCTTTCGTGGGTAAATACCCACTTCGTCAGATGCATTTAGCGGAAATTTCCAGAGGCAGGTAGGCAAAGCGGTCGGTTGGTATAGGGTGGTGTTAACGTGACCTTCACTTATTTGCACCGTGGTGTCTAGGAAGTGGACTTCCCGTGTAGATTGGTCCAGGCTGAGATTGATGGTGGTGTCTGAAGCTGTTGAAATCGTGGTGGAATTCTTCCAGAGTTTCCTTCCCATGGGTCCAGATGATGAGGATGTCATCAATGTAGCGTAGGTAGAGAAGGGGCATGAGTGGACAAGAGCTGAGGAAGCGTTGTTCCAGGTCAACCATAAAAATGTTGGCATACCGTGGGGCCATGCGGGTGCCCATAGCGGTGCCACTGGTCTGGAGGTATATACTGTCACCAAATTTGAAATAATTGTGCGTGAGGATAAAGTCACAGAGCTCAGCAACCAGTTGTGCTGTGGCATCATCAGGGATACTATTCCTGATAGCTTGTATTCCATCTGTGTGTGGGATGTTTGTGTAGAGAGCCTCTACATCCATGGTGGCTAGGATGGTGTTTTCTGGAAGATCACCAATGCATTGTAGTTTTCTCAGGAAATCAGTGGTGTCACGAAGATAGCTGGGAGTGCTGGTGGCATAGGGTCTGAGTAGAGAGTCCACATATCTGGACAGTCCTTCAGTGAGAGTGCCAATGCCCAAGATGATGGGGCATCCAGGATTTCTGGGTTTGTGGATCTTGGGTAGTAGATAGAATAGCCCTACACCGAAAACCCACCGACTGCTATGCCTACCTGCCTCTGGAAATTTCCACTACATGCATCCGACGAAGTGGGTATTCACCCACGAAAGCTTATGTCTGTTAGTCTATAAGGTGCCACAGGACTCTTTGCCGCTTTTACAGATCCAGACTAACACGGCTACCCCTCTAATACTTGTTTGTCTTAGCGATTAGTGAACAAAAAGTAGGACTGAGTCGACTAGTAGGCTCTAAAGTTTGACATTGTTTTTTGTTTCTGAGTGCAGTTATGTAAAAAAATAATTCTACATTTGTAAGTTGCAATTTCATAAAAAAAGAGCACTACAGTACTCGTATGATGTGAATTGAAAATTCTTTCTTTTATTCGTTTTTACATACAAATATTTGTAATAAAAAATAATAAAAGTGAGCACTGTACACTTTCTATTCTGTGTGGTAATTGAATGAATATATATGAAAATGTAGAAAAACATCCAAAAATATTCATAATAAATTTAAATTGGTTTTTCTATTATTATTTAACAGTACGATTAAAACTGTGATGAATCGCCAATAATTTTTTTAATCAAGTTCATTTGTTTTCAGTTAATTGCTTGAGTTAACTGCAATTAATTGACAGCCCTAATAATAAGACCAAAAAGTAGTTTTAATATTAAAAACATTATTGTCAGATGTTATGGACTGAATAAAGCATCTTCTAATCCAGACTCCATTAGAGCCAGAATTTTCTTCAGGCTACATAGACTGGTTAGCCTCTCCTGCCATCGGGTGCCAGGAATGTTCCCAAACAATTTGGACGCATGCTTTGTGTGTTCAATGCCATAGAAAGTTTTCAAACCGCCACAGTGCTTTCTAATGCTAAAGATCGCTATGCATGGTGCTAAATTCTGATTATGAGCTCGGAGCAAAGTATCAGATGCACTGTCACAGAAAATGAGACAGTATCTGTAAGTAACAGTTTATTTTCTCACAGATATACCTGGCTTTGAAAAGAATATAACTAAAATATTGTAAAAGACAAAGTTGTCGTCTTCCCCTGCCCTCCAATCCCCAAAAAGTGTATGCGGAGCAAGGAGCCATGAAATCTTGTCACACTTATCTCCAAAGTGGTTTATTTTCCAGCTACTGATAACCAGTAAGGATGGGGAAAACTCTGCTATTTTTAAATCCTGCTGTTTAATAACTTCATCTTGTTAGGTTTGGCTTGGTGGTCAGACTGAACTCAAAGCACAGGTTTAGAGATGTGACTAAGACCTTTGATGAAACTCCACAGTTAAGAGTATAAAAGACTATATGCTGAATTGAACACTCTAGCGAATGGGGTGCTCTCCCATTGTCCTGTAAATATCATATTGCCATGTCTGATTTGAATATTTTCCTTACCACTTATTTTTTCCTTTCCTATCTAGTACAAAGATGCATTTATGAAGGCAAATCCTGGCTACAAGTGGTGCCCTACAACAAACAAACCTGTGAAAACCCAGTCATCCACTGTTACAAACAGGAAAAAGCTATGGGCCTTCCCGCCAGAATCTGCAAAAGATTTACCAAGTCCCAAGAAAGTGGCAAAGACTGAAGAAATGCCTCAGCTGAACTTTGGAATGGCAGGTGAGCTTTATGTCCTTGTTTCCTGTGAGTATTGTCGCTGTCACTGATGACATTAAGAGAGTCTATCCTGAAAGACAATAAGACTAGCTTTCTCCATTCTAAGCCTATTATAATTCCATGTTCTCCATTCCATGTTACAATTATAGACCCTAATTCAGGTAAGCGCCTCTATTTAGGACCACACTGAAGCCTGTGTTCAGGTGCTATGTATAGAGATGGACTTAAGCGAGGAGATGGACTTTGAATAGAGATGGACTTAAGCACAAGCTCTATCATAAATCAGGGCCAGAGATCTGACATCTAAAAGTGGGGCAGGCTTTGGTCTGGATCCAAATTTTGCAGGTCTAGACCACCATCAGTTAATTAGAACTAGATCTTTTCACTATAAATCAAAAAATTATACTATTGATTGTATGCATTTTCTTTCTGTAATTTCATGTGGCACCATGCTATGTTTATCAATCTCACGTACACAGAAATGATACACTGGTAACTACTAAAAAAAAACTTGGAGTTTTTAATAAGCAGAGTGGTCGGAACTTTCAGGATCAGGTCTTTTATTAGTACAGGCGCTAATGTGCTTGAGTATTGGCAACTTCAAAACCTAAAACTGGCACAAACTGGATTTAGTGGGGACAAAATAAGCTCTTTTTTTCCCCTCCCTCACTTGTTTTTAAAGACAACATTTACACAGGATGTTACAAAAACTTTCAAACTTGTTTAGACTGTGCTGTGTGTGTGACAGAAAAGACAAGCTCTCTGCCCTGGAGAGCTTACAGACAAAGGGGTAGGGGAAATTTGTGTGTGGGATGGGATTGAAAGGATAAAAAGCTTGTATCCATTTTTGCCCAACCCAATGGTATGAAAGTTCCCATAATGAAATTGCTCCTCAGCATGAAGGAAGTGTGAAATGTAGTTCAAAATGAAGTTTGTCATGCTTCAAAGTTACATAATTTGTGATGCTTGTTATTTGGGAGCCCAGCATCAGATACTGTAAATCCCTTCGTTCCATTCTGCTTTTAACATCAGAAGAATAACATTAACCATCTTTAAATGGTCTTGAGATTACGTGATCAGCAGCTCGCATGGCTTATTCCTCCTGAGTGAAACCACCTCCCCTCTGTACACAATAAACCCCTACAGTGTCCTTTAGTATAAACAGAGCTGTAAGCAACCCAGAAAAATTAAGGCTAGGAATTTAAAATAAAGCTAGTCAATCTCTGCAGATGGAGTTAAAATTGGGCAACAAAACAATCAATAGACTTCTGGCAAGATCTGATACATGGAATGAAAAGGATCCACCATCTTCCCTAGAGTAAACAACAGTCATCTATAAGCAGTAATAGGAAGGCTTTTCAAATCCCAGTCCTAATGCTGCAATTAATTATGCCCATGCTTACCTCTGCTCATGTGAGCAGGCTACTTGTGTGAATAAAGATAAGAATAGATTTGTTTAGTAGAAATGAATGAAGTAAATATATCCAAAACAACACAGTTGGGTGACTGGGTGACAGGGGAATCTGACTAGTGCATTAATGCTCCCAGATGTGCTGAGTTCGAGTTCCAGGCCAGTGCCTTAGCCACCAGACCTCCCTCCTTTTGTAAAGAGCACAGTGTTTTTATGTTGTCTAGGAATAGTGTACTTCAGTCTGTGGGTCACAGATTAAGTTGGTAGGGTTTCTGCTCCTGCCGTGTCACAGTTGCACCCCACTAGTGAAAAGCAGATGTTCCACCGGTACAAAAGTAGTCTGTGAAAGTACTACGTGCTCACAATGGAGAAGTTCATCACTGAATCATGAAAGGCCTCAGTGTTGCTATACCAACTGGAAAACCTTGTGTCAACTCTGTACCAGTTGAGCCTTGCTCAATTCCTCTTTCTCCAATCTTACAAAAACTCATTCATGTCTGATTGCTGCCCCCATGATTGCCAGCTTTGAAATCCATATGGATTACTGCTAGGAAACCAGACAGTAGCTGAACATACGAAGAAGTGAAAAGCAAAGGACAGTTATTCTTTAAACCACTGGTACTCCATTAATAACATGCATCTTCAAGACACGTTGCATCTCTAGAACTAGGAAAATGCGTGGTGTAAAGACATCCCACACTGCCAATTTCATTTGACATGTTTATGTTTTCTTTGCTTTTATGTGCAATAATATTAGGAAAACAAATATAGAGGGGAAAATCCTTGTTGCCTTTTACAAGTTGTCCCATTGGAGTTATTAAGAGTTACCAATGCAAGTATGGTACAAAATTTGTTGTGGTTTTTAAGAAGGTACTCTCTATACAAGAAACATCCTTTTTTCCCCCAATATTGTTGACCAATTATTAAGTCAGGTATATATCTGACACTGACATTAGGCTTCTATATATCCAATGTCACTAGCAGTGTCTTTTTTATTTATATATTTATTTATTTATTCTTAAAGCAAAATAGAAATTGTAATGGAGTGTTACTAAAAGATGTCTGACCTGGGGTACCTTATAGGTAGGGCGCTAACAAATTCCTGGTCCATTTTGGTCAATTTCACGGTCATAAGATTTTAAAAATAATAAATTTCATTATTTCATTTATTTAGGAGTTGGGGGGGGTCACAAGGTTATGGGGGGGCAGCGTGCTGCTACCCTTATTTCTGCGCTGCTGCTGGTGACAGCACTGCCTTCAGAGCTGGGCAGCTGGAGAGTGGCGGCTGCTAGCCAGGAGCCCAGCTCTGCAGGCAGAGCCGCCGTCAGCAGCAGCGCAGAAGTAAGAATGGCATGGCATGATATTTTCACCCTAACTTCTGCGCTGCTGCCTGCAGAACTTGGCCCTCAGTCAGCAGCGGCCACTGTCCGGCCGCCCAGCTCTGAAGGCAGCATGGAAGTAAGGATTACAATACCGTGACCCGCCCCTAAAATAAGCTTGTAACCCCAGTACAACTCCATTTTGGGTCAGGACCCCCAGTTTGAGAAACGCTGGTCTACCCCCGTGAAATCTAGTCTTTTGTGTGCTTTTACCCTATACTATATAGATTTCACAGGAGGGAGACCAGATTTCACAGTCCATGACGTGTTTTTCATGGCCATGAATTTGGTAGGGCCCTACTTGTATAAGGCATAAGGCAAAGCTTAATTGCGTTCAGTAGGCAGACATTCTGTACGATGTCTCGCTTGCATGGACATTTCTTGCAGTGTTCCGTCTCATTATAATCCAGTAGTAGTAGCTATAGTTAAGGTCACAAATCAACCTCCATTATACTATTAACATTTTAATAATCTTTTCTGAATAAAGCTGATAATGAGAGAGAGATCTCTTTATTATTGTTGAATACCTGTAAATAATTTTAAAATAGCATTTACCATATTAAACTATTTATCTTTCTTAATTTGTTCTTAGAGCCCTCAGTAACACTTAAGCACAAGAGGGTATCAACATAATGCAGTGTGTTATCACACAAATCTTATTTGTCCCTTTTATTATTTTATCTTGCAATCTGAAACCTTGGTAGCAGCATTTTTGTCCTCATCAAGAGCAGATATCCAACCTCCAGCTCTCTGTTTCAGCTGCAGCACGAGTAGTCTTTAGTTGCTTGAGCACCAAATTAAACTTTCACTTTCCACTAAGCTGTCATTTTTTCTCCTTTTGATTTTTATTTTTAAATACATGGTTTCAATGTCTGTTGCAACTACAGTAGCACTTTAAAATAAAACCCTTAATCTTACCCTATAATTAAGAAGGTGCTCATTTAAAAGGAAGAGAAACAAGACCTTCTTCTGGAAAAGAAAATGCTTGGAAATAGGAAAAGGGTTTGGACCAGGCTATCGCGCACATAGTTATTCTGTATTTGAAGGATGCCGTTCCCCCTCCACCCGCTGAATTGCCCCATTCCTTTGCTTTGACGTCTCCCAACTGGAAGGACAAGAACTGCCTCTGTCAGTGCAGTTGGAATGCTCTTCTGGTGAGGAGAGCTTTCGGAACTGGATAGCTTGGCCTGGCAAGACAATACTTCTGTCATGTGCCTGATTTCCCCTTCCCTCCCCTCCCTACCTTCTACCCCGAGAGTTTTTTCTGTCCACTGTTTCTTACAAATCCCACACCAAGCCAATGTATTTCCTCTTTGAGGATTATTTTATCTTTCTTCTCAAGGCTAATACGACTTTAAACCCAAATTTAAGCCCCATTAAGCTTTTTTTTTTCCCCATGTGAAATGAAATGGGAAACTGAAAAAAGGCTCCTCGCATTGCTCCTTGTGGTAAGGCAGAAAATTAATTCTACACCAACCTGGTGCCTGGAGTGAGTCACTCTGGCATCAGGCAGTGTTCTTCAGTCATTGGGAGTCAGCTTGTCCTTCTTCACCCGCCGACTCCATGGGTGACCTGGGGCAAATTGCTTAGCTTCTCTGAGTCTCTGTTTTACTCATCTGTAAATGCAGTATAAAAATACTTAACCCTGTGAATGTAGCCGTTAAAGTTTAGAGAGGAAAAATGGTTTGTGATTAAGACAATGGACAGGAATTTAGGAGATGTGGGCTCGATTCCGAGCTCTGCCACAGACAGCTTATGTGATCTTGGGAAAGTCACTTAATCTCTCTGTGCCTCAGGATATGTCTACAGTGCATTGTACCCCAAGGTCTGTGGGACCTGGGCTTGTGGAATTGGTGTTTTCAAGCCGTTGCTTGAGCATCCATGCTGCATTGTAGATGTGGGATTAAAATTGCTAGACCCAGGACTCTCAGCCATGCTAATGCATCCCTACTGCGCTATGCAGACCTTCTGACTTGGGTCTGTAACTTGACCTCTGTCCACACTGCAGAATGTCGGGGCTTAAACCTAATACATAGCAGGACTCGGGCTCTGGCTCACCCCGCTAGAACGGTCCTAGGACCCAGGTCTTGAGTGCTTGCTGACCTGAGTCAAACTGATTTTGATTTGTGTGTGAATGGAAGAGGGGCTTGGCCTCAAACCTGAATCAGAGTCCGGGCTGAGTGTAAATGTACCTCATCTGCAAAATGAGGATAATTATTTTCTTTCTCTCCCACTTGATCTGTCTTGTGAGTTCTCTAGGCCACAAATTGTCTTACTATGTGTTTGTACAGCACCTAGTATAACAGGGCCCTGATCTTCAATGGAGCCCCTCGGCACTACTCTAATATCAATCAGTAGTAGTAATAGTACGAAAAGGCTAGTGTTGTGAGATCCCTGAAAAAGGCACCAGGTGAGTACATGGTGCCACTGTTCATTGCAATGTCAATTTATTGACATTTTTAAGATTTATTTATTTATTTTATTTAAGATTACTTTAACTCTACCTAATATTGTATTGGCTGGGTGACATGTGGACAGTTTGCCCAACCAAATGCCTGTGCTGTACTGGTGCTATGGATAAATAGAGGGCTACATTCTCCAGAGCTGTCAGCCTGGCATGCTTGAACACTAAATTCAGCTCTAGTTTAAAAATAAGTAAAAAAGCAAACATGCTTCCCTTTTGTTAAAAGGAAGCTTCATCTCTGATGCGGTCCCTCCTCTTTCCTTGTTCTGTAGCTGAGGGAGGGTTACTCCCCCATTCTGAGCTTCCATTTCCATTGTAAATATTTGTGATATTAGCGCTGTTCTGCATATGTTTGGTATGAGATCATCACACTTGCCGTTTTAAAGATATCCATCACTGTAGTGCTTGGAACCTGTGGCAGTAAAATTGTAATTCCCCACAAAGGGGAGTTAAGCACACAAATCCAATCAAATCCCTCAAACAGCTTTGAATGTCTATCCCAGAGGGTATGTAGAAATGGTTATTTGTGATTCTCTTGGGCTGGCTTTGTGGCATCTTGCTTTGGAGCATCTGTGACAAGTAGCCTTTTGAGGTTTTTCAGTGCACACAGTAAGTTCTTTCAGCTTGCAGATGAATCACCTTAATATTTCTTTTACTCTTGAACAGATCCTACGCAGATGGGAGGCCTGAGTATGCTGCTTTTAGCAGGGGAACATGCCCTGACTGCACAAGAGGTAAGTAACTATTTCTCCTCCCTTGTCCCCAACGAATCAGTTAGCAGGAGTGCTTAAGAGAAATATTTATAGGTATTATTATATTAAAGTACTATACATCTTAGCCAACATTTGATGGCACCCATGTTTGAGCAGCATGGCTTGACTCTCCTCAAACCATTGAACACCCTTTAGGCCTAATTTTGATGCATCTTCTGTACTGTGGCAATATAATTCCACTGACTGACTGCAGTGATATGAGACCTCTTATATCTCCCCATTAAGATATTGTTGTTGTCAAAAACAGAAGTACTGGAATGTAATGATTCTGTTAGACCATGGATTGCAAGCCCTTCAGGGAAGGGACCATCTTGGCCTGTCTGTTTGTATAGTGCCTGGCACAACTCAGCACCTTTCCTGACCTGGGCCTTTGAGAGCTACAGCAATGTAAATATTTAATAATAATAATACAATTACATTGGTCATATGTAAATTTTGATCTTGAAAGGGCTGCAAGTGCTAGCATACGTTCAAGGTATTATAGTCTGTTCCTGTTAATTAGGGCTCTGTGTTATGCACAGCAGGTATAAATGCTTTGTAGTTATTTCACTGTAATACAAACGTTTTGCACTTACGTAGGACTTCAGTAAATAAAAAATGTTTTCCATTTCTCTACAGGTTTCAGGAGATTGGTTGTTATTTAGGGTACATTTGAGGGCCCAAATCGTGCATTTGGTGGCTCAAATAGGCCCAACATGGGTATTATTATAATGAGTATTGTATATCATGAGTGAGATTTTTGATGCCCAGATTTGAACATTTGGACCTGTGGCATAAATTCCTATTCCAAAATGTATATAAACTTATGTTTGGCCACGGAACAGAGAAAATATTTTTAACCGAACGCTGAAAATAGTAACAATACAGATATGGTTTGTATAGATGCAAAAATTAGAAAATATTTGAAATTTATTACTCCTTGACATATCTGCCAGGATTCAAGTTAAGGATAGGACAAGTCTGTTTAGGGAGTGGAACTCCTTGAGCTGTTTTAGATATTAGCACTCTGAGGTACTGTTGTAGAGAAAACACCTGCCAAACTTTGTTTGGAATTAGGGTATTCTGTAAGTGAAAAGAGAAAGTGCTGTTTGGTTACTTTGTGCTAAAGTGTAAATGTCTCGTAAGTGTAGAGCCTATAAATGTGGCCGTTTGGATTTGGGACTTACAACCATTTTTACTGGGGCGGATGTGAGGGGGAAGATTTTTTTTAAAGATGGGGCCTGGTTTTTAAGCACCCACAATTCCTACTGACATTAAATGGGAGCAGGCGTGCTGTTTCACTAAAAGGACCCAAAGAACTTTGCTCTCCACTTTGGATATGAAGCGTTTTGCTGTTTATATGAAAATTGTCTCCACTAGGATGATCTCCAAGGTGTTACATGTGAAATGCTCCTATGAGCACTGCAGGGTCCATCAGTGATCTGGGCTGATAGGAATACTTATGTTGGTTTCAGGACAGAAATAGCCCTCTTTTGGATTTTTTGTGCTTCACATAAGGATTTGTGTGGGTTGCAAACCACACTTGTATCAGACACAGCATTTCTGAAAAGTAGGAAGCAGTGTGGCTAATAAAATATATTTTTGCCTCCGGGCATCTCTGCCCCAAAATCCTTCTATCCCAGAACTGGTCAAAATGAGGGCCAGAACATGCACAAAATATATTCCAACCTTGGAAGACCAAATGGCTCATGCACATGCAGCCATAGAGGAAGATCCAGTAAGGAGATGGATATGCCTGTATGTGCGTAGCCACACATAAAATACTGTAGGTCTTCTAAAGGTAAAGTCATAAAGCAAACATTGAAGCAATTTAAGAACATTAAGTGGACACTCGCTGAAGTACACATAGCACAAATTCAGGTTGGCAACTTGTGAAAGGAGCAGTCTGTCTCCTGTAAAACCAGAACACAAGGTATCCATGTACATCACAGTAGGGAAACCAAAAAAATCTAGAGATTCTCCTCTTTCCATGAGGGCCCTAAGAAATGTAGAGGAAAAGTTCTTGTTACTTCTCAGAAATGCACACTGAGCTCAGTGGGTAAAGTGGTCTGTTAACCATTGCCAACCACTGCTGTGGGCCAGAGTCTGCCCTGTGCTTCTGTTGGATACCGGCTTACTTCAGGTGCCGTCCTTCTGAAAGCAGTAAGGTGCATTTGGAGAGAGGTGCTACTCAACAAGAGTGAGGGTGTCAGAATTTGGCCCCAGGGGAGAGGCAACCACATTTAATGACACTTTCCAATAGCAAACATTACACACTTCCATATTCTGATTGCTTCGAGGATCATGTGGTTAAATGTGTGACAGCCAGAAAAACTGAGTGGCTGAGATTTTGAAAAGTGTTTAAGGGAGTTTGGTGCCCAGCAGATCTGAGATCTTTAGATCCACAACCCTTCTCTCTATCATTTTGAGCTGAGAAAGTAACTGGTAGGAGTAGAAGGCTATTATCTACATGGGAGTGCCTCTAGAAGGAGATGGTGAGATGCACATTGCCAATGAGTAAGGCTGTAAGTTTTTGTGACAGAAGTCACAGATTCTGTGACTCTCCGTGACTTCTGCAGCGGCCGGGCTCGGGCAGCTCAGACAGCCCTTGTGCCAGGCGCACTGGCCGCTTCTGTGGCAGTCTCAGGCCACCACCCCCCATCACCAGCAGCAGAGTTTGGGTGTGGGAGGATGCTAGGGGTTGGGGTATGGGACAGAATGAGGTGGGCTCTGGGCGGCGCTTACCTGGGGCGCTCCCTGTAAGCAGTGACATCCCCCTCACTCAGCTGCTAGGCAGAGGCTAGGCAGCTCTGCACACTGCCTCCACCCAGAGCACTGGCTTCGCAGCTCCCATTGGCCGGGAACTGCAGCCAATAGGAGCTGTGGGGGCGGTGCCTGCAGGTGGAGGCAGCGCACAGAGCTGCCCGGACATACCTCCGCCTAGCAGCTGAGCGAGGGGGATGTCGCTGCTTCCAGGGAGCCCCCCCAGGTAAGTGCCGCCCAGAGGCAGCCTCACCCTATCCTGTGCCCCAACCCCCTGCATCCTCTCACGCCCAAACTCTGCTGCTGCTGCGGGGGGAGGCCCGGACCCAAGTAGGGAGCCTGCTGCCCTTCTCCCTCCCTGTTGCTGTCTCCCCTCCCACTCAGGCTCCTCTTCTCCCTCTCCCCCATAAGCTCCTGTCCCTGTCAGGAAAGAGAGTCTTCTTGCTTTCGGTTCTGTTGCCAGGCGCCTGGGCGACCCACAGCAGCCAGGAAGATCAATTGTAGAGGAAGTCCTGCTAAGTCATTACAGTCCAGAGATGCACTTACAAGACTGTTGTGACAGTTAGTTAAGATTTATAACATGGTGTGTGAGTGCTGCACTTCACCAGAATGCGCACACAGCCTTCCCCTGGCTGGGAACCTAGCAGCTCCTAGGGATCAGTTATTTGGATAATTGTCCTTTACAAAACTCTTTTAAATGCTGGCGTTTGCACTTCATCTCCAGCACAAGCAGCTCGACTCTGCTTCTGAAGCAGGGGGCTGAAAGGTGGAAATCAAACTGAAGATCTCCTATTATATAACATGAGCTCAGCATGGGGTGTATTCACAAGAATGATCTCAGTTAACCCTTCCCGGAATCCTCTGGCGAGCGCGAGGCATAGCAGTATCATCACTGTTGGTGTGTTTGGCCAAGGGTCCATGGTATGAAAACCCCACCCAAGACGGTAAAACAGACCCTGGGATTAGGAACAAGTGTAGCTATTGAGACAGTAATATGGATTAAAATACTTCATTTTGCTATTTATTAAATCTAAAGTAAAGGAGTGGGAGATCACTAGTTCTGTTAGTAAGAACATACGTTTCTTGAGGATTAACAGGGATATAATGATACATATCTGTCGAGCCTCAGTAAATTATTTGACATACATTAACTTCCTTGTTAAATCTACATTAAATGAGGTACCAAGTGTTACTTATAGTTGCAAAAGCTGTGAATGGGTGGGAACAACGTGTATATGTATCAGTAGAGGAAGGGGAAAAAGAGAAATCAACAGTGGCATTTGCACAGTAGCTCTGTAGTTTTCTGCCACCATCCCTGTGTTCATCATACTACCACCTACATCCCTGTTTTCGTAATTGTTCAACCAACTACACTCTCTTTTCCACTCTGTTAAGAAAATTCAATTTTGCTCACCAACACAGTTTCTAAACACATTGAGCTTATTAGACAGGTGGGCAGGAGAACTTAAAGGTGGACACAACAAAAGATGTTTAATGAACTTGCAGTAGGCCCCCAGGTAGATTGCATCAGTTATGCTAAATGCTGACGCAGACTTCTCCTCTGTCATCTCTTAAAACAAAGGGGAAAAGTTATAACATAAGAATGGTCATACTGGGTCAGATCAAAGCTCCATCTAGCCCAGTATCCTGTCTTCCGACAGTGGCCTGTGCCAGGTGCCCCAGAGGGAATGAACAGAACACGCAATCATCAAGTGATCCATCCCCTGTCGCCCATTCCCAGCTTCTGGCAAACAGAGGCTAGGGACACCATCCCTACTCATCCTGGCTAATAGCCATTGAACATGTTCTTCAAGTGTTTGCTCATTTCAGTTCCATTCTAGGTGTGAAAAGCCGTTGGAGATTTTTGCCTTCGCGGTATCCAGAGGGTCGGTTGTGGCACCCCCCGTGAGTGCCGAGCTCATGCGTTGTTATATTAGGTGCTGCCAACCCTGCAGCCTCTCAGTTCCTTCTTACTACCCGTGACGGTTGGTGAGAGTGCCTTGTCGTACATCGCAAGAGCATTAGCAGTTCTGTCTCCTTTGTTGTTAGTTGATAGCTACTTAGTTAGACCATTAAGTGTTAGAGTAGCAGTTGAGGAGTTAGAGTCGCAGCTGGGACTTGGCCTCAGAGTGGGGCATGCCCCATTCCCCAGACTTTAAGCCATGTTCATCTTGCAGCTGGCCGATGCCCATTTGTGACCCCCATGAGAGCTGTTTAAAGTGTTTGGGGGAGTCCCACAGAAAGAATAAGTGCAGGATCTGCAAAAAAAACTTTTGCCCTCAAACTCAGAAGGAGCAGGATATCCGCTTGAGGACCCTCCTCAAGAGGCTGCGCTTCACCCTACCTCCGAGTCCTCTCGGTCGGACTCCACACCCGGCACTTCGGCATCGGCGCGCAACGCACCACTGGCACCAGAGTCCACCTGGCATCGTTCCCCCTCCCGAATGCCTAAGAAGCGGTCAAAGTTGACGGGCCACCAGCACTACAGAAAAAGGGGCTTTGGGCAAAGGACCTGCATCAGGCCACGTGCTTGCACTGGAGCTGATCAGAGGTACCGCTGCGGTCGGACACCCTAGTCTAACCAGGGACCCACCTCTGACTCCTGGGAGCAGCAGGGGGTCCCGGCTCCTAGTAGAGTCATCTGCCCAGCTTTCCTGCCCAAGGTGGACTTGCAGTTTCATACGGGGCAGGACATCTGCTTGCCTGTGTTTTTTCCAAAGCTGCATAAGTCGGAGGAGGAGCTTAGATTGCATTCCCTGGACATCAGGAAGGCGCTAGTCTTGTATGTTGAAGGGACCAAGCCATTCGCAAGTCGATGCAATTGTTCGTCACAGTGGCAGATAGGATGAAAGGTTCATCCAGTGTCCGCTCAAAGAATTTCTTCTTGGATCACTGCTGCATTTGCTGCTGCTATCATCAGGCGAAGGTGCCACCTCCGGCGATTGTCACCCCCCCCACTTAGGGCGCAAGCCTCTTTGACAGCTTTCCTGGCCTAAGTGCCTATCAAGGAAATCTGTAGGGTGGCCGCCTGGTCGTCCGTCCACCCATTCACGTCCCATTATGCACTTACCCAGTAGGTCCAGGATGATGCTGGCTTCGGTAGAGCAGTACTGCAAGCCACTAGATTGAGAATTCTGATCCCACCTCTGAGGATACTGGTTGTGAGTCACCTAGAATGGAATCGACATGAGCAAGCACCTGAAGAAAAAAACGGTTACCTACTTTTTCATAACTTTTGTTCTTCGAGATGTGTTGCTCATGTACGTTCCATTACCCGCCCTCCTACCCCTCTGTCAGAGTTGCCGGCAAGAAGGAACCGAGAGGGTGTAGGGCCGGCAGCACCTAATATACCACTCAAGGGGACGCCACAGCCGGCCCTACAGATACCACTAATGCAAAAATCTCCGACGACTGTTCACATGGACGTGCACACACCTACAATGGAATGGACATGAGCAACACATCTTGAAGAACAACAGTTACAAAAAGGTAGGTAACCATTTTTCTAAATTACCTTGGGCTGCTCCTATTTTAGATGTTGGCTTGTCTCCATGGGAAATACCTCTTGTTTCAAATCTGACATCCCATAGATAATATCCTGTTAGTGGAATTTTTTGTTAGACTTATAGCAACACCTAGTGGCGTCAATGAGTTATTTCAGAGAAGTTCCTCTGAGCAGCAGTGCTGCAATTTTGCTCTCATTATTCCCCCTGCCCTCAGTCTATGTGGCCTATCATAATCTAATCTTGTAGCAGTCTAAGTTATTTATAGGGTACCAGTCACTGCAATTTCTTGATTTCTCTCTCTTACTTTAGGAAGAGGAAAGATGTGGGGAGAAGGGAGAATATGCGTAAAGGATAAGGATGCTTCTCTTTTGCTTCAGGTAGAAGAGCTGCACTGTGCTGTATAGGGGCTGGATGTTGAGCTCTTGGCTCAATTGATAACTACTAAGGGCCATGTTACCTGGGGTTTAAGTCATGAGTGATGGTCCAGTGTCAGTTGTGTGTTGCTGAGGATAATCTGGTACCGAGTTGGAGTGGACAAAAGAGAAGGAACAAACAAAAGTAGAGGGTTTCTACTTATAGCGGCATTAGTGATCACTATGACCATTCTAGGCCATGACCAAAGACGTAAGTACGTACTTCAGCACTGAACTCAGCAGGGCTACTCACATGTAAGTCTTTGCAATGGTCTTACTTTCATTGCTGCAATTCCAAATTCATAGCTGTGCAGCTGAACTTGAACTTGGAAAAGCTGTTCTTGGCTTGGGACTAAATGAGTTTGGGGGTGGGAAATATTTAACAGAATTTTGTAAACAACACATTCTTAACTTAGGGGACTTCAAGGGGGAAAAAATCAGACTTGGTTTTTAATCACTTTAGTTGATTTTAATTATGCCTAAATCAACCCTGCAAGATGAGTATCAGTTCGGGCGTGATTGTCTACAACCACGGTTATTCCACAACTCCAGCAGTTGCTTTTCAGTAATTGTGTTTTTGTAGAGTAGCGCAAACAGCGTCAGGCCAGAGATTCTGCCTGCCCTCCTGCACCACTGTGTGCATAAGTGTGGGGTGACAAGGAACCTCTTCATTTCTCTCCCCTTGCATGCCCTTCCAGGAACAGAGCACCTATGCAGCCCTTGTCCTGCATGGGGCTAGCCAGGCTCACCACTCCCACATGGTTGGGGAAAGGAGGTGTGGAGCAGACCCTCCTCCCCCCCTTGCAAACTGGCCAGCAGAGTTCTGAGGCACGAGACTTCCTAGAACTTCTGCTGGGGGCTTCACACTGCCCTACATGTGGAGCTCTGCCTGAAAGGCAAAATTAAGCCCTTGGGAGACTTTTTCACACTGATATTCCACAGTTCTTTATTACAGCCAAACTTCACCAGTGGCTGGGGCATGGTGGCAGATGACTGAATTTTATAAATTTAATAAGTAAGGGACAAATCCTGAGGACCCTTTACTCTTGGCAGACTCCCCATGAAAGCAATGGCCTGAAATTAACTGACTCAGTGAAACGGCAAGGCGTGTGCATCACAAATGTACCTTTTTCAATCACTGTGATGATTATAATTGAGTTCCAATTATTTATGATGCTCTGTCTTATACTAGTAAGTGTGCTGTGAGGTATTTTGTGAACCCTCTGATACTAGACTGTGCAGTAACTGTGAAAAGTGACTGTGCAGAATAGAAAATTGCTATTTAGTGAGATTCTGTTGGAATACGGATTACAACACTCAGGAATGGTGTTTTGGTTAGGGGGCGATAACTTTTTTGAGAAGGCGAGGTGGCAGGAGGGTATCAAAGTAGCCTTGTGGGGCTGTTTGTGTAGAATCTCATTCACTTGTGGCAAATGAATTTCATTGATCATCTTGCGGGGAAAAAGGAGTCCATACATGAACATAGGAGGCTAAATGAGCCGAGGGAGATCATCGGCAGCAGGGTGATATCAGAATCCCAAGTCACAAATTCTTTGGTGATAACTGCTCTCTGTGCCTCGGCTGCAATGAGTAGATTTCAGGAGCAATCTCCGAAAAGAACAACCAGACGTTCTGGTACCTTTTCTAGTCCTGGTTGTTTTAATGAATCCCCGTGCTTATAGATGACAGACACATGAGTTCTCACAAATGTACATCCTTCGCTCGTAAAGCTCCAGAGTCACACCACTTAAGCTGCTGGTGGGTCATTTTTTCGGCTTATGCATAATATGAGCCCAAAAAAACACACTTCAGGGGTCTCAGCACCTTTCACACATTTAAAATGCCATTACAGAACAATACAACCAGCAGTCTCCCCTCACCTCCAATTCAAAAATTACCAACCAGTAAATGGGAGGGTGGAGAATATTTGTATCTGGAAAATCAAGAAGGGCATTTGGGGCCCTCCATGTTTTGTGTGCAGCATCTGTTACTAATTGGCATTGGCAACTTTATTGTGGTGAAGAATTTAAGATAAATGCCCAGGAAATTGTCTTGTTTGTTTATAAAATACTTTCATTAAAATACTTTAAATCTTCTTCATGGATGAAATTGCATCTGGCATTTAAAAATTCTATGGGGGAGGATCCCTAGATCCTATCATTGAGAGAGTGAGAGTGTGTGCTCACACGATACTCACAGTTCCACAAAGCCTCCTCAATTTTGATTGGCTGTTGATCAGCTTCCAAATGATCCATGTACATAATTTTACCATGCAATGCTACACACTTCTGTTAAGCTGCAGCTACAAGTCTCCTGAGACAGTAGCTATAACTCTTTACCCTGAAAAAATTGACATTTCGTAAATATATTTCAAACTTAATATCCTTTAAATAGGACTTGTTCTCCTAAGTCACTTATATGCTTTTTAAAATCAAGTACAGAGCAATGCATATTCAATCACAATAGCCTTTATTCTGACCCACAGAATAGTGTTTTAAATGTTCTATTTTTGTTACCTTGTTTTGTGTTAAGTGACTTTCAGTGGAAGTCCTAAGTGGTCCTACGTCACTTAAGCACATAACAAAAACATGGTATGAAATTTTTGTACGCGAGCTATTCAAGATTTATGATGGCCTTTAACTACTCATTTTCTTGCTTTTAAGTACTTGGTTGCTTTTTTTAATGTTATAAGTAAATACACTTTTGTCACTTAGCATACTTAATCAGTTTTTGAAATGGTGTGGGTTGTGTTTTTGCTTTTGGAATAATCTAATTTTTTCTCCATAATGAATTTGCAAATAAGAGGTGTAGCAGTCCCCACAGCATGACAAACAAAAGTCATATGTATGTTTAATTTGAGACTGTCCTTTTAATATTTGGTTTCATAAAACCTTTTGTGAAGTTTAAAATCAAAACCAAACGTCGTATTTTGGGCCTAACTGCTGTTTAAACTATTGTGAGGTGTATTAAAAAGGATGCTATAGTACTGACCTCACCTTTAATTCCATTCACTTCTGTGTACCCAGGATTATGAAACATCAGCCTGTCCATCTTCTGTTCAACCCTGCTTCTGAATACTGTTGTTGCTGCTGCACAGTGTTTCTTGTTACGAATTATTGCTGCTGTCTTTGTAGGCACGTCATTGATGTTTTATTCCCTGTCATCACTGTTTCAGGTTTCCTCGAGTACTTGCCAGTCTGATGCATCTAATTCTACTGAAGCGTGTCGGAAATCACCATTGTTCCAGTTTGCAGAGGTGAGTTTCCAAAAGTAACAGGATGATTTTTTCAACAAAATTTTTTTTTTAAAGAAATCCCAAACACTTTAGCTGAAGGAGACAAGCCTTTACTCAAATGTTTTCAACCACATGCTTCCCTCCCCACATTCCTGTTATTTATGGGTAATGGTCCATTACCAGTTGGGGAAGCCAGACTTGAGCTGCAGAAAAGTGTATATAGCACATGAGAGAAACCCTAAACACAGTGCTGTTAGATGTAGTGCAGGGATGGCCTAAGCTGACAAAACTCTTTACTTACAAGCCAAGGTTTTGATAGAGTTCTGTATAGCTAAATTATATAGCAGCCAGTGTAACCATTTTAGCAGTTGACTCAGTCAAAAGTGATTGTACTGCTTCTGACAGCCTGAGGATGCTACACAGTCTTCCTTTATTCTACAGCCACAGAGCTGACAAAACGCTCCAGGCCCATTCCTGCAAAGTCTTATATGCTTCAGTCACTATAGACTCGTGAATAGTCCCACTGAGGACAGAGTAAGTCTTGTGTGGATTAGGTCCTGAATTCTCAGCTGTCCAAGAAGGCAGACTTTGTACTATATATCCCTTTCCCTGCCTCCTTTCATTACATACCAGTAGCACTTCCTTTTGGCTTCACATGTGTCATTTTGACACCAGAGGATGACTTCACTTGACTTCTTGAACATGTCTAAGTCCTTTGAGAGTCTGTCAATAAAGTGGGCTCTCTGTTGCTAACAGCCAGGAAGGGTCTCAGGTTAATGATCACCTGGAGTTTGTTAGAAATGCCAATTTTCAGGATATTGTAGTTTGGCAACAAAGTTCCCATTTGGGCTTAAACTTGGCATATATCGTAGCCCAGTACCAAAGTATTTGTGCATTCATTGATTTGTTGCAGGGTGAAATTTTCTTCTCATCTAAGTTTTGATATTCTGTAAGCACTATTTTAAAAATGTATCTTTTTGCATGCCTGGAGATTAATCTGTTGTTTTTGTGAGCTACCAATATAAGGTTATTAGGTTGAGTATTCAGTTGGACCAAACTGTTCAAAAGTTCTGTAGCTGCTATTGTTTGGTATGCACGGCATATACTGGAACATCTGCAGTAGATGCTATATGCTGCAAATGTCTTTTATTAAAAGTACACAGTTCCCAAAGAACCTCAGCCCTCACTGAACATCCGTGGCTCATTTGAGTTTATACATTTTTTTTTCTGATTTGTTAAAATGATTGTAAAGAATGAAATCACACACAAATGTAAATATGTGAGCTGTGGAAATCTTGAGAACTGTAGGGGGCATTGTGTGGCTAAGTTCTGTACAGCTCTTGGGACGGGGAAGGAGGGAGGAAACCGTAAGGGCTAATCTAAACCCATAAGCAAAGACATTCAGTTTAAGCAGAAGCGCTAGGGCCGTATCCTTAGCTGGTGTAAATCACTCTAGCTCCACTGGAGATAATCAAGCTTTGCCAATTTACAGCAGCTGTGGATCTGAGCCTTCTGTCTTCTAGCGCTAATAATGTTGCCATCTCTTCCTTCACCCCCAAAGTAAATGAATGCTCATATCTTAACTTCAACCCACAAAACCCAAGGTTTCAAGCTAAGATCTCAGAACTCCTGAAACACATGAATAGACAGAACCTTTATGTATCGGGAAAGATAACAGCCAGAATAAAATGTATAATATTGAATTCTTAAAAGCTAATGGCTTCACTCTTGAGTGGAGGGGAAACTCAGTTTTCCAGCCAGTAATAAGATCACTTACCACCACCTTAAAAGTCCAGTGTCCATGGTGGTGAGGATAATAAATAAATATTCATCATCCAATATTTCTAATGTAGCATTTGCACAATTCCTACAAAACAGCGAAAATCACTCTACTCCATCTTTTTTTTTTAATGGCCTTTTGCTTGGGGTTTCCTGGTAAGTCCTGGTAATATAGGGGAAATCACAGCTCACCTACTGACTGCACATTCATTTTGCAATGCTGTGGGCAGGAGGGACGTTGTGCAGCATTTTGTTAGGTGCTGTAGTTACGGTTATGCTGAGGCCCTGTGACCTCCCACTAAATCCCATTGGCTTTTCCTCACCCAGTGGCAGGGTAGGGGGCCAATCCACAGCCACATCTGCACATCCATCTTTTGTAAGGTGAGCAAGTTGGAAGCTACTCATATATGCTTCACCTCAGATGCCTATTTATTGGCATGTGTTAATTTCCTTGGAAATTAAAACATGCTTCTGGTTACATTGCAGGCATCTGTGGCGGTAGAAAATAAATCGCTATACAAACCCAATGTTAATCTGAAATTCCGATTACAAAGTACAGCGTTTATGGCTACTGGTGTTTATCCAGTGCCTCACTTTGGTTTTGTGCAGCTGTTACCATGTCTGCATCCATACACATTCCAAACTAAGTTGCTTATTGTGCTTTGTAAATGCCAGCATACTGCAGTGAAATACCCCTTTCACTGAACTCTGAAACATGAGGTGGTGTTACTTTTTTATTTTGCTATTTTGACTATTCAGTGAAGCAGTAAAAGCTCTTTAAAAATCATGGTGATTTTAATAGTGAAACTGATGTAAGTACTCCTCACAGATTACCTTTTATTAGCCCCTTAGGAAAGCCAAGTACTCTTTACAGTACAGTTATCTGCATGGTCTTGGATACAGGGAGTCTTCGTACATTTGGTATAAGACGTGTAGAATGTTGAAGCTAGAGATGATTGTCTACAAAATAATTGTTTTTCCCTCCAGCTCTCTTCGAGCCCATCACAACCTGATGCCCCGGCGGCTGCAAAACAAACTGAGGAGTCGGCACTGTTTCAGTTTGCGGAGGTATAACAACTTAACTATTTTTTTTAAAGTGGGAGAGAGGAAAGGATATTGTTAATTATGACTGATCAGCCTTTGCAAGCGTAGCAGGGGGGGATGGAGCTGTACAGGCAATATTCTGTATAACTATGCACTCCCCTTCTTCCTGCACCTCAGCTTAACTCTTTGCTGAAGCTTGTTGCTCCATTTTCTCTCTAACTGAGACAGAATCCCAGTTTAGAGCAGTTAGGTAATAGCTAAATGGAGGTCCACAGACTCTGTAGCATCTAGGGGTAACAAATGCTTCCCTCCCAGCTGTCTGTTTCGGCCCACAAAACACACCACAGTGGACCAAACATTATCCTTCCCCAGTAAATAAAGCTAGAATAGCCCTGACCCGTATCCAAAGTGGCACAAGGAGAAAGGGACTCAGCCCTCACAGCAGACACATCTTTTGGTCCTGTACCCATCAGCTGCTGCGTCCACAGGGCTGTTTTTAACTCCTCTGTAATCTTCCCCCACCCTTTCCACTCTGATTGGCTCAGCTTTCAGAGCGTGAGGAGGGTATGACCTGTCAGGTTCGGTGATTACAATGAAAAAACTTCCTATAGTCTCAGGATAGCTACTGAGCATATCTGGTAACTCCTCCACCCCTTCTGGAAGTTCCTGGATTCTTCTACCTGAGTTGTCCTGGCCTGCCCTGCTCTCTGCACCTGTGCAGAGAGACAGAGTATCTGGATAAGATTCATGTCTCGTCCACCCCCACTGCCTGTCTCCTGCTCCACAAGAGAAACAAGTTCAAATGCTGCAGTATAAAACATGTGGGTTACACCAGGTGGTCACATCAGTAGCAGTGAAAGGAACAAGCCGTAAGTTCTCAGCACCATAACAGAATTGATTTGAGCCTTCTGCTGGGGAAGAATGTTGGCATAGTAACCAGTGATCCAGGAAGAGGTAGGTTTCCTATTCAAACACACCGTAGATAATACACCAGAACCCCACGTACACACAAGCCGTGAAGTCAGGGATATTATGTGTCTTTCCATACCCGAAGAACAGCTACAGACTTTCATTTTAAAGGGCTTCTTATTTTAGATCAAGGGAATCAACAAACAGAGGATGATCCAAAGTGGCAGTGTGCGCCTCCCTTTGTAAGGAGCTGCAGCAGCTTGCAGAATGACATCCGCCTCTGCAGGCAGGAAGCATACACCTTACAAATAGAGAGATGCAGAGCAAGCAAATCTCAAGAGTTACAAGGGCACATAATGCCACAGTGGATCAGTAAATAATGCACGTTAGACGACGTATCCAAAAATACCTTGAACATGCGGCTAGAGCTTTTTTTTTTTTTTTTTTTTTTTTTTTTCCCTGCCACCTGTACTTGAATATGTACATTATGGTGACCTATGGATAATTGTAACAGAATTCCCTCAGCTGTAGGAATATGTTGAATGTATTTAATAATACCTCCTTCCAGTCTACTTTGGGGAGTCTAGTATTGCTTGTGGAGCTAGGTGTTCGTAGTTTCTGTTCATTGAGCATAAGAACTGGCGTTGTACATGGCCCTGCACGGGTGCATTATGGACTCCAGGAACCCCCGTATTCCCTACTCATCACCCTTTCTTCTCCAGCCCTGTGTCTTCCTTTGTGTTAAGCTTTAAGATAATTACGTATTGCCTGGCTATGATGGACATTCAGGACACATCATTACTGATAAGAGATCTAAGTGTAAAACAGTAGTTTACAGGTAACCATTAAGGGGCCAGAAAATGTCTGAATAGCAGTATCCTGGCAGGACACACAATAGTACAGTAGCTGTGAAGGACTTTCCAGATGTACTAAATGTTTTTCTTGAATGGTTATAAATCAGATTGGGCAACTCTAGGATGAGACTTTTGAAGCTAGCACCAGGATTTGGATACACAACTCCTATAAATGTGAATACCACAATTGAGTTGTGTAGCTAAATCCCCTTGTCAGCTAGTAAAATCTCTACCATCATTTGTGTGCTATCCAAATGACTCTATTAACAACAACCTGTAGAACTGAACAGAATATGATCGCCTGCCTACAGAATTATCAAACCATCCTAAAGAAGTTAATAGATGGTTATATCTCTGATTTTAGGATTCCATAGAACCTCTATATGTATTCATGTTTCCTAGCTTTCCTGTAGGAAGGTACCGTAAGTGCGTTTAATGACACACCTACTTATGCGCAGCTAGTTAACTCAGTATACTGAAGATGTTGTGTGAAACAGTAGAAGTCAGGGGAACTTGGAAGGTGCATTTTATTGGTTAATTTGAAAGAGGGAGTTATTAAATGTAGGATCTGTTTTTTCTGTTGGAAATGTTAAAACCTCCCCTTACTCTGCTACACGTAGCTAGGACTTATTTTATGTTGGAAGAGAATAATGTCTGTTCCAGGCTGGCCTTGCCTCTGAAGTTTAGGACAATAATTTACTTCAAATTAGGGAGTTGAGAGAGAGAAATCTGGCCAGAGCCCTAAAAACACTTCAGCACCAAGAACCTTTGTTCACCCAGAGATACTCCCCTGTGTCATGCCAACATCATTGCAATGCTAACTGCAGTGACTAACATCTTGCTACACAACACTGGGGAGATCATATGCAGCCTGGTTTCATCTAGGTTGTTCTGGGGGGGAACACACAGCAATCTGTAGTATCTCTTTAAGCCCTTCTTTCTGCTGTTGGCTCTGTTTCTGCTTTTTTCTAATACAGGGCTTTCATTCACACAGGGAATCTTTGTCACATTTGACAAAAGTCCCATTCCTTGCTCTGCCACTTCTTCCTGTGGCCGGTCTATTAATGCATTGCTGCCGTTAGTAAGCTGAGTTATGGTAAGCAGTTTGCAGCATACTGCAATGAGCAATGTACAGTGCCACTAAAAAAAGGAGTGAAAGTAGATATTTAACCAGTAGTGGAATAGTTCTGTGAAATGATGTGGAATGCATTGTGAGCCAGTGTGCCTGGGGATTCTTGGCAGCTGTCCCAGACAGCATTTTGTTCTGACTGGGTGTTCTTCATATGTTCCCTTTCTCTTTATTCCCTTCACAGTAGGAGTGGATAAGGCTGACTCTTTGTGAAAAGAGTGATCCCATCAAGTAGATGGGTCATTTATAATGGCCATCCCTTGCCCCGGGAATAGAATTCCCCTGTCACTCATAGACAGCTCATTATACACCATGGCATTCTTTCTTCCTGAGAATCCCAGTATGCCTTTCACCTTCTTGTTTTCACCAACTGCTATATTTTTCAGTTAAAACTGATGATAGGGCTAATCAGGCCTGCCTGTTCTTGACCGGCCACAACAGGGGATGAGAGCCCTAGGAGTCGTGCAGCATGTCTGGATATACGTGCAGATGCTATAGAGATGTTTAAAAATCCATAGGAAAGTCCCACGGTTCTGATGATATCACTGAATTAAGGGGTTTTCCACGGAAGGTCGTGATCTAGGCTCGAGGATGGTCAGCAGACAATGGTTTGAGGTGCACTTGCTGGTGGTGGTTGGAGAGCTCTCTGGTCTTGTGCTGCTGGCTGCTCTTCTCCTTTTTTTCATGTGAGGGAAATGGAGCAGATGGAAACACTTGCTCTCGAGGCCTATTGAATCTCTGTTTGGCAAATGAGAACAGATGGTGATGAACGCTGTGCAGTGAAGACTCGCAAGCTCCCCTTGGGTTTACTTAACTAAATTCTCATCTTTTATTAAACAACGAAAATGTTTCCAAGGAATGATGGCAATAAAATCACCAGGCTAATCACCTCAAAATCAGTACTATTCTTTTAGCTGCTCTACTAAAGCTTTTCTCTAGACTAACTTCAAAACAAGTGCAGGCTAGTATCCTTGTTGCAGCAATGTATAATTTCCCTTTCTATTCCCTCTACTTCCAGTCAGGACACACAAATGCTTGGGGCGGAATTCATCCCCAGTGCAGCTTCACTGACCCATGTACAATCGACATAGAGACAACTCTTTACATTTTGTTTGGGTTTTGTGCAAAATATTTAAATCTAGCAATTCGAGGCAAAATGCCTATGAATTGGAGGTTGACCTAGCAGCGTGATATTTGTGTACACAATGGCTGATTCACTATTCCCCCTCTCTCCCAACTCCAAGTTTAGGAAAAAGCCATAATCTTCCAATATAGATTCGTCATTATATAAAATAAGTAAATACGCTTATAGTATTAGTGTGAGTTAAGGCCTTAACATTTACTAAATGTCTGAGTTACCCTGTACTCCATAGGCAACAAAAAGCGTACACTATGGCATAACATACCACCCATGCCAGAAATAGTAGCTAAAATATTGGCAATTATTGTAAAAGGATTCTGAGATAGTAAGATGATCCTAAAAATAAGTGTTTTTGTGGGATCAGAAGCCAACCCTGTGTATAAGAACTAACCATTCATGCTTGAGGTGAATGGAAATTAGGAAGGTGTGGTAGATACTGATAATTCTGTTAAAACTAGAAGATTGAATTTAACGAGAAGAGAGTAAAATTTGAGATCATTATTGGGAGCTGACTGATCCTTCTGTCACCTCCCAAGCCCAGCAAACATCTTCTCTGAGGTAAATTCTAAACTTGCTGTGTTTCCTGGAGTTTGTTCTCCAAGTTGTTGAGTCTATTTCATGCTAAGGTAATATGTTGACTTCTCCTCCCACCTTGTAAAACTGTAACAGCTCTGCCATCATTTGGTTGTGAATGTCCACATCACAATTAATGATTATTTCCACTCTGTTTGGTTTGCACATGTGGTGTCAAAAATCAGAACATGCCTCTGCGTGAGCTCATGTTCTGTTTAAGCAACGTGGAGTTACTTTTCCGGACCCCTATATAGCTTTGATGTTGAATTGAGGAGATCTGCCTTGTGGTTAATATTTTTATAACGTAAGTTACTATAGAATAGAAATTAAAGAAACGAAGGCCCGGATCCTGCAAGCCAATCTGTGCAGGAGAATCACTGAGTACGCTCACTCGTTGACTATAATGGGGCTCTGTGTGCTTAAGGGGACTGCCTCTACGGAGCTCATTGCAGGATCAGGGTTTTAGACTAGAAACTCTTTGGGGCTGGGGCCATGGCTATACAGTGCCTCACACAACAGAGACCCAGTTTTGACTGGACCACCAGGAGCTACTGTAATAGAAGTAATAACTATTAATAAACATTGAATAAAAATGTTTGTGTGTATTTTAAACATAGGTGTATGGTGAATGAATGGCAGTAAAATGGGTGTTTGTTTTTTAATTCCAGTGTATCCCCTTGAAACTGCAAAGTAAAGTAATCTATTCCAAAGGAAAAATGTGTATAAAAACACATTGAGACCCAGGAGTGGACAAGCTTGCAACCAAAAATTAGAGTGGCCTTGTATATCCCAAAAGACTGTGAATATAAATGGGTGTGTTATGAAGAAACTGTCTCAGGAACACCTGTGCCCTGAAAAACCAGTGTTAAGGGATGGAGTCTCTCATTCCAAACAATACCATTTAATTCTACAAAGCCAAGGTTGGGACAGCACAATGAACACTGATGTTCTCTGAGCAGTGTGACTGCCATTAGGTTAAAATGGTCTCTTTGCTGTGCCACCTGTAACAGGCAGACTAAGGCAGTTCTGTGAAGTGGGCCACTAGGCAGCTGCTAAGGCAGGAATAACAGTGTCTATGTAAAAGGGCAAATAAGACCTTATTGATCTGGAAAACTTTACTTACTGAAAGCTTTCCTTTAACTTTAAAGGAATACATTGAAATTTGTACCCATCTCAAACAAACAATACTCTGCTTTAAGTAACCACACAGAAAGATTCCCCAAAGTTTCCAGTATAACTTTATACTTTAGCAAAAGACCCGCCTCTGCTAAGTAGCAGATGGGGTTTGTTTTTTGTGTGGTCCCTTAGGTGGTCACTGAAGTGATGTAGAAAAGCCTGCATGGCCAGCATGTGTCATCTATGGAGGTCACAAATCCAATAAAAAATGTGGTTACGCACATAGGCCCGGATTCAGGAGAAAACTTAGGCACACGCTTATGTCCTGTTGACTTTCATGGAACTTCAGCACATGCTTAAGTGCTTCCTGAATAGGGATGCTTTCCTAACTTGGGGCCCAGTGTTTATACTGACTGTCTGCAATATCCCAAGAGAAGTTGAGGGACAGTTAGCCTTTTTTCCCCCTCTCTCTCTCTTTCCCCAGTGACCCTGAAATGTTCTCTCTTCTGTTTGTTCAAAATGTAGATCTCATCAAATACTTCACAGCTGGGGAGTCCTGAGCCTGTAAAGCACTGTGGGAAGTCCGCACTCTTCCAACTGGCAGAGGTAAGGTTCCTGTTATCATCATGATGTGCACATGTGTGCATATTTTCCCCAAAACACGTGGGCTTCACAAGTTAGTCTAGCACCAAACTCAGCTTTAGCAAACAGGGGGAAAAAAAGGTAGCCTGAGATGCTGTCATAGGGGATACTTACCGCTGACCTTTTTTTAATTCATTTATGTTGTAAATATACCTGGTCCCTTAGAAAGCAGGATCAGATTCCTGCCCTGGAGAACTCACAGTACAACTCTGACAAAAACACAATTCAGCACAACAGGTGCGGCAAGAGAAGGTGTAGATGATTTGTCACTGCGGATACCAAGGTCCTGATTCGGAAAAGTATATAGTCACACTTCAGTATGTGACTTGAATAGGACTTACGCATGGGGGATGCTTTCCTGATTTGTGGCCCAATTTAGGAAGCAAGAAGCAGGTTTTGAGGAA
Source organism: Natator depressus (assembly GCF_965152275.1). Lineage (NCBI taxonomy): Eukaryota > Metazoa > Chordata > Testudines > Cheloniidae > Natator > Natator depressus. Next base: position 191,044,486 of record NC_134234.1, on the reverse strand, counting down.
TGTGAGGTTCTTTATAAAGAGTGGGGACTGCAATCCGTATCCAAGATTAAAATTACCATGTGAGTATTGGGCCATGATAAGTAAACTCGCTGAGATTTAGGTATTCCAGACGCTACTGGAACTCCTTGATGCATCTGAAATGTCAGTTTGTTTGTTGTTGATAAAACATACCCCATCCCCTTGAAGTTTGGCTTGGATATTTTTGTTTTAATATGTCAAGAATCTACAAATTAAAGGATGTGTGCTGGGTTCCCTCAGATAAATAAGGAAAAGGGAACATTTCAGCATATTGTTTGTTTACTATGCAAGACCACAGCTTGCAGATTTCAATACCCAACATGGTTCGCTGACTCCCATCCAGTGGCATCCCAACACTCATTCTGCTGGAGAGAAATCTAGAATCTGGAACCATTGAAAAAACTCTAGAATTTGGACCCATGTAGCGTGGGGTTTTTTTTACCCCTGACTGCATAACAGTAATGTTTTGTTCCTTCTTGGTTAGAAAATAAGGATACTAAAAAGATAAATTTTAAAGAAATATGCATGAGTGGAAAGAAGAGATTTGCCTTACTCTTTAGGCAGTCCCCAGGCTCCAGCAGAGTGCATGCTAGGGTGATCACAGTTAGCAGGAGCTAGTGATCTGTAGGGGGATGTGACCTTTGCAGCTCTGAAAACAAGCCAAAAAAGCTTGTGAACACTAGAAGTGTGACAGGTTTCAGAGTAACAGCCATGTTAGTCTGTATTCGCAAAAAGAAAAGGAGTACTAGTGGCACCTTAGAGACTAACAAATTTATCTGAGCATAAGCTTTCGTGAGCTACAGCTCACTTCATCGGATGCATTCAGTAGAAAATACAGTGGGGAGATTTATATACACAGAGAACATGAAACGATGGGTGTTACCATACACACTGTAAGGAGAGTGATCACTTAAGATGAGCTAATACCAGCAGGCGAGTGGGGGGGGGGGGGAGAAAACCTTTTGTAGTGATAATCAAGGTGGGCCATTTCCAGCAGTTGACAAGAACGTCTGAGGAACAGTGGGGGGTGGGGGAAATGTGTTGAACTATCCCCTTCCTTTGCTTATTAGGCAGCATTCTGCACGTGATCTTAATGTTGTACCCCTTTAATAATAGTGAGCCTGATTTCACTGGAGTTACACCAGCATGGCACTGGAGTAACACTGTTGAATCAGGCCTGATGTTTGCATATCACCACTAGGTGAAGGTCTGGCACCTCTTAAGAAACAAATCCTTAGGAGTCATAGGAAAGTCCATATGCTTGCCCACAGGAGTGCAGAGTTGTAGCACAATTGAAGCAGAAGAGGAGACTGAGTCTGGCAGCGAGAAACTTGGATCTGAAACAAACATCCATGCGCTTTCTCTCGATGATTATTTAAGTAGGTCCATTCAAACCTAATTTAATATACAAACTAAAGGTAAGGTACAGACTCCAACTTAAATTTATAAAAACATGGCAGACATTTTGCACAAATCCTTCTTAAGATGCTCTGGCTAGGTCAGCCTGAATAGCCTGCGTTTGTGCCCACTACGGCACTATTCACCTTGCCTCTGTTTTTCCACTAGCCTTCTGAGGAAACTGTCATAGACTTTAAGCCCAGAAGGGACCATCATGATCCTCTAGTCTGACCTCCTGCACGCTGCAGGCCACAGAACCCCACCCACCCACTCACTCCTGTAATAGACCCCTAACCTCTGGCTGAGTTACTGATGTCCTCAAATCATGTTTTAAAGACTTAAAGTTACAGAGGATCCACCATCTACACTAGTGTAAACCTGCAAGTGACCCGTCCCCCACGCACCACCTTGTGAGGTGCTGTTAGCAAACTTAGTAAATAATCCCAAGAGCAACATAAAAAGTCTTCTGCCCTTCCTGACTCCACGGTCGGTTCTTTCCCACTCTCCTACAGAGAGAGCTGACTGTCCGGGCTTTTCCCCTCTGGGAATCTCCCTTCTTCCAGGGCCAGTCACAGAGGCCAGATAGACTCCCTCCTGCAATCCTCCTCAGTCCTCCTCCAGGCCATCTGCCTGGGAGCTTCCCTTCTTCTGAATCTACCAGATAAACAAGGCCATCTGATTCCTAGCTGATCAGCTGGGAGGGTCACTGGTCTGTCACAGGTGATGCTGTGCCTAAGTCCCCTTGAAGGATCAGCTAGCCTGTGAAAAGCTCACAGGTTTTTTGGTGTGGTTTTGGTTTTGTGTTCTCTGTGACAAATGACCCCAGTTGGACGCATAAAATATGAGAGATTCTGTTTAACTTGTGAATTTCTTAATTCTTTAATTACCACTGAGTGGGCAGATCAGGCATTAATTTGAAGCTGCCCTAACGTGCCGTGTTCCTACCCCTGGAGTGATCCCCATCACGGCAAGTTCATTTGGCAGGCATTTGCATCGCACCATTGTAACCCAAACATCATGTGCTGTGTGCTGGAGAGGAGCAGGCTTCCCCACTCCCCACCCAGAGTGAGCCCTGAGCTCTGGGGACCCATCACCGGACTCTGGGACCCCATCATCGGAGCCCAATAAGTAGTTTGGGTTTGACCATACTTGCATTTCCCCCACTCTTCTTTATTTGTATGGATTAGAATCAAACTCTCAACTTCATCTCTCGGTTCTTTTAGATTGATTTTTGTCAGTATTATGCAAACAGTGCCAAAATATATATTTAAAAGTGAGCCAAATATGTTCGTGTAAACTCTAGTAGTGGTTGAAGCAGCTACTTTTAGGGATACAATCTGGTGACTGTTTGGAAGGCCATAGCCGTGCAGCTCGGCCGTAGGTTCCATAGAGATCTACGTCTCTACACAATCACTCTCTATCCTGTTTCCAGTCTAAGGTGAGGAGAACAGTGAGCATTTGCAGTATCTCCGTGACTCAGTGCAGGGAGTCTGGTTCTACCACAAATAGCTGACAACCCTGGAGATAGTTTATGAGCCCTGCAGCCTCAACAGCTGACAGCTCAGGGCCATTGAATAATAATTCAGAGTGATTAGGAGATTATGTGAATAGATGCAACCTCCTCAAGGATATTGACTCCCAGTAGGATATTTTTGGTCTCTCTTCCTTCTATGGTAGTGATTTCGGGGTGGGGTGGGGGTCCTGTAAAGTAACTCTCATGGCTCCGGTGGTGGGGTTAGACGGAAAGACCAAAATGAGTGGAGGGTTGCTTGGGGATAGGATCTCTACCCCCCTTCAAATTCTGCACCTCACTCCCCTGAAGCAGCTGTGCATCCCCTTCCCCCATTGCAAGGCTGGTATAGAGCCTAACTGACGGCATCAGAGTTCTTGGAGTATAAAAATACCTGCTTTGCAGGAATGTTGAGGCCTAATGTTGAGATGCTTGGATTGGTGCTCTAATGCGTTTAGAAAGTGGTTGTGTTTTAGAGTCTTCCTCAACACTTCTTACTCAGGCTCCATTGAAGTACTGAAGATAAGCACTAAACTGATACAAGAGGAAAGGTACATTTAGAAACAGTTTGGGCTAGATTCTTCACTAGTGTAAACCAGAGCAGTTCCACTGACTCCAAGAAGCCAGCGGAGCTACGACAATGTACCTGAGCAGGAGAACCTGTCCTTTATGTCAGCCTTCTCCTAAATGATGCCCTGATTAATAAGAATCCAGAAGTAGAAAATCACTCTTAGTGGCATTGTCTGAGGGCGCTAGATTGTTATTTATAAGAAGGAAAATCCAGCAATGAGCCCTTTGGATGTACCACGAATGCAATTTTTTCTCACAATATGGACTTTTATGAATGTATCGCTGGAGGAAAAGTCATCCTTGTAAAAATTTTAAATTCAACACACCGGAAGGATGTATTGGAGAAGTAATGTTTTTTTCCTTCTTTGTTTTTTGCTTAAGATTTCCTCAAGTACATCCCATTCAGGCCCTCCTGACTTAACAAAGCAGTGTGGGACGTCAGCGTTGTTTCAGTTGGCAGAGGTAATATTAAAATACTGGTGATTAATTACCACTGGTGCAGTGGGGAGGAGAAGCTAATAATGCTGACTGCCTGAGTCTAGCCGTCAGAACAGTGGCACCATCATAATTTATGCTTCTATAAACAACCATACTAATTATCACTTGGGTGCGAAGAATCAAGATTTCCCTTGACTAGCCATTAAAGCACAAGCTCTTAGTGCTACTGAGTTAACAGTTAAAAAGTCAGAACCTCTGATGGCAAAGGATTTATCTGATTTGTATTCAGAGTATTTTTAATGAACACTTCTGGGGTTTTATTCAGGTCAGGACATTGTCATTGCAAATACGTTTTAGAAGGCTTCAGTCACTTCCATTTATTTCTACTCTCATGCAGATTATATTAAAATGATGAATACATGTATGACTTCTGAAGGAACTGTGTTCTGATACGTTGCAGCTGACATCAGACTGTCCTTCCAGGAGTAGTTACAGTGAATGGTCCCGTTGTGGAAACATTTAAAGTTCTCTTTTTTTTCTAAACCTTCCAAATCATAAGACCACATGCCATGAGTTAGTTTATAGCCTACAACACCCAAAGCCCTTCCATAGCCACACAGCTAAAGCAGTCCAAAGTCTTCTCTGCTGGTTATGTTACAAGCTTTAGAAGAAAAGGTGTAGAGCAGAGAAGAAGGGTTAAAAATGGAGTTGCTGTCACATGAACAGGATATTTTAAAGATTTAAGATTGAGATTTTCCAAGCCTCTTAGGAACTTGGAAAATTTCAGTTTATTTAAATAAACAGACTGAGAGATTATTACCAGGATTTCTTTAGATACTATCTTCCTTAGAGCCAAATCTGAACTCATGAGCTAAGTTTTCTTTGACAAAAGTAATAATAATAAAAAGAATCAGGTCAGCCAAAGGATCTCTAATTTCTACAGATTTATCTAAAAGGACCTATTGAACTGTAAAGCAGGTAAAATAGCAGGTTATGTGATTTTAAAAAGATGTGTGAGAAAAATAAAATGTTCAGTTTCATAGTGACAGGAGGCCCAGTGGATTCGTAAATTAGTACTAGGTACGGAGACTTCTAGGCCAATGACTAAAATCCAGCCCAGGTGAATGGTTCAAGTGGTTCTTTTGGTGACCTCTGTTAAAGGAGTTGGTGGTCATTTGTTTGGTTTGGTTTGGTTTGGTTTGTGTTTCTCTTAAAGTTTTGAACATCCTCCCAGAGGAAGCTGGTCTGACACTTGTGGTTACCCCTGCTAGCAGTCTTAGCAGAGAAGCCAAGGCATGGAGACTGTGAACTACCCTGTCAGGTCCTGCGCTGATCCCTCTGTCACTGCTGAGGACCAATGGGAGAGCAGTTAGGAGAAGCTTGCACTTAATGCATCCTTTACGGTAGCCGTTCTGTGGGTAGATAGAGGGATTCGGTCTCCATTACTGATATCACCAGGAAGGTTGGCTCCAAGGTAGTAACACTTTACATTTCTGTGTTGAAGAGGCTTGTGATTTCAGAGGATTTTTCTGTATCATGTAAAAGAAATTTAAAGGTTTTGTTTTGGTTTTTTACTTTGTTTTGCAAATTGAATAAATGATAGTATCAAGAATTGGTTAAATTCTTCATTCACTGGCATTCGGAAGTAGGAACCAGAATGATAAGGAGCGGGTGGAATAGTTTGTAAGTTACCTGGTTTACTGATGGTGGGTTATATTGAACTGTACCACTGCATTTAGGTTACTATTTGTGTATTTTCAGAGGATGTCATGGGCATCTACAGCCTGATTCAGGAGTCTTTCCCTCAGACATGGAGATCATACAGCATACTATCCTGAATGGTGGGATGTTTTAAGTACTGTCCTGAATGCAGGGGGCTTCTTTCCTAAATCAGGGCCTTAGATAAGTGCCCCTTTCTAGCATTTCTGTAAATCAAAATAAATAAATTGAATCATAGGGGCATTTAATTGGTGGTGATTGGATGTTTTAAACTTGTTTTAGATGTGCCTTGCATCAGAGGCAGTAAAAGTGAAAGAACCTGGGAAGGTGAAAGTGGAAACATCGGTGGATGTGAAAGCAGAAGCTCCAGAGGAAGAGAAAGTGAAAGAATTGGAGAAGGTGAATGTGAAAGACTCACAGGAAGTAAAAGTGGAAATATCTGAGATGGTGAAAAATCAAAATGACGAAAAGACAAAAACTGAAGAGTCGGAGAAAGTTACAAAATGCAGTCACTTTACTGATCCGGCAGCAGACAGCAGTACTTTAGAGATAAATGATAGTACCAGTGCAAAGGATCACACATGTCATTCTCAAGAGCTGTCACTTGCTGACTTTAATACCCTGGGGCTGAGCAAACCAGAAAAGATAAAAAAGAAAAAGAAAAAAAATAAGCTGGACCGACACACAAATGAAAAATCCACCCCTAAGAAGGCTTGTAAAAAGAGGCAGTCCTCTGAGTCTGATATTGAAAGTGTCATTTATACTATCGAAGCAGTTGCAAAGGGCGACTGGGGTGCAGAGAGACTCGGCGAAATCCCCCGGAAGAAGGTCCGCCCTGCCTCAAACATGAAGGGAAGTGTGCTGGACACAAAGTCACCAAAGAAAAAAGTGAAATCAAAAGAGAAGAGAGCATCAAAGGAGAAATCCTCGGAGACCACCAAAGAATCAAAGCCTCCTGACTTTCTTAGTATTACAGCCAATATGGAGGCGCCTTGTGAGGTACCTGACAACGTAAAAGCAGAACCATTGACCCCAACAGAGGATGTGGTACCACAGAGTTTACCTGGACAGGTCAAAACAGCAGACAGTGACTGTAATAAAAAGATTGAAACCTGTGGCTCCAGGAAATCAGAGCGATCTTGCAAAGGTGCTCTTTATAAGACTCTGGTGTCAGAGGGCATGCTCACGTCCCTGCGTGCTAATGTGGACAGAGGTAGGTGATTTTTGCCATTTATTTACAGAGGGAGAGAAAAATAAATCAAAAGGTGTTTATATTGTGTTTGAACAGCATCTCTCTCTTGGTCTGCCATTAATTAGGTGCGGGCTTGTAACGCAACCAGTGATTTATTTGATTCAATTAGTAGACATATTTCCTTCCCCTTTACTGCATATCTGATTGCAAAATATAGTCTTTAAAGCACATTTCACTTTAAAAATACATGTGTTAACAGGTCAATCTGCTGGTTTGTGCAGGGCTTGCATTTTTATATAACCCTGACCAGCTGCACTGGAGCATTGGTTGCCTATATGAAGAAATGCTGTTGGTCTCTAGGCATAACTCTGAATCTTTGAAGAGGTAGATGTGTGTCTCACTCCTTTCTGGTGTACATTCTGGTCCCCAGATAAGGTACACAACCCGAAGAATAGGGGAGGAATCTAGAAACAGTGTGGAGTTCGTTCATTCGGGATAGAAGTAGGGAGATCACATGTGTCATCAGTTTCCAAATTTAGCATCTTCATTGTTAAAAGTGGATGATGATGATGATGATGATCAGTGAGAGAACCTTGAATTTGAATGGAAAGATGAATTTGGGTTTAAAATACGTGATGTATCTTTTCAGTAGGATACATTTAAAAGCATTTCTCTGAGCAGCAAATCGAAGATGATAATCTGAACAGCCAAATTGAAGCGAGAACCCTTGAGGTTACTTTTCCTTTACATTAAATCTGTGAAACATTTCTCCTTCATTATACCTCTGCAGATCCACACTGTAGGGGTCCTGCAGCTTAGCAGAAGGTTCCAAAAGTTGGCTCTTTTAAGGTAGTAAATATGGGTAAATCCAGTTGCTACCAGGTAACCTTCTTATCCCTTAGGAACCTAAGTTGGCACAGAACCCATTTTAGAAACATGTGAAGAGTCAGTCAGCAGAGCAGCAGAAATTGCACTGTTGAGCGACTCTTGATATACAGGATCCTTGTGAGTCCAGTGCACTGTGACACACTTTCCATGGTGAAAATAAGAATCTTTTTCCTCTTTCCTAGGCAAACGAAGCTCAGGAAAAGGCAACTCCTCAGACCACGAAGGATGCTGGAATGAAGAAAACTGGGCCTTTTCCCAAAGTGGGATGAGTGGGAGTAAAAAGCTGAAAAAAACTAAGCCAAAGGAAGAATTTGTTCTGGGGTGAGTTGATGTAACTCACGTGAACAGAGTTTTGCACAAGCATGATTTGTTTCCAATCTATAGGAATGGATTTGGTTGTCATAGTAAAAGTAGATAACTGTGCACATTCCACTGGAAAACAGGATAATATAGTATGTAGGGCACAGGACTGGGAACCAGACCATCCTGTGTCCAGGTCTGGTCTCTGATTCGGTTTAGCTTTAGGCAAGCTGCATAGATCAAAACTGTCAAATTGGACTCTGATTTTTCAGTGCCACATTTCAGACACTTGAGGCCTGATTGTTAAAGGTGCTGAGCACTCCAAACTGAAGTTAAAGCCAATGGGAACAGCGGTTGCTCGCCACCTCTGTAAGTCAGGCCCAAGCTGTCTGAAGCTAGATACTCGCAATTAGAGCATGCGTCTGAAACACTCAGCCCTCACCTCTCTGGGCTTGATTCTGTCTTCTCACTGATTATTAAACCAATCTAATTTCATTGTGATCACTCATGATTTACACCGATATAAATCGGAATCAAATAATTATTTCCACATTTCTAAAATAAGCACAATATTTACCTAGCTAAGAGGTGATGTAGAGGGTTAATTTTAATTTTCAAAGAAACATTATTTAAAGTTCTAAGTAGGCGCTTCATCAACTGGAAGAAGTTTTACTTTTTACCCCCCAAAAAGGAGATAATTTGACACTGCTCCTTTCACTTATTTATTATTTCTATTATTGTAGCACCCAAGAGTCGTTATTTTCCTTTGTAGGCATTGTTCTAAGGCAGTGGAGGGTAAATAAATCATTTTCAGTCAAGGAGGCAACTACTTGAATAGGAGATAAGCTGGTTAAGGCAGTGGAATAAATCAGTAGAGTAATAATTATTAATTACTCTTAAAAATTAATGCTTTTGCAGATCTACACAGAAGTGGCTCTCAGGAATATGAATAGCAATTCTCCTCATAGCACTAACATTTACTTAACTTCAGCGATAGTGGTGAAAAATCTATTTAGCCATTCATACTTTGCAAATCCTTGGATATTTCTAATTATCTGAATTCAGAGGGAATAAATTGGATTAAAGGGGATAGATTCTCTTCATATTTCAGGCTTAAAGTTTTAATAGGTTTCTTTTTGTGTAGGTTTATAGTAACATTTTTCATAACCTAATGTATCTGAAATTTAGTTGTAATGCACTTAGAGCAAGGACGTTAAATATTGAAAATCTTAAGGTGGTGTTATTACCTGTATACACTTCGCAAAGTAAAGCTGCACTTTTATTATTCTCAGTACACAATGTCCTCACCAGTGATACCGAGATTTTGTAAAGATCATCTCATACTGCACAATGTTCCATTAAAAAGTTAACCAGCTTTCCATTTATTTAATTCCCTTAAAACTTTAAGTCAGTTTGAGAAGATGAATTCCACAGCTCCTCAGCTACTCTAAAAAATGTAGATGCAAATAATTTATTCAGTGTTTGCCAGTTAAAAGTTTTGAATAATGTATTTGACAAATATTGTGCTACCATCTGTACAACTGGTTAGATACTGAAGATATATATGTGAGGATAACTTATTTCCTGACTCAGCAGTGTTGTTCATTACTATTATTCAACCAGTTCTGATAGAAGAAACCTTTATAATACATGGATTTAAGATTTTTACTAACAGTTCAAGAAACTGTGGGTATGTCTCCACCACAGCCACGCACCCATGGTGCTGCAGCTGTACCACTGTCACTCTGTAGTGTAGTTGCTTCCTACGTTGACTGAAGGGGGTTTTCTGTCAATGTAACTAATGCACCTCTCTGAGAGGCGGTAGCTAGATCAATGAAAGAATCCTTTCACTGACATAGCCGTGTCTACACTGGGGGTTAAGTCAACCTAACTGTGATGCTCAGGATACAAAATTTTTCACAGCCCTGAATGGCATAGCTGGGTCAATCCAATTTTTAAGTGTAGATCAGACCTATATATTAAACATTCCTCTTCAAGGCTCTGCATACCTACATCCCTCTTCAAGGCTTTCCACCTACATCTCTCCTCTTATTTCCTCCTCCCCCAGCCCCGCACACCTTGTTCCTCCCACCCCTCTCGCCGTGCAACTTCCTTCTTCTCCCAGACTCAGATTTGTACCTTTCCTTGCATTTGTTCCCATGGTAATGGGCAACTAATCTCCCTCTTCTTGTCTGCCAGGTATCCTCTGCCTTCTTCATATTAATCCTTTTTAAAATGTACTGATTCCAGGTATAGGGTTGCCAGGTGCCTGGTTTTTGACCGGAAAGTCCGCTCGAAAAGGGGACCTGACTGTGTCAGATCTACTGACCAGACACCCCAAGTCTGGTTACTGTGGGCGGGGGAGGCAGGGAGGCACTGAGTCATCACCTGCACCAGCCCCTGCTTACCTGGGGCAGCCTCTTACCTGCGACAGGTGGCTGCAACTCCCAGCCCCGGCTCTGCGGATGAGTCCCTCCTGATCTGGGCAGAGGTTGGGGAGAGGGGGACGAGCAACAGGGAGCAGCAGGGAAAGAGGAGCGAACGGGGTGGGGCCTCGGGGGGAAGTGTCTGGTTTTTAAATATTACAAAGTTGGCAACCCTATTCAGGTATCCTCCCTACCGCCTTCTCCAGTGGCAACTCCCTAGTGTTACATGCCATGTTTGTCTTCTCCGTCTTAGCTCCTGTCCTGTCATGAGCTCTGCAGAGGTAGTCCCAAGCCCTGTACCAGTGCAGGGGTCTGCCTATGTGAACGTCATTACAGGATCGGGGCCTTAGGTTGCAATCTCCTCAGGCCCGCTAATGTCTGTCTATATGTTTGTAAACCTCTGTATGTTTATGACACTATAATTGCTTTTTTAATCATTAAAATCACTGGCTTAGTGATGGCAGCACTCACTACTTCTTCCACATGCTATAAACTGTCTGTGATGATGGCTCTTCTGCTGTCAAAGTTGGGCTTCCTTGTTAGACCTGCACCCTCCCCCCGGGACCATAGGCAGGTGTGGTGGGAGTTGGGAAAGGAAATAGGGAGGTGGGAGTTGGGAAAGGAAATAGGACAGGGAAGGGAGAGCATATGTCAGCCATCAAAGCAACAGCTCTACTTACTAACAGCACGGCCTGTTGCTTTTACTGACAAAACAGTTGCTGTGAACCAAGTCTGTGTTTTGTAACTGAAACCACCGCTCTTCTACGTGGCTCTGATTGAACATCAGAGAAAGATGAAATACGTTTCTAACAAAAATACAGAATAATGGTTACGGGGATAAGTAAATCAACTGCAATTTGCGAGTTTCGTTGCCCGTAATGATGCTTCATTTGAGAGCTGTTTCAGAGAAAACTGAAAAACTCACACTTCTGCCTTTCTTCCAGGCACACAGTGCTTAGAGGCAGTCTCACTAAGCATTCATGTTTACTCTCATTGTCTGCTGGTCTTTTATAGCAAGGAAAATTAGAGCTAGGAAAACTCAGACTTCTCATGTCAGCACCAGTTTATTATTAACAACAAAAACCACACAAGCTCAGGGGAGGGATAGCTCAGTGGTTTGAGCATTGGCCTGCTAAATCCAGGGTTGTGAGTTCAATCCTTGAGGGGGCCATTTAGGGATCTGGGCAAAAATTGGGGATTGGGCCTGCTTTGAGCAGGGGGTTGGACTAGATGACCTCCTTAGGTCCCTTCCAACCCTGATATTCTATGATTCTATGAACATATGTACAGGAGCTCTAGTCACCCTAACAACAGATACATTTACAAGCAATTAAAGTATCATGCAGTTGGCTCTGTGTAATAAAATAATTAATATATCACCAGATAAATGCAGCAGCCAGTCCAGTCCTGCTGCATCCCTAGCCCAATGCCCTCGGTTCTTCCCAGAAGCCTTATTGAAGAGCTGTGTATATTAAGTAGTTTGGTTGTTTATTGCTTGCTTGGCTTTTGTAAATTGTTTTTCCTCATAGTTTTGGCGGGGGGGGGGCAGCGAGGGAGGGGGTGGGTGTGTGTGTGAAACCAATTAGAGCTTTAATATAAAGGCTCCCTTTATAAATAAAAAGGAGAAAATCTTTTAAAAAAAAAAGTTGCCTTTTTCAGAAAGCCTTTTTGTTCATAATCCAGTATTATTTACTCACTGACATTGGTGGCACTCTTTTTCAGTGTTTCTTTGTCCTCCTTTTCTGATTGATTAATCTCCCTCACGTGACAGATCAGGATTGAATGCCAAACACAATCGTTCAATTTTTTAAAAATTTAGTGTATATATAAAATGACCTAACTGTGATGAGTTCAGGTATAAAAGTACCACTGAAGCTTATCGACCCAGAACCTGTTTTTAACTTTATCTGTGTGAACCATGTGATTGATTTTGTTTTTTTCCCTCCCTTTCTTTAGTTTAGCAAAATTGGAAGAAGAATTTGAAAAAAAATTCAACAGCCTCCCTCAGTACAGTCCCATTACGTTTGACCGGAAAAGCGTATCTGTTCCAAGGAAAAAGAAGAAGGTTGGAAGCTGCCCAGCGGAACAACCAAAATCCAACAAAGGTAAGGTGCTTTCTGAGGTACATTCATAATCCGTAATAGCTGCTGTGCTGGGTTCAGGAGTTATTTTCTTACCTCAGCATGCTTGCCTACATGTGAGGAATGTGGAGTCATTGTTGCTTTCTTCATCATGACAAAGTTGGTTATCACCAGGACTTTCACAGATTTTGTTTTTCCTTTTTTCCTTTTATTCATTGATTTAGCATGTTCTCACTCTGGAAATAAAACATTTCTGCAGTGATGCCTCCATTCTGAACCCTTTTAAGTCCAGTACTCAATCTCTCATGAGCAGAAACTTCCAGTTGCGTCATGTTCTGCTGCAGTTTGTGTGCATGAGCGCAGTTTGTGTAGGGTGGGTGAGTATTCTTTAGGGCTAATTCTTTGACCCCGTGGTATTTATAATGTATGTGAATATAAGTGCATCAGGAAAGGAGGAATGATTACCAATAATTCTGTTCTGCAGAGCTGAGGCAATAAGATGCTGAATACACTGATAAAATGAGAATAACTCATACTGTCTGATCACTGTGTTGGTGGCAGTAACTGTCTACTTTTGCCAATCTAAGTACCTTGTTCAAACATATGTAGTTTTGTGCTGTTTGTATGAATCACGAGCAACCAAATTACAATACATGGAACAGAACTGTTTGTGATGTTGTTTACAGAGCATGCCCAATATAGTATTGATTTTGTATTTATGTAGGTAGAGATGGGCCGAGCAGGTTCTGGCAAAATTAGCCATTTGTCCATAATATTTACTGAGGCCTGGTCGTTGCTAATTGCAACTGTATAGTTTGTATCTGAGATATCTACAAGCCTGACCAAGAACAAATGAACCAATACTATAGCACAGTAATCTGGTGGTTTATTACGCAGCACGTTTTGGGAGCCAACTGCTAATCGGTGGTGGTAATCAGCAGTAACTTCCCTGGTTTCTAGCAACAGAACACACTGTTCAGTGCTTTATTGACCTACTCATTTGTCTTGGTATCATGAGATATGTTCCATAGTCAAATAGTGAAAAGTTGAATTCTGCCCTTGGCTTTGTTAGCAAGTTGGTCTCATTCTCATCTCCGTTTCTGCAAAGCACAGTTGGAAAGCCTTGAATTTTTCCAGTCTCTTGTCTCAAGAGAAGGCCAGCAATACAATTCCAGGTGTGTTACAGGTCAGGTATGAGTGGTGCTGGCAGAGCCCTCTGGGTAAGATTATAAGCACTTGCCTGTCCCATGGGTACATTTATACTTCCAGCTAGTGGTGTGATCCTCAGCTTGAGGAGACATACTCATGCAAGCGCCAGTCAAGCTAGTGTGCTAAAAATAGAGCACAGGAGGAGGAGCTAGTTGCTCCAAATACATGCCTAGGTTCTCAGATGGGTGTGTACTGTAGCTAGCTTTATTTTTATTGGATGTGTCTCTTTGAGCTGGATCTCACACCCCGAGCTCGAAGTGTAGGCATACCTTTGTCTGGCCAAACCACAGCTAACAGTTCCTCATTTCCATGAATACTAAATTCACTTGCAGCTATTGGGTGAGTCAGCACAGCTCCATTGTGGGCTGGCACTGAGATACCAAGAGGTAGAGCTGGTCAAAAATTTTCCGTCAGAACAATTATTCCATTGAAAAACATCAATTCAACAAAATCAAAACCCGGGAACATGTTGATTTTGACATAATGTTGTCTGGGGGGGAAATAATTGAAGGGAAGCATTTCAACAGGGGAATGGAACACTTAGATATTTTGTTTCCAGATTTGTATATTTTAAAATTATATACAATTAAAAGATTATATATTAAAAAGTCTCAAAATTAAAAGGTTTGATCTGAAACAAAAAAAAAATTCAGAAATTTCATTTTGTGGGAAATTTCAAACTTTCCACGTTTCATTCCAGTTCAGAACAACAACAAAACCCCCTGAAATTTTGCAAGTTCCCAAGGAATGGAAATTCCTAATTTCAGTCAGCTCTATTGAGCGGTGATTGTGCTGCCAACAAATGTATCAGATCAACAGAGATGAGTAGCTCAAGTGTTGGCCACACTGGCTGGAAGTGGACTCTGGGATACTGCAGATCATGTGAGGCAGGGATATGAAGCAACCCGGACCCAACCATGTGCAAGAGAATTTTAACCGTGTAAAAGATAACTGCCCCACCAAGGCTAACTTCATTAAGCTGGATCCCAAACTTATCTTGTGATGTAGTGAGTGTATTGCCATGAGTAGTGGCAGGCTCTGGAGCCTAGACCCACTGTTTGCTTTCCAAATTTGCCTTTAAGTTAACAACTGACCAGATAGATGACCTGCTATATATAGACTGTTAAGTCTCCAAAGGTTGCTATCAAATATTGACCTGAGAAACTGTCAGATGTGCATGTCTGTGAATGGGGTCTCATGTGCATGCTACTAATAAAGAAGCACATTAAGTGAAGCACGTATAGTGAAAAGCCTTACAAAAATTATAGAAGAAAATTATAGAGATAGTTCTGAGGGATACTTTTTTCCTGCGTTAGACCTCAAGCATTTTTCAAATGAATTGGAGAAGCACAATGGGTCTAGTCCAGTGGTTCTCAACCACCGGTACGCATACTCATCTAGATATTTGCCTAGTTTTACAACAGACTACAGAAAAAGCATTAGCAAACTCAGTACAAACTAAAATTTCATACAGGCAATGACTTATTTATACAGCTCTATATATTATACACTGAAATGTAAGTACTATATTTATATTCCAATTGATTTATTTTATAAGTATATGGTAAAAATAAGAAAGTAATTAATAGTGTGCTGTGACACTTTTTTGTATGTTTGTCTGATTTTTGTAAGCACGTAGTTCTTAAGTGAGGTGAAACTTGGGAGTACACAAGACAGATCAGACTCCTGAAAGGGGTACAGTCATCTGGAACAGTTGAACGCCACTGATCTAGTGGATATGGCACCGGATTGGGACTTAGGAGACCTAGAATCTATTCTTGCCTTTTCCACTGACCAATTGTGTGCAGCTGTCTTCACTTCTCTGTACCTCTGGTTCTCCTTCCACCCTCTGTCTATCTTGTCGTTATAGACCATTCATCAGAGCAGGGACTGTCACTTACTGTGTGTTTGTACAGTACCCAGCACAATGGGACCCCAGTCTTGGTTGAGGAGTCTAGGTCTGACTGTGATACACATGAGAAGTAATAATGATAGCACATAGGCCAGAGAAGGCTTGTTTAAGAACATTCTATTTTTCTCTCAGACAAATGTCCATAACTTTGTAGCGCACATGATAGACTTCCCATGTATTCTTAGTGACCAGTAGTTAGAGAAGCTTTCACAGTATCAGATCAGTGCTCCATAAACTGCCACTAAAAATTCAGTAAGTAGGCTTCAGTGTGACAGAACGGTTCCCAGGATGCTAGGACATGACAGATTATATGTCATTTTTTCTTAAATAAATATTTTTTAAAAAGTAACTGTTTCTTAATCAGGCCTTAAATACTTAAGAAATCACATACATTGCTTGTTTCAGTTGAAGACAATGGCGTTATATCAGTTTGTATTGTCGTAAAGCCGTTAACTTCAAATTGAGTTAATCTTGATTTATAACCGTCTAAACAAGAGGTGGTTCAGGCCTGATATGTCGAGTAATCAAAACAAGCAGGATAAGCAGGGCATTCAGCACATCAGTCAAATTAGCTTTCTTCTCCAGTCACCTTTTCTTTCATTTGCCCCGAAGTGACAATCCCTAATGAGCTGATTCCTTTTTTGCCTGTTGTGACACACCTCCAGCTCTATTTAACTACACCCACCCACTGAAGGACACCAGAGCACACAAGCTGTGTGTATGGGTAAGGTACATCTGAACGTTTTCCCCATAGGAAGCAGTTTCCTAAAATATGTTTTACTCCCGTGAGAGTGAACGATTATTTGATCTCCATGACTGGCTCCTTCCTTGGCCTCTACAATACTGATAACAAGAGTAACACTTGCACCCTGGGGTCTGGACCTGATATCATCATCTTAGTGTTTGTTTGGTTTGTTTGGTTTGTTTGTTTCCAAGAGTTTTGGTTCTTAGACTCATGGAATCATAGAAATGTAGGACGGGAAGGGACCTCAATAAGTCATCTAGTCCATTCCCCTGCACTGAGGCAGGACTAAGTATGATCAAGACCATCCCTCACAAGTGTTTGTCTAACCTGTTCTTAAAAACCTCCAATGATGGAGATTCCACAATCTCCCTAGGTAATTGTCAATCGCATGCTAATATACTCACCTACAATACAAACTGCATCTGTAATTAGCTCATCAACCAACTAAATAGATTAACATGAAGGAATTTTTCATGGAATCAAGACTTTCTTACTGTTGGGCCATAGTATGTCACAAAAATGACCTGTTTTCGCCTTTACTGCTCTTTATCTGTGATCCCTGCTGAAGGATGTTCTAGTGACTATTGCAACTGGCTATGTGAGAGGGAAGTGGGGAAAAATGGAACCCAGAATGAGGGGACAGAGAAGAGTTTCCTTTCCCTATCCCTGAAGTCCATGTCTTTCAGTTTCCATTTGAGAACAGAAGTTTTCATGAAACCAATACCCATTGCGGGGGTTGTTTCAATTTTGTTTAGTTGTGATGAGCTGATTAGAAGGGATGGTAGAAAGAGGATCATAAACAAAACACATTCTTCATTCTGTGTCATATTTGTAAAGCGTATAACCTATTTCTGTGGCTTCCTTAGTCACTGCTTCTGTGCAGAATATCTGCTCCAGTGCTCAGCAATCTGTCTGACACTGCTGAGCTGTACTTTTCTATGCAGTGTTGGTATAAGATGCAAATTTAGAGTATAGTAGTATAAACTTCTGTACTATTTTATAATGTGCCACATATCCCAATAACCACCTAGCTGAAATCACCCCTTTGGTCATTCCAAAAGCAATTTTTTTCATCTTTTAGGGCTTGGCCCTTCATTGGGATCTGCTAGCGTGGAGCCCTGCACCGATATTCAGTCCTGCTGGAGCCTTGGGGTGAAATCCTAACCCCATTGATTTTGGGGAGCCAGGATTTCAGCCCTCACCTTTCCCTCTGCCTGCCTCTGCTTAACCCTTTTCAACTTTTCTTTGCTGCTCATCAGCTCCACACCCCTTAGGAAACAGTTCTATTGATTGATTTGTCTCTTTGTTGCTTTGGGTCAGGTCGTCATTCTGGGGCTTTCTTCTACTCTCCCTGTCGCCACTCTGCACTCTTCAGTGTATGTCAACTGCCATGACTTTACACTTTTCTGTACAAACGTGCACGGATCATGCTTACCCATGCACTCCTCGTGCTCCTGGTCTTTCCAGCTCAGTGGATAAGGAGTAGGACGACACGTGGTGGTGTTATACATGAAGGCAACTCTCTTAAAAGGACAAATATCAGATTCTGTAAAAGGAAATCATGCCTTCATGAAAATCAAAGGTTGAAACAATTCTGTGGAGCTGACTAAATCTATTGTGGTGTTACTTCTGCCCCTTTTAACCAGTACAGTAGCTTAATAACAAGCCCAAGTACAGAGAGCAGATTTGTCTGCTCTTCTTTTGTTGTTGGATATAAATAAACTTGTACATAAGAATAGCTTTAACATTTTTTTCTCACCTTAGAATAACTTCCCATGTACTCTGGCATCCTGGCTTGCCATGGTAAAGAATGCAAAGCGGGCCAAATTCTGTGCTCAGTAATATGAATGCAACTATACGCACTGAAGAAGGATTGAACTTGTGTAACTAATTTGACCTACTCTGTTGCAGTTATTTAACTTTTATCAACTAGTTATAATTAAATTAGTTCAGACTTAAGCTAAAATTATCCATGATGGATACCAACTGAGGACTGTCCTTTTTTGCATAGTGCTGTAACTTTTCAATTGTGACTTCTAACTACCATATCAAACTGAAAAAATTGACTGTTGGCAGGAACTTCCCAAACCAAAGTGCATAAGCACCTTATAGTTTCCAACTTTCTTGCTTGATTATACTGCTTTTATCTTTACATGTAGGTATAAGAATCCATATTTAAATATAAATAATTATATTTAGGCCTTCTCTATGCTACCCTTTTCACTTTCATATTTCCTGCTAGTGGAGCTGTATTGGTGGCAGCAATGATGGAAGACTTCGAGGGGGGGTTGGAGGAAGACCAGTATAGATAAAGTTGGCAGTATGTAGTTCTGCTGTTAGCTTGAAATTCCAGGACTTAAAATATTCGTGGTGTGTGTATTTTAAAGACAAGTAGGTGAGGTGGTTTTTGCAGCTAGAAGCACGTTCAAGTGAATTACTATCAAATCAGATGCAAATGGAAAGTACTCCATCTTATAAAAATCACAAGTTGTCATTTCATATACTGTACCCCTCTGAATTCTTCTAAGGGGGGGTCCAGTCTGAAGCTAGCATGAAGACTAGGTTCCCTGCTTCTTTTTTGGAGGTAATGCTTTACAGTGCACTTCTGCTCTGAAAAGTGACTCCGTAAAAATGGCATTGCAGTGGAAGCGTTACCTGTTTGTTGTGTCTTGGCCACTTCCATGTTATTTACCAGTCGAAAGACGTTTTTCTAACTGCCAGTGCTCAAACTTCCCTGAGATATTTGGGCACCATCCTAAGTAATAATTCTGCAGTCAGAACTGAGGATGATGCATGAGCCAGGAGAGACTCCAGCTCCCAGAGCTGTGTGAGCTCTGCAATTAGTAAAAACTTACTTTTGTCACTGAAACCAAGGAGCTCTTACTCTGAATATACACAGAGAGCAGATGTTTGGAGGGAAAAGGGGCTATTTTTACATAGTCAACTTTTCTTGTCATCTCTTAAACTAAATTGGTATCTTTCTTTCATGTTAGTGGAGAATGATCCAATGCCCGCTGAGGTCAATGGAAAGTTTCCATTAACTCCCGTGGGTGTTGGATCAGGCACTACACTGTAAAGTGAAGTGGCATGCTGTAGGGGTAGTTATATTCTACATGCTATAATTGTTTTGCTGTATAAAAACTTCTAATTAAAAATGTATTATTATTAATATTGTCTGTAGGTTCATTCCAGTCTCAGAAAAAGAACTTATTCCACAAAATTGTCAACAAATATAAGCACAAAAAGGAGAAGCTTAATGTTCCGGAAAAAGGTACTGGTGCATTACTCAGTCAAGGCTTCTGGCCACCTTCTTTCTGAACTCAGTCTTGGGTAATGCTTCCGTGCGGAGGATACTCAGTTCTGTATCCCTTTCACTCTTTTGGCCCCTTACCTCACTTTCTGTCTGCTTCAACTTCACCAGCTTCTGGCTCTGGCAATATCTTCCTTTGTTTCTATATTTTAAAAAAGCTGATTAATTGAAGACCTCCCCTCATGATCATTCTACCTCTTCTGCTTAAATCTCACCTTCCCCTCTACCATCAGGAGCTGAGTTGTTGAAGCCAACCCTGAATTCTTTTCACCTGCCACAGCTCTCTAATGTTGGCTGCTTCTGTCACCATCCCCGCTATAGCAGACACAGTCTTGAATACTCCTCTGCCAAAACTCTTATTTATTGTCTCATCTCATCGCCTCTTGACTGGAGTAACACCTGCTTTAATTTCCCTGTATCTCAGTTCTACAAACTACAATTGTCCAAAATGTGACCTTTTTTCCGCACCAGTACCCAAGAATATATCCCCCTTGCCAACCCTCCATCTTCAGAAATTTTTACTGGCTTCCTATTCTTTACAGAATCCAGTTGAAAATCACCTTGCTAGTCTTCAAGTTCCACCATGTATTTGCCCCTCCCTCCACCCAGCCCCCTCCAGCTCTCCAAAATCATTTCTGTCTCTGTTCTCGGGGTCTGATCCTGCATTTCCAGCATTCTCAAAATTTTCAAGTGAACAAGTTGTGCAGAATCAAAGTCCAAACTGTTGACCAAGTTTTTCACTAGATAATTTTTTTCCTTTAGTCTTCCCATATCCATTTGGTCTTTCACCAGTGGACAGGAGATTCTTCTCCCATGTCGACCCTGCTGCATGAAACAGCCTCTCTCCCTCTTTTTTTATTTAACTGACTCCTTGAATCTCCTCAGATGATCCCATTGCAAGACTCCTCTGTTTTCCCCAGTCTGACTCCTGATCCTCTTTCTCAGATAATGCAATTTAAATCCTACTCCCCAACTCTCCCCATTTCCCTGTGCTTAATCCTTCTCACTGGAGCTTGGCCATGGTGCCCCTCTTCATTCCCTGCCCTGTCACATCCACCGATGTTGTTGTGCCTGTGTGCTGCATTGTGATTTCTGTGGCCTATTTGTGCTATATTGGAATGCTTAGACTGTACCCAGCTGTGAAGCATTCAGTGATAAAGAAATTTTGTGTGGTCAGTGGACAGTATTTTGTGTGGACAGTATTTGCACAAGTATATGTTGTGGTGTTTACAAGAAGTAAGTACCTTTCTTAAAGGCTAGATGTGAGACTGAGTATTGGTATAATAATATGTAGGTACAGTTCTTACTAAGTACCTTTCAAATTACCATGCCTAAATTATGAATGAGTTGTATAGGTCATCTGCTAGGAAATAAGTTTGTTTTGTTGAATTCTCATGAGGAAAAATAGGGGAACCATTGAATAAATATGAGTAAAAAAAATAAATATCTTCATATCCACAACCGAAAAACAAAAAATCCTCCAAAAGCACTTTGATTAAAAGCACTTTGATTTTAAAATTTTATTTCTGATACAAGGTGAAATACACATTGTAATAAAGGGCTCGATCCTGCCAGCTGTTAAGCACTCTGGCCCCAGTCCAGGAAAACACTTAAGCGTGTGAGTCCCACTGCTTAAACATTAAGAATGTGCGTTAATTGTTTTGCTGGACGGAGGCCACATTGATTAGCTCCATGCAGGGTTGAACCTTAAAGTAAGGAAAACGTGGAACTTCACAACATTGTTTGTTTGTCATATAAAGGTCATCGGGGAAAGAACTGTGTGACTCTCTTATGGTAATGGAAAGCTGTGTGCTCTACTATTAGAATTCAGGACTGGGATTAAGAGGATCTGGATTCTGGGTCAAATTTTCAGAAGTGAGTTGCGCATTACGGATTCTAAGTCCCATTGACTTTCAATAAAACTCAGACCCTTAATGGGCCAGATTTACAAAGGTATTTAGGTACCCAAGATGGAGATAGGTGCCTAGTAGGATTTACAGAAGCACTAAGTGCATAACGCCCATTGAAGTCACCTGCTTTTAGGGGATTTTCAAAATCCCCCTAGGCACCTATGTGTAGCTTCAATCACCTAAATACCTTTGTAAATCTGGCCCTGAGTGCCTAAGTCACTTTTGCAAATGGAATTTAGGAGATTAAATCACTTAGACACTTTTGAAAGTTGTATCCTCTATTTCCAACTCGGCCATTGGCTCACAGTGTGACTTTAGCCGAGTCATTCTGACTTTGTGTGTCTCGACTTCCTTATGTGCAAAATAAGAAAGAACTTTACCCACCTTTTGTAAAATGTTTTGGAGAACTTTGGGTGAACAGCTCAGCAGACTTAGTCTTTTCTTATGTTTCTATCCAGAAATATTGGAATCCAAGCAGAAATGGAAATAGTTTGAGAAAAGAAACACACGAGCAGTACAGGCTGGGAGCAAATAATTGATTTCTTAATTTTGTGTGATTATGGGCACACTCTTAGCCCAGTCTACCCTGAGCTGCTTTTTAAAATGTCCTGCCATTGTAGTATCACCAGTTCTACTGGTGTGAGTTCTAGTGTAGACAGGGCTCTGGCCAGCCATTGGCATTTTTACCAGTGTCTCCTAGACATGCTCTGTGCAGGAATAGACAATTCTTAAAAATCTGGTGCCTTGTCTACCCTAGAAATCCAGTGGAAGTGCACTGGTACTATTGCGGTAGTGAGAGATTTTAAGCCAAAGTTCAGTGTAGTTACAGCCTTGGGACAAAATGATGACATCTCACCCATGCTATCCAGTCCTTTATAGTAAAGGCTCCATGCATTCCAAGGCAAGCTGGGCCTAATTTTTTTCAGCAAAGCCCTGGATTCTGCATCGTTCTGGTGTAGCAAACTTGAAAATCTGTAGCGGTTTTTAATTAAAACTGCTAATTTTTTTAATGTAAATAATCAAATATTATAATGAGTAATTTCCCCTTGTGTTGAATTTGGTATGAAATGTTGTTAGTTTGTGCTGGCCTCGTTTTCTGTGTCACCGATTTTTTGTATTGACAAACACAACTGCATTAAAAAAATGGAAGTGGGGGAAACCGGATGTTTTGATAAGTGGATCAGGGACAGGGGGGCTTTTGGCCACTGGGGAGGCATGGGAGGTAGTTTGTGATTGTGGGATATGACCTTTAGCTGGATGTTTCTGCTAAAAAAAATAAGCCGTGAAAGAGTTAGCCGTATTGAAATGTAAACCCTTGCCTTTAGGTTTTAGATTTAACATCTCGGGGACATGAATGGGGCAGTTTACACCTCTCAGGAGAAAATGCTGTTTCAAGTTCACTCCTAGTTCATGTTTTCAATATTTTCTTGGCAACCAGGAGAGCTAGAAAAGTGTGTGTGTGTTTGTGTAATAGATGTCATTTTGTTGTCGTGCAGTAGCCCCTGGGAGCACCAGTCATAGACCAGAACCCCGTTGTTCTAGGTGCTGTACAAACACAGAATAAAAAGACTGCCCCTGCCTTCAAAGAGCTTACCGTCGAAATAAAAGACAAGAAAAAAGCGTATAGATACAGACAGGGAAGTCCAAGGAAACAGTGAGACAGCATTGTGTAAATAGGATGGATACAAGGTGGGGGGAAAAGTGGAACACAAGCAGAGTGAGCAATGGAAGGGCAGCAAATGTCGTGTTGATGCCATTTTTTTTATTTTGGGATGAAGGATTGGTTACTTAGAAGGGGATCCACTAACTGGAAAGTAAACGGAAGAAAAAGGAATCGGGGGAACAAGTGTAGAAGGAAGCTCAGCAGAAGAGACTCCGAGGAGGGTGCAGAAGGGTTGGCACAAACAACCAATCAGCACAGGACAGTGAAAGTCAGAGAACATACTACAGGTTTCAGTGGAGTGTCCAGAAGTTGGAAGGCTCCTGCATTGGCTGCTTCTGGTCCTCTACCAGGTGGAGTTTCTGGCAGGCTTCTCTCTATAGCAGTGGTGTGCAAACTTTTCCAGTCGCGCTCCCCCTTACCATTCATGGAATTTGTCACGCCTCCCCCTCCATTATCTATCATCTGAAACTGTTTGTTTGTTTTTTGGAAGGGCTCTACCCTGTAGCAGGACTGGGATCCCGCTGCCATAATAGCAGGAGCAGGATAAAAATTCAGCAGACCATGCACAAGCAGTTGGAGTGGGTATTGTGGGACGGGAACAGGATTTAAAAAATAGTCCTGCTGCGCTGCAGAGAACATGATCGCCCGCGGCTGCCCAGCTCTGAAGGCAGCAGCACCGCAGAAGTAACTCTGGCAGTGACACAGCCTTCAGAGCTGGGTGGCCAGAGAGCAGCGGCTGCTGGCCGGGGCGTTGGTGGTGTTTGCAACGCGGAAGGACTTTTTTTTTTTATAATATATCCTATATAAATGTACAAAATACCCATTCTGTTTTTATCCTGCTCATGATATTATGGCAGAAGGTCCTTCAGGACCCCAGTTTCTTCGTGCCCCCACCCCCGAAGAACCTCTTGCACCTCTTCCCCTCCGCCCCCCGTGCTCTATAACCCACATGGCCGGGGGGAGATTCTGCTTGGGGAGTGGGTGGGTGGCGATGTGGTGCAATGCAAGTGTGGAGTGCAATTCTGCAGCAAGGATAAATGCCATGGCAAATCCTGCAGCTGCAGGATCGTGGGATGTGCAGACCCTGTTTGCACTGGTCACTTATTTGGATTTTGTCTCATTGTAGTCATGTTGTACACAGTATTGCTAATACAAGCTATATCTTCTTTGGGTGTGAAAGAGATTTCTTTTTTAATTCCAATAAAACAGTGGTACTAAGTAATTGGGAATGGGAAAGGGAGGATAATACCACATCACCTTCCTAGCCACTGTCAGCCAGCTGTGCTTTGTAGGCATAGTGGCAGAGGTGAGCCCTAAGGAGAGTACTTGTGGGGAAGGGGAAGGAGGAAGGTGGGGATTACTCCCAACCACTGCACTGTAAGGGGGGTAGAGCTGAGCAATAAAATGGCAGATGAAATTCAATGTTGATAAATGAATCAACGTAATCCCAACTATACATATAAAATGAAGGGGTCTAAATTAGCTGTTACCACTCAAGAAAGAAATCTTGGAGTTATTGTGGATAGTTCTCTGAAAACATCCACTCAGTGTGCAGCAGCAGTCAAAAAAGCAAACAGAATGTTGGGAATCATTTGGAAAGGGATAGAGAATAAGAGGAAAATATCATAATTCTACTATATAAATCCATGATACACCCACATCATGAATACTGCGTGCAGATATGGTCTCCCCATCTCAAAAAAGATATATTGGAATTGGGAAAGGTACAGAAAAGGGCAACAAAAACAATTAGGGGTCTGGCACAGCTTCCATCTGAGGAGATTTAATAAGACTGGGACTTTTCAGCTTAGAGAAGAGACAACTTAGGGGGGATATGATAGAGGTGTATAAAATCAGATGACTGGTGTGGAGAAAGTAAATAAGGAAGTGTTATATATTCCTTCTCATAACACAAGAAGTAGGGGTTAGCCAATGAAATTAACAGGCAGTAGGTTTAAAACAAACAAAAGGAAGTATTTCTTCACAGAATGCAGTCAAGCTGTGGAATTCTTTGCCAGAGGATGTTGTGAAGGCCAAGACTATAACAGGGTTCAAAAAACAACTAGATAAGTTCATGGAGGATATCGGTCCATCAATGGCTATTAGCCAGGCTGGACAGGGATGGTGTCCCTAGCCTCTGTTTGCCAGAAGCTGGGAATGGGCAATAGGGGATGGATCACTTGATGTTTACCTCTTCAGATTCAGATTGAACTGTATGGGGAGAGAATCATGTACTTAGCCCTGTGCCTAAACTTTGCACAGTTTCTTAAGCCCACACCTAAGTATGTTTTACTCTCTTTTGTTTAACTTTCACCTTTGCCTATTTTCTTATGGCTTTTAACCTCTTTCTGGTTCTTCCTCTGTTGTAACCATTGCCTATTTCTCCTTTCTTGGGTTTTCATTTTTGTAGTTCTTGGATTTTTTATTATTTTGTATTGTGAGAACTAAAGGGTTACTTTCAAGGGGAGCCATCCGACATGGATTCTGAGTGGTTCTGATCCAAACTGTTTGAAAGAAATATGACTCAGTATATTTTTATACATTTTATTCAAGCTAACAATCAAAAATAAAATCAAGAAAACATATTGTTCTGATTAAACCACTACAGACTCCTCTAAACTAAGGATTAAACAATACAATTGTCAAAATAAGGTCAAATTAAGATCAAGTCACCAAATCCAAGTGTTAGCTACACTTTTGAATTACAACTAAATCCTCATAAAGCCCAAAATAGGACATCTAAAGAGGAGGCTGTCCATTCAGGGTATGTCTACACTGCAGCTGGGCGCAAACCTCCCAGCCCAAGTAGACAAACTTGTGTTAGTGAAAGTCGAGCTAGCGCATTAAAAATAGCTGTGTGGATCTTCCAGCTCAGGCTCTCAAGCCTTTGGAGTCCATTATAAACCCTGGTTATGATTTTCCCCATGGCAGTACGATCAGTTTATCTGGTTGAATATCTAAGTCAGTTCTCAAAGTTCTCAAACATTTTAATGGGGTCACCAGGGCTGGCTTAGACTGGCTGAGGCCTGGGGCCAAAGCCCAAGCCCCACCACCTAAAGTCAAAGCCTGAGGGTTTAAGCCCTGTGTGTTGGGACTCCGGTTACAGGCCCCCCACCTGGGGCGGAAGCCCTTGAGCTTCAGCTTTGGCCCCATCCTCCTGCCTGGGGCAGTGGGATTTGGGTGGCCTCAGGCTTCGATCCCGCCCCCCTCCGCCCCCCTGGGGTCATAGGCGCCAACTTTCTCCGGCGCCAGTGGGTGCTCGCACCCCCCTGACCCCGCCCCAACTCCACCCCTGCCCTGCCCCCATTCCAACCTCTTCCCTGAAGTCCCCGCCCCAACTTTGCCCCCTCCCCACCCCATTGGACCCCTCCCTCTCTCCTCCCTCTCCCCCCCCCCTTCCCCAGATTACCTTGTCATCATTCTACCTCCCAAGAAACCAGAATGTCCTAGTGGACTCTCTCAGCAGACACTTTACTGTCAATCATGAGTGGGAACTATGTGACTCCATAGCGAACAATATATTGCTCCATGGGGGACACCCACCAGGGATCTGCTGGGCTCCCAAACAGGAAATGCAGTGTATACTGTTCCAGAGGAGCCCTAGGTCACCACTCTCAGGGCAACACTCTATTCTTTTCATGGTCAGATTGTCTGAACTATGCTTTCCCTTCACTACCACCCTGCGTCAAGTTCTACGCAAGATTTGGCCAGACAGGGCACAAGTCATTTTCATTGCCCCGAACTGGCCCAGTCAGTTTTGGTTCCTGAACTTCCTATGTATGTTGTTTCAGGCACCAATCATTCTTCCCACATTTCTCAATCTCCTCACCTGGAGAATGACAAGTTCAAGCATCCCAACCCGCATCCACTTAATCTCAGAGCCTGGTTTTTTGATGGGTGTCATCCTCCGAGTGATCATGTTCTCAAGCTGTACAGAACTTCTTTTCCAAGGATTCCACTAGAAAATGTTACCTAGCCTAGTGGAAGCATTTTTCTGTCTGGGTGCATTGAAGACTTATACCCCCAGAGGCTGCAGATATTCTTCTCCTTCTGGACTATATTCTTTCCTTATTGACAGGAGGTTTGTCTATCAGCTCCATGTGGGTCCACTTGGCAGCAGTCAGTGCGTACCATCCACCCTCATAGGGCTACTTGATCTTCATGCATCCAATGAGTAGCAGATGCTGGAATGGCCTAATCAGAACCTTTCTGCGTATAAAAAAGCCTATGCTCAATGGGACTCTAACTTTCTTCTCCCAGTATTCACAAAGTCTCCTTTTGAACCATTAGCTTTTTGCTCCATGTCTCTCCCATCCCGGAAGGTCTGATTCCTGGTAGCCATCACCTCAGCCAAGGGGGTTGGTGAGCTTGAAGCACTAATGACAAATCCTCCTTACGCAATATTCCATAAGGACAAAGTTTCATTATGTTCACCCCCAAAGTAGTCTCAGAGTTTCATCTGTACCAATCAATTCCCTTGCTTCCCAAAACTACACGCATCCCTAGTAGAAAGGAGGCTCCATCCCCTCAATGTTCAGTGAGCCTTGGCCTTTTACCTGCAGAGAGCAAAACCAATCAGAAGGTCTCCTAGACTATTTGTCGCGATAGCAGAAAGGGTCAGGCTATATCCTTTCAAAGAATTTCAAAAGGAATCTTTGGCTTTATTTTGCTCTGCTATCAGTTGTCTAATCTTTCCTCCTCCTCTTGGGGTAAGAGCAAGCAACGTCTATGGAATTGCTTCAAGAGATGCCCCTACTTGATATCTGCAAGGCATCTACGTGGAGTACCATCCACACATTTGCGAGTCACAATGCCTTGGTACAGGACTCCTTGGCATCTTTTGGAATGGCAGTCCTTCATTTGGCTCTGCCATCTACAACCTCACATGTTCCTCCTCTTTGAGTACTGCTTGTCGATCGCCCAAAGTGGAATTCACATAGGGACCAGTACTCAAAGAAGAGAAGGTTACTTGCCTTATAGTAACTGGAGGTTCTACAAGATGTGTGATCCTGCTCTGTATTCCACTACCCCGCCTCTCCTTCCCCTCTGCTTTGGATCTTCTCTGATTCACAATAGAGAAGGAACTGGAGGGGTGGTCAGTCCACCTCACCCTTTATCCCCTGCATTGGAGGCACAAGGTGAGCCAGGGCGTATGTGTGGGCCAATGGATGCTGCTTTCAAAATCTCCAGCTCCAGGCATGGCACACTTACGTACCTGCCGTGGAATACAGGTAGGGAACCACACATCTTGAAGAACAGCTATTGTAAGATAAGTAACTTTCTCTTATAAAGTGCCACATAGCACTTCTTATGTAAACTTATTTAATTCATAAGCTAAAAACACTACAGAGAACAATAAAAGCTTGCCAGTACATGCATGCCAGTAAGCTTACCAGAGTTAATCCCCAACACTTACATAGGCTCTGGCAGGAGCAGTCCTTCAGAACCCCACCCAAGGAGTTTCCTTCTGATGTCAAGTTCATTACAACTTCAGCTCACAGTTTCATGGGTCCTCCGTAAGCCCAGTCTTTCCAACCCTACACTAAGGACTGGGGCCTGCCATGGACCATGGGGCCTGCCCATTTGCTGGATCAGGAAGAAGGCCTTGAGCCTGTTTAAAACCAGGCTGTTTATCCAAAAATCCTTTTTCTGTCTCTTGGCCCCTGGAGATCCACTTTGAACTAGTATATGCGAACCTCTTCAGGGGATGGCTTCAAAGGACTGAAAACCAGAGGAATGACATTAGGGTCCGCTTCCTAGAGGAGTTACGTACAGTTCCCCAATAACATGCACAATTATGGTTTTAATACAATGGACCCCAAAGATATTAGCCTTAATTCAATAAAGTTTCTCTTAATTCCACAAGGTGTGTCCAGGATGTTGCAGGATATTGCGAGTCTGTCACAGTTTGTACTCACTAGATCCTTTTAAAACAATAGAAACTTGAACCTCACAGAAACCTGCAAAAACTGGTCCAGTACTGTTCCTTGCAAACCCAAAACACAGGGTGCAGCTCACAAACACTTCCATGACTCGAGCCCTGCAAATACCATGTAGTCCCATTAGTGAGTATTGTAAGTGTCATGTGCAGACAGATATGAATGTGTATATAGTTAGCAATTCTAGTGTTTTACGTTTGACTTGTAATTGTAACTGACTTGTCCCATTTCAGCCATACTTGCAGAAGACAAAACCCCTGGTGAGCCTGCACGGAAGAATAAAACTTCTGTATCTGTCCCAAATACTCCAGAGCCAGCACTGCTGCATGAACCCTTGGTTGGTAGCCAAAAGAGGAAAGCGAGGAAAACGAAGATCACGCATCTTGTTCGGACAGCAGATGGCCGAGTGTCACCAGCAGGAGGGGCTCAGGGTAAGGAGACGAAAGTCTAAATTTATGATAAATCTAGATTATTGAGAGTGGTTCTGAGGTATAAGTAAGCTAATAGGGAAACGTACCCCTAGTAGGGAAGAGGTCATAAGCCTGTACTGGAAAAATAATTCTGTAAAAACAGGTACCAATTGGGTCATACCATCTAAGGAATCAATAAGTTTCAAATAGGCAATTTACTGTTGGATAAAAATTTTAGATGTCAAAAAAAAATCTGTCTCTAAACTTCTGTATGAGGAGTGGAAGAGGCACACAGAGAGTGCTGGAACATAGTTTACCTCTCCTGAGGTGCCATGCTACCAGTCCAGCAAATCGAAGGTACTGTGCCTGCACAGTGGGTGCAATTAGTGGATGTAAAATTGGGCCCTGTAGTGTATATAAATACAGGGGTAATGTGATGTCCCTAGGTAGGTCATCAAGAGTGGGGATTGAACTCGGGACCTCTGGATTTAAAGACATGAGCTTCCACTGCCTGAGTGAAAAAATCCAAGTGTGTTAGATCGCAATGCGTAGCTTAAACTTCTATGTCGTCCAGCCATTAGAGGGAGGCAGAGAGCCCCATTAGTAAACTTGGATTACACAGATGATAAAGTCTCAATTAATGATGGAAAAAATGCATGTTAACACCTCTATACTAAGCACTGTTCAGTACACAGCTGTAGCTGACTTTGTTGCCCCGCTGCCTGTAAGTTTTACTTTTTCTTTTGTTATAGAGGAAAAACCAAAGGAGCTACCACAGAGTAGTCTCCAAAAAGCATCAAGTGCAGAGACCGATTGCAACGACGAATGCTCTGGAAGCACAGAAGCAGAGGACACTCACAGTATTACGCCAGGCATGCCGACTGTGTCTGCATTCTTTAGCCTAGCTGCTCTAGCAGAAGTAGCAGCGATGGAAAATGTACACAGGTCAGTGTCTGCTGCGTACCAGTGTTGTCTGACAGGATTCTGCATTACGGCCCTCTTACTCAGAATGCATGTGAAAGCTGTAACATCTGAGTCAACTGGTTTTGTCATTTCTTTCCACCGCTGCTTCTCTTGAGTGCTTAGTTTATCGCACTTGCCTGTTTTAGTAGGGTGAAATGCTCACTGGCTTAATTACCAGTGATATTGCCTTTTAATAATACACCAAGAGAACCACAGCGAGCAGCGCTGGCTTGCTGAGACGGGAGCAGGGAAGGCTTGGCACTTGTTCCCTCACACCTGTGCAATGCAAGGCAGAAGCAGGCAGTGCTGAGGACATCCAAGTGCTTTTGTCTGCAAGACATAGAACATTCTGTGCTTTCATGGAGAGGAGCAGCCCAGATTAACCAGGTTCTGCACCACGTACAACAGTTCTGCCCTGTGAGATTTGGTAGAAGCTGTGGTGAAGGCAAAGAGACCTTTCTTCACTTCCCACACAGCGACAGCACAAGAGTCAAAAGAACAAATCAGCTGCAGTTGGTCAGGCTGAGCATGAGACTTCTGCCAGAAGTGTCTCCTCTCAGTCAAAGGCCACAGGCACGTGGTGGTTCTCTGGGTGCCACAGGACCCCCTGTCCTTCCCAGCTGTTGAAGGCAAGTGGGGAATTCTGGGCCTATATGAGAATGTTAGTGCCTTCCTCCATAATTAGGGCCCTACTAAATTCACTGACTGTTTTGGTCAATTTCACTGTCATAGGATTTTAAAAATTATAAATTTCATGATTTCAGCTATTTAAATCTGAAATTTCACAGTGTTGTAATTGTAGGGGTCCTCACCCAAAAAGGAGCTGTATGTGGTCGCAAGGTTATTGTAGACGGGGTCGAGGTACTGCTACCCTTACCTCTGCGCTGCTGTTGGCAGCAGTGCTGCCTTCAGGGCTGGGCAGCTGGAGACTGGTGACTGCTGGCCGGAAGCCGAGCTCTGAAGGCAGAGCCGCCACCAGCAGCAGCGCAGAAGAAAGGATGGCACGGTATGGTGCGGCCACCCTTACTTCTGCGCTGCTGCCTGCAGAGCTGGGCCCTTAGTCAACAGCCGCCACACTGCGGCCACCTAGCTCTGAAGGCAGCAGCACAGAAGTAAAGGGGGCCTGGTATGGTATTGCCATGCTTACTTCTATGCTGCTGTTGGCGGGGTGCTGCCTTCAGAGCTGGGCACTTGGCCAACAGCTGCTGCTCTCCGGCTGCCCAGCTCTGAAGGCAGTGCAGAAGTAAGGGTGGCAATACCATGACCCCCCTAAAATAATATCGCGATGCCCCTGCAACTCCCTTTTGGGCAGGACCCCCAATTTGAGAAATGCTGGTCTCCCCCGTGAAATCCCTATAGTATAGGGTGAAAGCACACAATTTCATGGGGCGGAAGACCAGATTTCACGGACCATGACCTGTTTTTCATGGCCATGAATTTGGTAGGGCCCTATCCATAATGGGGCTGAGGCACACGCTCCCAGCTGTGCTCAAGGAACTCTTGTGAAATATCTGCTCAAAGAAATCATTTCATGACGTTGACAGTCTTGCCAACTGCTGACCTTTATAAACAGTACGGACAACCTCATGGGCCAGGTCAATATTCCCCTTGTTAATAAAATTGGTTTTAATATTCAGCTATGTGTATTTGACAATTGCAAGGAGATTTGGAAAATCACACGTACACAAAACAAAAATCAGATAAGTCTTAGTTGATTGCAGAAAGACTTCAATCTTCTGCAGAAGTCATTTTCTTTTAAAAAGACATTTCTCATAAGAAAAGCTTTCACACTGTGATATCCTTGGTCTCTCCACTCAACCCTGCAGAAAACCACCCTATTAATAACAAAAGCAAAGGTGTGAAACAACTTCCTCTTCCTTGCATGTGTAGCAATATGAAAGACCAAAGAGAGACAAGGAGAGATGCTGTATCAAATTCTATTCTGAGTTACAATGGTGTAAATTAAACTTCTCTGATTCCAGGGTAATGCCTCGATTTACACTGGAGAAAAGGAGTACAAGTTGGTTCACTCTTATTCATTCCCTTCATTTGTCCAAGAGTTCCTTGCCCACCTTTTTCCACTGTTGCAGTGCCTGTTCTGAAGTGATGTTGGGCTACTTCAACTTTTTGGCCTTTTTTTTTTTTTTTTTTCTTATTTTGTTCCCAATTTATTCTTCCCTAATAGCAGTGGCCAAGTAACACGTCACATATGGTCAGGGGTGAAAGTAATAATAAATTCTTACCAGTACGGGGGCCGACTCCAGACCCCGGAAGGGGCAGGGCCTCAGGCGGGAGGGGCGGGGTTGGGGGGGTCAGCCTCCTGCAGGCAGCCCATCCGCGCTGCCTGGACCCCACCACCCGGGACTCTACAGCTGCCCTTTTGCCCCGCCCTCCCGTCCCCATTGGGCAAAAATTTAAAAGCACCACCAACGGGGGAGGCAAAAGCCACGGCAGCACTTTAATGTGGGCTGCATAAGGGTCAGTAACGGCTTCTTACCAGTACACCATACCGGCTCACTTTCACCCCGCCTATTGTCTGAATAACAAACATGTAGATGTAGCAGTGGTTGGACAAATCGTTGTTCGGTTTGCAATCACATTTGGAAACAGTGCCTGGGAACTCGTTTCTAACAGAAACTAAGCAAATGCCTCTTACAGACCTGGAGAATGGAAGACAAAATACAGACTTGGATCTGGTGTGCCAGATTCTGCCCTGACTTATACCCCATGCTGTCCTACAAGTATCTGCTGCTGCCCTTTTCTTTGTGTGTAAAGTACTTTGAGGATACCTGGGAGTTGTAGGAAGAACAGCACAGGAAGGTTATTGTGTTTAACATGTTTTGTTTGGTTGCCTATATTTAGTTAACAATTAATTTTACAGAGCCCCAGAGGCTATGGAAAACAAGTTCTCTTCTCTAAATAGAGCCGGTTGGAAAATACCACAGTGTTTTCATCTGAACACTTCTGGAACAGCTCTGGTCAGCTTGAGATCTTTTTTGAGTGCTGGTCCTTATGGGTATTCACTGTGGGTGTGCATGTACTCTAAACACTCCGGACCAGAAATTCTTCCATAGCAGTGTCCAAAGTTCCATATCTGCACCTCCTCATGCTGCAAACTGAGGGCATAAGAGGTGGCACAGACCGATTGACTCGTCAGTTCCTTTCTACCACTCACATCTGGGATGGGACTCTCCTATGTCCATAGCCTTCGAACCTACTTGGGCTTTAACCTGTACGTATTATAAACAGTTTTTATTATCATTTTTCTCTCATAGTTAGTCAATTTATAAGTTGTAGTTAGTTAACAGGGATCAAGGGGTTCCCTTATTCCACCAACGTTTTGAGTGCTTAAGCCCCAGGTCTCATGCTTCAAGCCTTGCCTTGCCTGCTGGGTCTTACAGTAAGTGACCTGCATGAGAGCTACCTTTACTGCCATCAGAATGTGACATCTGCAATCCTTTCCCCCTCATAGCAGGTAGTCCCTGGAGTTCAGGCATCTGATGGAGTTCTCCGTGGGGCTTTTATCTGATCTGGGATTCTCTTGCTCTCTGCCGCATTGACCAGAACCTCCCACCAGTGCCCCTCCGGCATCTTCAAGCTGGCCCAACGACTCCTCTAAGAGGAAACACAATGAGGGTAGAGAGAAACACCCACATAAGAAGACAGAATTGTCCCATAAGTCCTTGAAGAAGAGGGTGGCAACTCCCCTTTCCTCGGGACTAAGTGAGACTCCACACCCTGGAGCGGTGTGCCTGGAGCTCATGGGGAAGACAGGCCAGCACTGATAGTACCGTGAGCTTCCAGTGGCCCAAAACTACTCACGAAACTGTATACGGACAGTCAAGAATATTCGCCGTCTGCCACCAGCAGTACCTCATGACACTGTACCTCAAGCTGCATTGACAGATCCCATACTGACGATTCTGGCCAGTTTTCCTCCTGCCACACCTTAGTGTACGCCCTTCTTAAGGACGTGACAATTTACACGGACCAGGATTCACTGATCCTGTTGGACCTGGTGCGAGTGAGACACATCACTGCACTCCCCACCCATCACTCACCAATCCTGACCACTAGCAGAGCTGGGGACGCTCCAGTGCTGGTAGCACGCTTCTCACCAGAGTATGGCTTGGAGAGCTGCCATTTGAGTCAGACATCTCATACTCTAAGGAAGAGCAGGAGCCAATACCTCCAGTTCCAACAAGTCCCCATTCTGGGCATCAGCCCAGGTAGGGTTTCTAAAGCATCCCAGAGACGCTTACATCTGCTGGACCCATACCTGATGACAGGGATCAATGATACCCCCCAAGGGGTCTGCCCCTACCCCTATGATCCTGCCCATTGACCATACTGGAGTGCTTGGGACACTTACTATTGACTCCCAGACTTTGACCACACGGGGCCCTGCTCTCGACAGAGATCACCACCAGCAGAACACTTTCCAGAGGAATTGGAGCAGCCAGCTCTGTTGGAGCTGCTGATGGCATCATCTTCATCTCTGGATGAAGGGATGACCCCTCCCCGACCCCTCCAGATGCTTACAGGCCGTAACAAGAACTTCTCCAGAGGATTGCTAAAACCCTTTAGATCCCACTGGAAGAGATTCAGGATCCCACACACAAGCTCCTAAATCAATGGCTCCCTCCAAAGTGGCACTCCCTATTAATGAGGTGATTTTGGAATGACATTTGGCACACCAGGGGGTACCAGTTAGGATCTCAAATTGGGGGTTGGGGGTGAAGTCTAAAAAATTTACCAAACTGTTCCCAGAATTTAACTGAATAGTGTCAGGGTTGCAGGCTAACTAAACCAGCAATCCTGCAGCCTATGATGAAGCAACAAAACAGGCAATAATAATTATTTTAAATGTTTTGAAATCAAGGGAAATTTTCCGTGATTTAATTGCACTCCACTTTTCCATTATTTTCTCCATGTGCAGGGAGTCATCTATGTCCGTTTCCCAAGCAAGAAAGAACAAACAGTCCAGTCGAGGTAGATCTTGGCATCTTTTTAACCAGTTTCATCCAGCTAAAGCTTTGGTCTTCTATTGTAGAAGTTACAGTGATTCTTTGCTAATTAAGGCAGTCCACAAATTTTAAAGTCCCTTTTTGAGCCCAGATGAATGTCTGATTAGTTCATGCAAACTAAATTTGTTCAAAAGTTCTTCTCAACATGTGTTTGGACTGAGTCCATTCCATCACCAGCTGTTAAGATTGCATTTTGCAAAAAGGAAATCCTTAAGTGAAGTTTTCTCATTTTGTTGTGTTGAGGTCTTTCAGGCACGTGATAACTGGAAGGATCTTTTGTTTCTTCTCCTTATAAGTCGGATCCATCTCCTGCACCATAACTGCGAGCACTTGCTGTACTTCAAATCCGGAGATCTCTTCAAATATGTCTGTTTTGTGAATGCATTAGTAGGATCTCGAAACCAAGCAGGGGTCTGGCTTGGACAGTGACTCATTTTGTACTCTTGCTCAGGGTCATATTCCTCAGAGTAGGTGACCTGCAAATAATCAAATATCTTCTTTCCCAGTAATACTGGTGCCTTAACTTGGGAATTGATATAAGCCTCTGTAATCTGGTTCAGACAGTTAAGATGGTGTATATCAGTCAAGAAGCTGTAACAATGTCCAAGACCTTAATTTGTAAAGATACAATCAAAGCATTTGATTTTTCAGACAAAGGTCTCATGAGAGCGAAAACTGAATCAAAAGGATAAATGGAGGCAAAGAAGCTTCTAGCTTTAGCTCTCGTTTCTGAACCAACCTGTAAATCTTGAAAAATATCATCAAGAAGTTACACCAGCTACTTGTGCTCCTACCCCGAAGAAGGTTGAAAAGAAGTATTTTGTTCCCTCTGTGGGCACAGAATAGTTGTTCTCACAACCAAACCCAAAACTCCGTGCTTGTCCAAGTGGTCACAGAGTGAAATACATTTCACCACGGTACATGCAAGGATCACAAGAGACTAGATCTCTTTGGCAGAAAGAGCTTTTCTCCAGCCACTCTACTCTTCCATGTTGCAAACTACCAGGAACCCACGTCAAAATACGACGTTATTAACAGTCTCTCTGAGTTCATCAGTAAATTGCCCCAGGAATGTAGGCCCCAATTCCAGCTATTCTAGATGAAGGAAAACTGGAGGCCAGGTAATCCCTTCATGCTTCACTGATGGGAGCAGACATAGCTTTTCACTCCATGGCTATCTTAGTGGTTGTTAGAGGGGCTTCTTGGTTGCAGGCATTGGGGTTCCCAAAGGATGTACAGGTGGTGGTAGATCTCCCCTTCAAGGGCAACAACTTTTTCACTGAAAGAACTGATGAATCACTTCTGTCACTTAAAGACTCGGGTGCCTCTGGAATATACATCCCAGCACATCACAGAAAATATTCTAAACTGCCACAGTATAGATACCAGCCAAGCCCACAGCTGATCTATCCCCAGGAGTCCTATGAGCCACTGAGAAAGTGCCAGATGGTATAGCGTGCAAGACGCACTACTCCACCACTGTTCCTTCTTGAGACACAGCCGTTTATCAAGCTGTCATTTGGAGGGACACTCAAGAGCCATCAACCAGTCCTCACACAACCAGTCTTCCCCACCCCCTTTGGTGGCCGTCTGACCTGTTTTCTTCCAATGTGGCAGCACTTAACTACGGACAAATGGGTCTTAGACAACACCTCAACACAATCAAGTTCCTGTCTACCCCTTTTCCAAAACTTCCTTCACTGTTCCTCTGCAAGGATTCTTCACAGGAGAGGCTTCTCAGGCAGGAGGTAGACTCCCTAATCCACTTACCATCTATAGAGCCAGTAACTCCTTAACGCAAGGGGAAGGGCTTTTATTCCAAATACTTCCTAATGCCCAGAAAGGAGGAGGGGTGGACCCATCCTGGACCTCAGGCAGTTGAATGTCTTCATCTGCCACTCAGGATGCAGGCTGATTACCCTGGCTGTGATAATTCCCTCTGAATGAAGGTGACTGGTTTGCAGTTTTTGATTTAGGATGCGCTATCCACCCAGAGATACCTGCGTTTTATGGAGGGCTGAGACCATTTCAAATACAAAGTGCTCCACTTTGTCCTTTCAGCAGCCCCGAGGGTTTTTACAGAGGTCACGTCTGCAGTGGCAGTACACCTATGCCATTAATGCTGTCATGTATTACTCTATTTAGACATCTGGCTCCTCAAGGGACAGTCATATCAGGCAGTGCAAATAGCAGTCACAGTGTGCACCCACAGTGAATACCCATAGGGACAGCACATCTTGAAGAACTCCAGTTGTTATAGGATCAGTAACCTTCCTTTACCTAGCATATGTCATTACTAAATACAAAGGACCCAATTCTTCTTTATGTTGGCAGTTGTTAAGGTGCCTTAGAATGGGTGCAAAACACACCTGCACCTTCACCCACTTTAAGGCACCTTAACACTCCCAGAGTGGTGTAAAGTAACTTAAAAGGAGAATGAGGCTGTCACAGTCTGGGGTGCAATCCAGACCAGTGAGGGTCTGTGTCACCACCTGCTCTGCAACCTTGGGTTCCTCCCAATGCTTTCCCAACCTGGGCCTCTCACAGACAGCATGCAGGTCATACCCTGAGTGTCTGTGTATAGCTACAGCCTGCCAGCCACGCTCCAGTCAACACTTTGGCTTCCACCAGCCTTGGTTATCATTTGCAGGATGGCTCTAACACACTCCCATTTCCAGATTTTTTCCCCCAAAATGTGTGTTCTGCACTATCCAGGCCTCTCCTGGACAGTTCAGACAGTAAAGGTCCATGGCCCCTGTGAGGGGGTCAGTGAACAACAGTTTCCTACTTTTACTGGAGTTACCAGACAATTCAGTTTAAACACAACACTGGGTTAGTTTTGATGAAAGAATGAAACAAATTTTTTTAACTACAAAGAGAGAGATTTGAAGTGAGTACAGGTATAAGGTGTTAAAGTCAGAAATGATTATGAGAAATAAAAATAAAATGCTTTCTAGTAACTAAAACTTAACAGGTTAGACTTGGTTCTAGATAAAATCCTTACCACGTGTTCCCTGCAACAGAGCTGACCAAATTCTCTGGTCAGAACCCCTCCAAAAGTCCATCAGTCTGGTTCCTTTTATTCCTGGGGGAATTGTGCACCAAAATATTGAAAATTCTGCACACAATACTTTAAAATTTGAAAAATTCTGCGTATTTTATTTGTCAAAATAACACAATATAATCACACCAGTTTCAATTATTTTGGCAATTTATTTAAAAATACATGTCAGGAAGTATGTCTGTAACAATACAGACAACAAAAAAGATTCGGGATTCTTTGCTAGGCATATTAATAGAGAACTCTGAGTAATAATTCGTTTAAACTGCAATACAGAAACATATTTTCCACACCCCTCAGAAGCAGTGCAAAGGCTTGGGGGAGTCGGGGGAAGAGGAGGCGCTGAGGGAGCGGGAAGTAATTGCTGGGAAGGAGCCTTGGAGGGTTGTTGGGTATGGGTGGAAAAGTATGGAATGGGTTTTGGGGGAGGAAACATGGGGAGGGATTCTTAGGGAGCTTCCCCCATGCAGACCCTGGCTGACCTCTAGCCTCTCCCATTTAGTCAGGCACATCTGCCCCCATCCCTATGTGTCCTGCACCCCCAAGTGTCCCGGCACCTCCTCCCCCTGTCCTTGTGTCTCTGTGCCACCACATAGCCACCCCCTTCCCCCATGTGCCCCTGCACCATCTACTCCCTGTTCCCATGTGTCTCTGTGTACCCACTCAGTCACCTTGCTTCCCTGCACTCCCTTCCCCCTGTGGCCCTGTGCCTCCACTCCCATTCAGCCCCTGGCCCAGTCTGTCCTTCCCCACTAGCCCTTATGAACCCCTGTCCTGTCCCAGCAGCCCCATGTGCCCCATGCTGTCTGTCTCCCCATATCCCGTGTCTCCTGACCTGGACTGAGAGGCACTGTGAAGAAGGCACTCAGCCTTTCTCTTCCCTATGGTAGCTGGGGCTGTCTGGGAGCGCAGGCTCTGTTCTAGCCCCACATTGACCTCTGGTGAGAAAAAGGCAGAACTTCAGCAACTTTCCAGTAAAAGTTATTTTCTGTGGGGAAAAAAATTATGCACGGCTCTTGAATTATGTGCGCACACTGACACAGAATTCCCCCAGAAGTATCCTTTGTTGTCTTAGGCGAATGAGAGAGAGAGTGAGATTCCCTGGTGTGTTTTTGCCCCTCATTTTTATAGTCCAGTCCCTCCTTGAAGTGGATTCTTCTGAGGATTTCCTCTCAAAGCAAAGCTTATTCAAACAGTAAAGAAGGCGACAGGAATCTGGGGGTGAAGGTGCACCCATGCTCTTTTCTTCTCTCCTGTGTATGCTGACATATAGATTTGCCTTGTCTCCCTCTTGCTGTCTCAGGGACCCTGTTTACTACTTATAGTAACTTGAGGTAAACACATGCTCCTTTGTGTAAGATAGACCTGCTGCCTAATCAGGGCTATGTGGATTTGAACATGTGCTACCAACCTCATACGGAGGGAACTCATAACTCTACATATAATGTTGCTACATACGTTTCACCACAATAGTATTGACCAGTGAGTTGTTAGTTTTCAAATGATACCTCACAGGGCATATTTTGTGCAAAGATTATTACACTAGTATGTGTGGTCTGAATACAGGGTTGCATTTGGTTACATAGGCCCAAAGCTTTTGTTACTATGTATTTGATATGTTACATTAACCTCACAAGTCATCACTATTTTTGTAGTTAAAATGCAGAGATAGGCTGTCTGTGCAAATTTAAAAGATGAACTAGAAATGAAATCTCCAAAGTCCATCTGCTTCCACGATTTATGTTGAATGCCAGCACATAATACTGGTGAACATGGACTTCTTTTGGAGTTTGTCTTTACGAAGTCCTGAACAGGGGTATCATGTACAAACTAACATAAATATAATAACAACATGGAGGTTTTGCTGGAGTTGGTCATGAAAAGTTGGCAGCAGATTCTAGAGGAACCAAAATACTTTGTCACTCACAAGTCATTGAATGAGCTGTTTACTGCTTCCTGAAATGCAGTAAGTGTAAATGGGATGAGGGAAGTATTTCACCGTATTGCTTTAACTCAAATCCATAGTAGATGTTTATTTTCAGCATGTGCCTCATTGTGTGTTTATGTTCTCTTGCCACAAGGAAGCAATATTCTTTTGTTTCTCAGGTCTCCGGCTGTGTCACAATATGAACAGCAGCCCTTGTGTGCCTGTAATTTATTGTTTAGCTCTGTATTTTCTGTTGTGCTTCTGTGCCTAGTCAGATGCCATCAAGACTTCCAATTTGTTTCACGTTGGCTTCATAAGACATTTTCTCTATTTCCTTGTAGCATGCCACAAAATAGATAATGTATTAGTGCAACCGCAATTTATGGTTCTGTAGAATAAGACAATAAATGACTTCATCCATGCGTTTCATGCTTTCTAGTCTCAAAAATCTACCATTTTGCATATAATTATGGATGTTTTCCTCTGTTTGTTTTTTTTTAGAAGTCAGAAGGCAGCACCTCTCCCACGTGATGGACAGCCAAAAGAAATGTCTCAGGCTCCGGTGCTTATTTCCTGCGCCGACCAGTGAAGCTCCACCTTATTGTAAAACATTGTGCTTTACCTAATATCCTAGCCTTGTCTTTACCAAGGGAAGCTAGTCAGTCCATATGATGGAAAATATAGACTTGCAAACAAGTGCTTATTGCTGTGAGTGGCCCAGATTTCACTTGAAGCCAGAAGTTAGCAACTTGGGCCAAGTCCTCCAATTGGAACCCAGAATCTAGGAAGGTGGTGTTATTTGTCTAATAATGAAAAGAAATGGAATGATCCTGGAGCTTGCTTTCTATTGAAGGCTTTTAAACAGTAAATAGGTGGTTTCTGTGAAAAAGGCTGCCTTTACAGTAGCTCACACAGCATCCAGAGGGTATGGAAACTAGTTTCATATAATACCTAGTTACTCTAAACAAAAATACAAAACAAAAAAAAAAACACTGACGCACTGCACTAGTTATTAGATATTCTTAGTCATTTTTGTACATGAAGATTTAAGTTCTAAGATGGTTTATATAATAGGTTATGCCTACATTTATATTGTAGAATGAATTTAAAAACCTGTTCTGGAGAACTCAAGGCAGCATGGACAGATGTACCATTGTTAGCGGTGTTTGCTCAACCATGTGGTCCAGATGTTCTGCACTTTTATATTTGCCACCACAGTGGTAGAGTTTACTGGCAAAAATTCTGACAGGCTGTGTTGAGTGAGTTTGTTTTTGTTTTTTTTAATTTAGCATTGAATAACCAGAATGATTTGCATTAGAAAAAGGAGTGGCATATGGGAAAGAACAATACTGCAGATTATGGACTGGTCTTTCGTGCATTGGAGGGTTCCTTTATTTTGCATAGAGGTCTAAATGACTGGGTGAAATGCTCATGTAAACAAAAACAAAAAAAAATACTACAAATACATTGTTCAGAAGTGACCTTAGTATTACTTCACTATTCTGAAAACCTTGAAGACATGACTTCAGTATACATGCACACTGATATACATACCTTTTACATTTGACAGACACTGGAATTGTTGTAATTACTGTGCACAATCTAAATTGGCTTTGTAGATTGTATAAAAAGAGCCAGTTCTAGTTTGTGCTGGTAAAGTGGTAAGTTGTATGCAAGTAGACCATGATTGAAGAATAACGTTTGACTAAAGTTAGGCTATCAAGCAGAGATCCACCTGCCAGTTCCTGTCCTTGCTTTTGTTTTCTTTATGTATTCTGCTCTCATAAATACATCCCAAAAGCCAGCACCAAGTGTATCACTTGGACTATATCTTCACGCTGTTGACTTAAAATATTGCATAAGCCAGGCAGTTGTTTCCTACCAACAGATGCAAAATGATTACTAGAAATTAATCGGAAGCTACAAATTCAACAGGGTACTTCTTTCATAGCACAAGATGTTTCCCTACGTTTTGCATCATAGCACAAAGATTTACCAGATTGGACCCCAGCAATAATCTTCTGTTAGTCTTCTTCATACTGGCTGAAGTTTTGATAGTATTAGGTTGA
Organism: Natator depressus; assembly: GCF_965152275.1. Taxonomy (NCBI): domain Eukaryota; kingdom Metazoa; phylum Chordata; order Testudines; family Cheloniidae; genus Natator; species Natator depressus. Next base: position 191,001,801 of record NC_134234.1, on the reverse strand, counting down.
GTTTGAAGCTCTTTAATTAAGTCTTTAAATAATGAGAGTTTACATGGTTCTATCAGGCATTCTTATTTATACTTGACTGAATTGATGTGTTTTTTGGGGGTGGGGAGGGATTTGTAATTCTAATTTGATGTAATAGCCATATGGAGAGTAACTCTATTAATAGTTGCTAGATTTTAGCCTTTTGTTGCTGTAGATAAGTGCAGGTCTTCAGTTTATATGTTGGGAAATGCTATACAACATACCACACACATTGTAACAAACGATGAAGTATTGATAAAAAGCAGATAGCTGAGAAAATATTATTAAAATGCATGTAAAATATTACCCTCAGAAATGCTGGAGGAAGATATGTTGGAGAAAGGGAAGAAAAAGGAAATAAAGTTTAATAGTAATAAGAGAGTTAAAAGGCTTTTTAAAATTCAGGTAGAAATAAGACTGGTAAAGAACTCCCTATTATGCCATTGTAGCATGTGGCAATATTTTTAATAAAATTTTATTAACGTTTTCTAAATTATTTTAACAAAACAGAAAAACTGTCAACATTTAAAACAGTTGGGTCACAATGAGGTGGCTGTTGGCGTTTTGGACCACTTTATAAATTATAATTAGCTGAAATCCAAATATTGTATGGTGCAGGCCATTCACCTTGACAATGGTACTAACTTATTTCTCTAGAACCCACTAGAATAGATATATTTTTTGCCAGAGCACCCCATCATTCTTCAATTTAAATTTCAGTATTGTTCCTTAAGATATTTCTGTATATTAATGGTACCTTTTTTAAAAGAAACAAAAAAAAATTACTTTTTCTATGTGAATCAATATCTTACTTGATCTGCTTCTCCTTAGAGAGGGGGTGGGGCTGGGTCAATGTACTGGATATGACTGTTTTCAGATACTTATAAACCTTTTTGTAGATATGCTTAATTTTTAAGCAGTTAGGCACTGAGAGTAGCAGAAATCCTGCAAAGCTTTATAGTTCATTAGGCATTTGCCTTTGTTGGTTCTCGGAGTGATGTCTTGATTTCAGTAGCAAGAATTTCCCCTGAATCTACTGGAAGGGGTAGCAGTATTTTCAGGTAACAAAATTTGTTAGCACAAGAAAATTTCAGACCAACATTTTCCTGTATTGGGTTTGTTTTTGTTTTTTTAATTTTTATTATTTTCCGTTCCTTTCATTTTGGAAAATTGTATTGCTGTGATATGTACTTCAGCATACCAGCAAATACTTTCACCCATTGACATGTGTCCACAAATGCCTCGAGAGAAGAAATTGTTGCACCTTATGTATATCTCAAGCAAACCAAAATATGATGCTTTTCTGCTTTGTTTATTCTGATTATGTTGTATCATTCTTTACTGAACCCATTCTCACTTAGCTAAACCTGTTGATATTTTTGCATTTAAACTTAATTTCTGGATCTGAACCTATGTATAAATCTTTCTTTTAAAAAACAAAAAGCAATTATCCCAGTCCTCTCTGAATTCTTGGTGGAAGTGAGGAATCTTGTTTCAAGTGTAAAATGCAGTACTGTTCCAGTTTTCTTTTGCTTTTATTTATTTGGTGATCTTTGTTATTTTGTGTGTCGTTTTGAGGTATACAAAGTGTATTATAGTAGCTAAAGCTACAGACATAAGCAGCTGGGAGAAAAATACTGTAATTTTTTTTAATTGTTTCAGTACTGTAAACGAATACGGGAAGAATGTTCTGCAGAGCATTTGAGATGCAGGTTCTGATCCCCACATTGTCTTATAGTCCAGATTAGACCAAAATTGATCAAAAATGGTATGGAGATTAAATCATGCTGTTGTAATTATGGCAGTATTTATCCCTTGAATGTGCTGTAATTCCAGACATCGAATATATTTATTTAAGGTGATTGAATGCTCTTTTATACTAATTCAGTGTCCCAAAGTCATGAGCAAGGATTTTTTGTTCGTTTCAATTCCCAGTTTATAGTGTCGGTGCATGAGGTTTGAAATAGAAAATAAACATTGGGTTGGGAAAGGAAGCAGGGACAAGGGAATGAGAGAACCATATGAGCGTGTATTTGAATTTCAACTCTTTTGTCATTTTTCCCCCCTTATTTTGTTGAGTGACACTCTGTCTATGTAGCATGAAACTGGTAGGCACTGTGCAGTCTTTGTCTCTATGTATTGCCACTTTGCATCCATGGTTGAAACCCAAGAGAGTTGTAACTTGCCCCAGAAAAAGGACATTCATTACTCTGGATGACCTTTTAATGATAAAGCATACGTCTTCTAGTATGAGGCATTAATGTGAACCAGTTCTAAACTGGGCTGCCTATTTAGCTACTGGACAAATACTGGAATATGCTCTGAAGCCATAGACTTGAGACAGTTGAGAGGGTGTCAGAGAAAAGAAGGCCTCTTCTCAGCTTGGTGAAGTTACAGCAACAAAGGAGAGGTAAAAGGCTTTACATTCTGTAAAAGAAAAAATAGGTTGAAAAATGATTCATTGGGTTTGCATGATGCTATTGTGTACAGTGATTGTTGGCTGCACCTCCCCAGATGAATGCTAATTTTAATAGGGCTTCCTCTACTAAAAGGCTACTTTCGTTGACTTCCATTTGCTTTCTGTTTTCATTTTAAATGGAATGTAATCTGTTCAGCCATCAATGCCATTTTTATATCATGGTATGTTTTAATTTCCAAGAACAATATTTATACAGAGGGAACAGTGTAACACAAAATATACAGTGAAAGTCGTACTATTTATATTGCTGTTATGCTTTTGACTTTTGTGTCCTATTCATATAGATTGTCAGACATCGTCATTTCGCTCTTATTGGTTCAATAAGATGGTTTTTGTGACAACAGAAAATGTAGAGCTCATCAGGTGATTAACTTCAGATATTCCCAAAGGAAACGGAGTAATCCAAAAGCTGCTTTTAATACTTAGTGGGTTACATTTACTATATCATGATTTCACCTGAAAACATAATTGTGCAACTCATATGTCATAAACCATGTTTTATCCATTAGACAATCTTTCCTGTGCTTGTTAGATTGTAGAGTTTCTAGATACCTTTGTCACATTTTGTAATATTTCCAGCATTAGCTCTCTCTACCTTGTACATGTACGAAAGAGTCATCTACAACTGTCAGAACATTAAGGCATTTCAGGACATATAGAGCTGTAAATTTGCATTTAGACTGTGACAGAGAAGTTTACCTCTTCCCCTCAATTCCCCAATAAAAAGTCACAGTGAGGTTTATGCTTTTCAATTAAATACCAAGTTAGCCTTGCTAATTTTCTAATAATTAAATTGACATCTTTTTGAAGAAGACTGTAGAGAGGACACACCGTACCTTAAACTTGTTTGCAGTTCATTAAGGCAGCCATCCAGAGAGAACCAATTTTATGCCCTAATTCAGTAAAGTATGTAAACTCAAACTTACTAAACTCTTCAGCACGTGCTTAAATGTTAAGCATGTGTTTGTGTGCTGTCCTGACTCTGGATGTTTTCGTGAACTGGGACCTTAATTTACATTGGACTTTGAACAAATACTAACATTTTAACATTCATTAAGTTTTCCCAGAGAATTATTTTCTAATTACTGGATTCTGATTGTGTTATCAAGTACCAGGTAGAAACTCCATATGCTTCAGTGGAAAAAGATGTGTGTTACCTCACAATCTGAAATAGCAATTACGTGGCTAAACATGCCTCCTAAAATAACACTCTAATCCTACCCTTTTTACTCACAAAAGTAAAACAACAATCATCTTCACACCAAGGGCTGGAACTTTGAAAGTGACCAAAGAAATGTAATGCAGAGCAGTGACTGGCAACTTTTTCTCCATGAACTAAGTATTTTACGCTCGGGAGTTCAACTGTAAGACAGCCTGAGGTTTCTCACACTGTCTTATGAACTTTATTTTCATAGGTTTCAGTCTTTCCCTTGCATGTCACATGGTACGGTGAGATTTTTCAAAGTGTCTAAAGTGAGTAACGAATACAAACCCCATTGAGCTACTCACTTAGCCACGTTAGAAAATCCTACCCTTAAACAGAGTTTGCTTTGGCCATCAGGTCTTTCAGTCTATCAACAGTTGAAACATGACTGAATTTCTATTGTCTTTTTTCATAGGGCCTGATCCTTCAACCTTTATTCTCACACATAATTCCATTGACTTCTGGGCCATAATTTGTCTTTATTTGCTCTAAAGTTTGGTGTAAACATGTTTTGTAGTAATTATTTCCATTCAGTGGTCTGATAGAGCTCTTGCCTTCTTAGATGTGTGTAGTTAAAGTTAATAATCACATTTATAAAATGCCTTTCTTTAAAAACTTATACCTAATTTGATATTTTTTAAAATGCACATGTTAATTCATGTGTCTAACATGCTAAAGTACATTAACTGTGATCATGAAACTGAATAAAATATTTGAAAACAACCTTTCAAATAAATTACTTTATATTCACTCTATTTTAGCTATCCAATATGTACTTGTAAATAATTTCCCATTTTAAATTAATGGATGCAAATAGATACTTTAAGAAAGTTGAGCTTTTTTGATATTTCACCTGCTTCAAGATCATCAAGTGCTTGTTTACCTTAATGTGACTAATGCAGTAATTTATTAGTCTGGCAGTGAATGAATTCTACTAAAAGTCAGATTGTTTTTTTTAAACTGAAAAATCTTGTTCGCCCCCTAAAAAAACAGGTTATTCAAAAACATAAACTGGGCTAGATCGTCCAACCTGCATGCTATAATTTCCGTTTTCTTTAAAACCAACAGTGTAACTCCTCCGGTAGTCAGTCGAAAGTATGTTGCCTGGGAGTGTTGTTGTTTTAAATATTTGTTGTTGTTGTTTCACAGAAAATATGCCCAAACCAGCGTAGTTTAGACTGATACGCTGAGCTTCCAGCTTCTTTTTAAAACTCGGGGGCCTAATCCTGCACCATTGAAATTCGTGGAATGACCCCTACAGATCTCAACAGATCTTTGGATCTGGCCCTTACTGTGCTAATGCTGGCAAAGCACCATTGATTTCAGTGGAATTACACTAGTATAAAACTGGAGTAGCCCAGTGAAGAATCAGGCCCTTTGTCTATCTCTGCTTTCTTGGATTTCGTCTTCCACACCTGGTTGCACATTTCATCTACAGCCCACAGACAATTAACTGACATCATCTTTACATAACAAAGCCCTTACTTCATCGGTAGTCCTAGGACAGCAAGGGATTTATGTTTTCAAAATAGGTCCTTGTTTAAAAATGTAATACAGATGATGATTATTGCTTAGGGTTTATACTGTGGTAGCACGTCCAAGCCACGACCAGGGTGAGCCCCGTTTGAACTTGGATTGTATTCAGTCCACACAGTTCCCTTCCTTCCCCTGCCCCATATATGCTTGAAAATGTAGATTCTTGGGGTCCAATCCTCCACTCTTCATAGACCTGAAACTTCCATTGACTTCAGTGGGAGGTTTTTGGTGTGCAAGGAATGCAAGATTGTGCCCTCTCTGGGTAATATATAGAAGATAATACTCAGGGAACTGTGGGTGACGGTTTTGTGAATGCATGTGTGCTCTCCTGGCCACAGCAAGTCCATGCCTATTGAAACCAGTGGAAGCCCTTTATACCTATGACAGCAGAACCAACTGCATATAAGAGAGTCCAAAACAGTGGGAGAGAGTCCCTCAATCTTTTTTTTTTTTTAAATACTTATTCTGTCCACATTTATACAAGGGAGCGGAACATGTGAGCTGTCCTTCGTCTCCTAGGTCTGAAAGCTCTAGGCTCCCTACGAAGACATGCCAGGATTTGAACAGATACAGGCAATGTTACAGGGATGTAGAGATCACATGGAAAAAAGGAAGGGCTTGTTGTAATGAAAGAGAAATGCCAAGAGTATATCTTCTTATGAGGAGAGCTCTAAATCTTCCACCTAATATTTTAAGTCTGTTACACTGGGGAATTTTAAATCACCATCCTTTTTCGATTACACAGTAACTCTAAAACATGATTGATTATCTTTGCTTCATTACTCAGATTCTGTCTTTTTGTCTGCTTTCATTTTGTTCTTACCACAAAACAACTTTTTAGCTAGATATTTTTAACTGCATAAGACCTCTTCTGAAACCCAGCTCTCACTTGCCTTGTGTCTGCCAGCTGCATGGCATTACATTTACGTTCTGTCAGTTGAGAGAGACACATCCCTTTGTTGTCTGACATGGAAAAGGAATATTTCTACCTACTGAAGTAACACCCCAGTTCAGAGAGTACTGTCACTCTACACCATTGACCCATTTTCCCACTATTTGTCCATTTCTTTAATATGCAACTAATCCTTTCAAAACAATTTTTTTTCAAATGGAAAGTGCAGTTTGAATACAAAAAATATACGCAAGCATTCCATAAGCCACCTAAAAATCATAGACTAACCAGTTCCTCAGTAAGATACTAGCACTTTGTAACAAAATGAGATACGTTATATATTTGCTGCAAAGTTTTGTTTTGTGTTTTTTCTCAAAAATAAAACCTGTAAGATATCAAGTCTACAATCCATTCAGTGTGAACTTCTTGTGTGGACCATTTCCAGCACAGAAACTATCAGAATTTGAATTTTTAAACAGTTACAATAGAATTTTGAGACTCACTCTGATGTATTTAAGCTAATTGTCCTTTGTTAACGGTTTTCCATTAGGACTAGACAGGTATGTCAGGTTCAGCTGTTGTAAATCCACATAGGTCCATTAACTTCAGCGGAGCTATCCCAGTTTTAAATTAGCTGAGAATCTAGCTTATTTAAAGTTAGATAGTAATTTCTTTCACTTATAGGCAGGCACAAACTCAGTCCCTTTTTCAGTCCTTGGGAATAAACTGGTCAAAAGAGACACCAAAACTGCAATCTACTAAAAAAGTTCAGTTAGAGTATTAAGCTTAACACTAAGCTTGATACTTGTTGCTGGAATGCGAACCTTTGATGCTTTTAAGTCACCACTGTAGCATTTTGTTCATTTTAAATCCGCTGGGTTCCTTTGCGATCTTAGCATAATTGGTTATGCTGCTTAGTCACAATATCTAGTGTACCAGGTGGATTTTGTTGTTGTTGTTTCTTTTTGACATCCGTTTGATAAATTTCCCTGAGTCACCGCACACTATATGAATGCAGTTTGTCTTTGATCAATAAAAATGTAAAGAAGATTTCATGTGCACTTGAACTCTGTCCTTGCATACGAACAAGGACTGCAGACTGAGGTACTAATTTAGTTACATTCATTATATTTCACACCAAATTCTGTTCTCAGGCCAAAGAAGACCTGAATAATGACATGCTCGATAGTAAAACTGTGCTGCTCTTCTTCAAATATTTATGTTCAGTTTCAAACATTGCAAAATGTAAAGGGCCAGATCCTTGGACCTGCTAAAACTGTGTTGTGTTGCTTTCATGGCTGCTTTTCATGACCTCCTGTGCGGGAGAATCCTTCGGAGGCGTAGAGACAGTATAGTGGCTCCTATGCAATCCACTTCCAGCCTTTGGTACAAGGTGCACGGGCGGAGATAAGAGAGGATGTGGTCAGGTGTTCCCTATCCTCTGGCAATCACCAGTTGCCAGAATGGTCTCCTGAGCTATGCCTGGCATCTCAAGGTCAGAACTGAGGATCTGGTCTGAAAAGCTGAATGTGAAGTTTAACAGAGGACCATGTTCTATGCCAATATGTTGCCCATCATGCATTTGTCAGTAGTCATTATAAAAATAAAGGTTTAATGGTATGTCTTAAAATAGCTTAATAATTTGTCTGCTATTCATTAGGAAACTAGTGTGCTGATTCTAAAATATTCCCTATAGAATAACCCTGTAGATATATATAATTGACCAGATGGTTTTTGCTCATAATATTTCTTACATTCTTCCATTTGTTCTGCTCCAGTACATTACATTCTACCTACATCCCCCAATTTCCATCTGCCTAGGATTTTCAAAGAAATTGTTTTCGACTACAGGTTTGCAGCTCCAACTTTCTCGCTAAATATTGCTTCGTGTGGGAGGAGGCACAGAGGGTGATACAGCCTCTCCTCAGCCCAAAGTCTGAGACGGAAATCGGTGAGATTTCTGTATGTGAAATGACAAAACTGGATGAATAGCAAGTTAGCTGATGACTAATAACAGTGCCATCCTAGTGGCAAAGCTGTAGCGGGCTTGGCAAGAACTAGCAAGTGGTAAAATTAAACTGACAGTTCTACAGCGCTTCCTGCTTTGAAATCCCATTACTCACTGCACCCTAAAGAGCAGCCAGCCATCTAAGCATCCTTGGCCAGATCATGCTAACAAAAAATCTCATGAGGCTGGAAAAGCGTAGCAAGCCCATAAATGTGGGGGAATTTCTGGTGCCGGGGAGGAGGTTAGAGGGGTTTTTGAGCTCAAGTCGCATCCTCCTCCTTCAGATTCCATGGAAACCTCTTTGAGTTTGAGGCTCAGTGTATTGAGCAGCATTATCCCTCCCTTTCAAAATCAGCAGATTCAAGGCTGACGCAGTCAGTATTACCTTGCGGTGATTCATCTTCTGTGTGCCAAACCATCTTCCATAGTTTAAGGGTGGGAATTTAGGGCAGTTTCTGGCAGGGTCTGGTTAAAGTGAGGGGGAGGTGCTTCGCTGAATTTCCCTGTAGATTTTGGTATGTCTGTGGGTTTGGAGGGCCACGTACTCTGGTTGAGGGTGGGGGAGAAAACCTGTTTTCCACAAACTGGGATGGCCCCACAGCAGCTCAAGTTTCCTGGCCCTTTTGTGGGTTTCACTTGAGAAGAGAACTTGAGACTTAGAGAACTTGAGAATAGAATTTGGCCTGAAATATAATGAATATAACAAAATTAGTACCTCAGTCTGCAGTCCTTATTTGTGTGCAAGAACGGAGGGTTCGAGTGCACATGAAAGTATTCAAGTATTGAAGTGAGGCAAGAAGGACCTTCTTGCATTGTTTAAGCACAAAATAACTTCCTAGTGACCCTGACATGGGAAATTTTTTCTGTTTAAACTCCCAGAAATACCCAATAATAATTGACATTGTCCTGTCCGTCATCCATTCAGTTATTTCTATGGTAATATTACAGTGTTTTAGTTGGACTTTATCTTGGTTAATATTATATGATAAAACAAACCTCAGGAGAATCCCAGTGCTTATCACGAACAGCCCACTTTTTCTGACACTCAGGGATAGAAACGTCTTTTTCTGGTCTCTCATCCAGCACTAGTGTTAAGAAACGACAGGACTGAAAGTGTTTGTACTGGTCCACCAAAAGGTTTCTAACCAGGGCAGGCTATCGCATTTTAAATCCTATCATTCTGCTTACCAGTTGGCTTTTCATTCAATTTCTGCTTGAGATGAGTTGCTAATGCCTAGCCGGCTGCTGGAGTTATGAGTTGACACTCGGATTCCAAGCTTTCATATGGTGAAAAGCATTAGGCTTGGGGAGTTATCGAGATAGTGGCTACTAAAATTATGTTGCCACTGAAGGGTTTAAAAATAAACAACATGGTAATCTGAAGTTTTAGGTCTAGTATCTCAGACTGTACAATCTCAAGAAGTTTACAGTGGGACTCCTATTCCGATTGAGGCCTGTTGGCATTCCCACTGTAATACAAATGTCTAACAATAAGGTATGTGATCTTCAGGGACTTGAAACAAACGTTTAAATTATCTGAAATGCTGGCACTCCCAGCTTCCCAGTGGTTTAAATTATTTATTTGTAACAATCTGTTGTGAAACAGGGCATCTTGGAACTGTCACTAACCCAGCAAGTTCTTTGGCACTAGCCCAGGACTAAATACTGCATGGTCAACTTTGGACCTGAGGCCAGTGCAATTTTCAGTTTCTCAAAACTGTTTCCCCGGGTGTTTTAAGTGGCATTTTAAAATGACCTGTATGCACATGCCTGTGACGTAGTCTGCCCTGATTTAAAACCAGAGTTTGCAAAAGATTATTTCTCTCATCACAGAAAGGAGAAATGGGAGAAAAATTTGTTTGGTGTCCAGCCTTCTGTCAATAAAACACTGTTCCTTGAGTTGCATTCCAAATGCTTTCTCTAGTCTAATTCAAGTTGACTCAACCAAACCCCAAATGTTCCCTTGGGTAGATATTAAATAGGAAGGGATGCTAATTTATTCAGTTTGTCATAGCAGAGGGGTTATTAAGCTTTGTCACAGTGAGACTCGTTACTGCTGAAAGCCATGTGTCTCTCGAACACCCTTTCTGCCAGCCTCCTCATCACAATCCCGTTCAGGATGGTGCAATGTTCTTTTTTCTTAGCGCAGCCAGGCTGCCTTCTTTTTTGCAGCTGCTCCTACAGATGACCAGGCTCTTTACAAAAAGGAGCCAGTAATGAAAGCTGAAAATGAGGCAGAAAAGTCTGCACTACAAGACCTTCCAGGTCTCCATAGACCACACTTTGAGAACTGCTGACGGAGCATATAAGTGCAAAGACGTTCACATTAACATTGGATCAGAAATTCCATATTAGATCAACAAGATAGGTTGCTGCTTGGAATAGCAGTGTTTCCAATTAGAAGTGAGAGAGGGGGAAAATTCCCCATCGTAGCACATTTTTCCCCCCGGGGGTTCTGATTTCAAGAGCTAGACATAGCGGATTCTAAAAGAAGAGAGAAATTAAAACTAGTATGTGGTCGGGAAACAGCTGCAGTGGTTTGTTTTAGTGCCTGTGGCAATAATTTATATGTCAGAAAGAATGTGCAAGATACTTGAGGTGTGGTCCAGTTTTCAGTGTAGCTTCCCCATGAAATATGCACTCAGCATCTGGTCAGAGTGCAGTTAACAAATGTATTCATTCACATATTTCATAAACCATGTCAAGCGCTCACCATTGTCTTAATTACAGCTCACGCAAACTATGCACAGCCCACTTCAGTAAAATATACTGCTCTTGGCTGGTAGACAGCATAGTCTTCCTTGGAAAGGACTAGATAGAAGTATACAGTTTGGCCATTTAGTTTTCCCCTATGATTGTTCTCCTAAACCTCACTCACTCTAATTCTGTAGAGTATGCTTTCTGTCCTGATGAGATTTTTTTTTTAAGTGGGGTCGACTACTTGATTTTTCATGCATAAATCAAAATAAGATACCATGTTAAATATGGAGGATGCTTCGTTAAATGTGAAACCCACAGACTCCTGATACCCTTAAGAATGCATTTGTTTGGTAAATGTTTATGACATTGATCAAGGAGCCAGATCCTCAGCTGGTGTAAATGAGTATAGCTACATTCAAATCAATGAAGATGTCACTTTACTCCAGCCAACCATCTGGTCCTACATTTCTTAATGTTAGGAATGAGACTGGGTTGTTCATTTAAAAACCAAATGTACAAAGTTATCAATACACTCTGCATAATGGTCTTGCCTAGGCAGTTCAAGGATCATTAAAACAGATTTCCTTTGTGTTTTAATGATACTTTGTGTTTCAAATATAGCTCAACAGTGCCAGGAATTTCTTTTGTGTTGCCCTGTTTTCCACAACTGAGCATTGTGAAGTACCCACAGGATACACAGAGGGATGCAGAGTAGCCCTAGAACTGTGAGCACAGCTCCCGTTGACATGTGTGACAGCGCCACTGCAAACCGGGGGACTCTATCATTAAAGAGTCAACACATGCCAGAAGTTACCAGATGGTGAAGTCTCAGATCCCATTGTTTTCTATTCAAAGGGAATATAAATGTAGGGAATAACTGGAAGATCTCAGATGCCACTAGGCTGTTATTGTTACCATATGTTGATTTTTTTTTAAAGCGGTTACCTTTATTATTTGTGTTGTGCTGGGTGCTATAGAAACACAGAAGAGAAAAGAGAGGTCATCCTTAAATTGCTGATTAACCAGTTTTAAGTAAATCTATTCAAGGGACCAACAGAAATTGGTTGCTTTAACAAAGCTGACCTAATAAAGGTGGAGCAGATTTGTACACCATACAGTTGGGGATATTCTGAGCTGACCTAAAAAGCATGGTCTCTTTTCACGTTATGCTGTAGTCTCTATTGTGCATAGCAAAAAGAAACCAGAGAAAATATTCTTTACATGAATATATCTCTTTAACATTAATAGTGTACATACCTATCAAGGGCAGATCAAGTCAAATTCTCTCCTCCGCTGACCTGGAGGGTTACTCTGGTTTGACACTTGAGTAACAGAATTTGATACCATGCCTTCAGAATAGGGTGCAAATAGCTTTGGATAGAAAACTGCAGTGTCTAAACAGCCTTAGAAATCTTATTCCAGTGGAAAGGACATTGGACTCAAGTAGCAAGATGATTTTTAGAATTAGTTAAAAGCACAGCAGGTGCACTTCTTGCCTGTGTTTTGTAGTAAAATAACCAATTTGTATTTAGATTTGTGCATTTAGATTGAATTACATTGACATGGTTTGAAAGTTGATTCCCTTACTGACTATTGCGTGTGGATCAATGGGAAATCTCGATATTTTAATAGGAATGAAAGGAACTTGTAGAATAGATGAATAAGTTGCAGAGAGCATCTCTTGATCTAGGCAGACAGCAGTGCAGGACTCATTATATGCGGGGTGGCTTATCTTTCAAAAACCTGAGATAGGGCTGAGCTATAAAACTGGGCTCTTAATCTAGTTCAGAACTTCTCCTAAACTTGGGAATATTTGGAATCAGGGTTTATCTCTACATCAAAACTAAAGAAGTTGTCATTAAGGGAGTACTACCAGGCATGGTTGGAAGGATAGGATACTGGACAGTGCTCAGAAGACCAGGTTTCTATTCCCAGCCTGGCCATTGGCCTGGTATGTGACCTTGTACTAGTTCACTTTGTGCCTCTTAGCCACCGTTAAAATGGGGACGATTTCACCATTACAATGGGGGCGAAGTCTTTAAACCACGATTTGAGGACTTCAATAGCTCAGACATAGGTTAGGGGTTTGTTACAGGAGTGGGTGGGTGAGATTCTGTGTCCTGTGCAGGAGGCCAGACTAGACGACCATCATGGTCCCTTCTGACCTTAAAGTCTATGATTCTACGATATTATTATTATTATTTATTATTTATTTATTAATTATTTTATCTGAGGCCTCTGTCTGTAACCCAGTTTCATTTCTAGATAAAAGAAACTGTTATTCAGTTTCCAATATTTTTGGAACAAAAGCCTCATATACATCTACAATACAGGTACAAATTTTTCCATGACATCCACACAACAACCTAATTGCAAATAAGTGTGTGTGCATGAGCCCATTCCACAGAGAAAATGTGGTTTGGAAATGTGGATCTCTTGTTCCTTGTCCCCATATATATGATAACAGCATGGCCAAATACTCTTTTACAACATGTGTGTGTAAACCTAATGGAATACATTCGGTATGGTATGCAGTTTTTACTGGTGTGAGTTTTGGATGGCAGTGTTACTCTTAAGTCTCTCTCTCCTCCCCCCCTTTTCCACATACACGCAGACTGAGTGCACGTTACATGTCTGTGTTAGAGTGAGAGAAACTGTTGTATTTTGTCACCAGGTAATTATAAAGATAATCTTCAGATCATCTGCAATTAATGTATTAATACATAAGCCTGTTCAGCCAGGTAATGGATACCAAATGGCTCAAAAATATATGTAACTCATTTGTGAATGCTGTATACTTTATATATGGGACTGATAGGATCACACTAATACATAAGAACTAAAATGAAAGCAGTCCTTTCATATCATAATTCAGACACCTAATTAACATGCAGTTATATTTTAAAAAAAACAAAACAAATACTATTATATAACATACATACATACATACATTATCCTTCCCACATGGGTACATAACTTTACAGTCTGTTTCCTTCTGGGATCTAAAAACCATCTTTATAATGGGATAAAAATATATTCCTAGTGAGACCAAAATGTGTATGTTTTGATATTTGTTAGAAGAAAAACCTTCAGATGAATTAGCTGGACAGTAATTTGCGGGGGACACAAGGGAGAATTAATATATTAAGTATATTTTATTATGTTTGGATAAAATTCAAAAATGCAATTAAATCAACGGTGCAAACCAAATGATGGATGGTGTTTTAAAATTACACACATAGCGCCCAAACAAAATGAACACCCTTGGCAACGCTGGTCTGTTGCACTTCCACTGAGATGTGTCTACAGACGTGAAGCTCACAGGCGCCATAACATCCTAGAAATCACAAAAGCTGTTGAAATTCCATTGCCATTCTGAGAACAACTTTTAGGAAAGCTGGTTTCTTGTTTTTTTTTTTTTTTTTTTTTTAAATCAGTTCTGTCAACTTCACAGCCCAGCTCTAGCCACCATTTACACTGTAAAATCAGATTCTCCTAGGTGGAAGTGCTTATGACTTTATAGTTCTTTGTAAGATAGGAATGTCAGGCCTTGCTTTAAAATTGTCAGGCCCCCTTCCATGTCTTCCTCCTCTTCCTTCAAGCAATTAAGAGCTTGAGCCTGCACTCATTGAAATCGATGGCAAAACTCCCATTGACTTTAATGGTGCAGGATCAGGGCCCTTCAGAGGTGCTCAGCAACTCTGAACGTCAGGCTCAGTATTTTTTTATGCTGTTTGGTGACCTTTCCACCCACTATTGCGGACAAGGGACAAGTATTCCAAAGAGATCAACAAAAAGGAGGCAGCAGGGTCTAGTGGATTGAGCACTGGACTGGGACTGGGGAGATGTCGGTTCAATCTGTGACTCTCACTGGCCTGCTGGGTGAGCTTGGGCAAGTCACTTCACTGCTCTGTGCCTCAGTTTCCCCATCTCTAAAATTGGGATAATTCTGACCTCCTTTGTGAGACCTAAAGATGAAAAGCACTAGGTAGTAGCTAGATATTATTACTGAAGCTCTATGGATCTATTCTGCCACACCTTCCTCAAAACACACAATCAACTCTGATAAATATTAAGTTGTGCTCATGCATCAACCTAAAAATGTTCCTTGAAGCCAAGAAACTGAATAATTCTTGGCTTGTTGCGGAGAGTAATGGATCCTCTCCTTAACTGGTGTGAATTGGCTTAGCTCCGCTAGATTTCCATGGATCTGCACCAATGTACACCAGCTGGGAGGATCTGGCCCATTTTTTAATTGAAGTTCTGTTGTGGTAATTATTGTACACTGAAACGATATATTGGCCTCTTCTGTTTTTTTCCAGAACCATTTGTTAGCTCTGTTATGTATTGGTCATTTCACGCTGGGCCTAAACCCTACTATCCTAAATGTTTATTAAGAAATCACGAAAGGGGAAGCTTGTTTGACTTCCTTCCTTTAAAAATACCCCCAAACTATGGATTATTATAGATTAAGCGGAATCAATTACTCAAGAAAAATTAATACCAAATGAACACAGCTCAAAATATAGGGTCATTATACTGCTCTCCTCACTCATGCCAGTAGCCTAAATTGAAGTCACTTGTACTGTTATCCCCATAAGGCTGGCAGGATCAGGGCCATGGTAAAGATGAAGTCCTAATTAATACTCTAGGGGCCTGAGTCTCCACTGTCTTCTGCCTTATGTTGTCCTTTGTCCATTCAAAGTGAGAGCCCAGTGCGTGTAAACCACTGCAGGCCTGATTCCCCTCTGTTACACCAGCTGTACACTGGTGTAGCTTCATTGACTTCAGTGGAATTACTCCTGAATTACACTGGTGTGATAGGAGGATCCCGGGCTAATGTTCTCATTTGACATGTTACATATTTTATTCATAAAATGTTTTTTTTTAATTTTGGGGTATTTCATCTAATTATATTGAAAACTAAATTAGTGTTTTTGTGCAGAACATCAGAATCTTAGTTTGTGTTGGACAGGAGCTCAAATAGCCCGCAGTTGTGAGGTCACACATGAATAGGTAAGACTGAAAGCAGGTCCCTACTACATTTTAAAATAACAGGTCATTGTTAAGGTGTAAATTGAAGTGTTTATAATTAAGTGCTAGAGGAAGAGGTACCAGAACTAGGGTCTGAATACAGAACAGTAACTAATTTAAAATACATGCTCATTCGCTTAGTTGACAAGTTACAGTCGCACCAAGATATTTACATATATAGTGTCTGACCATAACTTTGAAATACCATTATTATGCTATCTCAGGGCTTGTCTACACACCTGATTACGTATTCCAAAATAAGAGCATCCACACACGCAGTTAATCAGGAATAACTCCTTGCATAGATAAGTATGGCTCACAGATTAAACTCTGCAAAATCTACTTGCCTTTCCACGTCATTGTAAAGGTTGGTTAACGGTATTCTAATGAACGATTTTTGTAGTGAGAAGTAAACAAATTAATCCCCACAACCATTCATAAATCAATTCAGTATCCCATACAATGAATAGCATTTGGGTTTCTTTTTGTTGTGTGTTGGTTTGTTTTGGTTCTTAGATGCTAATTACTAGTAAGACCATCATGTTAATTCCTCTATCAAACAGCTGATGAAAACTGTTAGTGAGGCCAACTTTTGATTTGGTTAAGTTTGAAAATGTTGTACATGTTCTATGCAGCAAAATATTTTCCAAGTGTCACTAGTTGTCAGTGATGACTCCCGTTGAAGCTTGTGAGTGTCTCTCTTTAAGGCCCGTGTGTAGACTGGTTTGAAATCTTTTTCAAACAGGATTATGGGTTGTTTAAAAAGCCTGCTGAGGAATAGCATGGGGATTTTATATGGTTAGTTTAAAAATAACAAAATCAGCCCTCCTTGAAACATCAAACTATGCCAACTACAAACTAGAGCTGGTTGGACATTTTTGAATTTTCCATAACTTTTTTGAAAACTTTTTTTTCCTGTTTATCAACCAGCTAATAGATTGGTCAAAATGTTTCAGAAATGCAAAATGATTATTTAAAAAATTGTCATGACAAACGTCAAGCTTTTTTTTAATACTCTCTTTACATTTTTCAACCAGCTCTACTCCAAAAAAATGTTGAACAGGGTTGTGGCTGGCAAGTCTTCATATGTGACGAAAACCTAAATAGACTCTTCTCAGAATCCTGGAACCATGTACATATGGTGTTGGATTAATGGAATACAAAGGTAGACGGAGAATCAGGAAGCTGGTCAAGATCTTTAAATAGGCATCCCATATTGTAACAGTATAGGAAATTGCTAGTGATTATCTTGGAAGAGTATTGCATGCCCTGCTTTGCTAAATTACCAAGCTGCTAACTTCAGGACCTAGCAGCAAGATCAAACCCCAGATCAATATTGTAACCATTTTTATAAATGCAACTTTAAATGTCCCATTTGTTTCCTTTTTTAAATGATGAATTAAAAATGTGGGGTGACATTTTCAAAGGCACAAAAGGGTAATTCTGCACCCAGCTCCAGGGGCAGTTGGGTGCATGTAACTGTCCTTTTGTACCTTTTATAACCGCGTCGCTCATTATTCAGAGGTCCCTTTGGTGGGCCTGACTGTCTATGACAATTCTTAGCCATATCAGCAGAGAGATTCCAAGCAACCTTTCCTCTAAAGGTGTAGCTTTTATCTAAAAGTTCTTTATTTTTTTACCAAGTTTTGGTGATAATCCTAAACCTACTTCTTTTTTACTCAGTACCTTTTTACAGATTTGATATGAGAAGTCCATTTTTAAAGCCAGGTTGAGAGGCACAAACCAAATAAAGAAAAAATACATCTACCCTGACAGTGCTTGTGACCACTGATAAAGACCAAAAACGTTCAGAGACCTCTTGTATATCTAGATTTCAGTCACTTGGGAGGTACACTCTTTGTAAATACAGTGCATAATATTCTGAGGCTTTTATTCTGGCTATTTGTTCATGCTTTTAGTGGAGCAGTTTTCCTGTGCACACGAGTCTATCTTATGACTGTTTGTTTTTTTTTTCATTGATTGATGCATCAAGATGTTGTATCCAATCTGCAATAAATGATAGAGAGAGGTCCCCATATGGGATCTGATCCTGCTTCCATTTAAGTCACTTAGAAAAATACCATTGAGTCCCACAGTACAGGAACTAGCACATATATTTATCTCTAAAGTTAAGATGACACCATTGTTTTTGTGTTTAGTTTGAGACACACAACTAGACTAACCTATATTCTCTCTCATGCAAAAAAACAAAAACCCCAAACAAGCTCAGTAGAATAATTTTTAAATCCTTGTTATTTCTAATCTGATATAGAACCAATACTTAAGATTCAGGTGCTCTTTTCCCGTAGGTGTTGTAATTAACATAGATAGATCTTGCTAATCTACCGTACTGTTATATATTTCCTGTGTAAAGGAGGCGTATTCAGCTCTCATTCTCTACACAGAGCTTCCCTTGCCATGAATGGGAGTTCAAGTAGAGACCAAGGTCAGAGTACGTCTCTAAATGTTACTGGAACTGGTTACTTTCACCTTGCAACCTGGCTCTGTCATATGGAAGCTCCCTGAATGCAACTTTTATGGACATCAATGAGAACTGTATGGTCAGGACAGTGGCTGGCTCCTACAGCCGCAATTTGTTAGACCAAAACTTACAGGCTTGGCTTTTCAAAGGAACATATGAGTCATAAGCCCAGATGCTATTGAAATTTTTAAAGCCTTAACTCCTTTGAAAATTCCCATCGTAATCAAGATCTCCTACCTAGGATTATCACATTAGGGCCAATATTTCTACAGGTGATTAGTTGATTAGGGTTAGTACTTCCATTTAAAAAAAACCAAACAAGTTATTTGCTAAATAAAAGTTAATGGTAATACTTAACACCTTATACAAGTTTGTCCTTTCAATACTCTTGTGAGTTAGGTAGGTGTTATCCCCATTTTACAGATGGGGAAACTGAGGCAGGGCAGTGAAGTGATTTGCTCAAACCTGCTCAGTGAACTTGGAAAGGATGGGAGCTAGGAATTCCTGGCTCTCAGATTCACTTTCAGTCCACAAGACTGGGGTGAAAGCTTATCAAACTTTATTTTAGCAGCAAATTAAGCAATCTATATGGCAGCCCATTATTTTAATGCCAGTGGAAATCCTTAGTTATATCTTAAGAATGCAAATGTTTTCCTTCTCTGGTGTTTCACACACTGCCCCCTAGTACAAAAGTCCCCAGCCCCTCTTACCCCCCACTGGTTTCATACGCTTGTGCCAGCAGCTATGCTGAGGATAAACAAAAAAGGATTGAAGAATCATGTTGCAGAGTCAGAAAAGACGACTCGGGTCTCTGTTGGCCTGCATTTTGCAGATTTGCTCACTACATGTACAGTCTTGAATGTGTTTTCAAAATCCCACATTTTGCTGACAATATCCAAAGACATCAAGGGTTTGTCTCTGATTTTAATTTGTCGTATTTTGTGTGCATGTGGGGTGTTCTCATCCCGGATTTTGCCTGTATTTCCCAAACAGCTGGTTGGGTGTACCTCTCCTACCTTCCTGATATTTAAAATCCACATCTGTCAACAAATGCTTTTAGCATGAATTACAAATTTAACAGGAATTACGGATATGGTCAGCAAAACATGTAGGGCCCAGTCCTGTAAACTCTCCATATACAGCATTCTCATTGAAGTTGTTCGTTCGAAAATGGGAGCCTGTTTGCTTTTATTTAAATTACACATCCCTCTGAGCTAGGCGAGGTGTAAAGTAAGGCCTGAATGTGAAGTAAATCTTTACATTTTCCCCTCATGCTCACCCAGACTAATTGAGATATGCACAACTTAAACTCGTATCAGAATGAATATCCCTAGACAAACAGAAAAAGCGCAAGCCCAATCATGCACAATACAGATGACCTTCAGTGTTTTGTCTGCTCTTCCCGAGCTGTAGCAGCCAAGAATTGCTTTTACAACCAGCCTTTTTTGGTGCAGGTCTTGATCTGTTTTGCCCAGTGTGACTATATGAATGAAACTAAGAGAAACTTATTTCTAGCGACTCAGGAAGCAATGGGGAATTATCTGGCTTTACTGTTTTGTAAATAGAGCAAACACTAATGTTGAATTCAGTAAATAAATGTTTGCCTTCCATAAGTTTAATTTTATTGTAGATATGTTTATAAATTCCCAGCACCAGCTGTCTATTCAGTTAGTTACTTTCCATCAGTGGTATTGCAAATAGGTCTTGTTCCTCCAAGATTAAAAAATAAACTTTTTTATTAAAAAGTTAATCCATCAACATATTATAAAAACTAAAAAGCTTATATGGTACTTGTTAAATCAGTACATTGTTGTGGAAAATTGTATCTGTCACCACACGGTTATTGAACAGTGCTTTGAATTATACTCAAAATATGGCATATGTTTGGTTAACTGTATGTTTTTGTTCAGATATCACATGGGTATATGATATATATGCAAAGGCCTGTGGCATGAAAGAGGTAAAATAGGTGATCATAATGGTCTCTCATGGCCTTGAAATCTGTGCCAAGCTACATGAGCTTTCAGGTTTGTAGTTTGGAAGGTGTATTACAATTAAGCATTTGTAAGCCATGGTGAATACCTGGCCAAGTGTCAAAACGAAGCAAAATGAAGACTGTATTGCACCAACTAGTTTCTGATTAATAAGTTATATGTAAAAAATGAATCTCAACATTCCTTGGGCTCCCACAGCTCATTTATCTTCAGTGGGAGTCTTGCCTGGGTTAAGACTCCAGATCAGGGTCCATGGCTTGAATGCACTGGAAAAAATATCTGCTTTGTTGTAACTCTTTCCATGTCCAGCCCAGTAAAGAGCTGGATTTACAGAAAGTAAAACAATCGAGTATCAAAATGACCACGTTGATTCTGGAGGATGAATCTATGAATTACAGAAAGTGTATTAAGGGGCGTATGCTTCATGGGGGAAAAAAAAAAAGAACTAGTACTTCACGAGCAAAAAGCTGGGGGGTGGTTTGGGCAGTTGGATAACGTTACGTTTGAAAGAGGCATTGTTCCTTGGTTTTTAACAGAGAACCCAATATGAAAAGTTGCAGCTTGTACATGCACACAGATTGATGTTGTGTATCTGTGCGTAGACTTCTCATCCAAAACCCAAATGAGAGTGGACTAGAGACAAATGGCCCAAAATAAGGGCCCAGTCCTGCAAGGTGATGACTATGCCTCTTACCAATTGCTGATAGCCTTCCTCTCCTTTGAATTTAGTACACAGCAGCTCACAGGATCAGGCTCTAAGAGGATTATTAAAGAACATTTTCAGCAGAAAGGGACAGATCCTCAGGTGATGTAAACTGGCACAGCTCCACTGACTTCTTGACTTTAATGGAGTGATGCCGATATACCTGCTGAGGATCTGGCCCAAGATATGTAGAAGTGATTCCTTAAATATAATGATGGATTTCATTACTCACATTCTCCGATATTTAGTTACTCTAAGAAAAGTAGACTCTGACTGTAGAGGACAGAAAGGAGATCATCTGAAAAAATATGAGCTATCCTGCATGAAGGATCACTGAGTTGCGTGGTAAGACAAGTAATACATTTTCCCTAGAAAGAATAGCCTTTCTGGGAGTGGGTTGGAGTACGTATTTTTCATGAGTACAGCACTCTGAGTGAACAACTTATGTTAAGATTAGACAACAAAACTCTGCATGCATATATAGGCTAGATCTTCATCATGCTGTCAGACTTTGACAAAGTATTGCCGCATTATTGCTATTTATAATCAACAGAATTACTAACCCTAGAATCACATACACTTGGTGTTAGCAATTCTGGCAATGTAAATAGCAATCTGAATGCCTAGACGCATCGTTCTCGATGTTGATGGCAACTATAGCCATAGAAAATTTTCAAGGAAAGATAACTCAAGTCTATATGCCAGCTAGGGTCGGCTAGCCTTTTTCTATACCATTTTTAATATACTTCCTGAAATAAAGCTTCAGAAAGGTACACTGCCTCTTTAAAATTAGTCTAGGAACTACAGGTAGTTCACATTATTTTTAAAATAATAAATATATATCTATATTAAAATATATATGTATACATAAGTTGGCCTGCCTGCCTTATGGAAAGGCAGCTGCTGAACAAAGTTTGAGCTAATATTGTACGACCATGTTCTTTGTTTTGTAGGTAGTCGTCCCTTATTAGATGAGATTATGTTCTTGCTCCACAGAAGGTGCCTGTGTATATAGCTCCTTTGTATTGCTTTCTGCAGAGTCCCTTATATATTTCTTACTATTAATGCTGTGTAGAAAATGAAGTCCAGAGATTTTACTACTGATAACTAATCCTATAATGCCACTAGCAAAATAAAGATTGAGTTGTTTGAGAAACAGATCATTTATATTGTGTACAATTTATTGCCTGATGCCTTGTTTGGTGACTGAATATTCTTTCCTTCTCCTGGACCCTTTATGCTTATTTCGGCTATGGTGTTTACTCCTCACTTTAATTGACTGGCAGGCAATAAAGTATATTCTATGTTTTGAAGCCAAGTAATGTGCTTCTTAATTATCCATTAACAGGGATGGAAGGCCTGAAATGGAGTTCCAGCTTTCCCTCAGCACAGTAAGTCCTTTCCAAACGCATGCTACTGATGCTCAGAAGATAGCTTCTTGACAAGACCAGACTGAAATGGTCAAGACAAAAATCTTTTCATACTGAAAAGGAACAGAGCATGGAAGGAGTGTTGAGAGCGGACAGCCACTGTTAGAGGCTGTTGGTTTTGCTTTCTGGTCAACATTAAGAATATAGGGAAACCACATGGACGCACCTGGGTTCCAACTAATCGTATCTACTAACTATATATAAATATATAGGCCTACTGCTCGGGTGAGGTTCTGGGGTTTCCCGCAATAGAAGACAGAAATGCCCACTAGAGGCATGGCATTTAAAGGGATACATATGTCCTATTCACTACAAAGGCATAATGTGATCTGATCTGTTACCCAAGGACATGTCTAACGGGAGAAGTCTCTACCTAAGTCCCATCTGTGTATGTGTGTGTGTTTGTGAGAAATTAGCCCAGCAAATTTAGTCCAATTTTATTTAGAAGTGGAATTTTTGAACAGAAAAATATTTTGTCATTTTCTACTTTTCAAAATTTTCCAGTGGAAACTTTTTTAATCGAAAAGTTGAGCCCATTGGCTATTTCATGTGACGTTGTTTTTGTTTTTGCCCCCCTCCCCCACTTTCATTGCCATTGTGTAACTACTGATTAGTCAGCTTAGTGACCTGATATCCCATGGTATCTGGCTGTTCCCTGAATGGATGAGTGTAATCATAATGCAAGGGGAGGAAGGGGGGTTGCAAGTAGAGGTTGTGATCAGTTCACTGGGTCTGCAGTTCAGGGAGGGGTAGAGCACCTAGGCCAGACTCTCTGTAGTGGTCTAGAGTATTATCCTTCCTTGCCTGGGCCATTGATGGAGGCCGTGGCCAGTTTACATTTCCAGTATGGCAAACGGAAAATTGCATGTGGTACAACGCTACTGTTCAGATCTCCAGTGCGGTCTTGCTTTGGCTAGAAGCCAGGCAGCCTGCCAAAACCGGGCACCCCTACAGAAACAGCATTGTCCTCTGGGGCATCTGCCAAAGGCAGGCCAAGGGCTACAGTAAGGGAACTGCAGCTTCTCTGCTGAAACCAGAAAGGAGCCCTCCACTCCCTCTCCTCCCTGGCTGGAGTGATGAGAGCTCTGCCTCCTGGGTCAGTCTGATAATCTGCTACCAAAGAAACAGCGGCCTTTGCTACACTACGTGGCAGAGAGTAAGGAAGCCAGAGACGGAGAGGGGGAAGGGAGCCTATTGAGTGGAGAGGAAGTGGTGAAGGTCACAAGTGCTGAGAGGAGGAGTGCGATCAAGCTAGCAGAGCACCTGTCAGTCAGTGAGGGGGGAGGGGGCCATGGAGGCCTGGCTCACTATGGAGCACTCTTGCTGTGGCTCAGCAGTGTCACACAGGAAAGTAGGCCTGTTGCCTGTCGGGGAGAGGGAAGCTACCACCCACGTAGCAAAGGGGGAGGGTGCACAACGTTCCCCTGGTCCTGGGTACTTTCTTTAACCTTTCACCTATGCAGCAACCTGCAGAGCCCACTAAATAGCTGAAGCACACGTGATGGGCATGCAGTGTTTTGACCTGGGCTACAAGGATAAAACCTGAGTAATCTGTCAGCTAGGAGGAGCCACTTTACGTGAGAAAAGGGGAGAGCCAGGGCTTCTGTCACCTGACTGTTGTTGCTCTGAAGTGGCAGGTCCCAAGCCTGCCTTTCCTCTCCTGAACAGGTCGTGCCAGGGTGGCGAGAGCTTCAGTGAGGCAGGGCCTTTTGAGCTGCAAGGGTGGGAGCTATGCTTGATCACAGACAAGCTGCAGATTACAGGCCAGTGGTGTAACTTGACATTGACTTCCATGGCGCAACACAAAGTTATGCCAGCAGAGGATCTCGTCCTACATCTCACCCTGGATGGGCCTGGGCTGCCTTAGCAGTGTGATCGTTTGCTGGCAGAACACACAGGGACTGCTGAGAAACAAGACGTTGCCAGCAGTACATTAGAGAAACCAGAAGCTGTCCCTAAGGAGTGGGTGATGCCCTCCTCTCTCCCTTCCCCACTTACTTTGAGGCCCAGAGAGATTAAGTGATTTTCCCAGGATCACACAGAGAAAGAGTGAAGAGCTGAATTCAGAGCTCCCCAACCCTAAGCCAGTGCCTTAACCACAGGATCATCCTGTCACTAATCTGAGCTGGATGAATGAATTGAACCCCTCCCCCACAATAGAAATGTCACGCTGTCTGGAGTGACACCACTGGAAGTAGCTACCTTGGGGCAGACTGTCAGAAACAGAGCAGACACCCCAAGCTGGTGGTGTGTTCTGTAATTAGATTTCATCAAGTCAATAATCAATGTGAACGTCTGGATTACTATATCAGTCTTATCGTAGAGTCACAGACCGTCCCCTTAGACTCTCCAGCCTACCTTGCCACCCGGGCAAACTGAACTTTGTGGTGATGGTTATTTAAACCAAAAATCACATCAGATTGTTCCCAGTCCCAAGAGACCAGCCACTTACCCCAGATCAATTGGTACCCTAGATCTTACACCAAAGACAACACTGACAGCCAATTCTATAGTAAACTAACAATAGAATTTATTAGCTAAGAAAAGGAAATGAAACTTATTGAGAGGATAAAGCAGGTAAAGTATAACAACAGGTCAGTGACAGTTTGTAATTCCAAATGGTGGCAGTGCTGTAATAAACTGCCAGGCTCCCAAAAATCTTTTTTAGGGTACCCAGATTGTCTCTGGGGATCTCCACTTTGCATCTGGTGCACATCCCTGTAAGAGTCCAAACAGTCCAGAGATGAAGGATCTTTCTTGGAATCCATTCTTATATCATCTTCTGATAGAACACAAGTTGACAATGTCTTCCCATGTGGGCTTTTCCTTTGATGATGGTAAGTGAGGAATGCACTTAGAGACTTTGACTTCCATCATCCCAAATGCCGACCACTTGCTTTGAAATTAGTATTTTCTGTTAACGTCCTTCATTAGCATTTCACAAGATTTCTTTGATGGGGTATAGTTAAGGGGTATATCTACCATGTAAATGTTTGCTATTACGTTGTAACAGAAGCATCAGTGAAAACAATACAAGAAACATTCCACCAGTTTTTGTGAAGTTTAAACACCTGAATACACTCTAACATTTACCCTCATTTTGCTCTATCCCAATACACAAGTGAATTGGCCTGTTACCCTGATCTGACCTGGTCTGCCAGCAGCACAAGAGACATCAAACTATCAATGTGGTTTTAGGAGAGTTCTGCCAGAGGAGGGAGGTGGGCAGAGCAGCAGCCTGGGAAGAAGAGATCTGGGGTCTGTTCCTGCCTCTACCCCTTTATAAATTTGGGCAACTCATTTGTTCTTCGTTGTGTGCATTGGGTTGGGGATGTTGGGGATTTGCCTCCAGATGAGGATAGGAATGTCTCTACTCGGGGGTTCTGCTAGCAGCTTTAGATTAAAGCAGAAACTCTGCAGTAACACTGCTGGCAGAGGCTACCAAAAAAAACCAGGGCCTCCTCTGACTGCCTTCACCATATGGCCCCAAAACCCTAGATAGCAGACTTGCTTTTTGGATGACAGCTGGCTAAGGTGAGGTTGTCCGAGCACAAGGCAATGGCATCCACTTACTGACTGCCATTGCACCTTGGTTTATGCTGGCAGTCGGTGTAAATCAGACAGAAAGCCAGCCCCTGGGTAGTCGTATTTACCCACGTCACAGGATTCAAGTTTGTGAAGCACTTGGAGATCCGTGGATAAAAACAGTGTGGAAGTACAAAATACATCATGCTGTTGTGTCTTGGCAAACACACAGCCCAGCTCTCTGTTGTGAGTACAGCTGGTTGCAACTTGGAATAGCCAGTCCACAGGAAATTCCAACACTAGCAAGAAAATTGTTCTCAGTTGGAACCAAATGTCAAAATTTTGAAATTCCCAGAGAAACAAAATTGCCCCGGGGGGGGGGGGGAAGGGGGGAGGGATGGAATTGTTGCAGGTTGATTAAAAGGTTTCATTTCAATAAAATTGAAATTGTTTGAATTTCAGCTTTATTTTATATTTTAAATTAGGGTGTAATCATTTTTCAGTGATACAATACTATAATATAAAATAGTGATTGGTATTGTCATTTGTATTCTAAATGGGAATGGGTAATAGAGTTTGTAAGTGATAGTTGGTTTGCTCATGGCTGGTAACTGCTATTTTAACTGGGCATTCGTAATTGATATTGTAATTGGTTTGGTATTGTAACTGATGAAAAATTGAAACATTCCATTCCAAAAAAGGTCAAAATGGCATGTTTTGAACATACCAAAATGTTTCATTTCAATTTTTTTTAATGAACTTTCATCAGAGTCAAAAGGGTCCCATGGTATGTGTAGCTTTTTGACACAATATTTTTTCTGCCAGAATAATGTTCCACTGGAAAACTTCAGAGGCTCTCTAGTGGTGAGCAGTGTCTCCCCTTTGAAGTTTTCTGACCCTCTATATTATCATTTACTAGAGATACAGGACTTCGCAACTGAACTGTGATTTGCACACAGTGTGCTTTGTGGGATGGCTTGATCCCTCACCCTTGCTGAAGTGCTCTTCTGAGAAACATGCAGTGGGCTTGGTGTGAACAGAACTGCATGCTGTAGAAGAGAAGACACCTGGCAAGAGCTCTATTTAGTGCAAACAAATAGTTTCTGATTTAAGTTTTCTTGCTATCATGGGGGGGAGAGGGGGTGCACCTGTGGGATGTAATGAAGGCTTTTGACATGGTCAGAATCCACAAATTCACCTTCCTTCTGTCCCTAGTTAGAACACACGCAAACACAGAAAATCAAGGACTTTGTAATGTGTGTGCAAACTAACTGAGATAAATGCTCCGGTGTGACCCTTTTATCTCACATAACCTTCCCCTTTTATAGTTAAGGATTAATAGCAGATGGGGAGGCGGCGAATTGGTAAGTGGGAGGTTGCTTCCTAGCAGCTCAGTGAACAAAGTGGGAGGTTGCTTCCTAGCAGCTCAGTGAACAAACCACGTTTGAGTATTTAAATGTCAAGTCTATCTGTTAAAAAATTTCAGCCTTTCTAGTTCTATCAATGGAAGGGTTGTGATTCATTTGGCTTTAGCAAGGCATTCCCTGCAGTTATTACTTTAACATTTTTGTTGCTGGGTCCCTTGGAGGCCACCTAGACCAGGTCCCCATTATGTTAAGCACTGTACAAATAGAGAGTGAATAACAGCTCCTGCCCCCTGGATCTTAGTCTAAAGAGGAGATTTTCAAAGGGCTGATTTTCACTGGGAGTTAGTCACCTAACTGTTGTTTGTGCCTTTGAAAATCTCCCCCTACCAGATTGAGTGTCTCAAGAAATCCAGATTGGGAGAGGAGCAATAATTAATTGAAATTGATTTATATCTGAGCACTACCATGTGGATAAGAAATTAGCCAAAGAACTGTAAACAAATAATGTGACCTCCATAGAGACTAATGAGGAAGCCATGGAGTCCCTGGAGGAGCACAGGTGCCATGCATCCTGAGGAATAGATGTTATTCAGATGAGGGCCCTGAAAGAATGCGGTGCTGCCTTTTTTCTACTACATCTGTACAGTGCCTGGCACAATGAAGCTTTGATACCTGCCTGAAAGGGGCCTCTGTGCACTGCTCTAACACAAATGATAGCTAGAATCATTCTAATGACTAGGCTGTGGAACTGACTTTCAAAGCAGAAACACATTCCACATAAAATAGGAGCCAAATCAGAGCACAGGCCACTGAGCCTAACCTGAAGACTGGGGAGATTGTCAGATCTTAACAACAAAGCACCTTTCGGCCAAACTTTTCCATTTCTTGCTTTCAGCCCACTTCAACTTAGCTTTAAGCAATTCTTATGAAACAGAATGGCTGACCCTTTAACAAATAGCTGTTTAAGGGGAATTGAGCCCAGCCCGGCTGTGATTAATCAGTGGCCTCCCAGCTGATGCTGAGAGGCCAGGGATCAGGTAACAGCTTGAAGATCCTCAAGAAGCCAGCAACCAGGGTCAGGGAGATGAGCCAAAAGGGAGTTCCCCCCCATGGACGTGGCTGAGGATGCCTGCAACAGCGGAAGTCCTCTGAGGCAGGGACCATAGGAGAGGGAGGTGGCAGGACCTGGTTTACCAGTTTTGATTGATGCTGAACTGTGTGTGTGTTTGAATAACAAATACATCCTTGGGGAGAGGGATTGAAATACCGACACTGGTAAGAGCTTCACTTGATGCACAGGCTGGTGAGTTGCCCTGCCAGCTTGTACAAGAGAGGGGAAACTGAGGTAGAAGCTGCATCCCAGGCTGGAATGGGGAGGATCAGCTACACTATTCCTCCTTGTTGTTAGTTATCAGAGGGCCAGTTCAGGGTGGATTTGATTTAAATCACTAGTCAGGAAGACTCGATTTAATCATGGTTTTCTGCATAAAAGTGTATTCTTGTTGGTTGTTATAACCTTAATGCATATTCTTCAGAACTCAGAGATAGATGTAGGTTTTGTTTTTAGAAGATACTCTATATGTTTTTAAACAGTGATTTATTTTGAGAACTTTTCAGATGAGTTTTACAGCTATATCAGAAAATGAACGATTGTTTGGTTATTTCATTTACCAAAGGTAATTGAAGCAGATATTTATGAAGTCATTGGGAGGTGAACTATCTCCAATTTAACAGGTTAATCATTAATATTTGGAGGATTTTCTTGCCATGCTGTACTAGGAGGAAAACATCACCAGAAAGACATTTAAATTGTTTTATTTAACTAAAACAATAAAGTTAAGTATTCTGGATTTTTTTCTTCAATAGCAAACATAATATTTAAAAAAAAAGAATATGTCCTTTGTTTCTCACATTTATCTCCAGACTTCTCCTTGTCCAGATCTATTCCACCCCCAGCAATCTTCTAGTCATTGAACTTTTTGAAACTTCTCACTTTTAGAGAGAGGTAAGGGATTGACTGTGTACACAAATTTGCAGAAGGACAATAGAGTTGAGGTCTGTTATTTCTCACTTCTATATATTTATTTAAAACATTTTTTGCTGTTAACAAGCATGTTACCTCCGGAGACACACATCCACAGTTTGAGAACTGCAAAACTTAGCATCTCTGATGGTATCTTCTAGACTGAGCACTGAGTCCCATTGGGTAGATAGAAAGATTAACCTAAATAATAATCTATACAGAAGCCCCTGGAACCCCATAAGATTGGGTCCCTAATCCATGAACTATTGGAACTCATTTACAAAACTTTTCTTAAACATTACATGAATATATTGTCTCATACTATAGAATTAGAATTTATAATCCCTATTCCATGATGAGATATCTTTGAGCTATAATGTATCTTAATTAAAACTATCTTTAGATAGGTCTTTTCTTCAAAAAGCATTTTATCAAAAATATCCAATTTAAATAAAATCATTGATTTTTATCCACCCTAGGCCCGTTATTTGTCAGTTAACCAAGCTACAAGGTGCAAGAAAACAGCCAATCAGGTCCTCTGTGCCCAATTCTCCATTTGTAAAACAGAGCTAAGAAAACTCATCATAGTGACCTCAGAGTGATGTCCTGGGGCTTGTTAATGGATGCAAACTGATTTGAAATCTTTGCATAGCAGGTCCTCTCTGAGAGCTGAGTTGCTATTAAGAGCATAAGTACAGACTAGAGTGGACTTTCAGTGAAGCAGTCTGTATGAAGAGATGAGGTGTTCTCATTATGTGGAAGGCCTTTTCCACTAGGAGCCATTGGCATCTTAGAATGAAATCTTGCCCCCAGTGAAGTCAAAGCCGTAATTCCCATTGACTTCAGTGTGGCCAGGATTTTACCCTTCATGCAGAGGGGAAAGAGGTACTGTACCATATTGGGGGCAGGTTGCTTCCTGTAAATGAAGGCAATACATTAATACTTGAGTACCTCTTGGGGGGGTTGAAGTTTAATTAATGTTTGTATAATGCTTTGCAGATTAAAAATACTATATATTAATATTATAATGGACTTGAATAATCCAATATGAGGCCTGACATCACTGAATCTAAATGGTTCTGTGAATTCAAGACAATTGCTCAGTTCTTACTGGTACCTCTCCAGCCCCTCTCCACAGAAGAAAGGGAAAGAAAAATGGTTCCTTTCAATCCTTCCACAAGAAGTGCCTGGGTAAGCCTCTGGCCTAAACTCCTGAAGGGGTTCAATATTTGGAGAGAACTAGAAAAGACAATATTATGCAACTCCATTTTAGGTGTCATTTTCAGTACTTTTTGTGGCTAGAAGTGTCAAAAGACTTGTAGCTAATTTTCTAAGCTTTACTTGTGGTGAACTATTTTGGACAGTGAGCTCTCTGGAAACTGGTTATTCTGTGGTTGGTTGTGCAATGGGTTTGCGTTCTGCTAAGAGGCTATCACTCCCCATACAAAGGACATGTGCTTTGCTTTGAAATCAACGGTATTTTTTACTGTGCAAAAAACTGAACAAGAACCTTTCACTTAGAAAGATGCCACAGATGTAGTTGTCTCATTCTTATTTTTATACCTGCTGGAAGAAGAGTGAGGCTTAGACTTGTGAATGTTCAGCCCCTCTGAAGTTTTTGTTTCTCTACAGCATCTTTCCCCTGACAACAGCCTTATGACTTGCAGGGCTCCGAGTCAAAAGCAGCACCCCAATATGATGGAAGAGTTTTGACCTGATCGAGACTATCTCCTGTTTGGCCCTCATGCAGGAATTTGGGAAAAGTCTGGTGGCGAGATGATTCCTTGTGTATTGATCTTGCTGCCGCAAGAGGCATAGAGATCAGTTCACTTGCTGCAGAGTTTGCTTGAGATGAAAAAGAAAGTGGGGATCTAATAAGTAACTTGCTTGGTATGTAACAAAGGCGGGCCCTGAGTGATGTTTATAATTGTAGCTCTAAAACTTCTTGGACTGAACTAAGCCATCTCCTCCACAGTGAAGAGCTGAGGTAAGTGGTGTCCCTGAAGTATTATTTGGTTTGAAAAATTCTTGAAGAGCCTCCCAGTAGGATTTGTGGTGGCAAACAGCCTAATTAGTTTTAAGATAGAGCTTGATAAATTTATGAGTGGGATACTGTGATGGAGGTGAGGTTGGGTTCGGTGGCCCAGGGATTCCCTTTTAGTCCTATGTCTTCTGTTCCTAAATCTCATGCTTCAGGGCTTCAGACAGTCACCTGCAGGGGTCAGGAAGGAGTTCTTTTCCCTCCTGATGTATTCAGGATTAATTTTTTTTTGCCCTTCCTCAGAAGCATCAGAGATGGAAACAGCTGGAGATGGGACATAGCACTGGTGGGCCAGTGCTCTGATGTAGTACAAAGAGAATTCTCTTTTCAGGTGCTTGGCTGGTGGGTCTTGCTCACATGCTCAGAGTTGAACTGATCAGTGTTTTCAGGATCAGGAAGGAATTTTTCCCCAGGTCAGATTGGCAGGAAATTTGGGGTGCTCATTTTTTCTTTTACCTTCCTCTGCAGGATGGGGTGCATATGGCTTGCTAGGATCATCTGAGTATATCTCACCAAATCAATTCCCTGCCATTGCATGGGCCTCGGGCACTGGCACATCTCAGTCACTCCTTTTCTCTGCAATAGTTTACAGTCTTGGGGGCTGTATTGCTTTTGTTTAATCCAGGTTATTGGGCTCAAAGCGGGTAACTGGGCGGCAGAATTTAGAGGCCTGTGATGTGCAGGAGGTCAGTCTAGAAGATCTGGTGGTCCCTTCTGGCTTGAAACTCTGTGAATCTAGATGAATGGGAATCAGTGAGTTTCTACCAAATTTCAAACCTTGTTTTACATTGGATCCACTCCTTTCCTATGTTGGGTCTAGCACATTGTTTTTCAAACTGCAGGTCATGACCCAGTACTGGGTCACAGAATGTAAGGAACTGGGTCACGGCAGCTCTGGTCAGCACTGTCGACCGGGCTGTTAAAAGTCCCATCGGCAGTGCTGTCCAGCTAAGGCAGACTAGTCCCTACCTGTTCTGACACTGCGCTGCACCCCGGAAGTGGCCAGCCGGTCCGACTCCTACATGGGGGGGCACGGGGCTCCACACGCTGCCAATGGGAGCTGGAGGGGGCGGTGCCTGTGGGCGAGAGCCACACGGAGCCGCTTGCTCACCTCCGCCTAGAAGCCGGACCTGCTGCTGGCGGCTTCCAAGGTGCAGCGCGGTCCGCGGTGCCAGGACAGGCAGGAAGCCTGCCTTAGCCCCCCCGCTGCACCGCTGACCGAGAGCCACCTGAAATAAGCCTGTGCCCCAACCCCGTGCCCCAGTCCCCTGCCCCAGCCATGAGCCCCTCCCGCAACACGGAGCCCATTCCTGCACCCCAAACCCCTCATCTCCAGCCCCAGCCCAGAGCCCTGACCCCCTCCTGCACCCCAACCCTCTTCCCCAGTCCTGAGCCCCTCCCACACCCAAAGCCCACATTCCCAGCTCCGTTGTGTCATGGGCATTGACAATTTTCTTCAGCTGGGTCACCAGAAAAAAGTTTGAAAACCACTGGTCTAACGGATCCCCAAGAGGGTACAGTTTCATCAGAAATGTGTGCACCAGGTTCCCTAACTTTGTGCCATGTTCCCCTGACCCATTTTGCAGGAAGTTTCCCATCTAAAGGGAAACAGTGCCATTTTCCTCAGGCCAGGCTTCTCAGTGGTGTATATTATACAGCAGTATTCTGTGGGCGGACATCACACAACTCATTTTTAGTCACCCCGAGTGTTAAACTTACAGTCCTTTCTCTTGCTGTGCATAGATCTAGGTATTGTGAGAGTCGAATTTGTCGTTTAAACTTTCCTGCCACCCCACAGTTGTTCAGCAAGGATATATTCCGGTCTCATTCAATACGAGATAATATACTCTGTGCACCCAGTGTGTACTTTACACAGTCAGCATTCAGTTGTCTGGAGAATACTTATGAAACTTAATTTGGTCTCTTACAAAACAAACACATAAATGCCAAACATGAGATTCAGATATGGGTTAATTATGGATTGAACATTCAGCTCATATTTCCGAAGTGCAGAACTGTAATTCCTTCTTGGCCAAATCTACCCTGTGAAATCCACATTCAGAGACAGGGAGGATTTGCAAAGTAATGAAATGTATAAATATTCACCCAAATTCAGAAGTGACATGCAAAAGTCTCCTGGCTGGCTGAAGTCCTCATTCAAAATTCTTCAGAGGTATATGAGTAATATTGTGATCTGGGTTGCATGGAACAGATGAGCAACGCGGCTTGAAATTAAATCTTTGGAATGAAACCATTTGTACAATCATATCTTAAAATATTGAGTTTCTATTATGATTTAGCTGCCTTGAAAACGCTGGTACTGTAAAGATGAAAGCAACAGTACATCTAAATCAGGAAGTTACATATTCAGGATTCAACTTTGCAACAAGGCAAGGCTCATTCTTGTTTAATACAGTCATGTGCTAGCCGCATAGGGCTCATCGGCAGGAGCTCTGCTCCCTACCGCTCTTATTCTTAGGACAATGTCAGGAATTCCAGCTCCTCTATTCTAGGTTCTGCTATATTGTAGATGTCAAAAGGTTCTAAAGGCAGGAGACCTCAAAATGCGTGATAAAAAGCTCGAGATCTCAGTCATTAAACCATGGATGAGCTGAAAATAACACCCAGTTGCAAGAAAAGGTAAGTTTGCAGTCACTCATCTGACTAATGGGGTAATTGACTCCCGGCTTGAACGGGCTGTACTTTACTTGGCTGGTGTGTCAAGTTCATTAGCAAGCCAGTGCAATTTCGACAAGAATGCTCTAGTGACTGAAAATTCATGATGGAGGACAACAGGGAATGAATACGGTGGAAATGGTATGTAGGCATTTTCTTTCTGTGACTTTTGTGCTTGGACGATAACATTAATGCTGAATCTGAATTTGGATGTGAACTATTAAGAGGGTAAGTTAGAAATCTGAATCCTGAAGTCTAACTTTAGCAGCATTTTGATCCACACTTGTTAACTGCCAGGTCCACCCAGCTCTGGTTACAATTAATTTTGGAACAAAGAGAAGTGAATGTTAAAGAGAAAAGGGAAACAAAGAAAAAGCCAAGCAGCAGGAGCAATTAGATGAAGTCCATCTGTGGCTCATAACTGAGTGAGTTAGTTCTTCATTCTCCTTCGGATTATTCATCTAGCCAGCATATTCATCTAAGTGTCACAGGTTTGGAGACAGGCTGGCAGTGACCTGTTCACTTTTCAAATTCACTAACTTTATTTTTCTTCATGTCTATGCCAGGCCATTATAACCAACTGAAAAAGTTATTTGGTTGCTAAAAGGACTGAAGGATAGTCTTTCTGTTAAAGTTTAATACAAACACCCAACATATGTGTCTACAGCCGATGAGACCCGGGGTCTATGCTTGGGTGGCTAGCCCTTCACATGTGGCTGTACTGTCATTTTAAGTGACCTGGCTCAAGAATGTCTACATACCTCCGACTGCTGTGTAAACATACACCTAGTTACCAGCGTGAAGAAAATTGTATAATGTCTTTGGGCCAGAGCCTCAGGTTGTGTAAATCAGCACGGCTCCATTGAGCTCAACGGGACTGCCCTGCTACACAGCCGCTGAGAAGCTGAAACTTTTAGTCCCACAAGTTTCGGGGGTGTGGTTTTTGAGAGAGAATTTTTTAAAAAGAAATTTCCTGTTGTCTGTGTCAAACTCGATTAACCAAACAAGAGAAGAAAAAGAGATGGCAGATAATTTTGAAGCTTTAAATCCATATGCAGTTTGGGTATCCTTTGCTTTAGCAGGAGGTAAGGTGGTATTAGTCTGAACGGGTATTCCCATTCTTGGAAGTAATAGAATCTCTTACAATGGGGACTACCCACACGTAAGTGTGATACTAATAGTAAAATAGATTTTGTAAAAAACCCGCTAAAGGCTCCCAGAGGATTGTAAAAATGTTCATAGGGTTAAACAAGGTAAGACTCGATCCTGCACATTGTGACTAACTCTCTGAGTGGTCTCATGAACTTCAATTGGATTACTCACAATGCACAAAGTTAAGCAGGTGCTGAAGTCTTCAAAGGATCAGGACCTTAATGCACATTACCATTTGCTGTGGTATTGTGAGATGATAAATGGTGCAATTCAGGGCCACACAAAGACAACTTTAACAATACTAGATTTTAAAATATTAGCTTTGTACCCTGTATGCAGAGCGGTTGTAGCTGTGTTGGTCCCAGGGTATTAGAGAGACAAGGTGGGCAAAGTAATATCTTTTATCAGACACATAGACTTTAAGGTCAGATGGGACCACTGTGATCATCTATTCTGACTTCCTGTGCATTGCAGGCCACAGAACCTCACCCATCCACTCCTATAATAGACCCAACAACCTTCTGTTGTTGAGCAAGACAAACTAGAGATCACCTCGCCCACATTGTGTCTCTCAGCTTTGTATCTTTACAACAATCTTCTTAGAATCTTTCTTTACTTAACTTTTAACTGGTTGGTTTACTTCTGTTTGTCACAGTCACAATAGGAGCACAAGACACGCATCCATCAGACCATGCTAGTTCTCAAGGAATAGGAGATAATCTGTATTAAAATTGATTTGCAAAGAAAAAGAAATTGTGGGGAAGATTCCCCCTCTACCTCCCACAAATTTTTCTTACATTAGAAATTCAGATCTTTCCCACCCTGATTTCCTGGAGCATTCTAAGGATAGCGGTGTAAATGCCAGTCCCTGAGCTTACAAACCAAAGACAAGATGTAACTGGGGGTAGTGAAACAAATGAGTGGGTTGGCTGAGGGTGGGTGCAGACTAGAAGATGGAGTAACAGTCATAGGATGTTTTAGCATAAATGAGAGTTGTGTGCACAATTAATAAGCCAAACAGTAACAGTCATCACAACTTAACACCCACCTAAACTGTGAACTTTAGCAATTTGTATTTCTGAGTAATTGAATCTTATTTACATATGTTTCAATCATTAAAAATTCAGTACCCTACGTGCTTTCAATTAAGGGCAGAGAGAACTCAGTCTTCATCTGAAACCCTAAAATTTGCTAGAGGACTTTTTGTTGAAGGTCAGATGAGACACCTGATATTTTTCTTATTTTTTTTTAAACCCGCCAGGCATCATGAAGAAGAAAAGATACAACCTCCTTTTTGTTCTTTCTGGCAGGTCACCCTTAAGTTACTACCTAAAGCCTCATGGACAATAAGACATTCATTAAGTTACAATATGCTGTTGCACATAAAATAGTCTTTTCCCCCATTTTACTTTCTCGAAAACTTGGCACACAGGCAACTTGGATACTCATCTTGGGCCCAGAAGTGATCAAGCAATGTAATCAAGTCTAGTGTTTTTCAGCATAGGTACAAAATATCCTCCTGGCAGTTAACTAAGTATATGCTAAATTATTTATACAACCAACTGCATTCCAAAGTATATATGTCATTAATTATCAAATTTGGGATCTTGTAGAAAGGTTTGTGTGTTTGATTTACAATCACTTGATTAAGGGTGGTAGTTTAGCATGTAATACTGCAAAGTAACTATCCAAAATGAACTCAAGTTGTGTAAAGATTAATTTTAAGGGCTATGTTGATATAAGTGGCTGAGAAGGTCCCAAAAGTTGTTACCAGGATAACTTGTAGTATACATGTTAGGAAGTTGAAAAATAGGGATGCTAAATTAAACTGTACTGGAGTTGGAATATATAAGGTGGTCAGAGAACTCAAATCTGCTTGTCATATTTCAAGGCAAAAGCCATTCTGTCAGTCTTTTAAAAAGAAATGCATTTTCTACCCTATTGGAGAAACA
The DNA here is from genome assembly GCF_965152275.1 of Natator depressus. NCBI lineage: Eukaryota > Metazoa > Chordata > Testudines > Cheloniidae > Natator > Natator depressus. Next base: position 190,964,585 of record NC_134234.1, on the reverse strand, counting down.
GTGTTGTGTGTTCTTGAATCAGGAAAGCTTCAGCTAGGAATGAAAAGAGGAACATCAAATTTAGGATGAAGTCCTTTTTTTAAGCATTTTACTTTCATAATTGCTTCCTCCTGCTAAATTGAGAACTATATGCTTCTGCAGCTGAATTATGGATGTGAACACTTCTGTTTTGACTGAGAAAATAAATCAACATTGTCATAAACATACAGCTAAGGGTAGCATAAAATCCCTCCTTTACCTGTAAAGGGTTAAGAAGCTCAGATAACCTGGTTGGCACCTGACCAAGAGGACCAATAAGGGGAGAAGATACTTTCAAATCTGTGGGGGGAGGTTTTTGTGTGTGCACTCTCTCTCTTTTTTTTTTTTTCCCCTCTCCTGGACAGCGAGGAACCAGGGCAGGGAAAATACATCTCCTAAAGCCATACCTGAACTAAGCATATAAGATTACAAATTGTAAGCAATAGGAAGGAAATGCGTTAGATTATCTTTTGTTTTAGCTTGTGAATTTTCCCTAGGCTAAGAGGGAGGTTTATTCATGGGGTTTTTTTGGTAACTTTAAAGTTTTGCCTAGAGGGGAATCCTCTGTGTTTGGAATCTGATTACCCTGTAAAAGTACCTTCCATCCTGATTTTACAGAGGTGCTGCTTTTACTTTTTCTTTATAATAAAGTTCTGCTTTTAAGAACGTGATTGGTTTTTAGTGTCTAAAAACCCAACGGGCTGGTCTGTGCTCACCTTGTTTACTGTCAAGCCTCCCCAGGAAAGGGGGTGAAAGGGCTTGGGGGGATATTTTGGGGAAACAGGAACTCCAAGTGGTTCTTTTCCTAAATCTTTGTCTAACTCACTTGGTGGTAGCAGTGATACTGTTCCAAAGACGAGGAAGAATTTGTGCCTTGGGGAAGTTTTTAACCTAAGCTGGTAGAGATAAGCTTAGGGGGTCTTTCATGTGGGTCCCCACATCTGTACCCTAGAGTTCAAAGTGGGGAGGGAACCCTGACAAACCTCAAAAACTGAAGCTATAGCATTTGTTAACCTTTTGGCCACATTGCAAAACCAATGCTTTTCTGCGGTCATGTAAGGAAAGGGGGGAGCTGAAGAGCTACAGCATTGATGGATTATGGTGGTTGTTATTTTTGTTCCTGAGGGGACTAGCTTTACTGTTGCCTATATGACAGTTATGTGCATGACAAGTCTTTAAATTATTGTGTGAAGTATTGAATTTTTTTGTAAAGCACTTGGAGCCGCAGAAGTGTACCGGGGGAAAAAAGTCTAGTCAGAAGTATTTTCTCTCTGTGTGTTCTATATAAGTCTAGTATCTGCTAATATTAAAGGAGGAAAAAGCATGTGGTTTTCATAGTTCTAAGGTTTGTTTTACAGAGGTAAAATGTGTTTATGCAGATGTTTAATAAAGGCTTTTTCCTCATACCAAGTAAGTAAACTATCCGTGCTTCCATAACACTGGGTATGTCACTTTACCTCCATTGACACACAGAAATATGAGTTTTGACAGCTTGTCCAAACATGTCATTGTTTAAATTTAAGGCTTAAGCTATATCCATGCATAATATAAAAATAACAGGACCTCCTACTACCATGAGATTACACACACACACACAATTTGATGCTGCACCAAGCACTGCTCCATGCAGCAGAGAACTGTCAGGGAGCTGGGAATTGTTGGTGCCCTGTTTGCTTCAGACAGGCTCCTTCCATGCACCCTCTCCTAGAGCTGGCAATAGGAATTGGTATAGGAGCTGATTAGGCTATCTCTACACCAGCTGAGGACTCTCCACAAAAAAGGAATCATCATCGGGGAAGATCTATCAAGTTTCCATCCCTTTTGCACCATCAGAGCACATAGCCCAGGGGAGAGAACCTGTCCCAGTGCATTTTATTGATCAACTAGTGATGAAAAATACTTTGACAGAGCTTCGCTTTATCAGTGTTACACAATGTTGTTAGTGTGAACCAGTGGAGTTAAGGCCCAGTCTGCACTAAATCTTTTCCAAGGTTGTCAACTAGACTTGGATCCCTGGTGAAGAAGCCTTAATCAAAGGATTAGGGATAGGTTTGTTGCATGAAATCCTGACCCCCATCAGAGTCAATGGCGAGTTTTGCCATTAACTTTAATAACACCAGGATTTCACCCATTAACTTTGAGAAAATTTTTCTTTTGCAGAGTCTCTTTTCCTCCAGTCTCGAGCACAGGAGATATTTTCTTCCCGTGACTAAATTAGAGTTTACTTTGATAGATGTCTTGTTTCTCCCTCCCCATCCCCTTAATAACCATGCTCAGATTCAAATGCCCCCTGGTATGTCTCCATGACAGCTGCCAGCTTGGCCACATGCTGTAGACCTCCAGAGCTAAAAGCATGAGCTGCCAGAGCTTGAGCTAAAGAGCCAAGGTTCTTCACTGGGGCTGTAACAACTCATCTCCTCTGTAGAATGGTGCAGATGGCCACCTGGAGCACATGTGCATAAGCAGGAGTCACTTCAGTTTGTTGTTGTTATAATTCTTATTTATTTGCATTGTGCTAGCATCTAGAGGCTCCAGTCGGGCATCATAGCCTTGCTGCCATAATGTCAGTTGGGCATAACAAATTTGGCAAGCATAAAATGGATGCATCAAATTTAGGTACTAATCCTGCAAGCGCTCAGTGGGGATGAGTGACATTACTCTGATGAAGAGTCCTGTTAAAGTCAAAGGGACTATTTATGTGGGTCAAATTACTCATGTATCTGTTTCCTCTTAGAGAAAAGTCAGGGTAACATAATCTGCTATTACAGAATTAAATAAGATCTGCAAATGGAAGCCTTCTGGGTGTATTTAATACTATGAGACCTGAAAAGCTTTTGATTTGGTCAATGATATATATTTCATCACTTATCAATGTAGTTACCTCCTTTATTGAACATTAGTACCTTTTTATTCTCTATTGCACCAGCCAACCAAAGTGGTTTGAGGGATTGTCTACACACAGAGTTGCATCAGGTTAAGTTAAGAAGTGATTTCAAACTGGTTTAGTTAAACTGGTACAATAGGCTGTACAGACACACTTATTTTGGTTAAACCCATCTTTAGTTTGTTTCGATTATGTCAGTTAGAAACAGGCTTAAGCTAAACTGAAATAAAAAGATTGTGTGTCAGATAGTGCGTCTCAACCTTAACCGCAGCAGAGTTGCTGCTCCATGAGAATAAGCCATTCTGAAACCAAACCAAACAGGAGTGGTGTACCTGTCTGTCTAAACCGGTGCAAGTTTGTGTGAACACAGCTCCACAGCCTCTCAATGGAAGCTTTCTAACAGCATTCCAGTTATCCCATGGTCTCATAGATCATTAATTATGTTGTCCACAGAAAAACTTACCAGGATTATAATAAAACTTACACCTATCATTTAGATACATGACTCCTTTCAATCAGAGAGATGAACAATATCTGCAATATGCAGAAGCATGCACACTCTGCTCCTTATTAGAGCTATTAACAAAATCTACCATTATCTCATGTCATTTTAATGTATTATATCAGTTTGTTGAGCGCTTTTTGGAAATACTTGCTACCCAAACATACGAACTTGTGCTTACTTTCATAAAGTTCATTTTAAAGAAAAATAATGCAGAATGGGTCACACACAGGCCCAGATTCTGCCATTGGTTTCACACAGGAAGGCCCCTCTCTCTGCACAGAGCTGACACATTTCATCTGGGCTCCACAGGTGTGCAGGAGTTCACCTCAGCAAGCTCACTGCAATACCAGGGCCTTAGTTAAAACAAGCAGTAAGTTCAGTTGAGCTTGTCCAAACCATTAGGACAGCTGCCCCCCACCAGTAGAGGTACTGAGGGAAGCTGTGTCTGACATCTACTGTCAAGCACAGCTGAAAATTGTAATGTAGGGCCCTACGTGTAATGTATGCCATCATATTGTTCGCTCTGCTTGTGTCGTTATAACCCCTTCCTCCACCTGTGCTTGTCCTGTCTATTCAGAGTGTAAGCTGTTCAGGGCAGGGACTATCTACTGCTCTGTTTGTGTAGTGCCTAGCACAATAGGCCCCACTCGTGGCTGGCCCTTAGGCACTGCTGTAATAAACACGGTTAATAGTATTGTATAAGCCACTTTTCAGAAGAATTTCTCACTCACCATATGTTATTTGCCTTCCTGTTTTTGAAGTCGTATTTGGGTCACATTTCCAAGGCTTTCTTCATAATCACAAGGGCAAGAAATGGACTTCTTTTAAAACAAAATTTAAATGAAAACAGAGAGTCCCTCTTCTTTGGGAGCTGGGACTTTCAGTAAAAGGTAATCATCTGTCATTTTTCACCACAAACTTCCTCAGCACTCTAGATGTGGATTCAAATAGAGAAAATGGTGGGATTCACTAAGGTATTTAGGTGGCTGATGCCTAAATACCTTTGTGAATTCCACCCAATGTATTATCATAAAGAGCCCTCGATATATTATCTTATACATAAATGGCTGAATGAGAATTTTTTTATTGAAAAAAATCTTTCAATTATTGAATTTTTCACAGATAGTTTGCATTTTGTTCAAAACTTTCTACTTAAAACAAAACTGAAAAAAAGAATTGCCCGTTGGCTCTGCTATACATGTTTTGTGTGTTTTCACACATGCCCCTCCCCAGTTATTGGTTTCTTCATTGCTAATTGTGATTGATTGTATATAACTAACCAGACCAATCTTTTCATTTTTGAAAATTTTCATTTGCTTGAAGATAAATAAGTTTAAGGCTACCCTAGACTGGTGTTTCTCAACCTTTTGGATACCAGGGACTGGCTTGCTGCCTTCCTAAACTGTGTCAGGGAGATCTCCGGGAGCAGCACCAGTCAACAGCCCGGTCATTGAGAAATACTGCTTAGAGCGGGGTGGGAAAAATTTTTGGCCTGAGGGCCACATCAGGAAATGGAAATTGTATGGCAGGCCATGAAGACTCACAAAATTGGGGATGGGGTGCGGGAGGGGGTGAGGGCTCTGGTTAGGGTGTGGACTCTGGGGCGGGGCTGGGGATGAGGCGTTTGGGGTATAGGAGGGTGCTCTGGGCTGGGATCGAGGGGTTTGGAGAGTGGGATCAGGGCTGGGGCAGACATAATGTCTGACATTATGTATGTGAGAAAAATCAAACCAGTTACACCCACCACCCAAATGCTCTTTCCACGGCCTGTCTTAATGAAATCCTCCTCCATACTTGGCTCTAATTGGTGTTTTAAAGTAGCCAAGACTTTTTTTTAATTTACTTTTGACTGTAGCTAGTGATTGACAAGCACAATTACATTATTTTCCTCCTTGTGAAGGGAGAGGAAGTAAAACAGATGTTTGGGGTGGATAATCGAGGCACTCTCTTTTGAACTATGTCCATCTGTATGAAGAAGAATACTTAAATATCTCCTTAATTTCTTCCTTGCAACCTGGCACTCACCTAGGCACTCACCTAGGTTGTTACTGAACCAACCATTTCAAAATGGATCTTATGGTTCGGCTTCTATGACCATACCTAGGTGCCTAATGAAGTGGCTGAATTTCCAAAAGTGCTGAGTGTGCCCTGGCTGCTTTGACACCCAGCAGTGTCCATTTAGGCTTTTTGAAAGTCTTGGGGCCTAAAGTTACAGACTGGAGGAACTAAAAAAACATGCTCAAAACTCTGTGAAAGCATCTCCCAGACACAAATGCCAAATCCCCCAAAATAAGATTTCCAGATAAGGGTGAATATAAATGAAGAGCAAAATAAGGAGAGCCCCACAAAGCTCACCCAAGCCTGTTCCAAATAAACAGGTGTAATCTAGGGCTACCATGTTATGGGGGGAACCCCCAGGGAGAAGAGGAAAAAATCATGCAATAGAGGAGGGTAAAATATGCCCTGTAAGCCCAACGTCATATGGACCAAATGAAAAAGACTGTATTACTTTGTCTTTTGCTCTATACATAACAAATGTAATATGAAGGGAGCACATGGGTGTAGTGGGGTCCAGGCTCCAGCAATATTCAGGGCCCAGGGGCCCAGCTCCACCAATGTTCGGGGCTGCGGGTCTCTCCCCCAGGCCTGCCTGTCGCCCCGGAGCATCCCTGCCTGCACTCCACTCTGCCGGCTCCTGGCGTCAACTGCCACCGCAGGGTCCTAGAGCCCCCCAACCACTAGTGCCAGGGCAGGCTGACCCTGACTCTGCCCTTCTGCCTCAGATGGAAGGACTCTTCCCTTTTCCGGCGGGACCCTCCACCAGCACAGTGCCCTCCCACCCGCAGTCACCAGTCCTGCTCCACGCTTGGCAAGGGGCAGCCCCATCCCTCACCTCCAGTGAGGGCCAGCACAGCAGCAGGGGAGGAAGCACACATATGATGGCAGCCCCCTGCCTCACCCACCACATGAGAGGCGAGGGGGCTTCCTGGACCTGAGAGGGACCCTAGGAGCACATGCAGTGACAGTGGTGCGAGGTGAGTGTGCTGCTGGGGGGCAGAGAGGCTCCCTCCACCAGAGCTCGCTGCTGCCGTCAGGGAGAGGGCTGGGGAAGTCCTCCTCTCTTGCCCCAGCCCCGGGGCAGCCTGTCTGCACCCCAAACTTCTCATCTACGGCCCTGCCCCAGAGCCCGTACCCCCAGCCAGAGCCCACACCCCCCCACACCCCAACCCTCTACCCCAGCCCTGAGCCCACTCCTGCACCATGAACCCCTCATCCCCACCCCAACACTCTGCCCGAGCCCCTCCCACACCCCTCATCATCAGCCCCACCCAAGAGCACTCACAGTTTTACATTATTTTAAAAAATATGTATCGGTTTACAAGGCAGGTGGCGGGGGGGGGGGGGTCAGGACTTGGACCTGTTCTGGGCACCACCAAAAATTATACAACCCTGCGGTGGGGTCCAATTAACCATGTTTATTAAACATATGCAACAGGCAAGGCCTAACTACATCCACACAGTGCTGCTCTGGCAGGGCTCTGGTGGCTTCTGAAGCACAGAGGGCAGAGAGGGCCACTAGAGTGCTCACACATTACATAAAGAGCTATTACTCAATTCCTATACACTAGGCTATATGGCTGCTCAGAGGCTGCCTATCATATTCCTTCTCCTTTGCTAAGTGGCAGCAAATTCCAGGGCTTTATATGCCAGACCAGAAATCAATGATGCAGAGTCAGGTAGTTTCTTAGTGTAATTTGTTTTTGTATAAAGTATACGCAAGTCTTTTAGTTGAACCCCTCTGAAGATGACTGCCTTGGTAGTACAAAGCAGCTGTCATGGGGTCCTGTCTCTGTAACGCCCCAGAATCTCAGAACTTAAACACGCTGTTCTCTGTCCCTCCCTTAAACCCTGGGTCTTCTATCTAGGAAGCTTCCTAATCAACACTCCTCACCAAGGATTACATGGCCTTGACGAGTAGCCTGGCTTTTGTGTAGCTGGTCTGCAACCCAAAGGGACCTCGGAAGTGGGGAACTTGCCCATCAGAGATACACACAGTCCCCTTAACATCTCTCTGGATTCAGTTGCCACGTGGCATTTTTAACTCTTTCTGTGGGGAGTGTCATCCTGGGTCTTTGTGTGCCTCAGTGATGCATGGTGACAGAACCTCTTGCCATGTCAATATCTGAATATTAGCAGGTGGAGATTGGTGTTTGACCAGTTGTCCTAATATTCATTTCTATGTTAATCATTCCTTTCTAGGTTCTTAATAATGATGGCCTCCCGCTGGCTTGGCTGTGCAAAGATCAGCATGCAAATTGCTCAGCTCCACCAAAATCCTCTACACTTGTTATTCTTTATATTTATTATGTTATTCTTTATATTACCGACTTAACTTTGAAATTTCCTTGGAACTTGCCCTGTGGCCTCTGAAATACTAACATGTCTGAGATCCAAAGAGATGCTTTTAATGATGATAAAGACTAGCACCTTGCAGGCAGGCACTGGTTAACTCAAAAGTGTTTTGCAGATGCTGCCCACGGAGCTTCAGCTGCCCAGAAGAGAGACTAAATTACTGGTGCTTCTAATATTCATATTTCGTCTTTGGCACTCAGGTAGGCACACAGATTTGTAGTTCTGTTCAATATCCTTGTTCCCAGAGCTGTGTGTGTTCTCCCCGGGATGGTGGTTGGGGTGAGGTAGGGGCATATCTTCTCCTATATTTATTATAAAAATGAAGGGCCAAATAGATCCCTGGATTTATCCCCACTGACTTCAGTGGAGTTTGATTGAGAACGAAATTGGCCATCTAGACAGAACTCTGTTGTCACCTCAATATTTTGAAAACACTCCTGCCTCTTTCCAACTGGCTTATTTTAAAGCACTAAGGATTCCATTATTTTCCTGTGTGGAATTGGTCATGATGTGAACCCTTCAGAAATGTCACTGCTCTTATTGTTGACTCTGCTTCTCTGAAGAGGTGAATCATTGAAAGCTGCTGTTACTCAGTTTCTTCACAGATTAATGCTGAAACCAAACTGTTCTGATTTTCCTTCACCCTTTTCCACTCCATCTACTGAAGCTCAATTAAGGGATTAAAAACTCAAAATAAGAGACTTGAAAAAATTATAAATGCAGGAAGTGCCAAGTGAAGGAAGAATAACTTTTTTAATATAGCTTCTGTTTCAGGTATTCTCACTTTTCATACTTTACAGCAATAAAATCAAGATGTAGAGTATGAAATTTGGGCCGAGTTTTGAAGGTAGTTACCTGACTGTAAATACAGAGTAACTCCTCTAAAGCCAATGGAGTTACTCTGGATTCACTCCAAAAGAACTGAGATCAGAATTTGGTTTTTGCGTGCCTAAAGCAAAACTAAGGGACAGCTGAAAGGTATGTCCCTAACCTCAGATGTCTGCTACCTGACCTTACAGTATAGAGGTATAGAAATAATCCACAGCCACTTACAGTATTCACGAGCAGATTTAAACCCAGGCATGTAAGGGGCTTCTATCCACTTATAAAAGAACAATCATTTGCCTCATAAAGGTGAAGTAGATTTGCCAGAAATGACTCTAATAAATCCAACTTAAGATGCAAAACTATTTATGAACACTCTTAGTATAATAAAGGGTTAACATTTTCCCCAGATCCGCAGGCATAATCCTAAATGAAGACCTCCAGTCCTGTAATGGAGTCCACTTGTGGCCTAACCTCCCTCCCCACTCATCTCTATTTACAGAATGTGAAGAAGCTGTCTTATTCTTCAATATACGTGTAACTTACCTGTTCCATTTTCCTTTCCCATTTAGGGTCAATGATCCAAACCACATCCATTGTACTGAGTCCAAAGATGGTCTCAGCATTACAGGGTGAAACAGTGAGAGCAGTCTGTGCACAGAACATTGAAGAAACGGAAGGGTTGGCTATAACTCTGAGAAGACACAGCAGCTCTGCTAAGCTGTGTTACATACAGCTTGGAAATTTCACCATTTGGAGCAGAAATTGCACAGACCGTATAAACCTAGAATATAATAAGCCAACAAAAGAGGGCTGTGTTGTTATGGAGAGAGTCTCTGTCAAAGATTCTGGTGTTTACAGCTGCACCTTGGACAAGACAATCCCTCCTCCTGTGAGAACGCTAAGCCAGTCTCACATTTGCCTCACAGTGTCGGGTGAGCCAGGACTTCTCGGTGTTCCACATATCCTAAACGCTGCAGTGCTCTGATATGTGGGTGAAAGGACAGGTTGAAATGCTTGTGTGACGTTCACTGCTGTGGAGTGTGGGCTGCTTTGTGATGACTAAGCTCTGTAGTGACAATCTGAGCCAGTATGGTTACTGGGCTGGCTTTCCATTTATCATAGTTCTTGTGGGGGTGCATCAAAGGCTCCCTCAGCTCCTGTTTAACAGGTAACACCTCGTTCCCTGGTGCTCCCCATGAACACAGACACCAGTTCTGTGCACATGACCTATTTCCCCCTCCCCCACCCCTGGGACTGAGCTGCTCTCACTGCTATGGCAGAGCAGTTTAGGGCTGTTGAGGAGGAAGAGGTGGCAGAGCTCTGACCCTTGAGCCACGCCACTCGACCCCAGTTGAATGGCTTCACAGGGGACCCCCTGATTTATGGAACCCAGCCCTGGGCTATCCCGCAATTCACAGTGACCGGTAACACCTATGGGGCATTGTACGGGTAAGGAGTTACAGGGAGCAGTGACTAGCCACCTTCCCTCTCTTTCAGCTCTTCCAGTGGTTGAGGTTTCTTTGGCCTCTTCTTCACCCATTGACAAGGAGACCACGTTAACTTGCAGTGCTTGGGACTTCTATCCTGAAGACATCCAGCTTTCCTGGAGTAAGGACAGCCAGTTGTTCACTAACTCAACAAGGAATGACTCTCTGTTCCACAATAGCAATGGGTCTTATTCCTATAGAAGTAACCTTGTTGTTTCCAAAGATGACTGGAATGAATTTGCCCAGTTTTCCTGCCAAGTGAATCACTCTACACTGAAAATGCCTGTTGTGAAAAAGCTCACCCTGACCCAGTCTGGTAAAGGTAAATGTCTACTGTGCATTTTCAGGTTGTTTGTTTAGTAGCACTGGTATTCAAGATGTTCATCCATGTTTGTGTTAGGAAACGTATTAGCATTCATTTGTACACAGTGAAATAAGCCCTTTATTTTTATTGTTTACTCTGAGTGTGCTGAAGTTGACACTTGTTGGGAGAGCTCACAGAGATGGAGTAATAAGACCAAGACCCACATATTTAAAGATACTTCCACATTATGGGGCTCTGCCTTGCAACAAATAACTGATTTAGGAGCCTAACTCTCAATTTCAAAAGGGATATAGGCATTTAGGAGTCAAGATTCCATTGACAGTCCATGGGATTCACAGCCAAACGCAATTTAAGTTTTAGGACAGTACTCTGCCTCTAAATAGCAACATCTTTTAGTTGTTTAAGTTGCTATTATTTGTAAATGAATAGAAGCTGGGTCTCCTGAATCCTACTCCAATGCTTTCTCCAGCAGGCCCTTGTGAAATTAAGGTCCTCAGTGTTTATCATTAGTGATCTGACTTTTTGTAAAGAGTAGAATGATAACATTTAACTGGGTAATTACTAAATCTGATTGAAAAATTTTAGCTAAAAAGTTTTCTTGATCAAATATGAGATTTTGTCCTAATGAAAATGTGTTTGCAGGAAAATGTCAATTTCAGTAAAATTTTCCAATTTTTTGAAGGGGAAAATTCTAAATCAAATGTTTTAAATGGACAGTTTGCAATGTCAACATTTTCAGTGTTTCAAAACAAAATATTCTTGTTTTGATCCAAAATTTCAAAACATTTTGTTTCAACATCATAGAATCTCTTTTTTTCTGAACTTTTGTTCCCCTAGAATTTCTGCTATTTTGATTTTCATCCCAACTGAGGATGAAAACAAACATCAAACTATCAGAATTTCTCACAGGACAGAAATTTCTTTTCCCTACCAACTCTAGCAAATACATCCTGCCTTCCTAAATTCCCCTTGTAATTTTCTTCAAAAAAGTAGTGTTTGTTTCATGAGGTGGAACATCGATGTGCACTCTTGAATAGCTTCTGAACTTCCTATTGTGTAATTTACCTGAGTTTTGTTTTCTAAAGCATCTTCAGATTACAACCTGTACTGGATCCCTGTCCCACTGTTTGGTCTCTTAGCAATAGTGGCAGCAATAGTTGTGGCAAAGTCTGTGAAATTAAGTGAGTATTCAGTTGTTTGTTTAGTCTTTTTTATTTACAGTTAATGTGATATACGCTGATTAATTCTAACACCATATAGGTGGCACCGTTGCCTTCTGTTTGAGGGAATCAAAACAACTTTAGTGTTCGTGGTTATGTTGCCTTCTAATGACTTGAGGCCTACCAAGCTGATGTAAGCCTTAATACTGATGCAAAGTCTTGCTTAACTCAAGTGATAGATATCTGTGTATTTAGAGCTGAAGAACTGAAATAGAAAGAAGGTAAAAAATAAATAAAGATAATATCATTTTTTGTTAGAATGGTGGTTATTGGTACTCCTTGGTGCTCTCCTGCTCTGATGGACTGAATTATCACTTTTTCACTTCAGCAGTCGGCTGCCTGCTAAATACCGGAAATACCATTTCCGCAAACGTCCCCTAAAGCCTTCCAAAGAACATGAAAAAATGGGTGTTGCCATACCAACTAACTATTTTCTCATACCAACTAACTAGACCAACACCTTAATTGATTGGTCTTGTTACAGTTGGTTTGGCAACACCCATTTTTTCATGTTCTCTGTGTGTATATATACCTTCCTACTGTATTTTCCACTGCATGCATCCGATGAAGTAGGTTTTAGCCCACGAAAACTTTTGCCCAAATAAATTTGTTAGTCTCTAAGGTGCCACAAGTACTCCTTGTTTTTTTTTTTTTTTTTTTTTTGCTGATACAGACTAACATGGCTACCACTCTGAAACCTGTCCAGATAATGAAAATCTTCCCTACAGTTGGTCTAATTGATACCTTTGTTGTCAGTCTGAGCAGAGAGGCCAAGGTCTGAGTAAGCATGGAAACTCAATTACCCTTTCCCTGCAAGGTCGGCATGGAGGTTCATTGACAGGGTAGTGTAGGGAAGTTTGCACTGCTGCTGTCCCTGTTGTCTGGCTGAACAAGGGACTCCATGCCTAGGTCTGCCAGCCTTGCACATTTCATCATCGCTAAATTTGGGTGCTGATTTTAAAAGAAAAAATTGACAATGTACCCACGATATGCTATACAATCGCAGCATACATCATGTGTTAGTGCAATAGCTTTCCCAGCTGTGTGTCACTTACGCATTATAAAGACATACACGTGCGCAGTGGGTGGAATACCAATTGATGTTGAATAAAACAGTCCCCTCAAAAGTGCTTGACACAAAAAGACATCTTCTGCTGGGGGCGAAATACGAGCTTTAGTTCCACCTAATAGGGGGATTTAATTGTAGAGTTAAGGTTTTGCTTTGCATTAACATTAGTGAGTGATGAAATTATACAACCTTATAAAAATAAAACTGTGTTCCTATCCCAATAAGAGGATGTGTATTATCCCTCTGTGTATTATCCCTCTGTGCAAAAAGCTACTGTATGCATTGTGTTTTATGAAATATACTCTCTCTTGTGAGCAAATATAACCCAACATTAACACAAATGTATCACTGTTCTGGATAAATTAGAATATAATTTGTTAAAATACCAGTGACACTTAGATCAATAATCAGTTCCACATTCCAAAACTGTGTTTTATGTGTATAAAATGTGCTGTCTCTTTTGGAGCTAAGCCCAGTATTATCTACCTGTTTTAGGATTCAAGTCCACATCACAGAGCTCCGCAGGAAGGGGATTGCCAGAGACAGCTGAGACACATCCTCCGCAAGAAAGCCAGAGTGATACAACCTATTCATTGCTTACTCATTATCCAGGATCTGCTTTATGAGCTGCTGTCAAGTGTAGTACGTGGGCTCTGAAATATAGAAGAAGACAATATTGCATTCCACTGCAGTCTTCAGTGTTGGATGTGCCTATCGGATTATTACAGACAGGCGCGTCTAGAGAAACAAATAATGACTTGCTCCTGGTAATACTGAAACCTAGAGCTGTTAAACAAATGGAATAGAAGCAGGGGCAGAGCAGTTTGCTGGACACTTGTTGGAATTCTCAGAGATAAGACAGTATTATGAAACAAGAAGACAGGCATGTAATCTGGCACATAAAGGGAATTAAAACACTCAAAGGATTTTTTAAAAGGTGCCCAATCTGAGTGCCAGGTTACTGTGTGCCTTGGGGAGATGATGCACTTGTCTGGTGGTGGAGTATTATGGGCATGACCATGAGGTTAGGTAATTGTATGCATCCAGCAGGACTTGATACTCTTCCTCTTGAGTCAGTATTGAACCAATATTCCATCAGAACAGTAAGGGGATGTTTTTGTTCAAGGTTCTGCTTTTCAGTTGTCATGTTAAACTTAGGTACCAATCACTTTTGATCATTACTTACGAAATACATCATATGTAAGATAATGAGTGTTCTGGCTATATTCCTGTGTAACAGCAGTCTGTCGAAAATTCCCCATCTAGTTTAATTCAGATACAGCATGATGCGTGCTGTCACACATCTGCCATATTCCACCACAGAGGTGGAGGCATTTCAGTAGCTGGCGAAGTGATCCTGCATGCAGTATGTAGTTTGCAAACCGCTTTGTGAGGTGCTTGGGAAGCTTTTTGGATGAAAGAAACGCTAAATAAACGCAATGTTTTATCACTGAGTGAAATAACCCTGCACTGATTGTCTTTACCAATGTTACACAAATCCTTCCTCTGACCATATCTGAGTGTATTCCTCAGCCATAGGCACTTTATGAAAGACACTGATGATCTAAGTTGTTGACTTTCATAGAAAAAACTATCACCATGCAGCAATAAGAATAGCTATATTTTTTTACTATATTCTTACTAATCCTCAGTTCCCTGTGTTTTTACCCAGGACACTGGAGTATATTAATGCATTGAAATGACAATGTCTGACATTTCTAAATGTGAGATCAAAATGGAGGTGCTATTGGGAAGAAAATGGTGTTGAGGGTGAGGGCTTTCTGTTAAGTGTGCTCGCTTGACCATAGTTTTGTTCTCATGTGTCAATTGTATAATAGTTTAAAAATCATTAAAGATATTTAACAATGAAAGATAGCTAGAAGGATGGATAGGGAGCCTAGATATCTGTTTGTGTCAGACCCGATTATTTCAATTTTGTTTTTAGTAGGTTTTCCAAAGACCACTACAGCTGAAATATTAATTCAGGTATGAGAGAGAAAAAGTGGAAAGAGGGTGAAAAGAGCTAATCAAAAGTGAGGGGGTTTTGTAGGCAAATTGTTAGCTGCTCATAAGGTTCTGAATTAACAATAGAGCTGGGTCAAATTTTGAAAGCTTCCTTTTAAACCATAATGGATGGGATTTTAACAGCTGACTTGACATCCACTCCTGTTACTTATAATGGGATTTAGGTATCCATGTCCCTCGGGCAGCTTCAAAAATCTCAGCTTTAATATTGTTTTCAAATGAAAGCTTAGAGCTTGGCCCTGCAAATACTTACCATCAAACATAGTTCTTATCTCTGTGTTTAGTTCCATTGGTGCCAGTTGATTTAACACCAGGGTAACTGAGATCAGAATCAGGTCCCAGAGAAATAACACAAGGAACACTATTGACTGTATTGTTAATTTTCAGCTATAACTCCATTAAAAAACACCCTCCTTTTTTCGATTTATTTGGCACTGTCGCTGAAATTTCAATGTACCACAGAATTCAGAATCAACTGCACTACACAAACCATGGGCCCAAGCACACAGTTTAGATCCAGCAGCATACATGGGGCGGGGGGCCTTAATTAAGCATAATTTCATAGAAGCCAGTGAATTGTCTTAGATATAGTGACTCTCAAGCAGCCAGGGCTGGATTGGAACCAACCAGCACTCTAGTGGGGAAAGTGTGTTCGTAATAGCAATTTTTTATGCCATCCATTTCCCCTGAGTTTCTCTTTCTTTACAATCAGGAGGCACAGAATACATTCAGTTGGCAAGCTATTCAGTAAAGAAACATTTCTAACTTACTTAGAGATCAAAACTAATTCTAACTGGCCCACTATCCCATGGTACCAGTGCTTTCAAGTTCAGCATTATGTTTCTCAACTTTCTAGAAAAAGAAAGCTAACTTTAACAGGAGTCATAGGGATTGGTCAATTAGGAAACAAACAAATAAAAAAAAAACCCTAATCTATATCCATCTTTGCAGACAACTTCCCTAACAAAAGGATGTCCATATATAAGGCACTGGGGAAAGGACCAGGGTAGACAAATTACCCCCAGAGGAATGGGGTTTGATCTGGAAAACAGAACCATCAACCTCAGTCTATAACCTAAAAAAAGAAAAATTCTTTAAGATTACGTTTCAATGGTAGCTCACACCAGTCAGGTTAAAAAAAAAAAAGATTGAATGGGGGGAAATAGTGGAGAAATTGCAGTGAAAGAGGAAATTTTATGCATGTTTGATGGACGGGTCCAGTCACTAGAGAATACTGGGATGCAGTTCATGACCAAATATAATTTATTGGATATTTATTACCAAATGACCCTTTGCTAATCTTCTTGGGGCTTCTTGGTAGAAATGTCACACAAAAGGAGGTGAAGAATTGATCTCTCGGCTGTTAGTAGTTGCTCAGCTAATGACAGCTTTTCATAGGAAAAAGAAAAAATAGTCCAGCCAGAGAGGAATGCTTCTAAAGTATATTGGACGTGGTTGTTATGAAAAAGTTAATGCACCAAATCTGTACTCGGCAAAATACCCAGATGACAAATAGAGACTTAGATATTTGGTTACCATTTATTTAATATTAGGACAAAATACGCTCATCTGTTTAAAACAAAAAATCAACACATCTGTCCAATTTTTTTTATATTAACATGTGATAGACATACCTGGACTGTTTAAATACGGGTAATCAGAGATTGCACTCAATTTAATAAAATCTCTAGAAATGACATGTCATTGACATTGTAATGATGCTCATGCTGTAGTAATACCCTGTTAAACAGAGAGATCTGATTACTATATTCCTGTAAAATGTGTCTCTAACCAAAAACTCTCTGTTGTAATGACTATCATTTTGTTTCTGATATTTACATGGCAAGGGTTTGTAAGCCTGCCAATACTTCCTAAATATAAAAGTTAAAAAAAAAAAAAAATCAAGGGGCTCAGAGCAGCCTTGGCCAGTCTGCACAAGGACAGTCATCTCTTTCCCTGACAAAGGTGACTTAAAGACAAAACAAGACACAGTCTTGTGGGGACCACAAGATCTAGTGATGTGTACCTCAATTTCTTGTTTCACATTTGAGAGCAGAGCTCACCCCATGCAGAGGACCATGCACTCCTTAAGTACTTGAGGAGGGGGAAGGACTTTTGGATTGGACCTCAGCACAATGGTAAAATTCACTGCAAAGCGGCAGCAAACAGGTGAGGGGAGGAGTCATTGCTGGAGGTCTCATAAGGCCAGACTGAATATTTATTCCCTGAAAGGTTGAGTGCAAGATTCCATACCAGTAATAAGGGTGACCTGTTATTTCTTAAATATGTTGATCTACCTGCTCCCCAAAGGAACATATTTTTGTGTCTCAAATGGCAGCACTATGTCAGTGAAACCTTACATGACCCTTACATGTAGGAAGCTGTTAACCTGCAACAATGTTCTGTACGTGATACTTATAAAACATAAGGTTAAAAAGCGTTGACAATGCCCCTTCGCTTGTAATCTGTGTGATGTACCTGCCCCCGGGTTTCTAGGAGGGCTGGCCAAAAAGATTCTGCTAAAAATATTTATGACAAAACACTGGGTTTTTGGCAACATGAAAATTTTTGTGAAAACCCAAAACTTTTCAGGTAAAAACTCAAACTGTTTTGAGCATTTTCTGATTTGTTCATTTTTTCACAGGGTGTGCAGGGCAATGGGGAATCAGGCCCTCCATCTTTTTTCAGACTGTATCTGCAAACCTATCTTTTCATGCCTGTCAAGAACTGAAAGGGAAGGACACAGCCCAATCTGCTTGGAGTGGGTCTTCTGGTTCATGGTTTGTGTTAGAATCATGTTTGTGGTGTTTCCTCAACATAATGCAGCATTGTTTTCTCTCTGTTATTAAAAGGCTTTTGCTTAAAAAAAAAAACTTTTAATTGCTCTTTCCCTCTGCTATTTATCATATTATTCCTTAGCTCTGTAGGTCTGCTATTTAATTCTGAAGCATACTTTTATTGGCAAGACCATAACCAGTGTTGGGCTCTGATCTTGTAATAGGATCTGTGCGGGTGGTCTCGCACCCCTGCACAAAGTCCCATTGAGATTAATGGGGTGCCTCACAGGCATGACGGGCCACCCATGAGAGTTGGATTGAGGAATCAGAGGCCTTAAATTGTCTTGTAGCCTCACACTGTACATCAAGGAGGTTTATTTTATCATTACTGTCAAGAACAAGATGCATTATGTTACAATCTGTAGAATAAGTGAAGTTCTTGAGTCTAAAAATTACAGTAATTTCACACCGGAAGAATGAATATTGGGCATGGGAAGATCTCGGCTTATGCACAGGGGCTACTCAGACGTTAGAGAGTTGATGTTAACCACAGGTGGTGGTGTTGTGTTGGTATTTTGCAGAGCATTTGCTATTCTCTCTCTCTGTCAGATCTGTCTCTTTGGTCAGTGTCTCGGTCACAGGGCTCACTCCACCTCTGTACCTTCTCTGGGCTCTCTGAGCCTACCCCTTGAGGCCTCAAGCCTCATGCCTTTACCTTGCCTGGGCTGGAGTCTCACAATTCTCCCGCTCCTTAGAAGAGACCCTGAGCTACGGCACCAGGCCCAACAGATTTCTGCCACCTGAGGTTCTTCCCTTTGGGAATCTGTGACCAGTGCTGAATGCAGTAACCAGGCAGCCTTCTCAACCCCAAGTATTGTTTAATTTTAAGAGTGGGAACAAAGCTTTTGGAGAAAAAAGATTTAAAAAACAACAGTCAATCTACACATATCTATCTTACCTAAAGGTTTACCATCCCTTGATGGCTATGTAGGCAGATCTACCTTCTTCAGACAGGCTTCAGTGTCTCATTTTGGTTCCCGCAAACACTCCCCCTCCACTCCCTTGAGAGTGTGTTCCTTTTTAAACCTGCCAGGGTTCTTTTGATCTTCTTTGTTCTCAGGCTTTTTCTCATCCTGGCATTGTTTCTTAACAGCCCTCAAGTGTTTGAGGGGAGGCTTATCTTGAGTCATGTTTTCCTTTTCTGCTTGTTTTTCCTGTCAGCCACCTATTACACTAAACCAATATTTTCATACCACAAACATCCCAGTAACCAGGTCAACGTACACTATCCATAGATATTTCAGCACAGCTCCACAGCCATCACCTTGTGTCAACTCTGCACTCTTTATATTTTTTGAGGTAATCGTTGACAGACGTCTATTTCACAGAAATAACGAGGAGTCCTTGTGGCACCTTAGAGACTAACAAATTTATCTGGGCATAAGCTTTCGTGGGTTAGAATATGCCCAAATAAATTTGTTACTCTCTAAGGTGCCACAAGGACTCCTCGTTTTTTTTGCTGATACAGACTAACATGGCTACCCCTCTGAAACCTGTCTATTTCACAGACACTGCACTTGGAGGACAATGTTATCGGTAAGCATTTCAACTTCCGCCTTTTTACAGCACATTGAACACCAGCTGGAGACTCCATACTCCTACCCAAGCCAGTATGAATCTGTCACGAGGTGATGTGTTTCTTAGGGCTTGTCTATAAAGAAATTGCACTGGTTTAACTAAATGTGGCATGTTAAACTCATGCGACTTTGTGTGTGAATACTCCTATTTTGCTTTAAACCTAGCTTATCAGTTTAGCTTGCGCTTATGGCCTTATCTACATGACCAAGTTGCACAGGTTTAACTAAAGGTGTGATTTTTAAACGGATTTAGTTAAACAGGTGCAAACCCCTGTGTGGACATTCTTATTTTGGTTTAATAATATCTTAGCTTAAATCGATTAGGAATCCCTTTAAATTAAATCACAATAAGTCATTCTTAAACTGAAATCAGTGTACACTGGAGTTTATTCTGGTTTAATTAAAATTAGTTGAAAAATTGATTATAGGTTTAACCAGTCACATAGAGTTAGACAAGGCCATAAATTACATGTGCAAGCTAAACCCATGTAAGCCAGGTTTAGTAGCATCTACACAGCAAGTTGCAACGGTTTAACTAAACCAGTTTAATGTCACACCTCTATTAAACTGGTGCAACTTTGTAGACCAAGCCATAGAAAGAGCTAATGGGCCAATTCCTGTCTTCGTACCTCATGACATGCCATTGACTTTAACAGAGTTGCAGCAGACTGAGACCAGTTCTGGAGTTTCATGATAAGGGCTGTATTGTGGCACCTACGTGTGATTCACACATCTCAAATACACAAAGCACTTTAAACCAAAATTGGTGCTATATTGCTCATTTGCTCAAATTATGTGAATTAGGTGGGAACCCTCCCAAGTGTTTGGTGTGGATTTCAGGAAGCTTGCTGTACAGCAGGAGGGGAGGTGTCAACAATTATCTATCAGCAGGAAACCAGGATCCAGTGACAGCTTTCTATGCGTAACAAGAAAGCTAAAAGAAAAGGAGTACTTGTGGCACCTCGGAGACTAACAAATATAATTGAGCATAAGCTTTCGTGAGCTACAGCTCACTTCATCGGATGCATACTGTGGAAAATACAGTGGGGAGATTTTATATACACAGAACATGAAACAATGGATGTTACCATACACACTGTAACGAGAGTGATCAGGTAAGGTGAGCTATTACCAGCAGGAGAGAAAAAAAACCTTTTGTAGTGATAATCAAGGTGGGCCATTTCCAGCAGTTGACAAGAATGTGTGAGGAACAGTGGGGGGGAATAAACATGTGGAAATAGTTTTACTTTGTGTAATGATACATCAACTCCCAGTCTTTATTCAAGCCTAAGTTAATTGTATCCAGTTTGCAAATTAATTCCAATTCAGCAGTCTCTTGTTGGAGTCTGTTTTTGAAGTTTTCTTGTTGAAGAATTGCCACTTTTAGGTCTGTAATCGAGTGACCAGAGAGATTGAAGTGTTCTCCAACTGGTTTTTGAATGTTATAATTCTTGACGTCTGATTTGTTCCATTTATTCTTTTACGTAGAGACTGTCCAGTTTGGCCAATGTACATGGCAGAGGGGCATTGCTGGCACACGATGGCATATATCACATTTGTAGATGTACAGATGAACGAGCCTCTGATAGCGTGGCTGATGTGATTAGGCCCTATGATGGTGTCCCCTGAATAGATATGTGGACACACTTGGCAACGGGCTTTGTTGCAAGGATAGGTTCCTGGGTTAGTGTTTTTGTTGTGTGGTGTGTGGTTGCTGGTGAGTATTTGCTTCAGGTTGGGGGGCTGTCTGTAGGCAAGGACTGGCCTGTCTCCCAAGATCTGTGAGAGTGATGGGTCATCCTTCAGGATAGGTTGTAGATCCTTGATGATGCGCTGGAGAGGTTTTAGTTGGGGGCTGAAGGTGACGGCTAGTGGCATTCTGTTATTTTCTTTGTTGGGCCTGTCCTGTAGTAGGTAACTTCTGGGTACTCTTCTGGCTCTGTCAATCTGTTTCTTCACTTCAGCAGGTGGGTATTGTAGTTGTAAGAATGCTTGACAGAGATCTTGTAGGTGTTTGTCTCTGTCTGAGGGGTTGGAGCAAATGTGGTTGTATTGTACAGCTTGGCTGTAGACAATGGATCGTGTGGTGTGGTCTGGATGAAAGCTGGAGGCATGTAGGTAAATATAGTGGACAGTAGGTTTCTGGTTTAGGGTGGTGTTTATGTGACCATCGTTTATTAGCACCATAGTGTCCAGGAAGTGGAGCTCTTGTGTGGACTGGTCCAGGCTGAGGTTGACGGTGGCATGGAAATTGTTGAACTCATGGTGGAATTCCTCAAGGGCTTCTTTTCCATGGGTCCAGATGATGAAGATGTCATCAATGTAGCGCAAGTAGAGTAGGGGCATTAGGGGACAAGAGCTGAGGAAGCATTGTTCTAAGTCAGCCATAAAAATGTTGGCATACTGTGGGGCCGTGCGGGTACCCATAGCAGTGCCGCTAATTTGAAGGTATACATTGTCCCCAAATGTGAAATAGTTATGGGTGAGGACAAAGTCACAAAGTTCAGCCACCAGGATTGCCATGACATTATTGGGGATACTGTTCCTGACGGCTTGTAGTCCATCTTTGTGTGGAATGTTGGTGTCGAGGGCTTCTACATCCACAGTGGCCAGGATGGTGTTTTCAGGAAGATCACCGATGGACTGTAGTTTCCTCAGGAAGTCAGTGGTGTCTCGAAGATAGCTGGGAGTGCTGGTAGCGTAGGGCCTGAGGAGGGAGTCTACATAGCCAGACCATCCTGCTGTCAGGGTGCCAATGCCTGAGATGATGGGGCGTCCAGGATTTCCAGGTTTATGGATCTTGGGTAGCAGATAGAATACCCCAAGTCGGGGTTCCAGGGGTGTGTCTGTGCAGATTTGTTCTTGTGCTTTTTCAGGGAGTTTCTTGAGCAGATGGTGTCGTTTCTTTTGGTAACCCTCAGTGGAATCAGAGGGGAATGGCTGACAGCATTTCTGCTAGCAGCACTTAGTTACTGATTTCACGACAAAAGGTTTCGCTGAAGTTAGCAGCACCGTGCTGTTCCCTCTCAAATTCTAAATGCTGCTTTAAAATGGTTGTTTTGTGGCAACCCACTCTCTGTCCCTGCTAGAAACTATTACTTTGACATGTACATGGGAGCTCCCGCACTGGGAAGAGAGACGGCTGGTTTAGCCCTAACTGCATGATGTCTAATGGGGCTATTGAAACATCTACCCCTTATTTAGGTTGTAAGCTCTTTGGGTCTTTTTTTGCCCTGTGTTTGTACAGTGCCTGGTCCATGACTGGGGCTCCTAGGTGCAGAGCTGTCCTTGGGTTCAGCAAATCAGGGCAACCACCCCAGGCCCCACGCTTTCGGAGGCCCTGCACTTCGATAAAATCGTGAGGAGGCAGGCAGGGAGGGGAGGCGGGTGGGTGAGCAGGGTGAGGAGGCAAATGGGGAGGCAAGCGGAAGGTGGGCAGGGGGGTGAAGAGGAGCCCCCCTACCAGAACCTCCCCTCCCCCAAGCACCTCCTGCCCGCTGGCAGGCCCCGCCGATGAGCACCTCTCCCTCCCTCTCAGAGCCTACCGTGGATCAGATGTTTTGTGGCATCAGGAGGCGCTGGCAGGGAGGGGAGAGGAACGAGGGAGCAGAACTGGGCTAGGAGGAGGTGTGGGGGGAGGAGTGGGGGTAGGAAGAAGCGGGGTGGGGCCTTGGGGGAAGGGGTGGAGTGGGGGTGGGGCCTAGGCGGAGCCGGTGGGGGAGCCCCCCCTGGCAGATTAGAAACTTGGCGCTTCTGTCCCGGGGCCCCACATCCCCCTAGGGACAGCCCTGCCTAGGTGTTAAGATAATGCAAATTTAAATAATATTACTGACCTCAACGGAAACCAAGGAGCTCAGTACTGGAACTTCAGCATAATTCTGATCCAGATGTCAATTTAATGGCTCAGGTTCATTTCTACTAAACACTGATCATTCCATATTTCAGCTTGTTGAAGGGACACAGTGAAAGGTTAGAAAGGCCCCAAATTTGACCAGCTTTGTTATTCCTGTTTTGTTGTTGTGTGATTTTAAATGTATCTTTATTAAAATCATTGAAATAGTAACAAAGAAGTTTCTTTCCAAGGACAAATTGCAGGAGTCAAATAATACTTCCAATAAAGAGACATTATATAGAGGGGAATACATGACAATCCCTGCTCAGGAGAGACAACAAAAGAGGTTTATGCTTTGAATTTTATGTGGGAGAGGATGAGGAGTGTTATCACTATTTTGTTTATTAAAAAACGTTTCCATCTGATTTCCTGTTAAGAAAAAGATTCGTATTAATCAGAGACAAGAGACAACCCAGCTCTCAAGAGAAACCCTACAAAAACAAACCTGTATTCAGGCAAGAGGAAAAGAAAAATTTGCGGAGGGAAAAAGTTTGTTTCCAGGCTTTTAAGGGGCTATTCTAAGCAGGCGAGATAATCTACCTCAATATGAGGAGAAATATTTTAAATTAATAACCCTTTTGATACACTGAGATCCTTCCCTGTGGATTCTCAGATAGGATGGGCAGCTTCAATAAAACTGTCATTAAGAGAACAAGGATATAGGAGGGAGAAGATAGTCTTGTGATAGTTGCCTTTTTTAGTTATACAGTCATATTCAAATGCAAAATCCCTCCTTGCTCTGCTTCCTGCAGTTTGCTTTGTTCATATTCATGTGTTAGTATACTGGTCATAACCAGTGGCTCATACTATAAACCACAAACTATGTCATTAACTTAGTCAGGAACTTGGTTCTTCTTCCTGTAGACTCTCTAATGTGCAAATATCTTTAAGGTGCTCACTCTTTGTTACATTTTGGGAACTTTTTTCTTGTTAAATTTTGTTTTTACAGTTTAAAGGGAAAGAAACCCCAGTTTGTCTATTATTTGTTTGCTGAATTTTTTGACTGATGAATGGATGGAAGGGCAAAATACAATGGAAAATCATCCATGAAATGAAATCTAATTAATAGAATGAAAGCTTGAAACACAAAAAACAGCTGTCACCAGAGAGTCTGGAGGCCGTAGAAGCCAAGACACCAATTATTTGGGGGACCTATTGTGTAAGGAAATTAAATTATGGTGCTTTTTCTATGCTAAATTTGTAATAGGTGTTGGTCATGATATTGGAAAACCACACAAACTAGAGAGTTTGATGAAGCTTGTATCGTAAATGTTTGCTTTCATCCTGGACCATCAAAGTTTTTGAAGTTATTTTCTTTTAGATGTTCAGGCAGCGAGAGGTTTTAAAAGGCCTCAAAATATAGCCTTGATCCCAAATTGCAATTTGTAATGTGTGGGCCTTTTTCCATCCATGACTCCACTGGGACTCTGCATGAGCACATGGGTTTGCCCTAGTGATCCTGATGAAGGATCAGGGTTCATATGCACATCTGAGCAACCCGATTAATGTCATCAGTCTATTCAGTCCATACACAGCAGATTAAACGTGAGAATTCTATTAACCCTATTTTGGTGTAGCCGGTTTTCAATACACTTTCTCTGTTTGATATCCCCACTCCCCAGTACACATACACAACACACACTTTCTCTCTTCTGGTATAATCACCTTCTAGTTTAAACGCAGCTATGTGCGACCACTTGAAAAGTGACACGCCTGGTTGATGTGAATGGCTTGATGAACTCCTGCGGGAAGAGTTCATTTGGAGAATCTAATAAAAAATGGAACTGGCTGCAGTTCTGAGTGTTCCACAGCAACTTGCCTTCTACACTGCAAGACCGTGGGTGGGTGAGTTTTTTCCTAGGTGAATTTATGTAGTTGTAAGTCTCTAGAGCACCGTCCTACAGCTGTGCAAAAGTGCTGAATGTTTTGTATGAAAATGTTCAGGATTTTGATTTTGGTGATTTTTGTGCTCCCCTAAAATGTCATTCTTTTCTTGAAACTCGGGGAAACAACTCTTTTCAAATTGAAAACGATAGCTTTCAGCTTTTTGAAGCAAAGCCGCCTGCTCTTAACCAAAAATCAAATTTCACTCAAAAGGTAAAATTCACAATTGTTGAATTTTTTCATTAAAATAGCACAATTTTCATTGTTGTAATAAATGGGGGGAACCCTCAAATTCTGTGTGGTTTTCATTTTGTTGCCAATATTTCAGAAAGTTCTAATTACCTTGATTGAAACTTAAAAAAAAAAAAAAAAAAAAAAAGAGCAAGAGCACCTCAGCCGAATCTGGTACTCATTTGCATCATGTTGAACGGGGCGCTTTAACTTCCCTTCACATTCACCTCATTGATTTTGTGTTAGACACAAGCTATTGGTGATACAGCAAATGGCATGTTTACTGCTGAGGTCTAGCCTATATTAGAAAGGGTTTGCCAGTATAGCTCTACCTCCTAATGAAAGCACAGCTTATACTAGCAAAAGTGCTTTTGCCTGAGTAGTTAAAACCCCTTTCCCAAACAAAATAAGCTACACCATCAAAAGGACTTTTTGCTGGTATAACAGCATCTACAATTAGGGCGTCTGCCAGCATATCTGGTCAGAGTTATGTGATTTTTTCCCTATTCCTAACAAACATAACTATGCTTTGAAACATTTTAAGTGTAGATTCAGCCTTAGTCAGCACTGAACCAACGCCCATGTCACATCAGCAGTAGCTTTGCTCAGATAAGCCTGGTCTACAGTTAAAAGCTCTATTGGTAAAAGCAGTGACTTTTGCTGGTGTCTCAACTATACCAGCAAATCCTTTCTAGGGTAGACAAGACCTAAAAACCATTGAATTTGTCCTGATGTTAACACAATAGCTGAGATCTGAATTGACAGGACAGTCAAAGCTATCACTCCTACAGGAATTGTAACACAGCCACGTTGCACGTACACGTTGAAAAAAAGAGTTATTACCTCAAGCACTCTGTAGCCAGCTCTACCCTGGGAGATGTCTGCGTTTACGAGGAGCCCTACTGAAGATTCACTTTGTTGTTCAAGCACGTGAAACAATACATAAATCAGTGGGGCTCCCCCCAGTGCAGGCCTGATTGCAGAATGAGACCCAGAGACAGTAGCAGAAAGTGCAACGTACGTGCAGGGGGAATGGAAATCAGAACTTTAAATTTCATAAATTTGTATAGATCTAAAACTCAGTCATGAATTTCTATTAAACATGATCTGCAATGGGGAAAATAGATTTCTGACTTTGTTTCTTTATGAAGTAGAAAGAAGGCCTAACAAGGTGTTTTGGGGGTTGTACTGGGGATTTTATTTTGTTTTTTTGTTTTTCTTGTACGGGAGTTTCTACTTGTTTGGGGTTTTTTAACCTTAGAGAAATAGCAGGAATATCAAGTCTTTTCTTTTCCTGTTTTGCTGGAGGTTTCCCTTAAAGGTCTCAGAGAAGTGAATTAGGATTTTTCTGAGACCTAGTCTACACTAAAAATGTAGATCGACCTAGCTATCGCACTCCAGGGTGAGAAGTTCACCCTCCCACCCCCGTGCATTGCAGCTGTGCAACCTAACTCCCCGTGTAGGTGTGGCTAGGTTGATGCAAGAATGCTTCAGTCACCATAACTAGCGCCACTCAGGGTGGTACACTGCACACATGATGGAAAAAAATCCTTCTTTTGCTGTAGGTGCTACAGAGGCATAGCTATGGCCTCAGCCTTTAATTGAAGGTACTGTAGTGTTGAATTATTAATAAGAACTTTTATGTTAATTGTTAGACATCCATGTTAAGTAGCTGTTAGCACAAAATAAAGGGCCTGATTCTTCACTCCATTACTGCAGTTTTACACTGGTTTAATGCCCCTGAAGCTTTGTCTACACATACAATTTGTATCACTTTAACTATCATACCCACATAAAGTGGTACAATCTTTTGTGGGCATTATAGTGTGCCACCCATAAATGTACTTATACCAGTACAGTATAAATCCATGCACAAAGTGCAACAAATGATACTTGTATAAAGCACCTTTATACCAGTGTAACTGCATTCACACTAGGAGTTGTGCAATATAATTATACTGGTAAAAAAAAACACCCCAGACCCTGAAGAGACTACTTATACTTACTGGTACACACACTCAGAGGTGAATCAGGCCCAAAGAGTTTTAATAATTGACTAAAGATAACTTTCTTTCTCATTTAATTAGGTTTCACTTGCTTGGTGTCTGTGATGTCATAACCCTACCAGTTCTCCAGTCATCCAGAGAGTTCCATGAAAAACAGGGTAGCCAGCACCTGAATTTCTAATGTAAAAAAAGGCAAGAAAAAATTAAAACAAAACAAGAGCTTGTGGCTGGAATTTTTCACAGCACACTAAGGGAGTTAGGCAACTGACTCTCAATGAGATTCAGCAGTCACTGAGCTCTGAACTCGCTTAGGTACCTTTGGAAATCTCAGTATGCAACCCTAAACTACCAGTGAAATTAATTTGATTTAATACATTGAAGTAACATTTTAATTTAAAGTGAAACTACCTCTTCCAAATTTTAATGAAAATTATAATTGAAATAAAGGCTAAATTTCTGCATAAATAGATGGTCCAAGTGGTTAGTGCTCTTGGGAGACCCCTGGGTTCAAGTCCCTGCTCTGTCACAGATTTCCTGTGTGGCCTCGGGCAAGTCACTTAGTGTCTCTAGGCCAAATATGCAAAGGTCTTTAGACACTCAAAGATGCAGATAGGCACTTACTGGGATTTTAAAAAGTACCAAGGGACTTAACTCTCATTGCCTAAGCACTTTTGGAAATGCCAGTTGATACCTATCTTCCTCTTCAGGTGACTAAATGCCTTTAAAAATCTGGACTTCTGTGCCTCAGTTTCCCAGCTGTAAAATGGGGATGATAATAAATGAAAACTCCACAGGAGTGTTGAGAGGCTAAATACATTTAAGATGGTGAGGCACTTAGATGCTATGGGGATGGGGGGGGGCATATAAGTACCTACGATACCTACTTAGGACATCAGCTAAAGTGTTATTTTTACACAAGCAAAGATCTGTGGAATCACAGAAAGGCCTTGTCCTCATTAGAGAGCTGAAACAAAAAATCTCAACCAAATCAGCTATAGGTACAATTAGTATGGTGATAAACATGCTGGAAGCCACCAGAGCCCAGCTTACTAATGCTATCACTGGTGCAACTGAATCAGTGGGAGTGTCTGTGGGAATTGCAGACAAGGCCACTTTGCAAATTCTGCTCTGAGTTACATTGGTGTGACTTCAGCTGAGTTACACTGAATTTACACCAATGTAACTGGCAGCAGAATTTGTGCCCAGAAGAATGGTTCTAATGCTTGGTATTGTCATAGCCAATAACCCACATTCCCCTCAAGCTCAATCTTGACTAGACAGTAATGTTTGTGCTTTTTCTTTCTGTGTCACTACTCGGACTGTCAAGTATTTGTGAAAATGAAGAGTTGGGAAGAGGGTTTATGGAAGGAGATTATCAAGCACTGTAAAATGCTACTTTGTGTCTGTTTTACAGAAGCAGGCCCTGGCAATGCAGTTTCACAACAAAGATGATATTATGCTTCATGTACTTGCTTTGGATATCAGGTAAATACGCAGGGTTTATTCCAGTTCATTTCTCCTTAGTGTACAGAAATGGAATTTCTTCAGCTTAATTAATGAATTTCATCTTAATAAAAAGTATTGGAGTATTGGTTGATCATAGGATGACTATGAGCCGCCAATGTGATATGGCCGTGAAAAAAGCTAATACGGTCTTGAGATGCATCAGGAGAGGTATTTCCAGTAGGGATAAGGAGGTTTTAGTACCGTTATACAAGGCACTGGTGAGACCTCACCTGGAATACTGTGTGCAGTTCTGGTCTCCCATGTTTAAGAGTGATGAATTCAAACTGGAACAGGTACAGAGAAGGGCTACTAGGATGATCCGAGGAATGGAAGACTTGTCTTATGAAAAGAGACTCAAGGAGCTTGGCTTATTTAGCCTAACTAAAAGAAGGTTGAGGGGAGATATGATTGCTCTCTATAAATATATCAGAGGGATAAATACCGGAGAGGGAGAGGAATTATTTAAGCTCAGTACCAATGTGGACACAAGAACAAATGGATATACACTGGCCACCAGGAAATTTAGACTAGAAATTAGATGAAGGTTTCTAACCATCAGAGGAGTGAAGTTTTGGAATAGCCTTCCAAGAGAAGCAGTGGGGGCAAAAGATCTATCTGGCTTTAAGTTTAAACTCAATAAGTTTATGGAGAAGATGGTATGATGGGATAACATGGTTTTGGTAATTAAATATTCATGGTAAATAGGCCCAATGGCCTGTGATGGGATATTAGATGGGGTGGGATCTGAGTTACCCAGGAAAGAATTTTCTGTAGTATCTGGCTGATGAATCTTGCCCATATGCTCAGGGTTTAGCTGATCGCCATATTTGGGGTCGGGAAGGAATTTTCCTCCAGGGCAGATTGGAAGAGGCCCTGGAGGTTTTTTGCCTTCCTCTGTAGCATGGGGCACGGGTCACTTGCTGGAGGATTCTCTGCTCCTTGAAGTCTTTAAATTAGGATTTGAGGACTCCAATAGCACAGATATAGGTGTGAGGTTTATTGCAGGAGTGGGTGGGTGAGATTCTGTGGCCTGCGTTGTGCAGGAGGTCAGACTAGATGATCATAATGGTCCTTTCTGACCTAAATATCTATGAATCTATAATAAAAATACATCCATCCACTGCACTAGGTGCATGTACTCCTAACACCCTAACCTATAGTCTGATTAGCAGTTTTGCTTATATAGGGCAGCGTGCCTTTAAATAGTCTGTGAGCCCTCTAGTGGTACTCACTGTGTTATATGTTCTAGCAGCCACCAGAAATCAGTCATAGCAGCAGTATGTAGGTAACTGGTCCTTTCATGTGTGCGTGTAGTTCTTAAGCATGGTTATTTATCACCCAGCTGTGCCTGTGTGGTTTCTTCATATTAATTTTTTTGTGTGTAGAACAAAAACCACAACAACTGTGAATTCAAGAAAGGTAGAAATGTGTGTCTGGAAAGGGAATAAGAGTCAAATGGAAGGAGATTTGGGGGGTATTCAAAGGTTCTTGAGTTTTTGTTGGAACAGCCTATCTTAAACTGTTATTTTAAGCAAGTTGGGTTAAAAGGACACAGCAATTTTGAAGCAAATTTTTTTTGAGTACCTTCTTGAAAG
Organism: Natator depressus; assembly: GCF_965152275.1. Lineage (NCBI taxonomy): Eukaryota > Metazoa > Chordata > Testudines > Cheloniidae > Natator > Natator depressus. The sequence goes on along the minus strand of NC_134234.1, from coordinate 190,934,283 downwards.
CAATTGACTCAAACGCACTGCTCTATTTACCATGGTGTGGTGTTTTTTGTTGTTGGTTTTTTTTTTTTTGAAGAAATGGTAGCATAAGAGCAAAGTGCTTCCGTTCAAGTGACTCATTCTAAATGATGACAGGTTTCAGAGTAGCAGCCGTGTTAGTCTGTATTCGCAAAAAGAAAAGGAGTACTTGTGGCACCTTAGAGACTAACCAATTTATTTGTTAGTCTCTAAGGTGCCACAAGTCCTCCTTTTCTTCATTCTAAATACACTTCCATAGTAATTTGTGGAAACAAAGCATAGCTAAACTAACTGAGAGGTAATTAACCACAAAGAAAACAAGGGACCCTAGTATGAACAACATTGAAATACATTCTATATTGCTCTTTTATGAGCTTATCTGCTTTAGTACTGATAAGCAGATACAATCCATGTGCATGACTTGGGGGGCTGGGAAACTGTCCACTTGTTTCAGCTCATTCAAGAAAATTGTCTCCTCAAGGAAGAGAGGTTCTCACTCTTATAAGACTATGGCCAAGATTAATTGAATTGTAATTTGCACCAGCCTGCTCCTCAGGGCAGCATGACCCTGTATTCCTGGAAATGGGAAATGTCCTTGTTTTCAGGGCCAATGTCCATATCAGTTTCACAAAGGGAGTGTTTTGTCTCTGTTTTTGTGAGCCCTGCAGATAGGGACCATGTGTTTGCTGAGCTGTTACAAAACCCAAAAGACTGACCTAGGCACAGGTATGTCCTTGGGAAACACCACTCATTGGGCCATCACAGGTTGGCACCCTACCTGCCCCACCCCTATCAGACTTCCTAGTGAGCTCTTCCCCCCTCCCCATCCCATCTGCATGAGTACTCAAGTCAGTCTTCCTACACACAGTCAAATCCACATGGAGGGAGAAGGACAGGCAGGCAACCATTTTTTTCCCCCTCTTTCATGAACCTCAGCGGCCAAAACCTTACTGTGTCTCACCTCTCTGACCCCTACCAAAATGGTCTTCCTCTCCGGTCTTAGCGTGACAGAAAGTTTTGCTTGCAGCATGAGGCCCAAAAATTACAAAACACTTCCTCAAAATTTGACAAGCATCTTTTTTGCAGATCTCTTCAAATGTCTTCTAGGTAGAGATGAGCAATGAGGCTGTATTTTGGCTTTGCCAAAAAAAACCCTCAGACCAGCGGAGACTTGGATCCATATTCTTCATCATCCAAAGCCTCAGGAGAGCTCAGGTGAAAAGTTCTTGTTGTGGCCCATCTCTACTTAGTTGCCATTTACTCTGTTGGGCAGCTAAGTCTATGAACACACTAATATGACATCCAAACGTTTTTCCTTTATGATCTCATTCCCACTTTCATGAGTCAGGCCTCCACCCAAAATCATGAGATTTTAAAAATAACATTTCTATCTTTTTATTTGTCTTCTGCCATTAGCCAGCCTACTAGCTTTTAGGGGTCATATTTTCAAGTGTTTCTCCACAACCCTATGGGAAGAAACTTTTTTTTTAATAAAAACCAAGAATCTCACATAATCGCGTGACTCCAGGAGCTGGGGCTTTAGGAAAATATATCAAATACTATGAAACTTCTGAGAAAATTGTGAGAGTTGACAACCCTGCAGTTCCAACACTTTTTTTTTTTTTTTCTCAGACCAGCAACCACCAGTTTCTTACACTCTGCTTTACATTCCTTGGGAATGAGGGCAAGCAATAGCCTTTCTCTGAAGAGAGAGGAAAGCACATTTAATGTTACACAATACGAGTACATGCATCTAGGTAAGGTCAGATTTGACAGTGGATAAACAGACAAATAAAAGTTTAAATAGTACATTACACCACAGCTTGTCTTGATAAACAGAAGTAAGTTAGCACTGCATTCCGCAGGCAAGAAAAGACATGACATGATATAGAGGAAGTGATTTTGCAAATTAAAATCATGACCAAACTGTAATTCTCACTATTGCCAACCTCAAGCTTTCAAACATCACAGGTCAGACACCAAACAGTCATGGGATTATTTTAAAAATACAGGATTTTTTAAAAAAACAATACATTTGGGGGTGGGGGGTTGTTTGTCTTTTGGGGGGGTTGCCTTCTGGTTTCTGAGCCATTAAGCTGCACTGTGGCTATTAGGCTGCACTTTTTCAAGCTTTTCTCCACAACCATGAGGGCTAGAACTCATTTTTTTTAAAAAAATGAAAGCTGAAAGTCTCAAGAAATCTCTTGCTTCCAGCCATTAGTGGGTTTTTTTTTTTTCTTTTTAAAGCCCCAAATATCAGGAGAGTTGACAACATTGAATTCGCTCTTCTGTAGTGCTTTGCAGTTCTACTCCTGCTTTTCTTAACAATTTAACTGACGGTTCAATCCATTTTATAGTCTTAAAATTTGCCGATCTTTTCATTTGAGTTATCATTATATATTATTTGATGGTGATTACAGGTATGCTCGGAACTACACAGAAAACACAAAGACCAAATCTTGGTGCTGTTCTGCCAGGAAACAGGAGGAGGAGATAATGCTGAGGGCCCAAACCCAGCAAAGGGCCCCTGTGCAAATGGCCCTGGCCTCCCTTATCCCTGATTTGGGGGCCAGCATGAGAGAGAGAGAGAGAGAGCAACCCCACTTCCCAACAGCAAAACTGGATTTCACTGCATGAGAAAATTTAATTAAGAAATTCTTCAGCCACTTGGAGATTTCTTTTCTGTTTGTTTTCTCACAGAAGTGGATGGTCAGGCCCGCAAGTCATCACAGCATCTGTGTCATTTGTAGCAATTCAAACAAAGTAGAGTGGTCAATCCTGAGACAGGAGTACCTCTTCCTCATTAATGCTTGTGCTTCTTCATGGAATAGTTTTCTCATGTGCTTTCTCTCTTCCGTGCATTAGACTTAATGAGACTTCATCAGGGGACTGGTCATGCAAACAACCTTGGACCTAGGCTCACATAGCTTTTAGGTAATATTTGAATGTAAGAACTAAGCTCTGCCAGGACAATGCCACTGTAATCTTACCTCTCCTGACCCACGGAGATCCCAGAGCAGAGACAGGCGTCTTCCTACTTCCCCCTCCACAGGCGTGTTGGTGACTGGGCGGAGCTACCACCAAGACTAGCAGAATGGCTTTCAGTAACTAATACACCATTGGACTGGTTCCTCCTTTCCTCCTCCCCTCCAGCACACGCATACATAACTATTTTTGTGAGGTGGGTAGGGTGGAAGAGAGACATTTGGTCCGTACTGGTGGAGATTGTTGGCTGAGGAACCTAGACTGAGGGATGGAGTAGAGGACTATTTCAGAGAACTACATAGCAAATGTAACTAACAAGATATGTACCTTGGGCATGTTGTTTCTCTGTTGTCTGTCTTTCATATGTCTGTGTCCTCTGTTTGGAGTGTAAGATCTATTTAGACTGTAAGCTGTTTGGGGCAGACAGTCTCGCTCTTTACATGTTTGTACAGCACTTACCACCTGATATTGACTGAAGACTCTAGGTGCTAGTACGATACAAATACTGAATAACAGTAATGATGATGATAAAAAACAACAATCGTGTAAATCATCTGTTCTGTTTTCCTTTTCCCATTTAGTGCCAGTGATCCAAACCACACCCATTGCACTGAGTCCAAAGATGGTCTCAGTGTTACAGGATGAAACAGTGAGAGCAGTCTGTGCACAGAACATTGAAGAAACGGAAGGGTTGGCTATAGCTCTCAGTAGACACAGCAGCTCTGCTGAGCTGTGTTACATACAGCTTGGAAATTTCACCATGGAGCAGAAATTGCACAAACCATATAAACCTAGACTACAATGAGCCGACAACAGGGGTTTGTGTTGTTATGGAGAGAGTCTCTGTCAAAGATTCTGGTGTTTACAGCTGCACCTTGGACAAGACATCCCTCCTCCTGTGAGAACGCTAAGCCAGTCTCACATTTGCCTCACAGTGTCGGGTGAGCCAGGACTTCTCGGTGTTCCACATATCCTAAACGCTGCAGTGCTCTGATATGTGGGTGAAAGGACAGGTTGAAATGCTTGTGTGACGTTCACTGCTGTGGAGTGTGGGCTGCTTTGTGATGACTAAGCTCTGTAATGACAATCTGAGCCAGTATGGTTACTGGGCTGGCTTTCCATTTATCATAGTCCTTGTGGGGGTGCATCACAGGCTCCCTCAGCTCCTGTTTAACAGGTAACACCTCGTTCCCTGGTGCTCCCCATGAACACAGACACCAGTTCTGTGCACATGACCTATTTCCCCCACCCCCACCCCTGGGACTGAGCTGCTCTCACTGCTATGGCAGAGCAGTTCAGGGCTGTTGAGGAGGAAGAGGTGGCAGAGCTCTGACCCTTGAGCCACACCACTCGACCCCAGTTGAATGGCTTCACAGGGGACCCCCTGATTTATGGAACCCAGCCCTGGGCTATCCCGCAATTCACAGTGACCGGTAACACCTATGGGGCATTGTACGGGTAAAGAGTTACAGGGAGCAGTGACTAGCCACCTTCCCTCTCTTTCGGCTCTTCCAGTGGTTGAGGTTTCTTTGGCCTCTTCTTCACCCATTGACAAGGAGACCACGTTAACTTGCAGTGCTTGGGACTTCTATCCTGGAGACATCCAGCTTTCCTGGAGTAAGGACAGCCAGTTGTTCACTAACTCAACAAGGAATGACTCTCTGTTCCACAATCGCAACGGGTCTTATTCCTATAGAAGTAACCTTGTTGTTTCCAAAGATGACTGGAATGAATTTGCCCAGTTTTCCTGCCAAGTGAATCACTCTACACTGAAAATGCCTGTTGTGAAAAAGCTCACCCTGACCCAGTCTGGTAAAGGTAAATGTGTACTGTGCATTATGACCTTCTTAGGTGGTACAATCTACTCACTACGGTCACCTGTATCCAACAGAAAATATGGGTGTAAGATAAAAAACATGATAGAAAACAGGCTGAACATTTTGATATTTTGGCTTCAGTACCTTGTTTTAAAGACTCATACAGATCACCATTGGGTCTTTTCTTGTGGGAATCCTGACTGAGAATATGAAGCAGTACACAGTGCAGAATAGCTCAGAGATACAGAAAGATTATTGTTGAACTGATAAATGAAATTGTTTTTAATTGTTCACTTTATTAATATAACTTCATAAGCAAAGTTTTATGAATGAAACAACATTCATTCATAAAACCGGTTACCTCAATAACTGGCTAATTGAGTTTCACTTTCAATCCAATTGCTGCTTAAATCCCTGAAACTTACACTGTTTCAACATTGTAACTTCTGCTCACTGTTTGTCATTCATTATACTTGTCTGTATTGTAACTCAAACTCCATTTTAACTTGTCCCAAACTCCATTTTAAAATGCTCACTTCATTTTGTAAAAGCTTGCTGCAACCTTCATTTTTGCAAAACCCTGCTGTAATCTTAGTTTAGTTTAGTTCAGATGTGTGAATGAGGTATGTATGGATGATGGAATCAACCTCCAGCCCCAGCCTGTCCTGATGAAATAAAGCGTAAACACCCAAGGGCTGAAGATGCAGACAACAGCCCTTACAAAGTAAGAGGAGTCCACCCTCAAAAGAAAAGAACAAAAGTATAATTGAAGAAACATCAAAGCCAGGTCCTGGGCTGAAAGTCAAGTCTGCAATTGACGGGTGATCAATCACACTGGACCCAGAGGCAGCCTGACACAGCCAGACCTATAGACTCTGGATTCAAACTAAAGCCTACAAAAAGGATGGGTGAGATGGAAGACTTTGGAGGGTAACATTCTGCTGCCAACATGGAAGGGCATCGGTGCATGCCCAACAGAAACCCAGCTCTTTCCTTGTGCCCGGCTTTCCTGGCCAGTTAGCCGCCACAAGCTACGAACTCAAGCCATGAACTCAAGCTACATTCGGGACTGCTAGCTATACAGCAGCTGCAGAACCTGTGTGTGTGTGTAATATGAATGAACGTGTGAATGAACGTGAAACTGAGTGGAATGTTATAGCTATAACTGACTGCCTACTATGATTCTTTTTGTATTCACAATAAACGTGACATTTTGTCTTATCCCCTTTAATAAGATCCTGCTGGTTTTTCTTTTATTGGTATAACATTATTACGTCTTATTATTATTCGTAAGACAGTGTAATAGGTATTGTACAGCCATAGAACCAGACAGGACTCTGCTCCAAGAACATACTATGTTAGGGAAGATTTTGAAAGTCAGTGGGAGCTGGGTGCCTCTTGTGCTTTGTAAATCTTCCCCAAAATAGACATTGCAAAGGGAAAGAGTTATAAATTAATGCTTTGTACTGCTCTATAGCAGCATATTCCATGCAGGACTCATTTCCCACTCAGCACCGGTGTCTTTTTTTTGAAATGCGAAGTGAAATTGTAGAACGGTCCTCTAGTATCATTGAGTTCAATATGTAAAGTTACTTGAATTCATGAAGGTTTGAAGGACTGGAGTCATGGCTGTGAGCACTGATCTCCCTAATGAGCTGAAGATTTCTTACCTTGGGAGATTTCAATAATCTACTAAAACAAAAAGAAATGCAAGGACAGTTCTTATTTGGGGCTTATATAGTTGCTGAAATGTTGATTGATTAGAGGTAAAAGTGGCTCAGCTTTATGGAATGGAGCATAGATACTCAGCACTTGTTAATCAGGAGAAGTTAATGTGGAAAAATAAGGAACATTAAAATTCATAAATTTAATTGTTTATAGTTTGGTTAAAGGAAAGTAAATGTGCCACTTGTCTGCATGTACTTCTGTATTCACAAGAGAAGTTTTTCTTTTTAAAAAATTAGTAACTTTGCTGTTTTAAAATAATGCTTTACTAAAATAATATTTTCTATCACAGCAAATTCTGAAATGTCAAGGTCATACCTATGGGCTTTTATCATACCTAGTATGATGCTGATGCTAATATCATATGTTGTTCTGAAGAAGTATACGAAGCCATGTAAGTTCATCAATTTTACTTTACTATTCCAGTGTTTGTATAGCATCTTGCACTAAATATTTGATGCTCAGTTTTCATTGGAAAATTTGTGATTTCTCTTTGCAGATGGTTGTGTAATTTCAGGTGACAATTTGTTCATCCAGTGCAGTTCTAGGACTCAGTCCTGCAATGTGCTGAGCACTCTGGTTCTGATCCCTCAAAGCCTTCATGCTTAACTTTAAAGATGTGATAATCCCAATGAAGTCAATTAAACTATTCACATACCTAGTGTTAGGTGCATAATTAAGTACATGAGTCTATTGGGGCCTAGTTGAGGGAGATGAAGATGCTGGGCAAGCCCCAGGAGATGTGCAGCACCTCACACGATCAGACCCTAACTCTTCAAAAACAGTGAAAAAACCTATTTAGAGGAAATGAACATCATACAGGACCATCTGTCCTATTTTCCATTGTCTCTTTAGCTCCTTAAGTTCAAGGAGATCTTCTTATCTTTGCTCCCTTACCCATTTGTTTGTGCTTATGTATCCATTAAGCAGACACCTTTCCACTTGTGCTATGCAGATCTTTGCATGTGTTCCATCTCCTATGGCATGTCCCTGTACGGCTCTCTTTCTCTCCTTGGGGGGTCTCTCATGGCTAAAGATTTCTTTTTTTAAAAAGTTGGTCACTCCTCCAAGGCTTCCCGTGCTGCCTTTTCACTTTCATAAACTCCATTCTTCTGATTTCAAATATATGTATTTGAAGGCAATGAACGACTCAGAAGGAACCCTCTCTATGTCAAGTGGCCCAGGTCAACTTATTAACATCTCCTAAACCTTTCCCATATACTGACTTTTATCTTTTGGACACTTGGATTGAAGAATATTTCTGTACAGAGTCTGCATTCTTTATTCATTGCTTACTTCTGTGTCCTACCAGTGGGCTTATACGCTTAACTTGTATTCCAAAAATGCTGATGGATGCTGAAATGCCTAATACAAACAATGTTTGTGTTTGTATAGACAGTGTCTTTGCTGATTCCATAAGCCTATTCATGCACCTGCTACAAATGTTACTGAAAGGGAAATGCATGTGATTAAATCAAAAGCACTGAAATTTATGATGATTGTGCACGGCTGTAATAATTTGAGATGCATTAATCAATATTTCAGAAGCAAGCTGTACTTCCCAGCTTGGCAAAGTAATGAGTAGTGGAAAAGTGCCAGTGGGGAACATCAGAACACTCAGCAAATAGTCAGCTGAAGACTACAAAACCAAGGCTGTAGAGGAATTATTTAGGGCGGTGTGTGAGGGTATAAGTAGGAATAATGGAGCAAAGTTAAGAAAGGGAAAATGTAGACTAAACAGCAAGGCTTCCTGACAGAGAGATGCATTAGGCTGTGACACAGTCTCCAAGTGAAGTGGTAGAAACCCTATCACTTCAGACATTTTGAAGTAGACTGGGTAAAACACTGGAAAATACATTGTAAGAACATTCCTAGACTATCAGGGATATGGACTGGATATCTTTAATAGGTCTTTTGCATCTCTAGCTTCTATGATTCTTGAGACTGACTCCAACCAGACGTCATTCCAGGTCTTTTCAGGTAATCCCTTGGGACAGCTCCTCACCATCAGAATGATGTAGTGGAAATAGATTTCAAAGAGTTAAGTTTTCTTTTAAGTGTATCTTTGGTGACCTTTGAAAATCTAATAAAGCTACATTTCTAGGGATGATGGTAGTTATCACAAAGTGCAGTGAGAGCATGTGAAAATTATCATGGTGCCATGAGGCATGCAGTCTGTCGTCGTTGCACGCAATTGCTGTGCTCCTACCTTATGTTACGCTGGCCACTACCGTACTACTTTAGAAGAATGGGTTTAAGTGAATTTCTAGAGAGCTCAATGTAGTGTTTATGGAAGACATGATGAGGTTGGGGACCAGAGTCATTGGTACATTCCAGCTATTTTGTGCTGCTTCAGTGATATAACACAGCCTTTACCCATCTTAACTAGCTGGTTAAGCCAGTTTTATTATTGCTTTTGGCCACTCAATCATCACAAAATAGCCAGAGTACACTGGTGAGTCTGGTTCTGTATTTTTAAGAGACTTCTGTAGTGTCACATTAGAAGATTTACCTCTAAAAGACCAGAGGCAAGAATTCATAGGCCAGATTTTTAAACGTATTTAGGTACCTAAAAATGCCCTAGATGCTTTTGAAAATCACACTAATCTGTGTCTTTAGGTGCCTTTGAAAATCTGGGCCAACAAACTGAGAGCTTGTCAACATGAACATTTAGTTCATAATGTGCTTTGATCTAATCCCATTTCAAAGAGGACTAGAACAAAGCACTCTAACAAACTCAGTGAACATCAGCAAGGTCAACGAGGACAGTTGGTGTGCAGAGGTGATATAGTACAGGGTGAATTCACATCCCAGTCTGCCACGACACTCAATGTTTGAGTAGACAAGCTCTAATTCTCCTCTCACTTCAGTGGAGTTGCTCTTCTCTTCAGCTGACTTTTACTAGCATGAGTTCAGAATCAAACTCTGATTCACCACTTGTGTACAGCAAACTATCTGTTCTTATAATGAACAGTTAAAGAAATGCTCATAACTGCATGCCACATACATCTGTGGCATAAAAACCCAGCCATAGATTAACTGGCACAGAAGAGAGTAAGTAAATATTTAGTAACACTAGGAACATGTTGCTGCTTCTTTAGTTCATTCATACATCATTAAAGAGCAATAATTTCTAGAACAAAATATCAAAAATTCTTCTTGGGATCAGGCAACACCCAAGTGAAAGGCTGCCAGGTCTGCTAATTATTATATGACTATTATTCAACTTTCATATTTTGCAATTTTGGGGTGTAATGCACCTCTGTGCATAGGTTTATTTACCACTTAAATCCTCAGTATAGGACTACAGTGGGATTCAACTGACACCCAGACCTTGTGTTCACCCTCTGCATAGGGCTGACTTTCACCCTCAGTATATTGCTCTACTAAACCAAAAACACCAAAGTGATTTAGAAGCATTAGTTCCACAAAGTGAATGAGATTTGTGCTCCTAAATCACATAGGGTTTCCGAAAAGCCCACCCCTAGTCCGTAGTTGGAAGGGATAGGCCCTTCTTAAGGGTAAGAATGATCATTTTATGGTGAAATTGTGGTTCTCAAGGACAAAGCTTTAATGTAAATGAAGATTAAGGTTTTTCTCACTGTAACTAAGAGGCTTGAGTCACCACTGTTTTATGCTGCTGTATCTTCAGTGAAATAAATGGAGTTATACCAGTGTAAAACTGGAACAATGAAGTGATGAATCAGGCACATAGTCTGTGAATGGTGAAATACATCACCCCTTAACAGCTGTCTCAAACGCACATGGAAAATCCATCTTTGCCCAGAGAATATGCATTCTAGGAAAATTTCAGTTCCCGTGAATCTTTTTGGGGCTTTCCAGCAAAACACTGTGAGATTCTGTTTTTTGTCCAATGTCTTCTCTTCGCTACACTCCTGGGGCCAGATTCTGCTGTTCCACTGGTGAATAGCTTGTCACATCATTCACAAGCTTCAGTGGATTTACTCTGGATATAGACGAGTAGAACCAAGAGCAGAATTTAGTCTTTGATTAATTGGCTCAAGTATGTGGGGTTGGAAAAGTGTCTTATTTTTTCAGGTAAATAGCAGAGAGGTGTCTTGTGTCTCAAACTTTTTTATTACAGTGAGTTGATTGACCTACATTTTTATTCTTTACAATTTTCCTCCTGCCTTTTTCACTTGCATCATTAACTCCTGGAGGCCATCCAGCAGTCATCTTATACCCATGTGATAACATTTAACTGCATCACAAATGCTCCTAGTTAGGATAGACAGAAAGCACCTTCAGGGTAGGGACCATTTCCCCTCTGTTCAGTACCGTGATGGGCACAATGATGGCCCATAATAGTTCTTCAACCATAATTTGCTTACTGTTGCTATGGTTAGTTTCTTTCACACTCAGTGTGTTATTAAAAGCCATTCACTTCCTGATGTAGAGTACCAGCCTTTCATTGTTGTGCCAAGATTAGTAGCCCAGAACTCAGGGTGAGCTGTTTATTCCCTTTTTGCTGATTATCACTCAATTTTTCTTAATATACTCCCAAAAGTCTGCTAGGAACATTAGAGATTGTGTAGGAACCAGGACAGCACAGAATCTAGGTAGTTAAGGGTGGAGGAAGTGGTCAGGCACGGGGAGAAGAGTAAATAGATTGGGAAATTAGACTGGTGAAGAGGACAAGGGCCAGGAAATGTTCATAGGTGACTTTGGTAACAGTAGTTTTAGTTGCACGTAGATGGCTGATGCCAGACTGGAGAGGATGAGGGGAGATACAGGGAAAGAAGGCGCGTAGGTGAAGGGGCCACAAACATGAATATTTTGGGTAAAATTGCAAATGCACCTAAGTCACTCTGGTCCAGATCCTCATCAGGATTTAGTCACCTAACACCTATTGATGGGCCAACCTGTTATTAAAAACAAGGATGGATCAGTAGAATCTCTCCACAGCTACTCTATCCCCTTTAGAAATCCTGTTGTAACCACAGCACCAACTAATTCACTCCATACCCGACTATTCCCAGCTTTGGGAACTGGTGGGAAGAAAGGGAAAATGGGGCTGTGGAAAACATCTATATTCAAAAAGATGCCTGTGAAATTTCTGGCCTTGCACCAAATTCCAAGATACATTTTAGGACAACACTAAGGTTCTCATTGTGACTGTGAAACCTGAAAGCATTTGATGCAAACTTTCCATTTTATTAATACCAATAACTTGTTCTAGCCTGAAGAAAGCCTCTAAGGTGTTCATTGTTGTACTGACCATGGGTGGCGGGTATCAAAGGCAAGGCTATGGCCCTGCCCATTTTCTACCCCAAGGCCTCTCTCCCTTGAAGCCGGCGGGGGCTCAGGCCTGCCAGTGGCCAGGGGCTTGGGCAGCTCGGGCCAGCCTGGGAGGGGTGGTGCTTGGCCCATGGCCAGTGGCTCGGCGCTGGGGCTAGGCTGGCCAGAGTCCCTCCAGCTGAGGGGTTAGGGAGGGCTCAGGGCTCTTATGGGCAGGGCCTCAGGTAGAATGTTTAGGGCCGGCGGGCTAGCCTCCCCAAAGAGGGGGGTTCACCTACTGCCCACGGTACTGACACAGCACTTGCATCTATTGCTAGTTGTACTTTAATGCTTAAATTTTCCATGTTTTAGAAGGATTTAATTGACCCTTTGGCAAACAAATCCATCAAACCCCATTCTCAAACAATAAGGGTTCAGCTTCCATTGACTGCAGCAGGAGCTGTGCGCGCTTAGCCAACGGCAGACTTGAGCCAACTGTGATTATACCCTCATTTGCCATTCATGCCGGACAGAACCCATTTTTATATTCTCATTAACCCACAGTGGTAGAAGCATAAACCTGGCAGTAAACATTTGAAAGGAGTTCACGATTTATTTTTGATCGTCTTTTAAATGGCTGAATTCTCTCCTTTCTGTGCAGCTCAAGAAATCATGGAGGAGGAACGGCATCTTTAGTTTTGAGTCAACTCCACTCACCCTGTTGTGCTCAACCTTGTACTGGCACCCTGACGAGATAAAGGAAACACCTTAATAGGTCTCTTTGAACAGCTGACCTTTTTTTGTCTGGGGACATGACAAATTACCAGAGTGTACTTCTGCTGCTGCTTTGTTCTTGAGTAAATTTAACCAACAACAAACAGAGAGAAAAATTGGGCTTCCCTCTACATTAAAAGCTGCTGTTGGTAAAGGCCAAATTATGCCATTGGTTCTGTAACTCCCAATGCCTTCAAGGCGGGTCACGTGCATGTAACTGAAGGGTGAATTTAGCCTTGAGACTTTGTTCATGCTAAACTGAGATCAGTTAAACTGACCATATATAACTGCTTGTTTTCTTAGCTGCATTTTTTTTTTTATTACTTACAAGGGTGGCCAGAAACCTGAAAGAACAGAGTCAATTTTTTCCAGACTAAGACATGAACTCAAAACCTTACAGTGGGATTCAGTGCAGGTAAGGAGTATACACCAGATAGACCTTCTAAATTGAGATGTTTTACCATCTCATTCTACAAGATTCCTAAAAGGGAAACGAGACCTTTTCCAGATTAGACCATTGTACTGATCCCCTCTAACCAGTCAAATGGGAATAGATACAGCCATTTCTGAAAGTACTAAATTTGCCTAGTCCAGCACTAACAAGGATGATTGAATTTTGCTTCTCCTGACCTTGGGTTATACAATTCAGCGAGCAGGTGTAACAGTGCATGAACCAAGACCCAGTCTTGCTGTAGATATGGTCTTTATGCCCATGGAACAGAGGTGGGCAAACTATGGCCTGCAGGCCACATCCAGCCTACGGGACCGTCCTGCCCAGCCCTTGTTTGGGGAGGCACAGCCTTCCCTATCCGGCCCTTCATACAGTTTCGCAACCCTGATGTGGCCCTCGGGCCAAAAAGTTTGCCCACCCCTGCCATGGAATGTAACACTTCACAATTCCAAAAAAATTCCAATTTTATCCTCTCAGATCTCCTGTGAGGTCAGGAAGGGTTGTTACCCACCCTGGAGATGAAGAATCTCCTCAGAAAGATTACCCCAGACAGCACAGGAATCACATGGCAGACAGGGTAACTGAATCCAGCTCTCCCAAATCCCACTTTACTTAATACTTTAATCACAGGAGAAGACTTTCCTTCCTCTGATATCAAAACTGCCATGCCAGCATAGACCAATTGTTTATCTAGGTTGGTATCCTGGGTTTAGGGTGTTTCAGAGGAAAGTTACAAGGAAAAACAGGCAGTTTGGATTGAATCAAGTCAGAAGCACGGAGGATGGGAGGGAGCAAGAGAGAAATTTGAAATAGCCAGGAAAGCTTGAGAAAAGAGGTTTGAGTAATGACACCAAGTTTAAAAATTAAATGAAACTAAAGTCCTCAGAGCTGACTGCCATCATGTTAAAGCCTCAGAAGATTCAGCTAAGAGCTTTCTGTCCTGGATAAATTTCAGTTATAATTTACCGACCTAAAATTTTCACTGCATACAGGTATTAGCCATAGTCTTCCATGATGAACTGGCCTGTTAATTGCAGGATGCTCTTAAATTACTGCTATTTTCCATACCACTGGGCTGTTTCTCTGGTGAGTGAAGAGATTTCCAGATCTATTTTATGAAGATAGTGAAATCTTTGCAAGAAAAGTGCTATAGCAATGTCTATTGCCATTATTAATGCTTGAATAACTGTCCTTATGAAGAGATGAAATAACCCTTTTCTATCAGTTAATGAAAATTTAAAGAGTACCTGTTTTTTAAAAAAAGGGGTTAAGCAGCTTGCAGGCAAAATGACCCAGATTCAACCTTTAGAATGGCCCTGATTACCATTTACATACTTTTCTAACATGTCTCTATGTTAGAAAAGTATGAACTTTGAAATGTAAACAGGTATTGTTAAAGAACTGAAAGAAGACAGTGATTGTAGTAGTTTGTTTACCTATAGCTTGTTAGAGGTTAACAGTATAACCAAACAGTTCCTGTCAATTCAGAGATCAAAAGGAAATATTAACATTTAGATGAAACTTGTGTGTAATAATTTCAATGTCTATATGTCTCTTTAAAGTTAAATTACCTTATATTAAGCCATATAGTTAATGTTTGAGAAACAGGTTATTTCCAAGGACTCTGTGCTGAACTGTATAAAGGACTCTTGGGACCTGATCCTTTCATCTCATATTTGCTTGAACTTTATTCAGGGGAAGTTGGAGATATCAGTCTTACGACTCAAATTTAATTTGGATCTCCCTGGTATAGAACACTGAACTGAACCTATTGACTAATTCTAAGAACTCTTTGCAACTCCAAAGCTCACTGTCTCTATTATGACACTGATTCAGAACTGTACTCATGTCTGTACGCATAATCTTTTAACCAATACTCTCTTTTTTTCTAATAAATTTTAGTTTAGTTAATAAGAATTGGCTGTAGCATGTATTTGGGTAAGATTTGGAATATTCATTAACCTGGGTGGTAATGTGTCTGATACTTTGGGACTGGTAGAACTTTCATATTTGACTTGACTGTCTGGGAGGGAACCTAAAGGCTGGGTTGCAGCTTCTGTGTAACCAGTAAGATATGGTGGAAGCAGCTTTGGGAATTGTCTGCCACATTCTTTGCAGTTTCCCTAATTGTATAACCTTAGTGTGGCCCCCCTGCAACTCCAGTCACAGGTTGTTTTGAGAAACGTGTACCTTTGGCTCTAATCAGGATGATCGGGGAGTGGCCCAATAATGTCCAAATGATTTCACTCACCTCTCAATTTCAATATTGTATGCAGCATAGTATGACTTTAATGATAGTTATGAGCACTCAGCACCAGGTACTTTCAGGTTGTGAAAGCTTTGTCAGTGCAGAGGGCAGGACAGTTTACACTGTGAATTCTGCAGCAGAAGTCTTTGTAGCTACAAGATAAGCCATGCCTGGGTAAGCAATTTAATTAAGACTTTAAAGGGCACGAGACTGTGGTATCAAAAGTGCTACTAACTTTTCCTGTTATGATTTCAATATAAAATAGGTTTTGTTAGGGTATATTGGAATTACTTACTTGATTCAACAGTGTTTTTCACAATTTACATAGCCGCTGTTATGGAAAAAGCAGGCCAACATTCCCTGAAATTATGTCTTTAAAGAGCAGTTACACCAGTAGTTAATTGTGGCAGGAATAAAGACTCACAGAAACAGTTTAACATAGTTTTATTTTAAGTATAATAGCGCACTATTTACAAAGTTATGTTAATAAACAACACTTGGGTAAAGATTGCAGAAATCCAAAATGCCAAATCATGAAAATTTGGTTTATATATATATACACACACACACACACATACAAATCAGTAATTTAAACAACTTTGGTTTTTACTGGAGGGAAGGTAGTATTAAGTGACGTTAAGAAATTAACTAACCCACTTTTAACTGGTGCCCAAAAGAAACCCAAAGCAGAGCCTTTGCATACAGCAGTATGATTAACAGACAAGTACTGGGCACTGAATTTTTTGGGTAATATTTTATTAAAGGAATTTGACTTCACAACAGTGGCTGCTAAATTCCAGTTTGCTGACAATTGATTATAAAGCTATATTAAGAGTAAGGCAAAACAGAATTTCAAAGCCTGCTACTTCGTGGAGTTGCTATAAACTACTAGAGGGTATCAGTAACTAGAGGTGTGTAGATGAGAAGCCCCATGCATAAATGCTAGGGAAGTTCTGGATTGCCTCTTATTACTGATTCATACTATCTCCCACACCTTACTTGGGCTATTTTGATTAGTCCTTTGGTTAAGCCTCCCCCATTAATCTATATGGATTTCAACTCTCTAGGAATACCCTTGTTGAGATACCACATTCCAAAACCATACACCTTTAAAAAATTAAAGCAATACTAATTAGGTCCTTACAAAGCAGATACAAACTTATGGTCCTTAACATTTACACATGTGAATATCCCACTGCCTTCTGTAAGAGGGCAGCTTGGGTTAGCTGAGGCGTTCAATCCTGCAGTCCTCACATGGGGCCTAATCATGTGAGTGTAGGCTCAGACCCTTCCCCCTCCCCAAAGTTAATTCCGAGGTTCCTATATCAACCTGCATCATGGCCCTGGCTGTCTAAAGGAGAACACTGCTTTCTTACTAGTTACAATGGGTGAACCCTCAAAGTACAGCTGTTAAAAGCGCAGGCAAGGCCTCACAGACTACACAAGCATGAAGAAATTATTCTAATTAGATTTTAATAAATTTTTATATGTAAAACTTTAATACGCTCAGCACCTGCATTTACTTATTCCCTGTTTGAAAGAGCCTGAGATTGGTTTCAGACTGAATTTGACTGAGGGGTAAGTAATTTTTAATCAAGACTACAAAGAGGCAAAAAACCCAGACTAAAATATCAGTAATCAAAGCACACCACACAACTACCATATATACAAGGAGCCTATTTAGTATGGGGGGGGGGGGGGATGGGACGGGCCATGGGTACCCATTAAAAAAAGCATGAGAATCAAGGTTTTGTTTATGCAGGTTTTTTCAGTGTGGTAAGTGCCTCTGTGTTCGATAATACATACATTGAAAGTGGAAAGAGGAACATTTGTACAACATCCACTTCCTTTTCATACCATTTAGACATTAACATATTTTGCCCATGCAAACACAAAACCCCACCAATCTAAATGTAATTACAACCTATATCATATTAAACTTCATAGTAGTGACAGTGGATTTTTTTTAATATTTGAGGGGAGAGAGGGTGAGTCAGGAGAGAACAGTGTGGCATGTTTCATGCAATACCAATTTGTTTAAGTTATCACAAAGGTCTGTTCCAGTAGCATAGTGCTAGTATCATTTGGTCACAGACCTAGCCCAGTTTCAAAGCGATGACTGATGTTTTTTGAAAAGGGTACCACTAATAGTGACACTATAAAGAAATTGTGTGGTCGATAAACAGTGCTTTTTTATGCTCTCACCCTCCCCCACTCACCACCACACACACACACACTCCAGGAAAAAACCTCTCTTTCTTGAATGGAACTACCGCAGCTGTGACTATAAAATTACATGTAAATCATTTTAGCATTTTTTTTTTCCAAACGTGCAAAACAGCTAAGTTCCTGATTTTCTTCTCTTTGACTAGCGCACCATCAAAGGCCACGGTGTATAAACAAACGTATTTCTTTTCACATATCACCATCTCTGTAGCAGATTCTATCACTCTCACCAGTTAGTTACCCTGGAAAATTACAAAACAAAACTATTATTCAAGAATGTTTTGATTAACATCACCCACATCCACCTACACTTTGTGCTGCAAAACTACATTCAAACTTTACAATTTTTTTAAAATGTAGACAAATTCTCTCATAAAAGCAAGAGTGGCTAGTATTGGCTTGAGCAAGGTACAGTAAAAACTGTTGTATAATTTCTCTACACAGCTTTGGCACCATATCTCAGTTTTGATGTTAAAACCCGTTACTCTAGGAGGTGATTTTTAAAGGGTACAAATAGCAGGTGCCTAACTGACCTATGTGTTTTTAAAAGTCTTCACACAGTATCTGTACAAATATAGATATGGTGTGAAGAATTTTGATAAAACAGGGCCCAGGAAAACATTGAATAATTCATTTAAAATTGTCAAAGCAGAATTCACCTTCAGAAGTGAAAGGTTGTTGCACTGACCCCATTTTGCTGTCTGACTTTATTGACATTTAAAAAAATGTAGATGACACAGTACAATGATCTGCTTGTGTTAATCACTGCTGAGGGAAAAAGAGTTTTGATTTCCAAAGTAGAAGCTATAGACACTTCCTCTGAAAGAGCCTTCCCCCACAGTCTTTATTACAGTTATACCAAATGACTAACATATTTTATCACTCTGGATGCTGGTAAAGTTAGTTATTCACTGTATCATATGAGCACACACATTCCTATTGGTTTAGAAAGCAGTCCTTATGTGTACTCAGATGAATCACAACAGCTTAACCATGAGTTACATAAATTCGGCAGTACACTGTACTTACTTACAAACTGGAATATTAAATTATCAATAAATTAGCATCAGCCAATAATCTACTGGCTGCCTCTAGTTCCATTTGTGCTCTCCACAAGTGGCACAAGATAAAATTGGTTGGAACACCCCCGACCCTCTAAAAATTTAGAGTTCTCAGGGTCTGGCAGTTTCCTTGAACTGGCATTCTCAGTCTCCAGGGGCAGTGAAAGTAGAGTTAGTGTCTTCTAGCATGTATGTGGATGGCATGTGAGAACAGGAAATATGACATACTAGTGGGAAGGAGAAATACAAGGAGAAAAATAGGTAGTCTACATGTAAGATTAGAACACAGACCATTAAAACAATAACTGAAAAGGGTGACAAACCCACAAAGCCAAGGAAATTCTCTACTGGACGAAGTCAAACAGTGCAGAGACACTATGGAATGTCTGGTTTGCTATTACAAGTTTCTACAACAACGGGTGAGCATACATACTCAGGGTAGTATTTAATTGTGGAGCTCCTCCTCTAGTAGGAGTGTGTATTTCTTTCTTAAAGTGTTTGGTGGCGGCCTTAGCTCAAAATTTCTTTGCTAAAATGTGCACCTCATAAAACTAAACCAAAAAAAAAAAAGCTATTACCTGTATTAAAGCAATTTTGTCATTCTACAAGCAAGTTCACATTGTAACACAGCTATTCTCAAATTGCTACCATGACCACACTGGGTAAAGTTGCTAGATTCACCAGTGTGTAGTCATTAAGATATCCGTGTGCAACTAATGTATTGGGAGAACTGTAGCAATACCAGTCAAAGCAGATAAAATATATAGCCACCAGACTAGCTTAGTATTTAAAGTTAAATACTGTAACTATTTCAAAGCTAGTTTTTCAAATATATACATCAGTGAACAGAAAACTAAATGCACCATTAAATATTAATGTGAAATATTTTTTTAAAAATTATAATTGGTCAAAAGGCAGACATGAATATATTTTTTTAGTTTGACAAAGTTAGTTTGATTATTACAATTATTACAATTGCTAGAGATTTTAAAATGACTTTAATAATTTTTTATTTAACTTCTTGGACATCATGCTGTTTGGATAGTCCATAGTAACCTTTCTGGATCTAATATACTATTAAAAGTGATTGTTTTCATTTTAAGCATTCTCCTGTTTTGCTGGAAACCCAAAGTAGTTTTTCATTTCACTTTGTATATTCTTGAAAAAATATTCTGTTTTTAAAAAAGAAAAATCTTCAAAGCCTAAAAGTTGGGCCCACACTACTTGACAATGTCCCTTCAAATATAATCAGCAAAAGAGAGGAAAGTGTGTGTGTGTGTGTGTGTGTGTGTGTGTGTGTGTGTGTGTGTGTGTGTGTGTGTGTGTGTGTGTGTGTGTGTGTGTGTGTGTGTGTGTGTGTGTGTCTTCTTTTTGGTGCATTATAGTCCATAAAGGAGACTGAAAGGTCTACACACACGCTTTCCCTCACAACCAGAGGAAACAAGTAAGAAGTCTGCTTGTTTTTTACATTATAAATGCTGTTCTTGGTTACCCTCTTTTTACTGGAAGACTCCATAGATGATAGGAGTGTTAGGAAGCTTATGACATCACAAAGTGGTAACAAAACACACTTTCCCTTTCAGAGTAACAGCCGTGTTAGTCTTATTCGCAAAAAGAAAAGGAGTACTTGTGGCACCTTAGAGACTAACCAATTTATTTGAGCATAAGCTTTTGTGAGCTACAGCTCACTTCATCGGATGCATCCGATGAAGTGAGCTGTAGCTCACAAAAGCTTATGCTCAAATAAATTGGTTAGTCTCTAAGGTGCCACAAGTACTCCTTTTCTTTTTCCCTTTCAGTTAATCAGGTAACACCTATTTAATTCACACACCTACCAACTGGTGGGGGGTCAAGGGAGCTCTTTTTTGTTCATGATTCAATACCTCTAGCCCTTTTGGTAAGAGAGGTTCCAGTTTGCATCTCTGATTGTTACAAAGGAAACCTACAACTGAACAAAGATGATAATACTTGACATTTCTGCTTTTTCCAAAATAAAAAATAGCAGAAATAATCCAATATTTAAACAATCCTACACACCTTTCACAGTCCTTCTTTATATCATAAAAAAAGGATACAAACACATCTGTCTTCAGGTCACCTCTAACATTCCAGTACAATGCAATATAACTTAAAGATTGCACCTTCCATGCAATCTGTATCCTATGCTGTATCATATATTAGCAGCATCCTCGGTTCAGGTGATTTTTAATTTCAAAATCCCAGAGTAAATGTTAATTAATTGATCAAAATCTACAGCGGCAGGTAACATTTGACTCACCATCATTCTAACATCACTCCTTTTGCATCTTTAAAAGTCAAGCAGAGGATTAGTAATTAACCAAGCAAATAATCAGAAATGTTACAAGATTAGCATTCTGATTAGTTTTAAAATAGGTGTTGAGACATCACTACTTCCCAGTATGCCAACTAGTGAATTTCTGAACAGCCTAAGGAAGACAGGTTTCAGGGCCGCCCTTCTTCCACTGTAAATATCCCCCACACCAGGCATTAACAGTGTTTCCTTCCCATATAGTTTTACACCACCACCACGGGTCTTCCCAAACCCAAGAGACCACAGAGAAGAGGAGTGAGATTTTGCCTTACCCCACTGTGAAAGTCCCTTATCCCACTTGACTGCACCGCATAAAGAAGACTGGCTCAACAACAGCCTTACAGAGGAGCGCCCCTTTTCCTCAATAAGAGGTGTATTTTTGAAAAGCAGACAGGAATATTGTTCCAACTGTGAAGCTACTTTTGTTCTAAAGCAGTCAGCAATCAATGGCTAGCAGGTGTAGACAGTACACAACACTCCCTTATGCCCATAGTTGCAAGGCATCAAACATCGGTGATACATCAAACTTTTAGTGGCTTAGGGAGCTGGATAATTTGAGACACCTTACCCAAAGCAACAGCACTCAGTGCTAAGCTAAATTTTGACCTCTCTCTAAAAGGCTTTGTATAATCCCTTAAGTAAAAACATAAGATTTTGATTACCACCTACCATTAAGTGGTTCTTCTACAGATTTCTGTAAAATATTTAAAAATATTTATATACATATATATGTATATATTAAAAAATCCTTCATGTCTATTTTTGGCTCCCCACAGTTAAATTACTCTAATTGACATATACAGTAAGTAGTGATTCTACAAAAATGAAAGAAGCTGAAGATTAGTAACTACGGCTATGAAAAACAAATCCATCAATAATTGCACTCTCTTCATGTTATCTCCAACCGCATCAGGAATCTAATTTTCCTAGTGAAATGTGTAGAGGTGGAAAGAGATACACAAGACACACTACTTGTAAGTGAAGCAGCAACGGCTTTTCTCCGCAATCTGATCACTGGTGCAGGAAGCAAACAGCACCAAGATTAAAAAGCATGAGTTAATAGCTCGACAGAAGACATCCCAAATATTTATGCATTTTATCTGGTAGGGAACTAAGCAGAGGCAGAGTAATATGGACAAACAAGAAACTTGATAGATTTTAAAAGGAAATTGATTAAGGTTGACAGTCTCAAATACACGCCCTTTTCCCCTGGGCCTCAAGAAAGTGTCAAGAGTTATTTTAGAAATATGCCCCTAATAAAAATAAATTACAGGTCTCTGAGTGCAAGGTTACCATAGCCCTTCGGTTATAAAGAATTAAAAAAAACCTTTTAATTTTAAAGGGAACTGTACATCTTTTTATAAACCCCTTTAACCCACAGCAATATGTGTTGAATTTCTCTTGATGGAGGCAGGCAACCCTAAACCTGATTTTCAGACCAGAATTTCATTGGGCCTCTAGACTCCTGTGTACTTTACTGCACCCACAAAACAATCTGTCTCTCTCTCTCTCTCTCTCTTTGGAATCATCCAGTGGGCCAAATGCTGGGGTACCTAGCCACAAGTCCATCCAGTAATTAGACATCCAAAATTATAGGGATTCTGATTGCAGTTGTAAAAAGGGCCAGTTTGCATTTGATTACCCTTTGGAAAACAGGGTAACCACAATTTTAGGAAGCAATTGCACCTAGTATATTTTTTAAAAAAAAGGGCAGGCTGCAAAACCAGGATTACCTTCCTTAGAAAGATTAAAAAACATACACTTATTCTGCATGACCTAAAGATAACAGCCACTCTGCTTTCAGATGGCCTCTTCAATATTAGGGGCATTGTAAAGAAAATTATAAAGGGTATAACATTTGTGTACCTGGGAACCCAAAAAAGTGTTAGACCTTCAGTGTGAAAGAGACTGAGAAAGAAAAAAAAAATTTGGGCGTGTGTGTGGGGGAATAATTTATTAAAGACAGACTGAAATCTTGTTTATTAAATGTTTACACATCTATTAGTGCCAACAAAAGGTGCACTGTCAACTGAAGGTATCCAATCGGCCACACAAAATATGCAGCATGGTCAGTAGAACAGCAAGCTTCCTTACACAGCCTGACCACCCAATGGCCCTTCCAACTCGAATTGGATAGGGTAGCTCTGTTTCCATGTCCATTCAAATCCTTGGCCTGTCAGAAAAGTTAGCCAGCAAGGGGACCAATACAGAGATCTGGAAGTACATAATCAGGAACTGGACTAAGGCCACCAATTCAATTAACACAGACTACTGGACAGCTACCATATAGCAGTGACTTTTGCTTGCTACCAACCTGGTCTGAATTCAAACTAGTGGTGAAAGGCTCAGTATCTCATTACCATTCCTCATCTAATCACCCCAAATTTATTATTTTTAAGCTTACCCTTGGAAGTTGATCTTTCTTGCAGGAACCTAAAAATATTACAGAACATAAAAATGAGCACATTATTAGCTATACAAAAGAATTCAACTTTTAACTGCAGAAAAAGACAAAAGTTGGAGGAAAGCAACAACCGTCAGAAGGAATCACATCCTTGGTTATTTATCCCAAACTACTTTGTGCAATCTATAAATTCTAGGAGACTGCATCACTCTTCTGTAGAGGGGATAAATGTTCCAAGCACAAGTGCTCCATGTATTAATTCAGCTAAAGCACTTCCAGATCTATGAATGAAAAACATTACACAAGAGCATTATTATTGTTACTATGGCACTCTTGTGTTGGGTGGGTTGGGAGCTATTGTTTCAACAAGGATACATTTGCTAGGCCAGCTCACTGCATAAAAATCTACCACATGAATACTGATCTTGTAATGGGATTTCACTGTAATAACATCTACTTCCTATCTCCCAAAATCATATCTAATAAGACTGTAGCAGCATAATCTCATAATATAAAAACCACAAAAGTGAAGCTAAATAGTTTAGATCATTAGCATGTTGTACCAAAAACCAAACTCTGCCCTGAGGTACGCACAGTGCCCATCAAAATCGATGGAAGTCGTGTTCGCGTTACTCTGTTGCCTATTCTGGTCTCTCTCAGTTCACCCCCTCAGGTGTCAAGCTCCATGCCTTTACACCTCCTGGGATGGAATTCTCTGATTCTCCTATTATTAGGCCAGGTCCAGAGTAGTATGAACCATGATAATATGGTTTTTGATACAGGTGACCAGATCAAACCATTGTTTAATCTTAGCAGCACAGTATACTATAAGAGTCAAAGAATTTTAACACAACAAAGGGGCTACATGTATTTCTGTTTTACCCTAATCCCCACCACCCTATGTTAATAGGCCAGGCATGTTTGCTTCTTCAGACCATCATGCAGAATGTCTGTCTCAGTCAGTGTTCTCTCAGCAAACAGCTGCCTGGCAATAGCCTCCCCCTCTAGAGAATAACTTTTTACAGTTTAGTGTCCTTTTGAACCATTCTGGCTTCTAGCCTGAGCAAATTTGTAACTTTGGCTGGAGCCTTGAAGTAGTATCTTCCTAGTTCACAGCTCAGGCAATGTCACTTAATAACCTCCACCTTGCTTATGGGGAAGTGGTTTATCTAGAGTCAAACTGTGTTGCCTTCCTTCTAGTTTCCTAACAGCCTTGCTATTAAACTAAATCACCATCTGAATACAATAAACAGTTCAATAATCACATATAGCCATACAGTATCTATCCCAATAACCAAGTCACATACAAATTAAAGAACATATTACAGATCAGCCCCACAACTTCCAGTCTGCACATATCCAGAAACAGAATTTGTCCCATAACAACATCTGATACATAGGAATAAAAATTTTCTCCCCCAAACTAATCCCTCACACCTACCTCAATTCTCCTTCTGCATTTAAGTTTCCCTCCTGCCTGGGTCATTTTACCTACTCACTTTTTGGTCGCCCCCTTGGGTCCACTTCTTAAAGTAGCTTGTTTTTTACATGTAATTTATTGTATATTCCAAAAGCACATCATTAGATTTTATACTTTTCTGATTACTTTATTCTGATGCCAGTACTGAATGAGGAGACCAGTTCATGCAATGAGACTGAAATACAAATCAAGCTATGTTAATAAGACCCATTCTAGAGTTATCTTGCTGGCCAGAGACCTTCCCGGAACTTTGGCTTTGAAAAAGCGTAAGTGGGCCACATTGTTCACTCCAGGAGTTCCCCTCACAAAGTATCTACCAGATGTTCTACCCACTCATCATTTAAAAGGGTTTTTGGGGACAAGAGTTCACATGAGGGAGGGGAATATGTCATAGATCAGTGAAGAAAAGGAAACTGGTGCCTGGAGTTAAGAGACCTGTATTTTTTTTTAAAAAAACAACAACATAAGTTATCAGATCACATGCTATTTTAAAATACAATTATATTCACCTCCAAAAAAAAAAATGAATTCAGGGAACAGTTCTTCTGAATATTCAGATTAAAACACCAGAAAAAATGTAATAAAAAATACTAGGTGCTACTTACCCAAAGCAATCATATAAATTAGGCCAACAACTGCCATAAGAGCCATAATGGCTAACCCAGCAATCACGACAGCACCATTTTTCGGAGGGCATGCTGTTGAAAACAAATTAAACATTTATATTATTTTAAGCAGGTAAAGGAACATATAAAATGTATTTCAGAGTAGCAGCCATGTTAGTCTGTATCCGCAAAAAGAAAAGGAGTACTTGTGGCACCTTAGAGACTAACAAATTTATTTGAGCATAAGCTTTCATGAGCTACAGCTCACTTCATCGGATGCATCCGATGAAGTGAGCTGTAGCTCACGAAAGTTTATGCTCAAATAAATTTGTTAGTCTCTAAGGTGCCACAAGTACTCCTTTTCTTTATATAAGATGTAATTTCTCATTGAAATTTTTCTGTTCATAGCATGAGCGTTCATTTTCAGCTAGTAAGGGACAATAGCCTAATTTATCCGTTTTAACAATATGCAGAAAAAAAATCCTTGCAATTTTTGAAATGTCATTTAACATATAAAATTATAGTAATCTGTTGCATTCTAAGGGCATTTTTAATTATTCAGTGTTTTTCTCCTTTACAGTAGAACTTCTACTCCCTACTCCTTTACAATATTGCGCAAATTTAATAAAAAATAATTTTGGTGAGAGACATACTTAAGTACATAGTAAATGTTTTGGGCCAAATTCTGCTCTCCATTACATAAGTCTAAATCTGGAGTGGCTCCAAAATATCCCCCAGATTCTCCAAATATACATCGATAGAGCTGAGAAGATAAGTTGGCTGTTAAAATCTAACCCAGTCCCCCACCAAAATGCCCACTCACCCTGGCCCCAATAAGAAAAGAACTTTAGTTTAACTTCAGCAGGGGCTACTCTAATCTGCTCAGAGTTAGGCATAGGCTTAGACTCAAGGCCTCTAATTTCTACTGAAATATTTAAATGTTGAATTTTTAAAAGATGTTGAACATAACATTCGGAAATATACACAAAGTCTGTCTTATGCTGTAAATGGGTACTGTGAAAGGGACACAGTTTGGGAAAATATCACTTCTGTTTGAAAATGTTGCACCTACTATAATAAAAACATCACCTAAGACTACGATAAATGAAAAAGATCAGCAAAAAAGTTACCAGGTTATTTAACTGTTGCATGACAGCATTTAGGCCATGATCCTGCAAACACTTACTTAAATGCTTAACTTCATGTATTTGTGTAAGTGTTGGAAAGATCAGGATCATAGTGTAGTCAGATTGACTCTTTCACCTCTATAGTCCGTTTTTCCTTTGCTAAAAGACCCTTTGAAAAACAGAGCAACAGAAAACCCTTATTTTTCCTCAAAGGAGTTTTTTGTTTGTGATATTTTTAAAATCAAGACAGTATTTAAAGGATGCTCTATCAGAAGCAGGATTTTTTTAAAATTAGGCAATTAAAAAAATCCAAGTTAACATAGCTTTAAGAACCTGTTTTCAAAAATTATTTGTAAACAGTTTTTGAGGCCAGTGCAAAGACAGTATTTTTTTCCTTTTTAAAGAAGATCAGTTATTGAAAACTCTCCATAACTTTTCTTTCCAACCCCCAAACACCATTTAAAAATAGTTACACCCTGTTCACACTGGCCAAAACAGCAAAGCTACTTGACACCATTTTCAAGATAAGTTTTTGAAACCTTTTCTTAACATGGTGCATTTAGTAGAACAGAGACATAATTCTCTCAAGTCAAATTCACATTTATGCTTTCTAGGATAAGTCACTTCAAGACATCTACAAGAGAAAGTATTCTGTATGAACACAGTTCAGTGTTCTACCATTATTAGAGTCCTGCGTGGATACAAAATTTGTATCTGCATCTGATCCGGGAGCTGCAAAAATGGTCCACTGATAAAAAGCAGGTATCTGCGGATTTGCAGGGCTCTAACCATTATTCGCAAACACACTGCCAAGCTTGGCCAGCCCTAAATTTGTCCTCTCTTTCTTCTGAGATTACTTTGCTCTGTGTTTTACTCTTGAAGAAAAAAAAGCTTCCTTTTTTTGCCAGCCCACGAGAAAATAAAAAACAAATTTTAATCAGTACTGTATCAGAACACTGCAGGCATTCTTCCAAGTTTACTATTTAATGCATTCGCATTCTTGCTGAAGCTCTTGTGATTCATTTGCCTCAACGATACTGTTAAAACATACACAGCAAAAGCAAAGGTTTGACAATACACTCTACTGATTTATTCATTTAAACATCAGAAATGGATTCTGCCTCTGTGCATGTGTTCTTTTTAAGATTGTTGAACACAATCAAAACAACACACTAATGAGGGTCAATGCTGGTTGTAGGTGACTCTTTAGGGTATGCAGTACTGCAAAATAAGTAGTAAATTAAAGCAATCCTTTTTAAACCAAATTGCTAAAATTAAGTATATTTTCTTTTAAAAGAAGGTATATTGCTTACCTGTCATGCACAGGGCAAAGCCGATGACAGCAATCAAATAACCAAGTGATTCCAGAACTACCACAAGAACTACCGCAAACCGTGGTAGATTATTCTTAAAAACTGGAGGGAAAAAGCCAAATATTTTACTGTAGCTTTTGAAAGGACAACAAAAGAAAACATGTGAGGTTTGTGATCCAAACTGGACTAGGAACCAGAATCTTCTGAATACTAGTCCTGGCCAGCTTGTGTGATGACTAAAGAAATCCTGAGACAAACAGCTAGGCCTTTCCCTTAAAGGACAAGGGACATAATAAAAGCAAACAACATAAGTGGAAAAGTAAACTAAAAATCCCTGCAGGTTGTGATTCAATCCAATCCTATGACCCTGGATGAGGAGTCTGAGCTACCCAAAGACATTCTACCCCCAACTCCATCTCCCAAGCAGACAATTCACAGTTCTTTTCTTGATCACCTAAGCCAGGTGATCTCAGGTTATTCCCTTGTTCACAGGACATTAGGAAGACCAGGACCGCAGCACACTGTCATAGTGCCTATTTATGAATGACAAACATGTAGTTTATGAGTAAAAAAAAAAAAATTGTGTTTCTAATATTAGACTGAGAAGCTTTTAATGAGACAGTAAATAAATGAATCCTCACCTATCTTAAGCAGAAAGTACTGAAGTGGCACTAAAATCACAGCAGGGAGTACAATTAAGCCAAGTCCAGCTTGATTCTTTGGCCCAAACCCATCTGTAAACAGTTGTACAAATTAGTAAAACAGAAAATCATGGCTGACATTAAGCACATGCAAAGCAAGTAACCTCTTGGGATCCTCACACTTTTAGGGGTCTGGAAATCCCAAGCAAGCTCTGCAACTCACTTCCTGACCTTTGATCTCTTCAAGCAGTAGGACAGGGGGAAGAAATCAGTTTTTGGCCTAATTCTCCCCTTCCGCAGTTTGGAGCTCTACAAATCACAAGGCTGCCCTGGAGCAAATCCAAATGGAGTAATACATTTTAAATAAACACCCAGTAATTATATAACCCATTGAACCCTGGTGAAGATTTTGTACTCTTTTCTTTCACCTGGCCATGTTCAACCTGGAGGTTTGGACTTCTGCTGGGACTGTAAATGTTTGTTCTGTACATAAGGGAGTCTTTGCCCGAACTTGTTTAAATACCAGGTTCTGGAGAAAATAACATTCCTGGATGGGATATTCCGAGCCCAAGGTATAGGAGTTTTGTTTAATATACTGTGTTGTTTACAGTGATAAGGTTTGGTTCAGTTCTTTTCTCAGTCCTGTTCATTCCTCCTTAAAGAAAGTTTTCATTGCCTATATCTTGTATATTTAATACTATCTTGTCTCCCGATTCTTCCTTCTATGATAGTGGATTCTCTTGGTAGTGAGATACACTGAGGTTTCGGAGTACTCCACACTCAGATCCTATTGAACTTCACTTAGATTAAAGACATTCTTCTATTCTGGTAAAGTTTGTGGCCCGGCCCAGTCAAGTACTGGACCAGACCAGTTATGAGTTAGTCTCATAAGAGGAGGAAAGAGAATCTCTTCTAAGCCAGCTCCATATATATTACCACATATGGGGCCAGATCCTCAGCTTCATCAATTTACAACAGCTCAGGATCTGATTCATTGTGTTGGATACTGATATTAATATGTTTTGATATTGCTTTGTGCAGATTTGCATGTTGAACAGAGGTCTTCAGAAGGATACCTTGTGAATTTGATTGCAAATATGGACAAAGATTAAACTACTTTTTGAGCCCCAGCTTATAAAAACTGAACTCCAGATATGAAATTTAAGCAAGCACCTCTTATGAGCTCAGAATTACCCATTAAGAAATCAAAATAGAAAGAGTACACATTTGAAATGGCATCATTACCAAGAATCAATAACCCCAAACTAAGTGTTGCTTTTATGTTTACTAGATTTGTTACTTAAAAAAAAAAAATCCAGTAAATAATAATACATTAACACTATACAATCTATACCACGTCAACACATTTTAACAGATTTTTACATGTCTTTGGACTCAATCCTGCAGCTGCTCTGCATTCAGAAATCCCTCTGACATCAATTGGAATTCTTGGTGAGCGTGGAACAGGAGTTAAAAAGCCCTTTAATTAAGTCTTTTAATCTGCATATGAAATTGATTCTCTTTCTTTTTGCAGTTTAAAAATAAAAAGATTATTTTAAACAGAGGCAAGCCTCTACAGTATGTTTAAAGAATTAGAAATACTCTTATCCAATATTTCATATTTTCTTTTTATTTTATGGAAGCTGAGCTGATTCTACCTGATTATACAGCTAAGGACTCAATCCAGAAACCACTTATCCATAATGTGTAACTTTAATCAGACAAGTAGTCTTATGTGACAATTACCCCTGACTTTAATGAATAACTTTATTCACATGCACCAGTGTTTGCAAAATCCAGGCTTCAGTCAGCACTTTGTAGCTGTGGAAGTTATACAAGCAATTTTTTCCTCCAGGATCTACATGGTCGCACTCAAATTTGGCATTCTTCTCTCATGAGACATATGGAGTTTGCTTTTACATTAATGGGAAAGACACACTAATAGCCTGAATTTACACAACTAAAGTCAATAGGAGGGCTATCATTGACTTTAATGGGAGTTCTGATTGGCTCAGTTCTTAAATTATGAATATTTTGACTGCACCCTCCAAGGAAACTTACTCTGCAGCTGATGGAATAACACTGCTTTACCCTGATCAGCCCTTGCTTCTGGATAGCACCGGGCACGTCAAGTAAATTGCCTTGCTCTGTCTCCCTGTATGTGTGCACAGACAGCGATACAAAAACAGAAATCCATTAATTTCTCAACTGCCTTTCTCTCTAACCAAATTGAATACTGCAGTGCAAACACATATGGGTTACACAAGCAGAAGTCTTGGATTGTTGTTAGTTCTTTTGTTTTTTGGGGGAATTCTGTAACACGGGAAAAAGAGCAGAGCGTGCAACCAGAAAGGACGACATTGTGGGAAGAAGAGAGAACATTCTTCAGAGTGCAGCCTCTACTGCTGATTTCAACACCTGGTAACTAGAGCAAAAACTGCCATGCACGCAGGTCGTAAAAAATGTACTACTTGGGAATATTTTCACAAAATTCCTGTACCTCTGGATTAAAAAAAAAAAAAAGAACACATGCCAAATGCAAACAATACAACAAAAAGATGTAAGGCCTGGTTGCCAGAATGAAACATTATGAGAAAAAATCCTCAGAAAGCAAAGACTTTGAAGATGATGATGTAAACATGTCTGAACCATCAGGATCAAATGGTTAATAAACTTATTTTTCCACCATTCTATGGACTGCCTATGATATCTTACTATGCTAGTGAACGATAACTTAAATTACTGTCATAAATTTGTGTTTTGGGTGGATTACTTATGAATTTCAAAATGTTTATGTTTAAAATATAATTGATGTTAGTTGTGGGAGTATTTATCAATTAAATTTTTACTGTTACCACTGCACTTTTGAAATATTTTTTTATTGCTCAAAATAATCAAATATACTAGGCGACGATTTTCTGTTTAAAAGTAGTTTTATCAGGCATTTATTAATTTTAACATTTAATTTTTTTTTCAAGCTGTTTGAGATAAGCATTTAAATAGATATAGATAATCCTTATAACTTATTTTTACTATACAACTGCATTTACAATCTTCTTCTATTTTTTAAGCAGGGCCCTGAATAACAGGGAGTGAGAGTGACTTTTTTTTTTACCATTTTATTTCAGGATCCAACTTATACAAAGGGGTTAAAGAACATCCATCATCTGAATGTCTACAACTTCACAGCCATCTGCTGGTAGCACCAGCAGTGCTGCAACTAAACATACATCAGACTATAAATTACCTATATTAAGAAAAAAAAAAACCAAAAAAACGCCTTCTCTTCATCATCCAGTAAACATCATGGATGAGTTTGTAATCAGGACCAGCTACTTCCATCAAGACTTCATCGATGAAAAGACTGCTCAGTTCATTTTTGCAACAAATTCTCCCTTTTGTCTTGTTAAGAATAACCATTTCAATGACATGGTTCGATGATTACGATGAGGTTCCACTCAGCAGAGCAGACATTACTGAAAGGTTGCTGGATACAGTGTATGAGAAGGAAACTGAACAGCGTGCAAAAACATTGACAAGAAATTATTTAATCTGGGTCTTGATAGAGGAAGCAATGTATACACTGATCCAATAATATGTGCTCGTGTGGCAACAAAAGATGGGGATGTCTACCTTATAGAAACAACTGGTACCGCCGAGTACTTAAAAGTAGCAGCAGCAAAAGCTATAACAAACTGAACAAAAATTCAAGTGTCAAGTGCATAGCTTTTCATAGACAATGCTGCAAATGTAGCACAAATGAGAAGAAATCTAGAAGAAGATAATGAAGGGAACATGAAACTTATAATGTATGGGTGCATTGCTCAATTGATGCATCTTCTATCTAGCCAAAGACGTAAGGACAATTCCAGCATAAAGGAAAATGTTGCTGAAATTGCAAAATACTTCCGTAACAAGCACGTAAACAAGCTTCACTGAAGAGAGAAAGAGAGCCAAACTAATTCTCCCCCAAGACGTACAACAGAATTCACTGGTTGACTTTTTTGAGCTATTTATCAAGAACTGGCCTATTCTGATGACAATTTATGAAGAAAATCATGACAAAATAGATGGAACTATCACAGTCAAATCAGCCAACATAGGATTAAAGAAAAATGTAGAAGATATGCTAGTTCTGTAGCCTTGGACAAACTGCAGAAAGATAGCTGCTGTACTGCTAATGCTGTTGAAATTTGGAAAGTCAAGAGACATGGTAGAAAGAAATACTCAGCAACAAAGTTAAATTTCATGCAGCAAAGAAACAGATGGATCAAGCACTTACTCCACCTCATTTTCTTACCAATATTCTCAATTCAAAAATGAGGAGGGAGTGTTCTAAAAGTTTGAAGGACAGTCGCAGTAACTTAGCCCTGGTCTACACTACAAGTTTAGGTCGAATTTAGCAGCGTTCGATCAATCTAACCCTGCACCCGTCCACATGACGAAGCCATTTTTGTCAACTTAAAGGGCTCTTAAAATCGATTTCTGTACTCCTCCCTGAAAAGGGGATTAGCACTGAAATCGACATCACCGGGTCGAATTTGGGGTAGTGTGGACGCAATTGGACAGTATTGGCCTCCAGGAGCTATCCCAGAGTGCTCCATAGTGACCGCTCTGGACAGCACTTTGAACTCAGATGCACTAGCGATCCTGCCCGAGCCAGGTCGCTGTGTCACATGCACTCTGTGCTGTGTCAGCCTTGGGAGGGGGCATGACTGCTTTGTGAGCAGGAAGGCCATAGATATAGACATTGCATTCGGTAGCTTCTGTAGTTAGAGAAAACATTCCTGTGCATTCGGCAAAGTCTGTGGCAAAAAAAAACCAGAAGCCCTGTGACACACCAAACTATTAATAATACACAACCACACGTTACATAAAGTATAATAGGGACCACGCGAGGGATACATTCAAGTTGGGTTTCTGTAGTTCACCTAACACATGAAAGGTCCCTGGTTTGAAACCGGGCAGAAACAGGTCACTGTTCCTTTTTCTGACTCCCCTCCTGCACTTTTAGCCTTAGAACAGACCGTGCTGTGAAATTTTACTTTGAATTATATCAATTATGAGTTAAATAATATGGAAGCACTAAGTTATAGTCCCGGATTCCTTTCCCTTTCAGCTGCTCTGATAAATTAACATTTTTGTTAGGGGCGGGGGAAAATTTTCAAGAAGACTGTTATAGGGACTAAATGCTATCTAGGACTCTGAAATAATCTTAATGTGGCCCACAGAGTGCAATCCTTCGTTCTGGATTTGTCATTCCACAAGTTGAACTGCTCCTTATTACTGTCCAGGCTTCACGAGTCATGGGCAGGCTGGGGTAGGTGTGACTGCGCCATGCTGCTGGCTGGGAGAGCAGCCTGAGGCAGAAGCCTCCAGCTCGCATGATATTCCAGGCCGGACTGAATCTCCATGAGATGAAACTTAAAGAAGAGAATGACCTGGAGTCACTCCCATTAGGTGCTCTAACAGGAGGATAGCCATATCTGTCCAGGCACCCCTGATCGACCTCACAGAGGTCTGCCAGGAGCACCCAGGAGACGTACAACGGCTATCAGTCCTACTGCACCGTCTGCCACTGCCGGTCTGGGGCTCCGTCCACCGGCCCCACTCAGCCCCCTGCCTGCTTGGGGTTCCAATCATCCAGGCTGGCAGTGGGCTGAGCGGGGCCGGGACCCCGGAAAATAGGCGCAAAACGATTGTCTGCCCTTGCTTTCATGGAAGGAGGGGGGCCTGACGACATGCACCCAAAACCACCCGCGACAAAGTTTTTGTCCCATCAGGCATTGGGAGCTTAACCCAGAATTCCAGTGGGCAGCGGAGACGGCGGGAACTGTGGGATAGCTACTCACAGTGCACCGCTCTGTAAGTCGATGCTAGCCACAGTACTGAGGATGCACTCCGCCCACTTAATGCGCTTAGTGTGGACATACGCAATCGACTGTATAAAATCGAATTCTAAAAATCGACTTCTATAAAATCGACCTAATTTCGTAGTGTAGACATACCCTAAGGAAACTACTGTCTCATTTTCATGAGACTTAGCCAACTAGGAACTTAAGCTTCACCCACTTGGGCATATTTGAACATTTTTCCAGGCTGACATGAAATAATCAGTTTAATTCACCGACTACAGTTAATCTCTTTGTTCCTTTAATAATTCATTTAGTTGTAAGTGTGAAACATGTTTTGATAAAAGATGTTTATGTATCCAAAACATTTAAGGTTGCTTTGTTAAATAAAAGTAATTTTATATGCTGTTTTTTGTTTAATTAAATTCCAGTTACCATCCTAATGCAGCTTGTCACAAATCATGAACAAAAAGTTAATTTATCTAGTAAATAAGCAATATATCATTCACCATTTTCTAACATACTCAAAATGTACAATTAATATAATAGTAATAGTAGTGAAAATAGTAAGCTATATAACTGCTTAAATCAATGTATGTTGGTATAGCATACCCTAGGCAGCAAAAAGAAGATCCAAATCTAGTGTAAATGCTCTATTTAGTTGTAAATCAACATGTTTAATGGTTATATGAACTAATGGGAACGCACCTTTCTTTAGAGAATAACTGAAGTACAAATGGAATCAATTATTTAAATTGAGACTTTCCATTTGGTGGTTAAATTGTCTTGATTTAAATCAATCCACCCTAATCAAAGAGTAATTATCAATGTTTCACTGTGAAACTGGGGGTATATATCTAGTGGGTCCTCACAGGGGTCTGTCCAGGGTCCGGTACTATTTTATATTTTCATTAATAACATGGGTAGTGGAGTGGAGAGTATGCTTGTAAAATCTGTGGAGGATACCAAGCTAGGAGGGGTTCCTAGTACTTTGGAGGACAGTATTAGAATTCAAAATGACCCTGATGAATTGGAGAATTGGTCTGAAATCAACAAGATGAAATTCAATAAAAACAAGTGCAAAGTACTACATTTAGGAAGAAAAAATTACATGGACAACTAAAAAATGGGAAATAACTGGCTAGGCAGTAGTACTGCTGAAAAGGAATTGGGGGGGTTATCGTGGATCACAAATTAAACATGAGCTAACAATGTGATGCAGTTGCAAAAAGGATAATATCATTCTGGGCTGTATTAACAGGAGTGTTGAATGTACGATACGGGAGGGGCAATTGCCCAGCTCTATTCGTCACAGGTGATGCTTCAGCTGAAGTATTGTATCCAGTTCTGGGGTGGCACACTTTAACAAAGATATGGACAAACTGAAGAGAGTCCAGAGGAGGGCAACAAAAATTATAAAAGATTTAGAAAGCCTGACCTACGAGGAGAGGTTAAAAGAACTGGGCAAGTTCTGTCTTGAGAAAAGATGACTGAAGGGGGGCCCAATACCAGTCTTCAAATATGTTAAGGGCTGTTATAAAGAGGACAGTGATCAATTGTTCTCCATGTCCACTGAAGGTAGGACAAGAACTAATCACTTTAATCTGCAGCAAGGGAGATTTGGATTGGACATTAGGAAAAGCTTTCTAACTATAAGGATAGTTAAGAACTGGATTAGGACTTCCAAGGGAGGCTGTGGAATCCCCATCATTGGAGGTTTTTAAGAACAGGTCAGGGATATCACCTGTCACTATCACCTGTCAGGGACAGTCTAGGTTTACTTGGTCCTGCCTCAACGCATTGGACTGGACTAGATGACCTAAATTTCTATGGTTCTATAAGACACTTGAAAGATAAGCAGACTGGTTTTTTTTACTGAGAAAATTTAAACATAACAAACTTTGAAATAGAAGGTAAAGAGGCTCCTTTGTGGTATACAACTTTAATTTATGATCCTCTATTTCAAGTAATTTTAGCTGTACTGGCAAAGGAAAATAGGTAAAAAACATTGTTGAGCAAGTGATCTCTCTTTCAGTTCACCGACTCCATATGAAATTCCTAGGGGAATGCCTCTAGTGAGTTCCACCTTTTCACAGCTATTGTTATGGCTCCTTTACCAACCAACCTACATAGAAACATTGATTCTATCAAGAAATTTCAACTCCTCCTACCTTCCCATCACAAATTACCCATCTTCCCTTTAACCATTTTTACTGATGGTGCACAGAAATTCAGCATTATACCAACTAAAACACAGAAGAGTAAACTTCTGGCCTGATTTTCAGAGGTGCTGACAACACGCATTTCTCAATGAAATCAACCTTCCGTATGCTTATCACTTCCGGCCCCTAATATGTTAGACGACAAATAATTATTACACTTACCTGGAACTAAAAGGATAAAACCAACAACAGCAACAACTGAGATGATGATTCCTGCAATAATTAAGCCAATCATCTCCTGAAATGTAGTTCCCTTTGATACTAAAGGAAAATGAAAGTAAGAGAGATAATTTGTTTAGCAATGAAGTATCATTTACAACATACACATCTTTTAAATTATGACCATGGTCAGAAAAAGGATCCCTTCAAGAATGGCATCTTAATGTTGTACATCTTTCCAGTTGTCCCTACAGTACTGACAGCAATAAAACTTGAGATCAGTATCCTAGATAAATTCCTAATCACAAATTAATTTACATCCTGCCTACCACAGGGCACAAGTCAACTTCCACAGATTTCACTGCAAGCTGGATCAGTTCCATAAAACCCTTTTGCCATTTCAATTAGATATGCTTAGTCTTCATTTATTTTCTTTTTTTCAGTGCATTATGAACTGTTTGTTCAGGTGATTAGGATGCTAGCCAAGGACATGGAAAACCTGCATTCGATTCTCTGCTCAGCCACAGACTTCCCGTGTGACCTAGGACATCTGACAGATTCATAAATTCCAAGGCCAGAAGGGACCACTGTGATCATCTGTAGTCTGACCTCTTGTATAAAACAGGTCTTAGAACTTCCCCAACATAATTCCTAGAGCAGATCTTTCAGAAAAACATTCAATCTTGATTTAAAAATTGGCAGTGATGGAAAGTCCACCATGACCATTGGTAAATTGTTCCTTTGATTAATTACTCTCACTGTTTAAAATGTACACCTTATTTCAACTCTCCATTTGTCTAGCTTCAACTTCCAACCATTGGATTGTGTTATACCTTTCCCCACTAGACTGAATAGCCCATTATTAAATATTTATTCCCCATAGACGTACTTCTAGACTATAATCAAGTCACCCTTTAACCTTCTTTTTCTAAAAGGTCTACACAAACTGGCTTCTACTTTCCATCTGATTTTTTAAAACACTAGATTCCATTTTCTGTTACTCCATTTTACCCTGCTGCTTCATTTATGAAAATGATATTCACACTAACATTCAGCATTTGTAAAGAATTTAAACAAAACTGAATACTTACCAGTAACGCCTAACTGAATCCAATAAAACAAAACAGCCCAGACCAGGAAGAATATGATGAGACTAGATTCTACTTGTGGGAGCCCCGGCCCTGAATTGACACACAAAAAGAGGGAAAGGGAACAGTGGGGGACATAAAATTTGAAGTTATTGGGTTTATATTATAAGTGCTCATTTTAGCCTAGTCTGTAGGCTGCTTAACACTCTCTCTGCTACCAATTTTAAAACCTATAACTACAACCTTTGATCTTCTGATGTAATTGGGTAAAATATGACAAGCTGTTCCCTACTCATTCAAGATTCCAATTACTGTAACTCCCAATTCCAGAAATGTATTTTTTCCCCCATGTTCCTTATCCACATCTGGACTAAGGAAGGCATTAGCAAGGTTTTTGTTCTTGTTTCACGCATTTTACACCACTACACATACTGGTATCTCTGCATTGATTTCTACTCATCAGTACGCTCTGATTTCACCTGTCTCTTGGTTGCCTCTCTCTCACTAATCTCTCATAGTAGGTTACCAGCCCTTCCTCAATGGCTCTGGATGGGATCAGAGCCAACTGAAAGTTACATTACTTTTGTCAAGTGCATGCTGCTGTTCATGGGCACAACATGCAAAACAGCAAGGAACAGAAGCAGAAGAGATTCTATCCAGGTAAAGTCATATGACTTTGTATGACACCTTCTGGCATGCATGCATGCATGCCAAGGGTTGCCTCCCAGTTACAGGACACAGCAATTTCCAAAATACCACTACTATGCTAAAAGGCATGCATAAATTCTTGCATTTCTGCACTTGGCCTTCTTGGTTTAAATTCATTCACCAAAGACCAAAGTCTACCTTTTCTATATTGCCCCTGACACTTGTTCCTCTATTCCCACCTCTCCACTCAATGGAATTTTGCACTTTCAGCTACTACTGCTAAAAAAAAGTTCACACCTTCAGCTAGATTTACACTGCTCACACACATCCCTGACAACACAACTCAACAGCCAGATCCCCAGCCCCAGAAGCAAAGTGTTAAGTACAACTACACCACCATTTTGTGGTGGGACAAGCTGCCACACTCTTAACACCATGCATTGGACTCCTCGTGGTTAGCACGATGCTCAGCACTTCACATGTATGACAGTTTGGAGTTGCTAGAACCATTGCTCCACGGAAATAGCATAGTAGCAGGCTTGGTGCCTGATGTTCCCTGGAGGTATGGGGAGGGATGCTAGGAGAAGGGCCAGGATGAGGAAATCACAAAAGGGTTGAAGGACTTGAGGAGAGAGCATGCGGGGATCAGGGGAAGTATATCAACTTCCCTATCACAGCAAGAGGCCTGACATAGTAGGTGGTTTTATTGATGGCCCTTTGTTTGATCAGTGACCATACGGCAGTGGGACAATCACAAGTGATACACCTTGGGATTTTTGTGGAGAGCAGTACAGTAGGGAGCGTGATGAAATACAAGGGTAATGTATTGTTCCACATGATCTCTCTGCCAAGAAATACTGGACTGTGTCTTTTCCATGTAGCCAAGCACACAGGCTAGTGGATCTCAGAAGCCATTCCAATTTATCTGCCTTCCCATTTTGCCCCACAAATGCACACCGGGGGCTGCCCATTAAAATGTCTATCAGGGACAGGGCTACTAAGTCCTTCAAAAAAAATCATAGCCATAAAAACTTTTTTGTCAGTGAATATAACTGGGCACCAGACTCAGGTATCCACAAACATTTCCAGACACACAAAACATATCAACAAACCCATGTACCAGGATTTATTCATTCGGTCATTCTATCTGTACTGCATGAGAGAGTATTACACTATTCTATCAAGGAAGTGTGGCCCAAAGGTAAGGAGTCAGGAAACCCTGGCTCCGTCACTGACTTCCTCTGTGACACTGGGGAAGTCATTTCATCTCTCTGTTTAACAATTTCCACCACTGTAAAATGAGGATAAGTACACTTTTCTATATAAAGTGTTTTGAGATCTACCAACTGAGAGCACTATATGTAGAGATCTGAAGACAGAAGGGCCTGATCATAGTCTTCAAATGTGTTATGAAGAGGAAAGTGATCAATTGTTCTCCATGTACACTGAAGGTAGACAAAAAATCTGTTTAATCTACAGGAAGGGTGATTTAGGTTAGATATTAGGAAAAACTTTCTAACGGTAAGGATATTTAAGTACTGGACTAGCTTTCAAGAGAGGTTGTCGAATCCCAGTCACTGGAAATTTTAAAGAACAGCTTAGATAAACACTTGTCAGGGATGGTCTAGAGCAGTGGTCTCCAACCTTTTTAAGCACAAGATCGCCTTTTGAATTTAAGTACAACCCAGGATCCACCTCAAAGAAAATGTAGAAATAACAGTTTATTATGTTATATAAAGCTGAGATCAATTGCTTAATATACATAATTATACATTTTCCCTGCTTACTAAGTCTGACACTTGTGACTGCAGATTACCAACCAGTGTCTTGAAATTCGGGTTGTAATTTGAAATAGCTAGTCGGAGGCAGTCCTACAGATGTGCATCTGTGATGTGGGTGTGATACTTGGACTTGGCGTTCTCACAAATGAAGATTATCATCTCACACAGATAGGTGGAACCAAAGTAAGCTTTCACTTTTAAAGCACAGGACAACAGAAGGGGATACTTTTCTCGGTTTATGAGTCCCCAAAAATCGTTGTCCCTTGATCTGGCTTTCAGCTCAATGTTATTTTGCATGGTAATTAGCTCCATATAAACTCCATTACTTTGTAAATCAAACACCTGATGGAATGTCAGGGCCAACCCACCAATGTCTGCTGGAAGGAACGGATTTGAGATCTACATGATGATTGGCTCCATCATGTCTAATTCTTGAAATCGCCTCTTGAATTCCTCTGCTAATTTGGTCAGCTGTGCACAGAACTTTTCAGGGTGGAACCATTTTTCTTTGTCTTCAATTTTTTCTAGTATTTTCTCCATACTGGGAAGTGCTGCAGCATTTTATCCTTTAACTGGAAGGATTACAGACTCAGTTTCAATTTGAATGCATTCACCGCTCTTATCGTATGTGGTAAGTTTCTGCCCTTTCCCTGCAGTTCACAGTTCAGCTCATTCAATGTGGACGTTATATCAGTAAGTCCAGCAGCCATACATTATCTGAGAGCTCACTGCACACTTCATTCCTTGATTTTAGAAAAGTGATGATTTCTGGCATTAGATCCAAAAATCTTTGCAGGACTTTCCCCCCGCTTAACCACCTCACATCTGCATGGAGGAGCAGCTCATCGTAAGCAGCATCCACTTCGTCAAGTAAAGATTTAAACAGGCAGTGCTGGAGGGCTCTTGCTCGAATTGAGTTTACAATTCTGACAACGATTTTCATTACATGTGAGAAGTCCATAACTTTATTTGCTAGTGCTTGCTGGTGGATTATACAGTGGTAATTCACAAATGAAGGAAAATCTGAATCATTTCTGCAAAATGAAACAAAGTCTCCATGTGCGCCAAGCATGGCGGATACACCATCCGTTCAGATTGAAACAAGTTTCTTGATTAGAATGATTTTCTCAAGAATGTACTTTTTGAATTCATTATAGATATCTTCACCTCTTGTTCTCTCTTTAAGGGACAAAACAGTCAGAAGGTCCTCTTTAGTTGTGTCATCCTTAAAAACCATTTGAACAAAAACAACTACCTGGGCTGTGTCGGTCATGTTGATCAATTCATCAAACTGCAGTGAAAAGCATTCGCAGTCATTCAAATCCTGCTGTAGTTGGTGAAAGACGTCGTCGGACAGATTCCACCCATTTTGCTACTGTGGATGCACCAAGTTACATGCTCTGGATTGCTGTCATCATTTCCTCTTTGTTTTTAAAGTCTTTAAATAAGGAGTCTGCTGCCACAGTCACTGCCTCTTTAAATACTTCTCCATCCGTAAGTGATTTATTGTGTTTTGCCAGCAGATGGCAAACAGTAAAGGATGCTTTAGTAGAGGCCTTCCTTTTTGCTGCTGGTTTAGTAAAATATGACTGTTGAGCTTTCAAAACAACCTTTAATTCATTAACTTTCTGTGTACGGAGTGGGCTATTCAAGGGGAAACTGTTCTTGAATTTGCTATGCATTGTTTTGTGGTGCTTTTCTAAATTCCCCTTTTCACTTATTTAAATACTTGTGTGACAGAGAAGACACACGCACTTATCTTTCACTGTCGCGAGCACAAATTTATTTTCCCATTCCGAATAGAAGTTGTAGGTCTTCGGTTTCTTTTTAGATGGCCCGGGTTTGTCACTCATTATTAATGCTAGCTAACTAGGTATGTATTTTTTAGTATAAAAAGAGAAAAGAGGAGAGCACTACCTACAACTGTAGTCTGTCTAACACTTCTGAGTGGTAGACATGCGCGCCACGCATGATAAGCTTTTTTTCTTTTCTTTTTTTCCAATTCTGCACTTGCAACCAAAGGTGCCAAGAGTTATGGCGCCTCCTGGTTATTAGGAAAGAAGAAGAGAGCACCCCTGTACTTTGTGGGGATAAGACTGGTCATGCTGGAGCCTGTCTCTACCCCTGGCTCATGTGCAAAGAAGAAATAAAGTTTCAGTAAATTTAACAGAGAACTAAAACCCAACGACCTTCAATGAAAGGGCCCTCGAGCGTGGCTTTTTCTTTGCATTCATCTGTCAGGTCCAAGTGCTCAGATCTGACCAGCGCTGCGTGCAGGCTGCCCAACTCCAGAGGGAGAAAGAAGTCACCGCTCTTTGCTTCCCCCATGACCGCCTTCCTTCCTGAGCAAGCACCCAGGCCAAGGAGAAACCCCCTGCAGGGATTGTGGGAAGCAGGGCTTTGCATTTTCCCCCTCAGCTCCCTCTAGCATGTAGGACAGCTGTCCCTTGGGCTGGAGGCCCAGGGGAAAAGCCTGTGTGGGTGGGTGCGCCATGGGGCTTGGTGGAGGTTGTCTGCTTGACCACAAGCCCTGTAACAGGGGGTGGTCTGGGCTGTCGCCTAACTCTGTCTGTGCTCCTAGCCGAGGAAGCACTTTCTCCTCAAGGCTCGCAGGCACCAGCCCCAACTTCCCATGGCAGCTGGTTAGCTGATTGTTTTAATCCTCCACCAGGGAGCTCCCTGCTGAACGCACACGGGCAATCAATGCCAGCAGCCTCGTCTCCCCTCCTGAGTCTGGGGGGGTGGGGGGGGGCGGAAGGGGGAGGCTGTACTCAGAGAAATACCTTCTTGTGGGCTAGATCCACGACTTTCCACAGCAGCTGGACCAGCTCTCTCTCATGGAATCCCAGCTTAGCCCCCTGAGCACCAGCAGTCTTCCCGAACAAGATCACCAGGTAGTCAGGAGGAGAGAAGGCAGCAACGGTCAGGGGTAGCAGCAGGCGAATTGATGGCAGGGGCAGCAAAGAGTGGGAGGAAGCAACAACAAAAGGCTGAAAGGACAGAGGTAGGTTGGATAAGAGGCGGGAATACCAAACTGGGGTTGAGGCAGCTGCAGGAAGGACGAAAAGTAGAGGGGTTCCAGAAGGGGTAGCAAAAACTGGAGGATAAGTGGGTGAGAGGCAGCAGGAGACAGAGGAGCCAATAGCACAGGGAAGGGGAAGCTGTAACCCAAAGGTAACGGGGCAGGAGGAGAAGCCACTTCCTAGCAAATGACAAAGTTGCCTATGATATCAACATATCCTCTAGAGCCCAAAGGAGCTCAGCTGAGACCTGGCTGTTCAGCCCCTAACTTGCTCTGCATGGTTACTGCAATGGCCTTTCTCCCTGCTGGTGACGTATAAAACCAAAGAAATGTGAATAGCTGTGACACCACTTCATGATCACTAGAGTCCCAGTGCCATTCTCTCCTGGAGCTCCATGAAAGAAGGGAGGGTGCCCTGGTTTGTAGTGCAGGGAGAGGTTCAGGGGACATCGCGTCCACTGCCTATCCACCCCACTGCAGGAAGAAGAAACTCCAGCACGCGCCACATTTTAAAGAAGCTCAAATCAACTCCACAGGGAAACCAGCTCTGCTGAAGCTTTGAATGTGGGGGAGGTTAGATGGGGAGTAGGATCCGAGACGGGAAGGTGGACTGGCGGGGGTGGGGGGGGGGTTGTGGAGCCAGGCTCCTAGGGAAGAGGAAGGAGATGATGAAGAGCAG
Source organism: Natator depressus (assembly GCF_965152275.1). Lineage (NCBI taxonomy): Eukaryota > Metazoa > Chordata > Testudines > Cheloniidae > Natator > Natator depressus. The sequence goes on along the minus strand of NC_134234.1, from coordinate 190,890,390 downwards.
GTGAGGTGACTTCTCCGCTGGGAATGGAAGGAAAGCGGCGATCATGTGGAGCAGAGGGATAGGATTGGGGCTGGGAGTGGAAAGGAGGCAAATGTGGGGTTTGCCAGTATAGCTTATTTTGCTCGGAGGCACTGGATAAGATACTGATAAAAGCGCAGTTTGGCTGGGATAAGCTAGTTTGGCTAAGAACGCTCTGCCACACAGTATAGCAGTGCTCTAGCTTCTAGCTAAGTGCTCCTATTATAGGTCTGGCCTCCGTTCCTTACACACCCACCTCTCCTGGCCAGTCATGCACCCTGCATGTGTACACAGCGTGCAAACCCCAGTCCATTAACACCAACACGTATCCCAGATACACTAGCACTGACATGCTGGTTGTGACGGTCCCACAGACAGCTCACCATGGTACAAACACACGCACACAGCTGTCCACGTAATAACAATCCCAGTCACATGCTCTCCCTGCTCAAGGCCCCAAGTAGTGACTGGATTTTCTTCTGGAAGGCAGAGGCACTGTCCCTCCTGCCTGAGGTTAGTGCAGCCTCTTCCCTGCCAGTCCCTTCCCCCCCCCCTTCTCCTTATTCAGCATTAATGTCACCCCCAACAGCTCATTCATCCTCCCAAATTAGCCAAATGAATTGTGTTGTTATACCAGTTACGACACTGAATGACCTGACATCAAAAACCATTCTGAATTCACAGCGAGAAGGCAATCTATTATTTCGTTCACCTGCCTGGCTGGGAGCACCAGGTTTTGGGCTGGAAACAAGCTCTGCTCCATTAATGGTATTGCAAAGCCCCAGTCAGGAGACTAGAGTATTTCATTTCATGCCATGGCAATTACCAAGGTGGCTGTTGTTGTTAACCCCCTGCAGCCTCTGATAGGTTAAGGCTGCTCTTTTGTTTGGGATGGGGTTGGTATACGCCTTGCATGTGTGTGGTTTAACCTGTCTGGGGCTGCTTGTTTAATCAGGGCTGTTCTCAAGCTGGGGCTTCCTTTGACTGGTAACACTGATTTCCTGCTCCTGCCCCCCCGCCACTATTGAGCAGCTGGAGATTCCCTCTCTGCTGGTTTCCCCCAGATGTAGTGTCTTCTGGCTGGGTGTGGCAAGGGAGCACCCATCGGCAGTTGCTGGAACTTGTTCTGTGCAGAAGCAGAAGCAGCAGCGCTGCGTTTCTGCCCAGGTTAGGAAGTGGGTGATGGGCAGTTTTCTGCCGATGCCTTTTCAGGATCAGAGGAGAGAGCCTAGCAGCAATTCAAGGCAGTAAGCCCAGCCCTCTCAACACCTCCCTGTCCCTTTAAGCATGTTTCAAGGGTAAGAAGAAGGCAACACCACCCCTGAGAATGCATCCACCAAATCAGCGCTGCAGCTACGCCAGCAGCATTGCAGCCTGTGGTTTGGGCAGAGAGCTGCATTTCAGCTGTACTGTGAGTTCAGCAGGCGCATCTGGCGTCTGGGCTGCCCTGTCCCTGCAGCGTACACTTTGTTAAAGTGCCGTCTGCTACTGGAAAACCACCACCTCTTTGGCAGAGAGTGCGATTGGGTGGGATGCACTCCCCTAGTTGGCTGCGATGCTGAAGGAGGTGGCGGGACAAGATGGAGGACTGAGACCGGGATCGATGCTCAAAGGCTCCAGGATCGACCAGTTGGTGACCACTGGTCTAGACCAGTGGTTTTCAAACTGTGGGTCGTGACTGGAATGTAAGGCACTGGGTCAGGGCGGCTCTGGTCAGCACCACCGTCTGGGCCGTTAAGAAGTCCCATTGACGGTGCTGCCCGGCTAAGGTAGGCTAGTCCCTACCTGTTCCGACACTGCACTGTGCCCTGGAAGCGGCCAGTAGCAGGTCCAGCTCCTAGGCGGGGTGGCCACATGGCTGTGCGCGCTACCCTACCCCAAGCGCTGGAGGGGAGGCAGTGCCTGTGGGCAAGAGCCGCTTGCACACCTCTGCCAAGGAGCCGGACCTGCTGCTGGCGGCTTCCAAGATTCAGTGCAGGCCGCAGTGCCAGGACAGGCAGGAAGCCTGCCTTAGCACCTCCGCTGCGCCGCTGACCGGGAGCCGCCCGAGGTAAGCCTGTGCCCCAACCCTGTGCCCCAATCCCCTGCCCCACCTATGAGCCCCGCAAATCCAGAGCCCGTTCCTGCACCCCAAACCCCTCATCCCTGGCCCCACCCCAGAGTCTGTACCCCCAGTCCAGAGCCCTGACCCCCTCCTGCACTCCAATCCTCTGCCCCAGCCCTGAGCCCCCTCAAACCACGAGCCCCCTCCTGCACCCCCAACCCCTCATGCCCAGCCCCACCCCAGAGCCTGCACCCCCAGCCCAGAGCCCTGACCCCCTCCCATACCCCAACCTCCTGACCTACTCCAGAGCCCTCCACACACCCTGAACCCCTCATTCTCAGCCCCACCCCGCAGCCCTTACTCCTGCACCCCAAACCTCTGGTTCGGTCCTGAGCCCCTCATCCCCAGCTCCGTTGGGTCGTGGGCATTAACAATTTTCTTCAACTGGGTCGCCAGAAAAAATGTTTGAAAACCACTGATATATATTTGGTCCTGCCTCAGCTCAGGGGCTCAAGGAGGATGTGTGGACCACACGATCTCTCGAGTTCCCTTCCAGCCCTGTATTTCTATGATCTAGAAAATGGATCAGAATATACATAAACTCAAATGAGTGTGGCACAAATACCATATAATCTGTAAAATCTAAATCAGGTGAAAAAGCCTCAGCATCCCTAAAAGTTAACAGAGACAATGCCAGCCGGCAGGCCCAACTCTTACTCATAGAAATATTCCCCTGGACTTTGATATAACTATGCTCACAAGGACTGCTCAGGTGAGTAAAGACTGGACTTTATGTTCTAGGTATTTTTAATGGTTCATTTTCACATTTGTTATTTTGTGTCCTTTCCCTCAAGACCTGGTTTGTTTCATTTCATAGCAGGCTTACAAAATCACATGACATCAACTTACCTACACGGTATATAAGTTCAATTACAGTTTCTCCTTCCCTATTGGATTCTGTCACTTCACAACTGTAGTTTCCTGGAACTGCTTGCGTTTTTGAAATTGACAAGGAGGCACTGCCCAGACTTAAATTTTGTACAGATTCTAACACAGCAGATGAAAAATTCTTGTTTCTGTGGGTCTTTTCTGTAGATCCTTCAAAACTGAAAAATTCTTTTTTTTCTAGTTTCCATTTAACAAACATGACTTTAATACTCTTCTGTGCTAGATTAGTCACTATGCAAGGTAGGATGACTGTTTCATTACAAATGGTTTGTTCAACAGACTTGATTGCATTGAACTGCAACTGGGCAGAACCTGGAAGAAAAAAAAAGTTTGATTAGACAGTCTTCCACAATTAATTTACCCAACACCTGAGCAACAAGAAAGCTACTGAAATATTGAAAAGTTTAATGGATGGCCAGACATGATCACACACTTGAAACAAGCACAGATTAATGTTCTTCATTAGGGACAAGAGGGAAAACAAGAGATAAGAAGAAGAAAAACTTTGAGAAAGAGAGGAAGGATGGATGGATTTAAAAAAAATATTCCCCAAGAAGGCTATGCTTGGAAAGAGAGAGGAAGAGGCAAGAGGAGATTACAGCCCTTTTTTAGACATATTTACTGCTTCTTGATTCTTACATGATGTTTGGGAACCACCACAACTGGTGTCTTAGAAGTACCTAACATATATAAGTAAACAAACATTCTCAGTGCTGCATCTAACCAGACAATTCTTCTGGGATATTTTCTGGGTCTAGGGCCACATGGAGAAAACATCTGCACTAAGGCCCAATTTCAGCAAAGCACATGTTTAACTAAGTATATGAGCAGCCCCACTAAAGTTCGACTTTGACTTAAGGCAGAGATGCCTGTACCATCAGTTACTGTTGAGGGAATTCTGTGTGCAGAATTTTTAATTTTTTGGCACAATATTTTAAAATTCTGCAAATTTTACTTGTTAATAAATGTGGAGGCTCCAGCATGGCAGTGGGGAACACAGGCCACTTGGAGGTGGGAGATCACCATGCAGCTCCCCTCCCCTGGGACAGCGACTTGGCGGTGAAGCTTCACCTGACCCTAACACACTGAAAGGGCCGGGTCTGAGCCAGAAACACCCCGGGGCCCTGCCCCACTGTGCCAGGCACATCAGGTGTGAGCAGGCCGGCTCAACCCAGCAGGATCCAAGTGCAGAGGGCCTTAGTAGGGGGGATCCAGGTGTAGGGCAAGCTGGATGCAGATGGCTCAGTAGGGGATCTCGATGCAGGGGGGCTCCAAGTGCAGGGGCAATAGGACTCTGCAGGGGGGTCGGGCTCAGCAGGGGAAAGTTGCGGGGCTCAGCAGGGGGATCCGGCTGCAGCTGGCTGGGGCTCGTTGGGGTGAGGGTCTGGGTGCAGCTGGTTGGGGTTGAATGGGGTGAGGGTCTGGGGGGCACATCGGGATGGTCCAGGTGCAGGGGAGATGGGGCCAGTTGGGGTGGGGGTTTGATGGGCCTTCTTAACAAGGGAGCCCCAGTGGCAGCTGCTGCCAAGGGGACACCAGATGCTGGGCTCCTGCTTCCTCTATGCCCTTCTCTTCCCCATCCCATCCCATCCCCATTCCCTAATGCCTCTTGCCCCATCCCCTCCCCATTCCTCTCCCCACTGTCCCCTCTCTCTATCCCCCTCACACCCACATCCACCTCCCCCACCCTGTCCCACCCCCTTCCTTCCCCACTGCCTCTTCCCCCCACCCCACCCGCCTTTCCCATTTACCCCCGTCACCATTCCTGCCTTCCCCCACCGCAGGCACTCACTGTTGTACAGAAAACAGGATGGTTCCTAGTACACAGAAGGGGAACATGACAAGCACTAGGACTCAGGAGGCGGTGTTCGAACAGCACCCTCCTTCAGCCAGGCAGCTTTGCGCTTGCAGAAATGGGGGGGGGGGGGAGATAGAGAATGGCAGTGGCAGGTGACCCCGTGTGGCTCCCACCTTGCCTCTGTTTGGAGGGACAATGCCCTCCCAAACTATGTCCATGGGCATCCCCAGCCCCTCCCCAGGTGGCTTCCCTGTCACTTTCTGCAGGGAAGCAAAGAAATCTGCGCGGGGGGAGAGGAGGTACGACGACGACATGTTTTCCATATACACGCATTGGCACAGAATTCCCCCGGGAGTAATCAGTAAGGGACAAGCTCTTCTTCTGTAGAATTTTTCTTTGCAGCTGAACGGGGGCTTAGGAGGGAAACAAACACCACTGTTGTTTCTGCTTCCATGCTCCCTAGAGAAGCATGGAAAGAATGAGTGATGGTTTGTACAAAAGTTATGTTTGTTATTTGTACCTCCTGTACTCTGAAGGTGGAGCCAAATCCCCTGAGGGTTAGAACTTACTTTGCAAATTATGTCTTATTTTTGTATAGAGGGGTTGCTCACCCAAAAATACGTAGATCAAATAAGAGCATATCTTCTCATTTATTTAGCTGTATCTGGTCAGTAGGTCAGATAATTCAGAAATTTCAGGTGGTATTTTCCTACACTATGAACCAAAATTTATCAGAATTTTTAAAAACAGAAGGCTAAATTCTCTCCACATATCCATCTAAAGGTTATCTTATAGCATTTATTGCCATGGTATCTAGACGCTTCCCAGGTAAATGAGATCTGCATGGCAATGATGCCATTGGGAGGCAGGGCCAGGAGTGGGGCCACAGTCAGGGCTGGGGCCGCAGCTGGGCAATGGGTGGAGCCAGGGCCACAGCTGGGAGTAGGGCCATGGTCAGGGCCTGGAGATGCGGCTGGAGCTGCAACCAGGCCGGGCCAGAAGCCAGGGGCTGAGCCCGCAGCTGGGGGCAAATCTGGGGCTTGGAGCAGAGCCGTGGCCAGGGGCTGAGGCCACCAGCAGTGGGAGCCATGGCTGGGCCTGCAGCCCAGGCCCAGCTGGGGGTGGGGGCCTGGAGTGGGCACCAGAGCCGTAGCCAGAGCAGAGCTCGACGGTGCTCCTTCCCTGCCCCCCATGGGGGAATGCCTGACCCCACTGTCCCCCCCAAACATTCCTCTATGCCCTGCTAGGGGCAGCACCCACAGTTTGGGGACCATTGATCTAAAAGCTTGGGGTGCAAGTCTTCTAATAGCATAAAACATTCCTTTTCAACCCTAAGTTCTCATGAATATTGGCTGCTATAATGTCAGAAGTTTAAGTCAAATAGGGTGCCAGGAGAAGCAAGATGATAATCAAAATAATCTGATTTTACAGCACGAGTGTCTATGTTCAGTATTTTTGTTAGTTATCTACAGCTCAACAACTATAGTGGGTTTTTGTTTTTGTTTTTTTTAAAAAGAGATTCACAATATCCAATTGCCTTAATGCCCAGAAGCCTCAAACTGGATCAAGAACCGCAATGTGCTAGACACCATATCTAGACCCGCAAATCCTGCGAACACTTGTGCGTAAAGTTAACCATGTACATGAGTTACTGGGCATTGTACACCAAAAAATAAAAAATTCTGTGCCAAAAAAAAATTCTGCATACAATAGTTTAAAATTCTGCAAATTTTATTTGTCAAAATAACACTACATAATCACACCAGTTTCAATTATTTTGATAATTTATTTCAAAATACCTGTCAGCAAATAAGTCTGTAACAATACAGACAGACACACACAAATTCTCCCAGGAATAGAGATAAAGAAACCCCTATGACAACCCAGATTTCTGTTTCTCTGCCTCCTTCCCCCCAGGAGCCCAGCCAGAGGCCAGAAACATACAACCCCCCACCTCCTGAACCAGCCACGGTTGCCCCCCCAGCCAACCCATCCTCTGAGATACCCAACCCCACCTCTGAGCCCAGCCACGGGGCCCCACCGGCCCAGATACCCACACCATCTCCTCCATGAGCCCAGCCGCGGCTGTCCCCCTTGCCCAGATACCTGCATCCCCTACCCCCAGAGCCCGACACCTGTCTCCCTTTCCCCCAAAGCTCAACCATGGCCCCCTCCCAGCCCAGACAGACACCCCCAGCCCAGGGATCCAGAGGGAGAAACAGCCTGATGCTTGGCCCCAGGCTTGCATGGAGTTTCTTGCATGCCACCGTCTCCCTCTCTCAGGGTGTGCTGGGAATTGCAGCAGCTAGGAACCCTCTAGATCACTCCCCCTCTCCCCAGCAGTATCTTCTGTGTGCAAGCTGGGCTCTGCCGGGTCCAGTGGCCCCTAGTGGCAGCCAGCAGCACTGCAGCCCATCTCTGTGGGGGAAAGGAAATTCTGCATTGCGTAGTGGTGCAGAATTTCCCCAGGAGTAAGAGTAGCTCCAATTCCACTGACTTCAATTAGATTACTAACATGTGTAAGTGCCTGCAGAATCATGGCATGTATCTGACAACCAGCCATAGCTCGTAAAGCTTTTTTTCCAACTGGTACAGCTATTTGTAGTTCCAGTAAGCTTTTCAGAGCACTGGCCCTTGATCAATGATCACCTCCACCCCAAAAGCAGCTGATCCTTGAACTGTATTACTGTAACACACTGCCACTAATCACTGGGTTGGCCATTAATATAACAAGCATAAACAAACAAACTTTATATATACTACAGTATTAGTTGGCACCTTGTAATGAAAACGCGCACACACACACATATATTGCTTTGGTCAAATAAAACAATCACTTAGCTTACTCATTGAACTTTCTTGACTATACCCTGAGAAAACCAAAACATAGTAAAACTGTACATAGAGCTATACACTATCAGATTGTATGAACTTTATTTTAAGAAGTCTAAGTTTATATTAAGCAAATACACACCATTAAAAATGACATTGGTGCCCTGATAAAGTGAACAAATGACTCTCATAACTAAAATTTGTAATATTTCAGCTTAAGATTCAGATTTTTTTTAAAAAGGTTCAACAGAGTTCACTGCACAAGGACAAGTTACAGCTTATGGGATGAGTTTGGGAAAAACATTATATGGGAAAAGTTAAACTCATAGCAAAGAGTGTAAACATTTTCCATTCTGACTTTAAAACTACAGTATAGGAAAGTAGGCTATTTACCAAGACTCATGAAACACACAAAATCATCTGAACCACTCAAAATAAAAAGTACAGTAGAACCTCAGAGTTACGAACACCTTGGGAAAGGAGATTGTTTGTAACTCTGAAATGTTCGCAACTCTGAACAAAATGTTATGGTTGTTCTTTCAAAACTTTAGAACCGAACATTGACTTAATACAGCTTTGAAACTTTACAATGTAGAAGAAAAAAGCTGCTTTTAAGCACCTTAATTTAAATGAAACAAATACAAAAACAGTTTCCTTACCTTATCAAATCTTTTTTTCATCTTTTTTTTTTTTTTTAGTAGTTTATGTTTAACACAGTATTATACTGTATTTGCTCTTTTATTGGTCTCTGTTGCTGCCTGATCTCATACTTCTGGTTCCAAATGAGGCATCTGGTTGACTGGTCAGTTCGTAACTCTGAGGTTATACTGTATTAACTTAAATGTTCCTTTAAATTAACTAACATAAAACTCGAGTTATCATCACTTTGTCCCAAATTCAGCAAGGTATTCCAGCACAACACAGTCCTATTAAGCTAAAAGGACTACTCATATGCTTAGATTTAGGCACGTTACTGAACTGGTCCCGTCTGTTGACTTCATATAGCTGATTCCTGGTTTCAGCTTTGAGATTTCTTTTCGTGATCCAAGGAAGATATACACAGAATCATAGAACTGGAAGGGACCTCAAGAGGTCATCTAGTCCAGTCCCCTGCATCAAGGCAGGACTAAGTATTATCTAGACCATCCCTGACAGGTGTTTGTCTAACCTGCTCTTAAAAATCTCCAATGATGGAGATTCCACAACCTCCCTAGGCAATTTATTCCAGTACTCAACCACCCTGACAGTTAGGAAGTTTTTCCTAGTGTCCAACCTAAACCGCCCTTGCTGCAATTTAAGCCCATTGCTTCTTGTCCTATCCTCGGAGGTTAAGAAAAAAAAGTTCTCCCTCCTCCTTGTAACAACCTTTTACATACTTGAAAACTGTTATGTCCTCTCTGTCTTCTCTTTTCCAGACTAAACAAGCCCAATTTTTTCAATCTTCCCTTGTAACTCATGTTTTCTAAACCTTTAATCATTTTTGTTACTCTTCTCTGGACTCTCTCCAATTTGTCCACATCCTTCCTGAAATGTAGTGCCCAGAACTGGACACAATACTCCAGTTGAGGCCTAATCAGCATGGAGTAGAGCAGAAGAATTACTTCTCATGTCTAGTTTACGACACTCTTGCTAATACATCCCAGAAGAATGTTTGCTTTTTTGGCAACAGCATTACACAGTTGACTCATATTTAGCCTGTGGTCCACTATGACCCCCAGGTTCCTTCCTGAAGTCATTTCTCTTTTGGTATGTGTGCAATGCATTGTTCCTTCCTAAATGGAGTACTTTGCATTTGTCCTGATTAAATTTCATTCTATTTACTTCAGACCATTTCTCCAGTTTGTCCAGATCATTTTGAATTTTAATCCTATCCTCCAAAGCACTTGCAACCCCTCCCAGCTTGGTACCGTCCGCAAACTTTTTAAGTGTACTCTCTATGCCTTTATATAAATCACTGATGAAGATATTGAATAGAACTGGACCCAGAACTGATCCCTGCGGGACCCCACTCATTACGCCCTTCCAGCATGACTGTGAACCACTGATAACTACTCTCTGGGAATGGTTTTCCAACCAGTTTTGCAACCACCTTATAGTGGCTCCATTTAGTTTGCATTTCCCGAGTTTGTTTATGAGAAGGTCATGCGAGACAGTATCAAAAGCTTTACTAAAGTCAAGATATACCACATCTAAGGCTTCCTCCCTATCCACAATGCTTATTACCCTGTCAAAGAAAGCTATCAGTTTGGCCTGACATGATTTGTTTTTGACAAATCCATGCTGACTGCCACTTATCACCTTATTATCTTCAAGTTGTTTGCAAATCGATTGCATAATTATTTGCTCTACTGTCTTTCCAGGTACAGAAGTTAAGATGACTGGTCTGTAATTCTCCAGATTGTTCTTATTTCCCTTTTTACAGATTGATATGACAAGAGAATGTATTTATTTACACAATTATATAATTACGTAGTAGGGGCCTCTGTGCATACACACCTCTAACAACCTACAAAGGGCTAGAACATGCCCCAAAACATTAAACACCGACGCTAAAAGCTAGCTGGATGTCTAACCGCCAGTGGCCTGCTCTTTGGGGGTCCCGAGCACCTGCCGCTCCCACGGCCTGCAAGGGAACCTGTGGGTGCTCAGCACTGGCCGGCCGGACCCCCTCCCAGGCAAGAGCCTAACACACAGGCGGCGACATTTAACTCTGCACCCACAGAGGCTTGGGAAGATGGCTTACACTGCGTCTAAGGCAGAGCCTGGCACTGGGCTCGGAAGGAGCAGCCCCCACCCGGCTTGGCTCCCAAGACACAGACCCACACACAGACACACCCAGACCCACCCCCCAGACTCTCCCAGGGACCTTTGCTGGGACCGGCGCCTTCAGCACAGCCCCGGGCCCCACCCAGCCCCGCGCCCCAGCCCCATCCAGCCACGCGGCGCCCGGGTGCGAGGAGCCACCCCGGGCTGGCAGCGGGGCCCGGAGCCCCGCACCCGGTCCCGCGGCTCCTGCCGCTCAGTGACAGCGCCAGGCCCCGTCCTTCCCGCCCGGTGCCGCTGCCAGCGCCGGGGCTGCCGGATGCGCCGGGCCGGGGGCTCTAGGCCCGGGGAGGGAGACTCACCCGCGCACACGGCGCCCAGCAGCACCCAGGCCCCCAGCGCCCACATAGTCCCCGTCCACAAGGCGCCACTCGGCCCGGGAAGCCGCGCTGCCTCCGCCTCGCTGGCGGCGGCCAGGGACCCGCCCGAACTGACGCGCTTCCGCCGCCAGCAGGGCGGGGCTGGCGGGTTTCGCTTTCGGTTACCCCGGGCGGGGGAGGGGGGAATCGCGGCGCGCGCGCGTGGACGTGCGTGGGGGGGGGAGGGTTGGGATCCCGGCGCGGCGGTGGCGGCGGCGGGCGGGAGAATCCCAGTGCAAGGAGAGGGGGGCGGGGGCGCGTCGGGGCGAGTGCTGCGCAGTTCCGTGTGTTTTGTAGGGTCCTGGGCTCTGTTCGGGGTCCTGGACCCTGTGGGGGAGGCGCTATCGTACTTGCAAGACACTGTATTGCCAGCCCCAAGCGTTAAACCCATGAATCAGCCCCTTCCCCCTCCAAAGAGAATGGGCTTAAAATCAGAAGTAAAAATTCACTTTGGGGACCTTTTTATTTGGCATCTGGTGTTTGAGGCCTTCGGCTGAACGCGGGGCACGTTTTGTAGCTTTTCTCCACACACCGAGAGACCTGAAGTCTTCCTTTTTCTGGGATTCTCCTCTAATAACATGCCCCAACAAACAAGCATACTCTGCTCAGGCTATGTCTACGCTGCCCACCTTTTAGCGACACAGCTGTGGCCACTACAGCCCTGCCACTAAAAGGTGCGCCGTGGGGCCGCTCTTTGTTGGCGGGAGAGAGCTCTCCTGCCAACCAGAAAACTCCACCCCCAACGAGAGGCAGCAGCAGCAGCTTTGTCGGCGGGAGAGCTCTCCTGCTGACAAAGCACTGTTCACACCGGCGCTGTTCGTCGGTAAAACTTTTGTCCTTCAGGGGTGTGTGTTATCCTTGCTCCTTATCCTATTCCTTCATCCTCTGAATGCCCTCTCCTCCACCTCGCCTCAGCCCTGCAAAGCCTGTAAGGCATCCCCTGTAGCTTGCAAGCTCTGCAGGGGCTCTTGTCATGGAGTCATTCACCAATGTTTTAAAACTAGAGGGCCACCCGCTTTGTTGCTCATGCAGGCCGATCTGTGTATGTGTTATCCAACTTTTTAAGTGCAAATGGAGGCCTGGCTGGGGAGGAACTTGTCAGAGCGAGTGGTGAGGGGCCCGGTTGGAGGCCGGCCTGAATGACTGTCAGGAGCCCAGCGAGGGTGCAGGAAAGAGGAGGCAAGGACCCTGTTGGTAAGGGAGGGAGCTGGCTGCAGTGGGATGGGAGGAGCAAGAGACCCAACCGGGTGTACAGCTCACCCCACATAAGCAGTGAAGTACATGGCCCTCTAATAAGTGAATAGGCTGCAGCAGAGAGCAACAGGGAACTTTCTCTGCCTGCAGCACTCTGTAAGCCAGATAGTGGAAATCGGGCTTTTCCTGTTTTCTGATTATTACCAGAATCAATAGGCTTTTGCCCATTGATACCTAGAACATTCCCTGATATGCTGGAATTGATTAGCTGCAGTTTTCAAAAGTAATTATGCTACATACATACAAATGCCACAGAGTTGAGAGTAGGGCCTCACTTCACTCTGCCCACTAATTAAATACCTTAAGTGGTAAACTTTATTAAATTGGAGTTAAGGTTGTAAATAGGGAGTGTAAGTTAATTGCAAGTTCACAGTTATTTTAAGGGGGGAAAAAACCTTTATACTGTCATTTTTTTTTAAACAAAACCTGGAACTTAGCCCGGAAAATCATCCTGCAAAAAGAGTTAGGAAGTATGGAATGGCAGAGCTGAATTCATCCAAGCAGCCTTAACTCTGTCCCTGTGTCACCTCCCACAAAACAATTAAAAAACAGGAGAGAAAAAATGTGATCTTCAAACATCACTCAACATCATAACCAGTCCTACCTGCTTTAGGATAATACACAGCTGTCAGTAAAACAAATGCTCTGCCACAGGCCTGCTAGGTGACCTTGGGCAAGTCACTTCACTGCCCTGTGCCTCAGTTTCCCCCATCTGTAAAAGGGGGATGATGATAGTAACGTTCTTTGTAAAGCACTTTGAGATCTACTAATGAAATGTGTTATTGAAGAGCTAGATATTATTTTTATTAATTATTATTATTTTATTTTTATTATTGTTGGTGTTGTTTATGTGATGTCTCTTCACCAAAAGTGACCGTATCCCAGACTATTTTTCAAGACAATTCCCTCCAAAAGTATATGCCATTTCCAGTCTAAACATGTTCTATCCTGGGCACAGAGAGCTGCAGACTGGTGTTCTGGGACAATATCAGATTTGTGTACAGTTGTATAGTATGCTGCCAGTGAGAGAAAACTGTGTGCGCATTCCCTTTCTGCTGCAGAGTCCAGAGGGGTACAGCTGCAACACACCCACTCATCCCTATTGCCAAGGCAGCATATATAGCACACCCACACCCTGCTGCAAAGCCAGTGTATATAGTACACCCAAAACCCTGCTGCCAATGCACCATATAGAGCACACACTCTTCCAACTGCCAGGAGGCCTGTTATTGCCTGTGGGAGTGATCCATGCTCTTAGTGTCGGATGTTTATCTGTAAACTACAATAATAGTCCGTGTTGCTGAATCCCAAGGATGATGCTGTGTGTACAGCTTCACTGTGCCATTAAGCTGGGTGTGGATCTGCAACATGCACTACTGCCAGTCTGTACCAGAAGTCTGCAGTACTCCTCCTCCTTTCTAAGTTCTTGGGGCTTGGTATACAGCACCCTCCTTTTCTGGTGCCGGTGCTTGTTGTTCCTACCACTGAAATGATCTACTGTTGTGCTGTCACTCCCTGCTGCAGGGCTGTCAAGCACACTGCTTGTTACCAACAAGGCTGTGTGCCTGTTACCAAGTCCTCTTCCATCATCAGGGCACTGGATGCTAGTGTGACCACTCTCCACCCCTGTTGTCATGGGATACCATGTGCTTATGCTCAATTGGTTCCTGAGGCCTGTGGGGCACACGCAGCAGCAGTTCTCAAATGTGGAGACAGAACTGCACTGTCTATGATTTACATATTTAATGCACAGTTCTATAATAATGGATTAACATACCCATGTATGGTTGTAAAAGTGTACCTTACATACACCCTGACTAGGAGGCACAATAACTTTCAATAGGCTATCTAATCTAGTCTTGAGTATAGCTACCAGTAGGTACTAATCTGCAATTTCAGATTCTCATTCCCTAGAGCGAAGCTGACCATTATATGTGGTCACATTGGAAATGGGTGGAGATAAGTGTCACAGACACAGAGAACTGTCAAGGAGGCAGCTGACTGCTGTAGCTGGTAGGAAAATTCAGAAGAGTAGCATAAATAGGCCTGCATGCCTGAAGCCTCTTCAAAGGCTACCCGCAATAACAATTTGTCAGACTGACAGGGTATGAGTGCCATTTCATTCAGCGACAAGAGAGCAGCCAGACCTCCATCTGTACACTTGGCATCTCCACAATACATTAACCATAAACACTGTCAATTAGTAGAACACTCACATTAAAAGCGCCATGTCCAGAAGCCATGGCACAGCATTATAATAATAAATAACACTTTGCACTCATCTGTAAATCTCATTGTCCTTTACAAAAGTGGATATCGTTAGCTCCATTTTATTGATTGGGAATCAGTGGCACAGAGAAGTTAAATAATTTGAACAAAGATACATAATGAGCCAATAGCAGAGCTAGGAACAGAACCCAGCTCTCCTGATTTTCAGTCTTCTGAGCTAACCACTGTCCAAGACCTGGGGCTATAGCCTAGCTATGTGACTATGCATCACAGCTCTATAGACTATGACTATAGTCTATAGAAATCTGATGAGGTTCAACAAGGACAAGTGCAGAGTCCTGCACTTAGGACGGAAGAATCCCAGGCACCTCTACAGACTAGGGACCAAATGGCTCGGCAGCAGTTCTGCAGAAAAGGACCTAGGGGTTACAGCGGACGAGAAGCTGGATATGAGTCAACAGTGTGCCCTTGTCGCCAAGAAGGCCAATGGCATTTTGGGATGTATAAGTAGGGGCATTGCCAGCAGATCGAGGGACGTGATCGTTCCCCTCTATTTGACATTGGTGAGGCCTCATGTGGAGTACTGTGTCCAGTTTTCGGCCCCATACAAGAAGGATGTGGAAAAATTGGAAAGCGTCCACTGGAGGGCAACAAAAATGATTAGGGGACTGAAACACATGACTTATGAGGAGAGGCTGAGGGAACTGGGATTGTTTAGTCTGCGGAAGAGAAGAATGAGGGGGGATTTGATAGCTGCTTTCAACTACCTGAAAGGGGGTTCCAAAGAGGATGGATCTAGACTCTTCTCAGTGGTAGCTGATGACAGAACAAGGAGTAATGGTCTCCAGTTGCAGTGGAGGAGGTTTAGGTTGGATATTAGGAAAAACTTTTTCACTAGGAGGGTGGTGAAATGGACTGGACTGGAATGCATTACCTAGGGAGGTGGTGGAATCTCCTTTCTTTGCGGTTTTTAAGGTCAGGCTTGACAAAGCCCTGGCTGGGATGATTTAGTTGGGGATTGGTCCTGCTTTGAGCAGGGGGTTGGACTAGATGACCTCCTGATGTCCCTTTTAACCCTGATATTCTATGATTCTATTATTTTGTTTAGTGGAAAACTCAACCCCGCACCCTTATTATTGCTCTCAAACAAAGTTTGAGAACAGACAATTTTTTCTTACTCCTGCTATAAGTGATTATAAGACGGGTCGTGCCTTGAGCAAGAGGTGGGTAAATAGGATCAAGGTCAAGACAGAGTATTCATAAATAATTACAGTCACACCATGATTTCCAAAAGAGAAACATTGCGGAGTAGGCAGTGCTAACCAGAGATACAGGTTCTGCTTGGGCTTGGACTTGGCCTCTCCTGGTGAGCCCCTCTGTCTGCTAGCCTTGAGAGAGGACAAAGGGATACATCTATTTCAGTTTCATTTGACATATTTCATTAAGTTACTGACATCTGTAAATATGCGTGCAACTCTGAGCACCAACATATAAAAGGTTCCATGAGCAGGTCAAGCCAGGTTCAAAATCCAACAACATTTCTAGAAGAACAGGTCAAAAATAGAAAAACAATTTAGCAGAAAAAATATTCACTTTCAAAATTGTTTCTGTTTCACAGGGATTGAAATGGAATAATGTTGGGTTTTTTTCCAGACTTTTTTGGAAAATATTTGTTTGAAAAATCTTGAAATTTCAAAATTTTGTTTTCCTCTTTTATTCCCTTTTTCTACTTAGTACAATACAATGAATAGTGTCCAGTTTTTTAATTCCACTTTTTTATTATTATTTTTCTTTCAGATACTCCTCTCGGGGTTTGTCAAGCATCTTTTTCCTTCAGTGGCTTCAGAGCCCACGGCAAACCTATAAAATTAAAAGTCACCCATGTTCATAGGGCCACTGAATTCAATGAGAATTTTGCTATTGAGTTCATTGGATGCCTAATCAGATCCTTAATTAACTACTTATTTTTACATTGCAGAACACGTGGGGGGGTTGATTGAGGCTCAGCTTAAATAAAAAAAGACCTTTATGTGTGCCAGGGGGAGTCTGACATCTTCTTCTTGGGTATCACTTAATCCCTGATCCAGCACGAGAGCTTTGGAATTATGGCACTGACAAAGGGCTCAGCCAAGCAACAATAGACTAGGCTTGACAAGCAGTTGTGGGCTGATGGAGATAGGCCAACATTCCTGAATCTTACTTGGGACTGGCCTCCCCTTATACACAATTCCTATGGAATTTAATAGGGATGAAACATATAGGGTTCTATAAAAATTACCATATTATTATGGAAGTTTGCAATAGAAGATGATTGCCTCTCTATAGATGTTTTGAACCATTCTATAGAATTCTGTAGCATGGAAACAACTTTGTGTTCAGTTCTATAGCATGGTTAAAAAAAAAAAAAACCTAAGGAAGAAAAGGAAAGTTAGAATTTTCTATTAAATTCACTCCAGCCAGAGAGGCAGTTTAAAATGAAGCACTGGCTGCTGTCTGAGCATACCTACAGCATTCACTGCCTGCTGCAGTGTGTTCGCCACGCAGCATTCACTAGTCACGCACATACTTATGCATGTTGTTACAGTTTGGAGCATAGTCTCTGCACATCTTGCACTTAGCAAGTCAGCCCTCCCTAGAGGCCCTTAGCAAGCCAGCCTATTCTGCCACTACAGGTTTTACCTGTCTATACAAGCCCTGGGCAATGCAGTGCCGTTGCCTCCTCTGTACTAATGAAATACGTAAAATGAAACAGAAAAGGAAATTTCTCTCTCTCCTACATCATGGCCAGCTGACTGAAGGGCTCTCAGGAGAGCCATGGTATAGCAGTAGCAGAAATAATGCCTCTCCTAGGTTAGAATCTCCTGTTCAGAAATTCAGAGTAGCAGCCGTGTTAGTCCATATCCTTAAAAAGAAAAGGAGTACTTGTGGCACCTTAGAGACTAACAAATTTATTTGAGCATAAGCTTTTGTGAGCTACAGCTTATGCTCTAATAAATTTGTTAGTCTCTAAGGTGCCACAAGTACTCCTTTTCTGTTCAGAAATGTTATCTTTTGGGAAGCCCAGTGTTCTACTAGGATTTCTCACAGGACAGGTACTCAAAATATGCAGGAAGGACAATCTGACCTCATGAGATTGTCTTAAAAGTCTTGAGTTTTTTAAAAAAATAAAAAATTGGGGTTTTTTCCTTTGCCTTCTGGTTTGAGCCTTTATGGTTCACATTTTCAAGCTTTTTTCCCATACCACGAGGGCGAGAAATAATGTACTCATTTTTTCTTAATGGGAGCTGAGACCTTCATGTAATCACACTACTCCTGGCACTCAGGTTTAAACATAAACACCAAATATCGCAAGAGTGGATGACATTGGATCTCTGCTCTGAGGTACTCACAAGGTAAGGCAAGAGAACCTGAAAACTCCTTCCTGAGGGGTTGTGAAAGCAACACCATTCATATGAGCAAAAGAATGTTACACACTAGGTATAAATATGATGTGGATAACAAATGAAATCAAAAGCAGTCCTTTGAGGAATGACAGAATAACGATCACATTTGGCATCTGTAGCACCCCCTTCATCTGAGGAACTCACAGGCAGGGGAGTATTATTATTACCACTTTCCAGAGGTAGAAACTGAGCCACAAAGAGGTTAAGTAACTTTCCCAAAGTCACGCAAGGCTAGACTGTGACTTGGACTACAGGACTGCAGAAGGGAGTAAGACTCTTCCTTAGTCCTTAAGCATATACCTACGCCACAGCAGCCTTGAGGGTGCTTCTCAGCATGGGTAGAAGATAGACATGCATTAGCTCTGCTTGAGCTAGCCCGCTAAAAATAGGAGTGCAAAGTCAAGAGCGGCAGCCTGAGCTAGTTTCCAAACTACAATCCCTCCTGACCCCCTGGGTGTATACTCTGGTGGCTAGCCTTAGCCGCTGTCATGGCGCTGCAGCCACACTGCTATTTTTAGCACCCTAACTTTTGCCTGTGTCTATCTACTCAGACTGGGACGTACCCTCTCAACTGCTCTGTAGACAGACAGGTTTCAGAGTAACAGCCGTGTTAGTCTGTATTCGCAAAAAGAAAAGGAGTACTTGTGGCACCTTAGAGACTAACCAATTTATTTGAGCATGAGCTTTCGTGAGCTACAGCTCACTTCATCGGATGCATACTGTGGAAATTGCAGAATACATTATTATATACACAGACACCATGAAATTGCTATTACCAGCAAGAGAGTGAGTTTGTCTGTGGGGGGGCGGAGGGTGAGAAAACCTGGATTTGTGCTGGAAATGGCCCATCTTGATGATCACTTTAGATAAGCTATTACCAGCAGGAGAGTGGGGTGGGAGGAGGTATTGCTTCATGGTGTCTGTGTATATAATAATGTATTCTGCAATTTCCACAGTATGCATCCGATGAAGTGAGCTGTAGCTCACGAAAGCTCATGCTCAAATAAATTGGTTAGTCTCTAAGGTGCCACAAGTACTCCTTTTCTTTTTGTAGACAGACAGTGTATGGGCTACCCAGATCAGGGGTCCAGAGTAGCTGAGCCAGAGCGGGGTCAGTAATAGTGTGTTCCTGTTATAGGTCATAAATTACTACCCCCCCAGGAGTAAGCAGGAGGGTAGGAATTTTGACTCAAACATGTGTCTCTGAGCCACAATGCCTACTCCTTCCATGGTACAATTTACACAATCTAGCTCACAGAAAGTAGCTGAGTCACGAATTGAATTCCATAGCCTTTTACTCCCAGTCCCCTGCGCTAACCAATAGACCATGCTGTCCATGTGCTATGAGTTAATTGTCTGTTAAATAGGATTACGATGAAAACCCATTATCAGAACACATTTAATCTGAAATGCCCTTTTAGCTAAATATAGCTAAATATATTCCCCCCGTGTGAATTACTCATTTACTTCTCCTGTTATCTGAACATGTCACTTCTGCATCCAAATGTTTTTGATACCCCCTTTTGAATGAATTGATTCTACCAGTATGTGTACTCGGAAAATCACTTAAGACTTCAAGCTTTTAAATAATAAATACGAAGCCAGATACATAAAGAGAAACAAAGAGGTGCAGGTGGGATAGCTGTTCCTTTTCTCCTAAAGTAGTTACTGATTAAATGTTGCATGGTACTAAGTTAAGGAAGGAATGGTAGCCTCAGGTTCATGGCATCCATGGAATGTGCATAAAAATAAAGGCAAATATTGCAGACGTGATCACTGGTAGGTGGGGGGAAGAAAAGAGTTTAGAGATGTCAGGGAAAGCACTGCAAAAAATATTTCCCAATTATCTAGCTTTAAGGATTGCACACAGTTTCATAAACCATGCACGTATAGCTCCACAGTAACACGGCTGCTTCAGGGATGAAGTGTAGCAACCAAACCAACAGAACAGTGTGGTGAAAAGAGAAAAATTTGGCCAAGAAGCCCATAGCAAGTCCCCTACTCTTAAGAAAAGTGTCAAGAGATGTTTTACATCCATGCAGAGGAAAGGTTTTGAAGTGGGGGTTTACATATACAATGTTATTCAAACATACACAACTTTTAACAAGCCTGCAACACTAACCTAAATGCTCTGAAGCAAAGACAATAGGTGTAGCTGCATTGATTTCAACTAACTCCATTAGTAAATTTGGCCCAGTGCATTAGTTTAATTGGCCGCCTGTTTTGATCTTTGAATGAGATTTTGGCTTATTCCAGCTTGATTTTTTTAAGGAATGTCTTTCTTGGCTCCAAAGAGCTTTTACTGGTTAAGATTCCCCCTCTGGTTAAAAAAAGAAACTAGACTGATCTCTTTTGGCAGCTGTGAAAAGGTTGCATATTGTGTGTGTTTTGCTGGTTAGCTTGCTTGAAAGTGATTTTATTTCCCTTCCAGCTACTTTTAGAACAATTTCCACACACAAGTATGTATCTCATTCTTACACGTCTGTGCAGTGGTGTTCATCCCATTTTGTACATAATTTTCAATAATAATTATAGCTGGTTGAACAGTAAAGTTGATTGAAGAATATATTCACAACTAAAGGCATAATGCTTTACTATGATTTTCATTAGTTATGAGTATTCATGGTCTCTCTCTTATCCCGTCCAGTGTGTTGAAAACTGTATTGAAATTGTGAGCTTTCACTTTAAATACTCAGAAGGGTTTCCTAGTCCTGCTTGCAGGCTAGGGGGCTTTGCAGGGATGTGTGCAATCTGGGCCTAACACTGCAGCAGTAGTCAGTCTGCAACCAGCAAGTTTAGAATAAGGTGGCGTGAGTTGTGACTCTCTGTTTTTTAGGGAGCAGCCTGTTTTCTCTCTTTCTCTCTCTCTCTATTTTGGGTTCTTTTGTATTACTATTCTGAAGTCTAAGAACTAGTGTTATATTGCAACATTCTAGTAAGAGTATGTTTTAATCTAACTCCTCAGTGTGTATGCTGTGAACATAACACATCTCAGAGCCAAATTCAGGTTCTCTGTATAGACGTGCAGTTCCCACTGTAGATAATGTGAGGGTCACCAAATTATTACTTAGATGAATTTGATTATTACATTATTATTAGTCCAAAAATCATCCCAGAAGTGCATTATTCACCATTAGCTATTCTGATGTTTTAAAAGCTTCATTACCTAACCAGGGAGCAGCACAACCTTATATGTGACTTAAGTAGTTAGCCCCACTTCCCCAATAATAAATAACAAAAAAGTTGAAGTGAACAGTTCTTGAACAACTTATAGGCTGAACATTATATGTCCCGCTATTTAGCGAATACTTAGCAGTACGGAATATATTTGAAGATGATCAGGATCAATTTGCAAAAAATTCACGGACCATAAAAAAGGGGATGGGGTAGGTGGGTGGGCTCATGCTCCCATCCTGCAAACACATATGCTGAACTTCACTCACAGAATGTAAGAATGGCCACACTGAGTCAGATCAATGGTCAATCTAGCCCAGTATTCTCTCTTCTGACAGTGGCCAATGCCAGATGCTTCAAAGGAAATGAACAGAACAGGGCAATCATCAAGTGATCCATCCCCTATCATCCAGTCCCAGCATCTGACTGTCAGAGGCTTACGGACACCCAGAGCATGGGGTTGCATTTCCAACTATCTTGGCTAATAGCCACTGATGGACCTGTCCTCCATAAACTTATCTAATTATTTTTTAAATCCATTTATAGTTTGGACTTTCACCACATTCCTTGGTAACGAGTTCCACAGGTTGACTTTGCGTTGTGTGAAGAAGTACTTTCTTTTGTTTGTTTTATACCTGCTGCCTATTAATTTAATTGGATGACCCCTGGTTCTTGTGTTATGTGAAGGGGTAAATAACACTTCCTTATTCACTTTCTCCATAGCTGTCATGATTTTATAGACCTCTATCACTCCTCGCCCCGCTTCAGGTGTCTCTTTTCCAAGCTGAATAGTCCCAGTCTTTTAAATCTCTCCTTATATGGAAGCTGTTCCACACCTTTAATAATTTTTGTTGCCCTTCTCTCTACCTTTCCTGTTTCTAATATATCTTTTCTGAGATGGGTTGACCAGAACTGAACACAGTATTCAAGGTATGAACATACCATGGATTTATATAGTGGCATTATGATATTTACTGTCTTATTATCTATCTCTTTCCTAATGGTTCCTAACAATCTATTCGCTTTTTTGACTGCTGCTGCACTTTGAGCAGATATTTTCAGAGAACTATTCACAATGACTCCAAGATCTTTCTTCAGTGGTAAGAGCTAATTTAGATCCCATCGTTTTGTATTCAGTTGTGATTATGTTTTTCAATGTGCATTATTTTGCATTTATCAACCTTGCATTTCATCTGCCATTTTGTTGCCCAGTCATGGAGTTTTGTGAGATCACTTTGTAATTATCTGCTGTGTGCTTTAACTATCTTGAGTAATTTTGTATCACTGCAAACTTTGCCTCCTCAGGGTTACCCCCTTTTTCCAGATCATTTATGAACACGTTGAACAGTACTGGTCCCAGTACAGAGCCCTGGGGGACACCACTATTTACCTCTCTCCATTCTGAAAACTGACTATGAGTTCCTACCCTTTGTTTCCTGTCTTTTAACCAGTTACTGGACCTTCCCTCTTATCCCATGACTGCTTAGTTTGCTTAAGAGCCTTTGGCGAGGGACCCTTGTCAAAGGCTTTCTGAAAGTCCAGGTATATTCTATCCACTGGATCTCCCTTATCCATGTGTTTGTTGGCCCCCTCAGAGAATTCTAATAGATTGGTGGGGCATGATTTCCCTTTACAAAAGCCATATTGACTCATACTCAGCAATCGTGTTAATCTATGTATCTGATAATTCTGTTCTTTACTATAGTTTCAGCCAGTTTGCCTGGTACTGAAGTTAGACTTACTGCCCTGTACTTGCTGGGATCATCTGAGAAGCCTTTATAAAAACTTGGTATCACATTAGATATCCTCTAGTCATCTGGTACAGAAGCTGGTTCAAGTGGTAGGTTACATATCACAGTTAGTAATTCTGCAATTTCATATTTGAGTTCCTTCAGAACTCCTGGGTGAATACCATCTTATCCTGGTGGCTTTTTATTGTTTAATTTAACAGTTTGTTACAAAACCTCCTCTATTGACACCTCAATCTGGGACAGTTCCTCAGATTTGTCACTTAAAAAGAATGGCAAGGGTATGGGCATCTCCCTCACTTACTCTGGTGCAAAGAATTCATTTAGCTTCTCTACAATGGCCATATCTTCCTCGAGTGTTGCTTTAGCACCTAGATCATGTCCCCAGTGATTGTTTGGCAGGCTTCCTGCTTCTGATGTACTAAATAACTTTTTTTTTCTGCAGTTAGTTTTATTGTCTTTTGCTAGTTTCTTTTCAAATTTGTTTTTGGCCTGCCTAGTTATACTTTTACACTTGACTTGCCACAGTTTATACTCCTTTCTATTTTCCTCAGTAGGATTTGACTTCAAAATTTTAAAGGAGGCCTTTTTGTCCTCTAACTGCTTCTTTTATTCTGTTGTTTAGCCATGGTGGCATTTTTTGGTCCTCTTACTGTTCTTTTTAATTTGGGGTATACATTTAATTTGAGCCTCAATTATGATGTTTTAAAAAAGTTTCCATGCAGCTTGCAGGCATTTCACATTTCTTCTTAATTTCCATTCAACTAGCTTCCTCATTTTTATGTAGTTCCCCTTTCTGAAGTTAAATGCTACAATGGCGGGCTTTTATGGTATTTTCCCCCCACAAGGATATTCAATTTAATTATATTATGGTAGCTATTATCGAGCAGCTCAGCTATATTCCCCTCTTGGACCATATCCTGTGCTCCACTTAGGACTAAATCAAGAATTGTCTCTTCCTGGGGGTGGGGGTGGGGTTGCAGAAATGACTCCAAGAAGCTGTCATTAATTATGTCTAGAAAGTTAATTTCTGCATTCTGACCCCAGGTGACATGTATCCAGTCAATATGGGGATAGTTGAAATTCCCCATTATTACTGAGTTTTCTATTTTTATAGCCTCTCTAATCTCCATGAGCATTTCATAATCACCATCCTAGTCAGGTGGTCGGTAGTATATTCCCACTCCTATATTCTCATTATTCAAGCATTGAATTTCTATCCATAGAGATTCATTTAAGATTTTTACTATATTTGACTCTATGCCTTCATTCACCTCTAGTGCCACTCCCTTACCAGCATGACCTATTCTGTCATTCCTATATATTTTTTATCCTAGTATTACAGTGTCCCATTGTTTGTCATCATTCCACCAAGTTTCTGTGATGCCTAGTATATCAATATCTTCATTTAATAGCAGGCACTCAAGTTCACTCATCTTAGTATTTAGATTTCTAGCATTTGTATAGGTTTCAGAGTAGAGCTCACGAAAGCTTCTGCTCAAATAAATTGGTTCGTCTCTGAGGTGCCACAAGTACTCCTTTTCTTTTAGCATTTATATACACAGTCATTCAGATAAGAAGGAATATATTTCAGCATGTACCTAAATGTTTGCAGTATTGGGGCCTACATTTGTAATGAATACTAGCTACATAGAAAGGATGGGTCTAGAGCAGAGGTGGGTAAACTCCGGCCTGCGGGACCCTCCTGCTCCGCCCCTGAGCTCCTGGCCCGGGAGGCTAGCTGCCAGCCCCTCCCCCGCTGTCCCCCCTTCTGTGCAGCCTCAACTTGCTGTGCCGCTGCTGCAACGCTCTGGGTGGCCGGGCAGCGCAGTTGCAGAGCCACAGCCTGACCCGGTTCTCTGGCCGGTGCAGGTGTAGCACCGCCAGCCACCGGTGCTCCAGGCAGCACAGTAACGGGGCAGGGAGCAGTGGGGGTTGGAGGACAGAGGAGTTGGGGGTGATGGTCAGGAGGCGGGGGTGGGGATAGGGGGCGGGGAGGTCAGAGGGCAGGGAACAGGGGGGGTTGGATGGGGCAGGGGTCCTGGGGGGGCAGTCAGGGGCAGGGGTCCTAGGGGGACAGTCAGGGGCAGGGGTTCCGGGGGGGCACTCAGGGGAGAGGGAGAAGGGGGTGGTGGATTGGGTAGGAGTCTCGGGGGGCCGTCAGGGGACGGGGTGGGGGTTTGATGGGGCAGGAGTCCCAGGGGGCGAGAAGCAGGGGAGGGCAGGGGTCAGTTACGAGGCGGGGGCTGGGCCACTCCTGGCTGTTTGGGGAGACACAGCCTCCCCTAACTGGCCCACCATACAATTTTGGAAACTCGCTGTGGCCTTCAGGCCAAAAAGTTTGCTCGCCTCTGGTCTAGAGAATAAGAGACTGGACTGGGACTCAGGAGACCTGAAACCAATTCCTGGCTTAGTCACAGACTTCCTATACAACATTGCCTAAAGGGCTTAATCTATCCTGTGCCTCAGTTCCCCCATGGAAAAATGGGATACTGCCCAGTTTTAAGCTAGACACTTCTCTTTTGGGGCGGTTTGTCCTCTGTCCAGTAATAAGAAAAAAACAGATGTGGTTTTGTCCACAGTTACGGCTGGAAGATGCCATTTTGAAGAGTATACTGCTCCACCGCTGCTGGTGTGACCTTGCCCACCGTGCATGCTCTTCAAAATGGTGTCCTCTGTGAGGCGTGACTTGGTCACACTGGAGAAGGTGGGGTCATGCAGGAGGGGACAGGCCCACTCTGTTTCTCGAAGTACCCGTGTTCTGGGGATGCATGAGCGACCACCCTGCTAGTAGATCTTTCGCACCTCACTGGCATTGTAAGAATAAAATCTGTTAATCAGTCTGAGGTGCTCAGATCCTATGGTAAAGAAGTACACTGTTAGATAATAATATTGCAAGATAAAGTAGCTGGAATTTTGCCATTTTCTTGTCCATAGCTTCACTGTTGGTAGTGACATTTTTGACTACCATAAGTCTAAGGGTTGTTTCCTCTTGAGATCAAAAGCCTTGGGGTAGGAGGGAGTCTCCTGGCAAGTCTCTTTCATTTTCCTCCCACAAGTCCCAAGGTCACAAGTAACCAAACTGGCATGCTGCTTAAGATGAAATAGGAGGAAGAACTTTTTTGAATGCAGTAACTCATATAACTTTGATTATTGCCTTTCATCCAGGAGAGTTGTATCTCCCGGGTGCTTTCCAGATTATCAGCCAAATTCCGTCCTGGTATAGCTGACTTCAGTGGAATTACTCCTGTTTACACCAGATCTGAACATTTACTCTGCAAGCTGAAGTCCAGAAGAATCAGGAAAATATCTACATTGCTATTAACGTTTGTGAATTGGAAAACATAAAATGAAGCCCTTTTTAAAAAAATTGTATTTATTGCTCAGGAAAGTTGCTGAACATGCAGCCCTGAACACTGAAAGCCTCTCTTTCCCAATGGAACAAGTAACACAGAGGCATAAAACACAGCTTGTGCCTCAGAATAAATATCCATTGCACTGGAAAGAACTATTGTAGACATTTTTTTGCCCTTTCCCCTTAGGTAAAAGGCAATAGGCAGGCATACAATGACAATGTTATTCTGGCTTGTAGACATTACAAATAGGGTCTTGCTTGTACGCTTGCATCAGCTTGCACTTCTCTTCACTGGTTCTTTGTGGTTGCAGCAGATATGTAATATCTCTCTGCATAATAACTGGAAGAGCTCCAGCTATTCAGGGAACAGAACTGAAAGAGCTACTAACAACTGAAGACTATGAATAACAACTGAAGCATTATTACAGTGTCTTAGCTCTCCAGGCCCTGCTTTCCTCTCTTTCCACCCCCTCTTCTCCTTCCTCCTTAGATATCCTTTGCTTGTGTGTCCAACTCTGATGTCTCCTAGCTTTCATCTTCATCTAACTCCCTGATGTAAACCATCTCGCCGCCCTAGTCCTGTCCTCTCTTGAGCTTTCTTTTTTCTTCTCCTGGGACCACATTCACTTCTGGCACACAGGGATGATGAGAGTCGCATCAGTGTGCAGAAGGGCTCAATTTGACTCTCACTTATCATTAATCTCTCTCTCCGCTGCCTCCTTGCACATGCTCCGTTAAGCAGGCTGTTTCCTCTTTCCTGGAGACCACATCAACCACATTCCCCTCTTGGTCACTGAGACTTCTTCATCTCAAAGCAGATGTTCTAGTCCCTGTGCCACGGCTTCTTCTCTGACTTCCTCCTTGATTCCTGCCCCTCTGGCTTCCACCATCTCCACTCCACAAGAACAGCCTCACTAAAGATACCAGAGGATTCTTCTTGCCCTGGGTAAAGGCCACTTCTGAACAGTGAATCTTCTTGAGCTCTCTGCCAACTTTCACATGGCAAAGTGCCCACTTCTGGAGATCCTCTTTTCCTTGGGCTTCTAGGTCCATCTTTTCTGCATGCTCTTACTTCTCCAATAGCTCCACGAGCGCTGCTTTTTTATCTGCACCTCACCCTGTTGGTGATTCCAGTTGGCCGTATTTCCTCCTTTTTTCACTCTGCATGGTCAGGTGACTTCAAGTTGCTCCTGTGGTCTGTTTCCACCTTCAGGTCCCTTTAAATTGTCTCAGGATGGGCAAGAAAAATTAATGAATCCAAAAACATGATGCTCTTGGCCATTTTACTAACACACTTTACTGTAAAACTAAATGACTCAGTATGAAAACATATCTGCTTAACATGAGAAGGTAAAATCAGTGCTGGAATTATTCCAGAGTGGACCCCAAGTAGCTGAGTAGAAAATCCTGCTGGTGTACCTCTTGGAAGCCAGACTTAACTGAAAGGAGACCTTGAGTTCTGGCAGCTGTATTGCAACATGGGGTGAAAAGCTCCAGTGTGTGACCTCTAGTACTAACCTGACCAGCTACTGGAAACAGAAGCCTTTTTATTTTCACATGGCCAGTAAGAACAGATGAGCAAAGTCACCATTGTCTATAATAAATGTGTTTTTGCCCAGAGGAAACAATTAAACTACTGATTAGACAATAATCAATCACAAAAGGGCAACACAGACAATCTAAAGGGAATGGTATACGAAGCAAGGTTAAAAGATCAAAGTATGTATAGTGGAGCTGGATATATAAGACAGCCTGGAGAGGATAAGACCACTTTTTAGGATAAAATGTAAAAGTGAGGTCCTTACCATTGTATCCATGGCACCTTTTGCAATCTCAGTGTTTGACAAAATTCCAGTTTGGATAATTATATTCTGCCCACCTCAATTGCTTTGTAATCCACTTGGATAGAGTATTATTCACTGTCCTGTCCTGAATGACACAAACTTATGTCTCATCTGAGAGATAGGCCTGATTCACTGCTTGGTTACTGCGGTTCTATGCTGGGCTAACGTCACTGAAATGAAGGCAGTAATGCAGGGGGGAAACCAGGCTACACACACCCATGCACTCAGGGGCACATTGCGGCAATCTGAGGGCCTAGTCACACCCTGACATGGGGCCCCTTGTAACTCCAAACTCATAGCTTTGCCACCCATGCTGTGGCCCTGCCCCACCTGGAGTGACAGTAGCAGGATACCCTATTTCCTTCCCAGAGAGGTAGGGATGTAGGCATTCCCCATTCCCTTTACTCCCAAGGAGTGGCAGCATGGGCCCTCCTTCCTTTAAGAGAAGTAATGGTGGCAGTATGGGTTCTCTTGTCTCAAGAGGCTGTGGTAGAACAGGGACGGCTCTCCTGTACTAAGCCCAGCAGCCACGATGTATCTGCTTCGGTCAGTGGGCTGGACCTGCTGCACTCTTCTCCTCCTGCCTTCATTGGAGTAGTGTTGGCAACTCCCGCCCAGCAGTGGGTCTTGGAGTTAACACCGCACTCAGATGCATAGGGTAGGTCATAGCTCAGAGCTATTGTTTAAGGTTGGCTGCAGACTCAGGCAGACCCATTGCAGCAGTTACATGCAGGTCCTGTTTTCAAGATTTTCTTCACAACCATATGAGCTAGAAATTTACATGTTTTAATGAAAGCTGAGAGTCTGGTGTAATCATATGACTCCAGGAGCCGGGGCTATAGACATGGGACTTAATCTGGCTCTGCACATTATAGTATATCATATTCTTCCACTGAATTTGATAAGAATTTTGCCTGAGCATGGAACGCAGATTTGGCCCATAAACTGTACTAACTGCCTTCTGGTTTGTAAAATGCTTTTGGATCCATTTGCAAAGAAGGCTTTCTATAGAAATGCAAGATCATTGTCATTAACTGCCTGTAATAATAGTATTTCTATAGCACTCGACATCTTCACAGCGCTTTTTACAAACATTATCTGAAGGGAGTCAAACTCAGAGAGGGGAAAAAAATGTATTTCTGTAAAGATGTGATAAATAGAGGAATACCAGAAGAGATGAGTGGGATAATAATCCCTTAAGGAAAAGCTGTAGTAGTAAAGTCAACTGGACTATGGAATAGTCTTTCAAAGGAAGTTTCTTGGGCTCCAGCAGTTGAGTCTATAATCCAGAAATCAATCTTGTACACAGAGTGAAGAACTAGATGACCTACAGTTGTCTCTCTTGTAACACAAGCATCTGTGTGTTATTCAACAGAAATTTGAGAAAATTCACACTTGCATAAATCCATTTTTATTAAGTAGAAATTATCAGAGGATTAAAGTACTTGTAAGCAACTAAACTATCAATCTGCTCATCTAGAGTTAGACCTTGCATTTTCAGTACAACAGCTTTTTTCCCTGTTGCTTACCTCCAAGAATAACATGAAAACAAGGGTGTTTTATCTTGGAACGCAGGCCACAGCATAGGTATTCAGCTGAAAGCTGTAATGCAATGGCTGCCAGACAGAGTACCGCAAACTACTGAACAACCCTCTCAAGGTCACGAACTTTCCATTGTTCGGCTGCTGTGCCTACACTGAAAAAGCTGTTGTGTGACATCATCTGTCAAGCAGGAAAGTCCCTCCCATCTAGAGCTGAGTGAACAATGGAACTTTCCAATTCAGTGGCTGCATTCGAAATTAAAAAAAAAAAAAAAAAAAAAAAAAAGAAGTTTTGGATCAACCCAAAATGGAAATTTTTAATTTTTTCTTGCTGAAAAGAAAAATCATTTTCGGTCAAAGAAAACATCTTGTCCAACTTAAAACATTTTTTTTTCCATTTCATTAATTCCGGTGGGGTTGTTTTTTTTTTTTAACCTTTTTGTTATTTTTTAAATAAATCTACATTTTTAAATGAAACACAGTTTAAAAAAAAAGTTGAAATATTTCATTTAGAAAATGTCAAAACAGAACGTTTTGCCTTTTTCTAATTTTTTTTCCATCTTAAACTATTTGCTGTATTTGATCTGAATTCCCAAATCGTTTCAGCTGACCTGAATTACTCCATTCTTTGGCAAATAAACTCTACATCTGAAAAATGTCACACAGCTGTAGTCCCGCCCCCTCCCACAAGCTGCTGTTGGAAACTGTTTTCCCTTTGCAGTAGACAAGGGAAACTATGCTCACCAACAGTTATAAGAAAACTTGGCTGACACTTTTACGCTGTTTTCAACACTGGAGTGGAGGCGAGCTGAGAACTTCCATGTTTCCCCCCCAAATGTCAACCTCAGCGTCTCTCTCTCAGCCTACCGGACAGACTCCACACTCTGCCTAATGGTCTCTTTGTTCGCAAGGCTGAATGTGCTCATCAGCAATGTTCAGAGAGGGAGAGAAACACCTACAGTTTAAAAAACCTGAACCCCAGCGACATGGCAAGAAACTTGAACTACGCCAGTGGCAGAAGCTGCAGAAATAAACAAAAAATGTTTTGAATGAGATCACAAGGGTGATCTCATTCTGAGGATATTTTGCTAAATGATTACTTTGTGCCTCTATAGCATCTTGCACCTGATAGCCTTAAAGTATTCCCATTCAGCAACCTTCACAATAGCTAAGTGGTATATAGAAATTACCACCAAATTTCAGCCACAGTAACTGTGCAAAACCACACTGTACAACAACTTAGGGCAGGCAGTGAAAAAAGAATACTGTATCCAGTAGAAACCATAGGAGTATTATATAAGAGAAAAAAAAAAGTAATTATCCAAGACGTGTCTGCCTAAGAGAAAAAAACCTCAAAACTCTGCTCATGTAAAAATTGTCCACGGATAGTTTACAACTACATGTGATCAGGGCTGCTATTTTGCAGCTAAAAGGTAATACCTCCAGCAGCACAGCATCCTTAATACTCTCCTGAAATACTAACTTGATATCAACTGATATTGGAGAAGAGAAAGGGGATGGGGATTAGATGAAGGAAAGAACATATCTGGGAGAGGGGAGGAAGAACCAGGCTGAGGCAAAATGCAATATTTTGTTATATGAAGACACTATTTGGGCATGACCCACCATTGTGTGGGTGTCAAGACAACACATTTAAGGGCTTCCCGTCTTGTCCTCTGCTTCCTTGAATTACATGGTTCTGGTGTTGTTTGGGGACTTCCCAGAAATAAACGAACACAGGCAGTTTCTACTCACTTTGCAATCCTTCCTGGGGAAAGGCAAAGCTGATCAATCACAATTACTATAATTGAAACACTGATGCGGAAGTGAATGGCCCAGAGGCTGCAGGAGTCAGGACACACGGTATTCACACAGTCATGTTTCTAAGCTGCCAAAGCACAAACTCCCCCTTCGCTAGTCTCAGCAGAATGGCAGGCGATAGTATGTGCAGTGTGTGGGGGCATGCACGTGCACCTGCATTGTGCAGAAACATTGCAGCATTGACAGTCTGGAAGTGGGACCTGAGCCAGAACGAAAAGAAACAGCATCTCACTTATTTATTCATCTTAAATAACGTTTGTCACATTTGGAAACAGACCCGAGCTTCAGAATTTGGATTCAGATTTCAAACAGCCCAGAGTCTGGGAATGTTTACATCTAGGATTTTGGTTCAGGCCCATCTCTGTTCAGATCCTTTACATGATACACTGTCGTGATCTCTTAATTGTTCTCACCTTACCTTTTACTTAGCAATGTGCATGGTGACTTTTCTGGAGGCCATATAGAAAGGCAGTGGCAGAGTTGGGAATACTCTTATAAAAATATGACTTTTATAGTCTATAGCTTTTGGGGGCTTTCTTAAGAAGGAATTTTTGCAAGGCCTCCTCTTACTAGGAAAAGCTTTTTATGCAGCAAGGAGAAAGAGAAGGAAGGCTTTGACCAGACCTGGGAGGTGTTTGTAACACTCTTTATGGGTTACATGGAATCACTTGAACTTGTGACATGCCTCCTTGCATAACCCTGTATGTAAGAACCGAGAAAACACAAACTCTCAGTCAACAAATTCTGAGATACCTCAGTGCTAAGGGCCTATATTCACAGCTTAGAGTAACTCCTTTGCCCTCAAAGGATTTACACTCCAGTGTAACTGAGATCAGAATCTGTCCCCTGTAGTGCAGTTACTCTGCCACCCAACACGGAATGTATTACTCACACGCCGCCGTGGACATGAGAAGGTATTATAGCAATAAGGGGAATATTGGCCGGGGCGTTGCAGTTATTGCCTACTCACTTTGAAAGCTGTTATCCCACCTACATAGTCACCAGAGACACGCTGAAGGGGCAGAAGCTTAATGGTGTATTCAGAAGAATGCATCTCCACTACCCTGACAGCAAGGGGAATGAGCCCAGATCCTGGTGTGACACTTGCACTCACAACATTCTAGCGTGGAACTGAGTGTAACCAGCTGAACCAAAAAGTTGCTGTACACCGGATCATGCCGAAGACACTGAATCAGGTATTTGATGGGCCCAGCAGGGCTTCAGAGCAGAAAGGAGCTCTAGGAGGATTACTGGCTAAGCCAGAATTGCTCCTGAGGCTTAGGGGAACAAATGCTGGGTTGTCAGCTCCACCACATGTACATCTCCCAGGGCACAACTCACAGATTCATCAAGCTGTGATGGCTGGGCCTTGTCTGTTGGTGCAACTAGGGCCATTAGCGGCACTAGTCTGCAGCCGTGCTCATGATCACAAGGAAAGGATTTTGGCTCCCCTATCAGAGCACCCAAAGTGCGGTCTCTTTGCACCTCTCCTGCACCCCTTGCTCACTACTCCAAGTCTAAACACAATCTGTCTCTAGACCCAACATTCATTTCAGATCCTGATTATTCTAATTACACATTTTCTACATTCTGTTCTATTTCATACAGCTGACGTTCATAACACGTTTGGGAAGAGGCGAGCTCTGCGTAAATGCTAAATATTAATGCTATTAATTATGCTTCTGCCCCCACAGTTATAAAAATCCCTGGAACATGGATAAATTGTATCCCTTTCCACGACAACTGCTGCAGCTTCACAGAATGGTGCATTATTTGAGAGTGGAAAAAGCCACCACCACATCTTAATTTTATTAGCTATAAGCACTGAATCTTTTGTGTTGGATACATGAACCTCATGTGAAGGGACTGATTTAGTTTTAATGGTGCTTCTGCTTCCTGCATTGATCCATCAGTAGAATAAATGACATGGCTAACTGCTTTTTTTAAGAGCAGGCTTTCAAGCTGCCAAAGGCAGAACTCCATCGCTATCCTTGTGCTTTTAGGAAGGGTGCAGTGACTACTCACTGGCTCAATAAGAATGCCTTTAAAGCAACATTGTGCTCTCATTGTTATGCAGGCTTGGGCAGCTGTCTGCGCTGATCAGATGGTGACGTTGGGCCACATATCACCCTTGAAATATCAATGGAAATTTCACATATAGACCAAAGGGCAAAAATAGGGCCCTAATTTTCATTTGTGAAGACACAAAAAAACAAACACAACCCGCCTACACACAACAGTTATATTTTCTAGTGACTTTAGTATACGGATATTTTCTTGGCCCAAAGTGAGACACACTCATTTTCCTTTGTTTAAATGAAAACATCCTCACCAACATCCTTTCACCAAGATGTTGAGCTTTGCTTGTGGTGACAGGTTTCAGAGGGGTAGCCGTGTTAGTCTGTATCAGCAAAAAGAATGATGAGTACTTGTGGCATCTTAGAGACTAACAAATGTATTTGAGCATAAGCTTTCGTGGGCTAAAACCCACTTCATCAGATGCATGCAGGGGAAAATACAGTAGGAAGAGACACACACACAGAACTTGAAAACATGGGCGTTGCCATACCCACTATAATGAGAGTGATCAGTTAAGGTGAGCTATTATCAGCAGGAGAAAAAAAACCTTTTGTAGTGATAATCAGGATGGCCCCTTTCCAACAGTTGACAAGAAGGTGTGAGTAATAGTAGGGGAAAAATTAGCATGGGGAAATAGTTTTACTTTGTGTAATGACTCATCCACTCCCAGTCTTTATTCAAGCCTAATTTAATGGTGTCGAGTTTTCAAATTAATTCCAATTCAGCAGTTTCTCGTTGGAGTCTGTTTTGGAAGTTTTTTTGTTGTAGTATTGCCTCTTTTAGGTCTGTAATTGAGTGACCAGGGAGATTGAAGTGTTCTCCAACTGGTTTTTGAATGTTACAATTCTTGACGTCTGATTTGTGTCCATTTATTCTTTTACGTAGAGACTGTGGTGTTTATCTCGCTCATCCAGCCTTCCAGCAGAAGCTACTGAGACCACCGAACCTTGTTTCATGGAGGTTTTCTCCATCACCCTTTGTTCATAAATGCAAGCTGGTTAATGTGAGCACAATGGGGGGGCTGGGGGGGAGGGGCTGCAGGAGAGAAAGGGGGGTGTGCTCACCCACCCGCCCCCTTTATGCAGTACAGCAAATTCAACCCAAAAAGGATCTCAATGTGCTTTGCAGACTGCATAGAATGTGATTATCCACCAGTGAGATACAGACTTTTGAGGCATCATATGCAGCAGCAGCACTATATAGCAGTGGATTCAGAAGGGAAAATGAATGACAACTTTTCTAAATTAAGATGAAGGTGGGAAGATTTTGGTAGGCAGCAAAAGAGGTTGGAAGTTGGTTTCCAGTGTGACTCAGTGGATTTCTGTGCAGTTATTTGCACAGCTAAATTATAATACTTAGCATTTATATGGTGCTTTTCATCCATAAAACTACTCTGCAAGAATGATGATCCTTATCTGAATTTTTACAAATGGGAACACTGAGGCACAGGATAGGTAAGCAACTTGACAAAGGATCCCATAGCAGATGTTCTGACTGAGTCATGTGACCATACCACTGGATCATGCAAATATTATTAAACTGACAAGGTCACTTTTATGCTATCCTAATGATTGTGAAGGACACTGAATCATGAACATACTCATTGGCTGTATTTAATGCCACTGTAACGCCAGTAAAATCATTGGAATTATACCAGGGATGTACATGGTGCATACTCAATACACAATTAACATTATATTATAGTGTACTTAAGAACAGGTAGTTATTTACTAAAGGGCAAGGCTTCTTTCATCACCTCTGCCATTGATTCCACTGTCCACCTCAAGCCCAACTTAGAGAAGGGGCATCTCTGCCGCTATGTTGGTTTACTCCTGCATTTACTCCCTGCATTTCTCTTTCTGCTCCACACCCCCTAATTGGACATTGAACATTTCTGCCGATCAAGGGGCTTGATTCCAATCTCCATTACAATGACGTATATCAGGAATAGCTACTGAGGTAAATAGAGTTAGTCTGCATTTATGATGGTGTAACAGAGAGCAGCGTCCAGCCTCATGCGTATTAAGGGAAAGTAGTGGTAAATGAGGGTAATCACATTTAAGAAAAAACACTACAAAACCAAGTGTTGTGTTTAATTCAGATGTAGCTGCTAAACAGTCCTTTGGGTGTTCTGAAATTTCAAAGGGGATGTGTGTTGGCCTTCTTTATGTTTTTTGAATGAGCCTCCAAAAAAGGATAAAGAACTTGAGAACAAGGTATATGCAAACCACAGAGGAGCACTCATGGAACAATCATAGTAAAAAGGAAGGGGTCATGTATCCACACACTCATTTAGGGCTCAATTGTGGCTTTGCCACTAGCCCAAAGTAATAGCAGTATATAGCTGGGCTGCCCCAGGATTAGGCTATGACTGTCTCAGTCCAGTCCTTGCTTCCCCCATTGTTCCATGGAAGGAGTAATCTGTACTAGTCCTATACCTGACACACATTACTTCCTCCTCTGCAACAGTGAGACTGTGCAGGCCTGCATGTTGGGGGGTGGAGCCAAGGCTCTACCACAACCCACCCCTCTGAATGGAGGAAGTAGCAGCAACCCTGCATAAGATGCTCCTCTCCCCGCCAGCCAAAAGCTACTACTATATGGGTGTATAGCCAGGGTAATATTATGTCCTTATAGAAATAAACTAGGGGAAGTACTTATTTCAAGAACGAGTGCATTAGGAATATGCATCTGATCAAGACATCAAGGTCACAGGTTAAACTACTACAAATGTAGAGAAAAATAACTTTTCCAATGACATATGGCATAACGTTCAACCCTTAATCTAGGAAGGCACATCAAAGTCAGAATTCCCCCAAATGGTGACTGACTACACACAGATTCAGTCTCTCAGAAATATCACCGATATGTTTCTTGAATTAAACAAACGTTAGCACTTTTCATCCACAGATCTCAACCACAATTGTAAGGAGACTTAACCATTGTTATCACAGTTTTATAGATAAATGTTACTGATGTATGGAGAAGTTACAAGAACAATGCACGGTCTCACACAGCAAATCATAGAATATCAGGGTTGGAAGGGACCTCAGGAGGTCATCTAGTCCAACCCCCTGCTCAAAGCAGGACCGATCCCCAAAGCAGCAAATCAATGGCAGAGCCAAGAAAAGAAGCAAGGTCTTATGCATTTTTCAGGTGCACTTGCCAGTAGATGATACTGCCATGCTTATCGAAGTGAGGGACGTGTAGGTCCTGATGGAGTCATGACACTAACAGCTGCCTTGCAAAGTACTGAGATTTTGATTTACAACAGCCCTTCTAATCTCATCAAAACCTCCTCAGAAGAGTCTATCAATCATCCCCAATTGTGTCAAACATGGAGGTTATTTTGTTCTATACATAAAATTCAAATAGGGGCTGGGAGGGGACCAAACAATTTACTTTCACTTGTAGCCAGAATCAGATCTGACCCAGGTCTCTAGCAAGAGTAGGCGTTGTATTATTCCAATGTCAGCAATTAAATACTAATGTTAATCATATGAAAATGGGAATAAATAGCAGACATTTTAAAATTCCTTTCAAGCCTTCCACAAGTAATTTTCTTTCACCACACAATATCTAATCAAGACTTGAAGATTATAGGCTGTGTCAATAGACTTTTATACTACTTAACATACTACAGTGCAGAAGAAGAGACAAGTTAGTTAATGAGAATTTATTAATGTATTTATAAAAGACTTGCAATAAGTTTGAAAGCCTTTAAGTCAAAAAATTCAGCATGGCTCCATTTATAGAGCCTAAAGTGCTATGTACACATCTGCAACACCCTAAAATGCATGATAAGCATATTGTAAAAATAACAAGTTATAAAAAAATTGATTTGTCTGAAATACAAGTAAATTCCAAGCAACTTTAATAGGCACCTATTGTAGTTTCAGGAATCATAGTTGCATGCATATCTCTAGTCATATTTGATTTCTCCTTCAGCTTTGACTGGAGTAATGTGTGTTCCACTACACCAATCCGTATGTCCATCTGAACTGTTTCCTGCTTCAGTTTGGTTAAGGCCTGCTTTATTTTTACTAAAGGAGCTGTTTAAAAAAAAAAAAAAGAAAAGAAAAAAAAGGGCAAACAGTACATGTGTTAGTCTCCTGTACATGAAAAGCATTACTTTTTCCTATAATTCACTCCCTTTGCTAACTGGAGAATGAACAAAAGGATGTTATATTCTGGGAGACACGATTTTACTGAGACATCATTTTTAACACACAAGACATATTAAAAATAGAAATAAGCAGTGATAATTTTGCTGCCTTCTTGACATGTTGGATCCGATAATGTGCATAAAAATGAGAATAGGTTTTCCAATTTCATATTTTTTTGCACAGCAATAAGGCTCACCTGTCTACCTGAGGTGGAGTTTGGTGGAACAGGGAACAATGAAGACACTGTCATCAACTGGCAGTGAAAGATCTCAGCTAGGAGACGCTAAGGCAGTGTTCCATATACCCCATTCCTTTTCCTCCCACCCCCTTTCATCTCTGCAAAGCAGACGCTGCTTCTTCACCCCTCCACACCACTCTTTGTGGAGCAAGGCATGTGGGGAAGGGCAGGGGGCAGCAGAGCTGCAGGTTCCAGGCTCTGGAGCTTGTTCTACCCATCACCACTGTCACTGGGCAGGAAGGGTGGTATGAGGCCAGGTGATTAACTCTGTATGGTGAGGGGAGGGTGTATACATTTTGCTTCCAGGGTGAGATAGCTATTGCAGGTGGTTTATCCCAGTAAGGCATCAGTAATTAAATAAAGTTGCAGCCCCTGTGTTTAACTCTATTAGGGTGCCTGCCTGATTCTCTCCATGTCTGCATCACAATTCCTTTTACATTTGAAATAGAGCAGGTTTATCAGCCAAAAGAGACTTTAAGACAGCAAAACATATAGGCTTTTATGACTTTTAGAATTAATTTAAAATAGAAACAGTACAACCATCACAAGTACTAGAATGAATTTTTCTACTGGCTATAGGCCCAAACCTGTGAACACTTGCCACCAAACACAATGCTTACTGCCATGAGCAATCTGATGGTAGTAAGTGTTTGCAGTATCAGGCCCTACATCACCAGCAGTGGGTTAGTTATTTAGTTATTCAAATTAGAGAACCCATGAATTTTCTGAGATTTTTATGGTAAAATTCTCAAAAACCAAAATTTTGGAACCCAGTGGGATTTAGACTCCTAAATCACTTAGGCTCCTTTGAAAATTTTACCCCTGATGTTTTCACTTATTTAGTAACTCATTCCTAATTTTGTTTTGTTTATTTTTCATGTACCAGATTATTTTTCCATAACCTAGGCCTGAATGTGCACTTGTTTCTCAGGGAATGGGAGGTTTTTCCTGAGGAAGGCATGTACATACCTCCATCGGTCATACTGCTTCCCTTCTCTTCCATTTCCTGCTTTACTTTTTCTAACACTTCAGTAATCTGAAATTGATATTAAGTGTGCATTTTTGAACTTCAATTAAAACAAATTCTGAATAATTACATTAATTTTACAAAAATGACTAATCTGTGCTCAGCACTGTAAACAGAGTAACAATATTTCTCAATGCCAAACTACTAATCCCAAACTGGATTTTTAATGTGAAACAAAGAACAATACAAGTCATGCAACATGAATAACATTTTGGCAGTGGCCTGGGTTTACTGTTTTGAAGAGTCTCTCATCATACAGTAATAATAATAAAAGTGATACATTTCAGTAACTGATGGATGACAAGAACCACTATTCTCTTAGGCCTGGTCTACACTAGTGGGGGGGGAGGATCAATCTAAGATATGCAACTTCAGCTACGAGAATAGCATAGCTACGAGAATAGCATAGCTGAAGTCGACGTACTTAGATTTACTTACCGCGGCGTCTTCACGGTGGTGAGTCGACTGCTGCCGCTCCCCCGTCGACTCCGCTTGCGCCTCTCATGGCAGTGGAGTACAGAAGTTGATGGGAGAGCGCTCGGGGATCAATTTATCGAGTCTAGACTAGACACGATAAATCGACCCCCGATAGATCGATCGCTACCTGGCGATCCGGAGGGTAGTTAGACCTGGCCTTAGAGAATGGTTGATGGAATAGCACTCCTGTCTGCATTACAACAGATTAAGGATCACGTTTTCTGAGCTAGAAGGTGGTTTGCCAGGTGATGGTGGTTACTACAAAAAACAGGTTGGTTAAGGAATCCAGAGGGATGGTACCAGAATAAAAACATAGACAATGAAAGTTCCTGGGATGTGTACATAAAGTTTATTGGGATGTCTGTGTATAGGAGTAAGAAAAACTTCAGCACTGATACTGTATATAGAAAGGTCTGCATGTACAGTAGTATTGTGTCTGTAGCATGTATCGTGAAAAGGGAGCAATCCGGTTCGCTAATAAAGCACTTTGACCATAATATGGAAATGAATGGGTTGGAACCACTAAGCCACATTTACCTCCCTATTTCAATATGTTCAGAGAGAGGAAAACATTTTCACTACACACCTAGGGTGTATAGGTATGTCCCAATGGGCCAAGTTCTGATCACAGCTATACCAGCGAAAATCTATAGTAGCACCAAATGTATCTGGCTTTACTCCATATATGCACCAGTGTAGCTGAGATTAGAATTGTGTCCAATATCCACACACTCAGTCATGCATTATTCTTTATTAGTCACACACTAATTACCAAAGCACAAAAACATTATGAAGACTTCAAGTTCATACAGTGTTCTATTTTTAAAAATCACTTCTGCTTTTAGGATGGAGCAGTATTAAATGCAAGGTTAAATATAATTGTACAGTTTATTATTATTTTAAAACAAGCATAATTCTACAGAGGTCCTACACTTCAGAAGACAGATTTGTACTATGAGAGATACAAGGTGGGTGAGATAATATTTTTTATTGGACCAACTTGTATTAGTGAAAGAGAGTTGCTTTCAAGCTCCACAGAGCTTTTAGCTTGAAAGCATGTCTCTTTCACCAAGAAAAGATGGACCAATAGAAGATATTACGTCATCCACCTTGTGTCTCTAACATTAAAAAAAAATCTTAATAAATGTTGTGATGATGGTTTCTGGTGTATTCTAGTAGTGTGATGAGATAGGGCTATTACAGAAGTTTAGTCTCTTAGTGGATAAGGTTTTTGTAACCTAAATAGTAAAGTTAGTAAGTGAATGAAATTTCCATAAATTATTTGATTTGGAGTGTTGAAACAAAAGACTGACATTTGCAATCAAAACAAATTGATATTTTGAAACAAAACGTTTTGATTTTCCACATCAACATTTTCATAGAATCATAAAATCCCAGGGTTGGAAGGGACCTGAGGAGGTCATCCAATCCAACCCCCTGCTCAAAGCAGGGCCAATCCCCAACTAAATCATCCCTGCCAGGGCTTTGTCAAGCCTGACCTTAAAAACCTCTAAGGAAGGAGATTCCACCACCTTCCTAGGTATCGCATTCCAGTGTTTCACCACCCTCCTAATGAAAAAGATTTTCCTAATATCCAACCTAAACCTCCCCCACTGCAACTTGAGACTATTACTCCTTGTTCTGTCATCTGCTACCACTGAGAACAGTCTAGATCCAACCTCTTCGGAACCCCCTTTCAGGTAGTTGAAAGCAGCTATCAAATCCCCCCTCATTCTTCTCTTCCGCAGACTAAACGATCCCAGTTCCCTCAGCCTCTCCTCATAAGTCACGTGTTCCAGTCCCCTAATCATTTTTGTTGCCCTCCGCTAGACGCTTTCCAATTTTTAAAAAATCCTTCTTGTAGTGTGGGGCCCAAAGCTGGACACAGTACTCCAGATGAGGCCTCACCAATGTCGAATAGAGGGGAATGATCACGTCCCTCGATCTGCTGGCAATGCCCCTACTTATACACCCCAAAATGCCATTAGCCTTCTTGGTAACAAGGGCACACTGTTGACTCATATCCAGCTTCTCGTCCACTGTAACCCCTAGGTCCTTTTCTGCAGAACTGCTGCCAAGCCATTCGGTCCCTAGTCTGTAGCGGTGCATGGAATTCTTCCGTCCTAAGTGCACGACTCTGCACTTGTCCTGGTTGAACCTCATCAGATTTCTTTTGGCCCAATCCTCTAATTTGTCTAGGTCCCTCTGTCTCCTATCCCTACCCTCCAGCGTATCTACCACTCCTCCCAGTTTAGTGTCATCTGCAAACTTGCTGAGGGTGCAATCCACACCATCCTCCAGATCATTAATGAAGATATTGAACAAAACTGGCCCCAGGACCGACCCTTGGGGCGCTCCACTTGATACTGGTTTTAAAATACTTGGTTTCAAAATATTGCTTCAGATAAATAAAAAAATGTCACTGAAATTGACATTTTCCATCAGAAAAATTCAAGAAAAAACCAGGTCTTCTGACAAAAACCTTTTTATTGGAAATTTTTTGGCCCACTGTACCAAATATTAACTTTTTAAATAAATATAAATAATAAAATTTAGGATTTTCTCATCTTCAAAGCACTTTACAAACATTGACTGATTAATCCTCAATAGCCGTAATGAGACAGGTAAAATCCATATTTTATTTTATATATTTATATATTATTCTCCTTAGAGATGAGGAAAACTACGGGGGAGATCTTTAGTAGCTTGCCCACCTCACAGATAGAAATCAGTAGCAGAGCTGGGATTAAAATTTTGGAATCTCTCTCTCAATCCTGGGCTCACAGTTCTAAACCACTTTCACGAAATGAACAAATTCTAAACATTGATATGAAAAGTACTTCATATGAAAAAGTTTATTTCATACAATGGTAAACCCCAGTGTCAAATGACTATGCACAGTGGACTATTTTAAAAGTTAGAAAACAATGCATGAAAGATTGGAGCTCTTTTGAGAATTAAGACCATAACACAAATTATGTGAAAATATATTCTACCTCAGAAAGAGTTCTAGTCCTTTCTGTTACTCCTCCACTTCCCTGCTGGTATTTCTCTTTGGCCTGGAAGAGAGAACACTTTCTGTATTATTGACAAAACAGAAACATACATACTGATTAGAGAATTTATTATAATAGTTGCTCTTTTAGATCCCAATTCTGGAAATCCTCATTCATGCATGCAGTGCCAATGAAATCAATGGAGTGTGAGGGAGAGTTTGCAATGCCTATCATTCAAGAATCTCAAAGCACCTTAACAAATGGCAATTAAAGATCACAACACTCATGTGAGGGAAGTAAGTTTTATTAGTTATTAACAGGTGCGTAAACAGAAGCACAGAGAGTGCAAGTGCCTTACCCAAGACCACAGTGAGTTTGTCAGAATTGGGATGGAACTCAGCAGTCCTGAACCCCAGGCCCTCGTTCTCAAAAGAGGAAATTAACCTGTCACCATTCTGGGTTTAACTGCACCTCTACCACATCCATATGCTGGATTGGGCCCACAGGCAAGTTCACACAAACCACCCAGGGGGAGGCAGGGACGAGGAGGAGGAGCTCTCTCATAACTTTAAGCCCTGTAGTTAGGGTACTCACCTGGAATGTGGGACACCCTCAGTTTGAGTCCCATCTCTGCCTGAGGGGGAAGAGGGGTTTTAACAGGTATGACACCCCCTACCCCAGGTGAGTGCCCTAACTATTGCACTATGGGATGCGTGGATGCCTCTCCTGTTAAAACTGTTGCTTTGAGTACAAATAATTAAAGAATCATCTGGGCTAGAGAAAGAGAGGGAATACACATAACAATGACAGCATAAGCATAATGACGACTCTGTAGCCTGGTGGTGAGAGCACTGAGCTGGCATGTGGGAGAGCCAGGGTTCAATCCCCCTGCTCCGGTTACTCTAATCACTGATTGAAAGATTGAGAGCCCCCCACCAGATTAGCCCAGAGCCCAATGGTCAGGGCACCCACCTAAGAGCTAGCAGATTCCTGTTTAAATCTCTTCTCACCCTCCTCAGATGGAGGGAGGGGAACTTGAACAGGGGGCCTCCCACATCCTAGGTGAGTACCCTAACCACTGAGCTAAAATTTATGAGGGAAGTTCTAATCCTCCCCTGGCTTCTTGCTAAAATGGCACAGGTGCCTAACTCTGGAAGATGGAGAATCATTAGGCACCTCTCTGTAACTTGGATTTGGGTGCCTATGTTTGTATGATGGGTAGGGCTTAGCATACATCGGCATCTACCATTAGTTAACATTCTAGTTTTTATGGTTCACAGTCTAAGATGACCCCTTTTCCCCCAGTCATTGCATAGGAAC
Source organism: Natator depressus (assembly GCF_965152275.1). Classification (NCBI taxonomy): domain Eukaryota; kingdom Metazoa; phylum Chordata; order Testudines; family Cheloniidae; genus Natator; species Natator depressus. The sequence continues at coordinate 190,846,856 of NC_134234.1, read as the reverse complement.
TCAGGCTTTGTTATCACACTGATTTTCTAGGTGCCTAAAAGTTAGATGTGATGCTCAGAATCACCACATCCAACTCCTTTTGTGCATCCAGGCCTTTGTCTTCTACCTACAGTCAGAGGGAGAAAGTAGATGTAGACTCTGCAGGCTGAACTTGATCCTTGGGCCATACTGTAGACAACTCAGTCCGACAAAAAGCAACAGCAATGGGTCAGTGCATTACCTCACTCAGCTGGGCCTGTGCTGTACGATATTCCTGAACCAAATGCTCCAACTGATTGTTGAGGTACTTTTCCCGACTGTTGACCTTTTCAAGGGTCCTACTGATTTCATTATGAAGTTTGTCAAGGTAACCCTAGAAAACGATATTCTGTGGGTAAGATTATATTTTGTATGTAATGTATGAACACTGTTAAAACTCCTCTAATTCAGAAAGGATATTGAAACATAGGAGTCTGAGATGGAAAAGAATTACTAGGACACTTGGCCTATGGCCAATGCAGGACTGCACCTATGATAAGGTTTTCTAGTGTTTAGTTTAGCCCAGATTCAAATTGCTCAAGAAACGGTGCTTCTACCATTTCCCCTAAGATTATTCCAGTCTAATAAGTCTCACTGTCAGAAAGTTATTCTGACTACAGTATTTAGCTAATTTTTCCTTTTTAAAATTCCCTCTGATTATTAAGAAGTATCCACCACAGTATAGTCTTTAATAATTCCTCTCCATTTTCAGGATGTACCCACTTCAAATACTTGTAGTCAGCTATGTCCCCCCTTACTTATCCTTGGACAAATTATACAACTTTACAATAATTTGTCCTTTGTCAATCCTGCCAGCCCTCAATCATATTTGTTGCATTTCTTCATAGTGCTGTAAAACAATCCCAGAAAACTGAATCAAACAATTAATATATATCAAAGGGTATGTCTAACACTACGAAATTAGGTCGAATTTATAGAAGTTGATTTTTTAGGAAGCAATTTTATATAGTTGATTGTGTGTCCCCTCACTAAGCGCATTAAGTCGGCGGAGTGCATCCACATTTCTGTGGCTAGTGTTGACTTTCAGAGCTTTGCACTCTGGGTAGCTATCCCACAGTTTCCGCAGTCTCCACCACCCATTGGAATTCTGGGTTAAGCTCCCAATGCCTGATGGGGCAAAAACAAACATTGTCGTGGGTGGTTTTGGGTACATGTCGTCAGTCACCTCTCCCTCTGTGAAAGCAACGGCAGACAATTGTTTTGCGTCTTTTTTCCGTGCGGACGCCATACTGCTTTAAGCAGATGGTGCAGTAGTACTGCTAACCGCCACCATCGAACCACTGCTTCCGCTTTAACTCTGCTCTCATGAATCCACCTCGCAGGTCCTCTTGTCGTTCTCTATAAATATCTATTCTCGTGGCATCCATCATCAGCCACTGCTTCTGCTGCAACTCTGCTCTCCTGCAGATGCCATACCACGGCAAGCATGGAGCCCGCTCAGATCACCACGGCAGTTATGAGCATTGTAAACACCTCGTGCATTATCCTGCAATATGTTCAGAACCAGAACCTGCAAAAGCAGGCGAGGAGGTGACGGCAGCGCAGTGACGAGTGATGAGGACATGGACACAGACTTCTCTCAAAGCACGAGCCCCATGCAAATTGGACATCCTGGTGGCAATGGGACAGGCTCATGCTGTGGAATGCCGATTCTGAGCCCGGGAAACAAGCACAGATTGGTGGGACCGCATAGTGTTGGGGGTCTGGGATGATTCCCAGTGGCTGCAAAACTTTTGCATGCGTAAGGGCACTTTCATAGAACTGAAGCGCAAGAATACCAAGATGAGAGCAACCGTTACAGTTCACAAGCGAGTGGTGATCGCCTTCTAGAACCTTGCAACGCCAGACAGCTACCAGTCAGTTAGGAATCAATTTGGAGTGGGCAAATCCACTGTGGGGGCTGCTGTGATCCAAGCAGCCAACACAATCACTGAGCCGCTGCTATCAAGGTTAGTGACTCTGGGAAAAGTGCAGGTCATAGTGGATGGCTTTGCTGCAATGGGATTCCCTAACTGTGGTGGGGCGACAGACGGAACCCATATCCCTATCTTGGGACCGGACCACCTTGGCAGCCAGTACATAAACCGAAAGGGGTACTTTTCGGGGTGCTGCACGCACTGGTGGATCACAAGGGACGTTTCACCAACATCAGTGTGGGATGGCCGGGAAAGGTACATGGCGCTCGCATCTTCAGGAACTCTGGTCTGTTTCAACAGCTGCAGCAAGGGACTTACTTTCCAGACCAGAAAATAACCATTGGGGATGTTGAAATGCCTACAGTTATCCTTGGGGACACAGCCTACCCCTTAATGCCATGGCTCATGAAGCCATACACAGGCACCCTGGACAGTAGTCAGGAGCTGTTCAACTATGGGCTGAGCAAGTGCAGAATGGTGGTAGAATGTGCATTTGGACATTTAAAAGCGTGTTGGAGCAGTTTACTGATTCGGTTAGACCTCAGCGAAACCAATATTCCCACTGTTATTACTGCTTGCTGTGTGCTCCACAATATCTGTAAGAGTAAGGGGGAGACGTTTATGGTGAGGTGGGAGGTTGAGGCAAATCACCTGGCCGCTGATTATGCGCAGCCAGACACCAGAGCGGTTAAAAGAGCACAGCAGGGCGCGCTGTGCATCAGAGAAGCTTTGAAAACCAGTTTCATGGCTGACCAGGATACGGTGTGACAGTTCTGTTTGTTTCTCCTTGATGGAAACCCGCCTCCTTGGTTCACTCTACTTCCCTGTAAGCCAGCTGACCTCCCCCCTTCGATCACAGCTTGCAGAGGCAATAAAGTCATTGTTGTTTCAAATTCATGCATTCTTTATTAATTCATCACACAAATGCCAGGGTAGTCCAGGAGGGCTGGGGAAGGAGGGAAGCACCGGGTGGGGTGGTGGAGGAGGGAAGAACAAGGCCACACTGCACTTCAAAACTTATTGAATGCCAGCCTTCTGTTGCTTGGTCAGTCCTCTAGGGTGCAGTGGTTGGGTGCCCAGAGGCCCCCCCCCCGCAACGTTCTTGGGTGTCTGGCTGAGGAGGCTATGGAACTTGAGGAGGAAGGCAGTTGGTTACACAGGGGCTGCAGCGGTGGTCTGTGCTCCTGATGCCTTTCCTGCAGCTCAACCATACGCTGGAGCATATCAGTTTGATCCTCCAGTAGCCTCAGCATTGCATCCTGCCTCCTCTCATCACGCTGCCACCACCTATCATCTTGATCCCGCCACCTCTTCTCGTGTTCATTTTGTGCTTTCCTGGACTCTGACATTGCTTGCCTCCACACATTCTGCTGAGCTATTTCAGTGCGGGAGGACTGCATGATCTCAGAGAATATTTCATCGGGAGTGCGGTTTTTTCACCTTCTTATCTGCGCTAGCCTCTGGGACGGAGATGATAGGGGGAGTGTTGAAATATTTGCAGCTGTGGGAGGAAAAAAAGGGAGAGTAGTATTTAAAAAGACACATTTTAGAGAACAATGGGTAGACTCTTTCATGGTGAACCAAGCTGTTAACATGACATTGCACATGTGCTTTTGGTACAAGGTCGCCTCTCACCCTTCCCAATTCTCTGGGATGATCGCTTCACCCCTCCCCCCACCACGTGGCTAACAGTGGGGAGGATTTCTTTTCAGCCACAAGCAAACAGCCCAGCAGGAATGGCCACCTCTGAATGTCCCCTTAATAAAATTCCCCTATTTCAACCAGGTGACCATGAATGATATCACTCTCCTGAGGATAACACAGAGAGATAAAAACCAGGTGTTGCTTGAATGCCAGCAAAACACCGGGACCATATGCTGCCATGCTTTGTTATGCAATGATTCCAGACTACGTGCTACTGGCCTGGCATGGTTAAGTGTCCTACCATGGAGGATGGAATAACGCCGCCCTCCCCAGAAACCGCCTTTTGCAAAGGCTTTGGGAGTACCTCCAGGAGAGCTTCATGGAGATGTCCCTGGAGGATTTCTGCTCCATCCCCAGACATGTTACCAGACTTTTCCAGTAGCTGTATTGGACGCAAACGCATCCCAAGTCTTCAGGGCAAATCAATCATTAAACACGCTTGCTTTTAAACCATGTATTATATTTACAAAGGTACACTCACCAGAGGTGCCTTCTCCGCCTTCCAAGGTCCGGGAGCCCACCTTGGGGGGGTTGGGAGGGTATTGGCTCCAGGGTGATAAACAGCTCCTGGCTATCAGGGAGAATGGTTTCATCCTCATCTTCCTCATCCCCAAAATCCTCATCCCTATTGTGTGAGACTCCCCCCTTGCAGGAGTCCACGTACTGGGGTGGGGTAGTGGTAGGGGCATCCCCTAGAATTGCATGCAGCTCATCATAGAAGCGGCATGTCTGTGGGTCTGACCCGGAGCGTCCGTTTGCCTCTTTGGATTTTTGGTAGGCTTGCCTGAGCTCCTTAAGTTTCACGCGGCACTGCTGCGGGTCCCTGTTATAGCCTCTGTCCTTCATGCCCTTGGAGATTTTTTCAAATATTTTGGCATTTCGTCTTTTGGAACGGAGTTCTGATAGCACGGATTAGTCTCCCCCTACAGCGATCAGATCCAGTACCTCCCGTTTGGTCCATGCTGGACCTCTTTTGCGATTCTGGGACTGCATGGTCACCTCTGCTGATGACCTCGCCACGCTGACCAAACAGGAAATGAAATTCAGAAGTTCCCGGTGCTGTTCCTGTGTACCTGGCTAGTGCACCTGAGTTGAAAGTGCTGTCCAGAGCGGTCACAATGGAACACTCTGGGATAGCTCCTGGAGGCCAATACTGTCAAATTGCGTCCACACTAACCCAAATTCGACCCGGCAATGTCGATTTCAGCGCTAATCCCCTCGTCGGGGAGGAGTACAGAAATCAATTTTAAGAGCCCTTTAAGTCGACAAAAATGGCTTCATTGTGTGGACGGGTGCAGGGTTAAATCCATCTAACGCTGCTAAATTCGACCTAAACTCGTAGTGTAGACCAGGGCAAAGAAGGCAGTTAAAAAAAATGCTGGAAGACCAGTAGAGTACTCTGAATGTACAAGACATACCCTCGTCTCTTTTAAAGCAGATTCGATTCCATCTTTGTGCTGATGCATTTGATCTATGTGGATTCTCCAATCCTAACAATACATCAGAAAGATAATAAAATGTCTAGATTATAAATTCAGATAACAGCATAAGCATGAAAGAGCTAAAGAGGCTTGTATGTGACTCAAAGCTATTGTCCTACCTGCCCATATCCATTGAGTACTGTTGCTGTGTGCAGTTGCACAGCTGCCCTATTCCATCCCTTCAGGCAGCTGCTTTATGGTGAAGTAATTTATCAGACTCTTAAATGTCACACTGTGACATTCATGTCCAAAACCAAATACTGAACATGTCCGAGGCCACACTCTCTGGAGTGTATTTGATCTTCATTAAAGTTCTTCTGCTACAAAACATTGTGATGGGGCCTTCCAGGCACAAATATTGAGACTATTGATTACAACTCCATGAGCTCTGCTAGGTCTCAGGCAGAGAAAGAGGGCATAGCTAAAATGTCAAAAGACCTGCCAATGTTCAAATGGTCAGATCTTCCCTTTCCAATTCACCTCTAGAGTCATCAGGAGAAGAGAGGAAGGAAATGAAAAAGCAAGATTACCTAACCCCCTTCTTTGTAAGGGCAGGGGAAAGAAAGGGGGGGAGGGGAAGAAAAACGTACAGATGACAGCAAACATACATAAGCGACATATAGATTTGAGAAAAATACCTTATAAAATATTACTCCGTTTTCTAAAATCCGCACACCAAACCATGGCCCAATGTGGCAAAATACTTTAAGCATGAGTAGCCGTACTAACTTCAATGAGAATACACGTGTGCTTCAGTGTTTTGCTAGACTGGTGCCTATATGAGATGAGACCAGCACAAATCACAGCTCTAGCAGCTGTTACACCTCTGAGGCTTATTGCCTATAATCTTGCTCATGTCCAACACAATCTGTTCAGAAATTAGGCAAAGGCTGCAAAAAGAAAGATGAATTTTACACTGGCAGGTAGTAGAGGCTTAAAGTTTGGCAGCAGACCTTAAAAAAAAAGTGTCTTTTTGTTGGTTTGGTGAAAATTGGTTGTGATGTCAAATTTACAGGATTGGGTTGTTTTGGTTTTTTGTTAAGAAGTACTTTGGATTTGCACATACACTAACTCCTCACTTAACGTTGTAGTTATGTTCCTGAAAAATGCAACTTTATGCGAAACAATGTTAAGCGAATCCAATTTCCTCATAAGAATTAATGTAAATGGAGGGTGGACGGGAATTTAGGTCCAGGGATATTTTTTTCACCAGACAAAAGATATTATGTACAGTATAAGTTTTAAACAATTTTAAACAAACTGTTTCATATTGTACACAGCAATGAATGATTATGAAGCTTGGTTGAGGTGGTGGAGTAAGAGGGTGGGATATTTCCCAGGGAATGCCTTGCTGCTAAATGATGAACTAGCACTTGGCTGAGCCCTCAAGGGTTAATACGCTGTAGTTAATGTAGCCTCACACTCTACAAGGCAGCACGGACTGAGGCAGGAGGGAGGAAACACAACAGATGCAGGGCAGTAGCTGCAAACACTTCCCTGCAAAAACTGAACATGATGAGCCCACGCTATCCAGCTGGAGCGCACCACTCCCTCCTCCTGACAGCACATGCATGGCTACACAGGTGCTGACGGGTGCATGCATGAGTGAGAGAGAGAGAGAGACAGAGAGATGTGCATTGTCCCTTTAAGTACACTGACCCTACTTCAAGTACCTTGCCCTTTTAAGCAGATCAGCCAATTCAGACAGGAAGCAACAGCTTCCAGCAAGCTCCCTCCTTTCTGTCCCTGAGCCTTGTCCCCCTCCTCCGCTTTGGGGGTACGGAGCGGGGGGCAGGAGCAGGCGGACATCCTGATATCAGCACCTCTCTCCCCTCCTCCCCCAGCAAGCAGGAAGCTCCGAGGAGCAGCTCCAATTCAGAGGACAGGGTAGGAGCAGCACTGCAGTGGGGGAGGGCCACCTGAACTGCTGCTGGGAAGTTGCCCAGCCATATACCTTACAGGGGATTGAGGGGAGCTGATGGGGGTGGGGGTGTTCCGGCCCCTTTGGTTCTAATCCCCACAAGGAGGGGCTTCTCTTCCAGAGAATTCTGCCAGCATTGGACAAAGCAGGCAGCTGCCAAAAGACCTTATAAAGGAACACTGAGCAACTTTAAATGAGTTTATTCCCTAATAGATCAGGAACGAAACCACGTTAACTGGGACGACGTTAAGTGAGGAGTTCCTGTACTATTTATTTTATAACACACTCTGTTCATAATCTGCCAAATCTTCCACTGGTTCTGAGTGTGTATGCATAACTTAGGAAATTGTAGAGAGTATGAAGTGTAATGCTCTTCTTTATACTACTGAGTGGGAGAAGCCAGATACGAAAGGAGACCTGCCTCCAGTTAGGGAATCTCTCAGAACACTAAAGCATAGACACTGGGACAATGAATCCTCTTCCTCCTGTGTTTAACATGGGAGATAGTGCTCTGGGTTGGGAACCAGCAGATCATGCATTGTAGTCTAGACTCTTGCACTGATTGGCTTTAACAAAATTCTACACTTCACAGCTCACATTTAGCAAGGCTTCATTCCCCTACAGTAGACAGATACCATGCTCCCCTTTGTCATTTAATAAATGGGCTGAGGACCAGACAGAGGTGACCCAAACTTAGAAACGTTTGTAGCAGAGCTGGAACTAGAACAGGGGTGGGCAAACTTTTTGGCCCAAGGGCCACATCAGGGTGCGAAACTGTATGGAGGACTGGGTAGGGAAGGCTGTGGCCCCCAAACAGCCTGGCTCCATCCACCCCCTGACGGCCCCCCTCAGAACCTCCAAACCATCCACCCCCCCCCACACTCCTTGTCCCCTAACCGCCCCCTCCCAAAATCCCCTGCCCCTAACCACCGCCCCCCCCGGGATCCCACCCCCATCTAACCCCCCCGCTCCCTGTCCCGACTGCCCTGCCCCCTATCCCCACCCCCGCCCCCTGACAGGCTCCCCAGGTCTCTTACACCTATCCAACCCCCCCTTGCTCTCTATCTCCTGACTGCCCCCCCGACCCCTATCCACACCCCTGCCCCCTGACAGGCCCCCCAGGACCTCGCCCCCTATCCAACCTCCCCTGCTCCCTGTCCCCTGACTGCCCCGACCCCTATCCACAACCCCGCCCCCTGATAGGCCCCCCAGCCTCCCACACCCTATCCAACTCCCACTGTTCCCCACTCCTGACAGCCCCCCCCACAGAACCTCTACCCCATCCAACCACCCCCTGCTCCTTGACTGGCCCCCGGAACCCTCTACCCAACCCTCCCCACTGCTGCCCCCTTACCATGCCTCTCAGAGCGGCAGGAGCTCGCAGCCCCACTGCCGGGATGGAGCCAGCCACGCTGCCCGTGCGCAGCGTCACTACAGGAGAAGGGGGACAGAGGAGGAGGGGCCGGGGGCGAGCCTCCCCGGCCAGGAGCTCAAAGGCCAGGCAGGACGGTCCCGCAGGCCGTAGTTTGCCCACCTCTGAACTAGAATCTACATCTCTCATGTGGCTGACACAAACGTACCATCCAATAGTACTCCATGTGTTTGCTGTATTTCTGTAACTGTCCCAAAAAAAACTTTTATTACAAGCTAAATTAAAGGTTCAATCTGAAAAGTGTTTTCCATGTTTTAAAAAGTTTCCACTGGAATTAAATTACACATTAGCAAATGACTGAAATGCTCTGATATTAGTACAGTATAAATTATTGTAGAATGTTAGAAAAACATTAAAATAAATAATTCTCTCTCTCTCAGATCTCTTGCTGGGGACAGCAAGCTACAGGTAGTTTTGGAACATCTCACTGTAAACTATTCAGTGTTTTTTAAAGACTGGGATATATAAAAATGGCAGATATTCATCATAAACTGCTTATTCAATTCATTTATACCAAAACATACACATGCTCTTACACACCTTATTATCAGTTCTGATTGTAACTTTCAGTTGTGGAAGAACACGTTCCACTTCCAGGTTCCACTCTGCTGCATCTGTTGTGGACTCTAAAATCTCTTCTTGTTTTGTGGATTCATTCATATCCTAAACAAACATATCAATAGAAAACAATTGCTAGGTGATCAAGTTACAACGGCTTAAGACATTCAGAACAGGGAGAAATATTCATGGTTAGGAAAATTTACAACTATTTGATTTATATTATTTTATGATTTATTGTTGTTTCTTTGCACCTGTAAGTACTAGGATTTAAAACATCTTATCTGATTTTACTAAATATTAAAATGAATGAGTAAAGCATTACCAGTAAGATAACAGACATGAAACTATTTTAGACCCAATTAAAAAATAATACGTACATAGAAACAAGGTGCTATTTAAGTTCTTGGAAGCTGATTCTTCAAGATTTGTATAACTTTAAGAGATTCTGCAGTTTAGAAACCTGATGTATTTGTGTCTTTTAAAATAAGTTGGTCCTCTATAGTTAGTATGTTTTTGATATTTATATTATATTAAGATTTTCAGATGAAAATCAAGTGACAGCCTTTATTCATAATAAATTGTAAAACCGATGTAAATAAGTTATGGTTTAAGATGTTAAGATCTGCTATACTTTATCAGGGTGCTAATAGGTAATAACTTACTGATCTATAAGTTTGTGCCTTTAGAACATTCAGATCAATAAAGTTCTCTTCATTGTCTGTCTCTTCTTCCTTAAAAGAAACGTTGCAAAACATTTCATTAGTAAATACTGCATTATTTTCCTTCAGCTTTTCCTGAAGCAGAACAAAATATTTTTCAAGTTTTTGTAAAATATCATGTAGTTTTTGAAAGTACAGCATGTGTTTATCAAAATTCATATGATGCAGCATCTTTGGGTAGTATGTTTCTTTTATAGAAGTTAGATTTTAGCTGGGATTTTAAGGGGAAAATAAGGGAGCTGGGTGTCCAGTTCCCAAGACTCTTGAAAAACCACAGCCTTAATTCATTTGTCAAACGGAAGTTACATTCCATTCAGCTCAACAAGTGACACAATATCTTACATTAACATACACAAGGCAGATCTACTCCAAAGATCAGTTTAGTATTGGTGCAAATGACTAAATCTACACTTCACGCCAGTGCAAAATTTGATCCTTAGGCACAATCCTTTAAGCTCTGCCAGGCAGGGACTGTTTTTTGACATATATTTGTACAGCATATAACACAGTGAGGGTCTGGTCTGTGACTGAGCACTACCATAATATAAATAATAAAAAATAAATAATAATAGTTGTGAGAACCAAAGGCTAAACTGGGGTTTTAGAATCGACCAGCTAATATTCCCCAAGGAGTCTTCACCCTTGTTACTTATTAAAAGAAATATGATTCAGTACCAGTTTTATAAATTTTATTAAAACGATTACACTTAAAAGCAAGAAAGCATATCACTAAAACTAAACTATTAACACTACTAAACTGAATTAAAAGTTAAAGTATATTGGATTGGAATTAAATCATTACATTAATACAACAAATATTCCTTATAATTCCAAAGAGGAATCTAAGGAGGTGGTTTTCCATTGGTAAAAACCCCAACTAAGGAGTTTTACCATTGGCAATGAAATCAAAATTTAGAGCTGGCTGAATATTTTATAACTGAAACCAAATTATTGATTAAAGTCTTCTAAACCACAACCTCAAAGTCAAATATAAGATTCCTCCTTAGATTTCAACTGTGTGGTATTCCTCGCCACCAACATAGATCACACAACCTCAACAAAATACTCTAGTGAGTAGAAGTCTGACAATTCTTAACAGTTTACAGCTGACAGGTTAAGTTTCTTAGGATTCTCAGACACAGAACACACTTTTACTGAACACCTAGGAGGCTGAGTTTAGGATTTTTTAAAATCTGGGGAACTTTCTTTCTTGTGCCTTCCCTGTGTAGATTTTATGGATACTCATACACACATGCACCTATACAACCACACTTTCCCACCTTAAGATTAAAGAAGGTAAGGCTGGGATGTCTCCCAGCTAATAAAAACAAAAGGAAAAAAGAAAAAGAAAAAAAAGCCATACATAAGATAACGGGGGTTTGCAAACTCTTCAACTCTTGCAGTCCTCTAGACTCTTCTGCCATAGGAGCTGGGACTGCAGTCAAAGAGTCAGATGACGTTACTTACACAGTACTTCTCACTAGTTGGACCTTGTCCTCCGGGGGCAGGGAGACTGGCCAAAAGGCTTCCATAACACATTAGTCAATATCTTGACTTCCTCTCCCTAGACTGCCTGGCCTTACGTCTCAAGAACACAAGTCTTCCCTCAGGTGGTTCGCTGACCCAACAGGGGAGGCTTTTTTACTTTACCCTTAATTCTTTTGGCTTGTGAATTGCGCTTACTCAGCCTGGCCTCACCTCTCTCCAATGCCTTTTGACAAATCAGGTGCCAGGCTAACACATGTTTGAGTTAGGTCATGTTTAGCTAGCATCATATTTGGGAAAAGTACTGCTTAAGCCAGCAATTAAAAAAAATATTCAATGTTTGCATGCCACAGAGGCTGCATATCCATGACTCCGAGAAAATCAAAAACACAGAATGGAGGCCACTTTTGAAGATGCTGACATGATCTCATCCAGATGAAAAGATCCTGTGATGATGTCATACCACCAGTTTATGGAAAATTAGACTCAAGTCCTATAAAAATATCTGAGTGAAAAAGACCTTTAGCAACCAAACAGCCACTCAACATCCATCCATCAGCAGAAATTAAAAATACATTTGTACATCTTAAGTCCAGGTGTCACAATCTTTTGTTAACAATGCAGCCTTACAATAATCTTTATATTTAGGAACTAGGCGATAGGAATTTTCCATTTTAACAGAAAAAGAAACACCAAAGTAAATCAGCATAGAAACCATTTACAACAGAAATAATTTAAATGTACAAGGTCTACCTCTGTATGCACTGTTTTTCTTTTTGAGTACTACTAATTCTTCAAGTCTGTGGAAAGACTTCATTTGGAGTTGGATTGGACTCAGGTTGCAAATGCTTCATTCAAGAAATATATCTTGTTCCGCAACTCACGTTTAGGTTTCTAGACTATTTGTGTAAATAAGGGTTTTAGGATTGGGCCCTGCATTTGTGAAGTGGTGTGTGACTTTTTAGCAATAGGCCAGTTCCTGAAGTCCTTGCTCAAACAAAAACTCCAATTAACATCAATAAGAGTTTGCCTCAGTAGAAACAAAGCACCTCAGGATTCAGTCCCATAGTAAATAATGTATTTATTTCTATACCACCATAAATGTCTATGATGCTTTACAATACTTGTACATGCAGATAAAGACAGATGCTCTGCCAGGTTTACAGTCTAGAGCACTATGCTCTAAATTAAATTAAATTAAATTAAAATGAGAACAAGAGGAAGTAAAGAGGAGCTGACAACACAGGAAAGTCTAGGGAAAAAAAAGATGAGGGCGTGGACAATAACAAAACAATAAAATAAAGAACACTAGAACAAAAAGCTCACCGTTGAGAAGTATAACTGGAAAAAAATCATATGGACCTACCTCAATTTCTTCCTCCAGTTTATTAAGTGTCAATTCTGCATCATCTTCTGTTATTGCTTCTTCTTCTAGCTCCTCTGTTGGGTATGCTGGTCTGAAATAACATACATGTTCTCAGAACATTACAGCTTTCAAAACAAACAATAAATGTACTTCTCAAGAAGAATTAGAAACAAACAAAATTATTAGGAGACAGTTATGGATGCTGACTATGCCCAGGTATAATGAAGCACAGTGATGAGGAATTTACATAGACACAACACATTACAGACTTGACCTGAAAAATTTTGACGAGTCTAGCCTTAGAACTCAATACATGGATTCACTATTGTGCCAAACAGTACAGTTTCTCTCTTGTGAAGACACCTAGGGATTAGGTTCAGATTCATTTTCACTTGTGACTTAATCTTACAAGATTCAAGCATGAGTCTCTACAGATTAATTTTTGTCTTATTGACAATGTTTTAGCGATACATAATAGTAAATAGTATATGTTAGTCATTAAATTCATTTCCTCTGTACCATTTCAGAGCCAAACTAAGGATTTTTTTTTAAGTATTTTTAAACAAAATTTCACTTCTTGGAAATTTCTCTCTGCTCACCTTTCTCCCAAATTTTCCTTCTCATCACAATATGTACTGATCTTATTGTTTAATTGCATCTAGACACTAAAGTTTACTTTACTTATCATTGAAAGAGTCAGAAATTAGGTATTGAGAGGTTATAACAAGACATCGATCAATAGGTCACTACCCAAGTGTTTGACTAGCAAAAGATAATACTATAGAGGAAGATAAACGAGAGCATTTAAACTAACCCAGCTAATCTAATCTAGTTAAATGAAAGGAAAAAAAAAATTGTCCAAATTCAGCTCTGGTGTAACTCCACCAAATTGAGTGGTAGTGCATTTGGAATTCATTTGTCCTACTGTTACAAGCTTGACTGAACTAATCTTTTGAACCTGTGTAACTACAAATAAAGATTTAACACTTATTTGTTCTGGCTTCATTAATGTACACGAGGTCTGTCATCCTGTACAATTAGCATTTGTTCATTTGAAAACAAGTTATACAGGGGGATTCTTATAAGTACACTATACCTTTTCCAGCTAAAGTCAGTATGTTTCAAGGCTTCTTCAGCTAAACAATCAAGAACATAACATGCTTGCTCTCCATAACCTGCCTTTAACTTTGAAGGAGGAAAATCCACAGACCTCCCCTACAACAAACAAATACAAGATCACTGGCCAGCAATTACGAATGTTTTCTTTCAGACAGGTAACCAGATTTTCTTGACTATTACCAAAGTGTTCACAGCATATGGTGCTTCTACAAATTTCTACCCACTTTTATTTAACTATTTCTTTATTTAGGAAGTTTTAACAGATTTACAAATCCTTGCCATGTAAATATCAGAGACAAAACAATAATTATAATAAATGTGCTTTTGTTTAGAGAAACATTATTCTGGAATACAATCATCAGATCTTTCTATTTAACAGGGTATTACCACATTACAGAGTGAGCATATTAACAGTACTCCACACTGTTTCTAGTGATTTTATTAAATGATGTAAAATCTCTAATTACATATATTTCACAAATTAGGCATGTCTATTGAAAAAATTGGCCAGGTGTACTGTTTTTTTTTTTTTTTTGGCAGATGAACACACGGAGTATTGAATAAATCTAAATAGCTATGTATCCTCTGTTTTGATGGGTACATAATTCATACATTAATTTTTCCATATTTTTTGAACAATTCCTCTAGAGTTGGACGCACTATTTTTCTTTTTCCAATGAGAGGCTATCAACAGCTGAGCAGCTACTAGCACATGAGAAATTAATTCATTCCCTTTTGTGTGACCATTTCCACCAGAAAGCCGCAGGAGCGTTAAGTATCCAACAAGTTTTAATATTTGATTATGAATCACATCCCAATACTCTCTAATGGCTGGACATAAAATCTCTTTCACCACAATTTCTCCAATATAGATATAAAGATGGAATGGGGATAAATTTTTAACCTGACTGGCATGTGGTGCCATTCAAACAGTATCTTAAGAAACTTTCTTTTATGCAACAGAGCGAGAGTGACAGTCTTCTTTTCCAGCTCAAATCTCATTCCTCTGGGGTAATTTGTCTGTCCAGGTCCTTTCCCCAACAGATCATATATGGACATGTTTTTGTTAGGAAAGTTGTCTGCAAAGACTGATGTAAAATTACCGGTAGTTATTTTTATGTTTCCTAACTGGCCTGACTCCATCACTTCTATTCAAGTTAGCTTTCTGTATATGACAGTTTTTCTAGAAAGTTGGGACAAATAATGTCACACTTGAAAGTAATGGTACCATTGGAGAGTAGGATGGTTAAAGTTGGTTTCGATTTCTAAATAAGTTAGAAAAGTTTCTTTGCTGAATAGCTGGCCAACCATATGTAGTCAATGGCTTCCCCATTCTTTAAAACTCTCTGCAAATATCCAGATCTTGAACCACATTTAAATCACGGCGCTCTAGGTTGTTTGAGATTTGAATTCCCAGGTATTTTATAGAATTTGTTGTCCATTTGTACCCAAATATCTTCTGGAAGGACTTCAGAGTCTGGCAAATATATAGATAGCTAGCATTTCAGATGTGACAATTTCCTTTGAGTCCAGACACTTTCCTGAAGTCATGAATTTCTTTAAATATGAGTTTTAGGGAAATGTTTGGGTTAGATAAAAATAATTTCATATCATCAGCAAATAAAGCTATTTTCTGATGTGTTCCTTCAAATTCTATTCCTGTTATAGGAACAATAATCTATCTCCTGTTTAAACAGCTCTATGGCCAGCGCAAAAAGTAAAGAAGACAATGGACACCCCTGCCTAGGCTGTCTGTGTAATTCAAAGAGGGAAGATTTAGTCCTATTAACTTGCACAGTTCCTTTTGGGCCTGTGTAAATAGCATTTATCCATTTAAGGAACTGGAGGGCCAACTTCCATACAGGACATGGCTTAGAATAGAGTGTAACTATCCGTTTCTAAAGCTCGCTCTCTGTGTCAAGTGATAACAAAACAAATGGGGGATCTTGTTTTGATCTGGAATTACGGATTATTCCAAGGACTCACTGAATAGCATCTGAATTTGTTTATCTTTAATGAATCCAGTTTGATCTGGGTTTATATAAACTGAGAGCATGGACTGCAATCAGCTAGCTAATATTTTTGCTAAAATATTTACGTCATGATTCAGCAGTGATACGTGGGCCTCTAAGAGCTGCATAATGTAAGGCTGTTGCCAATTTTAGGGAGAACAATGATAGGAACTTCCACAACTTATGAAAGAAACTAACAGAATGGCACAGAAGGAACCCCTCAAGTGACCACACCTCCCCCCACATCCTTGGGGAAAAAATCTGCAGCCAAATGGGGAGGGAGAAATCAATAGCTAATGAGAGGTGGGAGTCCTGGGAGTATCTCTGAGAGGGTAACAACGATTGTGGAGAATCAAGAGCAGCAAGGCAGCTAAATGGGCAAGGAGGCAGGCAGGGGTAAATGAGAAACAGGCAAGGAACAAACAGAGCAGAAAATAGGGTATGGGAGGAGAAGCAGCAGGTTCTCACCAGCATACGGTCTGCTCATGTTCTTGTTTATAATTTTTCTGTTTATTACTGTCCTTTTTGTTTATGGAAGAACATCCTTACCATTCCAAGGAGATGCTCCATTATTAGACGTTTCCATAGGATGTCACTTTAAATATTTTAAAACAGAGTATTCATTATATAGTTTCTCTTTTTACAATAGGTTTTGAATAGCTATTGGTTGTGGAGTATTGTTTGGTTGTAACCCTCCTGTAGTTGCTGTCCATGGAATATCTATCCTCATCAGTTCTTTCTTTTAATTCAATTTTAATTCTTTTAATTTAATTCCAACTTTGTTGGAAAAACATTTCCCTATAGTTCCTGTTAACAGAGCAGTTTGTGTCAGACTTTTATTCCTTAATAGAAAAATAAAGAACTCCAAAGTATGAGCCTAATTCTGAATCACTAACATCAATGGGAATTTTACCATTGATTTCAACAGGAATAGGAACATTAACATTTGTACAACATTTTTTAAGAGAAAAATCTTCAGTGTGTATATAACAGTGTATTTCCCAGGCATCTTTTGTAGCAATGGAAAAAGTAAGTCTGATTTAACACATTTTACAGAATGCTAAACTCAACTATTTTTGCGGAACACTGGTTCCTCTTCTACTGAGGTGGAGGCCATCCAAACTTCAGCCCTCTCTCCCCTTAGAAGATTGGCTAATCTCCTGAGGGACAAACTGTCTAGCAGGGGGGCGTTAAACTAAAAACAAAAGGGGAAGGTTAAAAAGAAGGATGATATAAACACTCACTTAACACAAAAAGAGAGATTGAGAACAAAGTTTTTCAAGGAAGCAAAGAACATGAAGAGAAGAAATTCCTGAATTGCCTATACACCAATGCTAAGAGCCTAGGTAACAAATAAGAGCAATTGGAATCACTCATTTAATTATCATAAATTTATTCTAGCTGGTATTACTGAAACCTGGTGCAGTGATTCACATGACTGCAATGCTAAAATCAATGGTTATTGTGATGCTTGCAGACCAGGTGCCAGCTTGTGCCATGGCCCCAGGCCTCCCTGAACAGTTACAGATGCATAGCTGGAAACCAGTCTTGCTTACCTGTGTGTTGGCATTACTAAAATAGATATTAGATGTTAAATTGCTATGGATGTGTTTAGACTTTAGACTTTATAAGTGATTATATATATATGATTCCTACCAGCATTTCATAATCTTTATGGCCCATGGTATAAAGTTATCTTGAGTATTTGCACTGTAAACCTCTGTAATTGTGTAACTCACCAAACAGGAAAAGGAGCACTGATTAAAATAAAGTGCTCATCCATTGCCCATTGAAGGCACATGACATATCATGTAGCATCAAAGGACAGAGACTTTGTTGATTGCATTCCATACTCCCTCCAGGAAGGAGAGACCTACACATGAACTCATCTCATCAGGTTGGATAAAAGTCCCTGACAAGGAGAAACTGATTCTCTCTTTGCTGTTTGAGCTCTCACAGGGGTTGAGCTAAGAAACAAAAAGCAGAGACCCCCACAGGGTCATTCTGGGTTAGCCCTAAAAACATTCAGTGGATAGATTACTGCATCTCTGTCACCTTTTGGAACCATAGACTGTGACTCATTTGTGCTTATAAGTTGCCTGCTTTAAGCTGTAAATAACTCTCTCTCTTTTTCCTACTTAATAAATCCTTAATTAGTTTACTACAGAAATGGCTACCAGTGTTGTCTTTGGTGTGAGATCTAAGGTACAAATTGATCTGAGGTAAGCGATCGGTCTCTTGGGACTGGGGAGCAACCTGAATATTTTGTGAGTTTTGGTTTAAGTGACCATTTATCATTAAGTCCAGTTCGCCTGGATGGCAAGATAGACTAGAGTGCTCAAGGGGCTGTCTGTGACTCCATGATAAGACTGTTACAGTGATCCAGGAGTTCACATTTGTTACTGGGTTGGTGAAACCTAATTACAGCGCACACCATCAGTTTGCTGTGTCTGTCCGGCTTTGACAGTCTGCTCTGAGGACTGCAATCACGGCTGTGAACCACTCCATACAGCATGACATATATAAAAGGGGAGGGAGAGAGGCATTCTAGGTAAAAAATGGCATTACCTGTTTCCCAGTCACTGATAACTTGGAAGAAAACGACAGTGAATGCAGATAAAACATGAGATGGGGTATTAGTTGGTGTCCGCTAGAGAACACCAAATCACACAAAGGAACAGAATGACCAGCTTCTTACGTGCCTAACTATAATGTCTTGGGGAAAAAACCCTATGTGATCATGGGAACTTCAATTAGAGTGACATATACTGTCCTGGTAATAGAATATCCTTGGAATTTCTGATTCAGAAAGTGTTGCATCCAACATGCAACCAAAGACAAACACTGGTAGCCAATTCTATAGTAAACTAATTAAGGGTTTATTAAGTAGGAAAAAGAGAGAGAGTTATTTACAGGTTAAAGCAGACAACATATAAGCACAAATGAGTAGTGGACCTTGTCTTGACAGATAAAGAGGAACTGATCATAGAACTAAAAAATTAGTGGTAACTTAGGTACCAACTAACTTAATGTATCTTTTTGATGAGATTACAAGTTTGATGGATAAAGGTCATAGCACTGATAATATACTTAGGCTGATGACCGCTCTGCCTCTTTGGCGACAGTGACCTTAATAATTTGTGTGTGTTTACAGTGAGGGACTGGAAACTGCAGGGAAATGTTTCTGGGGAACAGAGAAACTGGGGTGCACTGATCGTTACCTGCAAGGCAAGGTTTGGACTGGCAGAGTCTCGCGGAGTTTGCTGGCAAGGCAGATAGACTGGAGTGTCAAAAGGGAGCTGAGACACAGTTTAGCAACAGCACAGCTCTCAGTTGCTGTGGCAGAGGAGTAACACAGGATATGTTTACACTGCAATAAAACACTCCCGGCTGGCCCACGTCAGCTGACTCTGGCTTGAGGGCCTTGGGCTGTGGGGCTATAAAACTGCAGTGTAGACATTCAAGCTCCAGCTTGAACAGTTGCTTACAGTTCTGGGTATCCTGAGGAGAGCAACATATGTATAATAAGACCTAGTGTCTGGAAGCTGAAGCTAGACAAATTCAGACTGGAAAAAAAGGAATTAATTTTTAACAGTGAGGGCAATTAACCATTGGAACAATTTACCAAGAGTCATGGTGAATTCTCCATCACTGGCAATTGTTAAACCAAGATTGAAGGTTTTTCTAAAAGTTATGATCTAGGAATTATTTTGGGGAAGTTCTATGGCCAGTGTTATACAGGCAATCAGACTCACTAGATGATCGTAACAGTCTCTTCTGGCCTTGGAATCTATGAACTACTCAGAGCTGCGTGTGTGTGATAATAGCAATCAAGGTTAAGAGAAAGCTTACTGTAGAATGAAGCCATTTTTGCAGTTCACTCCAGGGAATTAGCGGCCCCAGACTTTATAAGCTTCATGTTAAGTTTCATGGTATGAAACTTACAACTAACAACAGTCTGTCAAGTCTTCAGAATTGTAAGCATAGAGATTGAAGAAGCAATTACTACCATTTCTAAAGTTTATAAGCACATCTAACACACCTTTGAAAACACAAAAATATTTTCAACACTTACAAATGATCGCAACTCTGAGAGTATGTTTGATATTGTTGCGTTGGGGTCATCATATTCTTGTGGCTGTTCGAAGGGATGTCCTGCTTTAGTAATCAGCCAAGCAGCAAGAGTGCAAAACATGTAGAACTGCTCGCCGGGATTAATGGGCAATGCAAAGTAGTGCCTGTTTAAAAAGGGAAAAAAGTTAAATATGGGATTCTCTGAACCTGAGAAGCCTCAGATATAGGGCAACACAGCATTAGAAAGCAGTTTCCTTCACAAGTTAGTTTGTGATAAGCTACTCACTTTTAGTAGCTTCCACCATAAATAAGGTCACAAAATGAGACCACCCAAGCCACTAGTATCTATCATGTATGTGACACACATAGAAAGACTAATTTCTATAAGACTACAGGCTTTACATGCAGTTCACATCTCCAGCCTTTAATGAATGAGCAACCAACAAGTATGTCTTAATGAGCAAATAATTTGAGAGTGTTTTTGGAGTCCCCTGTGGAACCAAACAGACCTTGGTCCTCCCTCTCCACCTGGCTCATGCAGTTTCAATTACTCTGAATTGAGCTAGCCTCTTGCTTTTTATAAAACCCCAAATAACTCTTCTACAGCGCTCTCAGACCCTTAAAATACAGTGGGCTCAATTCTCTTCCCCCTTCCCACTGACTTCCATGAATTCAGAATCTGGCCCTATTATTCCAAAGAATCACCATCAAGTGATTACCTTGCAAGGGTCTATGCAAAATGTTCCTTCCAACAAATTGTACACAGAATAACATTAATTTGACTGATGGTAGATTTCTAATGTTTCACTAAAGGAAAAAAATGCAGTGTGAAAATAATTAGTTTCAATTCCCATGAGTGGCCAAATGAAAAAAATTGGTAATAAATCTATAGAAAAACAATAAGCAAAATAAATAAATAATCAATATCAAAGGGCTGTTAACCCTAATTTAAAAAAAAAAAAAAGTCAGGAAAGAATTAATTCCAAATTTAAATATAAACCCATCTAGGAAAATACTAAAACAAATGGCTAATTTTCAAAACTTACATTCCTTAAAAAGACTTCCTTACATTTATCAGGAAAGCTCATTAAATGAAATATTAGACATTTGGAAGAACTGTTCGTAGAGGGGCCAAGGAAGAAGCCCAAAGAGGAAGAGGCAAATCAGAAGGACCCAGTGCCTGGCAAGTGGAAGTCACATTCTTTGTTATTATTAAATGGGAGGCATTTTGGGCTATGATCCATTTAACTGTTATTTCGGAAGATATTACATGCAGGAGGTTTATTTAGCTTCTGTTGAGAAGAGAAGCAATGCCATTTCTGTGGCGCCATTTCCCTGCTCCCCAACACCACATGGGATCCAAGATAGATTCCCAGAGAGGAAAAACAACTGAGATGCAACTAGCTTTGTTTAGATTAGTATTTACTAAAGCATGCTTATTTTACAAGATGCTTATTGTTACAAAAAGGGATCTGGGTAGCAGGCACAAGTGCATATTTCAGGAAGCTACCGGTCTGTTTGTAACGGTCATGCTGGAGCGCTGTTTCGAGTTTCACTGCTGTTGGCATTGCTGTAGTGTCCTAGGCTGCTTTCATTACAAGTCCCAATGGCAACAAAGCTCCCTGAGGATGGCTATATTTTCTTAGGCCCCTGTTTAGTCGCAGTATGCTGTCTGCGGTGCGAGAGGGAGGCTGTCAATTCTACAGCTATATAGCACGCACACCCTAGCTCAGCATATTATTGATTTTTTGCCCAACTTTTCATCCACGCCAGGCTGGTGAAGCTTGAAAACCAGGTGGTAGAAACTCCAAATGATCAGCCAGATTCTGGAGCAGGGCATACTTGTAGTGCCCACCTCTGTAATTCACTAGCCGTCTCCATTCATTGTTACGCTGTTCAGTCACCAGCCTCTTAAAAAAAAAAAAAAAAAAAAAAATCTATCTATGCAAAGGAGGTTTTTCAATGTTACTATAGTATGCTTTGTTCTTAAACTCTTTTGGTTCTAACATAGGACAAGTCCAAGTTTTAGAAAAAGGTTTTATTAGAGAATCTGAATCCATATGAAACGATCTCCATATTAAAGCTCTACCGCCTACAAAAAATATAACTGGGAAACATTCTTAGGGCTTCCAATTTTAGGTTTTAACTAGGGCTGCCAAGCGATTAAAAATTTAATCGCGATTAATTGCACGATTAAACGATAATAAAACATTTAAATATTTTTGAATGTTTTCTACATTTTTTAATATATTGATTTCAATTTCAACACAGAATACAAAGTGTACAGTGCTCACTTTATATTTATTTTTGATTACAAATATTTGCACTGTAAAAAACAAAATAGTATTTTTCAGGTCACCTAAGTACAGTAGTGCCATCTCTGTATCATGGAAGTTGAACTTAAAACTGTAGAATTATGTACAAAAAATAACTGCATTCAAAAATAAAAGAATGTAAAACTGTAGAGCCTATGAGTCCACTCAGTCTTGTTCAGCCCATCACTCAGACAAACAAGTTTTTTTACATTTGCAAGAGATAATGTTGCCTGCTTCTTGTTCACAATGTCACTGAAAGTGACAACAGGTGTTCGTATTGCACGGTTGCAGCCGACGTTGCAAGGTATTTACATGCCAGATGTGCTAAAGATTCATATGTCCCTTCATGCTTCGTCCACCATTCCAGAGGACATGCATCCATGCTGATGACAGGTTCTGTTCGATAACGATCCAAAGCAATGCAGACCGATGCATGTTCATTTTCATCATCTGAGTCAGATGCTACCAGCAGAAGGTTGATTTTCTTTTTTGGTGGTTCGGGTTCTGTAGTTTCTGCACTGGAGTGTTGCTCTTTTAAGACTTCTGAAAGCATGCTCCACACTTCATCCCTCTCAGATTTTGGAAGGCATTTCAGATTCTTAAACCTTGGGTTGAGTGATGTAGCTATTTCACATTGGTACCTGCTTTGTGTTTTGTCAAATCTGCAGTGAAAGAGTTCTTAAAATTAAAATGTGCTGAGTCATCTGAGACTACTATAACATTAAATATATTGCAGAAATTGGGTAAAACAGAGCCGGAGACATACAATTCTCCCCCAAGGAGTTCGGTCACAAATTCAATTAACACATTTTTTTTTTTAACTGGTGTCATCAGCATGGAAGCATGTCCTCTGGAATGGCAACCGAAGCATGAAGGGGCATACGAATGTTTAGCATATCTGGCACGTACATACCTTGCAATGCATGGGACTTTTGTAGCCAGCATTGATTTGTTTTTGAGTGCAGTTATATAACACACACACAAATCTACATTTGTATGTTGCACTTTCACGATAAAGAGATTGCACTACAGTACTTGTATGAGGTAAACTGAAAAAATACTATGTCTTTTATCATTTTTATAGTGCAAATATTTGTAATAAAAAATAATCATAAAAAGTGAACAGTGTATACTTTGTATTCTGCGTTGTAATTGAAATCTGTATATTTGAAAATGTAGAAAAACATCCAAAATATTTAATAAATTTCAATTGGTATTTTACAGATTAACAGTGCGATTAAAATAGCGATTAATTATAATTAATTTTTTTAATCACAATAATTTGAGTTAATCGTGTGAGTTAACTGCGATTAATCGACAGCACTGGTTTCAACTGTTTAGACGCCCTCCAATACCCCCCCCCCAAATAAATGCATTGTTTATTCAACCACCACCACAAAACCACCAGAAATGGTTACTCAATTCATGCTGACTTCACCCCTTTCCCAGGGCAGTATGTTTATACAAGCAACCGAAACCTCAGTATACTGCCAAGCCCACATAAAACATAGCAGTGGCACATACATTCCAAGGCTCATAACAGTTTACAAGCATCACACACCCCCATTTACATCACCATGTGTACCTAGGATGAGGTTACACAAGGCATATCTGATATCCTTTGCCTGTCTGGATCCAGCCCCACTAAAGACAGGTGCACTTTCTGGTTGCTGTATTGGGCCTGCAAACCAGCAACATTTACAGTCCACTCCAAGCAAAAATGCTCTCCTCGTGCCTCATAGGTGTTATGCAGTGTGCAGCATGCCACAATGATATTGGCAACACTGGGAAGGCAGCACAGTCTTTCCCTGAGTCTGCCAAATGTGCACTCCATCCTCATCCTACAATCACTAAGCCTGAAACTGAACCTTCTTTTGCCAGGGCTTCTGAAGTCAGGGTATGGTTTAATGAGCCATGTCAGAAAAGGGTAAGAAGGATCCCCTAAAATTAGTGGGCACAGAGACCCTGTCACTTGGAGGGACTAGTGCATGCTTGTCCAAAAAGGCACCAAAGTCACAAAACTGCATTAAAAATAATAAGATTTAAAACCAAAACAAAACAAAAACAGAGTTCTTTTTATTTACCTTCTGTGTTTTGAATGTTTGCAATGTATTAGGATCACATTTTCATACTTTATGCCTGAACAATAAGGGCTAGATTATTTTTATATAAAAAGAAATGAAGAATCTCATATTCCCGTGACTCCAAAGCTAGGGCTTTAAGGAACACACCAATTTTCATGGGACTTCTGACAAAAATCACGAGACCTGACAACACTGCAATCTGCCAATGTACAACAAGTTGTAGGATTGAGACCTTAGATTGTAAACTCTTCAGGGCAGGAACTGGCACATCCTCTTAGATGCAAGTACTTCACACAACAGTATGGGTCCCTGATCCCATTGGGAGCCTTTGGGCACTAATACGGTATAAGTAATAATTTCACTAGTTCT
The DNA here is from genome assembly GCF_965152275.1 of Natator depressus. Lineage (NCBI taxonomy): Eukaryota > Metazoa > Chordata > Testudines > Cheloniidae > Natator > Natator depressus. The sequence continues at coordinate 190,822,259 of NC_134234.1, read as the reverse complement.
CCAGTCTCTGTAGTTATTCAAGGCAGATGAAACCTGAATATCTCATAATACTTATTTTTAAAAACAGACACAAACTTCAAAAAAAAGAAAAAGAAAAAAAAACAAGACTTTTGGGAAGTTAATAAACTTGACAAGAGTTAGAGCTTGTCTACACTTAGGCTATGTCTACACTAGCACTTTTGTTGGTAAAATTTTTGTCGGTCAGGGGTGCAAAAAAAAAAAAACACCCCCCGACTGCCAAAAGCGCCAGTGTGGACAGAGCTGAGTCGGCAGGAGACACATAGCTACTGCCACTTGATGGGGGTGGTTTAATTATGTCCGCGGGAGAGCTCTCTCCTGCTGGCATAGGGCGGCTACACAGGAGACCTTACAGCAGCACAGCTGCAGCAGTTCAGTTGTTGTGTCATAAGGTCCCTAGTGTAGACATAGTTTTATAGTGCTGCAGCTGCAGTACTGTAAGGCTTAGTGAAAATGCTACCTATGACAAGGGGAAAGCATAGCTAGATTGGTATAACTATGTTGCTCAGGGGGTGGATTTTCCACACTGCTGAGTGATGTAGTTCTACCAACTTAAGTTTGTAGCGTAGACCAGGGCATAAGTAGGCAGCTTGCGTACTGCAACCAGTGCCAATCCTGCTAACGAATATCTTGCCCTTTCCTTGTGCGCCCCATTCTGTCCGAGCCCGTTCTTTCCCACCTCATGCTTAGATTGTCAGCTCTTTGGAAAAGGGACCATCTTTCTTTTCCTGGGCTGTACAGGGCCTGGCACAACAGGGTCCTGGTCCACGACAAAACCCACTCCCGTCCAAGAAGCGAGCAGCAAACCACTCCTACTCTCCCCGGGGGGTGTGTGTGTGTGTGTGGTGCGGGGGGGGGGGGAGTTGCTGCCAAGAGGCCCACATACATCCCCATGCCCCACGCACCCAGACTGCGGTGGGGTCAGACCCAGCGGCCCCCGTGCCCAGCACAGAGAAGAGGGTGAGAGAAACCAGGCCCGCCCCCGACGCTGGCAGAGCATAGCCCGTCCCAGTGCTGAGCTGTGGCTGCCGGGGGTGGGCACCGCCTCTTCAATCCCAGCAGGCCCCGCTCCCGGGGACACCGTCCCCTGCCCCTCCCCCGCGTGTGGGTGGGGCGGGAGGAGAATGGGCCCGAGTCCCGGGGCGGCAGCGGGGGTCAGGGGTCACCGGCCGGGTCAGGGGTCACCTGGACAGGGGCCGCAAATGGTGGCGCCGCAGCGCCGCCTCCTCCTCGTAGTTCAGCAGCTTCAGCTTCTCCAGCAGATCCTCCATCATCGCAAACATGTGATAGGCCGCGCCCGGGCCCCGCTCCGCCGCCACCGCCGCCTCCAGCTCCTCCCCGCCGCGGCGGGCGCCCCCGGCGGCCTCCTCCGCCATCAGCAGCCCCCCACCGCAGCGTCAGACCCGCAGCCCAGCCGCGTCACCGGGGAAACAAACACCACCCCCTGACCAATCACCTCTTCGCCACGCCTCTCCCAGCGGCTGCCGCTACTCTGAGCTACCAATCATTTCCCCGCTGTGGCTCAGGCCGCGCCATTGAATACTTTCCACCAATCATCTTCCCAGACTCTGGCACAGGCCCGCCCCCCCCGCTCACTCATCCAATCACCTCTCAGAGCCCCGCCCCCTCATCCTGTGATGAAACGGGCTTCAGTCTCGGCTACGCATTTTGCGTCCGTCACTTCCGCTCGAAGACTGTAGAGCAAAACCCTAGAGACTGGGTCGCATGGATACGTTGCAGAGCAGTCACTGCCCTGTCTTCCGGTGGGGGGAGGGCAGGCTTCGCTTCATCTCCCCCGCCCACTGATTGGCTGAGCGCAAAAAGGGGCGGGAGGAGCCGTAGGAGCGCACAAGGGGGCGGGGCTGAGTGCCAGAGCCGAGAGGTGATTGGAGGAACGGCCAGAAGGCCGCCCCCGCCCCTACTCCTTCTTCGCAGTCTGAGCGGTGGGCGGGTGACGTCTCACCCTCAGCCCGGAGGGGGGGGCGCTGCCAGCGCCACGGGCCCGCACGGTGGGGAGCAGGCGGGGGACCCGCAGCAGCCGCCCCGCCCGCCCACGGAGCGAGCGGGCGGGAAGCGACCCCCACACGCTGTCTCTGCTGCGCACGCTCCGGGGAGGGGGCGGCGGACGCCTCGGGGGCGCTGCCCCTTGGCTGCGAGGCGGAGCGGAACGTGGCTGAGCTGAAGCCCCCGGCGTGGCCTGGTGGCGCGACTGGCTGCGGCTGGGCGGGGTGGGGGTCCGCTCGCGCCCTTGCTGTCTCTGTGGAAAGAACGGGAGTACTTGTGGCACCTTAGAGATTAACCAATTTATTTGAGCATCAGCTTTCGTGAGCTACAGCTCACTTCATCGGATGCATAAAGTGGAAAGTACAGTGAGGAGGTTTTATATGCACACAGACCATGAAAAAAATACACATTGTAAGGAGCGTGATCACATAAGATGAGCTGTTACCAGCAGGAGAGTGGGGTGGGGGGAGAGAAAACCTTTTGAAGTGATGATCAAGGTGGGCCATTTCCAGCACATTTCCAGGAGTTAACAAGAACCTCTGAGAAACAGTGGGGGGTTGGGGGGGGGGAATAAACAAGGGGAAATAGTTTTACTTAGTATAATGACTCAACCACTCCCAGTCTCTATTCAAGCCTAAGTTAATTGTATCAATGTGCAAATTAATTCCAATTCAGCAGTCTCTCGTTGGAGTCCATTTTTTCGAAGTTTTTTTGTTGGAAGGGTAGTCACTTTGAGATCAGAAATCGAGTGACCAGAGAGATTGAAGTGTTCTCCGACTGGTTATGTTATAATTCTTGACATCTGATTTGTGTGCTGGTATTTGTTTCAGGTTGGGGGGCTGTCTGTAGGCAAGGACTGGCCCGTCTCCCAAGATTTGTGAGAGCGATGGGTCGTCCTTCAGGATATGGTGTAGATGCTTGATAATGCGTTGAAGAGGTTTTAGTTGGGGGCTGAAGGTGATGGCTACTGGTGTTCTGTTATTTTCTTTGTTGGGCCTGTCCCGTAGTAGGTGACTTCTGGGAACTCTTCTGGCTCTATCGATCTGTTTCTTCACTTCCGCAGGTGGGTATTGTAAGTTGTAAGAATGCTTGATAGAGATCTTGTAGGTGTTTGTCTCTGTCTGAGGGGTTGGAGCAAATGCAGTTGTATCGCAGAGCTTGGCTGTAGATGATGGATCGTGTGGTGTGGTCTGTCTCTCTGTGGTGCATGGAGTTAGTTTCCCAGACCTGAACCAGAGCTGTGGGTAAGCTGGAAAGCTTTGGCTCTCTCACCAGCAGAAGTGGGTCCAATAAAAGAGGTTACCTCACCCCCCCCCCCCCCCCGTGTCTCTGGGGTCTGGCAGGGTTTCGGTGTTGAGAGTTGGTAGAGTTTTAAGAACAAGGATGTGTGAAGGCTCCACCCCTGTGTTTTTGGGAGGGTAAGTCTAGGGGTTTGGGAAGTGGGATGGTTTCCACTTGCTCCTGAGGATAAATTTGGCCTTAGCATGTCCGTTTCCCATTGTCAGTGTCAGCTTGGTAGCACCTCGCTTTTAGAGGATGAAATTCATCTGCTGCTCCATGAAAGGCACAAACCCAGCTGCATACAAATACCTACTGGGAACAGATTTCTCCTGTCCCCAAAATCTTTCAGCTGCAGTAAATGAGTTTGGAAATTTAAGGTTTCAGAGTAGCAGCCATGTTAGTCTGTATCCACAAAAAGAACAGGAGTACTTGTAAAAAGAAAAGGAGTATTTCTGGCACCTTAGAGACTAACCAATTTATTTGAGCATAAGCTCTCGTGAGCTACAGCTCACTTCATCGGATGCATACTGTGGAAAATACAGAAGATGTTTGTATACACACAAATCATGAAAAAATGGGTGTTTTATCACTACAAAAGATTTTCTCTCCCCCCACCCCACTCTCCTGCTGGTAATAGCTTATGTAAAGTGATCACTCTCCTTACAATGTGTATGATAATCAAGGTGGGCCATTTCCAGCACTTGTGGCACCTTAGAGATTAATGCATTTATTTGAGCATAAGCTTTTGTGAGCTACAGCCCACTTCATTGGATGCATAGAATGGAACATATAGTAAGAAGATAAATAGATACGTACGTACATACATAGAACATGAAAAAGTGGAGTAAGAGGCTAATTAATTAAGATGAGCTATTATCAGCAGGAGAAAAAAAAACTTTTGTAGTGATAATCAGGATGGCCCATTTAGACAGTTGACAAGAAGGTGTGACGATACTTAACATAGGGAAATAGATTCAGTGTGTGTAATGATCCAGCCACTCCCAGTCTCTACTCAAACCCAAGTTAATGGTATCTAGTTCGCATATTGTAAGAACAACAAACTTTCCATCCTCAAGTCTTAATGGCATGGTTCAATAGACTTTTGACCTCTAAGGAATGTTGCTTACCCCACCCACCTCTTTTTATAGAGAGACATAGTTCAGTTTTGAACAGCTGACTTTGTGCTTCAAGGGGCAGCACTGATTTCGTTTACTGTGAGTACCATTTTTGTAATTTAGACCAAATGCTTAACAAAAATAAAAATACAAATATGATTAACTGCTGTTAAAGATGAGGAAATGTGAGTTGTGTTATTTTAAGAATGGATTTGTTTGGTCAGTAATTTAACTATGTTTGACTTCTTAAAGTACTTTCAAAACTAAAATGCCATAGTTATTGTCATATTTATTCCTTTAATACATTTGTTTATGGGTTTCTTACTACTTAGTCTGTTGCCTGAACTCAGGCTCACAATTCTTTGTCTAAATTTCAACATTGAATCTGATTTTTTATTTACTACCATCAAGTTTGACTTGCTAACAACTTTTCAAAGCTAATGTGAATTCAAATATCAGTCAGTCATTAAGAATATATGCAGTGTAGTTGTAACTCTGTCGGTCCTATTCTTAATACACAGTCTTAATGGAGAGACAAAGTGGATGAGGTAATATCTTTTATGGGACCAGCTTCTGTTGTGTTTTTGTTTTCATTTCAGGTGGCTAAATTTAGGAACTTCCATTGTTCTATACAGTGTAGTTGTAGTGGTGTCTGCTGCAGGATATTAGAGGGACAAGGTGGCTGAGGTCCAAAAAAAATATGACCTCACCCTCTTTGTCTCTCCATTAAGAATATACTCACAAAATGTTTAGAACCTCTAACAATTTGAATAATATTACACTAGGTCAAACATGGCTTTGTTCTATAGATCCGTCTCAGCCAGTATACCCACTGATTTTTATCAAGCCTATCTTTTATTTGGGCTAAATGGCAGGAGCAGTTAAATGCCCCTTTGTGTAGTGATAGCTGAAGCAAGAGGAAGCCAGCACACAAGGCAAGGTGCCACAGGGCAAGCCCAATCAGAAGCTAAGCCATGTAAGTAGAAGGGTTTACCTGGGGACTAACTGGAAAAGCAGAGACTGGGGGATTGATTGGTTTCATTTCTGTTGTGTGTTTGAGAGAGTGAGTGAGGCAGGAAGCTAAGAGACAGAGCTTCTTTTGAGCACAGAACTCACTAGAGAGGCAGGCTCAGATTTCTGAGTACGGAAAACGCCTCTTGTTTAACTGGCACAGTTCAAGGCATCGGCACCTGTACTCCCTCTCTGTGGTCCAGCAACTGCACCTGCTCGAGGCTTCTGGCTTCCCAGCTGTTGCCGCTGTTTGGTGGAGATAGGAGTCTGTTTTTCTGACTGTGGTATTTCCATGCTGAACAGTTTCCTGACTATACTGCAACCTCCCCAGCATCAGCCAGACTACCTAAGAAGGCTTACTTCATTTCTCTCCTTATAGATGTATACTGTGTAATTGCCACTGTTAACTTACCACACAGCTCTTTATAGCAAGCACATTTATTCTTAAGGTGAAAGCATTATAGAAAACATTAAAAACAACAAAAGAACAATAGCATGCTAATATACTTATCAGAGATCACCCCATCACTCCCAAAAGGGCTCTGGTTGGTGATTAGTCCTTCAAACCCCACATAGGGATCTCTCCTGTGGTCACAAAATCATCACAACTTCAGCTCAGAATCAGCACATTCACTCTTTTGGGGCCAAAGCCATTCCAACCGTTTCCTAAGGAATAGGGCCCTCTATGAGTGGGAGATCCTGCCTGTTTGCTGGATCAGGTAGAAGGCCTTGAGTCAGTTTAAACTGAGGCTATTTATCCCAAAATCCTTTGTCTATTCGTCCCTGGAGAATCCAGTGTCAACTAGTATATGCAAGCCTCTCTCTAGGTGGCGGCAGCCAATCATCATGGCAAATTCCAAAGGAACGTAGCCTCCTTTCACACTGAAAGCCAGCCAGGTTGGTCTCTAGCTCGGTCTTTAAGACAGTCTGACTGGATGTTCAGTCTGTCTGTCGTTGGTGATCTTACTCTGCCACCAAAGCTTTTGCTGACCACCTGATTACTGACCATTCCTTAGTAAATGCACTCTGTAATTTGTTGGTCTTCCATCCTAATAATATATCCATACCAAGAAAGCCACTGAAATTGAACTAATGCTGATGGAGGAAGTTGTTGGGTTCAGCTCCCAATACCCTCATTGCTGAGGTAATCCTGCCACTTAATATGGAGCAGCTGGTGAAGACAAGGAGAATCAAAAATGTCAGTCTGCTACTCTTCATCTTTCCTCACTGCCCACAATAAAGTTGGTATAACCATGGTTCTGTAGAACCACAGCTTTATAGTAATGTTGGTGGCCCAACGCCTCCCGTGATGCCGCTGAAGGACCTGACACACAGCAGCAACCATGTAAGAGCACCCCCATCTTTTCAGCATCCTCCAGCACTGTCTGTTGCTTCCCAAGTACGGTATTTGACAGTCACTAGCTGCTCGATATCATGTCTGCACAGGTTAATACTGCACTGGTGGTAATCTGGAGCTGGAGGCTACTTGATGGTAATAACCAGTGACTTAGTTGTATCTGGATTAATAACCAGACCAACGTGTGCTGCATATTGCCTGACCAGACTGGCCATCAGCTGCAGCAATTCACCAAATTGAGCCAACACAAAATAAAAATGGAAAGAGAATGGTGAGGGGAAGAAGGTGCCCCTGACACAAGGGGATGGGAGGGGAGGCCACACAGACACTCTGCCATGGTGTGGAAGGTGGAAAAGAGGGAGCATAGAGAACCCCTGAAATAGAGGGAAAGTGGGCATGCATTTCAGTGTTCATTGTTATCAATTCTACTCCATATCATCTGAATTATGGATATGAGTTCCAGGTTGTAAGGTCTAGCTGACATTTAAGTTTTGCTGCTATGCTGGCAAAACCCTCCTAAGTGTAGATGCAGTTTATACCTCCAAAAAAAGTGCTTTTGTTTGTATAGTTTATGCTACTTTGGAGAGCAAGATAAAATATAGTGGCAAAAGCCCTTTTATGCCAGGGTAACTGCTTCTACTAGGGCTTTTGCTGGTTTAGAAATGTAAAACACACGCACAAAAAAATCACACTCTTAACCAACATTGCTATACTGGCAACATTTTCTAGCACAGACCTGGCTTCATTCTAGGATGACCAGATGTCCCATTTTTATATGGACAGTCCCAATATTCAGTGCCTATTACTCCCCACCCCCTGTCTTGATTGTTTACACTTGCTATCTGGTCACCATACCTCTTTCTGACTTTTAAGCCACTTCTGCCTTTTTATTAAAGAAAAAAATTGCAGTGTTGGCATATAATTCTTTATGAAAAAACTCAGTTCCCAGTTAAGTAAAGTGCCCCCCAAGAAGAACGGCACCAGAAGAAATAGCACAAAGAACATATTACAGGATCCCATAAGACTTCTCAACTTTTGGCTACTTCTGCTGAGTTGCTACATACTTGCTGGTTTCTGATAATTTCTGAAGTAACCCCTATAAGGATCCACCAGTGTAAACTGAAATTATTGAGTTCTGGAACACACAGCAGCATCACGTTGCCCCCTTTCAATGCTGGTTTCTGAAATAAAGAGACAGCACACAAGATAAGGGGCTTCTAACATGTAAAATGGGCCCTGGATTTCAAAATTGAAGGTGGAAAACATCTAGGGTTTGGCCTCCTTGAGCTAATGCAGGTATTTAACAGTTTATAGACTGTAGTCATGTATTCATTTTTGTGCAACAAAAGTCATCTGGACTAATATGGTGCTTTGGCTACCTGCTGCTTTCCAAGTTCGCTTTACTTCCTTATTGGTAGAAGCATTAAGAGCTTTAATTCTTGTAAGCACTTACACATACTTTAAATCAGCTGTTGCCAGGTTACAATCATAAAGAGAGAGTAAATGATCATCTGAAATGCTGTATGCTAAGGAATAAATAAATCCTTGTTCTGAAACCAGACAAGTTTTATAGATTTTATTTTATAGTTTTATAAATCTGCTTTTATTTGTAAAAAATAGAGTTATTCCACTAGGAGTGTCACAGATAAACTATCTGTTCAATCTTGTATTCAGTGGTGCTGCTTGTAGTACCTTTCCCAGACCTGAAGAAGAGCTCTGTGTGGGTCAAAAGCTTGTCTCTATCACCAACAGACGATCCAATAAAATATATTACCTCATTCACTTTCTCCCTTTAATATCCAGGGACCGATCCAGTGGTGGATCCTTATACAGCGACACTGCATGAGCAACAAAACGGCAGATGAAATTAAACAGTGATAAATGCAAGTAATGCATCTTGGAAAACAACTACACATATATAATGAGGAGTTTTAAATTAGCTGTTACTACTCAAGAAAGAGATATTGGGATCTTTGTGAATAGTTTTCTGAAAATTTCAGCTCAATGCACAGCAGCAGTCAAAAAGGCTAATGGTATGTTAGGAACTATTAGGAAAGGGATAGAAAATATCACCATGTCACTAATCCAGTCAGTTCAGTTCCCTAGGCTACATGGCCACAATTTCAAACCAGCCTTCTAAGATCCAGTTTAGCTGTGAGTGCCATAGTTTTGATAAGGGGTGGGTTATTGTGTTTTAATAGCTCTATAAAGAGTCCTACTGGCTTGAAGCTAGGTTATTTTCAGGTGTTTACCGTAGGCAGCCAGTGAGCCGGCTGCCGGGGAGAGGCTAGTCCCCAGCGTCTCCCCTCTGCCCTCCCTCCCCCGCAGTAGCCCAGAGCACTCCCACTGTGGTCCCTGGCCCCAGCGTTGGGTGGCCGGGCGGTGCAGCGGCAGCACGTCAGCCCCAGTGCACCAGGTGGGGCAGTCCGAGGGCCAGGTGGGCAGCGTGGCCCCAGCACCAGCTACCCTGAGTCCCCTTGGCAGCAGGGCCGGCCCACGACATTTTGGCACCTGAGACGGGGCACTCAAATGATGCCCCCATGCTCCCTCGCTTGGGCCAAAGCTGTCTTCTTCCTGTTCTACTCCTCTCATGGTACTGCTCTGCTACCTACCCCAATAAAGGAGAACTTAAAATGCCTTGTTCAAAAATTTTAAGTAACACTTAACTTTAAAATGCCTGAACAGCAAATGTAACTTTTCTTGCCTGCATAGTAAACACTGGCATTTTTATCTGTTTGAATGATCAAAGTGGTGCTTTCCATGCCTTTTTGGTTGCAAAGATTTGAACTGCTTCCTGAAGGTCCAGTCTGGGCCACCTCATGCTCAACTGAGATGGCTGCAAGGCTGACCAGCCTCTCCTGTGTCATTGTGGAGCATAGATGTGTTTTTATTAACTTCAGCTTGGAGAAGCTGCGTTCTCCACTGGCAACTGTTATAGGAAGTGTTAGAAGTATGTGCAGAGCAACAAAAGCATTTGGAAAGAGGGTGGTCATCTTATTTGTGAACATATATTCCAGAACAGCCTTTGGAGTTGATCGTGCTTAAACGTATCTTGAAAGGGCTTTCAGTTCATCACCTAAATCACTCGTATCAATATCGTGCATGTCATCATGTGTCAACATTGTCTCTAGTGCCCTGCATTGCTGGTGTAGGCCTTCTTCAGGTATAGTGAGGAGTTTTGGAATATCATACAACATCCCAACTATAGTGCTGTGTTCCTTGAGCTGCATGAAACGTTCTTCAACTGCCTGTATTGCACAATCTAGCACCTGGTTAAAGAATTCAACTTTGAATTGTTGTTCGGGGTCTCTTATGGGATTATCCCATGTCTCGTAATCAAAATGTCTTCTTCAGTGGCTCTTGTATTCTTGAATGGGTGGGAAAATAGCTTCAGTGTGAAGTTCCTCTGCCAACTTCTGTGCACTCTTCAGAACGTTTTGAAATCCCTCATCTGACTGGTAAGACTGTAGGTATGACTTTGCTTCGTCCAGTTGTTCCATTGCTCCAGATATATCAAGGTCAACACCTTGGAGTCTCTTGCTTACGACATTTATTTCAAACAGTATGTCATGCCACAGCACTAAGCCACACAGAAATTTGAAGTTATGTATGTTTCTGGTGATTCCATTTCCCTCTGCCACTGTTCTCCCACAAACAGTTCCTGTCATAGCATTATCCTCCATAATGGCAACTATGGCATCATCTCTCTTCCCAATTTGGTGTTTGAGAGGCTTAATCGCCTCCACTCGACTTTCCCTTGTGTGGCACTCAGTGGTTTCAGGGTCAGAGAGGATGTTCCCAGATGTTGCTTCAAAATTTGCCATCGATGAGTTGATGCACAGAAAAATACATAGATGCTTTGAATTACATTAAAAAATTCAGCAGCCTCACTAGAAGCTGATGCTGCATCACTGACTGAGTTTAATGAATGAGAACTGCATGGGACAAAAAAAGCTCGAGGGTTTAACTCCCAGATCCATGTTTGCACTCCTCTGTTCTTTCCTCTCATGTTGGCACCATTATCGTAGCCCTGACCTCTCAGGTCAGCTATTGCAATTCCCGTATCTTCCAGCTTCTTAAGAAGCACATTTATCATACCAGCTCCTGTAGTATCATCAATGTCAATACATTCTAGAAAATGCTCTCTGACAGTCACCATTGCAGGGACATTTTCACTAGGTTCTGTTGTTGTTACAAAAAGCACCATTAAAGTCATTTGTTCCCTATGGCTGATGTCAGGTGTGCAGTCCAGAATAACAGAGTAATATCTTGCTGACTTCAGATCTGCCACAATCTTCTGTTTAACTTTTGTTGCCAGTAACTGTATGATCTCATTTTGAATTATTTTTCCAAGGTAGTGGTGTGTGTACATTTCTTGGGTGGTGACTCTTCTGAGATGCTCCTGGAGTACAGCACCAAACTCAGCCATCAGCTCCACAATTTTAAGGAAGTTTCCACTGTTCGGCACATACAGCTGATCTGAAGTGCCACGCAGTGCTAGGTTTTGGGTAGCAAGCATTCTCACAATGGCAATGAGCCTTTTCAGAACATTTTGCCAGTAAAGAGACTCTGATGCAGTCTTCTCTTGATGCTGATCATCTAGGGTGGCCTTTAACCTTAGTCTCATCTGAAACACTTTCCACCTATGGAATGCTCTCTTGTGATTTGCTGCCTTCTCATGGCATGCCAGATTTCCAGCCATATTTTTCCAGTCCTTTATTCCTGTAGAATCCCATGTGGCTGGAACATTAGACTGGAAGAGTTTGCAACAAAAACAGTATGCAGCATTCTGGGTTTCTGAGTACATAAGCCATGGCTTCTCCACTTTGTCACCATTGGGCATTTCACACCAGTAGTGTGTTGGATGGAAACTTCTATTTTCATTGTCTTTGGGGAACTCGACGTTTTTCACTTGCTGTGGCCGATGCAGTACAAGGAAGTCCCTCAGGCTTCTGCTCAAGTGGCTCCACAGTCCTGGATCATCTAGACTTAACGAACTAAACTCAGCAGCAGCTGTTTCTTGCGCCTCCACCACACTCTTCTGTGATCTACACTTTTCTTCAGGAATGTGCATGGTTACATCCATTTGAGATGGAGATATGGATGTTAAAGTAGCTGCCAGGTCACCGGCACTCTGACTAACTGGAAGATCAGGCATCTCCTCACCACTCATATCCTCACTGTGGCCGGAAGGCTCACCTGTGAACATTTGTGTCTATGTATCTCAGGAGAGCTCCTTTCTGCTTAGATAGAAAAGCTTCCTTTGCTTGCTTTCTTTTTCTCAATGCTGCCCCAGAGGGGCGTTTTCTTCTTTCACTCATGACTGCTGTTCTGTGCCAGCTATAGTGGCTCTCAACACTCAATTGAAGGGACAAATAAGCAGGTTGGTAGCAGGAGGTGGAGCCACCCTCTTCCTCTGTATCTTGGGTGAGCCAGTCCACCTTACTACAAGGGGTTAAAAGCCTTTGTTATGCTGCAAGATGTTAATGGCTGCCATCAAGCAGATCTTTGATCTGTAGACCATCAGAGACCTTGTTAAAGTTGATGGATGTACTAAGTACTTTTCTTTCAAGCTAAATGGAAGGAGGAATTAAATACCCCTTAATGTAGTGATAGATAGCCACTGCCTGAGGCAATGAGCCACATGGTAAGGCTGAATAGAAGTTAAACTATGTGGCCTGAGGGGTTTCCCTGGGACTGATTGTGAAACACAGTGGTTTGGCGATTGATTGGTTGTAGCTGTGTGTATGAGAGGCAGAAAGCAGAAGAAACAAGCGTGAGCAGGGCTCCTGGGGAGGAAGCCAAGAGACAGGGCTTCTTTTGGGCTAAAAGGATACACTTGGATTTCTGAGTGAAAACTACCTGCTGTTAGGTCCTACTGTGTTCGGGAAAACAGGACTTTGTGTACATTGTATGTAAATAAACAGGATTGCTCTGAAGAAATACCTGACTTCTCTCATCAGTTTCTCCTCCTAAGAGGAACAGTCCAGCAAGGGCCCAAGCATTAGCTAGCAAAGGGGTAACAGCCATAATAGTAGTGACTAATGGAGGATGATTTTCCTTTGGCTCAAATGATAGAGGTCTGTGTTTCTAAAAAAGGAGGCTCTAGCTTCTATAGCTCCCCTGCACCTCCACATCTGTATGGGCAGTTTAATTGGCAACCTTGATTTCGGTATACACGTGGCCATGAATTAATTTCAGTTATTCTCTATATAATCAAAGTTGACTTGCGAACTTTCTGGATGAAAGATGCTGCAGCACTGTAAATTATAACATGGAAGCAAATGAGATTAAAATTGGCTGGAACTCTCCAAGGGTCAGTTGTTCAGGTTCTACAAACTGGACTTTAAAGGATCTGTTCACATACATTGGCAACAGGCTGACACTGGACCGTTTGCTTGGGATTTTTAACTCTATAGCTTTAATTTCTAAGGGGAGCTCCCCTGCCTTCCCTCTTGCTGCTTCTCGAGGCCTCAGCCAAACTCCTAACTTAACCTTTGCTGTCTAATCATTTTATATGTGATTTCAGGAGGTGTTGGATGGCTGCTTCGGGTGTCTTCAGAGGGGACTTCCAGGTAGGGACACACTGTTCTACCGCAAATCCATCAGGGTCTTTCTGATGGCAGGAAACACCTGCCCCCAGCCATATAGGAAAGGGTAGTAGGAAAACACTTCCATTCCAGCAGCTTCTATAAAAGCAGCAGTCAGATAGTGCATCGCATCGTATGTGGCTACAGAACCAACTATTTTAGAAACGTTGACAGTATTGGACTCTGAAACTTAAATACAGTGCTTAATTTGTAATGAAAGAGATCCTGGGACTCAGGCAATTTTTTTTTTTACATTCATAACGGATGTAGCAAGGCAGAGGTGCCAGGGCTGTGAACTGCCACGCCTGGAAGTGTTGGGGCTCAGCCCTGGCACAAATTAAGCCCTGCTTAACTAGGGGCTGTATTGATATCACAAACACCTCAACTAAGGGAGAGATCATTCAAGCCATCAAATCATTAAAAAATGGGAAAGCTCCTGGCAAGGATAACTTGAATGCAGAATTGTTCAAGGTAAATCCTGATTTAGCAGCATCTGTCCTGGCCCCTCTATTTACATCAGTCTGGGAAAGAGAAAAAGTGCCCGAAGAGTGGACCAATAGGGTTATAGTGAAGATACCAAAGAAAGGAACTCTTGGTGATTGAAATAACTGGCGTGGTACCACACTTTTATCTGTGCCAAGCAAAGTATTGTATAAGATCATAGTCCAGCGTCTGAGGACTGGTATTGATAGTGTTCTCAGAAAAGAGCAAGCAGGTTTTCAGAAAGGGCATGGATGAACAGACCAGATCTTCACTCTGTTAGGTAAGAAAAACTAAATAGGAGGCAGTTATGCCAACTGAACCAAAGTCAGGCTAAGAGAGGCTGCTGAAAAAGTCTCTGAAAGTAGAATGAAGGAATATTTGTTTAAGTTACAGAGAGTGGGAAAAAAAAGGGGAGGCCTGCATTCCTGCATTTTTGTACCAGATGTGCTGGGAACAGTCCTTGAAATACAGAGGCGCTGTTTTCCACTCCCTGCTCTTGTGTTATGTCTGTTTTAACTCCTCGTCTCCTGGTTGACACCCATACCGATAAGAAAGTTAGTAAAGCACTACAATTTGCTAAAAGTTATCTACAATAAGGGGGGTAGATGTGCATGCATATAGAGGAAGAGGATTTTAACTAATATAGGGGAGGGGTGGGCTGCTTTATAAATAAATCTGTGATGCGACGGGACTGTCTATAAAAACCTATGAGTTTTACTTAGAGGCTGGCTGGTTCTCTTTGGAGATGGGCTGCTCTCTATTGTTGTGTGCACTCTTCAATAAAGAGCTTTGAGTTCGGACCTTGCTGGTGTTGCCTGTCTCTCTCCGGTCAGACAACGAACCGTGCCCGTCTGAGGTTCGAGTCCTCGACAACTCTATGAAACATAATAGAACAATGCTTAGAATGGCAAGAGCAGCTCTACATAAATTTCATAGACTTTGAAAATGCTTTTTTGATAGCATTCACAGGGCCAGCCTATGGTGCATTCTGGAATGGAATTCCCTCTCCGTATAATCATCATCAAAAGCTTTTATTTCTACTTTACGTGTAGTGTTGATCACAGTGAGCTCAGGTTTGAAGTCAAAAGAGGAGTACATCGGGGTGTGTCATGTCTGCAATCCTCTTCAACACAGCCATCAAGTGGGTAATGCGGCGTACAACAGAAGACATGCCAAGAGGCATTAAATGAACACCTTTCTCATAGAATCATAGACTATCAGGGTTGAAAGGGACCTTAGGAGGTCATCTAGTCCAACCCCCTGCTCAAAGCAGGACCAATCCCCAATTTTTGCCCCGATCCCTAAATGGCCCCCTCAAGGATTGAACTCACAACCCTCGGTTTAGCAGGCCAATACTCAAACCACTGAGCTATCCCTCCCTCATCTCTTGTAAACCTGGATTTTGCAGATGATGTCTCTCTCCTGTCACATTTGCAACACCATATACAAGGAAAAACAACTTAACTCAATGCATTCAGCCAGCAAATTGGACTGAAAATCAATTGAAATAAGACAAATGATATGACCTTTAATATTGCCTCACCATCATGGATAGAGGATTATGTTCTCACGAATGTAGAAATATTCACATACTTGGGCAGCACCATCAGCCAGGATGGTGGAAGAAACCAGGACATCCAGAACAAAATCAGTAAAGCCAGTAACATCTTCAGGAGCTTAAGTACAGTCTAGAAATCATCAAAAATACAACTCCAAAACCAAACTCAAGATTTATCAGAGCTATGTACTTTCAACATTACTTTACAGTGCAGAATACTGGGAAATGAGAAAGTATGACATGTCCAAACTGTCTTCATTCCATACAGCCTGCCTCAGAAAAATCCTCCGTATCTTTTGAACAATCTCAAACCAAGATCTAGTGACACAATGCAGCCAAGAGAATATGAGCACCATCGTTGCCAGGAAGCATTGGAGATGGATTGGCCATGTGCTTCAGATAGAAACTGATTCCATCACCAGAGTAGCAATAAGATGGACACCTGAAGGCAAGCGAAAACGAGGCTGCCCGAAAACAACATTGTGAAAAGCTGTGGAAACCGAGCTGAAAAACCTGGGGCACAGATGGGGAACCACTGAAAGACTTGCCAGAAACAGACAGGAATGGAGGAGCTTTGTCGCTGCCCTAAACGTCAGAAGTGTAATGGGAACATGATGATGATAAATAGGGGCAGAATTGAACTGTTAGTTTAAACCTCACTGTTCTCTGAACTACAAAGACAACCTGTTAATTGCATAACTTTGCTGCATACAATAATTATTCTTATCACATTTGTTTAAAATCAGTTTGTCTTTGTCTTTAATGGATCCTCACAACAGATTAAAGACTGGTAATTTTCTTTTATGTGATATTATCAGTTTTCATTTTTGTTAAATCAAGTTTCTAGCCCTCAAAGTTGCAGAGAAAATCTTGAAAATATAAGCGCTGAAGGCCCAGAAACCAGAAGACAATTTTTTTCCTGTTTAAATTGTGAATTTTAAGCCCCTTATGATTTTGGGGGCCTGTCTCCTGATTTTTGAACGCTTGGGATTAGCAGTGGAGTTCCCTGTACATTTCCTATTGAGGTCCATGATTGGAAAGCTGATAGCTGTGGGCACACCCCTGCATTAGCCTGGAACCCTGTTAAAGTCAGTGGGGCTTCGCAATGGTGCAAGAGTTCACCCACTTGCAATGTTGCAGAACTAGGACTTTAAACTCTTGATAACAGACCTGCACTATGTCTAGAAAGGCACCTCCACATCTAGAGCTATATAAATAACATTATAATAATTGTTGATTGATACAGTACAATAGGATATGCATTTTACAGGCCGTAAACTGTTTTGTTTTTTTTTTCTCCTCTATGTTATCAGTTAGAAATGAAACTACTGTGAATCAAAGAAGGCATGAAGGTTCAGAAAATACTCATCTTTCTGTTTCATTTGTATGCTGTAGTTTCAGGTAAGTGTGAGCTGTGTGTTCATGGACATGATAAAGAAATTAAAGTTTTTTTTTTTTTTTTCAAGAGGTGAATTACTTAAAAGAGGCATTGTCAAGATAATAATCATGGTAAGGAATCAACTTAAGGCACTCAATTGATATAAGGCACTCAAAGCAAAATAAGGATGTCCTTGTAAATGGATTGCATTGCAGCAAAGGAAAAACAAACTCAGCCGTGCTCTTTTTTACCTTTTGATATATGAAGGCAGCTTGAAGCACAAGTCTAAGAACAACAGGGTTTCTTGGGTAGGTAGGTCTTTGTATGCTGGAACTTTCTGTTCTAAAGCATCAGCCCGTCCCACTTGAGAATCTTCATTATCTGTAGCAGGTCTGTTCTCCTCTGTACGCTGTAGCCCTTGGAGTACAACATGATGATGATATACTGTTGAGCAGGCATGACGTTCCATTCAATAGCCGTGGTTAACATACAGTCACCCTAGTTAAAGGCAACGTTGGTCCCAATTCCAAATACATCAATGAGGCACCAATTTGTAACAATTCTCTGGTTATACTGACAGTATCAATTATCAGCTATTCTACCCAATGTTGCTCCCAGGTCTTCAGGGTAACAGCAGAGAGAGCACAAGGAACTTTAGCTCCAAATCAACAGGCTCCCTACCATGTGAGATAAAAGAACCTCAAGTAATGCTATGTTTAGCTTATAAATGTTAGAACAATATAAAGGGCTATGGTTAATTAGCTAATGTTGGTACAGCGTACTGGAGCTGTAAAGCTCTATAGTAACTCCTCGCTTAACATTGTAGTTATGTTCCTGAAAAATGCTACTTTCAGTGAAACGATGTTAAGCAAATCCAGTTTCCCCATAAGAATTAATATAAGTAGGGGGAGTTAGGTTCCAGGGAAATTTCTCTCTCACACACACACACACTCACACACACTCTATAAGTTTTAAACAAACAATTTAATACTGTACACAGCAGTGATGATTGTGAAGCTTGGTTGAAGTGGTGGAGTCAGGGGATCGATCTAAGTTACACCACTTCAGCTAACTGAATAAGTCGATGTACTTAGATATACTTACTGCGGTGTCATCACCGTTGAATCAGTGGGTAATGTAGACAAGCCCTCAGACAGTGGGATATTTCCCAGGGAATGCTTTGCTGCTAAATGATGAACTAGCACTCGGCTGAGCCCTCAACGATTAACACACTGTTGTTAACATAGCCTCACACTCTACAAGGCAGCACGAGTGGAGGGAGGAGACACAATAGACGCATGGCAGTGGCTGCAAACATTCCCTGCAGAAACTGAACGTGAAGATGAACCCACGCTATCCCACTCAAGCGCACCACTCCCTCCACTTTCCAAAGTGTGGAGGGGTGCGTGTGTGTGTGTGTGTGTGTGCGTGTGAGAGATAGAGAGACACACACACACATGCACTCTGTGTGTGTGTGTGTGTGTGTGAGAGAGAGACGGAGACACAAACTGTGTGTGTGTGTGAGAGAGAGAGACACACACAAACTGTGTGAGAGTGAGAGAGAGAGAGATGCACTGCCCCTTTAAGTATGCTGACCCTACTCTAAGTACATTGCCCTTTTAAATAGATCAGCAAGTTGAGACAGCAGCTGCTGCCAGGAAGTTCCCTCAGTCCTGAGCCTTGTTGTGTCCCGCCTGCTCTGTGGAGTTGGGGTACAGAAGCGGGGAGAGGGGGACACCCTGACATCAGCACCCCTCTTCCCCCCACCCCATGCACAGCAAGCAGGAGGCTCCCAGGAGCAGCATGGGGCAGTGCGGGAGGGACAGCTGAACTGCCCGGCTGCTGCACAGGGAACTTAGGGGAGCGGATGGGAGGCTGCTGGTCCACCCTGGTTCCAAGCCCCCACCCACTAGCTCCAACCGGCTGCTCTTCCTGCAAGCAGTGGACAAAGCAGGCAGCTGCCAAACAACGTTATTAGGGAGCATTGCACAACTTTAAATGAGCTTGTTCTCTAATAGATCAGGAACGAAACAACGTTAACAGGGACGACGTTAAGTGAGGAGTTCCTGTATATATATCCCAATTATTTGGGCACTGGAAGGCTGCAGTCTAGAATGTTAGTGATGCAGAGTTGAGTATGTCTGAACATGAGTGTCATGTATTAGAATACTGGTGTACTGGAGTAAGGATTATGTGACTCTCATCCCACCCTCCCTGCTCAGGGAGGTATGAGGGTGACATGAAATTGTAACAATGGGCATATGTTTAAACAAACATACAAATGGTGGGAGATGTGCACCTGTTAGGGCCGGAAGATCAATTCAGCTGGACTGCAGTTGTGATCTTATTTGAGGGTGGAGGTGGGGGGAGGAACCTAATGGACTTACCTAATTTATTTTTAGTAACCCATTCAGAAATGTTCATGCATTTATAGTATGTGCATTGTGTTTTCAAGGTCTTGAAGAGGTAACAGGGCGATTTTTCAAAGATTGTATCCTTCCTTGCTCTTTTGCACGTGCTGAAGGTGAAGTAATTTACTGGAAGAAAGGGAACAAAAATGTGCACAGCTACTACTATGGGAAGGATCAGCTAGAACGTCAAGACTTTGAATACAAGGGGAGAACATCCCTTTTTCATGAGCAAATTCCCAATGGAAATGCCTCCTTAAAACTGAGTAAACTGAGCCTGAGTGATGACGGCTTCTACAGCTGCTATGTGGGGACAAATCAAGATAAAACAGACGTGAAAGTCAGACTGCACGTAACAGGTCAGAAGGATATTTAAAATACCTGAACTGCACATGTAGCAGATCTTATTCTCTTCCCTGTCAGCTGAAATTGAAATACCTCAGACCAGTAGTAGCACCAATATCTTTCCAGTCTATCAGCACTAAAAGGCAGCTCTATACTTCACTGTTGCATTTCAGCTGTAAATAGGGTGACCAGACAGCAAGTGTGAAAAATCGGGACAGCAGGTGAGGGGGAGGTGTAATAGGAGCCTATATAAGTAAAACCCAAAAATCGGGACTGTCCCTGTAAAATCGGGACATCTGGTCACCCTAGCTGTAAAAGAAATAACCTGGTTCTAGCAGAGGATGAAAAGCTACAGTGCAGTGATTTCAGGTTAAAAATCACTGCAGGTCTGTGGAATGCAATTGGGTAGTGTGTGAACTTAAATAGTAAGTGGGAAGGGTGGATTCTGACAGAAGTTTGGAAACTGATCACTGATAATGGGGCAAATGCAACACTGTAGTCTGAAATAAACACAAATAATTGGATTTGACTTCTGTGTTCCACAGATTTTCTCCTGTATTATTCCAGAAGACAAATCACGCCAAGTTAAGCAGAATGTTGAAAGTACCAGACTTTTTTTTTGATTTGTCTTTACAGTTTCCCCATCTTATGCAATGGAATATGAAAAACGAGACACAGAGAGACTGTTGAAATGTCTTGCCTTTCATATTTATCCCGAGCCAAACATAACATGGGCAAATGATAGTACATCTGTGCAAAACACAAAAATGGAAGTAACCCAAGATGGCCCTCTCTATTCAGTTAGAAGTGAGAAGAACATTGCAAACAAAGTTTCTTCTTACCAGTGTCATGTTCAATTTCACAACCAAAGTTGGACTGCTGAATGGAAAATGGAAGGTAGGACTGAACTATTCTCCATCCCTTAAACATGTATAAAGTCCAGGACAGCTGAGCCATAATGAGTGCATGCATCTACATTGTGTTGAATTGGTAGAGAGACAATTGTTAAGGTTACATAACCTTCCGTAGAACTCAGTTGATTATAAAACTAGCTAGGCTGAGATGAGTGAAAACCCCTCAACATTCACCCCCAAATTTCAGAACTGTGAAGTGCATTTATTTTGTGTGTGGCAGCTTCATACTTAGGTTTTGACCATGTGGGTTTTGCACCTCACAAGTTGCACAACAATGAATTTAGAACTATTTCAAACTCACGGAAGTTTCCTCAATAGGTTTGTGAACCTTATGACCCTGGCTGGAGTTTTTAAACACAACCATAATGTGGTTTGGAGTGTCATTGCAAACCTATCGCACAGCACCACCCAATAGTAAGACTTGCCTATAGCCAACTCTAGATGGCTGTGGCTCGGCTTGTGCCCATTTAATACACTGGGGCAGCTAACTTTGTTTAGTACACATATTAATTTTATATTACAGTAGCACTCAATAGCCTCAGTCTGGATTTGGGATCCATTGTACATATTACCGTAAAGATCTCTTAGTAAGAGATCCTCCTGGCTGCGAAGATCTTAAAATATAAATATTGTTCATATGTCATGCCTAGACAGACAATGTAAGATTATGTCCTTTTTGTCATTTTTTTTTTTAAAATTGTCCCAATCCATCCCCCACCTCTTTCTCTCCCGTTGTCCAGGTGACCCAGCCAGACATTACCTGTGGCTGACCTAAAGCATTCTCCTTTCACCCTGCCTGTGCTGCACCAGTACAGATGGGGGGAGGGGAGGAAACTGTTCCTCATCTGGTGTTCTAGACCAATCTGTCCCTAGCTCAGTCCATTCCCTATTGTTTCCTTGAGTCTGTTTACTACCATTTGTCTTCCCTGTCTCCTTTCCGCCCCCACCCCTTCCCCAGATCACATCTCCTTACCTCTACCCAAACCCAAGGGGCCTAGGGGAAGCGGAGCGGAGCAGCAGCCAAACAGATTGTCCAGATTCAAATAACAAAATACACTTGGGCAGAAAATAGATGGTATCACTGCATAAGGAAAAACAGGGCCACTGAAATTTAGCTCTCTCCTATGGTCTATTTACTCCTGCTGCTTCAGGCTTTTTTTTTTGCATTCGCTAGAAATCCATTTCAGCAAATAGCCATTGCTTTCCTGAGACTCTTATCTCTTCAGAAATATTTCTTAATTGAAGCAACAGCAATGAAAGAGCAAAGTTTCCTGTCAGATCTGCGTGATTGACCTTGACTCCACTACTCTGCGCTCCCTACAGCCCATGCACAGAACTCATAGTTCTCAATCCACTGTGCACTCCGCAGAGCAGCATTTTGTTCTGAATGTGTGTACAGTAGCATATTAACATAGCTCATTAATGGAATCCCACATCTCCCCATCATTAAAGGTCACCTGGTGCTGAGTGTTATAAATGCCTCACAGTGGCTAGAACTAGATTTCTGGCTGCTTACCTGAACCTTTTGAGATCATGCAGCCTTCTGCTAGCCAGACAAGAGGCAATGTGGGGTGCAGTTCCCCCCCCATTGGCCCTCAGAGTCACTCTCCGTATCCCCTCACTTCAGCCACATTTACATGTGAGCTGGAGATGCGAGTCCCAGCTTGTGAAGACATACTTGTACTAGCTCTCACCTGAGCTAGCGCCCTAAAAATAGTAGTGTAGCTGTAGTAGCACGGGCAGCGATGACTTGGGCTAGCTGCCCCAAGTCTGTACTCAGGGATCAGGTGGGTTTGTACGCAGGTCATAGAATCATAGAATCCTAGAATATCAGGGTTGGAAGGGACCTCAGGAGGTCATCTAGTCCAACCCCCTGCTCAAAGCAGGACCAATCCCCAATTAAATCATCCCAGCCAGGGCTTTGTCAAGCCTGACCTTAAAAACTTCTAAGGAAGGAGATTCTACCACCTCCCTAGGTAACGCATTCCAGTGCTTCACCACCCTCCTAGTGAAAAAGTTTTTCCTAATATCCAACCTAAACCTCCCCCACTGCAACTTGAGACCATTAATCCTCGTTCTGTCATCTGCTACCACTGAGAATAGTCTAGATCCATCCTCTTTGGAACCACCTCTCAGGTAGTTGAAAGCAGCTATCAAATCCCCCCTCATTCTTCTCTTCTGCAGACTAAACAATCCCAGTTCCCTCAGCCTCTCCTCATAAGTCATGTGTTCCAGACCCCTAATCATTTTTGTTGCCCTTCGCTGGACTCTCTCCAATTTATCCACATCCTTCTTGTAGTGTGGGGCCCAAAACTGGACACAGTATTCCAGATGAGGCCTCACCAATGTCGAATAGAGGGGAACGATCACGTCCCTCGATCTGCTCGCTATGCCCCTACTTATACATCCCAAAATGCCATTGGCATTCTTGGCAACAAGGGCACACTGCTGACTCATGTCCAGCTTCTCGTCCACTGTAACCCCTAGGTCCTTTTCCGCAGAACTGCTGCCGAGCCATTCGGTCCCTAGTCTGTAGCTGTGCATTGGGTTCTTCCGTCCTAAGTGCAGGATCCTGCACTTATCCTTATTGAACCTCATCAGGTTTCTTTTGGCCCAATCCTCCAATTTGTCTAGGTCCCTCTGTATCCTATCTCTGCCCTCCAACGTATCTACCACTCCTCCCAGTTTGGTATCATCCGCAAATTTGCTGAGAGTGCAATCCACACCATCCTCCAGATCATTTATGAAGATATTGAACAAAACCGGCCCCAGGACCGACCCCTGGGGCACTCCACTTGACACCGGCTGCCAACTAGACCTGGAGCCATTGATCACTACCCGTTGAGCCCGACAATCTAGCCAACTTTCTACCCACCTTATAGTACATTCATCCAGCCCATACTTCTTTAACTTGCTGACAAGAATACTGTGGGAGACCGTGTCAAAAGCTTTGCTAAAGTCAAGAAACAATACATCCACTGCTTTCCCTTCGTCCACAGAATCAGTAATCTCATCATAGAAGGCGATTAGATTAGTCAGGCATGACCTTCCCTTGGTGAATCCATGCTGACTGTTCCTGATCACTTTCCTCTCGTGTAAGTGCTTCAGGATTGATTCCTTGAGGACCTGCTCCATGATTTTTCCGGGGACTGAGGTGAGGCTGGCTGGCCTGTAGTTCCCAGGATCCTCCTTCTTCCCTTTTTTAAAGATTGGCACTACATTAGCCTTTTTCCAGTCATCTGGGACTTCCCCCGTTCGCCACGAGTTTTCAAAGATAATGGCAAATGGCTCTGCAATCACATCCGCCAATTCCTTTAGCACCCTCGGATGCAACTCGTCCGGCCCCATGGACTTGTGCACGTCCAGCTTTTCTAAATAGTCCCTAACCACCTCTTTCTCCACAGAGGGCTGGCCATCTACTCCCCATGTTACGATGCCCAGCGCAGCAGTCTGGGAGCTGTCCTTGTTAGTGAAGACAGAGGCAAAAAAAGCATTGAGCACATTAGCTTTTTCCACATCCTCTGTCACTAGGTTGCTTCCCTCATTCAGTAAGGGGCCCACACTTTCCTTGGCTTTCTTCTTGTTGCCAACATACCTGAAGAAACCCTTCTTGTTACTCTTGACATCTCTTGCTAGCTGCAGCTCCAGGTGCGATTTGGCCCTCCTGATTTCATTCCTACATGCCCGAGCAATATTTTTATACTCTTCCCTGGTCATATGTCCAACCTTCCACTTCTTCCACAGGTCAACTAGCCTGTGTCACTTCAGCCCGTGCTATCATGGTTACACTACTGTTTTTAGCATGCTAGTGTGAATGTGTGTACACGAGCTGGGAATCATGCCCCTTGCTCATCGTGTAGACCTAGCCCCACACACCAGGCATACTAATGTAGTGTAGAAATGTTATGGTTTCCTGCCCCTAATACAAGTTGCCAGACATCCCTCTCCATTCATTTGTGCCTATTGAGGTGAGTCACTATTCTCAGTCATAAACTCTACACCTAGCACTGGTTGCAATATTTCATCCCAAGGCACTGTGAATTTGTGTGAGTGTATGAGAATTTCTGTCCTATTTAACACCTTCCTTTGACCACTACTAATCTGTAAGTGTCCTTTAGGAAGCCTTTTTTCTCCCTTAAATAAAAGAGGAAAAAAACAGTAACACTCTCTGAATGTTAATATTTTCCCTCTTCTAATCCTTATAGTTGAGGACTCTGTTCCACCACTGTTGTTTACTTTAGGAGCTGTGTGGTAGTACTAGAGTTTATTTTAGGCAATTAACTAAGATGAAATGTTAGGCACTGAACAATTGTGGTGTCCAGATATTTTCCTCCCTTAAAGGTAAAAAAAAGAAAAAAAAGAAAATGATATCTAAATGTAATTTCATATTTTAAACTAGTACATTAATGATGAAATTTATTTCGAACCTGTGTTCTAAAAACCTTAGATCTTTAACCAAAAATAAATGGAGTCTAATTTTGCACCTTTTATGCTCTTTACTTTTTGGACTTCATGCAGCTTAGGTAGTAAAAATAAACTAGGTGGTGCCTTTTGTTTGCATAAGAGTCAGAAAGCAAAGCTAACACAAGGTTACAGAGTTAGTAGAGATGACTCAGTCGGGAAATGTTCACATCAATGCAAAGAGGGTTTTTTCTTTGGCATAAACAAAAACTCATTTAATATAAAGCAATTGCCACCTCTCCGCACCTTCACCCCTTTTTGTTTGTTTGCTTAAACCAACTACTAAGGCTGAACTACAGTGTCTGAAATGACTCTTTCAGGAAGTTGTTTCTGCAGTCCGATGTCTTGCGAAGCTTATAGTGAAGTATCAGTACAATTATATCAAAAGATTGCTTCAAAAGTAGTGCACAAAAAGTCTGAGCATCCTTCACACTAGCTTGTTCAAACCATTGCTTTCCCATTAATTGTTGCTTTTTAAATTGTATATTTCAGATCAGATTTTTAAAAAGGAAGGAGATACCGTTTCAATTCCATGTGAATTTATGGCTCAAGGATCTCCATATACTAAAGACTTCATAGTTACTTGGACAATAATCAGAAATGCATCTACCTTGGTTCTGGCGTCCTCCGCTAACTCATCACAACCCCCTGAACAGTTTAAAACTCGATTCTCTTGGGAGAAAATCAATGAACAGGACTACTCAGTAATCATAAGGGATCTTACTCTGGCAGACAGTGGAGAATACATGTGCAATATTTCAACACCACACTATACACAACTCACTGTAAGAATTTTGCAAGTTGGTAAGTTGCTGCAATTTCTACACTGCAGGCTGGGGAGAAAAAGGTCAATTCAAATCTGCAAAATGTCAGGAAAAATGACTTCAAGTCCTCTGAGAGAAAAGTTGAAATTAATTTAACCATAAATCCCTTTATTAAACCCAAAGACGTAATGGTATTTATACAACTGCTCTAAATATGCCTAAAAAGCTGTTTACTACATCCAAACAGTAACAAAACATTTTATAGGCATTTGATAAAGAGAATTACAAATTGGCTAATCCCAAGGTTGTTTAAACCCATATTGGTTGGCTCCGACTTGGTCAGACAGATATTAACAATGAACCCTTTAACTCTTTTATACCCTTTAACAAACAAGTGATGTCATTATCAATTGTCAGATCTTAGCTAAGGGCAGATGGCGTTTTGTATACTGTATAGCCAATTCTTTACTGCATCTGGTACCCTCTTAATTATATTTTATTTCTATTATTTTAGGCCAAACCTTAAATAAGATAACACTGGTATTTTGAAGGGTTGCTACAAGTGTAACACAATTACTCTTCCTTATTATGGTTTCATTCTTTTTGGTTCCATGCTTTGGACCAATTGTTCATGCTAATATCCCAACTCATTTTAAAATCATAGTTCACCCAAATCTAGTGTGGGCCTATATTCGTACAGAGGTAGGTAGACTATTGTGGTATTTTATTAGAGAAATATTGATCTGGATGAGAAAAAAGCAAGTTTAGACTTTTCTGAATATTGAGATTTATTTACTTGAGAGATTTGGACATTTTTTCTTATATCTAAAGCTGATTCTGGACACAACCTTGTGAGGTGCTGAGTGTTGTCGGTTCCCGCTGACTTCAGCTGGAACTGAGAGTGTTCAGCAATTTGCAGGTTCAGGCCCTAAATGCTGTCTGTTGATGAAGACATCTCAGCACCAACTCTTTCAGACATATGGTAAACTCACAAACCGCACTGGTGGGAAAAAAAATTCTCTACAGTGCCAGCAGATAAAGAAAATTCATTGGAGATCAACACAGTTACGTTGTATTTTTTTTTTTTTTAGTGTTATGCCAAATAGAAGACCTTTATTTAGACTTACAAAAGTGAATTTTTATATGCATGGCTAAACTTTGAGAGCTGTAGTGGATATTTAGCTCTGAGACTTCTTGGCTATATTTATCATTGTAGTCCCTCCATTTTCCTGGGGACTCAATGAATAGCTTATCCATCTCTTTCTAATTCTCTTTCAGTGAAGGTCAAATAGACTCACCAACTAATTCAGTAATCAGACTGACAGAGCCAGCCACACAGGGTCAGTTCTTACAAATGGTAATTGCAAGATTAAAGGAGGCAGTTGTCTGTTTTGCTCTAAACCCTAATTGTAGGATCTTGTTCCTGGCAACTACACTGGCTGAATGTCTCGGGGCATGGCTACGCTTGCAGTTGTAGAGCACTGGGAGTTAAACCAGATTTCGGAGACTGCAGCAGGGAAAACGCTGCCCTGTGTTTACACTCTCAGCTGGAAGTGCATGGCCACATTAGCAGCTCTTGCAACACCACAAAGAGCAGTGCATTGTGATAGCTATCCCAGCATGCAAGTGGCTGCAACGTGCTTTTCAAATGCAGGGGGCGGGGTGGAATGGAGTGTGACAGGGAGTGTGTTGTGTGTATGTGGGGGGAGAGAGAGTGGGGTTTTGGGGGGGGCTGAGAGCATGTCAGCGTGCTGTCTTGTAAGTTCAGACAGCAGCAGCTCCCACTGCCCCCCGCCTCTCTCTCTCATACTCACAGCAGCAACATTCCTCAGTAATGGCTGCTTTGTCCCGGAGCAGATAAGCATGCCCGCTGTCAGAAATGGAGCTTTCAAAGGGCATATCCACATTCCTACAGCCAAGTTCAAAACAATGACAAGAGTGGCCACTTAATTTAAGGAGATTATGGGATGTTTCCGGAGGCCGATCACAGTGCAGTAATGCAACACCTTGTTCACTCTGACGCCTGGGCGTTTCAGCCGAGGCGCAGCAAGCTTTATGCTTCTCGTGGAGGTGGATGACCAGGAGCACTCCAGTTGCAGAGTCCAGGTGCTCTAAGTGCCTTGTCAGTGTCGATGGGTCGGGAGTTAGGGCACCCGGGGTTGCTTTAATGCGCTCTAACTCGCTAGTGTAGCCAAGCCCTTAGATTGAGAATCAAACTTGTTTGCCTCTTGGCACTCAAAGTAATATTTAGCCTCCTCCCAACATTCCTATGTGCTTAGTGACTTACTGTTGGCTTTTCCCTGGTCTGTTTACCCCACTTGGATAACATAGCAGCTCTTACTTCCATTTTATAGAACAGTGGGGTTTTGCTGTCCTCTTTGACTACCTGGCATCAGGGCCACCCAGAAGAGGGGGCAAAATGGGCAGAGAGTGCCCTCACTGAGTGGCACTGCAACCCCAGGTGCCAGATCACAATGCTACTTGATGAAATTTGACTCTGTGGTTCCTCTGTCACAATAATAAACCAGGAAAAAAAGGTTGCTTAAGGAAAAACAAAGATTCACTATTTGCTTGTGTGGTCTTCAGAGTCAAGAATGCAGCTTGTGGGACCAGGTGATGTGGTCTCTGGTTAGTACCTCTCACCATCATGGTCTTCTGGGCAACTTGGCTGGTCAGGCTTGTGTAGCCTGTGGTTGTCTTTGTCTCCTCTTTCTGTAGGACCAGCTTTTGAAAGCAGGGATATTAGCCTTTGTTGGTGTTGTGGTGGTCCAAGAACACACATTCTTCCACCTGTAACCTTCAAGATTGCAGTTCTAGCTTACTGCACCCTATGGCACTTCCCTAGAGGTTTTCCGAGCAACTCAGGGCACCGTTGCATGTCTTGGACCCTCATGATGTGGTCCAATCTTGAGCAAGCTTGATCCTTGGTCAGTTTGGACAGCCTCCCTTTAACTGGCAGTTTTTACAATAATCCATCATTAGGCCACAAGCATGTGTACTCCAAACATATACAGAAAGTGAGGTAAGCAGGAGATGATTCTAAAGAAGCGATCTCACCCTGAAGGAGGAGGGGAGGGGCTACGGTTGGAGGATGCAGATGGCCCCAAGTTCCTTAAAAGGCCGTAACACGTTCATGAATATAACTAATGGCCCAACAAACATCTCCTTCTCCTTTCAGGCAGGCATCTGGGAGACCGACAATTCTGTTTTGGGGCTCCTGAAACAATTTCTTTGATTTTGCAGGAAGGGTTTTAAAGAAATCAGTCATGATTTGAGGTTTCATCCTGATCTGAGACTCAGTTCTTCTTACAGAAATACAAAATGTGTCACAGGAAGGGATTTCCATTTCCCAGCCATCTGTACTATCAGGTATAACATTTACTGCTGAGTGGTCCCGTTGCAAAGCAGTGGGGCTACTCATGCTAGTGAGCACTATATCTGAAGACAGTGTTTACAGGATGGGGCCAGTTGATCTTGTTTTTAATTAGACTGTTGTGGAAGTAACCAAGCCTTACCCTGCCGCCCCATAAAGCCACACATACAGGTTTGCCTTGAGACTGTGGCAGTAAGCAAAGGAGCGTTTTCAGCGATTTGGGTTTCAAATGTACTTACCGTTTGAAAACTTATATTCTCTTAAGATTGCAGGATCTTAAAGCTTTTATTTAAAATTAAATTTCAATCATGTTAATTGAAAGAAAAGATTAGTTCCCAGCTCAGTTAGAAGTTTATGAATTATAAATGGGAAAGAAGTAATAGACTGATGCCCATTGTGGACTGTTGTGAGTATTAAGTCAAGCTTGCACTGCTGTGTATTTCACTTAGTAGGAGCACATAGGCTTTAAACCTTCTGAAACACTTGAGAAATGTTAACATCTTCTGTTTGTTTGAAATTAATATGAACTATGTATTTTTAGAAAAATCCTCACATTACTACTGGATAGCTATAGTGCTGCTGATCCTCATCATTGCCTTTGTTGTATGCTGTGCTGTGAAGGTATGTATTGCTTTAATAGCTGTTTTTGTAAAATCCCCAAGAACAAGATGTGTGTAAAAATATAATTACTACTAATAAGGTCAGAATTTGGATGCTTGACAAGCATATTTGATTTGGTTTAGTTAAGAAGCTGGCAAAAGACTGAAAATATAAAATCATAGGTTGTAACTAATATTCCCTGTTTCTGCTACTCCTTGTGGTTTATAGGCGGCCCCAATGCCCCTATAGATTGCAAGCAGTGTCTGTGTTGCTCTGTCTTTTACATGATGATGATGTTGTTGCCGTTGGTGGCTGAGTGATCCGGGGTAGGTCCCTTTTGCTCCGCATATACCTAAGGTCTTTTTCTTTTCAAGAGCACACTGCACCAAGCAGATCTAAAAAACAATCCCCACGTAGTCTCTACATTGAAAGAGAAGCTGCATGCAAGTATATCTAGCCTTAAACCTGGCAAAAACTAATCTAGATACGTCCAAGCTCTGTTATTGAAATGAAAAACCAATTGCTTGCATGCACCTCTACAGAGCTTCTCTTCCCCCGAACTCTTTCAAACCTTTCCTCAGCCACAGATCCAAAGGTTTTAGGGATCCACAGGGATTGGGTTTGGTTTGCTGCAGATCCCAAGCCATCAAAGGTTATAAGCCCATTCTCAGGGTATGTCCGTGCTACAGTGGTATAGCTACAGCATGCTATAGGTAGCTATCGGTACAGCTGCTGTAGTGTAGACATTCCTACATAGATGGAAGGAGGTTCTCTGTCATTGCAGTAATCCATCTCCCTGAGAGGTGGTAGCTATGTTGATGGAAGAATTCTTCCACCATCCTAGCTGCATCTACAGAGGGGGTTAAGTCAACCTAACTAAGTCACAGGATGCAAAATTTTTCACAGTGCTGAGCGATGTAGGTCGACTTAAGTTATAGGTGTAGACCCCGGGCCTCACTGTTTGTATTGCTTTATTCCTTTCTATGTGTTTAGTGCAATAAAGGAACCTGCAGGCTTCAGTCCCTAACTCTCACCTAAACCAAATTCCCTTTTTAATATGGAATTCTGCTGGCCTATCAGGGAAAGATAGCTTCTTATTACCTTAATTCCTTTGTAAACCTTGTCTAACACAATCACTCTGCATTTCCTCCATGACAATAACTGTGGTGTATTGAGGACTGCATTAGAATGGTAAGCAATCACTTCAGGAGCCTGCTTGCAGGCTAGGGAAGGTCTGTAACAAAGTGTGTGATGGGAATCAGTTTGAAAAGAGTCAGTTTAAAGCAAGAAGGGGTGATTTGTGCCTCCCTGCCTTAGGGTGCAGCCTGTTTTTTCCCTCTCTGGTTTGGGTTCTTGTGTATTATTTTGAATTCTGTGAAATAGAGCAGTGTTATGTTGCAACCTTCCAACAAGATTATTTATGTTTTTATCTAATTTCTCTGTGTATCCTGTAACATAGCGGAGAAGACAAGTGTGCAGAAGATCGGGGGGGAGCCTATAAGAGAGCAAAGATTAAATGGCTGCATATGGACAGTTTACAGTGTAATGAAGGAGAAGATTTTGCAACATATGCTCAGATTCTTGAGCAGTATTTTTATGCACATGCTATTTCCTGACATTGTTTGTGTAAAACCACTTTTGTGACGCTTAAAAGTTTTCCTCAAGAACCTGATGAGCTGGAATATAAGGACATAAAAGAGATTCTAAGAAGCATTTTGAGCCTCTCAGTGTTTTTAATAAAAGGATATAAGTTTCACTTCAGAAACCAGATAGAAGGGGAAAGTATTTCTGAATTTTTGGCAACCCTGAAAAAAACTGTCCACTACTCATTGTTTTGGTAATGTTCTGAAGGAGCTCTCAGATCAGTCTGAATTAAGAGAGGTTGTTGGATGTTGTGTGTCACAAGGAACTGCCACTAGATGAAGACTGCTCTATTTGAATCCACACAAAAAAGTGCACCAAAATTTGAAAATAAATTGGCCTCATCATGCCAGGCTGGAAAAATGGCCTCAGCAGTGGATTAAAGAAACACCACCACCAGTTCAGACCTCTCACAGGAGCCAAATAGAACAGAGGGAACCCTATTTCTGCTGTTTAGTGACACCACACCTGCAGGAGCAGTATTTCCTTAATAAGCTGCAGAGCAAGAAGTGTTTGAAGAAGGGACATGCCAATGGGCACGCCACAGTGCACCAGACCCAAAAGGAAGCCACCAGTGTCTACATGTAGGAGCTACCATCCTAGTTAGGTGCCTGTCAGCTTCGAATGAAAGGATGCCTGAGCTATACCATTTCACAGAACTGTATGTGGTGGGAAAGGACAGACATATTATCCCCTGTATTATGTTAACGTAAAGGTAAATGACGTGATATACAGGAGTGGCCATGTCTGTGATCCCTGGGGGTGGGAGGGTGGTTAGCAAAAAAAAAAAATTCCTGGGTTAAGAGCAAGAGAAACTAATGTGCTTTGATAGCTTTACAATTAGGGGCAGAAAGGAGTGTTAGGCAGCCGCCCTGTCATTGTAGTCTAGATAGATATCTGTTCACCATTAGAGTTAATAGTGAGCGAAGGAAATGCCCCCTCCCAGCCCCTCCATTGATGGGCATAAACTGGCTATACAGATTTAAATTGGATTGGAGTGTGATGCATCACATGCCAGAAAGAGTGAGGGAACTGAAAAATACAAAGCTGTGGGCTCAGGAAGAGGCATAACCGTGAGGCTGGTTGTGACAAGGCCTACGTTTCTGAAGGTTAGACATGTGCCATATGCCCTGTGCAGGAGCCTGTGGAGAAACAAACAGTGAAAAGCCCCCAACATAAACTTCCCAGTTTTTTCTGCCAAGGGCAATGATGGTACAAAATTACAGGGGAGGGATGAAGTGGGGGGAAAAGCATGGTAAAGAAGATATTGGACCTAATGGCACATTTACTCGAGATAATGAAGAGGTACATTGACTAACTGTTACCAGATAAAAACTCAGTATGATTACAGAATGTGGCCCCTGAAGCAAGAAGAGATTGTTTGGGTTTTTGTTGGCTGGAGGAGGAGGAATTGGTGCTGGAAGATGGTGGCCAAGAGAGGAAAAGTGCTCCTGCTGGCACAAGGACAAAGTTTGGATGGCCCTTTCTTTCCCTGACAGGTACCACTGGCCACAGCCTGCAGCAAAATGACAGACCCTGCTGTAAGGTTAAACTTGTAATTTGGTTTTTATGGTTGTGTTTATTAATTAAGGAATTTACAGGGGAGGACTGTGGTGTTTTGAGGACTGTGTTGGAATTGCAAACTATTGCTTTAAGAGCAGGGTGAGGGTGATTCTCTTGTCCTGCCTTACAGTATAAGGGGGCTCTGTAGCAAAGCATGAGAGTGGCTTGGAGTCACTTTGAAAAGAGCTAGCTTAAAACAAGGTGGGGAGAGTTGGGCCTCCCTGCTTTAGGGAGCAGCCTGTTTTCCTTCCTCTCAGTGTTTGGGTTTTTGTGTTGTCGTTCAGGGTTCTACAAAACACTGTTATGCTACAACCTTTCAGCAACAGTATCTGTGTGTTTTAGCTACTTCTCTGTGTGTAGGCTGTGCACATAACAGAAATCAGGCTTGGATTTCTGAGCAAGAAAACTGTCTGCTGCTGTTTGCTCCTACTATATTCAGGGAAACAGGATGTTGGACCACACTGCTTAGAATTCAGAATGATAGCACATAAACTGCAAACCAACCCTAGTATCAATAGCAGTGTGGCTGTGGAAGCACAGCTGGGCGGTGTAGAAACACTCCTGAAATTGAAGGGTACATGCTCAGCTGTGCTGCTGTCCAATCTACCCCAGCTACACTGCTATTTATAGTTGCACTAGCTCTCTTTAAGCTACAGCAAGGATGTATATGTGAGCAGGGGAATCACACCCCTAACTTGTACTGTAGATGTAGCCAGAGAAAGAGAAAACAGGCTGCTTGCCGAGGGCAGGTCTGCACTTAAAATGGTGCAGCTGCACCGCTGTAGTGCTTTAGTGAAGAGAGTTCTTCTGCTGGTGTAGTTAATCCACTTTCCCGAGAGGCAGTAGCTATGTTGGTGAGAGAAGCCCTCTCGCTGACATAATGCTGTCTACAATGGCACTATGTCGCTAACGTAGTTCTACCAAAGTAATTCTGCAGTGTAGACCTGACCTTGCTTTAAGGTGATGCTTTCCAGACTGCCTGTGGGAAGGTTGCCATGCATTGCTAAAGAGCCCCTTAGCCTGTAAACAGGACAAGGGAACCACTCAGCCCTATCCCCCACGCTCCCACTTTTACACTGATCATTTACAATTTGAACACTGTCATCAATATAACCCTGCCAGGCCTGTGCCCCAAAGAAGGTCTCTTTCTTAGCTTCCTCCCAGGGCCACATTCACTGCTTCATTCACTTGCTGGGCCAATCTGCTTCTGACACACACAGACACACTGGCAGCTCCATCACTCAATCCCCTGATTTTTGTAATAAGTCCCAGGGGAACCCCTCTTGTTCTGCCTGAGTTACTTCTTTCTCAGGCCTTCCCATGAAGTCTAATGCCTTGGGAGGTGGCTTGTATTGTTTCAGCTCTCTCTAAACCAAGGGACATTTAATTGTTCCCTCATTTAATGGGGAGGTGGGTGGACGAGAAGACCCCGGAGTGCTGCTCCATCCTTGTCATCTATGATTTTACTGCACTTGGCTAATAACAGTGGAGAATGCTTGCTTCTTCAATGAGACCTATATGGGCATTTTTGTTGTTGTTCCCATGTGGTGCCAGTTGACTAATTTTATGTATCACGAAGTGTGGTAAACGTTGTATTTGTTTTGACTTTCAGGATGTAAATAATCAAGGAAAGAGTCTCTTGGAAGACTGTGTAAAGCAAACTTGCTCAGGAGAGGCAGAATAGTTGTCTGAGGTTTCAAGCAAATAGAAACTCAGAACCAAGGCGAATTCTTTGCATTCGCTTTTAGGTACGATGTGTACAGTTGCACCAGGAAACAAAAACAAGGAAGCACTTTAGCTGCACTGAACTATTAGCAACAGAACAAAACATAAAAAGATGGTTGAAAAGAGAGGAGTATCTTGTGAGTGTTTTCATACAGACTCACTCTGGCATGCAGAAAATGTGACTGTAGTAGGTGTACTCAAAAACTGGCGCAGTTCTCAGGAAAAATGTTTGTCCGTGCAGGAAAACAGCAAGAGAAGGCTCAGTGTCATGGTTCATTGTATATTTGTAAATACTGACATTAACTAAGCCCCTTGTGGTAAATCTGTCTTAAAAATAGATGTTAATTAGTGCTAATTAAATGTACTAGGACTGACCACTTTGAAGACATCTACAATTGTACAGTTTAGGTATGAGAAGAATGACCATTAATTTTCTGAAGACCTACTAAATACAGCCAGACATTTACACCTTACCTATTACTGGCTTAAAAAAGCCCAAACAGGTGATAGAGAGACAAATTATCTGACCTAGTCTTCCTGAAAAGGAGTATAGGCATCTCCTCAGTCACTGAAAATCCTTACCTGTATACTGAATTAATAATACTTTTGATGTTTTTCAAGGGTGTACAGGTGGGGTCCTTGTCACCATTCTGTTTGTGATGCCTGTGACACAGAAATGGGAAACTATTGTCTTGAAATTAAGAGAGCCCACATTTTTAAGTCAGTTGTTGGTGCTGGTAAAGGCAACATGGTGCTGGTGCCATTTTTTTTTAACACATTAGCATTTTGTAACTGATGTGGGGGACCTTGTATATTATTGTAATTCTGCACAAATCCAGAGCTAGGAGAGGCTGGAAATCATGACTTTTGCACGTTTGATAAGGTACACTTTCTGGTGTTGGAGGCTAGGCTTGTTTCAGTTTATTTAATTTCTTGGGAATCTACCGTAGTAGGAACTCATTTGTACATAATACTGCTAGTAATATCTTGTCATGAAAAAGTCAGAGGTTCCGTGCCTGGCACGTATATAATAGTGTAACATCAGAACCAGGTTTAACCCAACATACCACTTTCCTGAAAGGCTTTTTGAACCCTGTTAATATTTAAATGAAAAACACACTCTGAGGATTGCCCCATATGCATCAGCACACACAGAGGAAAGTTTTCTGACATGCAGGGCTGCCAGAGTGAATATGGGAAGCCAAAGTAAATTATAACCTGGTAGAGGAAAACATTAATGGAAACCTAGAATTGGGTTTAAAGTCGAAACCTTAAAAAAAGCCACGAATAAAATTGGTATATTACCCTAACTGAGGAATTAAAACCCAATTTTTTAATTTTAGATTTTTCTGTCTGCCAGCTAATTTTCAATGCACAGATGACACCAAAACCCCTCTCTCATTCTTCTTAAAACAAGCCCAGCTGAGGAGTCACGTTGCCTTTTTTCTGTCTGCTATCACTGTAGACTGTTTTAAAAAATGCAGGCCAATCTTAGTTTTGGAGCCATGGGTGAATCACCCCATATGGGTTCCCATGCAGTTTCTTCCTCACCTCTTCCCAAGATCCCACCACCTCTGTATACCCGTGGATGCTTCCCTAGCTCAATTACCTTCTGTCCGCAGTCAGTTCATGGTGGTGGTCTCCCATCACAGCTATGGTGAGCCAAGCCTCTAGTGGCCTATATTCCAGACATGGGAAGTCAAGATGGTGAGCTGTAGCTCAGCTTTCGAAGAGGAGAGCAGGGGAGGGAGGGTTAGGAGTTTGTCAGTCTCTGCTCCGACGTGAAACTAGTATGGGACTGCGGCTGATGTGAGTAAGTGGCTTAGGGCCATAAATGTGGAAGGCTGCCCCCTGCACATGGGTAGTCTTGGTCACTTTAAAACTCTCTGTATGAAGAATGTTAACTTCAGAAATGTGAATGACTCTGTGTGTGTGTGTGTGTAGTTGCATTACTGACAATTAGGCTTTGTTCCAAGATAATGAGTAGGGCAGTCAGCAGGATTCAAGCAGGTTTTTTGAGCTCTGGGACCAGGCCTCAACAAGTGTAAGGGAAAGAAAAACACTGCAAAATCTGGTTTGCGTTTTCGTTTCATTTTAATTTCTTAAGGTGCCTATTCTACTTCTGCTTTCAACTGTGTAGCTCATCAATTAATATGAAGCATCCAACACTGTTCGGTCTTCAGTTACTCAGCGCACAGTGTATTTACTCCTCTTCATGAACCTGAAATGTGATTTTTGTGAGAAAGACAGTATAATTCAATTGAGAATTTGCTCTTTAAGAAATGATGTAAATGTTTTCATTCTTAAGTATCAGACAAAAGCTTCTATTCCCTTTTACCTATTGTATTAACAAATTCTCACTGGCATAAACATAAACTGGCTTCGCTTTCTTGAAGTCAGTGGTGCTATTACTGATTTTCACCAGCTGAGAATACGGCTCAGTTTCTTGTCCTGATACTGTGTGTATGGTATTAACAGCTTATGAGTTTCATGCAACACTGTTAGGAGGTACACCACAGTTCTGTGGTAATATAGCCCATTCTATTGAAACTGTTCTCGCTAAGGGCTTGTCTATATGAACACTTAGTTTGCAGCAAGCCGGGCTGTATATGTATCCATCACTACCTTCCTGGGCACTAAGTGTTTGTGTGGACCCTGCTGCTGTGCACTGAAAGGTCCCTAGTGCTTTTTGATCTTTCCTGCTGTGAAATGGGAGTAGGTCAAAGTGCACTAGGGAACTTTAGTGCAGGTAGGGGCACCAGTCATTTCAACCATGTCACTCCCCTCTTAGAATCCCTCTACTGCTACTGCATATAACTCAAGCTTAGCAGCTTCAGTGTTCCACATAACGCTGCCCTGTCCTACTTATCTGAGCTTGTCTTGTTGCACGGTGCCCTGCTGTTCTACGAAGGTTCTTATGTTGCATGGCATTCATCACAGGTGCTCAGATGCTACAATCAGTAGTTCAGTAAGCAAGTGACTACTGGCTGTCACATGTTTCTCTCATCCTCTCCTCAGGGAGAGAAGCATGTGCAAGTGGAAGCATCCACTGCCTCTCTTCTGCTGGTTTTCCCACCCTCAGCCACCCATCTGTCAACTTCTCATATGAGCACCACCATGCCTTTTTCCACATTGCCTCGCTGCATGGCACAGACTTTCTGAGCTTATCTGTAAGGCCTTTACCCTCTCAGCATTTAAGTTCCGCTTGAAGATCCACATTTGCCATGTGCCTTACAGTGAATTAGCTCACAAGGAAAACTGTGTACCCCATTCTCCCAAACCTCTATTTTAGACTGAGCTGCTTAAGGCAGGAACAAGGTACTTGTCTGTCAGTGGCTGATGAATGCAAACAATGGATGCTGCTATTAATAATTAAATTAAAATGTATTTGAGTTGTATTAAAAGAAGTTAGGTGTAAAAGTGTAAATTATAATAATTTGTAAGATTAAATGAAATACAAGATGGAATTTAATAAATCTATGCAACAGCTTGGCTTTGTGTGTAACATGAATTCATGGGACTGGAAGAACTTGGACATTCACCAGAAAAATGCACTTTCAGAAACTAGCAAGGGAATAAAAAAACCCCAAAGTTCAATTTTTTAAAAAAAGCTACACAACATTGAGGGAGCCACATTTTCACCCATAGTTTCAGCACCAGCACAGGGCCTAAAGGTATAGAAGGCCAGATCCTTAGCTGGCATAAGGCAGTGTGGCTTCATCATCGAGAAAGGTGTATCAATTTACACCACTGGAGGACCTAGCCCCATATGATTTATTCTGGTGTGGGCAGGCAAAGGAAATTGGAAAAATCTTGCCACACAATGGATATCATAACAGAAAGGAGAGGGTGATTGGATAAAGTCTCCTTTTTAAGTTCTGGGGAGAGAGAGAGAGAGAGGTTTTCTTTGTGCCATCATGGCTGGGGTTGGTCACCCGACACATGCATTTCTAAAATCTTGAGCCTCGGAGTTTAGATTATGCCTCTAAGTCAAGTGGACAAAGATCATTCCAACTCCTTGTTCAATGCCTCATATGTAGATGAGGAGCATACTTGCACCTGTTACCATTTGGGCAATCAAAGGCTCTCTCACTCTTTCAACTGCAGGTCACACCACATCCCCAAAGGTAAGAAATTTGGAACCTTTATTCAACAGCTTGGTGGTAAGTTCCCTTTACTCCAAATGCAAACCCACATACAAATATTAATAAAATATGAATGACTTAGAGTGCCTATACAGCCAATCACTAACACCCCAAACTGCAAAAGCTATCACCCTGCACTGAAAGCGCAGTTTCAAGATGAAGGTGAAATTGTGTGTAACCAAAAAATCTGCCAGTGCCATAATCCTCAGGCTGCACTGTGTTGTGGAAGAGGCCCTATAGGACAAGTAGAAATCCATGTTACATTGCAAGAGACGATGCTTTTGAATACCCACTATCAAAGAATAATATTTGATTATGTATTGGCAAAAACCCTCTTCGGATTACAGCTGCTCAAGTAACAAAGTTTGTATTGGGATATATTAAGGACATGTTTCTTTGGCAGGTTATAAGGTTCAGGTCACTCTCCCAAAGTTTTTCTGTAATGTAAAAAAATAGAAGGCTGCAATGAAAACTCACATTTCAATCTGGTTCAGATTTATTATATGGAATAATTTTCCTATCTCGTATAGTACCGATGTAGAGCTGTGCTGATCAGTTCTCCTTCCTCTGCGTGTATGTGTGCACATGTGTCAGTGTGCAGAGACTCACTTATTCTGCAGAATAACACCATACCTTTTTTATCCCAATATCTCTTGTCTTGGTCCTCAGTTTATTAACTTGAGATTCAGCTATTTCAGCCCGTTCTTCAGCATCATCCAGCTCATGTTGCTGCTTCCTGTACTTTGCAAGATACTGATTGGATTGTGCTTCCTGGTAAGACAAAGGATTAGACAAATTTTTCCCTTGTAGGTTTGAAAACGGTGATCTTCAGTACCAGGCAAGGTTCAAGTGTGTGAGACTAAGCGGCAAATATCCGTGGGGCTTAACCAAACTTTGCAATGCAAACATTTAGTCAAATGCTTTGCTGGTTCCACCAGTACTCCCCATTTTAAGGGAAACTTTCAGGATGGGGAAAAAACCCTTCTAACGTGGAACTACGTTATAGTCATTTTTCAGTAATCACCGACTTAGCGGGTTAACAGAATGTCATGAAAAGTTTCACTCTGGTTGATCCAAACCCCTTGCCCAGGATACACAGAAAGACAGCTCCTGAAAACTATATCCATACACAACACCAAGTGCAAGCTGCTTAAGATGGAACGGGTAGGGAGTGTACAGTGTAAATCAGTACTACATAGATCTTCAGCTAAGCTGAATATATTTAATTAAACTGCTAAATGATTTTTAGTATATGAAGGCCCTGAGACCTAGATCCTCAAAGGTATTTAGGTACCTAGATCTCATTGGTTTCAATGGGAGGTGCCTAAATGTCTCTGAGGATGTGGGCT
The DNA here is from genome assembly GCF_965152275.1 of Natator depressus. Lineage (NCBI taxonomy): Eukaryota > Metazoa > Chordata > Testudines > Cheloniidae > Natator > Natator depressus. The sequence continues at coordinate 190,782,176 of NC_134234.1, read as the reverse complement.
CAAATGACCAAGGATGCAATTGTCAGTGAGGGCATGACTTGATTAAATTTAAAAAAAAAAATTCCATGTCACAACTGTTCCTGTCACTTACAGCTTCCTCAGCTTGATGCTTATAGCTTTTCACTTTTAATTGCAGCTTATCGATCAGCTCCTGCATCCTGGTCAGATTCTTCTTATCTTCCTCTGCCTACATCAAGCAAACAGGAAAAAATGCTTTAATGGTATGTATAGGCAGAAGGTATGAGTATGTCACAAACTGAGTAAGTTTTGTGAGGCAATTATTTCTATCACATTGGAAATTTAGGACTTTGCAGCAAAACAGTTCAACTAGTATCACTATGTATAGAGATAAGAAAAATATTCTAGTGGACTGACCAAGGGTATGTATTTGTTTCAACGGTAAAAGCAACACTGAGCAGTGGAAAGAACTCTCAGGAAATATATTTAGAAAGTTTCAAGCATAGTGATACAGACTCCCTAACGGATAATGCAGAGATGATGAAGGGCATTTCTACTCTATAGAGTAAAAATGGTACCCCAGTGCATATCTTCTCCCTGTGCGTGCGGAAGCTTATCTTTTTATTCCAGTGACAAAAGTAAATTTAATCTATTTTATTCTGGTTAGTAGGGTCAACACCTGAGTGAGAGAGCTGGAGTCTCCTTCTCATGCATCAAGAAAAATGATACCTACGGATGCTCCTTGGCAGGTTTAAATAGCACCATGTTAAAAATGCCAAAGCTCCAACTACACTAGATTAACAATTATTTAGGTTAATTGAGGGTATCATTGGAAAGTGTTTTTCTAAAATTCACTAGCATAGACAAAGCTTTTGGCAGTGCTCATTTCCACTGGGAGAAGGATGCAGCTCAACACTGTATTTGAAAGAAAACATTTCCTCCAGGGACCCACAGTTTAGTATAATACTTAGAAGGACTGGGGTTTTTGCTACAGTACCTGATAAGTCAGCTCCTTTATGCGTCTCTCATATTTGCGGACTCCTTTCTGGGCTTCTGTATTGCGACGGAGTTCATTCTCTAGATCATTTTCCAGCTCACGTACCTGCAAGAGAAGAAACACTATGTAATTCCACATGTTTAAACATCAAATAGTTTAATTTACAGTTTAAGTGACGTTCATCTTTGCAGGACCCTTTGTCACATATCTCCAAGTATGTGCTTCAGCAGTAGACCAAAATTTCCATGTAGATGTTGGTTTTCTACCCAGTTTATTACGCATTTTTATTACATAATGTTTATATTGCACTAGCGGTTCCAATCAGGACTGTAATCCCAACATACTAGAAACTGTACAAACATACAAATACTCCAAAGAGGTCACAAGCTAAGCTGGAAGCATAGAGGCTTTTGCCATTTTCAGACTTTATGCCTTATTTTAAGCATGGACTTCATCATTTACTTGGTATTGGCTACAACACCCACATTGCTATGCCAACCAAGTCAGGTGATAAAGGGGAAAGATGGGTCCATGTGGACCTCACACCTGGCCTAGGTGTAACTCTTAAAAGAGTTTACGCTTAATATAATCTCTAAAGAGTTCTTTCTACTTTATAGATGGTCCCTAAGCCAAGGTCAGAAGTGACTGTGTCCAGAGCAACCATATTGTCTGAGTTTTATGAAGTATCTGGAAGCAGGCGTCTTCCATCTTCTTCTTCAGCAGGCCTATAAACAGGACAGAAAACCTACCCTGGACTCCAGCTTTTGGATCTGCTTCTTGCCACCTTTCAGTGCTATTTGCTCTGCTTCATCCAGTCTTTTCTGTAGATCTTTAATAGTCTGTTCCATGTTCTTTTTCATTCTCTCCAAGTGGGCACTAGTATCTTGCTCCTTTTTAAGCTCCTCAGCCATCATTGCTGCCTAAAATACAGATAAAACATCACAGTGAGGTCTGATGGACTGTGGAAGAGGCTCGTAAGAGAAGTGAGGGAAGCCCCACTGCTTGTATCATTTACACTAGACTGAACAAAGTACCAGAGAGTACTCTGTAGAGAGTTGTCCTTCACAAGCAGATTTGATGGACAGACAATGTGACCTTGTCATAAATATAAAGGGAAGGGTAGCCACCTCTCTGTATACAGAACTATAAAATCCCTCCTGGCCAGAGGCAAAACCCTTTCACCTGTAAAGGGTTAAGAAGCTAAGATAACCTCGCTGGCACCTGACCAAAATGACCAGTGAGGAGACAAGATACTTTCAAAGCTGGGGTGGGGGCGTGTCGGGGGGGACAAAGGGTCTGTCTGTGTGATGCTTTTGCTGGGACCAGGTCAGGAATGCTCTTCAGAACTTCTGTTAAGTTAGTAAGCAATCTAGCTAGAAATGTGTTAGATTTTCTTTTGTTTAATGGCTGGTAAAATAGCTGTGCTAAATGGGATGTATATTCCTGTTTTTGTGTCTTTTTGTAACTTAAGGTTTTGCCTAGAGGGATTCTTTATGTTTTGAATCTGATTACCCTGTAAGGTATTTACCATCCTGATTTTACAGAGGTGATTTTTACTTTTTCTTTAATTAAAATTCTTCTAAGATCCTGATTGCTTTTTCATTGTCCTTAAGATCCAAGGGTTTGGGTCTGTGTTCACCGATGCAAATTGGTGAGGATTGTTATCAAGCCTTCCCCAGGAAAGGGGGTGTAGGGCTTGGGGGGATATTTTGGGGGGAAGACGTCTCAAAGTGGACTCTTTCCCTGTTCTTTGTTTAACACGCTTGGTGGTGGCAGCATAGGGTTCAAGGACAAGGCAAAGTTTGTACCTTGAGGAAGTTTTTAACCTAAGCTGGTAAGAATAAGCTTAGGGAGCCTTTCATGCAGGTCCCCACATCTGTACCCTAGAGTTCAGAGTGGAAGGAACCTTGACAGACCTAATAGGTCTTTTTCATTTCTCTCTTCTAATTCTGTGATTTAAGATCTAGCTTCCTACTTCAATACCTGTATGTGGCTTTCCTGTTGAGTAAAACTGTGCCATTTGTTACACACATTTTATACAGGCTGTACTAAAAATGGTCTAGATGCAATGCTTGTGAAAGTTGCTGGGCTAACAGGCCTGAAAGACCAATTCTCTATTTATCCATCGAATAGGTAGAGTCTGGGCAGTGTTAGGGAAGCTTCCCCAGTCTGTGCCGGCAGTGACTGTGAGGCACCACATCTAGGGACGAAGAGTTCAGAGGCCATGCCCTATTGTGTCGGGTCTTTCTACTGACATTGCTAACAGCGGTGCAATGAGTCTATTTCTGAACAGACAGATATGATAACACCAAGGTCCAGCTACATATTTTGGATAGGTCACTGAACAGCCATCAGAAGATAATTACTGGGCTGGAGTTGAACTGGTGACATCTCCCACCTCTTAAGGAGATAGCCCAGCTGAAGAACAGTTGGGAAAAAAATAGAGGAGGAACTTCCTCCAGGAATTCTGGGTGTACAACGCATGGGGATTCAACACTGTGAAACCTGGGTCCCTGAATTTCACATTGTTTGCTGATATAACCCTTCTGGCAACATTGATTTCTCCAGTTCTGCTGGAGCTGAAACAACACTAGCTTGACTCCTTTGCTCTCCAAGAGAGGTCTTCGATCTCTCTTCTCTTGACCATAGTCTTGTGCTGAGAGTAGTGTCATGTGGATCCCACATCTCTGGCCGGCATCTGACTTTAAAATTACTCTTTTGGGAATCTGGAGTGTCCCCCCTCCAATCAGACCCTTTCTTGTGATCTACGCAGCTGCCAGGTGGAACTTGGAGGGTGGGCTCCCAACTGTCTCAGCTTGTCCAGATGCAAAGTTCTATTTGGAGGTGACATGATCCAACCCAGAGTTTCAGGATCAGCAGATGTGCCCCTTCTTGGAGAAGAGAAATTGACTGAGGAGAAAATGTTTCTCTTTTCCTCCCTCCAACCTTTTCTGCACCAGGGCAGCATTAACCCCTTTCAGCCAGCTCTGGAGCCCACTGAATAAACCGTACCCCCTCCCCCCTGCCCCATAGCCACAGAAATGGAAATTCAGGGGGCACGAAGTGTTGTCAGAATATGGTGCTACACCTGCAAAAAGGGAACAAGCAGCCAATCTACTTACATCGGTGACAGCTTTCTTGGCTTTTTCTTCAGCATTCCTGCACTCCTGTATAGCCTCCTCTACTTCATTCTGCATCTGAGAGATGTCAGTCTCCAGCTTCTTCTTCTGATTGATAAGGCTTGTGTTCTTTTTGAAGGAGAAAGGAGGGGAAAGATTATTAGGGACATAGGTTTGTTGTAGGACTTCAACAATTTATCTATGACCACATGTCTATTTTTGCAGCTCCCTAGACTTCACAGGATACAGTATCTATTAACATGGTACGGGCCTGACTTTATTTTTTAGACCATCTTTAGATTGTGTGTATTTTATGTTTTTTAAAGAAGTTCCCAGAGCTCTGAATATCCATATTTAACAAACAAAATGGAACTAAACAAAAAAAATTCAGCCAAACACTGAAGTAGGGGACTGGTGCAGTGTTTTCAGCTCTGGTCAATGAAGGTCCCATATTCAGTTATTCTAAAAGGTGATTAAAGTGGAAATCCAATATTGTGGCTGCAGTTCAGGAGGTAGCACATAATGTGTTAGCAGCACAAGTTTTGCTAATGCATGACAAGCTTTCATAGCCTGCTGGTATTTAATTATTTAGAGATGGGCTCATAGGGGTTTGGAGTGGACGTCCTAGTCTGTGAAGACACAGCCTCCTAGAACCTGCTAAGAATTCAGTCTCCACTTAAGGAGGTAGCAAGCAACAAGGGCAAATCACTTATTTTATCTGCTCTCCCCATCCCAGCCCTCATCAGCCTACCATTTGATGGCCCTATATTGATGAAGACCTTTGATGTGGTATGGAGCCACTTGCTGCCAGTTAAAATGTACTGTCTTGCTCAATGTAGCTATACATAATGAATGGACTTTGCACGTTTTACTGAAGGCTTCTCTAAGCAGCTTGCATAAAAAGGTCACACATACCACTTCCCCTGCCCCCCCCCCCCATCAAAATAGCGTCCGTACAATCCACAAACCCGACTGGGTTTTAACATTGCGGCGTGTAAACACTAGTAGTAAGATAGTCTGAAATTCTATGACACCCTGTGAAGAAGGTAAAGACCCAATTATCATCTGACTTCCGTCTTTACCCTTTCTAGGAAGTGTTTATTATAGCAGGCTAGATCACTTCTGCACTGCTATCATGATGGGAATGAAGTATAATATGGAGAGAGAGAGAGAGAGACTGACTGACTCATTTTCTTTAGTGGAATGAATGAAACTTCTCTGACAAATGACGGTCGGTGGTTATGGCATTCATATCCTTCTGGGCATGTGCAATCTTTAGGTTTCTCCAATAGCCACTACTGCTGCTTGTTGAGACTAATGTACACAGCGCTTAGGAAACCGCTCCCCTCCCACCCCTTGAAATCCAACCTGGGTGTGGAGAAGGTTCACACGTTCGGTGGCTTCCAGTAGCTCTTGCTCCGCCAGCTTACGCCCACGTTCAGTCTGGTCTAGCACGGCCCTCAGCTCATCAAGCTCTGATTGGAGAAGATTGTTCCGCCTGTCAGTGACCGCCAGCTGCTCCTTCAGGTCTTCATTCAGGTGTGCTGAATCATCCATCTGCACTTGCAGGTCCTGGAGCAGAAACAGCAGCATTCTCACACACTAGCGTGACAGGACTTGAGCTTAGGGTGACCAGATGTCCCAATTTTATAGGGCCAGTCCCAATATTCGGGGCTTTTTCTTATATAGGCTTCTGTTACGCCCCACCCCCGTCCTGATTTTTCACACTTGCTATCTGGTTACCCTACTTGAGCTCAAGTCTTTGCTGTTCAATGCCAAAGCCTCTGAAAATCTGTCTGAACAATGCGGAATGGAGTCTTATCCAGGAGGTCTCGAAGCTGTTTTAGCTCCTGCTTAGAAAAGTACTGCAAAGACTTCCTCCCTCCATGTTGTGAGAAATAGCACGTTTAATTCACCCCGGCCTGCTGGGTTGGGGGCATGAACTGAATCTTCCACGTCAGTGGTGGTTTCAAGTGGGGGTATTTTGTGGATTCATCCTCTGGGGAGTGCAGGTGAGGGATTAAGGAGTCTCCAGGAAATCTGACTTTAAGCCCTGACATCAGTTTAATAGGAAACTTTGGCAGAGGCTGCTGGAGAATTAAGTTAAATGAAGCTACACAGATAATCTGGCCATTCTGACTCCCTGTCAAATGGCTCCTCCTTTCAAGGACCTATCACCTGGGGACAGGAAGTCCCTTGTACTGCTGCTTTTCCCCCTCACAAAGGGCTGTCTACTCATCAGGGCCCTGTGACCCTAGGGAAGAATCTGATTAAATTTTTATCAAGCTCTTTGAAGATGTTATAGGCTAAGAAGTACTTTGTAGCAGACACACACCCAGGACTGGCCATGCACTGCATGGCACGCTAACTGCACCTAGTCTTTTGGAACAGAGTCTCAGTTTGTACTAATAATAATTGCTATAAAAGCACTTGCTCTGTGTGTGTGTGTGTTTTCTGTTTGAATTGCTACATATTAATAAAACCCAGCCCTTGCTCGTGGTTAGGTAGTTCTGAGTAGCAGCTCTATGGGGTACCTTTATTTGTGCCTGCAGGATACGTGTAGTCTTTGTTGCCTCTGAGGCATGCCTGTTAGCATGGCTGAGCTGGATTTCCATCTCGTTGAGGTCCCCTTCCATCTTCTTCTTCAGCCGGATGGCCTCATTTCTGCTCTTGGCTTCAGAATCAAGGGTGGACTGCAGCGAGTCTATGGTACGCTGCTGGTTTCTCCTAATTTTGGAGTAATATTCAGAAGACATTATATGGGTAAGGAAATCTTTCCCCTCCCTCCCCAGAAGTTTTAATTACCTCCAGTAACATTTTAATTCCTGAAAGAGTTGCATTTTCAGGAATGAAATCATATATGGATGAGTATATACAGCAGTAGTACATAATGACCCATTGTGATCACTAGATCGGTCTGCTCCCCTCAAAAAGCTCCTGATCATAGTCAGAGTTTAAGGCCAGAAGAGACCACCAGATCCTCTAGTCTGTCCTCCTCTATATCACAGGCCACCTATACCAATCAGCACCCACACACTAAACCCAACATCCAAAATTAGACCAAAGTATTACAGCCCAGAGGAGGCTAGACTATTATGTGCCACATAGCAAGCCACATCATTCCCCTCTTCTTCCTCCCTAAATGTCCAAATAGCACCTTTGAGGCTATTACACTGGGGAGGGTCACAAATTCTTTCTTCTGGGTTTGAATGCAACAAACAATACTTAATTCTTGGCACTACTTCAGTGCTTTACATCTGAAGCTCTAGATGAATTTTGTACCATTTTGTACAGGCATTAACCATCAATCAATACTCACACCTCTGAGAGTTAGGCAAGTATTCCTATTTCATATATGGGGAAACAGACACTGAGAGGTATGTAGTTTGTCCCTTGCAATACAGTGAGTCATTAGAACTCAGGAATTCCTGATTCTGAGCCATATACTTTGAGGTTTTGGCAGGTTCTTCATTATCCCCTCTCTCTACCAGGAAATGATTCAAGGAATTGTAAGTGTCTGATATTTGCTGAACTTTTTAAAGGGCTTCTGGCAGTGACTATTATTGACCCATAATTGGTCTGTTTCCTGTCCTTTGTTATACAAAATAAGTGCTGAGATTCATATCACTCACAACAACCCCAGAGTTCTCAGGAACAGCCCAGCATGTCTGGGAATTGTTCCAAGTCTCACATAATCAAAACACCAAACCATTATTCAGACATATCAGGGATGGAAAGCACCTGTCAGAGACCTCGGAGACATTGCAGGACTGTTCCCTATAGCACATTTTCTAGAATTTTGCCCAATTTACTTCTAAAGGAGAGGTTTCAAAGTAGCAGCCGTGTTAGTCTGTATTTGCAAAAAAAAAAAAAAAAAGGAGTACTTGTGGCACTTCAGAGACTAACAAATTTATTTGAGCATAAGCTTTCGTGAGCTTCATGCATCCGATGAAGTGAGCTGTAGCTCACGAAAGCTTATGCTCAAATAAATTTGTTAGTCTCTGAGGTGCCACAAGTACTCCTTTTCTTTTTTCTAAAGGAGAGTAATTCCTCAGCCTAATAGGGCTCACTCAAAGGGGAAAAAAATAACCCAAGGAACAAGAAAACCCTTGCTTTCATCTCCTTGCTTCCTATTACATCCCCCTCAATTCTCAGATAATCCCTTGTCCCCCTTGATAAATCTTCCCCGTTCTGTCTCTGCTTAGCCAAACTGCACACCTTTGCTGGTAGCTCTTCATCTGCCCTCAAAAGTCAATTCAGCATTTTTAGTGCTTTTTGTATAAACTCACGACACGTGGATCTACGTGTTGCTGGCAGCGGGCTGCCCAGAACTAAAGGTAGTGTTGCAGGTGTGGGCATCATGGGGACATAAAAAGCACAGGCTACAGTAAGGGAGAGTGGGATGAGTGCAGCTCCCCTCCCCCCCCTTCCGCTAACAGCAGAGGGAGAACTCCCCGTCCAGTGCTCCTCTCTGGCGGCTTTGTCTAGAGCTCTGGCTCCTGTCTCAATCTCTTTTAACCACTGACAGAGGAACTGTCACCTGCCTACTCTGCAGTGTGATGCCTCTGTGTGACCTGTCCAAAAATCACTCTCTAATGTCCATATCACACTGCTGACTCAGTCACGCCCACACTTCTAAGGTTTCTTCCACTAGTACTGCTTTCCAGGCTTCTCCTGCCCACTGAATATGTATTGCTGATGATAGCTCTTCTATAGCGCTTTTCCTCAGTAGATCTCAGAGCACGTCACAAAGGGCAATGTCATTACCCCCATTTTGCTCATAGGGAGACTGAGACTTACAAAGGTGAAGCAGTCCGATGGCAGATCTGGATACAGACCCCAGATCTTCTGAGTCCCACTGTGGTGCACTATCCACTAGGCCACCCTGCCTAGTAGTAGCTTCTTTTTACTGCACACCACATCATTTCTGTTTTCATTTACTAGCTATGTTCCTTGATTTAGTGCCCTCCGGTTGCTCCCTGCTCCCTTTTTTCCTAGTAGTCCATCCAGCTCACCAACCACATTCAGATCCTTATGTCATTATTTCCCCTCCAAGACAGGGTCCCTGATTCTATTCATTTGTGGGCCGTACTTTTAGGAATGTTCCTCAGAACCCTGTAGTGCTGCTTCCAGGCATGTACCTGGGGAGCCAGCACAAAGCTTTCCAGGGTGCGTTTTGCAACTTTAAGGGCCTGCTGCTTACAATGGAGTAGAACCCCATGGGGAGGGGAGGCTGCGATGGCAGACACTCCACAGGCAGAACAGTAATTCAGTGTAGGCCTATTGGTGAACATGTCCACAGGGATCTTAGTTAGAACTGAACAAAATTTTTTCAACAAAAAATGACCGGTTTTCAAAATCAACCACTTTTTGCGGAAAGCTTATACTTTCTCACAGTTTTTTGGTTTTTAATCAAATGCTGAATTTTCAACTCTTCCCCTCCGCCCCCTGGTTTCTTCCTTCATTCCTCTTTGCTCCCGAATATGACAGAAAGAATGATTTCTAGATGAATTTTTTCCCCCTTTCGCCACTAACTTTTCAGAACTTCTTCAACTTTGGGAAAAGTACAGAATTACAGGAAAAATGAAACTAACTCTAATTTCTAATTTCCCAAAAGGGTGGAGAAGTTTTTGGAAGTTGCAGGGTGGCAAAAGGAAAAACGAAAGCAAAAAGTGGAAAAAAATGGAAAGAAATCTGGATATCAGACACTTTCTGTTGCACTGAGTGGCAAAAAAGAAACAGGGAAAACACTTTAAACCTGTCAGAAAAGCTTTTAAAAAAAACCCCAAATTGTTCCATTTTGAATCCTGCGAAGAGGACACAATTTAGAAGTTTTGAAATGGTTTTTTCCATTTTTCAACCAGCGGTAGTCTCAGTATTGTTGTAGCATCTTCTCAGGTGTGGCACCATAAGCAGCTGCCTCCTGTGGGGCAGTTCTTGGGCGGAGAGTTGTTGCGTCACTAGTCTGTTTCCACACTACAGAGTCTTTGACTTAGTGGCTCTCAAGGTCTGCCTTATACCCCCGCTGAGTTGTGTTATTACCACCACTACACACACAAATGATGGGTTTGTGTCTGTGGGCAGGTGTCACGGAGCTTTACCTTGTGTTAAGTTGCTAGTGAAGATAAGCCTTTGGCCTATCACCAGGCATGCCCTTATATCTAGCAGGAGAAGGTGTCTTCTTTGTTTGGCTAATCTACCTGGTTTTCATATGCTCCCTTACTGCATTCTGAGTCATGATACTGCAGCCAGGATTAATCCCACTATGGAACACCCCTCCCTTTTAGGTAAACGGAAGAAATTGTAAGTATTTTTAGGGATGGCCAAACTGGTTAGAAAAAGTGGACTGCACCCAACTCTGACCCACACATGACCCATTTAACAGAACAACTGTTCAACTGTTGGTTTTGTTTTTAGCTTTGCACATCTCTGTGCTTCCTTTTTTGGCCAGAGATGAAAATACCGAAAGCTTGCAAGAAACTTTATTCCAGCCAGATTTCCAGGATGATCAGAAAAGCTGGCAGAAGCCTTGAAGAAACGTCAGAACTTCTGAGTTTCACCAATTACAAACCATTTTCTCACTGTATAGTACCTAATGTTTTCCATTTCCTCCTCCTTTTCTGCCAGTTTTCTTTCAAACTCTGCTTTAATCTGAGAAATTTCAAGTTGAAAACGAAGGCTTTTGCTTTCTTCATGCTCCAGGGCTCCCTGAAATAAAAGGCACACAACTGAACAAGTCTCTTAGGCCAGAGATCCTTAGACTTTTTCAAAGTATGAATCGCAACATTGAGATTGACCCTGGACACCACCTCCTCATTCCTGACTGTCTCCTCACCCATCACCATCTACCTGTGGCAGCTACAGTTGCTTCTTGAGAAAAGTAACCTGGCTTTCCTAATGTGTTTACCTATCTTTTAATGCAATTTGGCAGCTGGAAACATGAGCAGTCACCTCTTCAGACTACACGTGGTCAGACAGTTTGAGAACTGATGTCTTAGGCCTTGTCTACTCAGTTTTTGTACCAATACAAAAACTGTATACAGATAAGATTTACACAGTAATGGTAAAAGGGCTCCATCCTGCTCCCACTGAAGTGAGTGGCAAAACTCCCAAAGACTTCAGTGGGAGCAGAACTCAGCCACAGGATTGTTTGCAAAACCTCTCTAAATCTGTCTTTCCCCCCCACCTCCCCATCAGCCTTACATCAATAGGTACATGTGTTTGCTGAAATTAACTATCCTCATTCACATGATCATCAATACTATATTCCTTGCCAAATCTTGTTCTAGAAGCATGCATGGCTCCCATTGATGGCAGTGGGATCTGTGTAAGTGAATCTCTACCCTGACACCAAAAGGAAGGGAAGGATGAAAAGTATCAGGTTTTCATGACAAAATATGTAGCTATCAAGATCTTCCCCTTTTCCATTAAAACCTGTAAGGAAACTATCTGGTAACCTCCTATTAAATCCCATGACTTTTGTTTTTGTTTCCCCCCCATAAATTGCGATCAAGAGACTTTACGTAATAGCCTATGGTTAAATACTAAGGCCCCAGACTTGCAAGTCTTACTTAAGCAGAACTCCCATTGAAGTCAGTGGGAGTTCAGACTCATTCTTGACTGAGCCAAAACTTCCTCTGATTTAAACAGGCAGATTAGCTGGGTAAGGATTGGGTACTTGTGAAGAGAGCAGTCACTCATTGATCTACATTTGTCTCAAGAGATTTCATCAATAGAATAATGACATACAAAAGACACAGATAAACAAATTATCCCTTATTTCTGGTCACCATGCACCATCTATATTCATTTTAACAAACACGCCACACTAATAAACCACCAGTGGTAACAGCACACAAAAGTACTGCACATTAAAGCAACAGCCAGCAGCCGAGATTCACAAGAAAAAACCTTATTAAAAAATATTGCACTCCACAACTGATTTTTAAATAAGATACATCATCATTTTGGGGATATAACACAAACTTTCCTTGCACTCATTAGCCTGATCTGCTCGCAGACTTAGAATTCTGGGATGTATTCCACATAATTCATGAAAGTCAGGTGTGTCATTATAACCCCAAGAACAGATGTATTCTCTCTCATGAGATAAATATGTACACTGCACATATAATCACTCTCAGCACCCCAGAGCTCTGGAAAAGGATGCTATTTTCTCCGCTCTGATTTTAACACCTGTCTACATGGCCATGAAATCCCTGCCAAGAATAAAACATCCTGTAACAGACCAAAAAAAGTTACACATATTTAGTGTATTAACATTTTACAGTTATTTGATTAATTTCATTTTTGCAAACATTGTTAAGAGGAGGGCAAAAAAAATATTGACACAAAAAATTCAGCACTTGACTTTAATGAAAAATCCCCCGCCACATGCTATACTAGCCAAGAGACACTGACGCACCAACCTAGCCCCGCAGTGTACCAAAACCTCAAGAAATCTACAAGCTGACCTTTTAAATGAATAACCAGGAGCTGATTTCCACCTGGCCTGTAATGAATTTTGTAGTGCTGGTTCACTCTCAGAAATTGAGGTGGGTCCTCCATGTATGTATGCATGCCTGTCACTGCAGAAAATTACTGTGATTTTTACCAGACTCCTTTGGGATTTAAAGATTTTCTGAATGGCCTCTTTTAATTTGGGTTTATGAGACTGCTACTCTTGCTTAGCAGACTATCATTGTAGAAAGAAAGCAGGGCACTAATGTCAGTGCAATCCATAGCAAGACATTATTTAGAATAAAACTTCATAAAGTTTATAGCTTTTAATGCTCAAAGAGGAAGATGAGAGTTACGAATTTGCTGATGAATACAAGATATTTGGCATACTCAGTAAGGTGTTAAATTGGATGAGCAAAACCACCACCCCTGGCAGCTTGCATTTTAAAAAGTGACTGGGAATTTGGATGCTCCACGTTGAGCTGCTTTGAAGAGGCCTGATTTTCAGAGGAAGGGTTTCTTGCAGTTTCTGAAAATCAGGTCACTATAGAGGTGTCTCAGTTTGGACACCCAAAAATTGAAGCTGCCAAAATCATGTTACTTTTGAAAATTTAGGCCAGCAAGATTGGTGTGTAAATACAGAGGAGCAGAGAAAGATCTCCTAATAATAAGCAGTAAATTTTTGCTGTGTGACTGAGAAAGTGATGCAGCAACAGACAAACCTCCTTCCCTCCCTTCCTTCCTCTTACCTCAGCTTCTTCCAGGGCTAACTGAACTTCTGACTTTTCTTGTTCAACCTGTTTCTTGATTTTTTCTATCTCATGAAGGCTCTTGTTTCCTTCACTAATCTGATCAGTCAGATCAGAAATTTCCTCTGAAATGACAAGAAGAAGAATTTAGTATCAGAAAGTCCCAGAAACATAGTACTGTACATACAAGTGTAACATTATGATTTTACCACCTGGCACAGAGAGTGATTACAAAAATCACCTTCCAAATAACTTGCTAACGGTTTGTCTATACACAGAAGTTGCACTGATTTCACTTAAATCTGTTTAATTAAAGCAGTGCATCTTTTGTGTGGGGACTCTCCACAACCAGTTTTAAACTGGTTGTAGCAGTTTAGCAAACTTGCTAGTTTCTGGAAGGGCTCTATGGTGGCAGATGACAGAACAAGGAGCAATGGTCTCAAGTTGCAGTGGGAGAGGTCTAGGTTGGATATTAGGAAACACTGTTTCACTAGGAGAGTGGTGAAGCACTGGAATAGGTTACCTAGGGAGGTGGTGGAATCTCCATCCTTAGGGGTTTTTAAGGCCCTGCTTGATGAAGCCCTGGCTGGGATGATTTAGTTGGTGTTGGTCCTGCTTTGAGCAGGGGGTTGGACTAGACGACCTCCTGAGGCCTCTTCCAACCCTAATCTTCTATGATTCTGTCCACCAAACTTCAAATGTCCCATGCAGCAGTCCATCTACATTCCTCACTCCTATTCTAAGTAGCACCTCTAAACAATGACAGAGTATGTTAACTCTCCACCTCCACTCAATACTTGTGCTCACTCAAGTGACTGCCAAGAAGGACAACAGTGATGATTGGGTTTATTTTGTGATGTGAACTCCTCTGGGCCTGTATGAAGAACTGGTTGGATTTCCTGTGAGTAACAAACACCCGAGAGTTCCTTTATGATTCCATGATCTTTTGAAATAGGACCTACTATTTTAAGACTTGAACTCTGGTCATAAGAGTCAGATGGATGGTACAGCTCAAAACAAAATTCTAGACAACAAGCCAATAAAGTTGAAGAACTTAGTACAGTTCCATTAAAATTTTTCTAATTACATGGGACTGGATATTTCAAAATATTTGCTAAGGGATTGTGGCCAAAAATCTATCACAAAATGGCTGTTCAGAGGCCTCAGTGAAACTATTTGTCTCTCATACACTAGTGGAGAAGTGTTCCATGTTACAAAAAGCACCATAACTGGTACCAGTTAGGTCCTTTGTCGGCAGGCTCAGCAGTTGGCCAGTGATAGAAAGGGTTTGATTTCTTCTTTATCCCATGAAGATAGACCCTGCTACAGGGTACTATTGGGGTACTTTGGCAGGTTAGTGTAGAAAAGCATGCACTAACTGCCTGTATGTTGCTCCTGTTCCTGTGGATAAATGCTGTTAATTCAGCATCTTTCATCAGCACCAAATTCGTTTAAAAACTGGATGTAGAGAAGGAAAATAGAACAGATTTCAGTGACAGAGGGAACATCCACTGCTCCAGTGCAGTAGTGAGACTAATTTTATCCCACTTCTACAGGGGCACCACATCTCAAGACAACCAGGTTCTCTCTTAACTACTGCTGAGCCTGTTATGCATGGCCTACCTTGGAGGTTCTTGTTTTCCCTTTTCACTGTCTCCAGATTGTCCAGAGTTTCTTCGTAGGCATTCTTCAGTTTAAACAGCTCTGTGCTCAGGCTACGGGCTTCCTTCTGGGAAGCTTCAAGCTCTGCTTGCGTCTCCTCGTACTTCTGCTTCCAGTCACTGATGAGCTTGTCAAAATTGCGCTGCTTCTTGTCCAGGGCTGCCGCTGCCGAGTTAGCCCTTTCTAAGTCAATCATGATGTCCTCCAGCTCGTTCTGCAGCCTGTGCTTTGTCTTCTCCAGGGAAGAGCACTTGGCATTGGCTGCCTCAATTGCTTCCTCAGCTTCCTGTAGGCGAGCCGCTAGCTTTTTTCTAACATGGGGAAAAATGGGGCAGAGCAGTAAGACAACCATGAACAGGCCTGATTAGGCCTCAGCTGGAGTATTGTGTCCAGTTATGGGTGCCAAATTTCAGGGAAGATGTGGACAAATGAGAGAAAGTCCAGAGGAGAGCAACAAACATGATTAAAGGTCTAGAAAACATGACCTATGAGGAAAGATTGAAAAAATTGGGTCTGTTTAGTCTGGAGAAAGAGAAGACTGAGGGGGGACATCATAACAGTTTTCAAGTACATAAAAGGATGTTACAGGACGGGGGAGAAAAATTGTTCTTCTTAACTGCTAAGGATAGGACAACAAGCAATGGGCTTAAATTGAAGCAAGGGAGGTTTAGGTTGAACATTAGGAAAAAATTCCTAACTGTCAGAGTTGTTAAGCACTGGAATAAATTTTGCTTAGGGAGGTTGTGGAATCTCTTGTCACTGGAGATTTTTAAGATCGGGTCAGACAAACACCCGTCAGGGATGGTCTAGATAATACTTAGACCTGTCTTGAGTGCAGGGGACTGGACTAGATGACCTCTCAAGGTCCCTTCCAGTTCTACGATTCTATGAATAGCTCCCAAACAAGTTATCAAGTAAGTGTGGCTCCTGATTAATGGCAGGAGCCACTTGGAGATGGCAAACACAACACAGACAGAGAGCGTACATTCATCTGACAGTGTGGAAACTACTAGCACTGTAATCCTCTTATTCTGTATATTTCAGTGTGGTTAAAAAATGCTATGGAGTGTAGTTCTCCCAGTGGAGTACAGGAAGAAGGCAATGATAATAGAAACCACTTACTTGGCTTCTTCTAGCTCCTCAGTTCTTTGAATGGCATCAGTTTCATATTTAGTCCTCCACTGTGCCACTTCTGCATTTCCCTTGGACAGAGCCCGCTGCAGCTCTGCCTTGGCTTCTTGCTCCTCTTCAAACTGCTCCCGCAGAAGATCGCAGTCGTGCCTGGCAGCTTGCAGTGCATGAGCAAGGGCGTTCTTGGACTGCAGGATTAATAGGTTACATCGTTATAGTCAAGGATGGCAAACCAGTCTGGGACACAATAAGCCCCAACCAACAGGTCCCCAACAATCCAAACTGAGCCTTTCTAGGTTACAAAAAGTTCAGTTCCTTTTCCTCTTCGTCTCCGAGTGTCTGGCCACAGCTGAGGGGAGGGGAAGAGAACAAGAAAGGACATTCTCAAGTATTCTGGTCCAAATGGAAGTAAGAAACACCCTAAATGCCACGAGAAAGCCTGTTTCCCGTGACATGTCCAGCCCAGCATTGAGACCAAACATGTTCTAATTCATTCGCATAAGCATCCAAACATTCAAATGAAAATTCTAAGATTTATCAAACACTTTTTACTGCTTGGAGCCCCTGTTAGAATGATTCTTTCTAGAAAGAGAGAGTATAACTAACTCCTCTTCCCCACCTCTCTGACTTGTCCTGGTCAGATGCAGAAATTCCTATTAGTACTGCCATCAGAATGTTTAGGCTCAAATGTCTGGTTTTAGTTTTCCTCCTTGTTAAAAGTAAACAAATCTATTCCCATTCATCTCAATCAACAAGCATTCCAGCCATCTCACTGTTTTTTTTTTAAACTATAGCTAGTGAAATGTATCATTGTCAAAAGCTGACACATAAGCAAATGGGGTGAAAGAGCCAAAGCATTACCTTTGTTTCCTCTTCCAGCCGTCTTCTAAGTTCTTCAATCTGCTGAGTGAATGACGTCTTCCCTCTGGAAAGCTGACTTATCAGTGACTCTTTTTCTTCTAGCTGCCTTGCAAATTCACCTGCCAAGGGATTTTAACCAAGCAAGATTGGAACATTAGTTGCTTGCTAACCCACTGGGCCAAATTCAAGGTTTAGTTACAACCCTCCAAAGAGAAACCCCACCCCTCCCCAGTGAATATGGCTGATCTCTTATTAAGGAAAGCATCTGACTCAGCCTTCTCAGATATATGCAAGGTTTCTTTTAGTTTATTTACACATGGCATGTACAGTGGTACATTAATTTTAGTTGGACTCTTGCATCATTCACTGAAGTAGACATACACTAGCTTCCATGTGCAATTACTGTTTTTTTCCTTCATACTTTTTATTACTGTACATTGTACTTCTGTAGACCTTTTCCCCAATGTTGCAAAGCACTTTAGAAATATCAACTTCACAACTCCCATGAGGCAGGTCAGGAGAATACATGGGAACACATTAGCCACCACGTGAATACAGCCATTGTGGAGATGGTATGCAGCAGCCATTTAACAGTGCACAGCAATGCTGCACACTAGTTTAGGACAGGAAATGAAAAACATAACACCCAAGTGAAAATACATAGGAATGTTGGTTAACAAAACAGTGATCAGAGTTGGAATTTGGTCAAGATGCAGAGATTAAAACTCTGACTCTGGCAAAAAGTGGCATAGGATCTTGAATTATCACTAATAAAACACTGGTTTCATGTCTCACTGCAAAGAATGCCTGTCCAGAAGCACAATGCCCTAACACCGTGTTGGGGCATAGCACACTCACAAACAATAATGCCGCCTACAGTATTAACACCACCACCTCCTGCAGCTCCTACGTGAGGTGTTCCTTGTTCAGGGTCTTCACAGCTGAACCTTGCTCAGCATTGCCCTGTTTACCTGAGATGATATGATGGCAGCATGGCTCAAGGGTAACCTTAGGGTAAGCTTATTCTTTTAAAAAAGCCAGGTGTATTTGAGTGAGCTTCTACTTGCACACATACTAAATGAGACCTGTGAAAGGCAGGGGGGATGCTCTTTGATTAAAAAAAGATCCATCTGGACTTGTTTATAACCCAGATGAAAGGAAGTGAGGCAAGGCTCACCTGTGGTACCACACAGGTAGTATCTAACTAGGTGTTTACTCTTCACTCAGCCACCCGTATGCAACAGAATTCCAATTCCCTGCAGGGTCTAGCACGTTCCTGCAATGAACTCAAAGAATCTCACTGATGCTGCACATGCCTACCATTCTCAGTTTGCAGCTTTCCTTTTTGGGTGGTGAGGTCATTCATTAAGCGAGTCATTTCATCCAGTTTAGTCTTTGTCTCATTGAGGTTGTCTTCATATGTGCGACAAAGTTTTTCTGCATTCGACTAATGGAATTGAGAGAAAAGATACACAAAGCTGCAAACTTCTCAACCCAGGTACATAACTATCTGGTTTACCCTACAATACAAGCCTTCACAATAAAAACACTAATGATATTTTCACCCCAGACAAGTAGAATTTTGGAAGGCAGAAGTTAAATCTTCTGTTCAATGAGCTTTGGAGTGAGAAGACTTGCATTGCATTTTGTTAATATTATACTTATAAGCAAGGAGTTTACTTAGTAAGATTTTTATGCTGTTTGCCAGTTTTATACATTCTCCCTCCAGTTTTCTTCAATAAAAGTTTGCCTGAGTAAAACTTAAATAATGGCTTTAGGATTTAGCTCAGATTTTAAGGTGACCCAGAAGAAATGATCCCCCCATAGACTTTTTAAAAAATTAAACTCTTAAAAATAAAGTTAGTGCAAGGTGGTGATGCAAGAGGACAGAAAAATAGTTATTTTCTTTAATGAGAGCCTTGGATTCTGAATGGAAACAATGCAGTAGTAAGCTCCTGCAGTGATTTCAAAAGGTATCATATGCACAGGTGAAAGTTTCTTCAAACGTCTTCTGAATTGCTGGATGGGATTAACCACCCAGAAGACTACACCCACAATTTATCTACCCACAGTAACAGTCCAGGCAATGGCTGTGTAAGCTACCTCCCCCCTCCACACCTCCCTGCTGAGACTCAAACCAATGATCTAGAGGGACTTCTTTGTGAGGCGGAGGAATAGTTCAGTCTCCATCACCCCCCAGCTCTTGGGTGCTCTTCAGAGAATGCTAAGAGGGACCCCTTATCACAGTACTACCTTGTGAGATAAGGGCCTATGACTGGTAAGGACTGAGCTGCAGGACAAACTCATTTCAAATAAGCCACACAATAGCTATCAGAAGGTCGTCACCAGCCTGGGATGGAGTGAAACAAATGACCTAGATGTGAAAGCCTCCAAACCCTTTCTGCAAAAAGAACAGGAGTACTTGTAGCACCTTAGAGACTAACAAATTTATTTGAGCATAAGCTTTCGTGAGCTACAGCTCACTTCATTGGATGCAACTCTGAGACAAACCCTTTCTATTGCTCTCATGAATCACCCAACCCCCCTCTGCCTCTCTGGAAACTTTAAAACAAGCCCCTGTTTGAATATTTGTGTACGTAGTCTCAGAAGCCCTACTTTTCCTTTGACCATCTGCTCCATGTTGGATGACAGGTCATCCACCTCCAGCTTCAGCTCGCTCTTCTCTTTCTCTAGTTTCTGCTTGACACGCTGCAGGTTGTCCACTTGCTCCCCCAGCTCCGCCATGCTGTCTGCATGCTTCTTCCTCAGGGTGGCAGCTGTCGCCTCATAGTGCAGCGTGGCCTCCTCGAGATCCCGCCGCAGCTTCAGGAACTCAGCCTCCCGCTTCTTGTTCATCTCCAGCTGCGCTGCAGTGGCTCCTCCAGCCTCTTCCAGCCGCTCACTCAGCTCCTCCAGCTCTCGAGCCAGATCCGATCTTTGCTTTTCCACCTTGGCTCTGGCAGCTCTTTCTGCTTCCAGCTCCTCTTCTAGCTCCTCTATACGAGCCTACGAGGCAAAGACACACATGCACGTAACACCCTTCACCTTCATTGCAATTGCCATAGGAGCTCAAAGCACTTCATAAATAATGACCCTTCACAACAGCTCCATGTCATATGTACTGCAATTTATAAATAGCAAAACCAGGCCACAGCAGTGTTGGAGCTGGAATAGGACTTAGCATCGTATCTCCTACTAAAACCACTCAGTGCTTTCTCTACAAACTTTAGTCCAAAGTCTGCAGACCAGGAATATAAGAAAAGCAATTTATTTGGAAGTGGAACGGAAGAGTATCTTTTCCTCTCCCAATCACTGTTCAAGAAAACTGTAAGAGGCTCTTTCCGGTTATTGTAATAGCCATTGTGTAGCAAGTACTCTTCAACCTCTGCCTGGGATGTGAGAGACTGAGGAGTGCCTGGGTAATGAGCAGGCCTCATGACCTCTTTCTTCAACTCCCTCTCTCACCTCTGAACTGGAACAATCAGAGCTATTCAGTCACAAATTTTTCCCTGGGAAGGAGCCAATGCATAATTAGTGCAGCATCTTGTAAACTCCAGAGAAGCACAGGAAACAACCTTGGCAGATACAGAACGCAGGAGAGTAATGGAGCTTCCATAGATCAGCAGCATTTATTCTGGAATGGACTCTGGGTTTTATGTCTTAGTGATCATTAGTGACAAATTCTAGCTATACCACATATCACTGCAGTTTGTATCTTTCCTTTCCTTTATGACACAGTGTGTCATTTCATGAACATGCAGGGCTGTGACAGCCTGTAACTCAAGATCTGTGAGCCAGATTCACAATCTAATTCTTCAGTTTGCACCAGTGGAATCCAGGCTTTGAGCCTTCTGGTGCCCAATTTCCCTTTTTATGTTCTCCTGCACCCACTCTCATGTAGATTTCCTTCTCAGTCTCCCTCCTTATTGCCTTTCCTGAACCCCCATGTCATTAGTTAACCCGGGGTCCCTCTAGTTAAGCCTGGGCTTCTCTGTCCCCTGTGCTTGAGGGTGGCCTCCCAAAATTGCTTCTTCTTCGTCAAACTAGCCTCAGGCTCCTTCTCCTTGCTCCAGGCTTGGGGATGGTCTTCTAAGCATAAATTCTTCTCACATGGCTCAGTCTCCTTTATTACGGTCCATGCTTCAGAGTAGTCTGCCACAGCATTTGTGCTTCAGGCCTACCAGCTCACCCTCTTCCTTCTCTGTGCCATGTATCCAGGGCAGAAACATCTGAGATCACACCACTTCCTCTCTCCTCCCCTCACTCCCCATGCTTCTCTATTCCCCGCCAGGGTTCATTCCTGACACAGAAGAAGTGAAGACAAAAAAATTACCTGCAACTCCTTGATCTTCTTCTGGAGTTGCATCACTATGGTTTGTTCATCCTCAAGCTTGGAGTTCAGCTGACTTATTTCAAATTCTTTCCTGTCAAGGAAAATAAAGTTCTGCAGTGATAGATTTACCGTACCAGCTGAAGCAAAGATTTTCTAAAGCAAATTTTTATAGTCTGCTTATAAAGACCTGGGAATAAAAGTGCTGACTCAGTCAGAGCTGAAATGGGAAGAATGCTGCTGTTGTAATATCACTAAAACTCCCAAACTCACTACCACTGGTTTGGAAAAAATACAGTCTTCTGTCAGAACAGTATTGTCCAAGCTAAGACTGTCCAGACACTCATATGTTGTGCTACTATATGTAAAGTGTCCTTACCTTGTACAATATCAGGCTGGCTGGACTTCTGATATTATGAATAGCTATAGGTGAGAACTTCTTACCTCTGTTATTTGCAAAAGGTCACACAGAAATAAAATTGCTTTTCAAACTCAGTGGATAGGTACATTTAACAGAGCTGAGGTCTTACAACTGTACTGTTAGCAGGTTCGATGGGATAGACACCTTTTTTAGATTTCTGTAAGCCTTTTTCTCTGGTCAGCTAAAGGGCTCACAAATATTCATTTTATGCATATGAAGATGGGGATCAATCAAATCTCATGCTTCAGGGTACATACTGCAGGCCCCAGGAAGGAATTCTCTTATCCCGATTCAGCACTGGACAATATTCGTGAGTCACCTTCCTCTGAACGGGCAGTCAGTGTCTGCCACTGTAGCCGGCAGGATTCTGGGGTTAATGGGCCTGGAATGGCAAATCCCAGGTTCCTGTATTATTCTGTACAATACAAACAATATCTTACTTCTTCAACTTTTCATCCAGCTGCAGCTTATCATTTTCCAAATCCATGAGACTCTCCTGGGTCAGCTTCAAGTCCCCTTCCAGTTTCCGTTTGACCCTTTCCAGGTCCATCCTTATTTTCTTCTCTTGTTCTAGTGAGCCCTCAAGCTATAGGAATGAGAAACCAGTCGTTAAACATAAGGTCCAGTTTTGTGCTACACTCTAATGAACGCTGAAGCAGAAGAGTTAAAGTACCAGTATCCTGTTTTCCATTTTTTCTTTCTAGCTGCCATCAGCCCAGTCAAGAACACAAACTGGGATTAATATGATGTAAGGGCCACTCCATGCTTCCTGTTTGTGCAGACATTACTGCCCTTTCTCTCCAAGACAGCTCTGTTGCATTACAGGTTAATTACACTGCAAATACAAACCAAATGGATTTTCTCTTGTTATTGTTGTGTAACTCACACACTTCCTGGGTGTGATGTTCTGTCCCATCTAGTGGCACCGAGACCACTTAGAGAGAAAGAGATTTATCAGTTGGCTTTTGGCTCATGCGCTAAGCTCCAGAGGTCCCAGGTTTGATACCGCCTGCCCATGACCGGGGTCTGTCAGCATTACAAGTGGGGGGCTCGTCCGGGATTTCAACTGGGAAGTCCTCTGAAGCTTGGGATGCACTGCCTCAGCTAGGAGAAGTATGTAACCCACACACCTTCTGGGTGTGGTGTTCTGTCCCATCTAGTGGCACCGAGACCACTTAAAGAGAGAAAAAATGAGTCTGCTCTAGAGCCTTAGCTAATAGCCGGCTTGTTTTTAGCTCATGCTGTAGAGACTCATGCACTAAGCTCCAGAGGTCCCAGGTTCAATCCCACCCACTGACGAGCGGGGTCTGTCGGCGTTACAGTTGTACTTTATAAAAGGTTAACTGTAGAGGAAAATAATACACCCTCCTCCTTGTGGTTTGCACGTTCACATCCAAGTTAGTCTAGTTCATTTACAAAAGAACAGAAAATGTTTCCCAGCTTCCCAAAAGCCATAAGTAATGGAGAAATAAGTATCATGTAAATGAAGAGAAGGACAAACTCACATCATCTACTTGCTGTTCTAGTTTCAGTTTAGTTTTGCTCAGTGTGTTGACCTTGTCTTCCTCTGCCTGTAGGTCATCCAGAGCTTGCTGGTGAGCTTCCTGCAAAGATTTCTTCTCTTTAGTAAGTTTGCTAATGGTCTCATCCAGAGATGCCATTTCTTCTGTCAGATTTTTGACCTGTGTGGTAGAAGAAATGCAATAGCAGTGACAGATGTGCTTGTAAGTAATTTCAGCCGAGGATTATTGTAACCTGGCCTGAGGGAACTGCCTGGACCGTACTCGTATTGGAGAATTAGAAAGTAGTTTATACTAAATCAGTTGGAGATGGATATTTTGTAAAAGCAGTTAACCTGGCTATTAGGATGATACAGTGAAGGGGGAGTTCATTTTAATTCTGGCTTCTCAGCTGACACTGCCAATTAATGCCAGTTCTTGCAGTGGCTTTGTTATGGGGACATCTGCTTTCCAACTCCACCAATTTTTTTTCAGCATCACTGGGGAAGGTTCTAGTTTTTTGTTCTCTCTGGGGAAAAAGGAGAGGAGAAGTTTTGACTGTGCAAGAGGAAGAGTTTAAAGAACTCTGGTTAGTTACAACCTGGTTATTTACTGGGGTAAAACCAGACACTATTCTCTGGTTTGGTAGCAGCAGAACTCACTTGGGAAACTGGAGATCCAGGCTCAACCTCAACTGTGTATATAATCAGATCTTGCAGGGTGGCCTTTACTATACACGCCTTTCAATTAGCAGAACTCCAACATCTCCTCCATAAAGTAGCCCACCCTATGTATAAATCCTCTGTGGAGATGTATGGCCAAGTTCTAATGGTACCTTATTTTCAGTAGCATGTTTTTCTTTCTCTACTTTTGCCAATGTTATTTCAAGGTCATCAATGTCTTTCTTCAATTCAGAGCACTCATCTTCCAGTTTTCTCTTCTTGGAGGTCAGCTCAGAGTTCATCTCCTCTTCATCCTCTACCCGCTCTGTCAGTTCTTTGACTTTTGCCTCCATCTGGATCTTGGATTTAATCAGCATGTCGCATCGTTCTTCTGCATCTGCCAGTGTGTCTTGCTCCTGGCATAATACAGAAAAGATGACAACAATGCCTGGGAGTTACCAACTTAATTATTTGCATTTATTCCCCACTCATTTAGTTCTCATAGAACCCAGACCAATACACGTTCGTACAGCAGATCACAAGAGTGTACCAGAACAGCTCTGGAAATAAGGTTAATATGGGCTAACTCTGGGTCTACTCCTTCTCTCATTTGATGTCAAAGACAAAACTCCTGATAAATTCAGTGGAAGCAGGATGGAGCCTTTAACGTTGGGCATGCCCACTCATGCATGCAATCTGATTAAATATAATTCACAATATTAATTAGGACATTAATATTTCCTTGAACACCAGAATTTTTGCATTGGCAAGCCATCAGCTTGCGCTCTCAAACATGTGAATTTATATCCATTGTAAATTTAACCTAATTTCCTAGCCAGAGCAGCTACATAATTTAAAACTGCTTGTGTAAATACCTAAAGCCAAGTCCCCTTTGACTGCTTGGTTTGCAAGATGTCATGTCTGAAAGAACATTAAATAAAACACGAACCAAAAATAGCTTTGCCCACTCACTGCCTGCAGCTGAAGGAGCAAGTCATTCTTCTCCTGAACCAGAGAGACTTGCTTTTCTTCCAGTTCCTTCCTCCTGGCTTCAGATTTTTCCAAGGCCTCCTTCAGCTTCAAGAATTCCTCTTTCATATTGGCCATTTCCTTTTCAGTTTCTGCGGACTTCAGAAGGGGCTTGATCTTGAAGAAAAGCTTCATCCAGGGCCAGTTCTTCACAGCCATGAAAGCTCGAATGTTCCACTGGATCACGAGAAGGGCATCCCTGGTTTATAAAAATTAAAAAAAAAACCCCCAAAGTAAACCCAGCCTGCGTTGAGGGAGCTGTATACATTCTTTGAGCTTGTCCTCAGAGCAGTCGTACTTTTGTGCTCTGAACAGCATTAGGAACTTGTGCTTAGACAGGCAAAACATTTGATTATGGCTGGACTGCCAGAGACACTGAGCATCTACAACTGACTGATTTTAGTTGAAATGGTGGGTGATCAATATGGAACTACTGTTGTTGTAAATCTATATTAAAACTACTCTGTGTAATCCTTCATTTATGTCCAGCTAGAGACTTAAGTACTACTGTAAGGGCCCTATTTAGTCATCAGGTGAGACAGGAGTGGTTTCATCCCCCAGACTGAAGGGAATAATCCAAGATTGCCTGTACCTTCGCTCCACTATTTTTTGGAACTCAATACGCATCAGTTTGCCTCGTACTCTTGCTTGGATCATTGTTAGGATCTTGGATAGTCTCTGATCCCTCATTTCTTCCAGATGGCCCAGGAGACCAGCCTTAAAGAATACCTAAAATATAGGCAGATGTCATTTAGGAACAAGCTCAGAATAATCCCATCTTCACGAAACATGGAGCAATGTAAGTCCATTTTTATTGTAACAGCAGTGGTCAAGGGAAGACTGGTAACAGAAGCAGAGTGATGGCTAGGTAATAGAAAAGTCTGTGTCAGGGGGTCACTATATAATATTATAGTGACCCAATCACAGTACGCATCATAGTTTGATCTCACCTGTTTCAAATGTGCCAACCTCATGTAATAACCATGCTACTAATCGGTGTTAGACCCCGGGAATGTTTTTAACTTTTTTACCTGGGCGCACAAAATAGGAACCAATCTGTTGTGGTATCATTGTTAGTCTCCCGAGCCTTTTCAAGCTAGACAATCAACCACCCCTTGCTAAAAATGGGTGCGTCTGAACTGCTGCTAGTATCCATTTCACTGCCAGTGTAGACAGGACAGAGTTGTGTTTAGCACCATTTCACAAACTGTAATCAAGACTTGCTCTGTGTAAATAAGGCAGCTGAAATGGTGCTGATCATGGTTTGGTCCTGTCTACACTGGCAGTTAAAGCGTTAGCAGCACTGGTTCAGCTACACCTGTTGTTGGTAGCATTATTCCTGTAGAAAACAATATGCAGTGCTTGAGCCACCTCTGTTGGCTTATAAAGCAGAACTCCTCTGTTTTATTTTTTGTACTGGTACCTTAAGATTAGAATTACTTGTGCTGCTAGGTCTCTCGTTTTAATCGCACTCAGGTTCTAGTAACCATAACCACTGACAGCTGTGTGGTGATTTATATGCAAAGAGATTTTGGTATCATCCAGGAATTAGATGGACTAACAAGTGTCCCCACAATGCCACCACAGACCAACTGCACTACTCCATCTATCTTACAATGAATATATACTGCCATTAGAAAGCACGTTTAAAATGGTTGCATCAATATATAGACTACTTCCTGATGGAAATGTCAATATTTATGACAGGAATTTACAGCTGGGTTTTTCTCCTTTATTAAGCAGTGCCTTTGTTTATTGTCTGTTTTCAAATGTGGGCTTTGGTATGGTCATATATCTCTGTATAAAACATTATCTTCAGCAACATTTAGATCTAGATCTGAACCCTGCAGCTCTGAAATCTTTGCTTTCAAAAAGGAATTACATGCTCTTTTCTGGTTACCTTTGTGTGTCCAAAACGATACTGGGTTTGGTCAATATCTAAAGAACTGAGCAGTTTTTCAGAAGCTTTTCTGCTGTCCACAAACTTATCTTCTGGAATGGCAGCTGGATTCAGAATACGGTACCTGTTAACAACAGGTGAAGAATGAGTAAAGGGGACTGGGATGCTGGGTCAGAGTCTGCTCCCATTAAACTGTAATAAGTGTGGGGTAACCGCAGTGGAACTACTTCAGATTAAAACCAAGGGTAGAATACTGCCCTCCAATTCCAGGCGTTTTGAACTGAAAATTAACCTGAGGAAAACAAAGAGGGGAGAAAGTACCCTGGCTCATTTTTATAGAGAAGGCTACGATGATTCTGACTGGAATTGGATCATGAGAAGAAATGTGACCTGTGTCTGGGACTGGTCTCTGTGTTACCTTTGTTTAAAGTCAGCGTAAAGCACTCTGTTTGGAAATCCCTTACGGCAAATACGGATTCCTTCCAGGACACCGTTACAGCGAAGCTGGTGGAGGACAAGGTAAGCATCCATTGCACCTTAAAAAAATTCAAGAACTTAATTAAAATCAGATCGTTCCATGAGGATTTAACCTTCATTTTGCTCAGTAGGTGAGAAGAGTTGGGAGTAATGTCTCGAAACGACAGCTAGCATTGGAGGAAGAGTACAATCAAATTGCTTTTAAGTGTGGGCTGATGACTTAGAAATGGCTTCTGGGATAAAAATAACAGGATTAAAATGCAGATAGAACAACAAATTGCTGGATTTTCCATACCTGGAGTTTTAGTTTCATTGGGGATAATACAGCGCACAAAGTGAGGAGCTGTAGATCTCAGGTTAGTCATCAGTTTATTTAAATTTTCCTAAAAAGGGTATAATAAAAAACAGAATTAGCTAAATCATTAGAACTTAATATTGTACTAAATGTATATGTGAGCAGCAATGCTATAAAATATATATTGTCTAATAAGCAGAAAATAAGGCAGATGTACAGGTGGATATTAGCACCACCCCTACAGACTATTCAGAGTGAATACTCTGCATATGTCAGTGCAATCATGTCTTCATAATGACTGTGTTGGGGGAGATTCTCGAAGGCACAATGGGCATTTAGGTGCCCGCCTAAAGAGAGCTTGGCTGCAGGGGGATGAGTCTGAGGGACTATAACAATTAGAAAGTCACCAAGTTGCCAAGGAAGGTAATTGACAGAATAAAGGAAAGCCAATACACCTCACCAACATAACCTAAACTTAGGTGACATTAAAAAGCCACAAGAATAAAAAATTGCAGACAGAAGTCCAGCACCAGGGTTTGGGCTACCCAGTTTATTACACCGAGTGCAACAAGTATGATTACCTGCCTCATGGGAAGGTGGCATATGTGTCGTGCTGTGCAAGCAATCCAGGGCCCTCAGAGACAGAGTATGGGCTCTGGAGACCAGAGTGGCTGAACTGGCGGAGCTAAAGGAGACAGAGGTACATGAGGAGACTTTCAGGGACATAGAGCGGTCCCACCTCCTGTCAAACAGCCCTTGTGCTGCTAAGGAGGATGAAAGTCCCGGGGCAGGAACCAACAAGCTGGAGTAGATGGAAATGTTCCCATAGTTGGGACCCACCTTCTAGATGATGTCCTGATATTCTCTCGCACCTAGGGGATATCCCTCTGGAGGAAAAGACCCCCGTTATTAGGAAGAGACAGACAATACTACTGGAGGATTTGATTATTAGAAATATAGATAGCTGGGTGTGTGATGAGTGGGAGCACGGCATGGTGAATTGCCTACTAGGTGCAAAGGTAGCGGATCTCACAAAACATACAGACAGACTTATGTGCAGTGTTGGGGAGGAGCCAGTGATTGTGGAACCTGTATGTATCAATGACATAGGGAAAGGTAGGGGAGAGTCCTGGAGGCCAAATTTAGTCCACTAGGTGTAAAACGAAAGTCCAGGACCTCCACTGTAGCATTCTCTGAAATGTTTCCAGTTCCATGGGCCAGGCCAGAAAGACAGGCAGAACTGCAGAGTTTCAATGCATGAATGAGATGATGGAGTAGGGAGGAGAGATTTAAGTGTATTAGGAATTGGGGAACCGTTTGGAGAAGGAGTGGACTATACAGGAGGGAATGGGCTCCACCTAAATCAAAATGGAAACAGACTGCTGGCACACAAAGTCAAAAAGGATGTAGGGCATTTTTTAACTAAAGGCTGGGGAAGACCAACAGGAGTGGAGGAGCACATGGTTTGGGCAGAGATGTCCCTTAGGGATGAATTTATTAAAGGGGGAACTCTATATCCTAGTAAAGAGGATAGCAAAGAAGTTGATGTAGTACAGGTAGGAGATAGTCAAATGAACAGGCAAATGAAATAGAGTCCCAATTAAATATAATACATGAAGACAAACAACGGAATATTGACAAAATGTACGAGTGCTCATATACAAATGCTAGAAGTCTGAATGCTAAGATGGGTGAACTAGAGTTGCTTGGCATTAAATGAGGATATAAGAGGCATCACAGAAACTTGGTGGAATGAAGATAATCAATGGGATACAGTTATACCAAAGTATAAAATACATAGGAACGACAGAGTAGGAGTGGGTAGTGCTAGTGGGGGAGTGGCATTAGATGTTAAAGGAAGCATGGAGTCAAACCAGGTAAAAATCTTACATGAAACAATACTACAGAAACTCTATGGAGAGAAATTCCATGCTTGATTAAACAGAGTGTAACAGGAGGAATGTACGACCAACCACCTGACAAGGATGATGACAGTGTTTGGCAAATGTTAAGGGAGGCTAGAGAAGCTACAAAAGCAGAAATAACGGGTGATTTAAACTATCCTCATATTAGCTGGGTAAATGTCACCTCAAGATGTGATACAGAGATAAAATTTCTAGTCACCTTAAATGACTGCTTCTTGGAGCAGCTAGTCCTGGAACCCACAAAGGAAGAGGCAGTCCTTCATTTAGTCTTAAGTCCAGCATGGGATCTGGTCCAAGAGGTAACTGTAGCTGAACTGCTTGGTAATAGTGACCATAATGTAATTAAATTTAACATTCTTGTGTGGGGATACTATCAAACCGTCCCTTCACCTACTGTAACATTTAACTTTAAAAAAGAGAATTACACAAGAATGAGGTTGCTTGTTAGATAGAAATTAAAAGGAGTTGTCACAAGGGCTAGTTAAATGCCTGCAAACATGAGGACTATTTAAAAACACCATAACAGAGGCTCAGACTATATCCCAAATCCGAAAAGACAGTAAGACAACCAAAAGAATGCCATTATGGCTCAACAGCAAAGTAGAGGAGGTTTGTTAGAGGCCAAAAGGCATACTTTAAAATTTGGAAGTCAAATCCTAATAAGGATAGGAAGAAGATGCACAAACACTGGCAGAGAACGTGTAAAAGTATAATAAGGCGGGCCAAGAAAGAATTTGAGAAGCAAGTTGCTAAAGATGCAAAAACTACCAGTAAGAATTCTTTTAAGCACATCAGAAACAAGAAGCCTGCCAAACAGGCAATGGGGCCACTAGACAACAAAGATGTTAAAGGTACACTTAGGGAAGACAAGGCCATTGCAGAGAAGCTAAGTGAATTCTTTGCATCGGTCTTCACTGCAGAGGATATGGTGGGACATACCCATACCAGAGTTATTCTTTTTGGGTGACAAATCTAAGAAAATGTCCAACACTGAGGTGTCAATAGAAGAGGTTTTAGAGTTCAGAGTTAAACAGTAATAAGTCACCAGGATCAGATGGTATTTACCCAAGCGTTCTGAAGGAACTCATATATGAAATTGCAGAACTACTAACTGTGGTATGTAACCTATCATTTAAATCAGCTGCTGTACCAGATGACTGGAGGATAGCTAATGTGACACTAATTTTTAAAAAGGGCTCCAGAGGCGATCCTGGCAATTACAGGCCAGTGAGCCCTACTTCAGTACCAGTCAAATTGGTAGAAATACAGTAAAGAACAGAATTATCAGACACATAGATGAACATGATTGGTCAGGGGAAGAGTCAACACAGCTTTTATAAAGGGAAATCATGCCTCACCAGTCTATTAGAATTCTTTGAGGGGGGCAACATGTGGATAAGATTGAGCCAACTGATATAGTGTACTTAGATTTTCAGAAAGGCTTTGACAAGGTCCTTCACCAAAGGCTCTTAAGGAAACTGAAAAGTCATGGGATAAGAGGGAAGATCCTCTCATGGATCTGGGCAAATGACAGGAAACAAAGGGTAGGAATAAATGGTTAGTTTTCACAAGGGAGAGAGATAAATAGCTGTGTCCCCCAAGGATCTCTACTGGGGGACACAGTCCAACATATGCATTAATGATCTGGAAAAGTGAATGAACAATGAAGCAGCAAAGTTTGCAGATGATACAAAATTATTCAAGGTAAGTAAGTCCAAAGTTGATTGTGAAGCGTTAGAGGGATCTCACTAAACTATGTGACTGGGCAACAAAATGGAAGATGAAATTCAGATGTGATAAGCGCGAAGTATCACACGTTGGAAAAAATAATCCCAACTATACATATATAATGATGGGTTCTAATTTAGCTGTTACCACTCAAGAAAGGGATCTTGGAGTCACCATGGATAGTTCTATGAAAATTTCAGCTCAATGAGCAGCAGCAGTCAAAAAGGCTAACAAATTGTTAGGAACTAGTCAGAGAGGGATAGACCATAAGACAGAAAATATATTAATGCCACTATATAAATCTGTAATGCACTTACACCTTGAATACTGTGTTTTGTTCTGGTTATCCTTTCCCAAAAAAGAATATAGTGGAACTAGAAAAGGTGCAAAGAAGAGCAACAAAGATGGTCACGGGTATGGAACGGCTTCCATATGAGGAGAGACTAAAAAGATAAAGGGCTGTTTGGCTTAGAAAAGAGGCAACTAATAGAGGATATGTTAGAGGTCTATAAAATCATGAATGGAATGGAAAAAGTGCATAGAGAAGTATTATTTACCCTTTCCCACAATCCAGAAAACAGGGGTCACCCAAAGAAATTGATAGGCCGCAGGTTTAATACAAACAAAGTGAAGTACTTTTTCATACAACATACAATTAACCTGTGGAACTCATTGCCATGGGATGTTGTGATGGCCAAAGCATAACTGAGTTAAAAAAAAGAACTGGATAAATTAATGGAGGAGAGGTTCATTAGTGGCTATTAGCCAATATAGTCAGGGATGTAATCCCATGCCTGGGGTAATCCAAAGCCTCCACTGTCAGAAGACAGAATACTAGGCTAGATGGAACATTGGTCTGACCCAGTATGGCAGTCCTTATGTTCTTAACTCCAAGAGAAAGTCAATGAAATTGGGCACCTTGCTGCCCTTTGTGAGTTCTTATCAATTATCAAGCTGCAGTCTGTGGAAATTTGCTTCAGCTATCTTCACACTTCTTTCACCTTTGTCTACACTGGCCAAAATAGGACTCAATTCACCACTGATTTCGCTCAACTGGGAGTAGCTCTAAGCAAGATTAGATGACATGGCGGGTAAAAACCACTCAAAGCTTGCTTACATTACAGCTTCCTCCATTGTTATCCCAGGTGGAGTTGCTCCAGTGGTGAATAACAGGTCCTATTTTTGCCAGTGAAGATATGGTCTTTCTGTCCACCTTCCACAAATAATACAAATGTATTTCAGTTTTAGTAGCATGGATGGTTGCAGAAAATGAGTTTTAAGCTCCAGTACTCACGTAAAGCAAATTTTACATTGGGTTTCCATGAACATTCTAACCATGGAGCCTGATTATAAGTAGTACACTCATCCAATCAGGGAATAGAAACAATATCATGTGACCATCTCCATTTTCAAATGAGTATGAAACAATAACCATAGAGTAAACAAAAATCAAAAAAGTTCAAAAATTGTGAATAGTCTGTTCAAAATGATTAAAAAAAACCAAATTTGTTCAATGAACATTGAAAGAACAGAAGAAGAGAAATTAAACAAATAAATAATTTGTTATGAATTAGTCACTTAGACCTTATCAACACCTAAACCCAGATCCAAATTCAAACATTCAGTTTCAGTTTGATTTGGTCTACTAAAGCACTTGTGGTTCTTCTTTTTGATTACAATGGAGCCTCATAGTTGAAATTACACAGAAAAATTATGAGCCATTTAAATAAAAAAATTAAAATTACTTTGTGTAGCGATGACACTGTTTGGAAGGAAGCTCCTTTCTTGCGTTTCTTTTCTGTACTGTGATCAACTAAAAAAATTAAAATAAATGAAACACATAAAGAACAGCTAAATCAAATGTAGTATTCAGGTAAGAAACAAAGTCCGTAAAAATATTTCCAGAAGTAAAATGTAATTAATAATTGGAATCAAGGTAAAATTAAAGTCATGTGAGTCTCTTTGGTCCTCAAGTGTTGTACAAAAGAAATCCAGTATTCTCACACTTTAAATATTATAAAGGATATAGTTTTGTTTAAGGCTTTTGGTGACTCATGCTAAAGCACTCTCTTCCTTTCTGTGGTTTTCATCAGAAATCTTCATAAATTTACTGCATTATAGTTCCTCTACAGTTGTATATGGTGTTAACTATTCATTTCTGTAACCATGCCTCATAATA
Organism: Natator depressus; assembly: GCF_965152275.1. NCBI lineage: Eukaryota > Metazoa > Chordata > Testudines > Cheloniidae > Natator > Natator depressus. The sequence goes on along the minus strand of NC_134234.1, from coordinate 190,748,794 downwards.
AGGACATAAAAATGAATTTCTGACAAAATATTAAGTAGTTTGGGATTCATTTATTTTTATTTCATACAGTCAGATATACCCAGAAAAACATCAAACTAAAGAAAATGACTAACCTGGTTACATAGCATGTGAACTGTAGAGAGTATATGGCCTGGAATTTGTCTCCTGAGAACAGCACAGCCATGTCAAGGAAAGTGAAAAGTACCATGTGTTTGATGTTATTCTCAAAAATACGTCTCTCCTGATGGTGACAGTGCCAAGAATGGCTATTTCTTTTGACTGGCACAGTGTGCAAGACAAGGTAGCACTCCTGGGACTGATGCTCTGTGGCAGATAGGCACTTAGCTACCTGCAACAGTTTGCTAGAGGCAGGCTTTTTGTTATTTTTATTCTGCTCCATCTCTAATCCACATTATGAAGTCTGCAGTTTCTAATTCTTTCATAAGGGATCTTATGATTCATGACAACTACATCTACATAAATGAGGTTTGTAATAAATAGGCTATAAGTGATTGTGACTTTAGGACACAACAGCTACATCTCTGTAATGAGTGCCAGTCCTATTTCCTTAACATCAATTTTATGGAAGCTTGTGACTTGCCTTACCTCAAATAAAACGGCTCAGTAAAAGAGAGAGAGTTTATTTCAGAACTACTAGAAGCCTCATGAAAACCTATTCTTGCAAGTTTTTCCTACCTAATTTTGCAGACTTTAGAGGTTTGGAGAAGCACTAGACAGGTATCATTCAGTTTGTCCATCACTAATCCAATAACATTTTGATCATATGAACTTTTCTTATCACAGCAAGTGCATTCTCCTAAATGTTAAGAGTCACTTTAGTTTAGACACTGTTTGGAAGCTTTGTAATTCAGCTGGAGAGAGGGCCGTAATTTGGAGACATGACCTGTTTTTGTTGATAAACAATCATTTATACATTTTTGTGTGCATCACTTGCACACACAAGTGAGACTTTGCATAGTTCAATCCCCATTGGCATGCTCAAACTGAGTGCCAATATACATATAGGATATGCATGCAGAGATTCCAGCATTTGTGCACACAAAATAGTGTGCCAAAATTGCTCAAAGGAATACACATACAAAATGGCAGGCACACAGACAAACAGGGATAAGGCTCCTTTTAAAATATTGTGGCACACTAGTATAGATGCCATGCCCATTTAATTAATGAGACAATGCCTGATTTAATGTCAGTCGGTGGATGCCTATAGTATTCTTTTGTTTTTTAAATTCCTTTCCAAGCATGTGCCCTGGAAGTGAAGGAAAATCCTTGTAAGCTTATTCTACTTACTAGAGTCAGCACTGACGTAGTTTTCAAATAGGCTTCCCAGCAGTTTGTTGGCAGATTTTTGAAAAATGCCCACCACAGTTTCATTAAGTGGGTCTTTGTTTTTCTCAAGCCAGCCAATGATGTTATAGGGCACCTAAGAAAGAACCATGTGGTCCAAAATGTAAGAAAAATAAACCATGTCAAACACTTTCCCCAGTAGTCTATGTCTCACACTTTCTTCCTCACAAGCAGCTACAGTTCTTTACAGCTTGGTTTGAAATTAATGGCACAAGCTTTATCCTGTAAAACACTTCACAGGGAATCACTCTCATGAGCCATACCTGCCGTTTAGTCTCCAATTCTCTGCTTTCTGATCCCTGGCTCCCACTCCCAACAATTCCCCATCTGAATCCTCTATATCCCTTCCCAATCTTGCCATTCCCTCATCTTTCCTGGGTCTCAATGTGTTCTGTGGCCCCGCAGGCCACTGGAAAGAACCCCATGTGCCCCAGGTGGGCATATCTTGAACCATACCTTGAGATCTGCTAATAGAACTGACAAGTTATGGTTTTATATTACAATAGGCCCTTTACTATTCCACAGCTCTCTGTTGGATTTTCTGATGTGAATCTCTTAACTGAAGTCTCTTAAAGATACAATTCCTGGCTCTGCCAATGGCCTACAGGGTGACGTTAAGCAACCCACAGCCACCCGTGCCTCAGTTTCCCCACCTGTAAAATGGGGATAATGATATTGACTCCTTTGTAAACTGCTTTGAGCTCTCCAGATGAAAAGTGCTATATAAAAGCTAGATATTAATTATATTATTATTAAATATACAAGTAGGTTAAAGTTCAATGGCACTCTGAATAGTGAGTCTAAAAGTGGCCTCATGGGGTGCCTACATTTTCTCAATGATTCCATATCAGATTTGCTCCATTTGAGTAAAAGATGCTTTTTCTTCTGCCATTTCTGAAAACTCAACTCAGAATGAGAAACCGGGTTCATTCTGATTCATGTATCACCTTCACCACCCATCCACAACAGATTCTGAAGTTAGACCTTAGAATAATCCGGTTGATTGTGCAAGGGGGAGAACAGAATTCATCTTACTTTTAGCTGTGTTGGCTCTGCAGCACTAACAGGAGTAAAAAGCAGTAAAACCTTGGTTTGGTTCCCAACATAGCCACATATGACTGAATTTGTACAGGGAATCAATATGTCAACTAAGATGGTAGCATTTTTATATGGTCACTTTTCTGAAGGTAGGTAACTTAGGGTGATTTCACAGACAAGACTAGAAACACCTTGGCAAATCTTCACTAAACCACCATGCGTCCTCCTTAACTTGATCTGTTATATCCACGTTTCGATGCACCTGGATCCCTATATCTCAATGTGCTGTAATACCTAGGGCACAGAGGTTGATGTTATCCTTATTTCTGACCAGTCCTGTTTTTTTAAAATTTTAAGTATAACCGTTATTTTTTTGGTAGCTATTGGATGAATCCATTTGTAGGAATTCTAGTACAATGTCTATCTCTGGTGATACTAGAAACTTACCACACCAGCATAATGAAGAAGTTCAAAGTGAGCTTCATATTTCCTTTTTTTGTCAATCCGAGGTTTCTGAAGGTTGGGTGACTTGCCAAGATGGTTGTCATAAAGTTTGGCTTTGAATGTCATGTCCGTAGCCTTTGGAAACATGCACTCCTCTTCCAGGATAGACAGGATGCCCAGTGGCTATTGATCCAAAGAGATTTTAATTAGAAAATCTTTAGGATTCCATTTTTATGATTAAGCAGATTTTAGTAGCTGTGTCACAACTAGGCTTGACTTGATGGAATTCCATATTCACAGGGTTCCTTGTCATAATGACTGGGCAACTCATGTTTATTCTGTTAAATCAGCAAGCAGACTTTTGACAGCTCACTATGACACTTCTGCTTTGGGAGGTTTTACACTGACTTCTAATAGCATTTCTTACGGACTTTCAGATTTTGCTTTATTAACTTCCAAGGCATTTGACTGATATTTTAAAGCTGGTCATTCTGGACCTGATCCAACTCAAGCTAGCTATTGTGTAACTTGATAATTTCTGTTGGTTCCATCTCTCTCTCTCTCTCTTATTTAGGCATTCTAAGCATCACACAAATTAATCTTCTTTAGATTTTGCTTATACTGCAGCAAGGAGAAGAACTAGAGCTTTTGTTTGTTTTGCTACTCACACTAAGCCTACTTTAACGCTGGAAATAAAAGAACTCTCCAACGAGAGCATTATGCATGAAAACAGGTCTGAACATACATGCCTTTGTGCTCCTGTACGTACCTTTTCAATTAAGTCAATGCAGGCCTGCAAGTCCAAGCCAAAATCAATGAATACCCATTCGATGCCTTCCTTTTTGTATTCTTCTTGCTCCAAGACAAACATGTGGTGATTGAAAAACTGTTGCAGTTTTTCATTTGTGTAATTGATGCAAAGTTGCTCAAAGCTGTTATACTATGGTGCAGAAGGGGAAAAGAGAAACAGTCACACAAAATTAAATATGAAGGGGTCAGGCATGGAAGAAATAGTCTAAATCTAAAACTATGTATCAGGTAACTGCCAGAGAGGCTATGGGGGAGTTTCTCAGGCTAACTGCTTCCTAACGTGCAGTACATAGGAACATGAGAATTTCCATATTTGATCAGAACACTGGTCCATCAAGTTCAGTATCTTCCTCTGGCAGCAGTTAAAACCCAGTGCTTCCTAGGAAAGCAAAATCAACACATAGGCCAATTTGTGAAGCACTGTGCATGGGAAGTAACATTCCTTCTTGGCCCCTGGGGCAATCAATTTACTTCCTGGATCAGGTGGTTTGATCACTAGAGACATTTAGCATCTCCAGTGCTGCCAAAGCACCAAAAATATACACCAACATTCCTTTGACGTGAGCGGCAAGTCATTAGAAAGCAGCATCATAAAGAGTCAAAGCAAGGGCTGACAAACCAGGCTGGCAAAATGAGTTTACATTGACCTGGCAAATAAACAAAGAACTATTGCCATCCACAGTCTCAATTAATTTCAAGCAGACTTTCTACAACCAGGTGTTTCTGAGTGTCAATGGGTACAGGACCATTACCTGGTCTGCAGTGAACAAGGAATTAAGTCCAGTTTAGCTCCCCCGCCCCCATTGTATAGGTGTCCCTTGAAGACAAAGCAGGAAAGGATACCAGTGGGAAGCCTGGGCTCCACACCAGCATTCCTAGGACTAGGCTGAACTCCAAGCTGGGGAATCTTTCAATATATTTTCTAGTTATGTTGGCATATATTGAATTTCCTTCTTGCAAACGCTGCCCTCTAGCCTTCAAGAATACATTTTGAGGAAGAGGCCTTAGCAATCAAGATGCTTTACTCTCACACTTCAGTTTACAAAGACATTATAATGAAACATGAGCAATATCACAGAACATAATAAGATTCCTCTCTAAGATGAAGACTCCTTGAAATAAAATACCCTAAAGCACACCTTATTCCAGTCAACTTCAAATGCATGAGTCAAGAGCAGATGAGACAGAAGTCCTACCTAACTTTTGGAGCTGCTCATCTTTATCAAATGTCCCAAACCTCCCCAATTCAAGCATGAATTGCATGCCCGATCTTGCAAGGTGTTGAGTGCCACCAGTGCCCACTGATATCAACAGCTTTGCAGATTCTTGTTCATGATTCTCTCTTCGGTCACATTTGTTCTTTACCCTACTGTCCTTTCAGAAGAAAGATGAAACCCAAGAACTATGGCTAAGTAGTATTTGGTGACCTTCAGCTGAGTTCTTACCAACCAATACTCACATCAAAGATTTCAAAGCCAGCAATGTCCAAGACCCCAATGAAGAACTGTCTTGGCAGCCTAGTGTCCAAGGTCTTGTTAATACGGAGTACCAGCCACTTGAACATTCGATCATACACTGCCTTGGATAAGGCCCCAACAGCATACACAACCTAAAGGACCGGTTTCAAACGCAGTTATCAGATAATCAGGATGACTGTATGCCTTTACAGTATACAATACTTTTCATCTCAGGGCATTTTAGCTATTAAACCTCTGCTTGTAGTTTGAAGACAGTTTCACAGTAATCCTGACTCTGAGTGATGAATGCCTAACGAAATTAGAAAAGCTTTCCCCATAAGCTGTGCTGCACCTTATTTCTGTAGCACTAGCAATAGTGTATTTTATTAAATCTATTTATCTGGGGCCAAATCCCAGCCTTACCCCACTCCTTGCTGAAGAGCTGGGCAGCACCTTGCAACTTGGGATAACATGGCAACCCTGGAGTGTAGCCAGAATCTGGAGAGGGATGCAGACTACTACTGATGGCTGTGCACCTTTCTACTGACTCATGAGGGTTCTGTATCCCAGACCCATGGTGGTGAGGTCAAAGAAGCCTGCTATCTCCCTGAATGCGGTGGGAATTGAAGAGGTCCTCCACAGATGCAGAGGATCTGAATTGGCCCAAGTTTACCACTGGCTAACTGCTCCTTATGTTTTGGAAAGTGCCATGGTCCTCAAACTTGTATCTGTGATGGCTAACTGTCTGTGATGGAAGGGACACTCAAAATATTAAAGCAACCCAACACAACTAAACACACTAAACAGCACCAGGCAATGCTTCTTCATTATCCTCTCAAATAGCCAACTGTGCCAACAGGAGAGGATGCACATAATATCTGATGGTGCTCTGATTACGAATTCTACACGAGTACCTTGTCTTCAGAGACCCCTTTTCATTGTAACCTAAACTCTTCAGCACCAGCCATGCTGTTACTACTCCAACTTTTCAGAGAAGCAGCAGCACTAACTTATTGCTGTCTTTACTGGGTAAATTAAAAGATATTAATGTGTGAGGTTGCTCTGATCCAGACTGGGGCCTTTGGGTTCTAAAATTATGTAAGTGACCAATAAATAAATAATAAAAATCCACGACTCAGTTCTCCTAGGTGACTAATTCAGGTCCAGAGTTAGATACACTGACCTGTGCAGTTTACGCAAGTGGTTTCCTTGAGTGGGTGCTGCTATTAAATAATGGAAACAATGCTACTGAAAAATCTCCTCCTTCCATTATTCCCCTGTAGCCCTGCCCTTGGACTCATTACCCTATATCACTTTTTAAAAATAATTAATGGCAAGAACCTACTCTGTGGCCCAGATACCAACAACAGTGCAGTGAGAGGCAGAGTAGCAGATGGCAGCAGCACAAAGCAGACTGCTGGACTGAGCCCCTTACTTGGGAAAGAGATCCAGGACTCAGGAGTAGATGAAAAACAAGAGTCCAGCTGGGTGAGAAAGTCCATTGTACGCCCGGACAAATGGTGAAGAAAGGACCAGGTGGGAAAGCTTTTTAGAGTTGCCCAAAGTTTTGACAGAACTGGACCCAATTCAGTTTTAAATCTACCCATGGCCAACACAATTATTAAAAAAAACAAACATGGGTTTTAGTACATGATTGAGATGCCATTTCCACAAATCAATAAGCTGTCCGCACCCAGGAAAAAATTGTTTTCCAGGGGAAAAAAACCCCCTTTGAGATAAGATATAATTTTGGATTATAAAGAGATAAATTAGAAGAGAATCCAGTGCTTGTATAATGCACAGAGACATTACGTTAATATTTTTAGCTATCTTTTCTTTGTGTAAAGTTCTACAGCAAAAAGCTGTCAGCTTGTAGAGCAGACATCCAGTCTGTTGGATCAAATGCTTTGAAAGCTTCTTCTCACCTGTTCGACACTTTGACCTTTGGTGACATACTCATTTCCAACTTTCACTCTGGGGTGCAACAAACCCTTAGCCAAATCAGAGGAGTTAAGTCCCATCAGGTAAGCAGCTTTATCAGTACCTAGTCCAAAGAAACAGGATTTCAAATTAATTTTAATTGATACTTGAAAACATGCCTGTACAGGAACAGGAATTAGGTCTATCAATTTCTAAACAGAGAAACTGGATAATGGCTTCTGAATTATTCTAGGTTTGCCTTACTTTCAGTGCCATCAGTCTCTGCTTGCTCCTCCCGTGGTCTTTGTTTAAATTTCATGTTCCCAAAGTGCATGATCGAACCAGTAAGCTTGTAGGCACCATACTTTTCATCTGGACTAAATCCCAAAATGTCCATGGCTTGCTATCAAAAGGAATCACGAGAGAATATTTTGTTACTTGCCTCTTCGATAACACCAGCATCTTACAGTTCCATAAGGCATCCCTGAATGGCCAGCATTACAAACTGTGCTGGAGATCCTCTCTGAAACAGGAGCTATTGTAACAGTCTTGAGACCACTCATTGCAGGGGGCGTTACTTACTCACACCGGAAATCCACATTCTTCTCAGTGTCTCCACCCCACGGACCTTTTATATGAAAGTGAAGAGGATTTTGTGCCCAGGAACAATACTTGCAGATGTTCAAGCCCAAATTGTAAGGATTATCAAATCTCATGCTTCATGGTGTGAAACAATTAACACCTGGGCTCCACTCCTGCTTCCATTTACGTCAGTGGTAAAAATCCCAATGATTCCAATGAGAGTAGGACTGGGCCACTGACTGTACTCTTCCCTCAACACACACACTCATTTAATGTATCAAGCAGATGCCAAATTAACGAGGTCTTACATCTGTTGCCATCAGCTCTTCTCCGTCATCCAAATTGTCCACAGTCACTGCCCCTTGTGAACTAAAGTGGAAGTCATAGGGATTGGTAGATACCAGCAACATATCTGCAAAAGAACCACCATAGTCAAGCAATGCCACTCCAAATGGCCTGAAACTGATTCAAGATGAAAAAGAATCCATTGTTTGACATCTCTCTCTCTCTCTGTACAACTTCACATGCACTTAGAGCATGCATCTCCTGAAGAGACAGTTTTTGTTTTAAAAAGGGGAACTAAGGCTTTAAACATTCAGAAGTTACACCCTGTTGGCATCTTCTACACACAGGTAATCAGATGGTACCCTCTGGTAATCCCAATTCCATCAGGCAAGAACATTGTTTTCATTATCCATGATTGACTGCTGACTGTAAACACAGCTAGGCTATGCTAAAATACCTTATTTTGGTTACCCCATCCTTTCACCCAGTCCCCTGTGCTTGTTTCATTCACCTTTTATTATTGTCTTTTAGACTGTAAATTCTTTGGGGCAGGGACAGTGATTAACTAGATGTTCGAACAGTGTTTGGCCCCAACCTTATTGAGGCAGTAAGTCAGTGGCAGAGCCAGGAATCAAACCCAAGAATCTACCATCTCAGTTCTCATTTCAACCACTGTACCCTACTCCCTCTCTCAGACTAGAGACCAACAATTGGAGAGAGAGCAAGAATAAAAAAGTGTCGTAAATACAAATCTATTACCCAGGAAGGCTGTTTTGGAGTACGTGAAGGTCATTGGTCATGCATGTGGATGTGTGTTTTTGGGCACATGCCCACAGGACATCCTTAGAGATAATAGGACCCATACACATACAGAAGAGCAAATATCTCAGCATGATCCAAGACAGGGGCGTTGGACAATAAATAAGGTAGAGGACCAAGTATGGGTTTTCTGTGCTCTGACATGTTGCCAAGATACACTCAGAGAATAATGTATTTTAAGAATCCTTGGGCTGAGTTGTCCTTCGCTAGCCTGTTGTTTTAGGGAAATTCTCACTATCCCGAGGCGAGTAGAAAAAATATTTCACACAGTTGTCAATTAACAACAGTGCAGCTAAGCTTCTGCTCTACTGCTTCCTTCTCTTCCATAATGAAAAACAAAAATTAAAGATACATATTATAGAAAGTATTTGCTCTGCAAATGTTTGTGGAATTTGCATCGTCTGAAACCAATGTGAACACTATACATTTGGGCAGGAGTCTTGCCTAATGGCAGAAGCAGGGAATTGGGTTATCTTCCTGCCTTTACTACAGATGTCCTGAGTGATCTTTGGCAAGTCCTTTAAACTTTTTGTCCCTTGATTTCCTCACATTTAAATGGGGATACCCCCCAAAGCTTACTACCTCAGAGGGTGTTTTGAGGCTTATTGTTTCTAAGATGCTTTGTGATCCCTGGCTACATAAATGTTAAGTATTATTATTTATTGTATATAGTAGAAAACAAAATATTTTAAAAATCCAACCTGGGATTCCATTCTCCTATTCTAACATGTAACACTTGTTAACATTAGCGGGCATTCTGTATCTGCATGTCAAAATGAAAATTGTCCTTCCTGTTGCTGCTATCAAAAAACCCTCATTTTAAAAGATCCACAGATTAATGACATTTCATTTTGACAGACTCCATTTTTTTGACAAGTGGAAGCATAAGGATCCTCTTGAACATAACAGTATTTTTTTTCCTTTGGCCATTTATCCAATCAGATAAGGCCTGGCTTTTTGCGCTCACCCACCCAGTATTTTAGGCTTACCTTGTAGCTCTGCTTTCTTTCCTGACACGATTTGGTAGAAGATATGATAGGATCTTTCACCTGGCTGCTGGAAAATCACTCGGGATTTCTCCAGCAAATCTGGGCAGATAATAAAAAGTTCAGTAAGAGAAAGTTTCTTCTCTGAAGTGTCAGACACAAATTTGTGATTCTATAGCAAGGAGAACGATTGTTGCTTACAAATTTCAATATCGGCAGACGACAGCTTGCCTGTGGTTCCAAAATGGATTCTGATAAATTTACCCTAATTTTGCAAAAGAACATTCTAATTACTTCAAATAAACTGTAAAGAGGCACAACAAATGTCAAAATACAATGCCTGCATGACAGTCAGACCGCTTAGGGCTCTATTAGCTTTCTGATGTGGGGAGAGGGTATTTTCCAACAAGATATGCTGAAGGTACCAAATGTAGTGCTTAACAGTTTTCGAGGCCTAAACAAACACACACACTGACGCACACGTTTGTTCAGGCTTTGAAAACTGTTAAGCACAATATATAAGTACGTTAATCATAACACTTAGTAGTTTTTTTTATATATTTTACACGCACACACACACACACACATACCTGTGAGAAGGCAAGAATTATCGTACACGTTTGACAGACTAAGATACAAACAGGCCCACCTAGCAAGGCTATGTAGTGTTCAACTGCCCGGTGCATCTTCACATTTTCCTTGGTTTGTGTGGCTATCTAACTCAGGTGGAGCAGTCAGGCCATAAATGGTAGTAGCTCTCTCCTGACCAGCGTTCTTCTTCCATTTCCCTGTTACTTCTGGTCTTGACCTTACATCATGCTGCCCAACCTGTTCCACCCACTAGGTTATCAAAACAGGGCTGTTGTTTTCATGGTCCCTTGCTCTTGGAATTTGCCCAGATAATAGGGCTCAATAGCTCATTAAATTTTACCCAAATTATTTGCACTTCAGCTGATGCATGCCCTGTTTAATCATTTTCAGTATCTGTGTTGAAAAGAGCTAGTATATGCATACTCCTCTCTCTTTTTAAGTTATGTTCTTTGGTGTGGCTTTTTTTTAATATCGTCAACAGTACTTTTTGCTTGATTTGATCATTGTTAGTTATACCTCAACCATGAAGCAATCCAAGCACCTCAGTGGAGGAAATGAGAGGCGTTTTATAAATAGGATGAGTACGTTATTATTATTATTATTACTACTACATTACACATTATTATTATATATGTTATTAATAAGGGCAGGTTAACAAGACATTTGGACTTACAAAACGTGAGGAGTTGTCATTTCTCAGGGTTTTGGCATTCCCAAAGGCTTCTAAGGCAGGATTTGCTTGGATGATTTGATCTTCCAAGGTTCCCTAAAAATCCAAGGGTTGAAACAAGGTTAATAACCATCAGCATAGAAACACATTATACAAATCTAACTCAGCATGTGTACAGGTGTGACTTAGCTCACACCTGTAGCTAGTACAGCCTGGACAGAGCACAAAAGCAGGATTCTCAATATCCTAAAATCCTTGAACTCTAACTGCGGTCTTGTAGATTTAGTGCCTAATGGCAACTGAAAACAAGTAAACCAACCATGTTTTTGAAGTGCTATAGCACAGGTGTAAATGGAAGTGTGTGCATGTATGGGAGGCAATATAGAATAAAGTGAGAAGCATTAGCTAAATAACAGATACGTTAGTATTGGTTGAAGGCACTCAAAATTCCTAATGGGTGAGATTTTCAGTCACAGCTAGAGTAGACCCCCACAGAACTCCCATTAATTTAAATTAGTTTATGACTATGTGCTGAAGTGAACTTAATTTGAATAGTCTAGGCTCAGGGGAATATGGGATTATATCAAACAGAGGCTCATGACCTGCCCTTGGCAAACTAAGTACCATTTTCAGATTGAAAATATAAGACAAAATAGCAAAGTTATCGACTTACCCCAGTCCTGGTGGCCGGTTGCTACCAAAGGAGCAACAAATCAACAACAACAACAAGAAAGAAAGAAAGAAAGAAAGAAAGAAAGAAAGAAAGAAAGAAAGAAAGAAAGAAAGAAAGAAAGAAAGAAAGAAAGAAATTATGATTACTACCATGAAGGAGTTTATGAAAGATGGAAAGGTTAGCAAGGATTAGAGATCTAGTCAGCACAAACCAGGCAAGCTCTAGGCATATACAGTGTGTGAAGCTCACACATTTTGTGTGGGGTGGGGCTCACTGACAGCACCCCCTCTCCCAGTGCGTACTGCTGGCCTCCCGCTACTGCTGTTACCCCCTGCTCCTGGCACATCTTGGAATAGGAAAGTGTGGGTCCAACCTTGTTTGTTCCCACAATCCCTTATCCAAACCAGCTGCCCCAATGGATTCCAATTAGAACAACAGACAAACTGGACACAAAGCTAAGACATGGCATCAGAGAACAAGAGAGAAGGGATGCAAGCAGAAATAGACAAGCTTTAGATAACTGGATCCTGTGGCATCTGAACTTCTGGAGCTGTAATATCTATTATTGATCATGATGAAGACAATGGAGATAAAGCGTTACCTCATTTATCAAACTATGGCCGTTCTTCCAATTTCAGTCTCCAGTCTGCATGACTCAGTGTGTATGCCCAACTGACTCCATCCCTCAAAATCAGGCACCCACCTGGTTCGCACCTATAAGTTTGACTACTGGGCACTCAGCCACCTGGTAAGCATTTTGCATGCACAAAATGAGTGCATGCATGGTTTCGTGTCGTCATCAGTTACATGTACAAAATCAGGGACTGACTGACAATTGGGCCCTGTATATGCAGTATAGAGGACTCACTTAATCCACCACAGAAGTGTATTCGGTTTAGAGGTGAAATGAGGCAACGGTTGGTTGAACAGCTCACAACACAACAAAATTCAAATGGAATTCCAGGCAGTGATTACAGGCAGAGTGTAACTTACCAAACTGGAATTTAGGAGAGCTGGTTGAATTTTTTTTGTCAACATTCTTTTTTGACAACCCCTCCTCCCCACCTCAAACAAACTATAAAATGTTTTTCAACAAAACAGAAGTTTTGGTGAGAAATTTTCCAAGTTTTTGACAACCAAAAACTTTTCTATGGTTTTGTTTTGTTTTAAAAACCAAATGCCCAAAACATTCAGCAAAAAAAAAAAAAATTAATTGAAAACAAAAAGTTCATTTCTATCTAAATTTTTCATGGAAAAGAAAAGATAGTTTTTGATCAGCTCTAGAATGCAGTCAGGACACCAAGGCTAACAGTTTCTGGAAAAAAGTGCCGTGCAGTCTTTAATAATCACAAGTGGTAGAAGCCTTGGTTTTGCTGTCCCCTCTGGAATGCAGCAGCTTCAGCAGAAGCTATGTCCCTACCACCATGTTGGGGAAGACTAGTGCTGACTCAGAAGGAGAAAGGCCACTTATTGAGTCATTAACACCTTTTTCCCAAGCACCCAGTCTTTTCCTTTTGGACCTGCTGTCCAAGTGGTGATCATGTCCACGGCTGCTTAGCATGTGAGAGCTGATGTTATGGTTACAGACTCATAAGGTAGGTTTCCCACAATAGGAAAATTTTGGCTGTCACAAAATAGCCCCTTGCATACTCACACTTTTTTTACCAGGTTCCCCGAGTGCTGCGACTGTGGCAAAATACTGAATGACACGCTTTGTATTCACAGTCTTGCCGGCACCAGATTCTCCACTAAAAGCAGAGGGATAATAAGGACACTACTAAAAACAGCCATAATCAGTCCTTTCCCCCTCCAATCCTGCCAACTCTTCATTCCTGACAAGCTCTTCTCAGCTGCTTATTGTGCTCCTACTGCTGATGCTTGGACTTCTGAGTGGCAATTCATACCACTGACCGAACGAACAGGGATGAATGTTGGCAATAGCAATAACTAACTATTCACCTGACTGGGCTCAGAAATGTAAGAATAATTTGCACTGTGTGGTGACTTCCATCTAAGTACAGTGAGCCGCATTACAAACGTCAAGTCTCAACACTTGAGATAGGTGAACGTTACAGCCAGCAAGGTAACAGATCCAGAAAGGCAAAGTTACTTGCCCAACATTACACATCAAGTAGCTGAGCTGTGAATAGCATCCAAGCACCAGGCTCGCCAAACTGTGCTCTAGTCACTACTCTAGCCATACTCCCTGCTTTGATTGTCCTGGTTTGCTCCCTCCCTGCACTTGACTGCCTAGTCAAAATGCCTAGTTTAAATACATTTTGTGCTGGTGAAAGGTGCCAAATTAGCCACTTTGGGAAAAGAGGTCTTCGATCTACCCATAGGACAGATAGAGCAAGGGCACCTTTCTTCTGTGCTGCCTTGCCAGGGTGCCTTGTTCTTGGACTGAAAGGACCACATCTAGTTGGTTAGAGAAGAGGTCACAGTCCGTTAAGTCCTGAGCTACTCATTTCACACTGGCTACAGCACAGCCATCTGATGGCAACAACTTCCAATCACCAACTCAGACTTTAAGGTCTGAAGGGACCATCATGATCATCTAGTCCAATGCTCTGCAACCTTTTTACGCCCAAGATCACTTTTTGAATTTAAGAACAACCGAGGATCTACCCCGCCTCTTCCCTGAGGCCCTGCCCCATCCCCAAAGCCCCACCCCACTCACTGCATTCCGCCACCCTCACTCACTTTCACCGGGCTGGGGCAGGGGGTTGGGGTTTGGGACGGGGTGCAGGCTCTGGGCTGGGGCCGAGGGGTTCGCAGTGTGGGAGGGGGCTCTGGGCTGAGCCTTGGGCAGGGGGTTGGGGTGCAGGAGGGGATGAGGGGTGCAAGCTCTGGGAGGGAGTTTGGGTACATGAGGGGGCTCCAGACTGGGAAAGAATGTTGGGGTGCAGGAGGGGGCTCTGGGCTGGGGCAGAGTGTTGGGGTGCAGGAGAGGGTACAGGATGCTGGCTCTGGGATGGGGGTCAGGGCTGAGTCAGGGGTTGGGAGTGCAGGAGGGGATGGGGGTACAGGCTCTGGGAGGGGGTGAGGGGTGGGGCTTGGGGTACAGGATGGGCTTTGGGGTGCTGGCTCTGGGAGGGGGCTCGGGGCTGGGGTGCGGCCTCCCGCTGGGCAGCACTTCCCTCCAATGGCTCCCGGTTGGTGGTGCAGCGTGGCTGCTGCTAAGCAGGGCCATGCTGGCTGCTTCTGGGAGCAGCATGGGGCCAGGGCAGGCAGGGAGCCTCTCTTAGCAGCCTCTCTTGTGCTGCCGGAGATCATGATCGACTGGGAGATCCTCTAGGATCAACCAGTTGGTCGCAATCGACTGGTTGGTAACCACTGATCTAGTCTGATCACTGCAGGCCACAGAACCTCCCCCACCCATTCCTGTAATAGACCCCTAACCTCTGGGCTGAGTTACTGAAGTCCTCATATCATGGTTTAAAGACTTCCAGTTACAGAGAGTTCACCATTTACACTAGTTTTAAATCTGCAAGGTCAAGTTCAAAATGGTCACTCTAGCAGTCCAAGACTGTGTACTCCATTCTTAAGCACATTGAAACTGGATTCAAGGGTTAACTGAGTTTCTGTCCCACCCATTCACAGACATCGCATTTCAGGAGGACTCTTCCCCCCCAGTAACAGATTCTCAAACCAGATGAAAAATAAACACCTACGTGATCAGCATAGACTGGTTCTCTCGATCTAAGGAAAAAGAAAAGGAGAAGAAAGGCAGGTCATTAAAAGTATTAGACAGTAATAGGAAACAAATGGAAGGAGCCAATCTTTAGAGGTCACTGTAAGATATAGCACTACACTGAATGCTCCGTGCTTTGTCCAATCCAGTTTTAAAAGTCAAGTGATGTTCATTCCGCCACTTCCCCTGAGAAACTATGCCATAATGTAAAAGCAGAATGGTGCTCCTGTTCCTCCTAAGCATAGCTTTGCTCACTTCCAGTTGGTTCTTCTGCTCACGCCTCACTGGACCACCGTGAACTACTCCTCTCCCTCCTCGATGTTGACACAGAGATGGTTCTTTTATATGTATAATTACTGTAAATACACTTGGAGACCATACTACATTAATAACTCAAGTTTCGTTGTAGACTTTAAAAAAAAAAGAAAAGAAAGACAAAAAAAGAACTTGGCCCAAATTTATCTTCGTTTTAATTCCACTGACCTCAATGAGTTACACCCAGGATTTATTTGGCCCATTCTGACCATAATTGTGCCATTAGCTGATAAACCAACTTCTTTTCAGAGCTATGTTTTGTCAACATCTCTGTGTTCTCCACCCCCTCCCATTATCTTCCAATTGTTAGTCCCTTTTCGGGAGCAGGATGAGACTCCTGTAGTTTCTAAAAAAAATGCGTTAAAAATCATAGGCTCCAGTAATTGCTTTTTTGCATTTCCACCTGTACAGTATTAAGATTTCCTTCGAGTAGCTGGCATGTGTGAACCATCACTGCCCTCTAACGGAAGGAATCAGACTTGATGAAATATTTATTGCATTGTTTCTAGTGCAGTGGTTCCCAGACTTTAACAACCTGTGAACCCCTTTCACTAAAATGTCAAGTCTCACAAACCCCCTCCTAAAAATGAATATTTCCAGGGATTTTCTCCTTTACCTGAGTATAAATTATAAAATCATTGCTCTTGGAAATATAAAATTTGTTTTTATGACATGCTTATTACACACTATTTATTATTAATTATTATTGATCATTACAGTATTTTTATTACATTATGAAAACAGCAACACTTTACCAAGATCTCACTTTCATCACTTGTATCACTTTGAAAAAGCCTGTTATAAGACAAGGCTCCTATGTTTCATGAAGGAGCATCAGATGTGAAACAGCATGAAGAGATTTAAGAAGCCAACTCAAAGAGTTCCTCCTACACAAGCATTCAGATCTTGAGCAGTCCAGGCAAACAACACACGTTACAACAAAGCTTAAACTTGTTCTTCATAATAATTTTAAAAACAATACTAGCTGCCTATTTAATTTTAAAAACAGCAAAAAATATCTACCTCCCTCTCCATTTCTTATAAGGAGTCTTGAAGTTTAAATCTCCTCAGTGTGATAGATATGCTTGCTTTGATCTGCTTAGCTCTTGGAAGTCCAGGGGCTCCGGGCTGCTGGCCCAGTGCTGCCTGGGATCCCTGGGGACAGCTCTGTCCGCCATTAGGGAATTTTTCCCCGAGAGCCCCCTGTAACGTTTTACGAACCCCAGTTTGGGAACCACTGTTCTAGTGGATATAAAGCCTAATACTACTAATTGCTAATGAGATTTTCCACTAATTCAAGAGGCAGTGCATGTGGACTTGATGCAGAATATCCAGCTTTCCTTCCTCCATGACTAGGTGTTCAGATTTCACAGCAGTTAGTGTAGAATAGGTGCACAGATGATGCATGTATAGTTTAGACCAGTGGCTCTCTCACTTATTTGATCATTTCCCCTTTCTTCATGTCTGTAGTAGGTTATGCCTCCCGGCCAGACAAGTACATACACTGATAAAAAACCCACCATGCAACTCTCACTAATATTAAAACAGTAAGGCATTGATTCAATCCGAGCCAATGATCCATTGTAATAAGAGCAAAAGCAAAACTGTGATTGTGGTTGATGCTTACAATTAAATGTGCACGCCACACTTAATTGTAAGCACCTGTGTAGTAACAGCCATTGATTTGTGGCTCTCCCTCATTTTTAGCTCTGGTTTGGTTTCCCCTCAATTTGTTAAAATCCTCTGCAACCAACTACTCTTTGAAAGTGAACCAGCATTTCCTCAACTACAGAAATAGTACGGCCTTCAGGAAGTAATGAAAAGACAGACAGCTCTGAGCTCTGAGCCAAGGATTTCAGACAGGTTGCATCAAAACAAAAAAATCAGATACTTATTTTCACATAACATATTATGAAGGTAGGGTTGCCAACTTTCTAATCACACAAAACCAAACACCCTTGCCCCACTCCCAGCCCCACCCCTTTCCCAAGGCCCTGCCCCTGCTCACTCCATCCCTGCCTCCCTCCGCTGCTTGCTCTCCCCCATCCTCACTCACTTTCTGTGGGCTGGGGCAGCGGGTTGGGATGCAGCAGGGGGTGAGGACTCTGGCTGGGGGTGCGGGCTCTGGGGTGGGGCCAGAAATGAGGGGTTCAGGGTGCAGGTTGGGTGGCACTTACCTTAGATGGCTCCCGGAAGCAGCTGGCATGTCCAGCTCCTAGGAGGAGGGACCAGGGGGCTCTGCGCGCTGCCCTCGCCTGCAGGCACTTCCCCCACAGTTCCCATTGGCCAGGGTCCCTTTCTGACCCGGCGTTCGGTCGAAAACCAGACACCTGGCCACCCTATATGAAGGTGCTCATGAATCTACAGTTAACTTCCATTTTAACTCCTATTTTTCCTCCTCCTCTACCCCTCATTGGAGTAACTGATTTCTTTGCACATGGGGATTCTTAAACTCGAGGGTAGGACACTTTTTTACTGAGAATTTGGAAGTTGCAAGATTGAAGAGGTTTATTCCCTACTTAATTGAAAGTTACGTGCCTTGTATTTTTCCTCAGGGCCTCATGGGTTTTTTTTTTTTTTTTTGGTCCTCATCTTTTCAGCAGTAGTAGATTTTCAAAGCTCCGAGGGTCACACAGAGATAGCTCTTCACACACTCCTCACAGGACATGCTTTAGAAATGTTCATGATTAGGGACTGGAACCACAGAGAGTATAGGAGGAGATCAAACTAGTTTAAGCCAATTTTATTACCCTGGAACCTATTTGTTTTCTATCCCTTGATTGGATAAGCTTATTCTTCTTATTAGAAGACTTGAAGAAGTCACTGGGGCTCTGTATCTCTATGTTCTCAAGTCTAGACCCCTTTGTAGAGGACTGGGATACTCAGTGCTGGTAGGTTTCACGGTTAAAATTCGATCCAGTTTTAAAAAAAAAAAAGGTCAGCATCAGTCCCGTAGGCAAAATAAAGTAAATTCTGGTTTGAAAAGCAAACGATGGTACTTACTGCGCAGCATGTCATTGTATGCGTTATCTGCAATGGAGAAGATGTGAGGAGGAGCCTCTGACCGCCTCTTGCCTTTGTATGCACTAACCACCTCCGGGTTGTAGACTGGAAGCCATTTGTAGGGGTTTATAGTCACACAGAATAAACCTGAATAGGTCTAAAAAAGAACCCAAGACGGGGAGTAAATGGCCTTTATAGAGAGTGCGATTTAAGACAAATTTATCATTTGTCAGTTTTAATATCAGTCATCCATTAGCTCTTACATAGTGCCTTTTGGCCCAGATTTTTAAAGGTATTTAGGCACTGCTACACTCCACATTAAAAGGCCCAGGTGGCTAAGTCCCATTTTCAAAAATTTTCACAGGGTATATGTACACTGCAATTAAAAACCCACGGCTGGCCCATGCCAACTGACTTGGGCTCACAGGACTCGGACCGTGGGGATGGTTAATTGAAGTATAGATGTCTGGGCTCAGACTGGAGCCCGGGCTGTACAACCCTGTGAGGTAGGAGGGTCCCAGACTTCAGGCTGCAACCTGAGCTGGAATGTCTATACTACAATTAAACAGCCCTATAGCCCAAGCCTGAGCTAGCCAGCAAGGGCCAGCCACAGGGGTCTAATTGCAATGTAGATATACCCAGAGGAGCCCAAGTCTCACTCAAAGTCACTGTCCTTTATCCATTGATATTAAAGGGCTTTACAAAAGGAAGATAATAAGCATGATCCCTGGTTAACATATGAGAAGCTAAAAGACAGAGATGAATTCTGCTTTGAAATATGCACATACAGCTTCCAATGATTTCAGTGAGAATTGCATATATCAAGCTGAGGAGAAAATTTGGCCCTTTTAAGTTAGTTGCTGTTGAAGCTTGTCCTTGCAGTTGATAGAAATTGATCCTTCTTTTTGGGGAGCTACAGTACCAGGGAAGGGTTTAGAGCCAAACAAGATAGACAGACAGTGAGGCTGCAAACAGGAGAATAGAAAGCCAACTTCCCTCACCCTCATGTGCCGTACCCCCACCCCCCCAAAACCAAAAAACAGTTACGCACATTTTAAGCTTGAGCCACTGATGCCTAAAACTAGGAATGTCTACGGAGGGCCTTGATTAGTACTGAGAGCAGTATAAAATGAACCAGTTCTCCAGTGTTTGGATGAGCAGAAAAATATCCTGTTGTCCATTCTGCTGCCCCACCCCACCCCTTGAGATGAAAACCACTGCCTTTGTTTATTTGCTTTTGTCTTTAGCTTAGTGTTCAGACACAAAATTGACACCTCCCCCAACACGTTTCCTTCCTAAAAATGTGTGAATTAACCCCAATTTTAGGGTCAATCAATGTTGGAAGTAGAATATAAAGTACAGGCAAAATTGTTAGCACCGTGGCATTTGCGGAATACATTTCTGAACACATACGTTGAACCGATGACCCTTACATAAATCATCCAGTGGCTATAGCGCCTGTTCAAATTGTGCAGCACAGATGCCTCATTAAGGTGGGTCAACATAGCCATGTCCTCAATCATGTCAAACTTCGGGGGGTTCATCGGCTGAACATCGTCTTCTTTTACAGTGATGGTCTGCAGAGACAGATAAGTACAACATTGCTGGCAACTACTGTCACCTTGTCTTTCACACTGCCTACAGTGTGATATTAAAAAAGCAACAAGTGAGCTGACAACACACCTTTAAAGAGATGCTCATATGTATTGAAGATTCCACTTGGGGATGGATTGACTATCGTATTTTTTAACCAGTAGAAACTAAGCATTACTGTTTTTTTATTTATTTATATTCTGATACCACCCAGAGGCCTGAACTGAGATTGCAGCCCCATTGCCCAAACACAGGGGGACCAACAGTCCATGACCCGATCTAATTACATAGGACAGGCGGGGAAAACTACACAGGGTCAGTGGGAAAACAAAGGAGGGGATGCAGCTTGACCAAAGGTCACAGAGGAAGTCAGTGGCAGAGACAGGAATAAGACACAGGTCTCCTCAGTCCCAGTACAGCACACCTTGCACATTATACCATGCCACCTGCCTGGCAGGCTCTTTTACTGAAATTTCAAGTGACTCTCTCAGATCACACACATTTCTGATTCTTTGGGACCGCAGAAGAAATTTTCCCAGCATGAGGAAATTCTTCAGATCAACCTGTCCTACATACATGATGTTGTTCACTGTTAGGGGTAACCGATGTCAGATGAGCACGAGGCAGAAAAACAGGGAAAGACAGACAGAGGTGGTAAACTATGAATTTGTATGATCTTGGAAATCATGAAGTACAATGCAGTTTAATTTTTTTCCTCTGGGATAAGATTGGTCAGTTGCATACTTTGTTCTTCAATGCCAGAAAAGAGAAAAAATGTACCAAAAAACCCAAACCAAAATAATAAAATAAAATAAAAAAACCACACACATGGCCTGTGGTTATTAATTGGTTTGATTCTGTTTACACCAATCATCATGCATTGATAGACAAATGGAAAAATGTTCCATACCTTTCCAGCCACAGTCTCAACAGTGACTTTGCCACCGCTGCTCTCTTTAATATCAGCTTCAATATAAGCTTTCTTTTCATCAGGAACCCAACACCTCCTCTTCCCTATGGAATCAAACAGGTAATGATTCACCATCTTGTACGGCTATTGATTAATAATTGCTAAGATTACTTCCATACCGCAAGCATACTGAAACCCTTTAGGCCACATCCCACCTAGTGTCAAACCAAGTGCTTTACGTCCATCAATAGCCATGGGAGCTGCATGTGTAGTTGTGGGGTATAAGGTCCCTTAATATTACTTCTATGTTTCCCATTTTCAAATTCAACTTTTCCCTTCTATAGATCCTCTCCTCAGGGTATGCAAAACATTTCACAAACGTTAATTAAGTCTCAACACCCTTGGAGAAAGGTAGGCATCATCACCAACTTACAGATGGGGAAACCGTGGCACAGAGGTTAAGTATCTTCTCCAAAGTCATACAGCAAACCGCTATCAGAACCAAGAATAGATCCCATGTTTCTTGCTTCCCAGCCACGTGGCATAATCACTGCCTGTCTACTACAGTTTGCCATGTAAATCATTAATAGTAGTAACAATGTGTATCCTGCTACACGCATCTCCTTTCTGGAGCTAGGAGTAACTTGACTAGCTCCAAGATGCCTAAAAACTATTACTCTTTACTATGGAATAGTACAAATAATTTATTGATATACACTATAAATCCCTCCCCCTTATCTATGTATTTATACTCTGACTCATTACTCTACCTCAAGATCCTCTAAGAATGGGGTGCAAGAAAAGTAAGTTATGGGAAACAAATCTTACAAAGTGAGGCCTGCAGACTACATTCAAATCATACATTGTTATTAAAAAGTTAAGTCTGTGTATACAGACTAGATTTCAGGTGGGTATGTAGACAATAGAGATACAATGTACAGGTAGCATAAATACAGATGCATTAGTCAGACCAGGGAAATTAATGTTTTTATTATAGTAGTATCAGTGTGCTACACTTTTTAAACAGACAAATATGAAAAAGTCCCTCTCCTGAAGAACTTACAGTTGCAATGTTCCTAATTTGTAAATCCAATTAAGTATTCAGTTCACCAACTATTTCAGGTTAACAGGCCAAGAGCAGAGGAAAACATATTCTGTCTTACCATCAAATGCCACGGTTTGTAATACCATTATCTCCTTATCGCTCTTCCTGAGGAAAGGTGCAGCCTCCCCGAATTCCGATATGTCCATCATCTTGGCGAGTTCTCTAGACAGTGCAGCCCAAAGAGAGAAGAAAAGGAGCTAGTCTACAAAATAGAAAATACTCCC
Organism: Natator depressus; assembly: GCF_965152275.1. Classification (NCBI taxonomy): domain Eukaryota; kingdom Metazoa; phylum Chordata; order Testudines; family Cheloniidae; genus Natator; species Natator depressus. The sequence goes on along the minus strand of NC_134234.1, from coordinate 190,726,307 downwards.
GTTTTACAACAAATCTGAGTTACGATCCAAAACGTACAGAACAAAATGACAGGGATTAAAGCTGTCAAGGGTTCCTGTAATTAGGGTGGCTTCAAATTTCAAATGCAAATTTGATAAGTCAACCAAAGATTGTGGGCCACATTGTGTCCTTAGTTAACCTCTTCCCTTGCAAGCTCTTGGAATTCAATGGAGTAGTAGCCATAGTTGTGGATCACAATTTTCTCCATGGGAGAAATTGGTCTAGTCATTTTTTCCTGGCACAAATGGTAAACTATCATTTTAAACCAAAGTTCAGAAGACAAATGGAGATGTGAGCTCCTGCATGTGAAAACTGATGCACTTCAGCCCTGCTTGAGTCATTCACAGTCAAGCTGGGGAAGGGGAAGATTTTCAAAACCACACTATGTTGCCAAATTCTTCTCCTGTTGAAGTCTGTGGGAGTTTGCTGAGCTGTTTTGATTCCATTCCATCTTCCTAGGATTGCTTAACTGCTAGATGTTCCTAGTATGGTTCCATGTAAATGAATTTTCTTGACATGCAGATTAAATGGGATTCAGTATTTTATTGTTCAAGCACATTTTAAGGCAATGGCTTTATGGTCTTCCTGATTCAGCCTAGTGGTCAAGCTTGTGTTTTTTGTACTCTTGTTTTCTCCAGTGCGCTCTGCCAAAAAATGTGCGATGGGGGGAGCCAAACAAACATGTGTGTCTTATGTTTGCTTCTCTAAATATTTGTTTGTCATTATAAGTCTGAAGATAAATCCTGTAGTCCGTGCTCAGACAGAGTTCTAACCGGGCTGAAGAGGAGTTTTAACTGAGCAAGAACTATAGGGTTAGACTGTCCGTGAGAGTTCTTTTTCAGACTATATTAGAAGTATTAAGAAGTCAAGGAAAAGTCATTGGGGATTGAAATGACCCTAACGCTGAAAAAAAGACAGCATGTGAGGTAGGTTAGTGTGAAAGAGACTAACGGAAAACACAAATGTGTAAAAATAGTGCAAGACGCTTAGAAGTTAATTGGATAGCCCAGGATATCTCTGCCATTTTTATTGCTGAGATAATGTTAGTCCCCTCAAGTCAGCAGCACTGATATAATGGAAACCTGTTAAATGTTCCATGTTAGAGCACACAAGTGTCACTCTTTAAACAGCATTAACACATTCAAACAACAGTTCAAAATGTTTTAGAAATAGTGGGCCAAATGCATCTCTGAAGTCAACGGAGTTGCACCAGGGGTTAGTTTGTTCCTATATATGTATGGTTTACCTTTTCATAAAGATTATATCTCTATCTCTATTACAGTAGCATGCCTAGGCCCTTCTAAGATTGGGGATCTATTGTGCAGCATGCTGTATAGACAGACAATAAGACAGTCTATTCCCGAAAGGTTTTCAGTCACATTTAACAGATTTTTTTCTCTCTATTTTCTTTTACTCAAGATGCCATCATTATATACTTTTTTTATGCCTGTACAGTTGATTCTCGCAACAGATATTCGCTTCAGAAGTTTTATTGATTGTGCCAGGGCCAAAAGCTAAAGAAAAATTTGCTGGAGGCCTAAGTTAAGCAAGGCTATCTTTGCAGTTTCAGGTTTTTTTTAATTTTTGCTTATTTATTTTACAGGATTCTTATGAAGCCAAAATGTCTCCTCCAAGCAAGAACCAGTCTCTGGATACGTGCCTTAAACACCAAAACAACCAATCATTTTTAAACATGCAAAGCAATACAAACAAGGCAGCTGTGTCTCCAGAGCTCTCAGTTCTAGCTGCCATACAGTAATCCATCTCTTTCTTCTGAAACTAGCCTAGGCTCTTGTAAAGAGTCTGAGCCCACGTAGGCTTGACTGCTGACAATTACTTCAGTGTCACTCTGAGCTGACTGAAAAGTCCTGCAGTGATTTAACTTCAGCATCCTCATAACACCATCTGAATTGCTAGGACCTCTCCTCACCGGGGAGGGGTGCATCATGGTGGCAGGAAAAGACCTCTCATGGCACCAGGGGTATGTCTACACTGTAATTAAACACCAGTGGCCGGTCCCTGTCAGCTGACTTGGGCTCCTGGGGCTCAGGCTGCAGGGCTGCAAAATTGTTGTGTAGGCTTTGTGGTTCAGGCTGGAGCCTGGACTCTAGAACCCTGGGAGGATCCCCCAGCCTGAGCCCCAAAGCCTACACAATAATTTTCAGACCAGCAGCCCAAGCCCTGTGAGCCTGAGTCAACGGATACAGGTCAGCCACAGGTGTTTAGTTGCTGTGTAGACATACCCCAAGAGACTCATGAAACAGAATTGTGACAAGAGTATGTGTGTGTCATTCCATGCTAAATGTGTGAATAGAAGCGTGGCCACTTCTATATTAGCCCAGTATATGATTCTATAAGTCTAAAATCTAAAAATAAGCTATTTCTATACCAAATTCACATTATATATTTTTTTTGTTACCAGGCTTCTTTCTTAGTTCTTCGGTGCACTATTGAGCTACACCCTGCCAACTCTTAGTAAATACAGGGCAAGCACATAAGTTAGGCATTTTACACTATTACAAAGCAGCACTGCTAAAATTAGGGGGCATGTGTTGGGTTGCCCTCAAAGTTATATAAGTATGATAGAATTATAATTATGTAGTAGTAGAAATAAAGATAGACAAAAGAGTATATAGGTATTGTAAAAAAGGTATGAACATCAGTTCCATGCTGTTGAATTTCACTCTGTAACAATTGCAAGGCCAAAGTGCTAATTATTTCAGGCCGGTACAGGACAAAGAGTCTGTGCTGGAAAGTGATAAGAACTTTGAGGAAACAATGCTGTTCTTTAAAACAACACCCAGATGCTCTTCCCCCGCGGGGTCCCCTTGTCATGCCTATGTAATCTTGGTATCCAAAGAGGGAAAAATAGATAGTGGGATAAAACTTGTTAAATGAATCAAGAGTCATAGATTGTGTTGTTAAGTAAAAGAATGAATGATGAGTGCATGGAATTGAGAGTCTGAAGCAGGGAAATAATTGGTTAGTAAATGGTGCCAGCCTAATCCTAAGAATTTCAACCTTGATATCGATGGGCCAAAGAATATGCAAAGTGGAGATAATTGGATGACCCCCGGAGGGCGAACCGGAATCCACCCAAAACACATCAAGGAAGAACAAGAAGATAACACCTAGCCATCATGGAGCCGTCATGGAGGTACCGTCTGCTGATTGAGCTGATTGATGGTCATCTCAATTGTAAATTCAGCATGATGAAGCAACTTCCATAGGCTTGTACTGAACCAGAGACCTATAAAAATTGGGTCCAGGGACTGTGTTCTTTGAGTCTGGTTCTACGACCACCCTCCAGGAGCATCGGATGCGCATCTGACAACGACTCGGCTCCACTCTCATGTCCAGGCCACCTGGCCAGTGACTTGGCACGAGCAACATCTAGGCTGGTAACTATAACAACCTTTATGTAGAACCTGTGTGTGAATGTCTGTGTGTGGATCTATATAGAAATTGCATATAGGAATATTTTGTCTGTGTGTGGATCTATATAGAAATTGCATATAGGAATATTTTGTCTGTGTGTGGATCTATATAGAAATTGCATATAGGAATATTTTGTTGTATTTACAATAAACGTGGCAATTTGCCTTGTCCCTCTTTCAAGATCCTGTTGGTATCATTTTTATTAGTAAAAAGAACAGGAGGACTTGTGGCACCTTAGAGACTAACCAGTTTATTTGAGCATAAGCTTTCGTGTGCTACAGCTCACTTCATCGGATGCATACTCACGAAAGCTGATGCTCAAATAAATTGGTTAGTCTCTAAGGTGCCACAAGTCCTCCTCTTCTTTTTGCGAATACAGGCTAACACGGCTGTTCCTCTGAAACCTATTTTTATTAGTGTAACACATGATCCTGCAAGACATCTGTGTGCGAAGATCCCATTTACTGTACTTTAAATGGAGTTCTGTGAATGGAGGGCTTGCAAATTTGGGCCCTTGTATGTATATAGAAGGCAACATCTTTTAGGAGTCTACATGACAAAATCATTATAAGACAAGAAATTGAGGTTATCGTTCAGCCCATTGCACGTACAAACATATTTTTTAAGTTACCATAACCAGCAAACGTTAGCTTGAAACAAATATTCTGAAATCTGGGAAGCCTAAATCTCAGTCCATCCTAATCAGTAATAAAATACTACTACTACTTCACACTTGTACCTTTCATCTGAGGGACTCAAAGCACTATATAAGCATTAGCTAAGCCCCCCAAGCCCCTTGGAATTCAGTTATATCCATTTTCTAAATGGAGTAACTGATATACAAAGAAGTTAAATGACTCATCCAATATCATCAGTAAATCAGTAGCAGAGCCAAGATTAGAAAGCAAGAGCATTAGTTTACCAACCCTGCCTTTGCTTTAGCCACTAGACTACACAGCCAGTGAAGACTGATTTGCAGGAGCAAGGAAGGCAATCAGAGTATACGTCCGAAATGGTACCCAATGATTCTCAAAGGATTGCAGCTCAGGTCAGTCTTAAGAATTCCTTGGGTAGCTGAGCTGCTTGAAAGTTTGAACAACATAATTCATAATCTTCCTGGGAACATGGAAAATGTGACTTGCATATAATAGCTGATCCATCCCCCCGCTGCATAATAACGAGGAACCTGCAATTTTGGCCCTTCCAGTCGGCTAAATGAATAAGCAAACATTAGATAGAGAACATTTCAAGAGCAAGACATGTTTGCTACCTTACCATTAAGACAGTACCCCAGGGTTATTAATAGAGTGCTGTGTATTTATTGACATCACTACTAAAACCTTAAGCTGGTAGCAGCATAAAAACCAATGATACAACTGTAGAGCATAGCTGACTATAAGTAAGTACACTTAGCAGTAAAAGAGATAGGTACCTACCCTGTAAAGCAAAGAAGAAAAGTATGAGGATTCTGCTTGATGCAGACTTTTTATACACCTTCCTCAAGGTCACTGGTGGTGATAACAATTTAAAGGCATCAGTAGTTTTCCTTTGTTTCTATATTTGTCTACTGGGTCCTGGAAGAGGCAGCAGTGTACATGTGAGGGTATGATTCTGGAGACTGAGGGGGAGTGGCATGCTATTGAGTTGCTTCCCTATCCACTCCATTCTTGCTAGATGACTTCATGGAATAACTCCTATCCTTGCCAAACTGCCTGTATTTTAACAATGGCAAGTGCTACTTTTTCTGAGAACCAAATTGCAGTTGGCTAAAAAGAGAAATAAGAAAATTCAGATGTCATTACTTTGGAAAATGAATTGCCCACCTTTCTTATACAAAAGATAAGTGATCAGAAGGTGCTTTAGGTTCTTTGTGCTTCCAGTGACTATGGAACAAATATACACTGTCCGCAAATAACAAAGCTAGGAACTGATCCCAGGTCTTCTGAGATCTCCAGTACCTTAAGCACAAAACAATCCTTCCTCTTACTTTGATGGCCCCAGAGCATTAAAACCAAGCCCAAGGACCTTGCAATTCCCAATTGTATGCAATGGCTAGAGAATGAAGATGGTGGAGAATATAATGTTCCTATCTAAAAAGTTAAACAGCAGATAGTACTTAAAACAGCCATCATCCTTGGTAGTGTAGAAATTAAGGGTGGATGTTGAGTCTTGCCCTTCAAGAAATAGTCCAGGATCAGGCCTTCTTGTAGTAAACTCAGTTCCTGGGCAGTGAAAATAGCCTAACAAGTCGAGATCTCACTTTCTTTCAGCCCATAAATAACTAAATGAACCAAAAATCCCTGCTAATATTGAGATATCCAGGTTTATTAGGTTCACCCCCATACTAAGTTATCTTCGGGTTCCAGTATAAGTTGAATGTATATACTAGTGGAATGTGAAAGTTGAGGATAATGTTAGTTGACTACAAGACAAGTAGTAATAATAGGGCTCTGAAGTGTGTTAGTTGGAAAACTGAATTCCAAGAGTTAAAAAACTTAGACAAACATCCAATGTTATATTCCTAGATTTACACTGAGGCGATTATTTTTGTCTATAATCAGACTGGAATAATGACTTACAAATTGAATCTGCTTCTTTTAAAGCTGCTGTCCTGATGGAATGGACAAGGACAGGTTACAAAGACAAGGGGAACACATGAGAAGAGAGAGGCTCACAGAATAGATAAACTAATAGAGGAGATGTTGATGTGCTATGCTTTGAGAGGGTATTGGATGCTTTACGGACAGGATATGCTGAGTGTTCCAGGACGGGCGGGGACATGACATCAACCCATACAGGGGAGGTTACCAATACCAAGTGGTACAGAAGCAATATTCCTTAACTAGAAACTATGTCCAGTTGGGTTAAAGGAGTTAGGGAGATAAAGGCAAAAGTTTCAATATGCTGTTCAATTTGGTTGCATTCATACAAGCAACATGCATTTGAACACAAAGCTAGCTACATGCCCCACGTCCCCTAAAGTCCAAGCTGCTGTGGCAGATGTGTTTTTCACATTTCCATTGAAGCAGTTTCATTTCACTCCCTCTCTCAAGCCACTGCTCCAGAACTAGTTAGCACTTTTGAGCATGAAAACACTGATACATAATAATCCACACCACACCAGGGGGGATAAGAAACTTGTCTAAGACCACAAAAGAAGTCAGTGGCAGAGCTGAAAGAACAACTCATCTGTTCCTGCTCCCACTCTTGCACCTAGAACACTCGACAACAGTTTACTACAGTTTTTTTCCCTCCAGATCAATCCCGTACTCTAGCTATCTCGTGCTCAGGCCTCAAAAGATTTGTTCTAAAGCCCTGTACTTCGTAATTTATTGTTTTATATCTGGCTCAGAACAAACAGATTTGAATGTCTGGATTTAGACTATTTAGGTGAATAATGAATGAATGACCCTGTAAAACTTGATTGGATGCTCCTGATAGTGCAATGCAAAACATGATAGATTGCATGCATGGCCCAGATTAATGTTTATGGGGATGCTCTTAATCTGCTACTGAAGACTGGGAATGCTATAGCATTTCACATCACTCATGGCTGCGGGCGTAATACACACATGCTCTTTCCTCACGTCTCCTTTCATACTCTGTTAGTAACTATATTTCCAAACACGGAATTAAACACTAACAGCTTCTTATGTTAAAAAACACCTTTTATAGCCACTGTATTATTTTTTCATCTTCTGTTCTGCACATATTCATCCTCCTTACACCTGTGTTCAAGAGGAGGACAGACAAACGGCTGTTTCAGCAGCTGATGCTAATGCCATTTGATGGTTTGTGTCACTTGAAAGTGGCGTAGGTAGCACTGGGTCCAGCATGATCTGTCTGTTTTCCTTGCAAATGCTGACATGGTTGGTCACTGCTCATTTGTTATTCTTGCCTTGTTGGGCTTCTCTCTCGTTTTTTTACTCCCCACTAGAATAGACAACTTGATTACGATTGGTAACAATGACAAACAAGGGCATTAGCCCCTGCACAGCTACATTTAGAAAGGTTAATACTGCTCACTATTTCTTTAACAGATGGTTAGGTTTGGAAAAGGAGGAACTTTGATAAAGTGCACTTGTGACTAACCTATTTTTAATAACATTACATATTGGAGAAGAATGCAATGGCATTTATCTTCTCTAGACCCAGATAGTGTCAACATGGATGGCATGGTCTTACTTAGAGAGGTTGTCATCTGGTTTGTGTAAAAGCCCATTTATGACACCTTACTGTTTTCTAAAACACAAAATGCATCTTGTCAAGGGCTAGCTGTCCCTTAAAACATGACATGCATAATAAAGTCTGTTCTTTAATAGCATGCCTTGGAAATAAAATAGCTTGTACTACTGAAGAGAGCTCTGCAAGTTAGAGGGATGCTATTGCTAATAAACAGATATTTGGAGACTTTGTCTTTTGATTCATGATTCCTTGGTCACTCCACAGAGTAAGCTGTAAAAGAGTATCCCTCAGTGAGGTGCACCATAGCTGTATCTAAAGAGATTTAGAGCCCACTGTTTACCCAAGGGCCCAGCTAGGTCATTGCTCATTGCTGCTGGTGCATTCACAAGTGAGGGGTGTTGTATTAATTTAGGTGGAATATATGGACCCAAAGAGTCAAAGGTGCTGATATGACCTTGTCACCGTCCAACACGAAACAGTTATAAACAAGGATTGGCATTCAAAGACCTCAAGCTGCTTATTATCATGGCAAACACATTATAAATCAGAGGTGCTGGACCAATTTCTCCTGTGAGGTGCTCAGAGCCATGGAACCAAACTGTAAACCCTGTATGTGATGGAAACCACTTCAAGGGCAGCACCCTTAGTTCCAGCACCTATGTTATAAATCCTTTTAAACTTTTTATTAAAGATACAGGAAAAGAAGAAAAAACAGTGAAAGCCTTTGAAATGTAAAGTGTTAAGCAATGCTTTCGTTTTAACATCCCTCATTGCCTTTCACTGGAGTAAATTTTTAGAAGGATACCCTCTCCCCTTGTTTGACAGTCTTTTAGATGGTATTACCATTATAAATATATTATATATCATGTATAATGGTAAGACTGTCTTTGGGGAGAATAGAAGGAGATAGTTGAGATGGGTTGGAGCTGTGATTGTTAAAGTCTGATTCCATTTCCTATAAGACAAGAGAAGACAAACAGACACAAGAGGGGAGAGAAAAGAACAACAAAGACAGAAAATGCAGCTTCTGTCCCTGGTGTTGATTTTCACTTGCAGCCTCACTTCTGGAGACACACAGACACAGCACACAGCCTTATCCAGCATTCTGAAACGTGGCACACTTGAACCAGCATTGGGCTGTTGAGGGCATTGAAAGTAGCTGCCTTTCTGGTCACAGGTTCACAGCAGTGCTGCAAAATATATAGTCTTAGCTGGCTAAGCCAGACTCTTCTTAAACAGAAGGAAAAAGGAGAGGGATAGGAAAGAGACACAATAAAGGAGGGAAGAAAAAAAGACACATGGGGTGTGTGGGGAGAACAACAAAGTCTCATGTCCCAGGTAGTGTTTGGGATTTAGCCAGAGTCGGCGGAGATGGTGATGTCATCCGGGTCTCTCTCATGGCCCAGACTGATCATGACATCTCTGAGGATCAGGACAATGAAGGCCCAACAGCGTTACAGTAGAGCCCGTGGTCCCAGGAGAAGGTGGGGCTGACAGCTACCATGACACAGCTCACTCTCTTCCCCTTTTCAGTCAGTCACCATTGAGAGAGTGAGCTTTTCCCCCAAAGTCTCTTTTTGAGGACCTCAGGAGGGAGTGATGGGTGAAATAGCCCTCTCATTATTTTGTTCTCCAGTTAGGCCTGACTTCCAACACACCCGTTTTGGTTCATTGATTTCCAGTCCCACTCTTCTCTTACTTACCAGACATGGTCCTAACACAGTCCTTCAGTTATATCAGTGGGCCTTTTTTGTTTGGACTAGTTCAATCTGTTCCCTTTTTGCACCTTTCCCCATCAACATGTGTTATAGGCTATTGTGACACTTTATAAACTTTTATCCACTTTCCCACAGTTAGGCTCACAAGTGGGGTAAATTTGTAGGCTCAATTATTACAACAGGGGACAAATGAGAAGAAAGAGATCAAATGAACTAGAGTAGTCTGGTGTGCTTTTTCAGAGACAAAGGTCATCTGCACAGTAGTCATTCCATGGGGAGAAAAATGTTCAAGTCACATGGAGTGGGAAATTCATGGGCATTATGTATGGACTGGACCTCTTTCCTGTTATGCAGAATCTTGGTTAAATTCTTTAAGGATTTGTGCTCTTTAAGATAGTTTTGGGAAGGGACAGTAAGAGGAGTCAGAGATAAGACTGTCTCAGAAAGTAGAAAAAAAGCTAACTATTATTTTAAGTGGGTTCAGGAGCTTATCTGCCTACACAATTATGCTCTGCTACACCAGTAAAATTAAGCATGACAAAGCTGACATTATTACACACACAAAATTAAATTACAAAACAGGATTGTTGTTTTAGGAATGTGCAAGACAGTTAGATCATATCATTAGCATGAGGGGTTTCTTTGCATGCCTCCCTGAATTTCATCCAGAAGAAGCAGGCATGCTAGATAGCTTTCTAGGAGAATACTGAGTCAAATGGTTGCAATGACAAGTACCACCAGTTCAGTTTCTGCCCACTATAGAGAAATAAATTTCACAATACTAATTTCTGAAGAGTTTAAATGGTATCCGTTTAAATTGTGTACAACATTTACAACTTTGCTGCTAGCGAGATCAGTTCTCTGGTGCGCAACAAGCAAGCTACTACTGAGAAATATATCTGCTCCTGCCCTCAAATTTAATCAGGCCCTACCCACTGAGAAACAGTCCCTCAGGATCTGGCTATCCAGTATGGGACCTTTCTGGTGGATAATATTACCTTCCCCATCTGTTCCTGTTACTCAACACACAAAAAGCTAGATTCCAAATGCTAAGCAGATCTGAAACAGTGCTCTGCTATGGTTGCCAGGCTGCTCAGTGAGGGTCACCTGCAACAGCATCCCTCTTTGAATGACCACATGCAGCAAAGGCAGATTACAGCACCCCATCTGAAAGGTTTACTTACAACTGCCACTGTCAAGATCCACCACCTGCACTTGGTAACACCCAAACAGCTCATCAGAACAATGTATAATTTCAAAACAGCTGTAGACTCCCTGCAATGCCTTAAATGTCATCTCACTTTTTCCTTGTACCTAATGGATGTAGCTGAAATCTACGTCTTTGTATGGAGTGAACTTTCAGTAAGTTGCACAAGCTCACATTCTGTCTAAGGACTTTACCAGATAAAAGCAACTGAAATCATTTAAAAAATTACTTCTTATTAAAAAAAAAAATTATATGCCGTTAGTTTACATAGCATTTACAAACAAAAATGTGTTTTCCTGCCTTAATGAGCTTACAGCGGAAGTAAAAATCACCAGTGCCCTAAGAAATACAGTATCAAATGAAAATATGAAACCTCAAAGGAAAATAATCTAACAATATATCAACTTCATACGACAAAAAGGTATTCACAGTCTCTGTTGTGTTTTCAGAAGACCACAATATCTGGCACATGATAATGCACTATGTTTCATACGGAAGCGTCATGTGTGCTCCTATTCCATCCCAGGCTAAGATAATATATTACATTTTACATAATATATTACATATTACATAATATAATACATTTCAAAGCTGTCATTATGCTTTCCCCTTGCTGACATTTGATCATTACGGTATCTTAAGAACTTCTAAATAGGTCATGCCTTTAGCGGGAGAAATCAGTTTCAGGAAGTGAGGCTGACAGTTCGTAAGCCTCTTACTAGTGATTACTGACATTGATGGATCCATCTGAGATTCCAGTGATGGACTTCTATACCCATGAGAGAAAGTAGAAAAACAGGAGCCAGCTAAACAAATGGCTCTCAGCTTTTTTAACTCTGCCCACTTCTCCAAAAGGAAGGACTTTATCACATTCCCTCTTTTTGATCTTATTTCTAAAAGCAAAAGCTGTCCTCTTCCTTTAAGTCTCTCCTCAGACAAAAGCTTTTCCATGCCTCCAGTCATTTTCATTACCCTACTCTGCAGGCGTATTTTGCTCACATGAGACCAGACATTAATTTATATAATGACATATTTTTAGAATTATTCTTTAAAGCTTTCTTAATAAAATCTTTTTTTAAAACACCATTATATAATGAGTGTTTTTTTTTTCTTGAGCTGTCAATTTAGGTTCTAAATTAATTATGATCACCTAAGGAAAAGACCTATCAAGGTGTAAGTCGTTCAGGTTGTTCTTTTCATTATTCATTATTCGGCAAATGAGATTTTATGGAGACAAATGCTATCATCTGGCCCATTCACCAGCATTTGTAGGCCCTGCTAAAGTTCCTCAGAGCCTGACTGTCTTCTCCAGCCTTGACTAGCCAATACAATGATGTTACCTACACATTTGGCCCAAAAGTTTTCATTCTACGATCTACTTCATAACACAAACCATCTCATTATCCTTACCTCCACCCAACACCTTGCTTGTAACATTCTCTCTGCTCGAGTAGTTCAAGCACCATCTTGTGATAAGAGGCTCCATCCTAAAATACACGTACGCCTTCAAACATGAGAGATATTCAGCTGAATTCCTCTCAGTGCCAATATCTGCTGTGGCAAACTCAACTTGGCTTTGCTTTTTATATCAAGTCATCCCCTTCACATGGGGGCAGAATTAGGGATGGTCTATGCTGGTCTCCTGGGTCTTTTTGAACATAACATTTTCAGGTTTATTCCCTTCAGACACTCCATATCAAGGAACAATCTTGCTAGCAGACAACTTTACAGGTTAGTTGGTAGCTATGTCTGGTTGAAGCTAATATCAGACTGTACTACACATTTAGAAAAAATAAGCAGGGACAGTTTAATCTGTGAAATAATGTCTTTATCAGGATACTTTGAATACCTTTGCAAGTGCCAGAAAAACAAGGCTTACATGACTTAGGTTGAAATTAGACATCAAGGAGAAGTAACAGCAGGAAGCAGAGAGAAACAGATAGTTTTTCCTTTACGTGTACTCTGTATGTAAAGGGAGGATTCCGCCCCCCCCTCCAAGGTACAGCTGCGGTGAGCTGTCCACCTTGTCAGGAAGCTCAGACAGTAAAACGCCTCAAAAGCAAGTCATCCTATCTACTACCAGAAACCTTGCGTTTCACCAAGAGCTTGAACAACTCCTCTGCTCTTCTAGGATATTCTGAAGATCTCAAAAGGGGTTTTACAGATATTACCACAACAACCTTCATGAGATAGACATTATGGACTTTTTACAGAGAGAAACTGTCACAAATCAAGCGGGTGGTATGAACAGGAAAGGAACCAGGGAATTTAGTGCTCTGACCAATAAAGCACATTCCCTGCTAAAATATGATGCTTATAGAGTCAGATTAGGTACAGTGAATTCGCTGATCCATAATCTATGTGCCAAAGGGCCTTTTACATTAGAGAATTGCTAACTATGAGTAAGGAGTTTGAGCTGATCTAAAGGCCAACCCATATGCTGACTTTCAGTGCAGTGCTCAGCTCTGCTTCAGTCACACTCAGATATGCCCCTGGCACTTGCTTCCAGAGAGTGAGTAATGAAGATGAAAAGTTGCACCTCTAAATACGAGTTAACCCAACAACCAGCAAAGCTCCTGAACTGCCAGAGGATGTTCCAGACCGAATCTGTGGAATCAGTTTCTTCTGAATGGAGTGTCTATATTCTCCTTCTTCCCTTCCAGCTGTGCATGAATATGTCAAGTCTGGGGCCAGATTGGTGCCTGTATTGAAAAGCCAGGGAGAAAAGAGAGGTAAGACAGGTAAGATAGGCAAGGTAAGGGTCAGAAACAAAAGAGGTATAAATTGAACTCCAGCATATTAAGATATTAGACAAGTCCAATTTAGCATAATTTGGCTGCAAAACTGAGTGGAGAAAAGAACTAAACAGTCTGATGGGGTACACGATAGGTTAAGAGGCTGAGTGGAACATCAGGACTAAGTTGGAGGGTATTGGGAATGGGTTTATGTTGACATCAGACACACAAAATCCCATACTGTACTGTGCATGTCTGAGATTGAGCCCCACTTTGAAGGTTTTTCTGTTAGTGCTCTGATCAGAGATCTACTCTGACTGGACATTACAGCTACCGTCAGGTAGTTTGAAGTCAAGTTACCTTTGCTAGAAAGGAAAGCAACAGGTTAGTTTTCCAGCCACATTGGAGTAGGATGTGTAGCAACTTCTACAGTTGAACAGTTCTACAGCAGAACAGTTTGATTTGATTTTAAATGTATTCTCATCTTTGAAAACTTAAAAAGATACTCAGAGAAAACAGACCAAATATTTGAACATATATTTGCACCAAGCTACAGTAACCACCATTCTGATGGAGTCATGTACTTTGATCCCATACAATGGTCTAGTGACAAAACACAATTTGTCCTTGTATGGTAATGTACAGAGTGACCCTCTGCTAGACCACTTTACACACACGGCGAGAGGATGGAAAACAGAGTGTCGACTTCAGTGATTGCCTCTAAAATTGCACATAAATACCACATCCAAAACCAAACCATGCACACGCATGTAGAACAAAACTTTAAATCTAAGGGCACCTGAGAGCTGGTTGAAAGTTTTTTCATTAAAACTTTTTTTAGATGGAAAACTGGGTTTCTGACTAAACAATTTTTTTTTCAGGAAAAGCATCTGCCTTGTGCAGAAAACTAACACTTTTCATCACAAACCTGAAATATTTCAGCCCAAACAGGAAAACATTTTGATTTGCAAATGCTATCGCAGTGCTTCCCTTGTAGTTTGGTCGCTTCATGTCCTGGTTCTCTTCTATGGGCCACACTCCCCAGCTGGATGACCTCTCCCATGACAGGCTGGCTTCCATCTCCAAGAGAATGAGAACATGAGGTATGTGAACTATACCTTCCCTGAGGCACTGCTGCAGCAGGACTTCTGCCTAAAAACAAAATGTTCCATGGAGAATTTTGATGAAAACTCTTTATTTGAGTCAAAAATTTCCATGGGAGAAACCCAAACATTTTTCACCCAGCTCTAGCCACTTGCCTTTCAGGACCTTTTGCTCTTGGTGGAAACACTGTTATCATTGTTTCTAGCACTACAGTTGTACACTGTGGCTTTTCCATAATGAAATTAAAAAACAGGCCTCTCCCTTACACATGTGCAGCAAAACATACTCCAAAACCTCAGAGATGTGTTTATAGCCCAAGCAGAAATGTTTTCCAACCCATCAGGGCATTATCCATCTTAGGACAATTATATGGACTCCATTAAGGTAGCACCTCAGCGTCTCACAATTTTTTAGTGCATTGATCCTCATAACACTCCTGTGAGGTAAGGAAGTGCTATTATCCTCATATTACAGAAGGGCAACTGAGGCCAGTGTCTCAGGCACATCTAGCCCAGGGGTTCTCAAAGTTCATTGCATCGTGACCCCCTTCTGACAACAAAAATTACTACATAACCCCAGGAGTGGGGACCAAAGCCTGAGCCCACCCAAGCCCCGCCAAAGTCCAAGCCCCACCACCTCGGGAAGGGGGACCAAAGCCAAAGCCCAAGGGCTTCAGTCCCAGGCAGGGGCCTGTAACCAGAGCCTCACCACCCAGGGTGGGCTTCAGCTTTGGCCCCGGGCAGTGGGGCTCGGGCTTTGGCCCCAGGTGGTGGGGCTCAGACTTCTGTCCCAGCAAGTCTAATGCCACCCCTGGCGACCTCACTCAAATGGGGTCACGACCCACAGTTTGAGAACAGCTGATCTAGACAGTCAGTGGTAGCCTGCGGCAGCAAGCCTATCTCAGGCACATGTTACCATGCTAAAAGTAGCTGTGTAGACAGATCTTTTTAGGTTGGAGCTTGGGCTCCAGCTAAGGCTCTGACACCCACTCCCATCTATAGGCTTCAGAACTTGAGCTCCAGCCCAAGTAACAACATCTACACAACTACTTTTACTGCGATAGCATGAATCTGAGTTTGTCAACCCTGGGCTGGAGGCTTGCTGCCATGGGCTGTGTAGATGTACCCTAAGTGACTTGCCCAAGATCACACAGGAGGACCAGGAATAACCCACCCGCCCACCACACGAACAAACAAAATGGACCCCGTCACAACAAGTACTCAACAGCAGGCAACTTTAGAGGAAGGCTAGACCGCAAGATCACAATTAGATTTCTAGCCAGATGGACATTATTGCAATTTTTAGTTGAATTGGAAATAAACGTTATTATGTAGTCTCATTTCTGATTCTCAGACTAGCGGTGGCAGAGTTATCGTAATTTATATTGAAGCCAGGATAAAACTAAACATGTCAAACCAGGGGAGTCAGACAATTAAAAAACTTGGCACTATAGTCCAAAAGCAGAACAAGAAAAATGCAGAAAAATGCCATTGCATAATAGTAGCGGCCACTATGTTTCATTTCGAAGTACGTGAAAGAATGAGATGTAGTCAGAAAATGTGGGCCACAGTTAATCAGATAACCAAATTTGAGGATTTAGCCACCAAGTAAATCAAAAATAGCCCCAGCGTGCACTTGTGTTTCTAAGAGGTTTCATCTTCTCTTATTGATGTACACGCGGAAATTCCATTAGCGTTTCTGGGAGTTGCAGCTCACATGGAGTACAAATGCCCTAAGGGAGGGAAGGGAAAGAGGAGCATGAACTGAGCTACAAAACAGCATTTTATAATTTATTGCAACCTTGAAAGGCAACAGAGACGGATTAGGAAGCAGCTCTATGGATTTAATCTCTAAAAACAATCAGCACAGAAATTCTGTTTAACAAAGTCTCTAGCACCTGGAAAGGACCCTATTCCATAGATATTTCATGCATACAACTCCCATTGACTTAATTACATTACATCTACACAACTACTTTTACTGCAATAGCATGAATCTGAGTTTGTCAAACCTGGGCTGGAGGCTTGCTGCCATGGGCTGTGTAGATGTACCCTAAGTGACTTGCCCAAGATCACACAGGAGGATCTGGCATGGCACAAGAGGAGAGCAGAGAGCAAAAGGAAGCATGGCCTGAGAAACAAAACATTTTATAACACCAATCTCACAGACAGAAATGATGCCGTGTTTCAAATTCTGACTTTAAGTTTTCTGATGCCTTCTAAAGAATACCTTACATGCTTACCTTACATGCTTTCTTCCTTCAGATGATTTATTTCTCTGCTCAAAAGCCAAAGAATCCAAGACAGGCTCTTGCTCTAACTATTAGTCAATACTCCCTAATATGGAAAAATCTTGAAAGTGAGATTTCAGAAGAGCTCCACATGAGTAGAGAAAATAACATCTCATCATTTCCAGCTCTCTACTCTATTATTCCATTTTATATGC
Source organism: Natator depressus (assembly GCF_965152275.1). Taxonomy (NCBI): domain Eukaryota; kingdom Metazoa; phylum Chordata; order Testudines; family Cheloniidae; genus Natator; species Natator depressus. The sequence continues at coordinate 190,709,456 of NC_134234.1, read as the reverse complement.
CACACTTTAAAGGCCATTTGTCACATATTATTATGGCCAGGGTGTTACACTGGGTTTTCAGAAGATTGAGATTTGTGCCTTTGATATTACTGCCAATATATTTTGTTCAGGTTATCACATTACTTTAATAATAATTCATTCTGCTTAGTTTGATCAAGACTGTTTCATCAGAACTGCCTCGGTGCATTTTACAGACAATAATTCACAAGAAACATTTTTTTTTCATTCTCTTTCTTCTAAGCTAAAAGAAGCTACATCTCCTTTATGAACTTGATTTGCCCTTTGGCAAATTGAAATTATTTCCATCTGTAAAGTCCCCACTTTGAAAACCTTTCAAACCCTTGGGCTCTGTAAACTGTCTTATTCCAGTTGCTCTAAAAAATAGCACTGTAAACTGTCTTATTCCAGTTGCTCTAAAAAATAGACACTACACAACTGTTGTGATAATTGGGCCTTCAAATTTACCCTAATTGTGAGCTCAACAGTAAAAAGTGAGTAAAAGTTCATAGGGGTTCACAACAACTTATAATAATAAATATTGATGGGAACAGTTGCAAAAGGAAGACTGAATGACTGAATTAGTACAAACAAAAAGGCCTTCTGATATAACTCAAGGACTGTGTTAAGATCACACCTGGTAAACAAGAACACTGAGAGACCAAGTATCGATGACCCAAAACTGGTGTTATGGAAATGAGCTCTGTTGGTGGCCAAAGTAACGAGGGGATGGGCTGCTCCGCCCACCACTTCCTTTTGGATTTCTTAAAAAGAAAGACTTTGGGAAAAATATTGGCTCCAGAGTGAGCTTCACCTTCGTGACTGCCATCCCTGGACCTCCATCATCCTTATCCTCAGAGATGCCCTGACCAGACTGGGCCAAAGAGAGGGACCCCGATGACACTGCCACCTCTATCGGCTTCAGCTATATATTCCAAACACCACCTGGGATTGGAGACGGTCTTCCCCTCCTTTCACCCTCTCCACTGTGTTCATTTCCCTCCCTAGCTTATTTCTTCTTTCCTATCTTTCTCCCTGTGCCTTTAGCTGGCCAAGACTGTATATTTTACAACACTGCTGTAAGCGTATGAGCAGAAAGAAGCAGCTAAATGCAATGCCCTAAAGAGCCCCAAGCTGATACAAGTTTGCCAGGTCTGATAAGGAGTGGCTGATAAGCCCGCATGCTGTGCCATGTGTTTTTCCATCGCTGACAGTGCACGGGAGTCAACACCAGAGACAGAAGCAGCGTTTTCTATTTTTCTTGTTCTTTTCTCTCCCCTCATGTGTGTTTGTCTTCTTAACTAACTGCTTCTCATTTCCCTAAAAGGACAGTTATTACCATCTTTAATACTGCCTAAAGACTATCAAACAAGGCCTTTTTCCTTCTAAAGACTCTCTACAGCTAAGATGGATGTTAACAGGAAAGCCTTTCTTAATGCCTTACCTTTCAAAGGCTTTAACTGCTTTTTCTTCTTTTTCTGTGTCTTTAATACAAGTTTAAAAGGATGTTTAAGGGGGTGTTTGCCATGGTACTGAGCAGGCTGAGCTCGAACCTCGTTTAACACTGTTGGGCAGTGACTGGGTTATGTTAACACCCGTTAGCCCACACAGTCCATCTAAATTCACACCGTACCACCGAGGAAGTCTTCACGAGCCCTCTGAGGCCATCTCAGGCTGATGACTAAGGCAAACAGTACAGGCTTCTGGAGCTAAAAAATCCATCATTGCCCATCATTATTAGAGCTCCCCACATTGCTACCCGCAGCTGGAACTGAAAAAGTGTTAGCATGGGTAGGACATTTTACTCAACTGCCCGAGTTTAAACAGGACTTCTGCAGCTCCTCTTTTTTCCAACAGTGCAGTAATAAGCGGAGGTATGGCTCAGAGTGGCGTGCAGAGAGAGAGAGAGCGCATGAGCTGCTGCTCAAAGGACCTGAGAGCCAGTTCAAGTGCGGGGAAGAAGCTTTTCTCTTCCCTCCACCACTTCTTCAGCAAGTAGGGGAAGAAGGCCAGTAGCAACTGTTACTTAGTAGCATGATGATTTAATTCCCCCAAGTGGCAGCTCATTTCTCTCTTTTCTCCCAGTAAGGGGCGGAGAAACCCAGAGGCAAAAGGAGAGCACAGCATGACTTCACTACTCATAGCAATGCATTTATTTATTATACACACACACACACACACACAGAAAGGGGGGGGAAGAAAAATTAGCTGAATCCATTCCCACATGGCATCCCCCTTTTTTCATCACTGCTTTTGAAAACAATGAACACATCACGTTGGATGTTTTCACTGCTGATCAGTTCAATAAAAAGCTTTAAAGGTTGACTTTTAACTTGTCAGTGTTTGGTTTCAGCATTAACACTTGCCCACACCTGTCAGAGGTACTTTTCAGACTGGCTGCAGATTTGAGGGAAGGAAAAAAAAAAAAGAAAAAAAGTCCGGCATCTAATAGTAGTGGTAAGTTAACTACCTTCAGAACCATGAAGGACCTCACTTTTAAAATAAAATCCAAAGCTTCAGTTCTGCAGAAACTGATTGGAGAAGAGTGTTCCTGTTAAAGTTTGAGGGTGTTAAACTACCATCCCCATTTACAGAAAATTGTCTCTGCTGAATAGATCCATGTAAACCCAGCCTGGTGCTTCATTATATAAATACATATTAATACCAGATAAAACTACATTAAGATGGAGTTATGTTTGAGAGTATGTACCAATAATCTAAGTGTGGAAAAATTACATGGATGTTGTAATTATCCTCAAACTAAAAGTATCTCAAACCCAGGAAATTCAGAGACAAGGTTACACTCAAAAGAAATCCAAACATGTTAGAGTGAGAAAGGCACAGTTAAGGCACCCAAACAACTGTAACTCTCCTGCATAGCGATGCCATGCAATAACTGTATGATCATGATTAAGGCATTTTAGTATTTGTGGGCCCTGATCGGAATAAACTGATTTTCAGAGACATTACATTTTAACCCCATGTTTTTCCCCTAAGTGATCTGTACTCTCAAGCTCAACTTTGTCTTAACAATTTTTTCTCTGGGACTTTCCCTAGTTTTTTTTTTTTAACTAAAAATACCTCATACACAAACACTAAACAAGAAACTCAGAATGCTATGAGGTGATATTTCTAATGGTTTGAAGGTATGTAGAATCAACTTGAGATCATGTTGTAAAATGTATTTATTTATTTAGTTAGTTCTAACTTTTAAGGGCAGATTCACCAATAGGCCAAAGAAGCACAGAGCAGCCAGCATGTACTGGTCAGTGAAATGGACTTGACCGCTGTTTCAAGTTGCTAGAGCAGTGCAATACTGCCTAAGCGCAGTCATGAATCTGGCCTTTTGTTTGCAATTGACTTATTGGCTTGGAGGGCTGTGTTAGTGAGACCAATGCTATGTCACGGGAGGGCAGAGAGAGCCCAGTCCCTGAGCCCCAACAGCTCTGAGTTTTAAGGGCTCCCGTGTGCTTCTGCCCCAGCTCCCCCAGTCGTGCTCACTCAGTGGACAGTGCAGTCAATGCATCCATGCCCTGGAGAGCTTTGATGCCCAAACCTGCATGTGGCCATGAACGCTTTAAAGAGCAGGGACAGTTGAGACAGTAAATCTACCAGTGAGAACTCTTGACGCATGTGCTCTGTGTCCCTCATATCACTGAGTCATTACAGCCAATTTGTTGCATGGAAATTTTATGTAGAGGAAGGGGGTGATTTGATTAGTTGGGTTACATCTGATGTCACAATGGACCCACTTAAGAGTTATTTGAGCCTGTCTGTAGCCCATATAATCACAACAATTAGATATAACAGTTGCTTATAACTTAATTATAAACTAAGTTCTTCAAATACATCCCATGCATAAGATTTCAATTAGTTTTAACTATATGGAAAATGTCAAGTGTCTGTGTTATTCCATTTTCATTCAGAACAAAGAAAACAGTGACAGATCTAAATTTCTTAAAGGATCCAGTTTGGAATGTATTTGAACTCACATTAATTAATGGAACTGTAAATTCTCAGTACATTTAATCAATTCTCAAAGAGTAAGTGCTGTAACTTTTGGGATGCTACACTTTATGTTTCATACAGGAGCTAGAAACACAACGATATGTATAACGCTTATTGATACAAAGGTCTACAAATATTCCATTTGCCCATAGCTTCTGGAACATCTCAATATAATAGTCTGAAGTCTCCATGCTTCCAATGTCTCACATCTGTCACATCTCCCCTCTGGAAAAGATCAGTGACAATAAGAAGCAAAAGAAGTTAACCCCTTCATCCTGGTAGGTAACAGTATGTATCGTGGGGTGGGGGGTGCGGGAGGGAGAGAGGACCAAGTACATGTATCCTTTCATAAATATAAATCTGAAGTTTTCCAGTTCTCTACCCCTGGCAGCAATCTATTTGAATCATGAAACAGATCTGATTTCCTTTCTGTTTTGGCATATACTACTGAAATAATCCAACTGGTTTAAAGAACCTACTTAATTTAAAAAAAAAACTATGAAAATATTAAATCCTTGACTGCAGTGACCAAAGTCACATTTTTACCCATGACAGAACTTCTTGAACTAGCTTTCAATGAGCTCATCATATCAAAATATATATAATGTACACCGTGATTTATTAGCTTGCTGTATCAAGTTACTGTGAACAATGTAGATAGCTACAGGAAGTAACAACCTCCTGCCATTGTGTTTTACATGTCTTTAGAACGCAGTCTGTTTACACTAGGAATTTACGGAAATCAGCTGACTGAACTGCAACTGTAATTATCCCAACTGGAAGAGTAAGCATAAGAGAGAACTGGGTTCATAGTCCTGCAACACCCTGCCTAAATGACATGAAGTGACCTTGTCTATTGTTCTCTAAGTGGTTTTTCCAGAATGTCACATGCATCTATTACCCACTTAACCCACTTGAGCATATAGAAACCAGCCAATGTTCTCCTTGCTACATATGGTTATTAAAAATGCAGTATCAATGTGCATTCAGTATCTCTAAACAAAAGTCCTAATCCATATACTATAGAAATATGATCTTAGATTAAAAACATCACAAAAAACGTTTCACCTGAAAATAATAGTTCTAGAATAAATGTTTATATGTAGTAATATTCATCCAAAGGCTTTTAAGCTTTTAATGTTTAAGAAGTGAGCTTCATAAAACCACTCTGACGTGAGAACTATGCCAATGTCACACAGGGAAACTGAGGCAGAAAGTCTAAGATTTAGCCAGGGTAATACAGGAATTGTATGGAAAATCTAAAAAGAAAAGGAGTACCTGTGGCACCTTAGAGACTAACCAATTTATTAGAGCATAAGCTTTTGTGAGCTACAGCTCACTTCATCGGATGCATGCAGTGGAAAATACAGTGGGGAGATTTTATATACACAGAGAACATGAAACAATGGGTGTTACCATACACACTGTAACAAGAGTGATCAGGAAAGGTGAGCTATTACCAGCAGGAGAGTGGGGTGGGGGGCAAGGAACCTTTTGTAGTGATAATCAAGGTGGGCCATTTCCAGCAGTTTACAAGAACAGTAGGAGGGGAAATAAACATGGGGAAATAGTTTTACTTTGTGTAATGACCCATCCACTCCCAGTCTCTATTCAAGCCTAAGTTAATTGTATCCAGTTTGCAAATTAATTCCAATCCAGCAGTCTCTTGTTGGAGTCTGTTTTTGAAGTTTTTTTTGTTGAAGAATTGCCACTTTTAGGTCTGTAATCGAGTGACCAAAGAGATTGAAGTGTTCTACGATTGGTTTTTGAATGTTATAATTCTTGACGTTCTGATTTGTGTCTGTATGGTAACACCCATTGTTTCATGTTCTCTGTGTATATAAAATCTCCCCACTATATTTTCTACTGCATGCATCCGATGAAGTGGGCTGTAGCTCACAAAAGCTTATGCTCTAATAAATTTGTTAGTCTCTAAGGTGCCACAAGTACTCCTTTTCTTTTTACAGATACAGACTAACACAGCTGCTACTCTGAAACCTATGGAAAATCTAGGAGCTGAACTCCTTAGTGCCTCACCCTAGTCTTTATTAATTTATATATTTTCCAAAGTATACTAGAACAAACACACCCTGCCCCTTGTTTTCTTAGTGCAGACTCATGAATAATGAAAATACCACAAATGGGGGAAATGCAAGGGTGAGAGGTCTGATGGTTATAACAAATGGTTATAACAAAAGGACTTGCAGTTACTTTGCTGAGTTGCCTGCCTATTAAATGGTTGTGTTTATAAACAAATTTAAAAAGCTAGATTGGGCTACTTTCACCCATGCCAGGAAATAAAGCGGGGCAGGTGAGGAAAGGAAGAGAACCCTCCCTCGCCTGCAGCTGTATGTGGACTACCCAGACCTGGGGTGTGGGCATGACAGAGTAAGCAGGGGAGCTAAGGAGTGAGAGGAATGAACCACCCCTCTTCTTGCTCTCACAATTTCTTTGCTAGGGTGTTTCTGGAGTAACACAACTACATGTCCCTTAATATGAGCAATGTCCTTGGAACATAGTCTAGCCCCAAACTGTTTTTATGCTTCCAGTTTAAGTGATCACTAATTTAATATTTCAATTCATAACATATTTATGGGAATTAGGTTGATTGCCACTGTTTATATTTCATGAGTCTGGGTTAAATCCAAGAAAATGTTACCACTTCACAACAGTCCGAGACTAATGCCAGACTTTAGCTACCTTATTTAAAACTTTATCTCACTTCTCAACACTACAGTGAATGGAAAATACTTACCAAAGATTAACACCACTCCTTGCAATCTGACCCTTTAGTTACTTAAATGAATTTGTACTGTAGGTGCTTTGAAGCAGAAGATTGTAGGAAAAATCTATATGGGGTGGCCAACCTATCGCTCCAGAGCCACATGCGGCTCTTCAGAAGTTGACATGCGGCTCCTTGTACAGGCACCAACTCCGGGGCTGGAGCTACAGGCGCCAACTTTCCAATGTGCCAGGGGGTGCTCACTGCTCAACCCCTGGCTCTGCCATAGGCCCTGCCCCCACTCCACCCCTTTCCTCTCCCCCGCCCCCCGAGCCTGCCATGCCCTCACTCCTCCCCCTACCCCCACCCGCAGCCTCCTGCATGCCACGAAGAAGCTGACTGGGAGGTGTGGGGAGGGAGGGGGAGGTGCTGATCGGTGGGGCTGCCAGTGGGTAGGAGGCACTCGGAGCGGGGGATGGGGGAAGTGGGGAAGCTGATGGAGGGCTGCTGACATATTACTGTGGCTCTTTGGCAATGTACATTGGTAAATTCTGGCTCCTTCTCCGGCTTAGGTTAGCCACCCCAATCTATAATTTTACTGTGCAGGTGATCTGACATTTGATAGCCTGTAAGAGAGGAAACATTCATATGTACTGTACATCCACAGCAGCCGTGCTACAGAAATACTTTCAGTCTGCAAGACATTAAAAGTTTCTATAGAAATTCAGAGCATTTACATTGTAAAATCTCCTCACCCCCAATTCTTTGGGTCTTATTCATGTAGAACGACAATATTTTATGTCTATGTAGGATCATATTAGTAAGAGACAAGAGACCTATTGAGAATCCAACTTCCTACAAATTCAGGATACAGCCTTCCTGGAAAGATATAATGTAACAAAATTGATCTTGGCCAAAAGGCCTTTTATTCTAAAAGATCCGAGTACAATTTAAGCTATAACCATATAGCACTGCGCTGGAGGATCGCTCTGCTTTTATTGACTGAATCAGCTTCTTCATGGCCCTGGTGTAGTAGATGGGTTCTACAGGTTCTCATCAGCCACCTCTACTGCAAAAGCCGCTGGTGCACCTGAGCCAGGCAGGATACAAGGAGCATGATCAAGTAGGGGGACAGAACTGGAATTCTAGCGCATGGGGTAGACGAACTGCTTTGGTCTCCTAGTATAGCTGGAGCTCCAGGCAGGTGTGGTGCTTTAATGTCTTGCGACTGCAGGGGCTGCAAAAATGTACCGGGTTGGTGTTATGCCACTGGCCCTGTCTATGCTGTGGCAGGGGGTAAGAGCCACAAAGAAAGGCATTTTTATTTCTCATCAGATATATACTGAAGAAATTGACAATTTTTCACAGTATCAAATAGGTTCATTGTCTTCCACTTTTATTAAGTGGTAAAATTGTATTATGGCCAACATAACGAAACCCCCAATACATGTGGAGTGTGGCATGTTGCCACATCTTAGTGTACCGGGATAGCAATAATTTCCAATAGCAACTTGTCTGCAAAAAAAATCCTATTTAAGATAGAGTCTTTCAAAGCTCCAGTACTTAGTACGGTGAACCAACAGCTTCATTTAAGGTTACTTGCTTCTGAAGATTTTACAACTGGCCTAGGGCTTGTAATGGCACCACCACCAGATGTCAAAGTAAAATGTTTAGAGATCAAAATGAACATCTTACATTTCCACAGCATTTTTTCACCCTAAAATACATCAAAGCACTTCAAAATTTATTATCGGTGGGGAGGGGAGCACCACTTATTAAGATGCTTAATGCTTCCCATTGTAACACCCTATTTTCAATTACTTATAACTTTACCCAACTTTAATGGCTTGGGCTAAAATTTTCCACGCTGAGTGACTGCCTCAGGCAGAATTGGTCAGGGGGAGGAGGGTTTCCTGTGTGTTTGGGTTTTTTTGAAAGTTTTGCTCAAAATGGTTTAGCCTTTTCCCAAAATTAGGCTGAGGAAAAACACTTTATTTTGCTATATAAAAAAATTCTGGCCACCTTTTCTTTGAGAAACTCCATCACCTCTATGCTTTGGATCAGGGACTTAAATTTGGAAGGAGGTGGCCTTTGTGGCAGGGATGTGTGTCTTTTGCTATTCCTGTGACAATCCACCCAAATTTGGCCTAATGGAAATATCACACTTCACACATGCTTAGTAAAGACTTTAGAGGTTTTAGCAGCTAAATTCTCCAAAAGTTCCCTCATCACTGAGCATGCTCCATCGCCTCAGAGCTCCCAGTGCTGACCAGACTGAGCATGCTTCAAGCCCAGGGCTATATGTGCAAAACTGGACATTTCCTGTAATTGCTGCTCCTGGCTTGTCAAGGCCAGAGCAGGGCCAGGCTTCAGAACTGAGAGCAGGGAGCATGTCTCTCTTGTACTCCCAATCATCACCCAACCTGGCACCCAGGCAGCATAGAGGAGGAAGCCACCTGGCTCGAATGCACAGGGGAACAATAGATGGACCAAGTAACTTCTCCCACATTGTCGAAGGCAAACTGTTTTTTATATACTGATGCAGTCTGCTTCTGAAAAGCTGTGAAGGTTACAATCCCTCATTGAGAATTCCTATTATTTTACAAGGCCACAAGAACAAAAGAGTTATATTCAGAATAGGACAAATCCACACAAGCAAGAAAATTCACAGATATTTCATTGTAACCTAGATTTCAGGTTGGATATGGCATAAAAATAAACCAAGGATTCATCGAAGCCAGTGGTTCCCAAACTTGTTCCACCGCTTGTGCAGGGAAAGCCCCTGGCGGGCCGGGCCGGTTTGTTTACCTGCTGCGTCCGCAGGTTTGGCCGATCGTGGCTCCCAGTGGCCGCGGTTCGCTGCTCCAGGCCAATGGGGGCCGCTGGAAGCGGCAGCCAATACGTCCCTCAGCCCGCGCCGCTTCCAGCAGCTCCCATTAGCCTGGAGCAGCGAACCGCAGCCACTGGGAGCCACGATCGGCCGAACCTGCGGACGCGGCAGGTAAACAAACCGGCCCGGCCCTCCAGGGGCTTTCCCCGCACAAGCGGCAGAACAAGTCTGGGAACCACTGGTCTAAGCTATATCCTCAGGAGATAAAAAGAGAAACAATTAAGGCACTGATGTGACACAAATAAGCAAGCAGCAATGGCTCTTGACCTTTTTTCTAAGATAAAACAAAATATACTGTAACTGATCAGTGTTGTATTTTTCCAGGGCTTACCATAAGCCTCTGGATTTTTAAATTACAGCAGCTTTATACTTCCTTCAAAGGTCATAGGACTTTTTGGCTGTCCAGTAAAACTCAGTTGAAATGCAACACTTGAATACCAACATAAACAAACAACACACAGATACAGTATTCTAAAGTAAAACCCAGCCAAGATAACAGCTGCTTACTAGCAAAATTAGTTTTTAATAACATAATCCAGTGTGAGACCCCAAAACACATTATAAACTCACAGTTACTTTGAAGAAGAACTTAGCCCTTCATGAGGTATTTGTCCGCTAGTATAAAGACTCATTTTATGTTTGCAAAAATCAGTGGAGAGGATTACAATTCCTGAGTAGCCATTTCTGCTATGTGGAAGATCCTAGCCCTATATAGAATCTGCTTTTCATGTTTGGGTAACTTTTTCCAGAGATGATATGCTTTGTCTTGAGGGAAAGGAGCTGCAGAATTTAATCTGCATGTATTCAATGACAACCCATTGGATGGAGTCAGAACAAAGGCTACATATTAAGATTAGGAGACAATCACATTAAAAGAAAAACACAGCTGTCAGTTATTATGCTATTGCTAATTTAATTTAATGTAGCCTTATGCAAGGAAACCTGGGACTCTTTTCTTCTGTTTAGTTCCCCTACTGTGAATCCCCCCATTGTCAAAGAAGTGTTGCTATCCAGAGCCAGTTGGGAACTTTGTGATGAAACATTTTTGCATTAGAAAATGCAGATTCATTGGGAAGGTTTCACAGCTCCAGGATAGAATTTCTGTTCAGAAAATGAGAAAGACCCACTCCAGAATAGCCAGTAGCCTGGTGGTTAAGGCACTCACCTTACATGTGGTTTTACTCTTTGGGACTGGGGCTTTACCGGTCTTGTGAAGCACCTAGCACTTTTCTGGATGCTCTTGAAAAGAGTATTACCTATCTCCTGCCCCCCCACGTGCTAGAAGTGAACATCCTGCCTTATCTTCCCTCTTTGCAGGTGAGTGAAGATTCAGCCATTAACTTGCTCCGCTTCTGACCTATCTGGATACATATATTGTTCCCATCACAGTTATATCCTAGAACCTGTGATAGCAATGAGTTTGTCCATGCAGAACCTTCATTTTACATTGAGGGAACTGAGACATGAAATTCAAGAGACTTGCTCAAGATCACACAGGCAGTCTTTGGTAGCAGAGCTGGAATATGAACTCAGATTTCCTGGGTCCCAATCCAGGGCCTTAACGATAAGAGCATCCTTTTTCTTCACAAATCCCATTGTGAGTAAGCATGAAGATTCAGCTACTACAAGGAAAGTGCAGCAGCATGCAGTCAGTCTCCTCAAGGGTTAATGGTTACAATGAGTTTCTCCTGTAGGTGGCTTCTGCAGAAATCTTCAAGTTGAAGGGCAGGAACCTGAGGTGGAATTTCTGGTGAGTTTAAGTGGATGATGTCTATGTGCTTAAGTAAGAGACAGGTGCATAAATAGCAGCATATTATTATTGAAAAATATTGTTAGACTTTCAACCCTACACAGTAGAGTTTATATTTTCAAGAAGTTCTTCACTGGGCCTGCGGACATGAGTGAATTGCAACCAAATTCTTGATTTAGTCCTAAGTGTAGCACAGGATCTGGTCCAAGAGGTGATTATAGCTGAACCACTTGGTAATAAGGACCATAATACAATCAGATTTAACATCCCTGAGGTGGGGGTTGGGGCCAAATATCAAAGAAGCCCACCACAGTCGTATTTAACTTCAGAATGGGGAACTACACAAAAAATGAGGAAGCTAGTTAAACAGAAATTAAAAGGAACAATCCCAAGAGTGAAATGCCTGCAAACTGCATGGAAACTTTTAAAAACCACCATAATAGAGGCGCAAATTAAATGTATACCCCAAATTAAACATAAGAGGATAAAAAAAAAAGTATGCTACCGTAGCTAAATAGCAGAGTAAATGAAGCAATCAGAGGCAAAAAGGCATCCTTTAAAAATTTGAAGTCAAATCCTAATGAGGAAAATAGAAAGGAGAATAAACTCTAGCAAGCCAAGTGTAAGAGTAGAATTAAGCAAAAGCTAAACCAGAATTTGAAGCGCAACTAGCAAAAGACTCAAAAACTAACAGCATTTTTTAAAAGTACATCAGAAGTACATAGGAATCCTGCCAAACAATCAGTGGGGCCACTGGACAATCTAGGTGCTAAAGGAGTATTTGAGTAAGACAAGGCCATTGCTGAGAAGCCACAAGAATTCTTTGCATCAGTCTAAATGGCAGGTAATGGGAGGGAGATTCCCACACCTGACCATTCTTTTTAGGTGACAAATCTGAGGAACTGTCCCAGAGCTCTGAAGGAACTCAAATACGAAATTGCACAACTGTCACTAAAATCATCATTCTCCCTTACTGCAGATTAAGCCTGTTACTTCTTGATCTACTTTCAATGGGCATGGAGAACAAAGTCCTCTTTATAGCAGCCCTTAACATATTTGATGACTGTTATCAGGTCACCCCTCAGTCTTCTTTTCTCAAGACTAAACATGAGCTGTGTTTTTTAACCTTCCCTCATAGGTCAGGTTTTATAAACCTTGTATCATTTTTGCTGCTCTCCTCTACAATGTCTCCAATTTGTCCACATCTCTGGCACCCAGAATTGGACATAGTACTCCAGCAGGGGCCTCACCAGTACCGAGTAGACCAGGACAGTTAGCTCCCATGTCTTACATACAACGCTCCTGTTAACACACTCCAGAATGTTAGCCTTTTTCACAACTGCACCACATTATTGATTTATATTCAATTTGTGGTCCACTATAAGCCCCTGATCTTTTTTCAGCAGCACTACCACCTACCCGCTTATTCCCCATTTTGTTGTTGTGCATTCGATTTTTCCTTCTTAAGAGTAGGACTTTGCACTTGTCTTTATTAAATTTCATCTTGTTGATTTCAGATCAATTCTTTAATTTGTCAAGGTCATTTTGAATTCTAATCTTATCCTCCCAAATGCCTTCAAGTCTTTGCAGGTTGGTGTCATCTGCAAATTTTATAAACATACTGTCCATTCCATTATCCAAACCATTATTGAAACTATTGAATAGTACCAGACCGAGATCAGACCCCTTTGGGACCCCATTAGTTACACTCTTCCAGTCTGATAGTGAACCACTGATAACTACTCTTTGAGTACAGTCTTTTCAACCAGTTGTGCACCCACCTTATAGTAATTTCATCTAGACTGCATTTCCCTAGTTTGCTTATGACAATGTCACATGGGACTGTGTCAAAAGCTTTATTAAAATCAAGTCTACAGCTTCCTCACTATCCAACAGCCCAGTAATGCCGCCAAAGAAGGAAATTAGGTTGGTTTGACATGATTTGTTCTTGACAAATCCATGCTGGCTATTACTTATCACCCTATTATCCTCTACATGCTTACAAATGGTTTAATAAATTTGTTCCAGTATGTATCCAACGATCGAAGTTAGGCTGATTGCCCTCTAATTCCTTGGATCCTCTTGGTTCCTCTTTACCCTATTAACCTAGTCTTTCCCCATTTTGGCTTGCATTTCTTCCCCCTTGTTGTTAATATTAATGGTGTTAAGTGTCTGGTCACAATTTACCTTTTTAGTAAAGGCTGGAGCCTCCTCATCATTCTAATACAAGCCTTCTAATAGAAACTTAAGTGTAATACTGATTCTAATAGAAAGCTTCTAATATAATCGAATGATCCCATCACAAATCAATTTCATAAAGGCAACTTACAATGCAAAGAAAAGTTACTTTCAACCTAACAGCAATTCTTCTCCTGAAAACATCAGTTCATGAATTCATGAATCACACATTAGGAAGCAAGTAGCAGAGAATTAGACAGTAGAGGGTCTCTCTTTGGAAGGGTTACATGGAATGAGAGTAGGAGAACCATTGACTTAACACGTGTATGCTGTGATGCAAAATCAACAAGCAAAAGAGTTTGCTTATCTCCATTGTAAATGAATATAACAGAAGTTGGAGATAAAAACTGGAAAACATGTTACCTGACAGTGTCTTCTCTGACATTTACATCTTCCCTCAGGGGGTTGCAGGACTCTTCTTGCAGTTACCAGAGCAGTCCAGACCCACCACTCAGGCTCTGAGGCATGGCCATGTCCCTTCCCCTGCCTACTAGTTGAGTATTTCCAAAGCTGCAGAGAAACATATATATCCTGTTAAGTTCCAACTAATATTTAATTTTGAACATGACTAAGCATGCATTACATGCACATCTGATAAACATCAGATTTTCAAGAAAGTCATCCCGCACAGACCAGAAGGGAGATCAGGACCCCAGGAAATCTGTTATCTGTGATACACTACATGCAGACTGCTCCTGGCTTCAGTATCCCTCTGCAACAGGAAAATACTGGTGAGAGGAAGTTGGCAAGATGGAATTGCTATGTGTTAAGTTATGTTCAGTTTTGCTCAGCCTTTCAGAAATAGCCAGGCATGGAAGAGTCATTCTATAAGTAACTCTGCAAGGCTGAATGAGTTTTCTTCACTCAACTTAAATACCTAAAAATACTCTCTCTTTAGATGGCAGAAAGAGACTGTTTTAGCTTACAAAGGAGAAGAGGGCCTCTCTTTGCAACTGACCTGGGAACAAGGAAGTACACTCATTTGTTTGCAATGACTAAGTTTTGCACAGACAGGATCAGTGGAATGGACTTGTTCAGATCTCTGAGAGCCAAATTTGTGCCTTCTACAGAGCAGAACATTCCACTAGATGTATCAAAGCATGTCTAGATTAATTTGGCCCACTTTTAAAATCTGTACTGTTGATCAGCATTGAACTTGTTTGCAGTCCCAATTTCAGCTGAACCAGAAGATGAGTGAGGCTAAAGGTCCACTAGAATGACTTGACAGAGTGCTCAAATGGATACCAACCACGTTCAGCGGAGTCAACCTATTAAGATTGCTCTAGTCATCCAGTTATGTTAGACGACTTCTACATCCAAAGAGGCCTCCCTAAGAAAAGCACTATTTGAAACAAGAGTCATATAAATTTCAACGAGCCAAGATAATATCTAACCAGACGAACCTGCATCTCTAACATATGCAGACATCTGAAAGGTCTAGAAAGCAAGCTGGAAAGAAGCTTTTATCTCAGCTTAAAAGCCTATGTACAATTTAAATGAAAAAAATATATGCAGCCCTAAGGCTCCTGGCACATAGCTAACTCAGCTCTTGGCACTGCAAAGATCATTCACTACTGAAAGCTATAGGTGAACTTTTGCAATTCTCTGCTTTGATCTGACAGAACTTTAGATCTCCTTTTCTTGACTTTTCCCAAATCGATCTGATTATCCACATATTTAGATCACTAGCCAACACACTCAGATTAACATCTGTTACAAATATGAACAGTGTAAATAATGTCAGCAATTCAATACATTGCTTTGTATAAGCAGAGCTGGTAGCATCTCATTATAAAGACCCTGTTTTCAGCTGATTACAAATTTTCTAAACTTAACTGTTTGGGCTGCAGTTTCCTACGCTCCAGCATATGCCTCAGGCTAATTTCTTTTTTTGAAAAATTTCAACCAAAATAGTTATGCTGTTTCTGGTGACCTTTTCTTTGGAAAGCATTTGTGGCCCCCTCCTTCCCCCCATGCTTTGGAGCTAGGACTTGAATTTTGGCCATTGTTTTAGAGATGCGGCTTTTGCCAACCCTGTAGAAATCTGCCTAAATTATAAAATCTTAGGGAAAAAAAAGTTAGTTTGCACATGCTCAGTAAG
The DNA here is from genome assembly GCF_965152275.1 of Natator depressus. NCBI lineage: Eukaryota > Metazoa > Chordata > Testudines > Cheloniidae > Natator > Natator depressus. The sequence continues at coordinate 190,693,750 of NC_134234.1, read as the reverse complement.
GACACTTATTTGATTTCAGTTAAAAAATTCCCAGGCAGCCAGGGCTGAGCATGGCTTTCCCAGCAATTGCAACTCTGGGCCATAGTGGGTTTGGGTCCCAGACCATGAACCGAGAGCAGGGAGCCTGTGATTATGCTCTCAAAGACCCTCCTGCCAGGCTCAGGCATTGTGGAGGAGGAAACTACCCAATTCAAATGCAGAGCAAAGATGAGCTGGATGTGTGGGAGGTGTAGATTGGACCAAAGAGCTGTGGGGGAGGGGGGACACACATAAAACTGAAACCCAGGAGAAGGGAGACAGACAGGGAGCCAACAGATTGGATGAGGAACTGGAAAGACTGGGACTGGCTAAGTAAGGAGACTAGGACCAGTGGGTTAGCTGAAAAGGAAGAAGTTACTCACCTTGTGCACTAACAATGGTTCTTTGAGATGCGTGTCCCCATGGGTGCTCTTTTGTAGGTGTGTCTGCATCCCTGTGCTGCTGATCAGAATACTTCAGTAGCAGTGTCTGTCAGGCCCGTGCAGGTGCTGTCTCTTCTTGTGCTGCACCATGAGTCTAGCCAGCACGCGTGGGCTAACCATCCTCAGTTTCTTCTCTACCACAGAATCATAAATGAGAACTCTGAAGTAGAGGGGAGGAGGGCGGTTGTGGAGTACCCAGAGGTACTGCACAAAGTGAGTAACTTCTTCTTTGAGTAGTGTCCCTATTGGGTGCTCCATTGTCGGTGACTCCCGAGCAGTAGCCCTTCTGGAAGGCTGGGACTTCGGCATTGGGTCACTCACAGATGACAGAACCGTGGGGCCAAAGATGGCATCAAAGACAGAGTCCCCCCAATCATTGCAGAGTGTTCTGCAAAGGTGTGGGCTGATGCCCATGTCGCTGCTCTGCAGATCTCTGAGATACAGACATCATTAAAGAAGGTGACAGATGAGGAGATCAGTCTTGTAGAATGTGTAGGGATCGAGTCTGGAGGGATCATGTTATGAATTTGGTAGCACTGTCTGATACAATTTGAGACTCACCTAGAGAGTCTTTGGACTGATATTGCTGAACCCTTAGATCTTTCCTCCATAGAGAGGAACACTTTAGGGGACATCCTGAAGGCTCTTGTCCTATCGAGGTAGAATTGTAGGGCTCTCCTAGTATGATCTCCCTATTGTCTTGGTGAGGCTCGGGGTAGAAGATGGGAAGGTGGATTGACTGGTTCATGTGAAAAGAGGAGGTTACCTTAGGAATGAACTTTGGATGCAGCCTGAGCGTAACCTTGCCAGGGAAGAATACTGCATACAGGGGATGTGCCATCAGAGCTGCTACCTTCCCTATTCTTCTATTCAAGGTAACTGCTATCAGAAAGGCTCTTTTCATTGATAGTGAGTGAACAGGTGGCTACAGGTTCAAAGGTGGACCTGATCAGCCCTTTCGGTACCAGGTTTAGGTCCCATGATGGGGTAGGAAGCCGAGGTTGAGGGAAGAGGTTTGTTATTCCCTTAAAAACCTTTTCGTGGGTGAGTGTGATAGTACTGAGTATCCCTCCATGTGTTGGTGAAACACTGTGATGACTGCTAGGTGGACCCTGAGAAAGCTCAGGGATAAGTCTGATTTTTTAAGGGTCAGAGCATGTTTCAGAATATGTGGAAAAGTTGCTGACACTGGAGAGATTTGTTGGGACATGCACCAAATCTGAAACCTGGACCACTTCTGCAGGTAAGTGCATCGCATGGAGGACTTTCTACTGTGTAACAAAACTTCTTGCACTTCCCTTCAGCATGAGCTTTCTAGGTTCTGGAACCATGTAGGAGCCATGCTTTGACACAGACAATCCCCAAGTTGGGATGCAGGGTTCTGATAAATATAAAGGGAAGGGTAACTACCTTTCTGTATACAGAACTATAAAATCCCTCCTGGCCAGGGGCAAAACCCTTTCACCTGTAAAGGGTTAAGAAGCTAAGATAACCTCGCTGGCACCTGACCAAAATGACCAATGAGGAGACAAGTTACTTTCAAAGCTGGAGCGTGGTGGGGGGCGGGGGAACAAACGGTCTCTGTCTGTCTGTGTGATGCTTTTGCCGGAAACAGATCAGGAATGCTCTTCAGAACTCCTGTAAAAAGTTAGTAAGCAATCTAGCTAGAAATGCGTTAGATTTCCTTTTGTTTAAATTGCTGGTAAATAAGCTGTGCTGAATGGAATGTATATTCCTGTTTTTGTGTCTTTTTGTAACTTAAGGTTTTGCCTAGAGGGATTCTCTATGTTTTAAATCTGATTACCCTGCAAGGTATTTACCATCCTGATTTTACAGAGGTGATTCTTTTACTTTTTCTTTAATTAAAATTCTTCTTTTAAGATCCTGATTTCTTTTTCATTGTTCTTAAGATCCAAGGGTTTGGGTCTGTGTTCACTGATGCAAATTGGTGAGGATGTTTATGAAGCCTTCCCCAGGACAGGGGGTGTAGGGCTTGGGGGGATATTTTGGGGGGAAGACGTCTCCAAGTGGGCTCTTTCGCTGTTCTTTGTTTAACAGCCTTGGTGGTGGCAGCATAGGGTTCAAGGACAAGACAAAGTTTGTACCTTGAGGAAGTTTTTAACCTAAGCTGGTAAGAATAAGCTTAGGTGGTCTTTCATGCAGGTCCCCACATCTGAACCCTAGAGTTCAGAGTGAGGAAGGAACCTTGACAAGGGTACATCCTTTGTCCTGTGAGAGGAGGTGAGGAGTGGTCAGAAGGGAAATCAGCAGGCACATCGCGAGCTGCATCAGGTAAGGATACCAGGTCTGGCATGGTCAAGTAGGAGCAATCAGGATTACGTGAGATCTTAATCTTTAGCAAGCCTTTCAACATAAGAGGAAATGGAGGGAAGGCAGAAAGAAGGTTCTTGAACCAGGGGAAGAAAACATCGACCTCAGAGTGCTGTCCCATCCCCACCTTGGAGCAGTATCATGGATACTTCTTGTTCTGGTAAGTGGCGAACAGGTCTGTGGACGGTGTTTCCCACCCTGAGAGCAAGTCGTGAAGTACAGGTGGATGCATTTCCCACTCGTGGTCATGCGGGAATTTGCGACTGAGCTTGTCTGCCATCAAGTTCTGTGTGCTCGGGAGGTAAGTCACGGACAAGGTGACATTGTGAGAGATGCACCAGTTCCATACCCTAATCACTTCCGCGCATATGGAGGGTGACCTGGCCACTCCCTGGTGGTTGATGTAGTCCAGGCAGGCTATGTTGTCCGTTAGGATCTTTGTACGTGACCTGCTATCAGAGGAAGGAAATGAGTGCAGTCATTCCTAACTGCTCTCAATTCGAGGAGATTGATGTGTAGGGATATCTCCCCGGTGACCATCTGTCTTGCATCATGAGGCCATTTAAATGCACCTCCCGATCCTATAAGCAATGTGTCGGTGGTAAGGAGCGACGATGGCACCTGCGAGAAGGGAATCCCTTTGCATGCATTGGCTGGGTTCTTCCACCAGTTCAAGGAGTTTTTGATCCTGGTAGGCAGTGATAGGGGTTTATCCAAACTCTCTCTGTTTGGTCTGTAAAACAAACTGAACCATAGCTGTAGGCGTTGCCTGTGTAGTCTGGCACGCAGTATCAAAGCTGTGCTTGCCACCATATGCCCCAAGAGTTGGAGGTGGGGTCTGGCCAGTATTTGAGGACTGTATTGAGCTGCATCTGAGTGAGACCAGGGATAGGAACCGGTCTTGATATAGGAAGGCTTTGGCCTGTAGTGCAGCTAGGTCAACCCCTTTGAAGTCCAGGTATTGCATGGGCATGATGGTCAACTTTTGGATGTTGATCTGAAGGCCTAGATCTGTGAACAAGCATATTGTGAAATCGATAGCTCAACAAGCCTCCTGGAGTGACCGGGCTCTGAGAAGACAATTGTCCATGTAAGGGTAGATCATTATCCCTTGTGATCATAGATGAGTGGCTACCACAGAAAACTTTGGAAAATATGCTTGGGGCCGACAGAAGTCCAAAGGGGAAGACTCTGTGTTGGTAATGGTCGTGTCCCAGAATAAATCTGAGAAATTGTCAGGGAGACAGTACTATTGAAATAGGAAAGTAGGCGTCCACTAGGTCGAGGGACAAAATGATGGAATGATCATTGATAAAGTGACCATCTTGAAATTTTGAGCTTTGACAAACTTGTTGAGAGCTCTGAGGTCCAGAATAGGTCTCCAAACTCTCTTTCTTTTGGGTCTTAGGGAGTAATTAGAGTAGAACTCCTTGCTTTGCAGATGTCGAGGTACTGGTTCTACAGTTCCAAACTCCTGACATAGTAAACTCTCATGAGAAGGAACCCTGAAGGGGGATGGAGAAGAGTGTTGTGGAAGGGGTAGAGAGGTGAAATGGATCCAGTATCTGGATAGAATAATCTCTATAACCCCTCTGTCTGATGCTTTGCACTCCCAGGCACTGCAGAACACAGCTAAATGGTGCATGGTCACAGACAGTAGTGGGGACGGGTCTTGTGGTCCCTCAATCTGCCTGTCAAAAGTTGTGTTTAGGGGCAGGGATGAAGATTGAGAACTGGAAGTTTACAAATTTTATCTTCTTTCCTTTGGGGCTCATAGTGGCACTAGATGGAAATTGAGACGAATGGGACCCATGCTAGGACTGGGTGCTAAAACATCTCTATTGCCCCAGTGTGTAGATTCCCAGTGATCTGAGAGTAGCCTTGGAAGCCTTCAAGATGTGGAGAGGAGTCTGTCTCCTCCACAAAGAGTTTCAAACCCTCAAAGGGGAGGTCCTCTACTGTGGTCTGCACCTCCTTTGAGAATCCCGACAGGTTGCTCCATGGTGGCTGTGGAGCCATCCAGCCGTGGAGATGGATCTGGCAGCTGTGTCAGCGTCATCAAGGGCCAAGTGCAACAATGTTTTTACCACCAGTTGTCCTTCCTGGATGATGACCGTAAACGATTCCTAAGAACTCTACAGCAGCTTGTCAAAGTCACCTAACTTATTGTAATTCATGTGGTCATATTTTGGCAATATGAAATTGTAAGATGGCTGAGGAATATGCCTTCCTACCAAAGAGATCGAGGCACTGCCAGTCTCTGTCGTAAGGCATTGCTCTGAAAGGATGTTATCAGCCATGAGAGTTTACAGCATCCACCAGAATGGAACTGGATGGTGGGTGGGAGAAAAGAAATGCTGATTCCTTTGCAGCGACATACTATTTCTTGTCTGCTGCTTGTGCATTGGTGCTACCAATGCCAGGGTTTGCCACACCATTTTAGCTAGGTCTAAGATTGCCTTATTGATTGGGAGGACGATTTTTGAGGATGACGAAGAATGGAGGATGTCGATGAGCTGGTGGTGCATGTTTTCGACCTCCAATGGTATGTGGAGGGTATCCGCTATTTTCGCCAGCTTCTGACACAGGGGGAAGTCATCTGTCTCGCTGCTGAATCTGAGGAAGCATGCCTGGAGGGTTGTTGGTTAATGCTTGAAGCTCATGAGGCAGGTTGTCTGTGTGCAACGCAGGGGTCCCAGTTTGGCCATTATGGTGGCATATGGCCTGGTGGAGGTGTCCATCAGTGGCTTTACCAAGATGGTAGTGGTGCCATCTGCTGGTACAATCCTGGACCCTGTTGATAGTGTGTCCCATATGGATCTTGGGAGGAGTACTGTGAAACCCCATCTGGCTCACTATCTAATCCCTCACTTGATAGTGGGGAGGCCTGGCATGATTGCAGGGATATACGCCATACCCAGCAATGGCTTAGTGCCATGATCTTGGTACCGATTGGTGGAGAGTTGGGTGCCTCCATCATGCCTAGGTTACTGGTTTGATGGAATTCCACTGGTACTGAGTGTCCCAATGTCGGGGGAGATGGAGACCTCATCTGTACTGGGTTCTCAGGTGTCAGGTGGTCTATTATCACTGGCAGTATTGATGTCAACTCGCCTACAGGGAGTGTCCTAGGGCCTTCGCCCTTCTCTCTTGACCCTGCAGATAATGTGCTCATACCCAAAGGGTTCATGGGCCTATCAAACAATTGCCATGACTCGTAGGTTCCCAATTGTGGTCTGGTGCCAGCAGTGCAGAGGATACCGAGCGAGATGGCGATCGCTTTCGGCTACTTGTGGGCTTGCTGAGGGGACTTCCCGCTCTCTTTTTTGACTCGTGAGAGGAGTCCCCAGGCTGTTTCTTCAACCCACTCTTCTTCAAAGTTGAAGGTTGAGGGGAAGGCTGGGGTCGGAGAGCTGCCTCCATAAAGATGATTTTCTGGCAAAGCTCTCTGTCCTTGTGGGTTCAGGCAAAACTGCTGGCAGAGGGATCACTTCTGCTGGATGTGGCCCTTACTGAGGCAGCAGATGCAGTGGGAGTGCTTGTTCATGACCAGGACAGCTGTGCTGCAAATGTGGCAATTCTTGAAGCCCGGAGAGCTGGGCATACCCTTGTCCAGGGGGATTCCCCCCACTGAGGACCTGACAAAAGAACAAAGTCCTTTCTTCTTTTTTTTGTAAGGCACAGCCAACTAAACATTTAGAATGAGAAAAGAAACAAAAGACATTTCAAAGGAAGCTACAATTTAGCAAATGTAAGAAAGTTAAAGATCCGCAAATGGACAGCTCGGGCTCTGACTCTTGCCAGATGCGGTTGAGAAGGGACTGAGGATGATTAGCCTGCGCGCGCTGCCTATCCTCGTGGTGCAGCACAAGCAGAGACTACGCATGTGTGGGCCCGACAGACATGGTTACTGAAGTTCTCTGATCAGCAGTGCAGGGACGCAGACACCTACCAAGGAGCACCCATAGGGATGGTACTTGAAGAAGTAAGACGTTAAGAGGCAGGCAGAGAATTGGGACAAAGGAGCCAAAGAGTGAGGTCATTGAAATTGGATGAGGATCCCTCGGAGGGACATTGGGACTGCGACCAGTTGCTAATAGAGGCCAAAGTGAGAATAGGAAGACAGAGCAGATGAGGAGCCAGTAAGGAGTTAGGGGGGCAGGATTGGTATAGTCTGAAAGGAAAAGATTAGGACTTAATGGGCAGGAAGACTGGGATGGGAAATGGAGATGGGAATGAAGAACAGGGGCGGGGAAGACAGAACCTGGCAGAGACAGATTGGAAGGAACAGGACAGAAAGGGGGGGGTCAAGCATGGGGGAACTAGGGAGGCCTTTGCCCATTAACAGAATCCTCTCCTATGAAGCCTGGAATGGAATCTAAGGCTATGTCTACGCTACGAAATTAGGTCGAATTTATAGAAGTCTGTTTTGTAGAAAGCGTTTTTATGCAGTCGATTGTGTGTGTCCCCACACAAATGCTCTAAGTGCATTTAGTTGGCGGAGTGCGTCCACAGTACCGAGGCAATTGTCGACTTCCAGAGCATTGCACTGTGGGTAGCTATCTCACAGTTCCTGCAGTCTCCGCCACCCATTTGAATTCTGGGTAGAAATCCCAATGCCTGATAGGGCAAAAACATTGTCGCAGGTGGTTCTGGGTACATATCGTCAGGCCCCCCTTCCCTCCCTCCCTCCATGAAAGCAACAACAGACAATCAATTTGCACCTTTTTTCCTGGGTTAACCGTGCAGACACCATAGCACGGCAAGCATGGAGGCTGTACTCCAGGGTGCTCTTTTAGCTGACCTCGGGGAGGTCGGTCGGGGCGCCTGGGCAAACATGGGAGTGACTCAGCCAGGTCATTTCCCTTTTAAGTTTCGTCTCATGGCGACTCAGTCCTGCCGGCAGTCGTACTGCACCATCTTCTGCCGAGCACCCAGGAGATGACAATGGCCAGCAGTCATACTGCACCCTCTGCTACCAGCCTAAGATGTACAAAAATAGATGAAGTGGATCAAAACAAGAAATAGACCAGATTTGTTCTGTATTCATTTTCTCCTCTCTTTCTCCCTCCCTCCGTGAAATCAACCGCCTGCTAAACCCAGGGTTCTGAGTTCTATCCTTGAGGGGGCCATTCTGTTTCTCCTTGATGCAAAACCACCCACTTTGTTGATTTTAATTCCCTGCAAGCCAACCCTGTAAGCCACATTGTCAGCCGCCCCTCCCTCCGTCAGAGCAACAGCAGACAATCATTTTGCCCCTTTTTTCAGCGCAGACGCCATAGCACTGGGAACGTGAAGCCCGCTCAGATCACCGCAGCAATTATGAGCACTATAAACCACGCATGTATTATCCAGCAGGCTATGCAGAACCATAACCCGCAAGAAAAGCAAAACCAGGCGAGGAGGAGGCGACTGCAGCGTGGCGATGAGAGTGATGAGGACATGGACATAGACTTCTCACAAAGTATGGGCCCCTGCAATGTGCACATCATGGTGTCAATTGGGCAGGTTCACGGCAGGGAACGCCGATTCTGGGCCCGGAAACAAGCACAGAGTGGTGGGACCGCATAGAGTTGAAGGTCTGGGATGATTCCCAGTGGCTGCAAAACTTTCACATGCGTAAGGGCGCGTTCATGGAACTTTGTGACTTGCTTTCCCCTTTCCTAAAGCACAAGAATACCAAGATGAGAGCAGCCCTCACAGTTGAGAAGCGAGTGGCAATAGCCCCGTGGAAGCTTGCAATGCCAGACAGCTATCAGTCAGTCGGGAATCAATTTGGAGTGGGAAAATCTACAGTGGGGGCTGCTGTGATGCAAGTAGCCAACGCTATCACTGAGCTGCTGATATCAAGGGTAATGACTCTGGGAAATGTACAGGTCATAGTGGATGGCTTTGCTGCAATGGGATTCCCTAACTGTGGTGGGACAATAGACGGAACCCATATCCCTATCTTGGCACCAGAGCACCAAGCCGGCGAGTACATAAACTGAAAGGGGCACTTTTCAATGGTGCTGCAAGCACTGGTGGATCACAAGGGACGTTTCACCAACATCAACGTGGGATGGCCGGGAAAGGCACATGACACTCGCATCTTCAGGAACTCTGGTCTGTTTCAACAGCTGCAGCAAGGGACTTATTTTCTGGTCTGGAAAGTAACCATTGGGGATGTTGAAATGCCTATAGTTATCCTTGGGGACCCAGCCTACCCCTTAATGCCATGGCTTATGAAGCCTGGACAGTAGTCAGGAGCTGTTCAAATATAGGCTGAGCAAGTGCAGAATGGTGGTAGAATGTGCATTTGGGCATTTAAAAGCACGCTGGTGCAGTTTACTGACTCGGTTAGACCTCAACGAGACCAATATTCCCATTGTTATTACTGCTTGCTGTGCGCTCCACAGTATCTGTGAGAGTAAGGGAGAAGACATTTATGGCAGGGTGGAAGGTTGAGGCAAATCGCCTGGCTGCTGATTATGCACAGCCATACACCAGGGCGGTTAGAAGAGTACAGGAGGGCGTGGTGCGCATCAGAGAAGCTTTGAAAACCAGTTTCAGGAATGGCCAGGCTACGGTGTGAAAGTTCTGTTTTTTTCTCCTTGATGGAAACCTCCCCCGGGTTCACTCTACTTTCCTGTAAGCCAACCGCCCTCCCCTCCCACCTTTGATCACCGCTTGCAGAGGCAATAAAGTCATTGTTGCTTCATATTCATGAATTCTTTATTTATTCATCACACAAATAGGGGGATAACTGCCAAGGTAGCCTGGGAGGGGTGGTGGAGGAAGGAAGGACAAGGCCACACAGCACTTTAAAACGTATTGAATGCCAGCCTTCTGTTGCTTGGGCAATCCTCTAGGTGGAGTGGCTGGGTGGCCGGAGGGCCCCCACCCCCTGTGTTCTTGGGTGAGGAGGCTATGAAACTTGGGGCTATGAAACTTGGGGAGGAGGGAAGTTAGTTATACAGGGGTTGTAGGGGTGGTCTATGCTCCTGCTGCCTTTCCTGCAGCTCAACCATACACTGGAGCATGAATTTGATCCTCCAGCAGCCTGAGCATTGACTCCTGCTTTCTTTCAGCAAGCTGACGCCACCTACCATCTTCAGACCGCCACCTCTCCTCGCGGTCATATTGTGTTTTCCTGCACTCTGAGACTGTCTGCCTCCACGTATTTTGCTGTGCTCTGTCACTGTGGGAGGACAGCATGAGGTCAGAGAACATATCACGAGTGCGTTTTTTTCGCCTTCTAATCTTGGTAGCCTCTGGGAAGGAGAAACGAGCAGCTGGTGGAGGGGGAAAAAAAGGGAGAGTGGTAGTTAAAAAAGACACATTTTATAGAACAATGGGTACACCCTTTCACGGTAAACCTTGCTGTTAACATTACATAGCACATGTGCTTTCATTACAAGGTCGCATTTTGCCTCTTATTGAGGGTATGCTGGTTTGGTGTAAGAGATCACTCACGCAGGGCCGAGCAGCAGAATTCGGCTTGCAGGCAGACATGGTAAGCCACAGTCTTTTGGCTTCTTTAACCTTCATAACACGTGGTAATGGTTTCAAATAGCAGCACCCTCATTTCCCATATGAAGTAGCCGTTGGGTTGGCCATTAAAAATGGGTTGGTAATTTAAAAGGAGGGTTCACATGCAGCAGAAACCCAACTAACTACCCTCCCCCACATACAATTCTCTGGAATGATGGCTTCACTCCTCCCCCCACCACGTGGCTAACAGTGGGGAAGATTTCTGTTCAGCCACAGGCAAAAAACCCAGCAGGAACAGGCACCTCTGAATGTCAGTTTACTAAAACCACCCTATTTCAACCAGGTGACCATGAATATCACCACTCTCCTGAGGGTAACACAGAGAGATAAAAAACAGATGTTTAAATGCTAGCAAACACTGGGACCATACGTTGCAATGCTTTATTCTGCAATGATTTCTGACTACGTGTTACTGGCCTGGCGTGGTAAAGTGTCCTACCATGGAGGATGGAATAAGGCTGCCCTCCCCAGAAACCTTTTGCAAAGGTTTTGGGAGTACATCCAGGAGAGCTTTATGGATATGTCCCTGGAGGACTTCTGCTCCATCCCCAGACACGTTAACAGACTTTTCCAGTAGCTGTACTGGCCATGAATGCCAGGGCAAATCAATCATTAAACATGCTTGCTTTTAAACCATGTATAATATTTACAAAGGTACACTCACCAGAGGTCCCTTCTCCGCCTTCAGGATCTGTGAGCCCGCCTTGGGGGGTTTGGGGGGTACTGGGTACAGGGTGATAAACAGATGCTTCCTTGCCGTGAGCTATCTACAACCTCCTCCTCCTTGCCCCCAAAACCTGCTTCTATGTTGCCTCCCACTCCTTGGACGGAGACAAAGCACAGGGTTCGGTAGTGGTGGCTGCACTCCCTAGAATGGCATGCAGCTCATCATAGAAGCGACATGTCTGGGGCCCTGAACCGGACCAGCCATTTGCCTCTCTGTTTTTTTGGTAGGCTTGCCCTAGCCCCTTAATTTTCAAGTGGCACTGCTGTGGGTCCCTGTTATAGCCTCTGTCTTTCATGCCATTGGAGATTTTTTCAAATATTTTGGCATTTTGTCTTTTCGAACGGAGTTCTGCCAGCACAGATTTGTCTCCCCATACAGCGAACAGATCCCGTACCTCCCGTTCAGTCCATGCTGGAGCTCTTTGGCAATTCTGGGACTGCATGGTCTCCTGTGATGATGAGCTCTGCATGGTGACCTGTGCAGGTGAGCTCTCCACGCTGGCCAAACAGGAAATGAGATTCAAAAGTTTGCAGGCCTTTTCCTGTACACCTGGCCAGTGCATCTGAGTTGAGAGCGCTGTCCAGAGCGGTCACAACTGAACACTCTAGGATAGCTCCCAGAGGCCAATAGCGTCGAATTGCGTCCACAGTACCCCAAATTCGACCCAGCATGACTGATTTCACTGCTAATCCCCTCGTTGGGGGTGGAGTAAAGAAATAGATTTTAAGAGCCCTTTAAGTCGAAAAAAGGGCTTCGTCATGTGGACGGGTGCAGGGTTAAATTGAGATAACGCTGCTAAATTTGACCTAAACTCGTAGTGTAGACCAGGCCAAAGATTCCCAAGTGTTACCATTCTTCTGCAGTCACCCTATACCTGTGGTAAAAAGTGTTTCATCCCCCTTGAATGCTGGTCCATATAGAGGATGACAACCTACTAAGCTCTACATTACTATTAGCTCAGCTCAAGTGGCAGAAGTCTGCAGTGGCTCTAAAGATTTCAAACCCTGCTGGTGATCCATGTGGGTCTGAATCTGATGCCATCTGATAGAATTTGTTTTTTGTTTTTAAAGAGACCTACCATATTAAGAGCATTCAAGTTGAAAGGCCAAGCACTCAAAAGTTAAGTGCCAGAATTAAGGTTGCCTGTGCAAACTTAATCCAGTTCCCCCTTGTGTGTATGCATTATGATAGTCTTTAATTACATGTTCACATACTTTTTTTTTTTTATATATAAACACAAGACCCCTGCCTCATTTAGTGCACAGGGTTGCGTAGTGAAGAAGGCTGTTGTCTGTAGGACCCTTGCCTCGTTTGTTGCAGAAGTTGAAAGTGTGTAATAAACGAGGCAAGGGATTGTAGAAAGAGAAAGGAAAGTCTCAATTTAGGCATCTCAACGTTGCCTTAGAGAAATGGATTCTATCCCTGCTTCTGCCATAAGAGTTTCTATATGTAATGCTAAACAAGTGCCTTAAACCAAAACTTTTTGCTAGGAGTCACTATTTTCTGGGTGCACGACTTGAGGCTCTTGGGTTCTGATTTGCAGAAGCACCAAGGCCTGCAACTGAAGTCAAGGGGAGCTATGCTTAATTATAATATAGTAATTAATGCTGGAACCAAAAGAGGCCCTGAATATCTCAAATTCCCCCCCCCCCCCCACCAAAACAGGATTTAATTATGACTGGCAGAAAGTGCTTTGTTTAAAATATGCCTAAGTTATTTGTAATTTCCATTAGGTAATATTCAGTATTACAGGTTAGAGAATGCAAATTACAAGTAATACCAATACACAAGTTCAGTCAAAGTGGTTTGATGTGTCTACGTATTCATTTGTTAAGAGTATTAATAAGGCTCAGCTAGAAAAGTAAAACTGGGGTAGTACATTTCTACAGAAACATTTATATAGAGAGCTTATCTTTGTGGATTCTGTATACTAAACCCTGAAACATTCATTTCTAATTGGCTGTGGCCATTAAACATTTTTATTGAATAGTCTCAATTCAGTGATCAGAATGCCTATTTTTAAAAGGGGAGAAAAATGCCATCTCAACATTTATCAGTTAAAATTAGTAAACTGCTTCATATTTTGACTAAGTACTACCTTACATAAAGGAGTTTTTGCCTGATGAAAATATTTACTATCTTTTCACCCATGAGAAAGATTTTTCAAAAATATACCTGTGCCTGTAAAATGATTTTATAACATTCCCTCAAACTTGTTAACCCCTTACAGTGAACTATACATTTTAGCTAACAGGCTATTTCCTCAATATAGGCATACAAGTCTAAAAAACTGACAAGCAACTGAGCTAGTAATAGAATATTTACCTTCCAAAGCACCCATTATCAAAGTCCGGGAAATGCATCAAAGCTGGAATTTATTATAGATTGACTAATAGCTGTATCTATAATTAAGGTTGCCCAACACTTTCTATTATAGTATATATGAAGCACAAACAAAATATGGAGTCATTTTTTTTATTCCCCTTCCCGTTGTGGAGGCCAACGATATCTATAAACTGGCCAACAGCCAAAAGATACACCAAGTTATAATAAATATACAATTGATAAGCAAGTTAAAATAGCCGCTATTCAGCTGGAGTTTACAAATGTGTCTAATATGTAAAAGATTGTGCTCAGACTCTGCAGTTGAGCAGATTTAAAAAAGATGGACCCATAATACAATTGAAAAAACATAAGGCATCTACACTTATGGCAAGACCTTAAAGGCTGGTCAGTGCAAAATAAATAGTAAAATAATGGCAGTAATAATACAATTGTGATACACATTACATCATTCAAAATGCTGCTATGTTTTTTCTAAAATGCACAAAGCCTTTCTTGAAATTTGACGTTGTAGACATGTTATTCATGTCACAGCCAATGTTGGTAAATTACAAGGAAAATAATGTTCCCATGACCCAGAAAAAAGCATGTCTTTTACATAAAAAAAATAAAATGTTCTTCACATGAAAATGGCAAATGTAGTTACACTGTAAGTTTAAAACAGTATAAAATCCTTTATACAATGCACAGTTGACAATGCTGAAAAAGCTAGTGTGTGCCAGGTAAAACTGACAAATTAATTGCAGACCTCTAAGAATCAGAAGAAAGTGCTGTAAAATTTAAGAGTAATGTACTGATGGAGTTTAACAGATATTTGAAGACGCATAAAGAGATGTATAGTATTCCATAAATCTACCTTTTCTAATTGACACTACTTTCTGGAAATTTGACAAGTATGCATTTTTTTTCAAATTCACATCCTTTCACAAATGTGTGGAGGCATTTCTAATATTAGTTCAATTTTAATACTTAATGTAATTTCAACTAAAGCTATGTCAAATACAGTTCTCGCTGTAAAATAGGTCTCTTGCAACAAGTACTACCTTTTAATCCACATTATCGACTCCATTTTATTTCTAGATTTGTACCTTAGACATTTGGAATCAATATTGCATTAATATTTCTATATCTGACATCTGTATAATTCCATACTGCTTATTTTGAGTCTACTTACAGAAGTGGCACTTAACCCTTCCATAATGAAAGTCTCAGTATATCTCACTGGCAGTAATAGGATGGGTAGCAAGAAGAGAGGACTCTTTCTCCTCTTTTTATTCCAGTGTCAAGGGATTGTTAGTCACATTAACAAGACCAGGGCTTTATCCTGCTTCCACTGGAGTCACTGGGAATTTGGCCATTAAATCTCAACTAAAGCAGCAGCAGGCCTACCTTCTGTAATACGGCTCAGATTTTTCAAGCCAAAGTTTTTTTAAAAACAAGCAATCAAGTTTTTCTTTAATTAACAATGGTTTACGCTTGTGTCAATTTCAGGTGGGCTATGACATTTGAGCAAGATGGTGTATAAACTTTAGACTTACACAAACGTACAAGATATCACAAAACCAAACTTTATACTACAGAGCCCTATAAACTGAGGTTCACAGTTTCTGCATTTAGTTTACCACCACTTAAACTGTGAATCATTGCTATCATATGAGAATGTTTGCTCAGCTCTTCTTGCTGCAGTTTTACTATGGCTTCCTTTTCTTCCAAACGTCCTTCCAGTTGGGACTTTTGAACTTCGAGGGAAGATGCCTGCAACATGAACAAAATCCAGTTCAACAATCTCTTCCACAACAGAGATCACAGAACACTTTCACTTAATGTGTAACAGGCTCAAGTAACTGATGTAATACATTTAAGCAACATATTTAATAGCAAAGGCACAGTTTCAAAACAAAGGGATTTGTTTTGGATGCGTCTTCTCCCACACATACATACATTTTGTTCATAACTAGTGCTGTTATGCTTCAAAAATGGTTTGGGCATTAATTTTTTTTAAAAAAATAGCTATTTGTTGTCCTGTCATCTTCCTAATGGTCAGGACATTGAGTTAAACCCTAAACAAAAGTTTGTGGTTGAATAAAAACTAGCTTTTTTCCCTTAGAGAGGCAAATTGTGTGTAAGAACAAGGGCACTATCAATTTTGTAGCAGACACTAGTTTCTTTGGATAATTAGCCTGCATTTCCAGGGAATGGAATATTACTATTGGTAAAAAGCACATGCTGTAATTTGCATCTTCAAAATTCTGTACAAATATCTATACTCACCACTGAAAGGTAAGTATTAGCCCCATTTAAAAAAATTTAAAGACCAAGTTGTGCTGAACCCTTGCAAGAGCACACACACACACACACACACACACAAAAAAAAAATGTGCAAAAAAGCCTCTCTTTCTCCACAGCCTCCAACCGGGGTAAGACCCCGTGTTGTGCTCAGTGCAAGGACAGGTCCCTAACTAACTCCAAAGTAGAGATGTCTGTCTTCTAGACTAACCAACAGAGCCCATCAGTAATTGCAGAAGAACATACAGCACTCTCTCACAACTTGGTATAGCATATGTGCATGCTTCAACATGCTAGATAGTTCCAGGAGACATTGTGGCTCCCAGAAGCACATCTCCTATAACTTACTGGACAGGGTGGACCTACACCAACTCAAACAAAAGCTCATTGCCTTAACAACACAGATAACCCAAATCATACCTCTCTGGTTTAAATCTCAGAAGTCCCTTACTCAATTAACTATATAAGAAATTGGAGCAGCCTTAACTTTAGCTATTTCTACCATTTTCATACAATTTTTCATTTCTAGCAATTATTTTTTAACTCTGGCTTTTATAGTTTTCAGTAGGCTGCCAAAAAAAATTCTTACCTTAATGCTCAATTCTTTTCTTGCCTGTTCTGTTTTACTTAATTCTTTTCTGAGAATGTCAATAGTTTCTTCCATATCTGTTTTTTCTTTCTGTCGGGCTTTCAGTTTTTCTTCCAGAAGCTTTATTTTTTGTTGTAAGCCTTTTAAAAGATTTGTTAGAGTCAGTTAGCAAGTTTTAATTTGTCCATTTACTAGTAAAACTCCCAGTATGTTTAAGTTTTACACACACCAGGGCTGCTAATATAAATTACCCAGTACTGCCATCTACTACAAAATTTTAGTAGGCAGCTACAGACTTTTCATATTCACTGAAGACTTTGAAAATTATGATCTATCTAATCTAATGTCTAATTTGTAGTTTAGCAAAAAAAACTTTAGTGAACTTGTTCTAAAAAGAAAGTTTTCAAGGAAGCAGCTATGGTTTTTGACAGCATGTAAAATGCAATGGTTTAAGTGTAGGTTTGGCAGACTTTTAAACTTCCTTGGACTTTCCCATCTGTCCTTAAAACAATTCCTCATTTTTTAAGTTTACAAATATTTAAGTCTATGTTTTGACTAAGAGTTACAGGCTTTTCAGGAGCAGAAGGCAGCCAGAGAAGTGCATTTTGAGCCTTATAATCTATTTAGCAAAAATGCAGCTGCCCACAGAACTAAGAAATTCACCGAAAAGTCTATTTAAATCCAGTTAATTCTATCCAGTATGGATAGCACAAGATTTACAAAATCAGACAGTGACTTACTTGATATTTTACTATCTCTATCCTGTAGCTGTTTCAGTAATTCTTTTCTATGATCTTCTGTTTCCATCAATTGTGCAACAGTTCTGAAATTGGAATAAAATCCCGATTACCAGATATTTCAAAGATAACAGACAGATGCAAGATTCATGTCTCCATCTCTTTGCAGCAACAAGCTAGAATAACTTGTGCAGCATTGCTTTGCACGGTCACGAAAGTTCTTTTTAAACTAGGCAGGCTGAAGTGCACCTTTAATTCTGTGCTATACAAATATATTATTTTGATTCCTTATTTGGTTGAAAAAATACAGTTTTCAAGTTTTATTTCCTTCCCTCTGTCAAACACACAGTAGAAACTCCATATTCTAAGAAACCTCATTCCTTCCTAGAGCTCGAATCCTGGAGAATCAGTCCCCCCAAGTACAAGCAGTAAAGCATTCTTGATATCACCAAGGAAATGAACCCAACCATCCTACTAAAACTCTAAAAACCCATTTATCTAGTGTTTTAGATTTACTAATATTACACTATCCCATATTGAGCAAATTAGAAAAATCTGCTTCAAGAAAAAAAAGTGTCTTCTGCAACTACTGTGCAAAGTTTCCAGTACAATTCTGTTCATCCATTAGGAGGACCACATATACTAGACCTGTGGTTCTCAACCAGGGGTATGCATACCCATAGGGCAGTGGTTCTCAAACTTTTGTACTGGTGACCCCTTTCATACAGCAAGCTTCTGAGTGTGACCCCCTTATAAATTAAAAACACTTTATATATATTTAACACCATTATAAATGCTGGAGGCAAAGCGGGGTTTAGAGTGGAGGCTGAGAGCTCGCGACCCCCCGTGTAAGAGCCTTGTGACCCGCCTGAGGGGTCCCGACACCCAGTTTGAGTACTCCTACCATAGGGGTATGCAGAGATCATCCAGGTGGTACATTAGCATCTAGATATTTTCCTAGTTTTACAACAGGCTACATAAAAAGCACTAGCAAAGTCAGTACAAACTAAAATGTCACACAGACAAAATGTGAAAGTACGTACTTTTTCAGTCACAGCGTGCTATGACACTTTTGTATTTTTTTGTCTGATTTTTTTAAGCAAGTAGTTTTCAAGTGAGGTGAAACTTGGGGTATGCAAGATAAATCAGACTCCTGAAAGGGGTACAGTAGTCTGGAAAGGTTGAGAACCACTGTCCTAGACAATCTTTTTTGCTGGTAGCACACCTACACTTTAAGGTATTAATTGCTTAAGTTACAAATTTTAAATGGTTAGAATTTAAGTTTAGTTCTACTCTATCACTGTGACCACTAACTTATGCAAATGCACTAATGTGGGTCACTTTGTCCTCCCTCTAGTTTGTCTGTTATTCACCTGTTGCCTATTGTCTAAATCCTAACTGGAAACTCGCAGGGTGGCGGATGGGGAGTGAAGGGAAGTGGACTTATTTATTTCACAGTACCTATTACACTAGGGTCCCTAGGCACTATCCCAATAGACAATCTGAAAACGGCCATGTGAAACACAGAACAGCTTCCTGGTGTATGGAGTAATATCTGATTGCTAATACACATTTTTACACTTATTAATGCTGAAGACACAAACTATAAGAATGTGAATGGCATTCCAGTCTGCCTCATGAATCAGACTTGTTAACTAAATTCTGATCACAGAATTTTTACTACTGGCAATACAAGAGCCAGGAATAATGCAGCTTGACCTCCAGGGCTGGCAGCTAGAAAAAAATCAAGCATTTTACTTATAAAGTGAACTTGTCTGATCTGGCCTGACTGTCATTTTGAAGAAGAGTACCAGCCTTTAAAAAAAAAAAAAAAATAAAAATTATTTTTCTCGTTTCTAACTGATATTTTAGTTATTTACAACCAGGAAGCCTCTTCCCTCAGCTGCTGTAGTGAAATATAAATTTTCCTGCCCTGCCCCGCTCTTGTCAGACCACCAATTTGCACCAAACTGTAATTTCTATCCTCAAAAACCTGGGTCAGGTGGTAAGCTGATGGATTAGGAAAGATGAATGAAAAACAAAATTCAGAATTCTTGCTCATTTGGTATAGGAGTATGGGAGTACACCTGTGCTTGTGAAGAGAAGAAAGAAGTTAAATAAATAAATGATGTTTGAACATGTTTCAAGTCCTACCTCACAGGAGGAGACTGAAATGCAGCAAAAGTGAATTATATATTGAATTACAGTAGTGATTATAGGTTGACCCACTGCAATCAAGGACAGCCATCTACCACCATTACTTCAAGTTGTACAGAAGACCCCTGCTATAAAGGTAAGCGATGAACAAGTTAGAAGCTCTACAACTATAGAAGAGAGAGTTTAAGAGTCAAGTTCTTTTCTGCCTTAACTACTACCAGCTATCAAAGTACTAATGAAGACTGTCAAATTTAGCCACATACTAATCAAAACTCCTACTGGACTTTAATAGAAAGTTGCCTGCCCATCAAGGATTGAAATTTGGCCCACGGTAGTTAAATGATAGTGAATTTCAATAATCTCTGGCATGGATTTAAGATACCCTCTAATGAGAGGGCATTAATTAGCAAAACTTTTGACCCCATCCGCTGACAAAAGCAATATTCTACGTGAGTAGAGAGAATCCTTGTACATTAGAAGGGAATCTTGAAACCTACTAAGTTCCATAAAATACGCTGTAAGTAGTCTCAGGTATTATACATGACCAAGTTCTCCTTCTGTTTGTGTGTAAGACCAGAAACAAAACCAGAAGAAACCGATTACACAGAGGAAACAGGTGAGAGTAACTAATTAAAGCAAAATGGAGAAGTCTCCCCTCCCCACCCCTCAGGTGATACTTGAAACCACAGACACTTAAACAATCAGTATTGATGTGACTTGATGGTTTCCCTTTAATTTGCTTTTAAAAAAAATGAACTTACTTGTCATTCTGTTGCTTGAGCGATTCATTCAGCTTTTTCATGGCCTCAGCTTGTTTATTTAGTGAATTACATGTAATCTGCAGATCTTTATATTGTCTTTCAGTGGTTTCATGCCTAAAAGTAAGTTAGTTAATGGGTTATGGTTAAGAAGCCTAAGGAACTTTTTAAGAGCTTTGCTGTGTCATGAAAGAAAAAATACTTTTGACATCCAATGACCTATTTTTCCACTCCACTTCCAAGCAAAAAATTGTTATGCCCACTTTTGGCAAAAAACTTATTAAAAAACCTGCAGTGAAACAGCAACTTTCATCTTAACCTCAATCCTCATTGGAACCCTTACACATTATCACTGACTGTTTATTAAGATTAAGAATTGGATTGAGACTACACGTTTCTTTCAGACAAAGTTCACCACAATCAGGTGGTTCACACAAATGTAGCGAGTTATACATAATCAGACCAGTAGCTGGAAGTAGCTTGTCTGACAGAGGCCAGACCAATGCTTCAGAGGAAGTACAAGAATTCTCATAATGGACAATTATGAGATTATCTGCACATTGGAGATATTCCTTCTTAAGGAGTATCTGGTAGAAGTTAGTCTCTGCCTAAAGTACAAAGGTTTTTATTCTTTTGAAAATTTTTGATCGTCTAATCTAACTCCGAATGGTCTCATCCAAACAAGTGCATTCCTTTTTTGAATCCCACCAACCTCTTAGCCTAGTTTTTTTTTTATTCGCTTTAAAGTTGTTGCCTTTATTTCACTAAGTGTCCCTTTATTCTTGTATTATAAGGACAGGCAAGTAGGAGCACTCTATTTGCCCTTTTCAGCCATTAATTTTGTACACCTATCATGTCCACTCAACAAACTAGTTCCATTCTTTCTTTACATGGAAATCTTCATTACTCAAATCATCCTCACCCATTCCTTAACTTAATAGCTTTGGAATCTGCACCTTCATCCATCAATTTCTATATTCTGTTCAAGTTACAAACTTTTTCAAACACAGGATTAATTTGATCCAAGAACAAATAAAATTCAACTACATTAGCAGTGACCCACTTAAAACCTACATACAGAGTGTTTTAAACACACTGTCCTGCAATACGATTAGCCTAGAAAAAGACAGTGCTTTGAACGCCTCAAAGCCCTTCTTCTGCTTCAGCTAAATTGGGCACTTACTGGATTCAAACAGAGCTCTAACCAGCATTCCTTGGCTGAAAGGACTAATCAGGTCAAAGTAGGTCCTTTAAGAAAGGCCTGTGTAAACCTATTTTCTCTTTTAATCTGTTACCTATCCAAAAATTTTCTGTTTTGGGTTAGTAAACAAGTAGTGCAGATAGATTTTAAGTTCTTACTTCTGCAGAAGATCAATGGAGGATCTTTTCAGTATCTCATATTCTTCAGCCACTGTCTGTAACTTCCTATTATGTTGAAAGAGCTGCTCTATGTCATTCTGCGCCCGTTCAGATTCTACGTGCTGAGCTTTCAGCAATACATCTAGTTCTTCATTTTTTCGCTCTGCATCCTTCAACATTGCAGCAAGCGTCCTTGCCTTTTAGCAAAAAGCAAATACACAGACTCCTTTACATGCTTAATCTATGCTATGTTACTTAACTCACTCAAAACAACGGGGAATTTTACATGGAATTAGAATTTACCCTACTGCTAAATTATCCACAAAAACCTATATGATCAAATGCTCCATGGTCAGTGCACTATATTTAAAATTAGATAGCAAGTTTTAAGCATGTCTAAAGTTTGGGCAAATGATGACCGAATCAGTTATTTTACACTCTGAGATACAGTAGTCATTTGTGACCTTAAAAATAAAAAAAAAAAAAAGTTTAGATACTCTTTTAAAAAGTATCTGAAGTGCTTACACTTGTGGCTTAAGCTTCATTTGAAAGCACAGACTAGCTGTTAGCTTGCACATAAACAGGAAAAGGTTCTAGGGCTGTCTGCAAACCCCTAACATTTTAGTACTGTACTTAGTAGTACAGTACTCTAGAATAGTGTTATAAAAACAAACAGTAACACTAGTACAGTAAATCTTGTTGCGTAGATGGGGGAGATTATTGAGGCTGTTCTGAAAGACCAGCCATTAATGGGGCATTAACACTAGATATCTATGTCAACAAAAGGTCATATACATAATTTAGCTAAACAGCAGAGGAAGGGAGAGCTTCAAAAATGACATAAGGTCATACCTAAAGGGCAAAAATGTCAAATATGGAGGCTCAAGTTCCCTATAGAGAGAAGGGGATGAAACTAAAAGAATATTTACAGTAAGTATCAGAAAAATTTAGCAGTGACACTAGATTAGAATATTTTCCACAAAAGTGGTAATCTTAGAACTTGAGTTTCTTTTAAAAACTAAACACAAAGATTATCTTAATACTCCTCTAGAGAACCATTCTGTACTGGGGCCTCCATGAGAGAACACTGGGGTTTGGACTAGATGACCTTATAAGTATCTTCCACCTCTTCCTTCCAGAGTGTGGTTGTTCATACTCACCTCAGATTCAGCTTGGACTCTCTGACAACGGTACTGGGCAATTAGCCTATCAGCCTGAGCAAGCGCTAGTGCTTTTGCCTCCAATAGATCTTGTAACCTGGTTTCTTTGGACTAAAGATTAAGAAAGATTAGTAGCGCCATTTCCTTAATTTTATCTTTCATAGTAAGTACACATACTCTACAGTCACGTAAATACACATGTTCATTTGTACTCACGGCTAATGACGCTAGTTTCTGTTCATAGACATCCATTATGTCAGACATCCTCACATCAGTGATTGGTTCCTTCATCTGTGAGAGAAGTTAGAGTAGTAGAATTCAACAGCCTGAAGATAAATAGTCTAATTTGTAGCTTCTGGATGAACAGTCATTCATTTTATAGATGTTGATGAGAGGATATTAATTAAATGAGCCCACAGGCTGGCAGCTACTCTGCCTTCAAAGATTAAAAGCCTTGCTGCATCAACTTGATTATAGCTCAATCCTGTTCAGTTTAATGTAGGAAAGTATTGGAATTACTGAATAACATTTACCCAATAAAGGGACAATCATAACATCAGCTATCATGATAAGTTAGTGTGACTCCAAAAATGAGGAAAAAAACGCATTACGTACATATTGCTGGCTACTACAGTAAACCTACTGGTTTGGTTGGGTGTGGGAAGCTTAAGTGTTCCTCCTGACAAATGGTATTTCAGTTCTGCAAGACTAGTGGCAGGGCATTATGGCCAAAAACTCTAACCTCAGAATTCATTGAGCTTGACAGAGATAGGTCAGAATATTTTGATGAAAATAATACAGAGAAAGTTTTTGTGAAATGTCTCCTCCATCTTTCATTAAGATTCTTTAGTATGCTAAAGAATTTACTGACCTTTATGGCACAACATAGGGCTTATATGTTTACTCAAATGAATACTTGTGCAAACATTTACATTTTTATATATTCAGTTAAGTAGGTAATTGAGAAAAGAGAGTCTTCCATGGGTGGTCTGGGGATTAAAAAAACTTTCCATTAAGATAGTGCTTGGGGAGGTGCCAGTGCCAGTTTTGGGGAGATTGTTCAGTGTATGCTGATGGATGACGCTGTGCAAGTGAGCCCAGCTGTTTGTGCTTTTCAGTATAGAAGATAAATATCATCCAGTGGTAGTTTACTAACATCTTGTTTTCAGAACAGCACCAGCTCCTACACAGGGAAAAATTAGTTCAAAATTCCCTAATGCAGAAGGAGATTAGACATCTATTCTTTTCCCCCATTTGTATGTTTTTCAGCTCTCTCTGTATCGTCTTGGACCCTACTGTTGTTGTTACAAAGCTGAAGGATCACGTGGCGTAAGTAGTTTCACCTAGAATTTTATTTAAATGTACAAACAAGTCAATAACAAAACATTACTTGGAATATTCGGTTTTCTGCACATCTTGTATTTAATTTATTTAGCTTCTTCATGTGAAGAACTACATTACAACAAGATGGCATCTTCCACAGTGTCCACTTTTCTTCTGTAGCTTGTGTTAAACATTTAAGGCTGAAGTGTTTGATGTTCATGGAACAAAAGATCAAATTATAAAAAGTCATTCCCTCCTGGAAGGAGCAACTCCTCTGATCAGAAGAGTTAAGTGCATCGCTAGGTATATGCCAATAAGCTTTCTTTCTGTCAGAAGTTCATCTTATGGTCTGGGTTGCAGGAACTGTTTCTGTATTTGCAGTCCTTTTGTGTTGCAGAAACCACAGTTAACTTAATGCAACAAATTCTGCATTTGGTGCCTAGACACTCTGGTGACATGCTTTAGAAAATTCAAATAAAAGGAATGATAGTGTAATAAAGTTATTCATCAACTTACGATGCACACTATATCGGAGGGAAGCAAGATTTCCACTGTTGTAAAACGACTTCCCTACCTCACAGGGATGCTATCAAATATCAAGATAAGGAGGTGCTCAAATACTACCGTGTTTGGAGGGCACATACAAGTATCTAAAAGATGGGCGATTATCCCTGATCCTATACGCCAGAATGTCATCTGCCCCCCAGGGAGTGTCTTTCTATAAAAAACTTCTCTCTCTCTTATCATTGCAATAGCTTAGATCTTCTGGGACACATCTGCTAAGTCCCCATGTCTGAAAGCTAGGTAAACGTAAGCAATACGCTCTCAGGGTAAAGTTTCTGAACTATGAAAGTCTGACAGACCAGACTGTTGACCTTTCTGGACACAACAGGGATCCTCTTTATTTGGCCTTCTGCCTGAGAATGTAATAGCATACGATTGAGTTCAGGTGAGGTGTTTGAGTTTACATTTGTCAACGTATACACCGTAGTCTAAAAGTTTCAGGTGCTACACCCCTTCTGTAAATACTAAGAATGTTAGTAGTTATCCTACCAGAAATATTAAATAGTATTAACCTCCAGTCCAGACTGAAGTTTCTGTATTAGCTCTTGAATGTTCGAAGTTGTTGCATCATTTGAAGGGTAGGAAGTAGAGCACTTCATGGACATAACACTAGTAATGGATGACTGCATATGGATTTTTTTTGGTGCATGCTCTGTCTCTTGTTGTCTGTAAGCATTATTTGCTGCAATGCTTTCACCAAGCCTATATAACAAGATAAATGAAGTAAGCAATAGAACCTGGAAAGAATGTTAATGTGAAGGCAGGAGACAATGATTTTATATGTCTATAACAATTACACACTACACTTCAAAAACATATCAACCCTTCTTGTACTATCATACTGAATTAGGTACTTCAGTTAGATATATGCATGAAGTATTTCGAGATATAAAAAAGGAGAAATGCTAAAAAAAAAACAAACAGAGGCTGATCATTCACTCACAGCAGATTTTCTCTACAATCACTGCGTGAATTTTAAGGTTCCATAACTCATTATCTACTATATCCAGAAACAAGTGCCATATCCTATTGGAAACGATATTTCCAACTCCTCTCAAATGGCACAACATCTGTTTCTAGCTTTGATAGTTTGAGTTATTGGACTTTAAACCTCTCCGAGAACTGTGAACGTGGCCCAGCATGCATGACAGACCAGCATTGGGGGTGATGAGAAGAAAGATTCAACTATGAGAGCAGAGAAAATGTTTTGAAGAAGGTAACAATTACTCAAACATTTGGAACATTAGTAGTCCTAATGAAAGAGATTCAAACACAGACTTTAAACAAGTCACTCAGACTAAAGTAAGGAAAGTGAAAGACACCACATTATTACCCCCTTACCACACACCAGAAACTCACACTATGGCAGGGAAGTCTGGTAATGGTGCTGCCTCAAACAGTATTCTAAGTCCAGCCTGTACTTGTTCTCTGTGGTCTGATGTTAAAGCAAAAGCCAAAGGTGTAATCAAACGTTGATCCTGGGCAGAAACCACTTACGTCAATTTATAATCAACTAAAGAATCCAGATATTGCAACAGACCGAAGCCAATGTGAATAGACATAAATTTTTAAATTTCAGTTACCCTTTAAAAAAAAAATTATGTATCCACACATACTTGCAATTTTCTGAAAACCCATTTAGTTAACCAGAGCAATGACCTTTTACAAATCTGCAAGACTTGCTTTCAGGATTCTGTACATTATCTGCACAGAATTATGTAATAGAAGCATTCAGATCAGATAATGTGTAATGAGTGAGTGGTATTACTGTCCCTGAGCGCAAAATCATCTGACGTATCCAAATACTAGTCTTCCTCCCATCTGGCCTGGATAGCAGAGGGAAGACTAATGCCCCAAACCTGCAATCCATTAAGCACGTGCTTTACTTTGAACATGACGGGTCATGTGGTGAAAGGGTTTACATGATCATGCCAGAAGCATGCCTAGAATAGCTTAAGTCATCCACCCTCCTGAAAGCTACACAAATCTTGTTTTAGATGGTCACCCAATGAGAACTAGAAGGAAGTTGAGTGTCCTTGCATTTGAGAAAAAGGGTGCAAGATACAGGCATTATGATGGTTTTTGCACTGTGCACCCTTGTCCACATGAAAGCGTACTGAATACTATTCATTTGACTTGTCAGTAATGACTGATATTGTACCATACGAACAAAACAGCTAAACTGGATTCAGACAAGAGGTGAAAAGTTTCATTTCCTAGTAACCAATCATCCGAGCCAGCTACATGATATAGGAACCAAAATAATTTTCTGAGTTTAGGACATTTTAAATTTCAACCCTAACACTATTGCTGTAGTTGATCATAAACGCTATATTTAAGTATATCTTAATATACATCACTGGAATAAAAGGCTCAAAAATTCAAAAACTAAATATTTTAAACAAACATAAAAAAACCATTTGGACTGAACAAGAAACATGAGGAATCACAGCTCCCTGGATAGGTTCTTCAATGTGTTATGGACACTTAAGATTTATACTGGAAACACATTCAGAATCAAATCAAGGGTGATATAATATATACTCACTTTCTTAATGATTCTCTGTAAATCATTTAAAGCCTACCTGAAGAATTTTGTAGAAACTGACTTCCATACTAGGCACCAACTGTTTAAGTCTGCTCATAAGATCAAGCGTTTTCAAAATGACAGCAGCAGCAAGTTTGCTTTAAACAAAATAAAATTGGAATGAAAAGTGAAAAGTCTGAAATATATACTGAGAATAAGTTTACACTTACTTAGAAAAAGTATGTGCTTTATTTTCAGAAAAAAGGTTGACTTGAATTTAATGATACAATGGCAAACACGGAGATTGAACAGAACAGAAACAGGTGGTAGCAATGCAGGCTTCCCCTGTTCTACCACGTAATGTGCACCAACTATCTCTAGCAGAAAGTTCAGTCATCACACCATGGTCTCTCTGCTTCGATCAATGATAAGGAAGCCAAGAGCAACAATGGAGGATTTTACAGAAGACATTTGTAAAACTTGAAGCTGACATAAGAAATTCATTTCATATAAGCCAATTAATAGAGGACAAATGATAACTCCTAGTCACCAATCATTTGGGACAGATCCAGATTGGTGACATTATGGTGAAACGTATGATGATCCCATTCCCATGCCCCAGCACATTTGGTCCCCCTGAAATCATGTATTTTCAATGTTTCTACCAAAATAATTTCAAATAGATTTCTGAAGTTCAGTTGTCTAAACCCAAGATGTAAAAGAATGGATGGCTTGAACATTAAAGGCACCTAGGATATAAACTGATAACTAAGGTTGGACTAGTATATATTAGGTTAGCTTTTCCATAAAACCAGAATTCCAATTTAGCCTGAAAGAACTACAAAAGGTCTAACAATTTAAGAAAGACACTCAATGAACAGCTAAAGCTATCATTCTGCTCTCTATTGCCAAGAAAATTAGCCTGAACAGAAGCATAGTTTTTTTTGGTACTTTATAACCCTCATTTTCAGAGTAAATTAGGTTTTAGACTAATTTGATTTTAGCATGCTCACCACAGTTCAGAGTCCACTACCTTTGTCCCAAAGCCAATGTCAATCCCACTGCACGTAAATTGGTGTTCTATAAGAGATGTGCATCTGCTTGCAGTCAGTGCCTTAGAGACATGCATTTTCATTGTGTCATCTCCACAAAGCAGTAAATTCAGTTAAGGATGCAGACTAATTTATTCTTTTATGCATTATAATAAACTAAAAGCTTTCTGAATTAGATTAAAAAAATCAAATGTTTGAGACACTTGACAAGTGAACACAACTTCTCAATTACAATGAAGCGCCTTAAAGACACAAGGGAGTAAGCTTTTGTTTGTTTTTCTCTCCAAAACAAAACAATTTTTTTTGGCACTTAAGAAACCTAAACTCATACCATATTAAGCTGCGAATCACTAGCAGAGCAAAGTTTGCCTAGACCAGTTCTTGGATGGGAATCTCCCAAGAACACCAAGATGCTACAGGAAATAACTGATGATTGAAAAGAAGGCACCCTTCACTTTAGAGCTCACGCAAAAGAATACCCCTCCCCCCCCATCACAGCACATGGATCATTAATGCTGTAGATGTAATCTTTCCAAATTTACAAAAGAGGACCGACAAATAAATGCATGAAATTGAAAGCTTTATGGTGCTCCTCATAGTAACTGACCATTCCACATCGTTATTACTTTATCCTCAACACTGATGTGAAATAGCATAATAGCCCCCGCCCCCCCTTTTTTTCTTAAATAGATGGGGCACTGATAGGGAGAAAGTGACTTGCTCAAGTCTGTGTCAGAAACAGAACACAGATTGCCCAAACAGCAGTGCAGGTTCTTAATCACAAAATAATCCTTCTTTTCCGATCATCTAAAATCCATGGATTCTTTGCAAAAGCAACCTACCAAGTACGTGCTACTTAAGTTTCCCCTGCAGTTTCAACTAGAAAAGGTTATTTTCTGTCATAATTGTGGGTAGTGGTACCATGTGCTGTTAAACAACTGCCTGCCACATTTCTGTAGGCACCTGTATTGAATGTTAAGTAAGGTGATCTTTGTATATTGGTTACAATCAGTGATGAGCTGCCAAAATCTTAACAACCGATTCCCTCCTCACGCCATGAGGGGGTCGTGGCCCCCCCTGGGACCCGTGCCCCATCCACCCCCCATGCCCTGTCTCCTGACTGCCCCCGGAACCAGGCAGGAGGGTCTCGTGGGCCACTGTAGTGGGTGCCCACTCCGCCCCGCCCCTAAGAGCCAGAAGGACCTGCCGGGGAGCGAGGTGGGGAGTCCCGGCGGTGCTTAACTGGGGCGGCTCCCAGGAAGCATCCGGCAGGTCCCTCTGGCTCCTAGGGGCGGGATAGCATTGCTAGGGCAGGAGCAGGGGGAGCGACTGCACCCCCCCACTGATCACATCAAAAGTGGCGCCTTAGGCGCCAACTCCGTGGGTGCTCCAGGGCTGGAGCACCCACGGGGAAAATTTGGTGGGTGCAGAGCACCCACCAGCAGCTCCCCGCCCCACCCCCAGCCCCAGCTCACCTCCGCTCTGCCTCCTCCCCTGAATATGCCGCCCTGCTCTGCTTCTCCACCCCCCCTACCCCAGCTTCCCGTGAATCAGCTGTTTGTGCAGGAAGCCGGGGAGGGCTGAGAAGCAGGCAGCGGCTTCACGTTCAGGCCCAGGGTGGCGGAGGTGAGCTGCAGTGGGAAGCGGTTCCCCTGCGCGGCCCCGCCCCCTCGGGTTATCTGCTACAGCCCAGGCAGCCCTCCTCGCGCCCCCCCGCCCCAGCTCACCTCCTGTCCTTGGGCGTGAGAGCAAAGCCGCTGCTTGCTTCTCAGCCCTCCCAGGCTTCCTGCGTGAACAGCTGATTCGCGGGAAGCCGGGGGGGGCGGTGAAGCAGAGAGAGGCAGAGCGTAACTCAGGGGCGGAGGCAGAGCGGAGGTGAGCTGCTGGTGGATGCTCTGCACCCACCAAATTTTCCCCGTGGGTGCTCCAGCCCCAGAGCACAGACTGAGTCAGCGCCTAAGATGCAACTTCTGGCTTAACAACCGGTTCCAGCGAACCGGCTCCAGCTTACAACTGGTTACAATAACTAGTAGAGTACTTTTCATCCTAAAAGATTCCAAGCTGCAAGAGAAAAGGAAAATTTAATTTTCAAGTTTCCTTTTAATTAAGACCTATTAATTTCAGGTCATCTTAATATCTTTGGGAAAAAAGCGCGATTTTATATCTAAAAAAATAGTAACTGATACGATCTTACAAGAACAGAGCTCATGTTATACAGCCAACAGGAATAACTTGCATAAGGATATTTAGCATGACTTCAATGACTTTGACTATTCTTTCACATTTCTTCTTTGCTAATAGCTCATCCAGATTCTGTTCTGGCAACTGAAGGTGATCAAGGAGGACAGGGAGCAAAAGATCCACAAAGCGTTCAGCTGAAGTGCTGTTGCCGGTATCAATAACATCCTGCAGCAAAACACAAAGATGCCGTATTTAAACCACCAATCAAGGATGTGCAACCTACTCTTATCCCTAGATCAGCCTACTAACTTCCTCACCTTGGTCCCAGTGACATTCATGCATCCAAGCCTAGGGACCTCTCCAGCTCTGCCACCAACTGATCATGCTGTTTTTAGATTTACTTTTCAAACTATTGACCAGCATCATCAGATTTGAGGAAAGACTTGTTAACTATACACAATCAGCAGAGACCACCACACTTCTGCAAGTCCTTCAAAATAGCTACAATTGTTTATTATTTCTTGATGAAATTTTGTATTCTAAACATTTTAGAACCAAATGCGAGACTTTATGCATTTGGGTAACAATTTTAATGTATATCAGATATAAGATCTAGACTGACAGTGCCTTCTTAAGTGGAAAACCGGGTTACAAAATGCAGAAGTCTAGAAAGAAACATTACAGCAATAACACTTAGGGTTTATCGTCACGCTTTGCTTTCTAAATAAAAACATGTATGTGATACCCCATTTATGATTGGTAAAATACAGGCGCATATGTTTCTGAATTGGATAACATATAATTCAGATACAAGGTGACTAAAATCAGTCTTGGTACCTCAAATATCTCCTTGAACAATTCTAAAGTTAGAACACAACAGTTTTCAGATCCTTCCAATGGTTGGTTTAACCAGTGCACTAAAACAATAGATGGCTCTGAAGGTTTAGAACGGGCTGTGAATCTGGTACTTCCAGAGACTGGCACACCAGATGGCTCCAGTATTGTCTGATGCACAACATGGCGCAGTTCAGTCACTGAACAAAAAGCAAGTAGTAATTCCAAGACCTGTACAAATCAGAAGTACATGAGGAGTTAAATATTTTAGTCATGCAAATAAAGCAAATATATTGTTTATTACAATTGTGCACAGTGACACCTACTGCTGAGGTTGTCTCAGCATATCCATGAAGGTGGATTGATTTAAAGTGATTTAAAACAGCAAACAGGAAATCTTGATTTAGGTCACTGATTAGGAAAATAACTAAAGTACAAATGCAAAACAAGATTTTAAACAAAAGTTGATTTTCATTGGCATTTAACCATAAAAACATTTGCAACTAAATATAGCCTTTACACTAAATTTGGTACTTTTTGCTACTAAGAGGATACACTATACACATTTGAGCAATTTCATATATTCAGATTCTTAATTTAAGCTACGTTAATGTTAGAAAAATGGTGAATAATGCATTTCTTATTGACTAAATTAACTTCAATTTGTGACTTGTGTCAGGCTGCACTTGAATAGAAATTTAAATTGAATTATTTAAGCTAGTAATTTTTTTTAAACTACCTTAAAGTGCTGGATACATAAGAAAAAAAGTTTATCAAAACATATTTTGCATTTAAAACGGATATATTAAAACATAAGTATTAGCTGTAGTAAAGTTAATTGAACTAATTTTTCCTGGTCACAATGACCTTCAAGATTATAGAACTAGCAGACCTCATCCTCTCAGATTTTTATTCATAGATTCGAAGAGAAAACAAGCTTTTTCAGATCCCAGTCTGTTTCTCAATTTTAAATGAGCTACTCATTGAATTGAACTAGCTGAATAAAATGAAATGAAGAAAATACTCTCTCGCACCTGCACAAGCAGCCACCACTGTCAAAGCTGGTTTAGGATTTCAAGCTAATTCTAATTCCAGATATTTAGCCAGCGACTTCCACTAGTACAGTAGTTTGTCGCTATCTAAAATTTTGGCAGCAAACATGTAGTGCTTGAGTATTAAAGTCATTTAAATTAATTGATTAGCCAGTTTAGGCCTTAAAATAGGTTGTGAAATTCAAATTTAATTGAAATTACATTTAAAAAATTATTAAAATAAAAAAACTAATTTAAATCAATATTCACCTTTTCATTAAAAATGAATCATCCATTACAAAAGATCACTCGATTGCTTGCAGCTCTCTCAGAATATTATTCTATTAAATAAATTAGGTATGCTTGCTCTCTTTTAAGGGCAATTATTTTTCTTTGAAGGTAGCAGGGTCAAATTCCCTAAGATGTAGATATCCCTTTAAATGGTCTGATGGAAATCGCACTAATTTGATCAAGATATAAGGGTTAAAACAAACTAACAAAAAAAATACTTTGCCCATGCACACTGGATGTTAAACAATAAGACTATTGCCCAGCAACCTATTGGCAGTGCACACGTATATATAATAGGATATTAATGGATGAAAATGTGCACATTCACAAAAGATATTTCAAATAACGAATCTCTAGGAACCTTCACATATCGAGCATGTATCTTTTTGTTCACTAGTAGACTCAATGTCCAACACATTAAAATGTTTTAGCATTTATCGTCTGCCATGTTGTAAAATTCATTCTAGGAAGGTTTACAAAAACCTTTAAAAATAGCTAAGTTTACATTATATGCAAGGTACAACTGCAAATAATATTTAACCTGTAACATTTCCAGGTTGCTGTATGACTATTAATCTTCAAAACAAGAAGAATTATTTCATTTTATGAATGGTGAAATTGACGCAGAGGTTAATTGCCTGATCCCAGAATATACTGAGCACCTTCAACTCCCACTGATTTTAACAGGACTGAATACCTGTGAGAGAGATTTGGTTAAGGCCACAAAGTATCTAGAGACAGTATTAGAAGTTAGCAGCTCCTGATTTAGGCCAAATGCTTGGTAAATTAGATTCCATAGTTTCTCTCACTGTAAAATACCTTCGATGATGAATCAGGATCCCTTCCATGAAGAAGGCCTAATACTTGATTGAGGCATGAGGTGAAGTGTTCATATCTAGATTATAAATGAGAAAAAGTAAACTAAGCTCTTACTTCAATGACATAGTTACTCGATTAAACATTTATGAACAGCAGTGGATTAAAATGCCCTCTTCCAGCCACATCCCTAGAACAGTTATGAAAAGCCAAAAGGAAGAAATAAAAGCCAAAGGAAACATCCTCCATCTTGTAACTGCTATATTCAAAAAGACTAAGCTACAGTTTAAAAATCACTTTCTCCTGAAGCTTGTTTTTGTATTTTATGTTTCTAGCTAAACTTTTTTTTTTTTTTTTTAAATAAAAGGAGTACTAGTGGCACCTTAGAGACTAACAAATTTATTTGAGCATAAGCTTTCGTGAGCTACATCTCACTTCATCGGATGCTGTAGCTCACGAAAGTTTATGCTCAAATAAATTTGTTAGTCTCTAAGGTGCCACTAGTACTCCTTTTCTTTTTGCGAATACAGACTAACACGGCTGCTACTCCGAAACCCTTTTTTAAATAGGAACTCAGGATGTTAAGCTTCTTTCATCATTATTTGAAGATGAGTCTAAAACTGCAACTGGCTAATTTTACAAAGCAAAGTCATACCTAGTAAGATAATCTGCAATTTTGGGGTTCTTCAGCAGATCCATGAGTAGATCAACAGAATATTTTCTTGTCAGTGTGCCATCGCCGTTTACAAGAATGTTGAATATTAACTGAAATGTCTGATGAATGTTTCGGGCATGGAAGAGCTAATAAAAGGAAATGAGAGCTATTTATGCTACAACACCAATAAATCATCTCCCACTAGTCAAAACAATCAGAACAACTGACTCAGTCATTGTGGTTAGTCGATAGTTTTACTCAAAGTTTACAAATTTCAGTGAGATTTTCATTACAAGACTCCGAAATATTTACTTACCTTTTCTCCAACTTCTTCATTTAAAGTCAGGCTTGATAATATCGAAAGTGCAAACACGACCATAGTTAAACTACTATGGGCCAAGAAACTGATCAAGGTACGATAGAAACCCTTCACGTCATTCTATAGCAAAAAGGAGAAACTCATTAGCATTTGACAGTTTTGATGAGAATATAATTGATAGAACTGTCTGGAATAATGATTTATAAACAAGGATTCAATCTAGCCTAAGAACTATTCTAAGGTGATACCCAGAAAGAGGCCAGTGAATTACATGGGAAATATACAAAATGTGATTTCCACTTAAGGCACATACTGGTATGAAAAGTATCCTCTAGAACAGAAATTTTAAGTCAAACTTGAATGGTAAAGAAAAAGGGGAGGAAGGATTTTCACTCATTTTACAAGATGAATGGAATGCCATTTCATGAACATATGTCTTTATAGATAAAAGATAGCTATCATAAATGGACACCCGATTCCTGTCTAATTCAGCTATATTTTTTTCTTTATAAATATCAGGGTTACAATGGAGATATACTTTCAATGACATCTATGGAAGGATTAACTTCCCCACATGCTGGAAATATCTATGTATGCTCCTAAATAGTTTGGCAAAGCTGAGGGAACATTTCACTTTTCCATTTTATTCCCTTAATTAGGGTGAGAATTATTTGGTGAAAATTTTAGCTTTAGTTTGCCCTAAGGAACCAGGAGTAACTTGAAGGGTGTTAACTACTCCACAGGCTTTTAAGTAGGATCCTGTGTACTCTAATTCTGCAGCACTAGACTTCACCTCATGGCACATAATTATGCTCCAAATTCTCAGCTTTCACTAAAAAATATGTTTGGAGCCTTTATCATAGTAGAGAAATCTAAAAACAACCAAGACAAGCCAAATGTAAAGCAACAGGATGATGTCTGCTTGAGTCTGCAGAGAAGCTAACTGAGATGTGGATTTCCCCTTTCACTTTAATCTGGCCCCCTGGATTAATTCCACTGGCATGGAATCTTGTCTTCCCCCCCCCATAAAATGCCACAATTTTTCAACTTTGCTGTGAATTCATCACTCAACTAAAAACCACACTTAACATTAATTTGTGTAGTGGTGGGAATAACAATGAAAGTACATTACTGTTGAATAAACTGGTGTCGATGCTGAATAAGGGCATGAATCCAACACCAAGATCAGGGGTGATTTTTGCTTTCTTCTCAGATCGGCAAAAGCCTTAAGTATTCAAGTTATGCCAAAAATCAACACTGGTTACCCAAATCCATCTACAATAGTAACATGAGACTGTTTTCATGTTAAAGATATAGAGAAGATGCCATGCTTTTACACTGACAAAATTTAGCTTCTCCCACAAGATCTCAACTGGTGGGTCAGAATCAGACCTCAACTTAAATCTTTCACTAACGAAGCGTGGAAGCAGTATGTGCAATCTGAACTAGGTGGTAATGGTGTGGACAAAGCACAGAGAAGAGCCTGACCTCCTGAGGTCCCTTCCAACCCTGATATTCTATGATTCTAAGAATAGGCGCTTCACATTAAAATTGAGGAAAACGATCAGTGGGATAAAGTGGGACTGCAAGCTCTGGAGGGAAAGTTGGAATCATCACTGCATGAGGGATGGGGAGAAACAGGATGTCTGTGAAAAGGAGCTCTAAGTCCTCAAATGATCAGATTCTGACTACTCTCTTCCTTTCCTCTATCCCCAGAAGAGAAAATACATAATCAGAGAAGTTTCTTACCAAAGATTTTATATGAGCTTGAACAGAGAGATTGTGTCGACAAAGATTTGCCATTAGTCCCAAACATGGTATCGTTAATTCATCTTCTGTTGATTGACTAAAAAAGTTCCACAGGACTTAAGAATTTAACGGTTACAGCCATTTAACTTCATTTATATATTCAGAATTCAATGAAATCTCCTTCTATATATAAACATTCATCCAAATTACAGTCATGTATTAAAAAGACATTTATAAACTTGCAATGCATATTCAGTATGGAAAAGCTACCCACAATACAAAAGTGAAACCCACCATATGACAGTTCAACCATGTCTATGGTCCTGAACCAGCAATGCGCTTCAGGTGCATGTATTAAAGTCACTAGAGCTCTACACAGGCACAGGGATCTGCTAGCACAGAGCTTGTTGTAGAGTTGGTGGCTCAAATTGTGAAATAAGTCTAAATGACAGGCAGAAGTGTTCTAACTGCTATTTTAGTTTTTTTGATTTATTTCTTCAAAAAGCTCAAATTCTCCTTAAACTCTACTAGCTGTTGCAAATCATAAGTAAATGCCCCATCTTTGAATATTCTTTGCAACAATAGCATTTTGAAAGAGACAAATGTCTGGTAATTTAGAAGCGATTACTACATAATTTATGCTACATCCAAAGCTTGTGAAATACCACATTAATGAAGCTATTAAAGAAAGTTTAGAAGTGTGTTTAGCTAAACATTTCCTCCCCAAAAAGAAAATTGGACACATACTTACATATGACGCATTAGGAATAAAATCAATTCATCAGTATTAGTGCTGGCTTGGAAAACTCTGACATTGTAGGTTAATCTCTGCAGAAGTTGAATACTCTGAAGAAATAAAATGAAGTCAATTATATAGCCTTCCCACAGCATTCTACTGTAGAACATGGACATTTGGTGTTCAGACTAGAGGATACTTCTCTACAGTTTAATGAGTCATAAGAACAAGCAGTGTTAATTTTGAGACTTGATCACATTTAGATCTCATTAAGTATAAAGTTATGGTATTACAGAAACAATGTAGTATTGATACATGTGGGATATTCACCTAGCATATCTTTACTTAGTTAAT
Source organism: Natator depressus (assembly GCF_965152275.1). Taxonomy (NCBI): domain Eukaryota; kingdom Metazoa; phylum Chordata; order Testudines; family Cheloniidae; genus Natator; species Natator depressus. The sequence continues at coordinate 190,656,877 of NC_134234.1, read as the reverse complement.
GAAAGCAAGGCAACAATCTTGGATTAGTACATTTAAATGCTCACAAACACATACAAATTGCTTAGAAATAGGTTGCCCAGTTCTCCCACACAGCTTGGCCAATAAACTTGCAATGAGGTGGAGGGATTCTCTATATTTAACTGGGTTTCAGTGGGGTTCCTGAATTTTTTTTATTTTTTTTTTAAAACAAATCCCATATAACTATTTAGAGACCTCCAAAATGTAATCCACAACGGCAATAGTATATTGTAAGCAGACATGCATATTAAGAAGAACAGTATAATTTTTTTTTTTTTTTTTTTAACGTGAAGGCTTTTCCCCCAAAGGAATATGGCTTTTTTGTCAAAATGGAAAATTTCCATAGGAAATGTCTGTTTACAACAAAAATTTTCCCAGGGAAAAAACATTTTCCTACAAACTGTACTATAAATACGCCCCCATTCCCCTTTTTATGTGCAGAGAAATGACAGTGACTCACTCAACTTCCCAAAGTAGCTAATTTGAGATTTGACTGTAAACCTTTACATAGCATAGCCAAGGTTATCACCCAAATATACAACCTAACTTAGAATTTCTAAGTTAGGGAAGTGGGGAAAAATATAAATATGCTGGTTGCCGCTACCCTCGACACTTCACTGCTATTTTAAATGGGAATTTTCATACTGAGAGAAGCTTTCCTATGTTAGACACCAGACAAACCCATGAGCTGCTTGAGTCGCCTAGTGCCTCAACAGTCCCCCACAGGCCCTGTGACCTGTGGAGAGTCCCCTTAGATCAAAAGAGGTGGGCTCCTATGGTGACTCAATCTGGTCCCTGCAGATCCCTGTCTAAACACTATCAAAGGAGTGCAGCATTGCAGGCAGATCCTGTTCTTTTGTCTGTCTTCTCTCTCTCTACCATAAAGAAAGAGAGAGCTGCAACACAACAAGGATGGCAGTGAAGTGACAGCTGGGAGACCAGTACCAGCTAAAAGAAAATCTACAGGGGTTAAAAAAAGCATTGCCAAATACTCTGGGTTAATAAAGAGTGAACCAGTGAAATCAATCTGGGGAGGACTGCTTTAAGAAGAATGAATAGGACCTGCCTGAAGCTGCTGGTGGCAGAACATACATGGCAGGGTCTAAAAAAGTACAGCCATTCCCATTCTGCCTTGTCTGATAGGTCTGGTTCCGCCTTCAAACAGCAGTGAACAGATGGCAGAACGAAAACATGGACACACTGTAAGTAACCTGCAGACCGTTCAGTGGGAAAAAGCCAGTTTTCCTTTCATTAATGACAGATGCTAGAGTAGACACAAATAAGTTGACCAGAGAATCAGTGTCTATTGGTATTTATATCACTCATTCTCCCATCTATGAAAGGGGATAGAGATGTCTGTCTCCTTTGTAAAGTGCTCTGAGATCTACAGATGAAGAGTGCTGCAAGAGATGGGGGGTTAAAAGGGTCTGTAACAAAAATTTAAAGATGGAAATGCAAGACAGCAGAGAGATATCAGACTATCAAGAGTGATATCCTAAAAGCTAATACTTGCTTCAAAATAATAGAAAATGAACCCACTCCCCTCTCACTCATTTCTTGAAGTAAACATTGCCAATTTCTAAGTTAATAGTTTTTGTAAATTAGAGCAAGGTGAAAACACAAGATAAAAGTAAATAAGCAGTTTACCATAAGTAAATACTGAAAAGTAGTCCTAAAACCATTTGTACGTCACTTAGATACTACGATGATGATGATGATGATATAGAAAACTCTGAGACAGTAAATAAAATATACAACTTAAATACTTTGATTCTATATATCAGGGAGATCACCTTGAGCAGCATTTCGCAAATGCAGCCACCAAGGGCTCTTCTTGCAGCCACAGCCTCCTGAACAGCGACTGAGGAAGGGAAGAAGTGGCTTTTCCTTTCTGGAGCCACAAACGCCAGAGGAGCAGGCAGCTGATGTGAGTTGCCCACATTCCCAGGGGCAGTGGGACTTGGGCTTCCACCCTGGGGTGGTGGGTGGCAGGCTCTGGCTGCGGGGCTCCATCCCCTGGCTGCGGGGCTCCATCCCCTGGCTGCGGGGCTCCATCCCCTGGCTGCGGGGCTTCAAAAGCTCAGGCTGCGGGCTCACCAATCCCCCAAATGTCCCTGGCCCCTGCCACTTCCCTCAGCCCTCCATCACCCCTGGCCCCCACTGCCTCCCTACCCACCTTTCTATCCAGGGCTTAATTTGTTGCCCGGCTCGTGCTAGGGCTGAGTAAGTCTGCTGTGAAAAGTGATATTTGTTATCATCACTCTTCACTGCCTCCGAGCTATATAGTAAGTCTGCTGTTTAAAGTGATATTAGCAAACATACAAGTATCAGTTTTCACAGCAGCAGACTTACAGATGCTCCCCAGGTTACGCAAGACCCGACTTACGCAAATTCACACTTACGGAAAAGTTCCGTAAGCTAGAAATAGGAGGGTTTTTTTGGGCTGCGTAACTGTTGGGTATATGTTTCCGACTTACGCAAAATTTGTGTGACGCAAGGTGTAACCCAGGGAGCGTCTGTACTAGCTAGCAAGTCTAAAAAAAGGAATAAAAAAAATAAAAATAAAACAAAAAAGACAAGACCATGCAAAGCACCTTATTTTGTTTCTATTCTGTTTATGTCCAGCAAAGAAGAGATAATTGTACATTATTTTTATTATTGAGACAGCAAAAAACCCTACTTAAATAAATTGTGATTTGGACATGTATATGTACATATTTGTTTTTCCTCAAGTTAAGTATTTTAAGAAAAATTGTCAGAGCAGCCACCATGAAGAGTTGATGGCTGCACGCTAAGGCCACCAAAACATTTTTTGTGAAAATTCCTGACCTTGAGGTTCCTAAAATGCATGATTTCTATTATGGATCCCTGCTTATTAAAAATATAGCATTTTTGGTTTTGTTATAAATGTTTGAGAACAGACTCTTCAGAAGAATTAACTCTATGATACAGATAAAATATTAAGCATTACTTTGTCTTACCTGTAACAATACTGGATCATTAGGATTTGTAGAGCTTCGGTGAACCACTCCTGCCAGCACGCTAGTCAAATTATAAGTATTCTGAAGAGCTTCTCTGGTCTCTTTGTCCAAAACTACAGTGTAAAGGCATTTGTTAATGTCGTCCTGCACAACTGCAGTTAATAATAAAAGCAGTATTAGCTAGCAGTCTGAGCACTGAATTGGGAACCAGTAACTCTGAGCTCTATCCCTAGTTTTGTTGTTGTGTGTGTGTATTTTTTTTTTAAACCAGCTTTTAAACTTTGTACATGATCTGTGACCATGAGCAAGTCAAAACTTCTCTCTGCTTGTTCCAGACTACCTTCTGCCTAAATGCAACATGGGAACACTTCCACTTACTTCACAGGATGTTGTAAGGACCATTCCACCCTGACTAAAAAACCCTCTTGAAGTATTATAGGCCAGCTGCACAAAACTGTCAAGCAGCTTTATTAGCCTGTGCAGAAAAATCTACCTGTAGTTCTTCAACCAAGATTGAGGGGGGAGGGGGGGGGCTTAAAACTAAGTTTACTCACAGATCAAACACACTGCAAGATACAACTACTCTTCACTCTAGTGAGTAAACAAGCAGACTTTTACAAAGGTGATCACTGCCATTGCAAACTATCCAGTCTCAAATCTACCTCTAACCATGACCCATCACCCTCAGATCACATGACACAGAATACAACTTAATAGGCTTAAAACAGGCATTTTGTCTAGGTTACTGCTACACCTTTTAAAAAAAACTGTTTCAAGCTCTAGGAACCCATTAAAATCCTTTACAAAAAAAAAAAAAAAAAAAAGATTTAAAACAGACTCCAACTACCCCGTATCATACCAACGTACAACCAGATGTAATAAACCTAAGACAACCAGCCCCCTTCAAATGCCCTGCAACCTCTTTCATTTCCCAACTTTTATGGGCTAGATGCCAGAAAGCAAAGATCATCCTTCAAGCATGCCCTGGAGATTGGCTTGAATCACCCGGAGTCTGTTAAAGAGCAGAAGCAAGTTCCAAATGTGCAGCCCTGTAACAAATGCCCTGCCAGCAACCCTCTCTTTTATCTCAGACACTTCTGCTAATTGCACTGTGAAAGAATCTCAAAGGGAAAGCAGCTGTCAAAGTAAATGAATACTGCAAGTGTCATTCAGTTACACAAGCTAGGTTGATGGGGAGAGGGAGAGAGAGAACTCTCATGCTTTGGAACATAAGACAACCACGAACTATATGGATTGAGGAACAAACTTCTCCTATGGGTGTATTACAGGGGTTCTCAAACTGGGGGTCGCGACCTCTCAGGGGGTCGCAAGGTGATTACATGGGGGGTTGCGAGCTGTCAGCCTCCACCTCAAACCCTGCCTTGCATCAAACATTTATAATGGTGCTAAATATATTTTAAAAAAAGTGTTTTTAATTTATAACGGGGGGGGGGGGGTCGCACTCAGAGGCGTATTATGTGAAACGGGTCACCAGAACAAAAGTTTGAGAACCACTGGTGTATTAGATAGCTGTCAAGCACAGGAGCTTTTACGTAGTTCTCTGAAACATCTGGTATGGGCCATATTAGAGACAATACTAAACCAGATGGATATTTTTTCTGATTCAGTTTCGCAATTTCTGTGCTCCCATAGAATGCAAGATATTACACATTGCCAGGAATAAGATATCAGAAAACTAAATACTTAATTTTGTTACAGTACATAGTTAATTATTCCCCATCCCTCAAATCAATGCAATTTACACAGATAGTATAGCAGATAACTCACTTGCGCATGCAACCTGTCACAGATTCCAACTGTTTTAAGACTTATTAACAATCTTTGAAAATTTAGCTTTAATTCCCCTAAAAGAAAAAATAAAGATGTGAACAACTTACCTAGTTGTGACAGCAAAGCAATCACAGACAGGATTAGACATGGACTTATATTTGGGTCCTCAATGAGCTCCACTAAACAGCTCAGACATTCACTTGGCAGTATTTGGTTTGATGCAAACAATCTTGTTAGCTTCAATCCAGAGATAACCTAAAAAGACATTTTAAATTAAAGAAGTATTATATAACTGCAACAATATTTGTCTCAGTTCTGCACAAGATTCAGAGGGGAGTCGTATTTTCAGTTCAATGCAATATACTGCCAACACCAGTAGCATCCTTGATAGCACACAGATACTTTTGCTTGCCTCTTTTACCTCACTTTTGTTGAATTTGTAAAACTCTGGAAACATGTTTTTCATTACAGTAACTCCTCACTTCACATTGTAGTTCTGTTCCTGAAAAATGCAACTTTAAGTGAAACGATGTTAAGTGAATCCAATTTCCCCATAAGAATGAATATAAACAGGGGGGTTAGGTTCCAGGGAAATTTTTTTTTTTGCCATACAGTACAGTACTATAGTTGAGAGGTGCCCCCGCCTTACCCCACACCGACACAGCCCACTGGCACTGGAGACAATGAGGCAGGCAAGGAGGCTGAAGGTGCTGTAGGCTAGGAGAAGCACGTTGCTCAGCAGCAGCTCCCCTATTCTGCAAGCACTAGGGGCAAGGGGCTCAACCCTCAGCCCACCCACTCCACCCCTTCCCCCAAGCCCCCACCCTTAACCCGCCTCTTCTTCCCCCTCCTTTACTCCACACGCAGCATCCTAACTCCTCCCCTGCCTCCTGCCCACTGCAATCAGCTGGCTTGCGACGTTCAGGGGCAGGAGGGAGGACTTGGGACTCGGCGCGCAGCCTCCCCCCTTCCTCCCCTGGCTCCTGCCCGCAGCAATCAGCTAGTTTGCAGCGTTCGGGAGGCAGGGGGAGCCTGCGTGCCAAGTCCTCACTCCTCCCCCCTCTCTCCTGAACACCACAAGCCAGCTGATTGCCATGGGCAGGAGGAGGAGGGGGAAGGCACTGATCCGCGGGGTCTACCAGCGGCTGGGAGGTGCTGTGTGTGTGTGTGGGGGGGGGCCATAGGGGAGCTGATGGGGGCTGCCAGCTGTGGACAAAGCAGGCAGCCAAACAACATTATAGCGAAGCATTGCACAACTTTAAATGGAGCATGTTCTGTAATTGAGCAGGGACGCAAGATCGAAACACCGTTAAGCGAGAGGACATTAAGTGGGGAGTTACTATACTGTATGTGTCCCCTTTATATTTGAAATACATACATTTCTTCTGTTTCAGACTCATAATTAACAGTTGGTTTACTTTGTGCACAGCACTACCAATTATACCACTGGGAATTGATTTTAAGTTAACAGCTGATGCAGCGTGAACACAAATCATTACTAGTTTATAAATACAAAAATACTACAAGTCTGTATTTGTACATAAGAAACATACAGCACCAGGTAAGTTACCCACCAGTTTATGTATCTTTGAGGATTAAAAAAACTGGTTTTACATAGCCTGGAAAGGTATTGTGTAAACAGAATGTTTGAAAATTAGTTCCCAATTAAATATGACAGACTAATTCACAGTAAGACACAGATTTCAATAAAAAGGCATTATTCTGTACAAAGATATGAAATATCATTCATAAAGAACATTCAACTTATCTGTTGCATTAAAGAATGCAAGGCAGAAAGACTGAACTCTATTTCTTCAACTCCAAATTAGTGGTTGTCAAAGAAAGACTTGTTTTCTTTAATGTAGAACCATCAAATTAATTAAAACATGCTGGAATTAATCTCATTTTAACTCTACAGCCTATACCATGGAATAGCTTGCTAGAACTAGTATATACAATAGACAACAGAAAAGTTACAGCAGTTATGTCTACCGTTGGTTGCTATAGACAATGAAAAACAAAAATGAACAAACATGGAAGAGCTACAGACAGACTCATTAAAATATTAAATTAATTATCTGCAACTGGCAATTTCAGTTGTAAAACGTTCATGTACCACTCATAACTCGCACCAGTAGACTGAGCGATTGGCTGAAACAAGAAGTAGGGCTGAGTGGACTTGCAGGCTCTAATATTTTACATTGTTTTATTTTTGAATGCAAGTTTTTTTGTACATAATTCTACATCAAATCTACATCTGCATTTTGGGAAAACAAGGTTGCTTAGGGTTTTAACTAGGGCTGTCAATTAATCACAGTTAACTCACACAATTAACTCAAAAAAATCAATCACGATTAATCAGTTTTAATCGCGCTGTTCAACAATAGAATATCAATTGAAACTCATTAAATATTTTGGATATTTTTCTACATTTTCATATATATTGTATTCTGTGTCATAACTGAATTCAAAGAGTATATTATTTGTTATTACAAATATTTGTACTGTAAAAATGATAAACAAGAAAAATAGTATTTTTCAATTCACCTCATACAAGTCGTGTAGTGCAATCTCTATCGTGAAAGTGCAACTTACAAATGTAGATTTTTTTTGTTACATAACTGCTCTCAAAAACCAAACAATGTAAAATTTTAGAGTCTACAAGTGCACTCAGTCCTACTTCTTGTTCAGCCAATTGCTCAGACAAACAAATGTGTTACATTTATGGGAGATAATGCTGCCCTCTTCTTAATTACAAGATCACCAGAAAGTGAGAACAGGCATTTGCATGGCACTTTTGTGGCTGGCATTGCAACTTATTTACGTGCCAGATAGGCTAAACATTCATATACCCCTTCATGCTTCGGCCACCATTCCAGAGGACATGCTTCCACGCTGATGACGCTTGTTAAAAAAAATAATGCATTAATTAAATTTGTGACTGAACTCCTTGGGGGAGAACTGTATGTCTCCGGCTCCGTTTCTGCCATATATTTCATGTTATAGGAGTCTCAGATGATGACATGATGTTCATTTTAAGAACACTTTCGCTGCAGATTTCACAAAACGCGAAGAAGGTACCAATGTTTGATATCTAAAGATAGCTACAGCACTCGACCCAAGGTTTAAGACTCTGAAGTTCCTTCTAAAATCTGAGAGGGACGAGGTGTGGAGCATACTTTCAGAAATCTTAAAAGTCAATACTGCGATGAGGAAACTACAGAACCGGAGAGGTGTTCTGATGGAACCACCAAAAAAGAAAATCAACCCTCTGCTGGTGGCATCTGACTCAGATAATGAAAATGAATATGCGTCAATCTGCACTGCTTTGGATTGTTATCAAGCAGAACCCATCATCAGCCTGGACGCATGTCCTCTGGAATGGTGGTTGAAGCATGAAGGGACATAAATCTTTAGCACATCTGGCATGTAAACATCTTGCGACTCTGGCTACAACAGTACCATCGGAACACCTGTTCGTCAGGTGACACTGTAAACTAGAAGCAGACAGCATTATCTCCTGGAAACGTAAACAAACTTGTCTGTCTGAGCGATTGGCTGAACAAGAAGTAGGACTGAGTAGACTTGCAGGCTCTAAAATTTTACATTGTTTGGTTTTTTTAATGTAATTTTTTGTACATAATTCTACATTTGTAAGTTCAAGTTTCATGATAAAGAGATTGCACTATAGTACTTATGTTAGGTGAATTGAAAAATACTATTTCTTTTGTTTTTTTACAGTGTAAATACTTGTAATCAAAAATTATAATATAAAGTGAGCATTGTACACTTTGTATTGTTGTAATCCAAAAATATTTAATTGTTAAATAATAGCATTTAATATAATAAATCATATTTAAACAATTACAGTAACTCCCCACTCAACGTCCTCTCGCTTAACGGTGTTTCGATCTTGCGTCCCTGCTCAATTACAGAACATGCTCCATTTAAAGTTGTGCAATGCTTCGCGATAATGTTGTTTGGCTGCCTGCTTTGTCCACAGCTGGCAGCCCCCATCAGCTCCGCTATGAGCCCCCCACAGCGCCTCCCGCCCGCCGGCAGACCCCACAGATCAGCGCCTTCCCCCTCCTCCTGCCCGCGGCAATCAGCTGGCTTGCAGCGTTCAGGAGAGAGCAGGGAGGAGCGAGGACTCAATGCACAGGCTCCCTCTCCCTCCCCAATGCCGCAAACCAGCTGATTGCCGAGGGCCGGAGGAGGGGAGGCTGCGTGCCTAGTCCCCACTTCTCCCCCCACCTTCCTGCCCCCTGAATGTCGCAAGCCAGCTGACTGCTGCGGGCAGGAGGCGGGGGGAGGAGGGAGGATGCAGAATAAGGGGGGGGGGGGGGAAGAATAGGCAGGTTAAGGGTGGGGGCTTAGGGGAAGGGGTGGAGTGGCCAGGCCGAGGGTTGAGTCCCCTGCCCCTGGTACTTGCAGAGTAGGGGAAGCTGCCACTGCTGCTGAGCAATGTGCTTCTTCTAGCCTACAGCACCTTCAGTTTCCTTGCCTGCCCCATTGTCTCCAGTGCCAGTGGACTGTGTTGGTGTGGGGTAAGGCGGGGGCACCGCCCAACTATTGCAAAAAAAAAATTTCCCTGGAACCTAACTCCCCTGTTTATATTCATTCTTATGGAGAAATTGGATTCGCTTAACATCGTTTCCACTTAAAGTCGCATTTTCTAGGAACACATTTACAACGTTAAGTGAGGAGTTACTGTATTGTTTAATCACACAATTAATTTTTTTAATCGCTTAACAGCCCTAGTTTTAACATGTATTTAGATTTTTTTTAACCCGATCCACAGCGCTGGGGAAGGAGGCTAGAACCACATTTTAAGTGTAAAGAAACGGGTTATAAAATAGATTCCAACAATTTCTAAGGAAATTGCTTCATTCAAGTCTCACTCCATGGCTTTGTTTGTTAATATTTACAATTTCTAGTTATGAAATGACCCCACTGTATTATCTGTAGATCAAACTAAGAAGTGCTTTGGAGTCCTTAAGAGACTAAATAAATGCAGAATACGATTATTAAATGACAGCACAAAAGTATTAGCATATCTTCGAAGGACAGTCATCCTGAAGCGTTGACCAATTTAATAAGTTAAAAAGTCTCAAGTGTATACCTGCCTTTTAGGCTCCCTGACAGTTGTCATTGTTTTGTTTCATAAAGGCATATTTTTGAAGTATTTTTCCTTTTCTCTATTCCTGTGTGAAAAGGTCCAAACATGCAACAGGGCAAACTAACTTTTCCAAGCTTAACACGGACTTTTTTTAAAAGTGCCCCCCCTCGCGTGCTCATCCTGGGACTCCCGGAGCTGGGGCTTTAAGGAAACACCCACCCAGTATTGTGGGACCCACAGTAACTCCCCACCCGCCGAGCAGAGAGAGACCAAGGAGGCGGGCTAGGAGCAGCCCCCAGCCCGACGAGGGGTGTGAGGCAGGGAGCTGCGCGGTGCCCGGCTCCGTCTCTCCCGGGGGCCCCGGGCTGACCGCGCGCTCACCTCCAGACTGCGCTGCAGCAGCGCCGCGTGCGCTGGGCTCTTGGCGGCCCGGTACTGGGCGGCGGCCAGCAGCAGCGACTTCATACAGGCCGAGGCGTCCATCCCGCTCCGCCCCGCCCGGCGCCTCACGCGCGCAGCCGGCTCGCAATCGTATTTGGCGCCCGCGCCGCCATCTTAGCTCCGCGAGCGTCCGAACCCCGGAGAACCAGCCCGCCCCCGCGCGGTGCATGACGGGACCGGCGCGAGCGGAAGCGCTGGCCATGGCGCTGTGGGAGGGGGACCCTCTGCGCGGGCATCCTGGGAGCTCGGCCCAGCGGGCGGGGCGGAGTCAGGTTCCTGCTGGTGCATGCTGGGAACGGCGGCCGCCATCGCTCTGTGGGGATAGGGTCCCGCCCACGGCCCATGCCGGTGTACCGTATCGTGGGAAGGGAGGCCGCCATTGCTCTGTGGAGAGAGCTTCGCCCTGGTGCATGCCGGAAGCCCAGGGAGCGTGGCGTCCGCCATCGCTTTGTGGGGGTCTACCACGTTTGGTGCTTGGGGCGCCCGCCATCGCTCTGTGGGGGTGCGCTCGCCACGCGGCGAGACCAGGCAGCTGCTCGGTGCTTTGTCCTTGCTGGGCGGGTGTCCCAGTGCCCGGCTAGCAGCGGGGCTGGCACAGTGTGTATCCTGGGGGAGCTGAGAGGCAGTGAACCAAACTGCAAACCCTGTATGTGACAGGGACCGGGTCAAGCGCGGGGGGGGGCAGCTGGACCCCTAGTTTCCCCACTATGGGAGGGAGCAGGGTAGCCGGCAGCTGGGCGCGCCTCAGTGCAACCCCCTCTGCTCCAGCCACATGGCAGGGCAGATGCGTCTGACTGCCTGCCGTGCCCCTGGAGCCAGTGTCCCCAGCCCCCATCGCCATGACACAGCGAGCGTCCTGACATGTGTCCTTGGCGCAGCCCAGCCACTTAACAGGGCAGGATGCTGCCCACGGGCCGCAGAGGCTACATGAGCTCTAAGTGTTCCTGGCCCCTAGCGTGGGCCACCTGCCCTGGCCAGTTAACATGACACCTGCTCTATGGCACCTGAAAGTAGCACTGACGGAAAGTATCCCGGGCAGTGAGACCACGGTATAATTTTGCATCGTGAGTAAAGCATTGTGGGCTGTAGACCTCTATAGGCAAAACCAGCACAATGCTTTCTGTGTGCAGAGTTGTTGGTGTGTTGGTCTGAGAATATTAGAGAGACAAGATGGGTGAAGTAATATCGTTTATTGGACCAAGTGCTGTTGGTGAGAGACAAACCTTTGAGCCACACACAGCTCTTCTTTATGTCATCTTCTGCTTTGTGAGAGCATGAAAGCATCTCTTTTGCACCAATAGAGGTTGGGCCAATAAAAGATACAACGTCTTGACACTTTATGTCCTTCAAATGTACAGCACAGTAGAATGAGTTCATGGATTTCCACCAACATAGGGAAAGTGTGATAGGCAGGAGAGTGGGTGGTAACAGGTTAGGCCAGAAGGGGGAGAGCTCAGCTAATATAAGGGACAGGACCTCTCCTGATTTAAATCAAGGGGCAGAAGATAGTGGAAAACAGGCTGCCATGGGCTTCAGCCCTACAATTTCTCAAGATAGGTTTCAGAGTAACAGCCGTGTTAGTCTGTATTTGCAAAAAGAAAAGGAGTACTTGTGGCACCTTAGAGACTAACCAATTTATTTGAGCATAAGCTTTCGTGAGCTGCAGCTCACTTCATTGGATGCATACTGTGGAAAGTACAGAAGACGTTTTTATACACACAAACCATGAAAAAATGGGTGATTATCACTATAAAAGGTTTTCTCTCCCCCCACCCCACTCTCCTGCTGGTAATAGCTTATGTAAAGTGATCACTCTCCTTACAATGTGTATGATAATCAAGGTGGGCCATTTCCAGCACAAATCCAGGTTTTCTCCCCCCCCCAACACCCCACCCCCCCAAACACTCTCCTGTTGGTAATAGCTTATCTAAAGTGATCACTCTCCTTACAATGTGTATGATAATCAAGGTGGGCCATTTCCAGCACAAATCCAGGTTTTTTCCCCACCCCCACCCCCAACACACACACAAACCCACTCTCCAGTTGGTAATAGCTTATCTAAAGCGATGACTCTCCTTACAATGTGTATGATAATCAAGGTGGGCCATTTCCAGCACAAATCCAGGGTTTAACAAGAACGTCTGAGGAAGGGGGCGGAGGGTAGAAAAAACAAGGGGAAATAGGTTACTTTGCATAATGACTTAGCCACCGCCAGTCTCTGTTCAAGCCTAAGTTAATTGTATCCAATTTGCAAATGAATTCCAATTCAGCAGTCTCTCGTTGGAGTCTGGATTTGAAGTTTTTCTGTTGTAATATCGCAACTTTCATGTCTGTAATCGCGTGACCAGAGAGATTGAAGTGTTCTCCGACTGGTTTATGAATGTTATAATCTTGACATCTGATTTGTGTCCATTTATTCTTTTACGTAGAGACTGTCCAGTTTGACCAATGTACATGGCAGAGGGGCATTGCTGGCACATGATGGCATATATCACATTGGTGGATGCGCAGGTGAACGAGCCTCTGATAGTGTGGCTTATGTGATTAGGCCCTTTGATGCTGTCCCCTGAATAGATATGTGGGCACAGTTGGCAACGGGCTTTGTTGCAAGGATAGGTTCCTGGGTTAGTGGTTCTGTTGTGTGGTATGTGGTTGCTGGTGAGTATTCGCTTCAGGTTAGGGGGCTGTCTGTAGGCAAGGACTGGCCTGTCTCCCAAGATTTGTGAGAGTGTTGGATCATCCTTCAGGATAGGTTGTAGATCCTTGATAATGCGTTGGAGGGGTTTTAGTTGGGGGCTGAAGGTGACGGCTAGTGGCGTTCTGTTATTTTCTTTGTTAGGCCTGTCCTGTAGTAGGTGACTTCTGGGAACTCTTCTGGCTCTGTCAATTTGTTTCTTCACTTCCGCAGGTGGGTATTGTAGTTGTAAGAATGCTTGATAGAGATCTTGTAGGTGTTTGTCTCTGTCTGAGGGGTTGGAGCAAATGCGGTTGTATCGCAGAGCTTGGCTGTAGACGATGGATCGTGTGGTGTGGTCAGGGTGAAAGCTAGAGGCATGTAGGTAGGAATAGCGGTCAGTAGGTTTCCGGTATAGGGTGGTGTTTATGTGACCATCGTTTATTAACACTGTAGTGTCCAGGAAGTGGATCTCTTGTGTGGACTGGACCAGGCTGAGGTTGATGGTGGGATGGAAATTGTTGAAATCATGGTGGAATTCGTCAAGGGCTTCTTTTCCATGGGTCCAGATGATGAAGATGTCATCAATGTAGCGCAAGTAGAGTAGGGGTGTTAGGGGACGAGAGCTGAGGAAGCGTTGTTCTATGTAGTAGTAACCCATCCCTCCTGTCCTACCCTCTAGAAAAACAGCCTTCTCTTTGGATTAAATGGTTTTTGTTAACCTTTTAGCTCATATGATAGCAGTCTGTACTAGAATAGTGACGGTTTAAGGCTCAAATCCTTCTATGACTCATAAGGAGAAATTAGTTTTTAAAGTTGAACACAAAATTTAGTTTTACCTTTTTTTATAAAAAAGCAAATACAAAAATAATAAACATTGTTTCAGAGTCAAGTACTCCAAAATTAGGAAATGCAAGTGCAAGCTTATTTTCACCACTGCATGCATATATATATACACACACACACACACACACACACACACAGTGATATAGCTTTTAATTATGTGATTATATATTATTTTTCCCACTACTCCCCTGCCTCATTCAGTGCACAGATGAATCCATAAGGGGAGCAGAATTAAGGCTGCACAGGCAACCATAAATCTATCATTTGCTAATCTTTGCATGCTTGAATTTTCTACCTAACATTTTTAATAGTTTGTGTGTAATACGGTTGATAGGAAGTTTGCCAGAATCCCTCAAGAAAAAGCTAATAAATCTTTAATAGGTTCTAGTCCTTGCTTGAGCTGCACATGGAAGAGTTCGCCTCTGGCATCAAAAGCCTTTCCAGTGAAAATGATAGTGTAGTTTAATCCATTATGGAACATTTGTTAATCGATTTAAAAGGATCATTGGGATGATCTCTTAATTATGGTCAGTTGTTGTTGCGGAAACTCACCAGCTCTGCAGTTCAGCTGCAGACAAAATGTTCTGGCCCTGCCCTATATTGTCCCACAACTGTAGGGCTTGCTGAATGCTCTGTAAGAGAGAGGCTTACAAGGAAGGATCAGATGGTGTCATTATGAAACAGTTAATCATCTCTAAACTGTTCCTCATTAGGAAAGACATCCCTAATTTTAGATTCTAATTTACTTTATGTACACACCTGGTGTTCTCACTTTGATTACTGAGTTAGAAATACTTAAGAAATTGAAATCAGAAATCCTTCTGGAGGCTGAAGAAATTGGCACAATCAGAGCTCCCTCCACTATCATTTTTCACTTCAACTCTATTTTACATTATATTCCACATTGGGTCATTAGACTATCAAGCAGTATGGGCTAGGTAATCACCACAAATAACTGCTAGTTCCTATGGCTACAAACAGTTTTCAAAAGATCCTGGGTTGTCCTTAAGGTTGACTCCAAGCAATTTAGAGGGTTTTAAACCGAATCTTGTCATATTTTTAATCCTCACTTAAAATGCATTACGTCTGCCTACTGTGGGGTTCTTAAACCTTACTATGAAGCATCTGGTACTGAACACTATGAGAGGCAGTGTACTGGAGTAGATGGATCTCAATTTGATGCAGTCTGGCAATTCCTATGTATCAGAAGACACATTTTTCCTAGATAAATTGTGAGAGAACAAGTTTTTTTCCTCAAAACATTAAAACCAATAGTGAGTAAATGTAAAATTAGGTTTATTTGGCTCTGTTATGTTGTTTCTCAGCCTGTGCTGGATAAGGGGAAATGAAAATTACAGCTAGGTGAAATTTTTAGGCAAATGGTTAATTTTGCCAAAAATCCATTTTTCAGGGCTCTGAAATGATTCATTGAATTTGGCCCAAGTTTGCAAATAGCTTCAGCTGAAAAAAAAATAATAAAGAAACCTTTCAAGAGTCAAAACAGTTCATTTCAGCCATTTGGAAATGAACCATTTTGTTTGGCCATTTTGAAACTAAACGTTTCAGCTTTTCATTGAGAAACAGCATTTCATTTTGAAATTTAGCTAATTTTAACAAAAGCTATCCAAAAAACTACCCCCACACCCCCCCAAAAAAGTGCATGTGGGGGGGGGGGCAGGAGGGAGGGCTTTTCCTACAGAAATAAAAGTGAAATCTGTTCTACCACCCTCCAGCTCCACATTAATTCTGCGTTCTCCACCTCTGCTTCTCCTGGGGCTCGTCACCCCCTCTCCCAGGCCTACATAGGCTGCAGCAGGATCCCCTTGCGACAGAATACACCCCGGTTTTCACACCCTACACACTGTTGTACTAATCTTTGTGAAAATATGCCTTTCGAGATATCATTTCAAAAACTAAATGTGCTGGTCAATAAAATCATGGTGAGATGTATATAGCAACATAAGATGTAAAGTTATGAACGTGCTCTGAACTCATGACTGAAGTGCATTTACCAGACAAGTCTGAGGAGTGGGTAAGCCTGGTTCTCAAACACAAAGGACAAACTGACACCTCTAGCCAGGTGTCATCAAAGCTGATGGGCCATCACCTGTCAAGTGGCCATTCTTTGGTAAAGAAGGGGAGTGGGAACAAACAGATCTACAGCTTATCAAACAACAGCATGAAACCTTTTCACAACAAGACACCTTGCTGCTGTCCTCACAGCGGGAAGGAACTTTATCAGGCAAATGCATTTCAAAGGGTTACCGAACTATAAAAGTGAGGGGCAAAAACACCCGTAGTTATCTCTCCCTGTCCATCTCTCTCTCCTTCATCCAAGATGACAAAAGAAACAGCCTTTGGACTTGGGGAGATCCTGGCCTGAGAATTTGATCAGCCATGTTACTGGGAATGTGTGGTAAGAGATTTCACCTTGAATCAAGTCTAGTTTGTTAAATTTTAATACTAGGAAGAGTTTTATCTTTATTTCTTTTGTAACCATTTCAGACTTTAATGCCTTATACTTGTATTCACTTAAACCTCTGTGTAATTAAATAAACTTTTTTATTCTTTAATCAAAAGTAATCCAGTGTTGTATTTAAACTGAATTGTGTGGATAACTCCAGTTAGGGTAGCAAACTGTTGTGTACTGATCCCCTAAGAGGGGCAACAGACCTAATATATCTGGACTGGTGAGGAGGGGGCTGGACAGTGCAGAATACATGTTTTGGATGAAAATTCGGGACTGGGGATATGTTGGGGTCACTCTGTAAGTAGTAATCAAAGCTGGTGAAAACCAGAGTGGGACTAACATGTGGCTGGCAGGCTACAGCTATACACAGACTCTCAGGGTGTGACCTGCCTGCTGTTTGTGAGTGGCCTAGGTGGGAGCTACAGCTACAAAGCATTGTGAGGCACCCCAGGTTGCCGGGCAAGGGTGACACAGCCCCTCACTGGTCTGGATTGCTCCCTGAAATGTCATACCCCTGTACCTCTTCCAGGCTGGGTTCAGCAGAGAGGGGAGGGGAGAGGAACAGTAGAGCCATCGTCTTGCTCACAGGAGGGCAGGAGGGAGCAGAGCCATCTTAAGGGGCTGCTTCCTCTTTCTGCTCCGTCTCTCCCTGTGAGAGCCACTTTGGCTCCTGAGAGGAGCCAGGCAGATCTTTTTCCTCCTTCCCACAGCAGTTCTGATTCCTTGCTCTTCCCTGGGAGGCAGGCATGTAGGGCAGGCAGACAATGAAATCAGCAAGGTTTTTCCCTCAGGCAGGGCTGAAGTCTGCATCCCTCAGCTAACTGGCTCAAGCTGTAGCAATATTATTTGCTGGGCCTGTGACCCAGCACTCTTTAAGCACTGGTAGTAGAAGAACAAACAAAAGCCCTTAATCTTTAGGTCACCCTATTCAAATCCAGCCCAGGTTGGTAGTGACCAACAGTCATTACCATCCTACAGTTGTTCAATAGCCTGCATGAAATGACACTGTCAGCTCTGATCTAGAGAATAAGTGTTTATCTCAGAAAAACAACATCACTTCATTGATAGTGACTGGCGCACTGAGAGTCTCGACATTGGCTAAAAGCTGAACAGGAAATCAAATTACAATTTTGATTCACAAGAGGCCCCTCCAAGTTACAGTTAAAGTATATTGGAGAAGAGAGGTAGAGAAACTTGTGGTTTCCTGTGCTGTACTGTTTCTAACACTATTTAAAAGTCAAGAAAAGAGAATGACTCATTCTCTGTGACTTTCAAGCTAGAGTCTTTCCCCAGAATTAAATCTTATTTTCAACAATGTTTTTCTCATTCAGTGTGCATGAATTAAATCTTATTTTCAACAATGTTTTTCTCATTCAGTGTGCATGGCCTGTGCTGACCTAATATGTTCATTAGAAAACACCTAGCAAAGATTTCTGCAGGAGTGAAGTTAGTGAGCTAACTTAGTGAACTTTATTCAGATCATTTTCAAGAAAAATGGATGCTCTTTTGCTGTTTCGATTTTTAAACATACATGTAATGCAATACCTGCCTAGGATACTGGCATAAAGCTGCCTCTGATATATACAGTCATGAGCTTTCCCTGAAACCTTTATAGAATTAATACCCCACTCATTATTTCCTTGATTTTCAGGCCATTGTTATCATCTAGTCTGACCTCCTGCATAACACAAACCATGGTCGGGCCTTAACCTCTTGCATGCAGGTATTAGAAACTTGGGCTCATTTTCCTGATGCTCAAGGCCCATGAATTATCTAGAAACATGTCATGATTTTAATGACAAATAAGACATCTGACTATGTACTCCTCCCCCTGCCAATAATCCCACACGCTGCTGAAAGAACAACTACTGCCTATTCCAGTGGGTCCTATATGGGTACAGGTGGGTATTTTGGCTCAGTTTATCTTTATACTCCCTACCCTCTCCCCTCTTTTAGGACCTGATCCTGCAACGTGCTGACTGCTCTGTGCTTCTACTCACATCTACAGTACTTATTACTTCCAGCTGCAGCGGATTGAGTCCCTCGTTCTCTCACATGATCTTCCAAAGGATATGTAGTTGGCTGACCTATTCTTCAAGCCATCGAGAACTGAACACAGCTTCTTGTGGAGCTTAGTCTAATGATGTAGCATACTGTAATCTGGAAACCTGAATACTGCTGGCACTTAGGTGGGGTCGATACTAAAAAGGTAGGTTGATCCAGTTACGTCACTCAGGGGAGTGAAAAATCCACACTCCTGAGTGACATAGTTAAGATTGTTATGCTTATAAGAAGCACGCAGAATTTTTAAAAAGGGGATAAGGCAATATGCCACATTTATTGAGAGTACAGTTAAAGCATTAAAATTAGTATACGCTTCCATTTACACACACACCCCGCCCCCCCACCGAAGGTTCTGCAGCTAGATTATATAGTTACCAGTCCTTAGTGTTGCTCAGTCAGTTCCAATGGTCGGCTGAAACTGCACACGAGGGAGGGGGCGCTGTGTTCTGACGAACACGTTCGAAGATCTGATGTTGATGCAGAACGAACCCAAAGTCCCATGGCAATACACTCTTTTTTTTATAGTAATAAAGTTCCCATACAAGTCTTTGGACCTTGCTGTGTATGCCCTGTTCACGGTTGCTTTAATTAGCATTATTTGGGTTGTTACTCGGAGTTATTCACAGCTGTTTCTTATCTCGTCCCTCTGGCTTCACTCTTTATTTTGTTCTTGGGGTGTATGCCTTTGCTTTAGGGTTGTTAATTTGCCATCCGGGTGAAAGTTGGTGCCTCTCGACTCCTCCACTCCCTTCTTGACCATCTGGCCTAGCTGACTGTTCTTTCTTAGTTAATTACCATATATTCTTCGCTCACACCAAACAGTAAATAAGGCAATTACAGCCATACAATTTTTATCCTTCCAAAAACAATTATTTAACACAATTAGTAAAGAATAAACTCAGAACAATTTGGGCTTGTGGTTTTAATTTGAGGCTACAATTTTTTTTTACTAATTTAAGGCTAGCAAAATAAAGTATAAGGCAAAATAAGCAAAATAAAGTACAATTTTACTTGAAACAATTTCTTCCCATTAGGCTTTTGGCCTACAAGATGACCTAATCCCTGGTGTAGACAGCGTTAGGTTGATGGGATAATTCTTCTGCCAACGTAGCTACTGCCTCTCCTGGAGGTGGATTAACTACAGTGATAGGAAAATCCTTCCTGTTGCTATAGTGAGTGTGTACACTGATGTGCTACCTCAGTGCTGTAATAATCTGATGATAGAATGTGGAGCAGGCTGCTGGAGCTCTGCTAATATAAAAGCATTAATCCCTATATTTCTTTAAAGTAAGATTTTCCCTACAATACGGAACAGTTTTTTCTCCCCTTCGGCAACCACTTACTTTCTCAAACAAATCAATGTTTTGGCCGTCTACACTAATCATCCTGGAAGTCTACGGATTAATTTAAACACCTATTTGCATCACAACACTACAAATACCCTCTGATTCCAACATGTGGAATCACGAGCACTTTAAATTTACAATGAGCCGAGAGTGATACTTCACAATTCTATGGCATGTTACCTGAAGATCTCAAGGCCCTTTACAAACATTAAAGAAACAATTTTTGTCGTGCCTCTGTATCTTCATTTTACAGATGTGGAATGCACACAGCAAGGTTATATGACTTGCCAGAGGTCACAGAACAATCCATTCTCCGTTCTTAGTTCTGCCAGTCAATAGTCCTGAGTTCTCTTTCTGGCAGGTAAACATTAGACATACCACTTCCCCAAGCAGTGACCTTCAGAACAAAACCGTACAATAAGCAGATCCCTGGTTTAATTCTTTAAAGCCAACTCTTGTTAGAAAAAAGAAATATAGGCACCACAGAGCCATTTGTTTGCTGTGTCAAATGCATGCAACAAATATTAAATATAAAAAAATTAAACTGTTCCTAAAAGTATCTGTGTAAAACTTGCAGTCCCAAAGTAAATCTTCAACACGACCATTTATAGATATGAAAACAGTCCAGGTCATTTATTTACACTGTATAGTATATTCTCTATTTTCAGTTGCTGCTACTTTCAATGTTTTTTTGTCAGCAGCCTTGGATTGTATCAGTGCTACAGGATGATATTATTCCTTCAAGAGAGTAAAGATTCTGATTGAATACACCATTCAGTTAGCTGAAAATGAGGCACAACTAATGTCTTTTGCACAAAGTATGAAAACACAACAAAACATGGTTTTAACATTCTGTGGAGTCTATAGAGTTTGTATCATAGTAGATTTCAGCTCTGCCATTACCATTTGATCTACCCATATGCAATTAACATATTTACCTTACTATTTTCTAACAGGCTGCAGACTGGGGCAGCTAGAACTTCAGTTAGAAAAAGGAAAATAACAAATTAAAAATAAAAATAAGCTATTCTAATAATGAATAAAATAAATATAACTTGGATTGTGTCCCAAAGAGTACAAGTCTGTTACTTGGATGCGCTGCCCAGGAGAGCGAATTTCAGAGCCACAAGTCCACTGATGAGAATGTCCAGCCAGCAGATGTGGCATGTGCAAGGACAAGTTCTGAGAGAAAGCTTTTTACATTTGATCTGCTGAGATGGGGGCCAGAATAAGAGGTGGCCTCTGACAAAAACCAGGTCCCAGATGATTTAAGGTAAGACATCAACATAATCTCCATCTTCAATTTCTGTAAAGAAAGCAGCATAACAGTATGTCGTCATTTGTACATTCCAATGATCTTCTAGGGGGAGGAAAGAGGAGCTTGTTGTAAAATAACACATTTTATTTTGGTTTTTGAGATGGAATCATTCAATGTTCTGGACACCAATTGTATATGACTCCAGTTAGGACTAGGGTCTTGCAGATTTGGCCCCCAAGACCACTCCTTTGCCATTCATCTGAGTCAAATTGCCTGAAACTCAAGCTGAAGAGATCCTGCATTGTTCGCCTCCAGAACCTGACAGCTCAGTTCTTGAACTATCATATCCATGAAGTACAGTTAGGAATGCCTCATAGCAAGAAATAATCAACTGCTTCTGAGTGGAAACAGTTTACAAGACAGGTCAGTGGATCTGATGGCCAATGCTGCAACATATCCTTCCACTACGTACAATAGTTCCAAATAGAAAGACAATTGTAAACTGTAGGGCAAGAGAACCTAAGACTCCTTTTCTCTGAGAATAATAAATGTAATGCTAACTAACTTCTGTATTTAGCTGGGGACAAGGATGAGATTTGAGCTCTTAAGACCCTCATCTCCCTCTCCATTAGCTTAGATGTCCTTTCAAGCTGCTATCTGCACTAAACATTTCGTATATTACTATCACACATTCAAATTTTGCAAGAGAAAGGAATTTTAGTAGAGGCCCAGCTACTTGTAGAGCTTAGGCAAATAGTTGGCAAAAGGATATTGCGGTTTTCTTTAAGAGGCACCAGTGGCCTCTCAAGGTATCCAGTGGCAAACAAACATTATTCTTTAACCTCAACTCATCTGTGCAACTCAGTAGCATTACACAGGAGCCAAGGCTGCTGCAAAGTGGAGCTTTATGTAGAAAGGAACAAAAATGGTATAAAAATAAATACAAACTATGTTTCCAATCCCAAAGTGTTATGACAAATCCCTACACGTATTTGCCAGGCCACAAGCCAAGTTCAGGGTTCAGTCTTTCTCCTGCAAGAGCCGATGCAGCTTCAGCATCAGATACTACAGCATGTTTTAGATTAGCCTTTTTCTTAAAATCTCCCACCATTACTCTCCTGCCAGTAGAGCTCCCCGCGTGCTAGCAATGATGAGAACTCTAGTTTAGACCAGCACTGTAACCACCATGCCAGGAGCCCTGCTCAATGCCTTTCACCTCAGCTCAGAGCAGGTCCCACCATGGCTACCAGCTATCGGCAATTGTGGGGAGGCTTAAGAAAACCTGCTAGTATAAACAAGGCTGCAACTTTACTACCCTTTATTGTTGGCAGTGGTGTAGATGCACTGGCACCAGCAACATGGTGAACACTAGTAGGCATAGGGCTCAAGGGATTCCTAGAGCAAGTCTTCTTGATGCTGTGCTGAAGATGTCTAAGTATTTTAAACCATTGTTCGAATCAGGGTAGCTGCACCATTGCTGAAAAACAGGTGCAATGCGCCAGTGTAGACAAGGCTCTAAAGCAGTGCAAGAGCGTCATTCCTTACACCGCTTTAGATGTCAGGGATAGGGCTTAGCTCTTACTGGGGGACTCAGGTAAAAATATATTTCAGTTAACTATTCGCATGTACTTGTCATTTTAAGTCTACCCATGTGTTCCACTAATGATTTGGAACCTTAAAAACTGGGCCATTTAAACATAAAATGTCAGTTCACCTTTAATTAGGAGCTATTTCAAAGATTGCCATTCAGGGCTCCAGGCTACCTACAAGAGGTGTAACTCACGCAGAGGATTGGAAACTTGAGTTTACACTCGTATAGCCACTGTTCCTAAGTGAGGACTCTTGCGTCATGCATACATGATTCCTACACTTTTGCTGGTATAAGCACTTACTCTTATGGGTAAGCAGTTCTAATGGAGAAACGGTTTCTAATGACAGCTCACACTGCCTGATTAACTCAGCAATTAAGCATTATTCAGCAGTTCTTAAAGTCTTTTGCTCTGTGTCAACAGCACTGTCCGGGTTAACAGTTACCACTCTTACTAAATTCATCCGAACAAAACCAAGGGCATGTTACAGTAAAGACACATGACTACAATCAAAGTATACTATATCTGAGAGCCTCACAATTTTTAATGTATTTATCCTAAACACCTTGGTGAAGTATTAGGCACATTTTATAATTGGGGAACTGAGACGGAAACAAAGTGAGTTGCCCAGCTTCACAGAAGACGACTATGGCAAAGCAAGGATTGACCTTGGGTCTTACAAATTCCAGGACAGTGCCCTAACCACTGGACAATACTTCCTCCCTCAATTTTTATTTTTAGGACAGTTTGGATTTAAGACTGCTTGTGATGTTAGAACACAAGGCAAAACAAAAAAACTATGAGTTTGAAGTTAGATTATATTTTCTCCCCTAGGCCCTCAAAGATAATTTAGTTTGTGCCATTTTTGGTATGAAGGTAATTTAGGACTTGGTCTCTCACTGAAATCAGTGGACTCAGCACCTTATAGGAACTATATTGTAAATAACCATACTAAAGTAATGCATACTGGCAATGTTTATATTTTTTAAATCTTAAAACATTATGGGTCAAATCCCAACTCCATCAAAGTCATTAAGTATGTCTTTGTCCCCATTTTCGTTAGGGGGCTATTTAGCTAATGTCACTGGTAGGATTTTGATCACTTAGGCAGAATATGTAATTTTTGCTTTTCATCTTGAAATAAAAAGAAAGTTTAAAATCAAGTATAGGGGACTCAATGATTCAGGGATGCAAAATATTTTGCCTCTAACTCATGGGTTCAGATCCAGCCTGTGTTGGTAGTACTTAAGATTATAACCATCCGGAGGGTGCGTCGGAGGCAAGAATTCTGAGTATCACTCCTGACTCTCACCGTGACATGCTAGGAGAGTTTAGATGAATTCTCAAACCTTTCTGTGTCTCAGTTTTACCCATCTGCAGTAGGCCGAATTGATTTTCACATGCCTGTTCATTGTGATGCGGACACCTATTCTGAGAGTTGCCATTATCTTGTCACTAATGGGTGCCTTGATTGGCAGGCTAAGAAAGGCTGACAGAGCTCCCTTCTCTCTCCTAAATGTGATTCAAAGCGTTATTGAAACACAGTGGTAAGGACTGAGTAGGAAATGTACAGAACTGCTGTCTGGGCTCTCTGTGCACTGAAGAGAAACAGAAGGGATTCATTCTCAGAATGGTCAATCCAGCACTAGGCTAAAAAGACAGAAATAAACCTCTTACCATCATAAACTTCATCCATCTCTACCTTGGCTTTCCTTGGGGACTTCGGTCTCCTGACTGGGTAGCGAAGGTTGATGACGAGTCCTTGATTTGGCTTTTCATATGCGTATATCAAATCATTTATCGTTTTGAAGACCCGTTGTGGAGCATCTTCAGAAGTCTGAAAGAAAGTGAAAAAAGCGTTGCCGCTGCATGTATGTTTCA
Source organism: Natator depressus (assembly GCF_965152275.1). Lineage (NCBI taxonomy): Eukaryota > Metazoa > Chordata > Testudines > Cheloniidae > Natator > Natator depressus. Next base: position 190,632,399 of record NC_134234.1, on the reverse strand, counting down.
TCCATAGGGTGACCATATTTCCCAAAGGGAAAACGGGACACCACCTAGCGTGGGGCTGGCCCAAGCCACTTGCCTGAGCTCCCCCACTCCCTGCACAGGGCTGGCGTCACTGCTTGCCCAAGCACTGCCTGCCCCCCTGCCCGAGTCCTGCCTACCCCCTGCATGGGGCTGGCATTGCCACTCACCCCCACGCATATTCCTCCACACCCCGCTTTTTTCACAAAAGTGGGCATTTGTCCCATTTGCTCTTGACAACTTGATCAGTCAAGAAATATTGTTTAAAAAAAAAAAAGAAAAGAAAAGAGAGAGAGAGAGAGAGAGAGAAAGAAATCACACTCTTAGCTGACATTTTTATGCCAGGGAAACTTTCTAGGGTACACCTTGCCTGAATTTCTCAAATAGCTAATCTGACCCACCCTGTTCTAAATGTTTTTGTTGCTTCCCCAGAACAGCAGTTCTCCTGCAGGCATAATTAAACCACCCGCAACAAGCGGCGTTAGCTATGTTACAGAAGAGCCTCTCCTGCCAGCCTAGCACTGTCCACACCAGCACTTTTGCCGGTGAAACTTAAGTCGGTCAGGGGAGTGGTTTTTTCACACCTCTGACTAACAAAAGTTTTATAGACAAAAGTGGTAGTGTAAACAAAGCCTTAGTGAATCAAAGTTCACGTTCCAAACACCATCCCTCACATTCAACTGGGTGTATAGCAGTCTCCTCTGCCCAACCTTGTAAACAGCACTGAGACACTCGGGAGGTGTCATGCCTGTGATTGAGGTCCCAGGCTGCTGTGATCGAGGTGAGAAGGCTTTTGAGAGTTGTGGTGGGAAAGATAAGGCTTGGAAGTTATCCCTCTATAAAAAAGGATATGCTGTAATGCCAATTCTGAGTGTTCCAAAATCAGGAGATTGGCTTAAAAGGGATACTTTTTTAAAAGTATTTTTGAGTTCTTTTTGTCTTCTGATGTCATAGTCTTTAGGTTGAACAGTTTGTCTGCAAGCTTTGCTCTACAACCATAAAGGACGGAAACTTTTTCTAAATGAATAAACACAGGCCATCAAAATTCCACTCAAATACCCACCACCAATACCTGATGCCCCTGGAATGCCAGGGAATTAGTTTGGTGAGATATCCCCGGATGATCCTAGAAAGCAGTCTATACCCTGTGCTATAGAGGAAGGCAACAAAATAAAATAAAATAAAGCAGAATGCCCTTGCTTAGAAATCCAGCCCAAATCAGTAATGCTCAAAAGCACCTCTCGGAGCATTACAGTCGCACAAAAATATTATATACAGATCTTTTTAAAAGGAAAGGACTAATTCCAAAATTCAAACCCCCTGAACATTCAGAAGCACAAGGTGTTTGTACACAGGACCCAGCAATGTCTTTGGTGAAATGGAAGCGGATTCCATCAGAAAAAGGAAGAAAAAAAAATATGTGAGTAGATACTCAAGAGATAGATTTTATGTTGTCAAAAAGACATGGTCAAATCAGTAGCTATGGGCAAGCCATGCAATAAATTATGGATACAAAGAAATTACTGTGGAGATAGCAGTAGTGTATTACTTCCAGGCTAATGGGTAATGAGAGAAAGTGTTGTCAAGGGTTGTGTGAGGTAGAATGCAGGTATGAAAATACCTTGTGAAGGTGAGATTTTATGTATATGATTTTTTAATCAGAAAATGACATTAAACAATATTTTCTCTTGCAGATTAAATGAAATTTTTTACCTGAATCCTAAAGTAACCTTCATGTTCCCTGAAGATTCGATAAGTATAGATGAGCTGTTCAAAGCTGTGAAGAGATACCCTTTCATAAACTGTTTTTTAATCAACATTCAAGGAACAACAATGGCTAGACACCACTACATCTACACCTTTTGGTGGAAGTATTTTTTTTTTAAATGTAAACCAAGCTAAAACAATAAATGACTAAAACCCCAGGGAGCCAATCTCAGGAAATGTCTGTCATTACATTTTTTGCTAACAACAATTACGTACCATTTACATCTCTTCTAAAGTACAAAGTATGTCACTTGTACAAACAGCTATTTTAGAAAATGCTTAGCCACTTAATTAGTAAAGTTAGATACCCCAAAGCTAACTCTGCAGCCTAAATCTAACAAAAAAAAAAATGCAGGAGTACCTAAAAGCAGAAATAGTGTCCATTTACCTTTTTAAAGTGTATTGTGTGCATTTATAAACACTTGTCTTCAAGCACTACCATTGAAAGAAGGATACTGGAGAGTTTTGGGCACACATTCACTTTTACATTTGATTTATATTAGGGATGTCAATTAATCGCAGTTAACTCAAGCAATTAAATCAAAACAAATTAACTTGATTAAAAAATTAATTGCGATTAAACACAATTTTAATCGCACTGTTAAATAATAATAGAATACCAATTTAAAGTTATTATATTTTTTTTGATATTTTCTACATTTTCAAATATATTTATTTCAATTACAATACAGAATACAAAGTATATAATGCTCACTTTATATTATTTTTGATTACAAATATTTGCACTGTAAAAAGATAAATAAAAAAACAGTATTTTTCAATTCATCTCATGCAAGTACTGTAGTGCAATCTTTATCATGACAGTGCAACTTACAAATGTAGAATTTTTTAATTTTTTTACATAACTGCACTCAAAAATAAAACAATGTAAAACTTCAGAGCCTACAAGTCTACTGAGTCCTAAATGTTGTTCAATCAATCGCTAAGACAAACAAGTTTGTTTACATTACAGGATATAATGCTGCCCACTTCTTATTTACGTCCCCTGAAAGTGAGAACAGGCGTTCACATGGCACTTTTGTAGCTGGTGTTGCAGAATATGTATGTGCCAGATATTCTAAACATTCATATGCCCCTTCATGCTTCAACCACCATTCCAGAGGACATGCGTCCATGCTGATGACAGGTTCTGCTCAATAACGATCCAAAGCAGTGCGGACTGATGCACGTTTTGTTTTGTTTTTTCCACCTAAGTCAGATGCCACCAACAGAAGGTTGATTTTCTTTTTTTGGTGGTTCGGGTTCTGTAGTTTCTGCAATGGAGTGTTGCTCTTTTAAGACTTCTGAAAGCATGCTCCACACCTCAATCCCTCTCAGATTTTGGAAGGCACTTCAGATTCTTAAACCTGGGGTCTAGTGCTGTAGCTATCCTTAGAAATCTCACACTGGTACCTTCTTTGAGTTTTGTCAAATCTGCAACGAAAGTGTTCTTAAATCGAACAACATATGCTGGGCCATCATCTGAGACTGCTATAACATGAAATGTATGACAATGCAGGTGAAACCATGGAGCAGGAGTCATACAATTCTCCTCTCAAGGAGTTCAGTCACAAATTTAATTAACACTTTTTTAAATGAGCATCATCAGCAAGGAAGCATGAAGGAGCATACAAATATTTAGCATATCTGGCACATAAATACCTTGTAATGCTGGCTACAAAAGTGCCATGCGAACATCTGTTTTGACTTTCAGGTAACATTGTAAATAAGATGTGGACATCATTATCTCCTGTAAATGCAAACAAACTTGCTTGTCTTAGCGATTGGCTGAATAAGAAGTAGGACTGAGTGGACTTGTCGGCTATAAAGTTTTACTTTGTTTTATTTTTGAGTGTAGTTATGTAAAAAAATAAAAGATTCTACATCTGTAAGTTGCACTTTCATGATAAAGAGATTGCACTACAGTAATTGTAGGAGGTGAATTGAAAAATACTATTTCTTTTGTCTTTTTTACAGTACAGATATTTGTAATAAAAATAATAATATAAAGTGAGCACTGTACACTTTGCAATTGAAATTAATATATTTGAAAATGTAGAAAACATCCAAAAATATTTAAATAAATGGTATTCTATTATTGTTTAACAGTGCAATTACACCTGTGATTAATTGCGATTTTTTTTTTAATCTCGTGATTAATTGTTTTATTTGTTTAACAACCCTAATTTATCAATCTAGAGTTTTCAGACCCTGGAAGCAGACATCTGTTTGTCTGATGTTGTTGCTTCAAGTCATGTTTTAAAAACAAAGGCTGGTTAAATGTGACTATGTAAAAATAGCACTTTCTTCGAATGCAAGTTCTGTTCAGTTAGTTTTTAGGATCCAAATTTGCTTATCTTAGTGCAAAGTAATCTTCTTGTTGTTCCTCTGCAGAAGCAGCACAGCTAAGAGCCGGTCTGCAGTGCAGTCACTTGGTGCGACTGCGGATGGAGCAGACATACCGAAGCTAGCTTTAATTTAGCTAGCTCAGGTCCTGGAACAATGAAGCTGTGGCAGCACGAGCTTTAACATGGGCTGTCCAAACCTACCCAGAACCCTAAAGCTTGTGCTGCCCATGGGGATTCCACGTGTGATAATGAGCCAGCCACTTTAACCTGGGGTATATCTGATTGGGCTGGATTGCAGCTAGAGATGTATATGGGACTTGGTCTTTAACATATTACCATGCCAACTGTGTGCAAAGCATCCTGTGTGCCACCCTTCCAACCTTTTCAATTTCAGGGACTCCTAACTACTGCCACCTCCCTCATGCAAGACATGTCTACCCCCCACCCCTTCCATGCCCAAAGTCTTCACTCCCTCCTATGCCAGAGGCAATGTGTGCCCCTTTCCTCTGAAGAAATATTTTGTACGCTAACTAGGGCTATGCAACTTATTTAAGTTTCTGGCCTGTGAGATCACTTTCACATTTGCTACCTATTCACCTTTAAGGATGTAATAACTTCCACTTGTGATTGTCTTAAAATTACAATTTTAAAGTACAATACTTACAAAACACAAAGACACAAGGCTCCTGTCACGCTCTCGCTCTCTCGTAATAAAAAGCTGCCATCCTTGCCTTTCTTGCTTAGTAATTCTTCACAGGTTTTTTTTGTTATGTTTCCATGATAAAATGGGAACTCCATGGAAGAACAGCAACCAGACCCCTTGTCTTTATAAGTGATTCCAGGTGAATTCAGCAGTCTGGCATGAAAATGAAGTTGTCTAGAGGATGTTGAAACTGAAACTGTGGTGCTAGGAGAAGTTTTTCTTGAAGCATTGAGGATGTCAGTGGGTTCATCTGTGTGGTTGTTACTGACCATTCTGGAAAGCTTTTCTAGCCAACAGAGAGCAAATGAATATGATTAACACAGGAAGTGCGAAATGGCCAATAGTTTACCTGAAATAGGCCCCATCCCCCAACGCTTCCTTATAAGACCTTGTTTTCCAATGCTCATAGCAAAGTTTAATCTATTGGGCTGATATTTTCCCTGTCAAGTGTGCACCTCAGGCTTGGGGGAGGGCGGGGAGGAGGAAGTATCAGCAAACATTGCTCAACTATTTGAGAACAAGATTAGAGAAAAACATGTTTTACCTATGTTAAAAATTGTACACAACCATTTTGTGGAGCAGCTGGAGTGCGGCCAAGATTTAGAACATGGAATGTGAAATTTGGCTGGGTGGTGGGTTGCTCTGCTGTCAAGGATGTCCCTTCTGCTGTCCCCAAGAAAATCTACTCAAATTTGGCCAAATTATAACTCTTTGAAAAATGTTACAATTCACGCATGCTCAGCAAAGACTATTTAGAGTTTGACAGCTAAATTTGCCCAAGATTCAGTCTGTACTGAGCATGTGCCAGCCCAGGGATGCAGAGACAGAGCAGAACTTTCATTGGAATTGCTACTCCCAGCCACGGAGGCAGCAGAACTGAGAGCAGTGAGCTTATCTTTCCTGTGCTCTCAGTGGTCTCCCTTTCACTGCCCAGGTAGCATGGAGAAGGAGGAAGCATTCTGAGTTGAATGCAGAGGGGACAAGAGGCAGACTTGGGGGTGTGGCAAAGGAGGAATTAGATTGGGATGAAGAAGGGAAACCCAGAGGAGGAATCTAGGACTACTAAAGCAAAGAGACTAAGGCCTGGTCTACACTACGAGGTTAGGTCGATTTTAGCCACGTTATGTCAATTTTATAATGAATGCGTCTACACAACCAACCCCATTCTGCCAACCTAAAGGGCTCTTAAAATGGACTGCTGTACTCCTCCCTGATGAGGGGAGTAGTGCTAAAATCGACCTTCCTGGGTCTAATTTGGGGTAGTGTAGACGCAGCACTGTGCAATTCGATGGTATTGGCCTCCGGGAGCTATCTCAGAGTGCTCCAATGTGACCGCTCTGGACAGCACTTTCAACTCCGGTGCACTAGCCAGGTACACAGGAAAAGCACCGGGAACTTTTGAATTTCATTTCCTGTTTGGTCAAAGTGGTGAGCTCAGCAGCACAGGTGACCACGCAGTCCCAGAATCGCAAACGAGCTCCAGCATGGAGCGAACGGGTGACACTGGATCTGATTGCTGTATGGGGAGAAGAATCTGTGCAGGCAGAACTCTGATCCAGCAGAAGAAATGCTAATATATATGCCAAAATCGCACACGGCATGGTGGACAGAGGCTACACCAGGGATGCACAGCTGTGCCGTGTGAAAATTAAGGAGCTCAGGCAAGCCTACCAAAAGACAAAGGAGGCAAACGGTCACTCCGGGTCAGAGCCCCAGACATGCTGGTTCTATATCAGCTGTATGCCTTTCTAGGAGGGGGGGACCCTAAGAGTACCCCAACACTCTCTGGACACCTGCAACGTGGCAGCCTCACGCAACACGGACGACGATTTTGTGGATGATGATGAGGAGAATGCACAGCAGGCAAGTGGAGAATCCATTCTCCCTGGCAGCCAGGACCTTTTCCTCACCCTGGAGCCAATACCCTCCCAGAGCCTATTGTTACCAGACACTGACGGCGGAGAAGGCACCTCTGGTGAGTGCACATTTGTAACGACACTACGGGGTTAAAAGTAATTGTGATTAATATTTGATTTGCCCTGAGCAATTGGGATGCATTTGCAGCCAGTACAGCTACTGGAAAAGTCTGTTAACATGTCTGGGGATGGAGCGGGAATCCTCCAGGGACGTCTCCATGAAGCTCTCCTGGAGGTACTCTGAAAGCCTTTGCAGAAGGTTTCTGGGGAGGGCTGCTTTATTTCATCCTCCACGGTAGGACACTTTACCACACCAAGCCAGTAGCAAGTGGTCTGGAATCATTGCAGCACAAAGCCTGGCAGCGAATGGTCCTGGGTTTTGGTTGCATTCATGCAACATTCGGTCTTTATCTTTGTGTGTCAGGAGAGTGATATCATTCATGGTCACCTGGTTGAAATCGGGGAAGTTTTGTAAGGGAACAGTAATCCCCTCTGTTTGCTGATCCCCAACACATTAGACACATTGTGCTTGGCTAAAAGGGATCATCCTGGAGAATAGCCATGCAGGGAGGAGGGGGGGCAGGAGCGGTGTGCTGCATATTCACCCCAAAACCGCAGCCCCTCCTTTTAAACAGCAAACTCAACAGGCATTGGTTGCTATGGGAAAGGAGGATGCAGCAGTTTGAAACCATTCCCATATGTTATGAAGGCGGAAGAAGCCAACCCCACGTACCCTTTGGCTTACCATGGCTGCCTGTAAACCGAATTCTGTTGCCCAGCTATGTGTGATGTGTCACCATACTGGCAGGCGCTCAATATAAAAGGCAAAATGCGACCTTGTACCTAAAACACATGTGCTGTCTGCTGTGAATTGCTTGATTCACTGTGAAAGAGTCTCCCTTTTGTTCTCAGAAATGTATCTTCTTAAAAGTCTACTCTCCCCTTTTTCCCCCTGCAGCTGCAAATGCTTCTATGCTCCCCGCATCAACTCCGTCCCTGAGGTTATCGCAGATTAGAAGGCGAAAAAAATGCACTCACGATGACATGTTTTCAGAGCTCATGCAATCCTCCCGCACTGATAGGGCACAGCTGAATGCATGGAGGCTTTCGGTGGCAGAGGCCAGGAAAGCATTAGGTGAGCATGATTGCAACACGCGGGAGGAGATGCTGAGGCTAATGGGGGAGCAAACGGACATGATGAGGCGTCTGGTGGAGCTGCAGGAAAGGCAACTAGATCACAGACCCCTGCTGCATCCATTGTATAATCGCCTGCCCTCCTCCCCAAGTTCCATATCCTCCTCACCCAGACGCCCAAGAACGCAAGTGGGGGTGGGAGGCTCTGGGCACCCTGCCACTCCACTCCAGAGGATGGCCCAAGCAACAGAAGACTGTCATTCAAACAGCTTTGATTTGTTGTGTGGCTACAATAAGCAATGTGGCCTTGTCCTTTCCTCCTCCCCCCACCCCATTATCAAACCCTTTGTATACCCCGGCTTCCTTTTACTAGTCAGCGTTGTCAATGATCTCAAGTTTTTTTTAATAAATAAAGAATGAATGGATTCAGAACAATAGGGACTTTATTTCCTGTGCCAGCTGTGGTCGAAGAGGGGGAGGGGGATTGGCTTACAGGGAAGTACATTCACCAAAGAGCGCGGCTTTGCATCAAGGACAAACACACACAACTGTCACACCATAGCCTGGTCAGTCATGAAACTGTTTTTCAAAGCCTCTCTGATGCGCAGCGTGCCTGGGTGTGCTCTTCTAATCGCCCTGGTGTCTGGCTGTTCAAAATTGGCCTCCAGGCGATCTTCCTCAACCTCCCACCCCGCCATAAATGTCTCCCCCTTACTCTCACAGATATTATGGAGCACACAGCAAGCAGCAACAATAATGAGAATATTGCTTTCGCTGAGGTCTAACCTACTCAGCAAACTGTGCCAGCAAGCTTTTAAACGTCCAAAGGCACATTCACCACCATTCTGCACTTGCTCAACCTATAGTTGAACTTCTCCTTACTGCTGTCCAGGCTGCCTATGTACGGCTTCATGAGCCATGGGAGCAAAGGGTAGGCTGGGTCCCCAAGGATAACTATTGGCATTTCAACATCCCCAACAGTAATTTTCTGGTCTGTGAAGAAAGTTCCTTCTTGCAGCTTTCTGAAAAGCCCAGAGTTCCGAAAGATGTGCATTCATAACATGTGGGCATAGTTTCAAACTGCAGCACCCTCCTTTCCCATAGCAACCAATGGCGGTTGCGTTTGCCATTTAAAAGGAGGGGCTGTGGTTTTGGGGTGCATGTACAGCACACCCCTCCCCTGCCCCCCCACGTGGCTATTCTCCAGGATGATCCCTTTTAGCCAAGCGCAAACAGCCAAGTTCCATATTCCCTTCTAAGAATGATTAAGAGCCAAGAAAACCATAGGGTCTTTGACATCATGAGGAACAAAGCAGCATAGTGCACAGGTCAATACCATACCTCCCCACCATCCTGGGTTTCACAGGATTATCCTGCTTTGACCCGCTCCTGCCCCTGCCCCCACAAACTCCATCCCCATTGAAGAACAACATTTCCCACATTCAGTGCTGGACACAGCCATACGCATGGCAAGCATGGTACATAGCATTGACAGGGTGAGAGCTAGGGAGGAGAGCACCTTTGGCTGCTCTTGGGCATGCTCTGCCCTCTTGGGAATGCTCAGTGGTTGCAGGAGAGCTTAGGGATGGAGAGTGACACTGCACCTGGGTGGGCCAGGCTGGAAGGTGGGGGCTGAGCATGGCACAGACTCGGCAGGTGAGGTACTAAGGCTAGCAGCTGCAGTGGGGATAGCTCCACAGGGATTAATGGTGACTAAGTGTATCCCACTTTAGCCATTTAAAATGCTGTGAAGTCTGAAAAAAAAGGGATTAAACTACATTGCTGCCAGGCATTGAAGACAAAGTAGGTGTAACCATTCTGCCAGGTGGAGTTGGCAGCAACAAGAGTCAGATTCAATATCTAGGGGTTCCTTTGCTAACCATGAACAGCCAACTGTGAGTGGGGTGCAGTGGAGGGAGAGAGGAGAGATGTGTGATTCATTCGTTGGAGTTTCCCACTGTATGGTGGGAAACTAAGCCAAAGGACACTGCTCAACTGTGGGGTCATATTTGCTTATGGTCACATGCTTTTGAATGTGGTTGTGATGTTTTCCCAAACTAATGCTTGTAGGATTGTCAGTTTTGGTTGGACGTATTCCTGGAGGTTTCATCACATGACAATTTTTAATTAAAGACTAATCTTTACTTCCTGGAGACTCCAGAATAATCCTGGCTGGTTGGCAACTCTAAATGCTTTGTTCCTGTTCCCTTTTACACAGACTCAAAGCCTGCAAGTGGGGAAGTATTGCCTTGTAGGGGCAATACTTGTAAGGTGGTGTTAAATTTTCCCAGATTAGTTAGTTCTGTTCTGTATTGTTTATAGGAATCCCTAGATATTGAACCCAGCCTTCGTTGCTGCTGACACTACCTGATAGAAGGGTTACATTTTGGGGGGCTCATCCGGGATACTTGGGTCAGTACCTCTCGCAAGCACATCTTGAGTAAACCATTAATTTGGAAAAACAATTTTGCTATATTTTGAGGAAATCACAATTTGTATAATGGCTGTACACATGCTAGAGGATTGGTGCAAGGGGATGAATACTGACCCTAACAGCTGCCTTCAAGTAACAAGGATACCTGAGGCATTCGATGAGGGCTCAGATGAATCCACTTCACAGGCAGCCACAGAGGGCCTGAGCAAATGCAGAGTGCACGACTGCATTTTATGAGGGACAATGGTACCTTTGCAGCTCTGTGTGAGCTGCCAGAGGCAGTGGAAGCCCCACAAGTTCCAAGTGAGGTAACAGTGGTGGGCAACATGTGGAAGCTGGTAGGCTCTGGAAGCCACTCCCCACCCACTCCTGCCTCAGATGCAATTGTTTAAGAAGATGTCAGCCTTCTTAGGGAAAGAGGGAAAGACCCTGACTGATACGCTGGATGTCTTGGGTCTTGACCCAGAAGTCCTGAGTCTGGGGGCAGCAGCCTCACCCGATGAGTGGGCAAAGACACTTAGGCAAGCACCAGAAAAGGTTGTGCTGTCCCATCCTAAGTCAAGCTCCTATCATAAGTTAAGGTTATTTGCTGGGGGTCACATCCCAATACCTGGAAAAGAGGAGTTTGAACCCTAGTTGGAACATACCACTGAAATGCTGCAGGAGTGGGATGTACCTGATGCAGAAAAGTGAAGATGTCCAGTAGAGAGCCTCAGGGACCCAGCATCAGACATGATTCGCACCTTGAAGCTCAGTAACCCTGGGGTCAGTATGAAGGACTGCCTAGAGCAGTGGTTCTCAACCAGGGATCAGGGGCTCCCTGGGGGGCCACGAGCAGGTTTCAGGGGGGCCACCAAACAGGACCAGCATTAGACTCGCTGAGGCCCAGGGCAGAAAGCCGAAGTCCCACAGCATGGAGCTGAAGCCCAGAGCCCTGCCACCTGGGGCTGAAGCAGAAGCCTGAGAAACGTACCTTCTCAGTGCTCCCGGTGGTTTGGGGCCCCAGGCAATGGCCCTGCTTGCTTCCCCTTAACGCCAGCCCTGACTTTTATTTGCAGAAAACCAAATATGGCACAGGTGGGCCGTGGAGTTTTTAGAGCATGTCGGGGGGGGGTTCAGAAAGAAAAGGGTTGAGAACCTCTGGCCTAGAGGCCCTCAGTCACACCTTTGAGAACACAACAAACTCTGAGGATATTTATTTTAAGTTCCTTAATGTCCAACAGCAAAGGGGCAGCTTATATACAAAGAAGGTTTCAGCTTATATACAGAGGTTGGAGAAACTGCTACAGAGAGCTGTCAAGAGCGGAGCAGTGACTGCTGAGCAGATGGATCAGTCTAGACCGGCTCACATTGTAAGAGGAATTCAATATCAAACCCAATTCTACTTCATCTTCAGTTAAGAGAACAATAGGAAAGAAGAAAGGCAGCCAGCCAGTGAATTTTGGGAAGCCCAATCACCTGAGCCAGCCAACACAGCACTGCTGGGACCAACCAGCGTACTGATGGCGAGCACCAGAGAGGAACTTGCCTAACAAATATGGGATCTGATGGCACAGATGACTGAACTACGCACAACATTAACAAAGTGCTAAGCATGTAAACAGAAAACAAGAAATAGAGGAAGTGGTCACTTGTATTTTTGGCCATATAATAAAAGCGGATATGTGGGAGAAGAAAAACAATGCTGAGCTACAACTCTGTCTGCTGTGATCTTTGATTCTTTCTGTAATATGTGAAAAACTGCCATGAGGCAGGCGCCTCTCAAAATAGGATCATAAAATAAAAATATGACTCAGATTTACAGTGCAAACTGGACCAAACTAGGTTTTCAACATATTACCAGATCACACTGAAGTCTGTAATGTCCGAGTCCATAGTATGATTAAGGTATATAGTTTGGTCTCATCTACACTGCAAGACCAACCCACATTTTAAGCCTATTCGGTGTGCTGCCTCATTGTAACTGGGCTCTCCAATGAAATAGATTTTTCCACTGTAGACAGGCTTTTTGTTACAGCAGGATAATCAGATCTTCAGACTGAAAGAGGATAGTCACAATGTAAATGCAAGAAGCAAATGCAATTGCCAAGATCCATACATAATAGTTGTTACTAGAGTTATGCCACACTAGAATGAAGATATATCACTAGATTGCCTCCAAATTGAGAAGCCAAGAGGAAACTTGATCCCTCTCTCTTTAGAGAGCAACATACATAACTGCAGCCTTATCCACAATACCATTAGCAGACTGACCACCAAAATTTCCATCCTGCATGAAATTCCAATATTTCAACCTCGGTTTTCGGCCTATACATAAGTTGTGAAAAAATGTGGTTTGCAAACGTTGAAAGAATAAGATTAGATATTTCCTAGAAAAATGAAATGTTTCAACATTACCAGATGGAAGCATTTTGCTGCATGAGGCAGCTTAGTCTCTCAGGTGGCATGTGCTGGAAGTGTTCTGGCACTTTTGCCACATGGAGGATATAGTTTTGCTCTGAAAATGGCATCCTCCGCATGCACCATCTGCGTGAAGTCTTGCTGGCAGGGGCATTCCGGTAGTATCTGTCCTTGCCCATTCAGGACTACACCCCTGAAGAAGAGACCATGGTGCATCAAAGGAGATGTAGTCTGGCTGGAGAGCTGGATGTGCAGGAGAGAATGGAGGCATTAGGAACCTGGAATTACATCTCCCATGAGGCACTGCAGCAGCTCAGGCACATGCAGAGATACAGATCAACCTGAAACATTTAGTTTAGATTTTTTCCCAATGTAAAATTCCACTGAAGTAGATCTTTTCCTGTGGAAAATTTTGATTTCAATGGAACTCCATTTACCCCAGGGAAAATGTTTCATTCAAAGTTTTTCAGCCAACCCTAATGGTAACTGTTGGCACGGGACTTTGTAACGATGGCCACATGGAACACATCGGAGTCCTCCCAATGCCAATGCCACAGTGCTACAAAACAAGTGTCACAGAACAATGTTCACACTCTCCAGTGGATGGTGTCTTCAGTATATATAGGGGGAGGGATAGCTCAGTGGTTTGAGCATTGGCCTGCTAAACCCAGGCTTGTGAGTTCAATCCTTGAGGGGGACATTTAGGGATTTGGGGCAAAAATTGGGGATTGGTCCTGCTTTGAGCAGGGGGTTGTACTAGATGACCTCCTTAGGTCCCTTCCAACCCTGATATTCTATGATTCTATGAATACATTTCTCATGAATATGGTTTTCCCGCATCACTGGGAGGAACACTTGTGCATGCTGCTGCACAGCTTGAAAAATCAGCGGCTGTCTTAAGCATTTGCAACAGTGGGATCTCCAGAGGCTTGGATGAAATGTGCTATGAATTTGAATCTTGCTCTTGTGTCTGTCTCCTCTGTGAAGAAAGAAGTGTAGCTACTAAGCGGCAGGGGACAAAATGCTCATTATGAAAGCACAGCATTCTCTCCTCATTCATGCAGTGTACCTACTGCCAGTTACCCCTGAGACCTGCTTTGTCCATGTACTGCATAAGATAGAGCTTTGATGGTGGCTGCGAGTGTGATGAGTGTGATTGTGTGTAAATGTTTTAAGAGAGACTTTTGCAAGGATCTAAACCTTCTAAACTCAGGACTGAGACAAAAAGCAAATCTGTTAGTCCTTTGGGGTAAAGCCAGATAGCAAGCAGGAATTACAAAGCAGCTCAAGAACAATCAGCTTTTGAGCTTGTGTGCACGGTGAGGTTTGTCTGCTGCTGATCTCAAAAAGTCAGAGCTGTTGTCCACCCTGCGCTGCAGTATCAGGGGTAGGATGGAACACCCGCTTCAAATGGGGGCCCAGAAGATGTCTCCAATTCTCCTACAGGGCATGTAGGTCAAGGGGACTGTGCCACAGACAGTCCAGCAGACACAGTCTCGAGAATGAGAGTTCCAGAGCAGCAGGTGTTGAATGGAAGACACTGCAGCTGAAGGAGAAATGCTGCTCATGGAGAAGACATGGATGGAGCTGGAAGCCATGCATTAGAGTGAGCAGGTAGAGCCGGAGTGGCAGAAGCTGATTGACTGGCAGCAAGACAGAGAAGGCAGAGATTACATCAGTGGGTCTCAAACTTTTTTTACGCGTGACCCCTTTCACATTGCAAGCCTCTGAGTGCGACCCCACTAATAAATTAAACACAATTTTAAAAATATTTAACACCATTATAAATGCTGGAGGCAAGCGGGGTTTGGAGTGGAGGTTGATGGCTCATGACCCTCCATGCAATGATGTTGCGACCCCAAGTTTGAGACCCCCAGGATTACATGAACTTGAAATGGAGAAAATGTGCCAGCAGCACCCTGATTTGGTAGCTAGGGACAGACCCCAGTTACCTGGTTTCTCAGATGGCATAAATTCTAAATGATTACCACACTAAAGAGAGTGGGAGGACATGGAAGTAATTTTAAATGCTTTTGAGAGGAGTTATGAAGTAATTGGGTAACCAACAAGGACTAGGTCCAGTATCTGTTCTCCCTGCTGACAGAAGGCACTAGAAGCTTTTCACCCAGATGTCTAGGGAAGACTATGGCAGTAATGAGCCCCGTAACCAAGCTCTACTCAGGAAGTTTAAACTAACACCTGAGGCATAAAGGAATAAACTTGAGGGGGGGAGGGAATGGAGGGGTAGAAAAAAGGAGAACTGAGTTATTTTGAACTTGAAATTCAAATTACAAACAAAAATGGGGAAGTGTTTGAGGAGTTAATAATGTCGAAAATGCTTCTCAGAAATGACTAGACTACAGTAATTTTACAAACTCTGCTGCCTTGATCTAAAAATCCTGGTTAATAGGCCGAAGCCCAAGGGCTAGGTGCACTGTAGGGAAATGGGCTGATACTTCTGCAGACAGCTGGGTCTCAGAGAAAACCCAAAGGGGAATGGCCTCTACATGGGACTAAGAAGGAGGACATGAGGGCGCTCCCTGCAATGGGGAAACACGCAAACCAGCCAATTACCCATGGTCATACATCACAGCAGATTAATTTTGTAGCAGCCTGACTGGGGCAGGGGAGGGGCGCTGTGACATTGCCCCACAGATGCAGCAGACTAACCATATAAGTGCAAACAAAGAGGAAGTGTACAACATGCACAAGACTGAATGCATACACCAACCTTCCCTGCATCCTAGAGTCATACACAGCCAGATTCCCCAGTGGAAACAGGAGGCAAGAATCAATGGGGAGACATTTGAGGGGTGGAGACACACTGTTACCTGTCACACCTTAGTCAAACACCACGTGGTGAACCCTAGCAGGTGCTAGCAAGTAAACGGATGAGGGTAAAAGGCCCTATGATGAACCCCATCCCCCTGCCAGTTGCCTGAGTCAATATGGACAACAAAGAAAGTTCTTGGATTCTGAGAGTAGGGATAGTGTAGGATATTCCTTTGGTGTGTTAATGGGAAATGATATGGAAGGGTTGAATCCAGAATGCTGAGGCCTGATATACACTACAAAGTTCTAGCTGACATAGCTATGCTAGCAGGAGTGTGAAAAATTCACATCCTCTAGGTGACATAGACCACAGTGTAGTCTACTCCAGTTCTAGTCAGCTAATCCATACAGAAGCAGAGTGCATGGCACATTGGAGGGAACATTTCAGCCAGCTGCTAAACGCAGCCCCAAACTGTTTGGACCCTTACATCAAGGCCACTGCCGAGCTGACCCATTCTGCACAAAATGATCCTGGTGAATTGACTATTGATGAAATCCACAGAGATGTAAAGAAGCTTAAGGTAAGTCAGGCAGCAGGAATCTGTGGAATTCCTGCAGGCCTGTTAAAAAACACTGGACCAGTTATTCTTTTGTGGCTGCAGACGCTGTTCAATATCATCTGGAGAACAGAGTTGGTCCCGGCCAACTGGCAAAATATATTATTTTGTCGATTTGGAAATGTAAATAGGCAAACGAGACTGTTGTAACTGTCACAGCATTACTCTTCTATCTGTCACAGGGAAAGTTTTTGCTTCAGTCTTGTTGGCCAGAGTTGCTGATATCTTAAGGGCAAGTGAGGACCACAATAAGCCAGCTTTACTCCTAGATGTTCCTCGACAGAGCAATCTTCACAGTGCACCAGCTTATTGAGAAGGTATGAGAATTCAAGTACCCTGTTCACATTGCATTTGCGGATATCAAGGCCACTTCTGATTCTGACAAGGAATTGCTTTGGCCGATCTTGAAACTCGCAGGCCTCCTGGACAAGCTCTGTAGAATAGCTCCTCAAGCTGGGTACTTAATGGTAAAAGAACCACCTTCTTCCAGGTTAGGTCAGGCATTTGACAAGGATGTGTTGTCACCGTAGAACTCTTCAATGTCATCATATACTATGAGTTTGATCAAACACTAAATAAATACATTTTAGGCATATGCCTTGATAAGAACCTCACTGGCACTGATTTCACCAATGACATAGCGCTGGCTGTTAAATCAATGAATGAGCTAGTCTTGGCACTTAAAGCCCTGGAAAGTTCAGCTGCAAAATTCAGACTGAAAATTATTTGGGGTAAAACCAAAATAGTTCCCGCCAGTAATTCGAAACATGCTGCAGGCTCTAGAATCTTAATGGGTGACCACCTAGTTGAGATTGTCAGTGATTTCACCTACCTCGGCTCTGTAGTCAATAACATGGGCAGTCTTGAGAAAGAACTTGAGCAAAAGCTTAGTCAGTAAGGAGGTGCATCATCAAGAACATCTTTCACAACCCAAACCAAACCACCATGATACTTACAGAGACAAAGCTAAGGATATATAATGCTTTAGTGGTCAGCATTCTGACCTATGGGATGGAAATGTGGCCTCTCCCTGTGAAGATTGAAAAGATGACAAGTGCTGCTCTCTCAAACAGTCACCCAACTCTCTC
Organism: Natator depressus; assembly: GCF_965152275.1. NCBI lineage: Eukaryota > Metazoa > Chordata > Testudines > Cheloniidae > Natator > Natator depressus. Next base: position 190,615,205 of record NC_134234.1, on the reverse strand, counting down.
TAAGGTGGTAGGATCAGCTGCTCTGAACACCGACGGACTTCTCTGTGAGAATCATCTTCGATTTGACCCAGTGAAAGCAGGATGGAAAAGACCCCCTGGAAGACCTAAGATATGATGGCTGGATGGTATCAACAGACACCTGTCCCTCAGTGGCATCCGACCCCATAGTGCACCAGATCTGGCTCAAGACATAAGATCATGGCGGCACATAACGTGTTCAGTGGCCTCTATGCTGTCCAACTGACAGCATGAGAGCTAAGCTATTCTAGGTGACATTGCTCTGTTGGCAAAATCCCTTCCGTGGATGCAACTAACCCAACAGAAAAAGTGCTTCTATCAGCTTATCTAATGTCCTTCCTGCCCTTTACTCTGTTGGCAGAAGAATTGCTTCTATTGACATATGCAGCATCTACTCCAGGAGGCTCTGCCAGCATAGCTAGGCCAACATGGATTCAGTACTGTAGACACGGCCTCAGATGCAAACCCACCAAAGCCAGACCACAAGCAGAGATCTCACTGCTGACCCTTACCAGGGAAACCAAGTCAGTGCCAACTGTGTCTGTGGTCAGAACTCCTGCTTGGAAGCAGGAGAAACTGAGGTGCAGCTGACAGGTGCTGAGAATCAAAACCCTACTAGGAGAAGGGAAATGGAGGCTGGGAAAGAACAGAGCCAAATGTATTATATTCATCAGAGGGTGGAAAAAGCCCCAGATAAATGTAAAAAAACTGCTTGGAGAATCATAGAAAAAAGGTGGTGGTGGGAATTTCTCCCAAATCCATAACAACAGGTTGGTCAGTCTAAACATAAATGAACCTGAGAATGACGGGGGAACAAGTGCAACTCATCTTTCCTCAGCAGGTGAGAAGGAGATGGGGACTTGGCTCAGGGGTTAAGTGGGGAGACTGCCCCACTTGGGAACAGGGACCCCATATCTACCAGAAGCCCTGCAGGGCTAAGGCTCACTCAGCGGGGGCTAGGCCTTTTGTAGCCCACTCAACCACTGAGAAGTATTGACAACCCCATATGGGGCACACAAACTCTGCCCATGTGTACCCGGCCTGTGGGACCATGAGGGAAGAGATTTGTATGACGCGTGTGGGAACTGATCTGTAATGAAAACTGTATATTGGTGTGATGATTCCTGGGACTGTTTTACATTAATGTTTGAAACAATAAGAGGTAATAGCAGATGCGGAGTGTAAGAACTCTTCTGGGGTACTTGAGAGGTATCCCAGCCTCATTCTTTTTGAAGGGGGAGTGGGGTGAAGAGATGTAACCATATGTGAGATCTGTGTACAACCTGTGAGTTTGCTGTATCATTGAATGATTCCATGTATGTGGAGTCACCCATCTGCTAACAGGGCTGGCGTCATATCCCTTCTAGATGAGGGACAATGGAGAGTTATTAAGATGACTAGTTTACATTTTAATGGGATTGGGGGAGGGGGTCAGAGGATTGGGGGTCCCAAGTCTCCACCAGACCCCAGTTCAAGTCTTCCCCATTTGTAGCATGAGGGTTTTCCCAACACAAACAAAAAAAAGGCCCTATTCTCTCTCTCTTTCCCTCATGAGACAGGGGATCAGTGTGAAACAAAGGCAAAGATGGCTTATCTCTTATGCAGTCTTTCTGGGGTCAGCCCATTGGTGATTGGCTTCTCAGCTGGTCTACTGTCTTTAATTAGGGTCTGCCTCTGGCAGCAGGTCTGTGCAGTTTCAGGGACACTGAGGCCTGCAACTGTCTCCCTCTTGACTGATCTGTCCTAGTGGTCAAGCAGTCTCTGGGGTGTAGCAGTCTTCTTTCTGCTCACCACTCCTTCCTGTAGCAGGTTTTCTCCTTCTAAGCTCCCCCTCCAGGCAGTACAAGCCTTACAGGTGCACCAGGCTAATGCTGAATGAGCCCAGAAGAGCTCATTAGTCTCCTCTTTACTAGAGTGAGGGCGTGCCCCTTCAGAGGGAGCACTTTAGGACAATGGGATGGCTAAAGCCTAGGGAAACCAGTTCAATTAAGGGCTTCTCTACACTTAAAATGCCAGAGTGGCATAGCTGCGCTGCTGTAGCTCATCAGTGTGGACACCTCTCCAAAAGGCAGATTACCTCTGTCTGCATGGGGGAGGGGGTTGGGTTGGTACAGGGCTGGATTAATTTTTTATGGGCCCAGCGCCAAACATATTTGTGGGCCCCCCTGGGGAATGAAGGGGCCAGGGGCAAGAGCACAGCGGGCAGGGTGGATTTGATTTAAATCATGATTTAAATCTCTAGTCAGGGAGACTCGATTTAATCATGGTTTTCTACATAAAAGTGCATTCTTGTTGGTTGTTATAACCTTAATACATATTCTTCACAACTCAGAGATAGACGTAGGTTTCATTTTTAGAAGGTACATACTATACATTTTTAAACAGTGATTTATTTTGAAAACTTTTCAGATGAGTTTTACAGCTATATCAGAAAATGAATGATTGTTTGGTTATTTCATTTACCAAAGATAATTGAAGAAGATATTTATGAAGTCATTGGGAGGTGAACTATCTCCAATTCAACAGGTTAATCATTAATATTTGGAGAATTTTCTTGCCATGCTGTATTGGAAGGAGAACATCACCAGAGAGACATTTAAATTGTTTTATTTAACTAAAACAATGTTAAGTATTCTGGATTTTTTTCTTCAACTGCAAAACATATTTTAACAAAAAAGCATACGTCCCTCGCTTCTCACATTTATCTCCAGGCTTCTTCTCCTTGTCCAAATCTATTCTGCCCCCAACAATCTTTTATTCATTGAACTTTTTGAAACTTTTCACTTTTAGAGAGAGGTAAGGGATTAACTGTGTACACAAATTTGCAGAGGGACAATAGGGTTGAGGTCTGTTATTTCTCACCTCTATATATTATTTATTTATTTAAAACATTTTTGCTGTTAACAAGCACTTTACCTCTGGAGATACAAACCACAGTTTGAGAACTGCAAAACTAAGCATCTCTGATGGTATCTTCTAGACTGAGCACTGAGTCTCATTGGGTAGATAGAAAGATTAACCTAAATAATCTACACAGAAGCCTGTGGAACCACATAAGATTGGGTCCCTAACCCATGAACTATTAGAACTCATTTACAAAACTTTTCTTAAACATTACATGAATATATTGTCTCATACTATAGAATTAGAATGTATAATCCCTATTCCATGATGAGATACAATGTATCTTAATTAAGACTATTTTTACATAGGGTTTTTCCTCAAAAGTCCAATTTAAATAAAAAAAATCCAATTTTTGGATTTTTAAAAAAAAGTCATTGATTTTTATCCACCCTGACAGCGGGGCATGGTGCGGGGGGGAAGGATTGGTCCCAGCTGGAGCAAGGCAGGGGCCAGGGGCAAGAGCACAGTGGGGCATGGTGTGGGGGAGGATTTGTCCCCAGCTGGAGTGAGGCAGGAGCCAGGGGCAAGATGAGCAAAGTGCGGCATGCGGGGAGGATTAGGCCCTGCTGACTGGAGCAAGGCAGGGGCCTGGGGCAAAAGCACAGTGGGGCGGGAGCTAGCTCATGGCAGGGGGCTGGAGGGGGTATGCCTTGATTCCACCCCTTCCCCAAGGCCCTGCCCCCACTTCTTCTCCGCCTCCTCTGGCGAGTGTGCTGCAGCCCCGCTCCTCCCCCTCCCGCATGCTGGCAAACAGCTGTTCAGCGGCAGGAGAAGCGCTGGGAGGGGGAGGAGCAGAAACACGGCATGCTCAGGGGACGAGGCAGGGGAGGGGGAGCCTGGCTGCCGGCAGAGCCTGCCTTGCTGCAGCAGGAGCCGGCAGGACCAAGCTTCTGCCCGCTATCCCCACAGGAGAGAGAGGTGGGCGGCGGGCCCCTTTGGAGCATGGGCCCAGCGCCATGGCGCCAGTGGCACCATGGTAAATCTGGTACTGGGTTGGTTTAACAACATTGCTCCAGGGTATGGATTTTTTATACCCCTGAGTGACATAGTTAAACCAACCTAATTTTCTAATGTAGATCAGGCCTAAGATCGTCTGCAGGGAACGGTGGTTGGAGCGGTGAAATTGTCCCAGAAGTGGAACAAGGAAACCGGGTATCAGTGTGAGCTTTTAAAAACACAGAGGGAGGAGGAGAGGAACAAAGGGACAGGCCACAAAGGGCTCTTTCCCCTTATCTGATTAAAGGTTGCTGACTTGCAGCACATGTGTTATAGATATACTATTAACTGGGGGCTTGTCTACACTGGCAAGCATTGTTGATGAAACTAATGTCGACACGAAAAAAATTGACAAAAGCAAAGTCACCAATGCGAGTCTACATTTGCTCCCTCTGTCAACAGATCAGACAGATCTTGGACAGATCGTGTCCACATTCGGGGCACCACTGTCGACAGCATGAGCAATGCACTATGGGTATGTATCCCACAGGGCCTGGCGAAACTATCTGTTGCAAGGCATTGTGGGAAGACGGAAATGGAGCTCAGCACATCCTGGGACGTACAAAATGTCCCATCATGCACCGCTTTGTGTCCCAGTCCTCCAATGGTTTCTGGCTTCCTTTAGTGCTGTTCTGGCTTTTGTTTCGCGCCGTTTTTCCAACGGTCAGTCTTTGTAGTGCACGCCAGCATCAGCAGTGAGAGAGGATGGATCCCACACTTCTCTGCTATATGCTGTTAACTGTCTTGAGAACATTGTGCGCAGCAGCAGAGTTACTCGTAAAGTTACTGACAGAGGATGAATCGCAGGCACCCGAGTGTGATATGGACAGCAGCAACTTATCAGGGCTTTTGGCATTCACAGAGCAGCTGCATACGGTAGACTGTCACTTTGGGGCTAGGGAAACAAGCCCTGATTGGAGGGATCGCATTGTCATCATAGAATCATAGAATATCAGGGTTGGAAGGGACCTCAGGAGGTCATCTAGTCCAACCCCCTGCTCAAAGCAGGACTAATCCCCAATTTTTGCCCCAGATCCCTAAATGGCCCCCTCAAGGACTGAACTCACAACCCTGGGTTTAGCAGGCCAATGCTCAAACCACTGAGCTATCCCTCCCCCAGTGCAGGTGTGGGATGAAGACCAGTGGGCACAGAACTTTAGGATGCGTAAAGCAACCTTCCTGGAGCCATGTGCTGAGCTGGCCCCTAACCTGCGGCGCAAGGACACCAGAATGAGAGCTGCTCCCTTCAGTAGAGAAGTGTGTGCAATTGCTATGTGGAAGCTGGCGAATCCAGACTGCTACCGGTCAGTTGCAAGTCAGTTTGGAGTGGGGAAGTTCACTTTTGGGGCTGTATTACTCCAAGTGTGCAGGGCAATAAATCGCATCCTGCTGCGGAGGACCATGACTCTGGGAAATGTGCATGAAATAGTGGATGGCTTTGCAGAGATGGGTTTCCCTAACTGTGGCAGGGCGATTGATGGCACACACATTCCAATTTTAGCGCCAGACCACCTTGCCTCAGAATACATCAATAGGAAGGGATACTTCTCCATGGTGTTGCAGGCGCTTGTGGATCACCGAGCATAGAGAGAGGTGGGGTTGGCAAAGACTTGTGTGCGTGCTGCAATGGAGGTCGACCAGGGATCTGCTCAGTCTGCAGCTGTATCAAAGACTTGAGCAGCTCTGTCTGATCCTCCATCACTTTTATCATCCGCTCTGTCACTTGCCTAGCAAATGCTGCATTCTCTTTTCTGTCCTGCCTTTCGGCTTCCCAGCACTCTTTGCGTTCCCTGCTCTCTCTCTCATCACGCTGCAGCTCCTCCCTGGACAGGTCTTTGCTGCGTCTCAGCTTCTTCCTTATCTGCCAAAGCTGGTCGGCAGGGGTGCGTGGTATGTTCCTCAAGGTCTTGGCTGCTGTGGACAATGCAGAGAAGAGGGATTGTTACATTCCAGCAAAAGATTGAAATATTTCAGTAACAAGGGCCTTTTTGCAACTAGTAGCAATCACTTTCTCTCTGAGACTCTAGGCAGGCACACAGCTCCGCGAGCATCCCAATCATGGTGAGTGTCGGGAGTTGGGGGGAAGGTGGTTGTGTGTAGGGACAAAATGGTCATGGCTTGCAGGGCAGATTTGCAGGGAACTCATTCTAAAATTATTGCATATTTTTTAACAGGTGGCCAACCTGCTGGCTGACATCTCTCTGCTGCAGGTAAGCAGGGAAACCAGGGCACAGCTACTGCATGCTTGCGGCTTTCCCCCTGGTCTATATGCAGCTCAGCTATGTGCTGCTTTGGTCCCAGCTCCAGTGATTGCTAAATGGCATGGTACAGTTTCCTACAATGGGGGAACTAACAAGACTGCAATCCCTTGGAATCTGCGGCAGAGGATTAACAAGTACCTCTTGGAAACTTTCCAGAGCCTCTCTCTGGAGGATTCCCTGCAGGTCTTGATGTCCATCGACACGCTGCTTGGCCATGCAGATTAGCTACCTGGGGCAATGTCCAGCTCACATAAAACACTACCAGCCTCCCATTTTTCAATTCCCTACACAAGCCACAGCAACTTATCCGGCACCTCATCTGCTTCCTTCTCCCCGTAGAGCACTTCTGGAGTGGAGAAAAGCTCTTGGCTGCCTGCCCCACCGGGTGACCCCGCTGGGAACTCCACATCCTCTTCTAGCTCCACCTCTTCATCCAGAATTTCAGCCTCCAGGTTACCTGCTCTTTCTGCTGCCTGCGAAGTATCCATGGGGCTATCGGCGATGGAGGTGGGGTCACCACCGAGGATAGCATTCAGCTCCTTGTAGAAGTGGCAGGTCTTAGGTGCACCACCGGAGCGATGGTTTGCCTGCGTCAGCTCCTTTATCTTTGCTCTGCACTGCTGCATGTCCCGATCATAGCCCTTTTTGCACAAGCCTTGAGAAATTTGCTCATATGCGTCCTGATTCCTACAGGTCACTCGCAGCTGCGACTGAACAGACTCCTCTCCCCATATACTGATCAGATCCAACAACTCAGCGGTGGCCCAAGTGGGAGCACGTGTGGTGCGATAGCCAGCTATGCTCACCTGGGAAGCCAGCAAGCAGGAAATGAGATTTAAAATCCCCGGGGCTTGCAAGAGGGAGGGGGCGAGTTGGCTGCAGGGCAGCGGAGTTCAAACCGCTGACTGGAGCGGCAGCATGGGAACTGTGGGACACTTTCTGGAGGCCAACGAAATTGAAAAGAAAAAAAAAAGGCATGGCGTCTACACTGGCTGTTTGTCGACAATAAAGGGAGGGGAAAAGAAAAGTCTCTCGCAGGGGTGGAAGTTTTTTGTCGCCAAAACTGGGCATTTTTTTCGACAAAAGTCCCATTGCAGTGTGTACGCTGTCGCTGTTTGGTCTCCAAAGGGCAGTTTTGGTGACAAAACTTGCCATTGTAGACAAGCCCTTCCAACAAGAGTTGGAAGTATCATTCTGACTGGCTGAGATGGTCTGCTTCCGCCTCTTCTCAGAAAAAGTTCATCCAAACTAATGATTTCCATGGCAACGGTATATAATGCCTACTCTCCAATTTTCCTGAGCCCTTAAAACCTAGGCCCTGTTTTCTTTGCCTGGACTGTTCCTAAAATTAGGATTTCATCTCTGTGTCCTTGGTCAAAATGCCCACAGTTGTGCTAGGTGTCCATTGGCTGCAGTCTGCCACCCCAGAGGTGGCTGCACTGGAGTTATACTGGATGGTTTCAGTTTACAAAATCCTCAAGGATATTTCAAAATTAAAAATACGGTGTAAGGTTTATTTTCACTATGTTAATCCACCATTGCATGCTTTAAAACAGAATGACGGTGCTTTCACTTAGGTAAATATCAAATTCCAGAGGGCTCTAAAGTTTCTGAATTCCTGTGATGCTCACACTTAATGGGTTTTTTTTGTCTCTGCCATCCCCTTCTCCTCTGCAGCCCGTTGTTTTGATCACTTGATTAAAACACATTTAATAACGAAGCCCCGCTCATGTAGAAGTGCCAGTTCTAGCACTTTGCACGGTTTTACTGGGAAATAACCTGGTTCCCATGTGAACATAACCCACGAACTGTACTGTAAACAGTGTGACCACATTGTTATTGCTTCACTAAGGAACTGCAAGCTGTGTCACCTCTAATGGTCTAAATTCTGTGACATCTCTGGTAAGACAGAATTGGTTCAACTGCTTCTTTATCCAGTACTGTACTTTATGAAATCAGCACTAGTAATTCCCACTTGGGTTCCTCCCATACTGGCTTTGAGGATTTCTGAGGATATCAGCAAACAGTACCATGATGCCATTTGTTACCCAACAGACTATACCTAAAGCCACCTTTGTTGCTTAGTGAACAACACTATCCCGAATCTCTAACTGGTCTTCTAGCTTTCTATCATTTTGAAAAGAAAGAGAATCTACTGCTGGTGAACTGCCTGCCTGCTAACTTAGCTTTCATGCCAAGATTGACAACTAATCCAGCTCCTAGTGTTAACTAGCTACCATCACGTTTGGTATGGACAGCAACTCATAATTCATAGGTCACTCTGCCATCGGTTGGTAAGAGATTTCTGTTACTTGAGTGGATTCGAACCACTGACCAAAAGGATGACATCCTTCCAGAAAGTTAAATACCTGAGAAGAGGGGCTTAAAATAAAAGGCCTCCTCAATATGACAGTATCGCTATTACAACTCAGTAACTCTTGCTCATAAAGTTCTGTTCTGGTTTGTTTCAATTCAGCCCAGCCGATAAACAATTCTAATGAATGCATGCCTTCAACTGAAAGTCCACTTGAAATATATGGTTCCACCTCAGAACAAGATGAGAGTTTTGAAAGGAAATAACTGTGAATTGGTTGCTTAACTTCCCATTGAAAAATCTCCTCCATTGCACTGATAACTATGTTCATTACAAAAGAAGCGGTAGCAAAGAAAATGGGTAATGTCAAATTTCCACCTCTGCATCCTTAGCAAAGTCAGGGCCTTGTCTGTGACGCTGATGGAGATACGTAAAGGAGTCCTGTGGGGAAAAATAGCATGTGATCACATAATTAAAGACTATGATAATGCATAAAGGGACTAAAATTAAAGTTGCTAGAATTAAGGTTGCCTCTGCATTTCTAACTTTTGAGTATTTGACTGTGCAGCCTAGCAAACATTCTTCAAAATAAACAGGAGGACTTAGAGACTAACAAATTTATTAGAGCATAAGCTTTCATGGGCTACAGTTCACTTCATTGGATGCATAGAATGGAACATATAATACGAAGATTATATATATATATATATATATATATATATATATATATATATATATATATATACACACACACACATACAGATAAGTTGGAAGTTGCCATACAAACTGTGAGAGGCTGATTAGTTAAGATGAGCTATTAATTAATTAATTAAATGTTAGTCTCTAAGGTGCCACAAGTACTCCTGTTCTTTTTGCGGATACAGACTAACATGGCTGCTACTCTGAAACCATTCTTCAAAATCAGTTTTTTTAATGCAAGTATAAATTTGTTCTGCCATTTACAAGTGTAGCAAATTTTATTTGTTGCTTTGCTGTGTTTGTTTTTGATTGTTGTCCACTTCCTCACCTTTTATTATTTGGGGCGGATGCTTCATTGGGAATCAATTCATAAGGCTTTTCAATCCATTCATAAGTCTTTAAACACATGCTGCAGCATAAGTGTGGCATGAAACACCACTCATACTGGGGCATGAGCAAAAGGGTAGTCATATGCTGCAGCTTTATGATTTTCAACTTACCAGAAGGGATTGAAATGCGGAAACCCTTTAGCTAGAAATAACACCGCGGACTGAATAGATGACATTCTGAAGGCTAATATACTTTGACCACATTCCACCACAAGTTTTTTGCTTGACGATAAGGTGCTGCTGTTTCTTCCACTGGGCTGCAAGACTATTAACATGCAGAAATTTGAAGGCTAGAAGGCACGTTACAGTAGCTGTATGCGGCTGCATTTATGCCTTTGGACACCTCTTACCTGTGTTACTGTTTCTGGACTCTGCAGCTTTCCCTTTCCATTGTCCTTTTCTCCATTTGATGTAGTATTTCTGATATCATCAGAAGCCTGTGTGTGGAGAGGTACTTGGAGGACATGAAAAAACCATGTGCCAAATTCCAGCTTGTCCTGAAACCTGGAAAAAACAATGAAGAAACCTGGAACGTGGCAGCAAAATGTATATATGGAGCAGCTTACTAAATGGCCTTCATGGGCAAGTTTACTTCTCGTATTATTCTTGAGATTTTTAAAGCATGACGGTTTCAAAACAAAAAGTGTTTTTTACCCACCTAGAAAACTAACTCAACCCTGTAACACTGTCTCAAAGCCACCCAATCGCTAAGCTATCAAGGAGCTATTTGATTGTTTCTTGTACACCCTCTGAGAGCATGTTTAGACCTTCAGCTCCCCAGCCATGCCTATTTACTCCATGCTAAGTTATTTTCTTGGAGTTATTTTCTTGCCTCCTGAAAAATAAGCAAGGCCTGTCATGCTGGCTTTTCATGCTGAAATGATTCAACAAATTGCCCCATCATAGTCTAAAAGCAGCTCCATAGGCTTGTTCAAGATCTTCAGTAAAACAAAATGTCACTCAAATTGTTACAACCAAATATGCTAAAGCTGTACTGTATATATGGCAATGGGAAGGTAAACTCCAGTTGTGTGACAGACTTTAAAGAAATGCAGTCAGCTCGGAGCATCCCTCCCAGTCCTGAACTACCAGCTCAAACATCAACATTTACGAGTGAGAAAGAAATACACAAGAAACGACTTTCAAGAAGAGATGGTAAAACATTTCTCAGTCTCCTTATACAGTTTCACTGAGATTGTTTTTACACTACTAAATTAAATATGGAATGTTAAAGGGAAACTGGCAAGCTAATTATTATACATAAAACAGATTCTTTCCCTGTGTTACACTAACACCACCTTGCAGTACTAAGAGTCTGATCCTTTTAAGGGATCCACATGAGCAGAATCCAGAATCCTACACCCAGGCAGAGTCCCACTGATTTCAGTGGGACTCTAGACTGGCAGGACGTTCCATCTATGCAAATCCCTTTGCAGGCTGGGGACCAAACTAGAAAGTTTTAGGCATTTATTACAGTGCAGCCAACTCTTGTGATGTCGTTACTGGAAGCCTCCCTGTGTGTGATGTTTTATGTAAAGCCGCAGCTCCTGTAATCATGTTCTTACATAAAGAAAAGGAGTACTTGTGGCACTTTAGAGACTAACCAATTTATTTGAGCATGAGCTTTCGTGAGCTACAGCTCACTTCATCGGATGTCTTCTGCAGTTTCCACAGTATGCATCCGATGAAGTGAGCTGTAGCTCACGAAAGCTTATGCTCAAATAAATTGGTTAGTCTCTACGGTGCCACAAGTACTCCTTTTCTTTTTGCAAATACAGACTAACACGGCTGTTACTCTGAAACCTGTTCTTACATAAGAATCCCTGCTCTTATTTTTTTTAATGAAGGTAAGTTTCTAGCCCTCATAGCAGCAGAAAAAAAACTTGATGATCCTAAAGGCTCAAATTCAGAAGGCAAATAAAAAGACAATTTAAAAAAATCCTCATTTTAAAGCTAATTTCATGGGGTTTTGGGGGTGCGGTGGGGTAGGACTGATGATTTTAAACCATGGACTGGCCAAATTTAATGTAATGTTCACTCTTCTCTGTTTACACAGATTTTTCCATATCACTCAGGTTGTGTCTACACTACGGAAACTATACTGGGCTAGCTATGTCAGCGTAAGCCTGTAGTGCAGATGCAATCTGCACCAATGGAAGGGTTTTGTTTTTTATTTTGTTTTTTTTCCAATCTGCACTGGAACACCACCTTCCTGAACAAAGTTAGCTGCGTCAATGGAAGCATTCTTCCATTGACACAGCTGCATCTGTGCTGGGAGTTAGGTCGGCGTCGCTACATTGGTCAGGGTTCTGGGTTCTTTTTTTCACATCCCTGACTAATGTAATTACTTTGACTTAGCACTGAAGTGTAAGCTTGACCTCAGGTGAGCCTAAATAAGTTTGACTGGTGTGTTAAAAGGTGAGAGACAGAAGTGTTGAGGAGACCGATGTTCATTTTCCTGTCCCTGATCTCGTGGAATGCATTAGGGTTACAATAGTTTGTCCCTGTCATGTGGCAGTCAGTGTCCAGTTGCTACTGTTAAAACAGGTTAGATTCCTAATATTTAATTTCTAATCCATTTTGCTTCTCCATTCATTTTTAACATTGCCGTGGAGCGTTAAGATCACCCCAAAACTTGTCATTAATATATATATATATATATATATATATATATATTGAACACATTCTACTCTTAAGTTTTCAAAAGAAAAATCTTTTATAACCCTCAAATGTTAAGATATTCAGCAGTGCAATCCTAGAGTTTAAAAGCAACTAGAACTACTTTACTCTCCTCTTAATTAGTATCTGCCAGAAATAGAAAAAGGGGACTACCTAGGAGCATCCTTACTTATATCCAACAGATTATTTATACTGTTAATTTCAAAAATAAAAAATCCTTTTCGGTATCTAAGCTGTTTATTTAGGTGCATTTCATGCAGCAGACGTAGATAGAAGCTTCTCTTTCTAGTTCAGTCACCAACATCACTAACTTCTACAAAGTGCTTTGCATTCATAGATCTCAAAGTGCTTTTACAAGGAGGGTAACTATTTTCATTTTACAGCTTCAGAAACAGAGGCACAGAGGCAACAGTCATAGACCTTGGATGGGAACGCAGGTTTCCTGACATCCACTCCAGTCTCTAGCCCCTGGAGCTACAAAGCCATTGTGTTTGGGTTCAGGATCACACTCCTGAAAGGGACTGATTAAGTCTGTGAGGGTGGGGGGAGGGGAAGAGGAAGAAAGAAAAAGAAACATTCTCCAACCTATACATTACAAAGCCCTTTCCAGACCCCTAGCACCTTAATTTCAAGCAATGTTATACTTGCAATTAAAAGTTCTTTTGCATTTTCAAACACTTAGCTGCCAACAGCCTTGGTTTGGCTGGATTAGTCCAAGATTTTGAACATCAGTCCTGGAGAACTGAAATATTAGCCGATATCTCAAGACTGTGGCAGTTGGCAAGCTCCTTGCTCTGATCCTCCTTCCCATCCAGGGAAACGAAATGCAGTTCCTGACCCAGCAAGATCTGATAGTAGTTTTACTGTAGGAGGAAAAAAAAAAGGAGAGAGGTCAGGTGTTGGTGTTTAAATGGGTGTGGCAGGGCTAGTGATGGCAGAAGCAGCTCCTTGTGAGTTTCTGCCAGGTGTGAGATAGCTGACCCCCCATACCACTACCTGGAAGCTGTGACAGGGCCGTACATGCGCATTATCACATAGAACCTGTGGAGATAAATACCACAGGAAGAGCCACCTCGGAAGGCTGGACTGATAGCTTCCTTTGGGGCCCCTGATTGGTCTAGGTGCCCTATTTAATGCCAGGAGGAGTTCCAGAAAGTGGCTGTGCAACAAGGTGGTATCCACTGACAATGGTAGTGATGGATCGGCCTTTTGGCTTGCTCTTGGACTCCTGATCCCTGCTCTGACCTTTGGGTCTTAACCCTGGCACTGACCTTTGATGCAATTCATGGCCTCTGACCGCAACTGCTTCAACCACCAGGCCTGGCTGCCCAACTCTGTTTGTGACACTCCTGGGCCTCCCTCAGTCATTAGCGGGCAGAGGCTCCCATGTGCTGCTGTAGCTCTAACCTCTTTGTTTTCTTCCTACTCTGGGTGGGAGCACAGGGACAGACGTTCATGGGGCAACTCACAGCCATGGAGGAAATGGAGGTGAATAGGACCCATGGACGTGGACATCTCAAATTGACAAAAAGGCCACAGAAAGATAGAGGGGAGATGTGACAGATGAGGGAAGGCCTAACTCTTCCCTACTCCTGAGAGAGAGATGCCATGATCTGCCCCCATTTTGCAGCAAGAGACACGGAAGCAATATTCTCTGAAAAACACGAGTGGAGGGAGTAGGTCCAGTGTTGCCAACTCTCATTATTTTATTACAAATCCTGCAATATTTGAAGTTTTATTTAAACCCACAGCCAGTGAAGACAACCGATTATGTGAAATTCTCAGCTTTCAATTTATAAAAATGTTTTAGCCTTCATGGTTGAAAGCTTGAAAGGGTGACCCCAGTGCAGACATCAGGTTGTTACACCAATAAAATAAAAACCAGGAGGATCTTATTAAAAGGGAAAAGGCAAAATGCCACATTTATTGTGAATACAGAAAGAATCATAGTAAGCAGTTAGTTATAGCTATAACATTCCATTCAATTTCATATTTATTCACACATTCATTCATACACACACACACACACACAGGTTCTGCAAGGTTGTTATCATAGTTACCAGCCTTTAGAGTTGCTCATGCCAAGCCACTGGCCAGGTGGCTCGGACATGAGGAGGGAGCAGGGCCTTGTCAGATGCTCATCTGATGCTCCTGGAAGTTGGTTTGCAGAATCAGACCCCAAAGTTCTCACTTTCTAGAGTCCATTTTTATAGGAATTTCTTCCTATGCCAGTCTATGGGAATTGCTTCATCATGCTGTTGCTGAATCAATCAGCAGATAGCACATTCCTGACGGCTCCGTGCTGCCAGATGTTATCTTGTTCTTTGGTTCTCCCATCTTTGAGGCTGTTGGGTGGATTCCAGTCTGCCCTCCGGGGGTCCTCTGGTTATTTCCACTTGACGCCTTCTTCAGCCGATGGACACTGGATTCTTAGGCTGGCATCTCCCTGATCATTCAGTTATTATCCACACCAAGCATCCATCCACATACATCCTCTATCTCGATTTTAATCACAATTGTTAACAAAGCGAGATGAATACAACAAAAGGGCGGGGAGTCTCTGGGTGCTGTTTCTGTCGTTACACAGTATTGCTTCGAGTCTCTCTCTGTGTGAGTAGTTGTTGTTGTTACAAAGAATTGCTTTGAGAACAGACTCTGTCTTAGAATGTACTAACACAACTGGCAGCTTGCAAGTTTCACACATAGAGGGAGAGAAACGGTACCAAAAACCAAGAGACCTCTTAATTAGTAATACCCTGGAATTTAAACTGTGGGGAATCAAACTCATTTGTGATTTTAATACAGAACTTCTTTAATATGATCCAACAAGGTGACAAACTGAAAGAACCCCAATTTTTTTAATCTGATGATTTTTAAGCCAACCTCACGATTTGTGACATTTTGGGGACCGGCAATACTGTGGAGCTGCTGCTCCTCCCTGAATAGTTTACAAGGGATTGCAAACCACTGGGCCTTCCCCCAAGAAGAGCAGGGGGGAACCTGTTGGAACAAAGGAGATCATTTGTGACTGGGGGCAGTGGTGGGGAAGTCAGCCCTTTTGTGCGTTCTGACTGCTTAGCTTACTCACCAACCTTCGGAGGCTCTGAAAGAGGAAATACTCGTTAAAACCATGTAAAATTCTCTAATATGCTATCAACCACCTGATCAAGCCATTCTTGGCTAACTGAGTGCAATATAGAAGAAACCAGAGATATGGAAGACTTATTAAGCTACCTAGACCACCTCCTGAAACTGATGTTTCACCTGAGGCCATATTCTACCATGGCTCTGCATTCAGACCCTCCAACCATCTGAGTGGAAAGTTGTTTGTTTAAGCTGACAATAGCCAGTTGACACTAGAATCCTTCCTCAAACCCTGAAGGGATTTTCTTTCATGACAGGACATAAGTTCAAGTCTGTTGGAAAATGAAAGTGGAATAGTTATAGGTATGGATCATCCTGGAGGATTATTTCAGTTTTACTGACAAGGGGCAAGTGGTTTTGCTAAATCTGTATCCTTCCCAGATTTTGGAACCAGAATAACATTCCATGGAAACTAACTCAGTTGTTTCACTACATTTTTAGATACTGTACTTCATAGGAATGTGTGTAATGGTACATTTTTGCAAAGACAGACGTTTACCTGACTTTACAATCCAAATATGCACATTTTCACCACATAAAGCTTCAGAGAAGGCAAGAAACACAGAGGGGATTTCTTTGAGCCAATGAAAACCAGCTGAGACAAGGACAACAGTTATACCAACTCTAATGTCCAAAAAGATTACTTAGTGAATACAGTGCCATCTGTGACTCCAACACAATTCTTAAAACAACTGTAGTTAACTATGTGACTCTTTCAATTCTTTTCTTGCCTTTTTCCTTTCCATCCCTTTTGAATTCTTTAACTTAATTTTTAGCATCTGGATCTGAAAATGTGATGCGACAGCGCCTACAGCTGAAGAGTAAAAGTCATTCTCTCAGTGTACAGTTTTGTTCTGAAAGCAAAGAGGCTTGATTGTACGCACGTGCCTAGCCTTGAAGCTTTTTATTTATTTTAAATTAGAGCTGAAATCCTTTCAAAATCTTTGTACCGTCCCTAGGTGGCACTGCGCCCCTGTATTAGTCCCAAATACACAGAGAGCAATACCATTAAAAACAGTTCATTTTTGAACTGCTAGGTGGAAAAGAATTCATAGCTGCCAAGCAATATGCTTTGAGTTCTTTATATATTGGGCACGTGCAGTAATAGCTTAATTTATAGTGGTTAATTAGTTCTTCAGTCACAACACAAGCTTATGCTTGACAAATAATCTTATAGAAGTTGCTTGTAGCTAATGCTGGAAGTTTAGCTAATAGATAAGCATAACAAAGTGCCCAGCTTTTTCCTAAAGAAAGTGAAGTGGCAAGCCTCAATACAATTAATTAGGGGCTGAATACTTGATTAACATTGCATGGTTGTACGCACAAGAGGCAATGGCTTTCATTTCTATAGCTGGGTTGTGTGGTGTATGCAACCGTAACGAAGGGTTAATCAGCCATATGATTATCATTATCTTGCTAAAGCATATATAAGGTTATACTGTGTGTTGTCCTGGAACAGGCAAAAATATTTCTCCTGTTTCTGTAGTGGAATTAAACTGCTTAAATTATCTTTATAAAAATTGGTGCCATTTTCCTAACTACTTTTTACACAAGTACCATCCCTAATGTGAAAGCAGGATCATTAGCCGGTGATGCCTAAGGAAATAAAAAATAATGAACAGGCTCAAGATTACAAGGCCCTGCCAAATTAGACGTTACCCAACACAACATATTGAGCACTAGGCTAGAGTCACTAAGGCCCAGATCCTCAAAGGTAGTTAGGGACCTAACTCCCATTGTTTCTGATAGGAATTAAGCACCTAAAACACCTTTGAGGATCTAGGCTAACTGTTTATCGTTGCCAAAAAATTAAAACCTTTGATTCCTCAATGGCAAGCAGAGGACCTGCTTTAGTTCCAGTGAAAGATCAGGGCTAATGTTCTGGTTATGCTACATATTCCCTTATGCTTAGATTACAATTGGAATTCACCCCTAAAAATAATGAAATTAAGTTTTCCATGGAAAGGGTTAATCTGTCCCGTTACCCACCATCCTCACAGAGGATCTGCTTTACATGGTATGCTGGATGATCCTTCGGATCCATGCCATTTTGCTCAACTGACCACAATTTTTTGCATTTGAAGGAGTGCTGTGCATTTAAAATATACAGGCATGGCCTTGTTCACCAACAAGCTCCATTCAAACCAGAGAGATAGGCTAGGACTTTCAAAAGAACCCAGCATTGCCCTAACTCTGCTTCCCTTGAAGCGAACGGAAGTGTTTAGGGGTTGGAGCAAGTGTGACAAATCTGCTGCAGTTCCCCAAATTGTGAGTTAATGTGTTATTCCTCTCACCCTTAGCAGTTCCAGATTTGCAGCTGCTGAGCTATGTATCAGCTTCCTGACATACCAGCTTAATCTGCCCTGCCAGCAAACTCTTTAGCACTCTGCTAGGCCAAACCTTGCCCAGCAGGTAACAATGAGTGAACTCCAATGCCCAAGTTCCTCAAAGACATTTCTCTGCTGTGTCCTGCCCTCTCACTGAACACACACACACATGTTTTTAAATGAGCAGCGAACTGAATGAGACAGTACCCAGCAGCTCACCTTAATTGGGTACAAACACACTATTTTAATCAAAGCACTGAATTGATTTAAAGTAAAGTAAGTTTATTAAACAAAAAGTCATAGGTTTTAAGTGATATCAAGTATAAGGAATAAAGATAGAAAGGGTTACAACAAACAAAAGTAAAAATACACAACCAAGACTAAAACCTGATTTAACAACCTAGAGTCTCATGTCTGAAGAAGTGTTTCTCCCCAAGTCTCTTTCCAGCATGGCTGACCAGACTCTCTGGCCGGGACCCTTCACAGAGATCAAAGGGCTGGGTTTCTTTGTCTCCTTGGGTGAAAGATGCCAAATGGCACTTTCCCCCTCTGCTTATATCTTCCCCAAGTTCATTGACCCTGATTCAAGAGGCAGGGAGGCTTCCTAGAGGTGCCGTTCCCATCCCCGATTGAGATTGTTAAGTGGTCATCTTTCCCTACTTGCTCTCTTTTGTTTACCTTGCTTTTTTCTGTCTTTGGTCACACCTTGCTTACTTTACCTTGGAGACACTCAAGCAGGTGGACCCACATTCCATTGTCTGGAGCAGGCATGGCTTAGGCACTGCTTGCCAAATACTTTTAAGGAACATATTCCCAGCACATAGCTATAAAGTTCTTTGTGGGTTTACTGTACATACGACACACAAGAATATTAATGATCAGTGAGTTAATTGTTTTCCAGTGATATATTACATGCCACCTTTTGAGTATATATCACTATAACTGTGTGCCAACGGGCAATAGGGGGCTCTTAGGATCACAACAAGATACTGGATTTAGGACCCCTACATTTTATTCACACTCTGCCACTGCTTCACTGGACCTGTTTTTGCTCTCACTTACTCCCATGCTAATCAGAAGTAAGTATTCAAGATAAAAACAGATATGAGAGATGACGCCCACAGTGCTACCTTAGATAACCAGTATAACCTCTCTAGTCTCTTGATCCAGCTGTAAAATAGATGCAAGTTGTCTGCCTTAGAGGCAGGACTGAGGCTCAGTATTTGTGATTTCATCAAAGAATTTCAAGCCCGGAACCTTAGAAAGTGCTTAACTTGCATTGAAATCAATGGGGATTAGGTTCCTAAATGTCTCCGAGGATCTGGGCCTCAGAGATTTACAAAGTATTTAGTGGAGTGCAGATGAAGCGAACTTTGTGCCAGACATTCTCCTGGTTCACATCAGTGTAAACATACAGCTAAGCTGTTTGACCTCTGTTTTGTGGATAATAAGAGTGTTAGGAGAAATAATCATTACTCCAGCTGATATTCTTAGCTACACAGAGAGATTTATCTAATTTCTTTACCAAGCCCAAGAGGGAGCAAAGTATCCTTCCACAACACAACTACCTTGTGTCAAAGCCTTAAATAAATACTGACTGCTCCTGAGTTTTGTGTTTCAGATCTCGGTGAGCGGCAGGAATAAACTAGAAGGCATAAATAGAAAGAAAAACCCAAGACAGCTTTAACTGCAGAGGTAAACTAAGCAATAATATTCTAACAAGCAAACCCCTGTACATTATTGACACATGATAAAGCTGCAGGAGTCTCGCTGTCTCTTACACACACAGCCAGTTGGCAGGATTCCTTTCTTCTCTCATTTTTAAAGGCAAACTGCACTTGTCTTAGCCATGCCACACTAATGTCTTAAGCAGCTGAATAGCCAATCAATCATTTCAACATGCACCTACAGTATGTTTAAGTTATCCAGGTCCTCAAGGGTATGTCTACACTGCAGCTGGGAGCAAGACTTGTGTCAGCAGGGCTTGAGTTAACATGCTAAAAACAGCAGTGTCTGCGTTGCAGCACAGGGAAGGGGCCTAGGCTAGCCATTCAGGCTCCGAACTATCCGCTGGGTGCTGAAACGTCCACACAGCTATTTTTAGCATGCTGGATTGAGCCCTGCTAACGCAAGGCTGTCAACCTGGCCTAGAAGGCTCATTCTCAGCTACTGCATAAACATACCCAAAGGGCTTGCTCCAAGATTACCTTTCTGCTTTCCAGAATCATCCCTTATTTCCTAGAGGACATTGATCACCATTGCAATGCTACAGCAGGAGAACTTGGTTACAAGGAAGGATACCTCTGCATATTGTTTGGTTCGCTGAAGTTCTTTTTTCACATTTTATATGCTTTTAAAAAAATCCTTAGCAAGCTTCCCTGCACTGAACAAAACAAATAGTCCTCAGAAGCAGACTCCTGGCCTGCTTCAGTCTTCTGCATGCTGGCATGCTTGAGCAGAGCAGGAAGTTGATGACCACCATGAAGCAACAAAAGTTTGTGTCCTTTCAGGACATTGTAAGACTTTACACATTAACTTTGTTTGGCCACCCAACTGCTCTGGCGGGTAGATAGCAACTGACTACCTATGGAAACATTTGTTTAGCCGACCTGTACCTGAACTTGCTACCCAGATCTGAACCAACTCTTTGTTTTGGGAAAACAAACCCCAGTTGATAAGCCACCCCTTTTACCTATCCCTCATTCAGTCTGAGGCCCTGTCTACATTAAGGAAATTCATAGTACAGGTACTCCCGTGCAGCTTCACTGGTCCAAGACCCAATTACAGATAAACGGTAAAAGTCCAAAGTGGGGCTAATGCCAGTTTACTTCACTGTGTCACTAGATTAAGCTGCACAAGCATAAACGCTGCTTTAAAGTGGTGCAGCGTATCTAGTAACCGGGCTCATCCTGGATATAGTTCATGTGAATTTCTTTAAAGCAGACAGGATCTGAGAGGGGCCAAAACTGGAACATGTCATATAATCTGCTCATGGTAAAGATCTGTATCCTTGTGCTGGATGAGATATACTGGTAGCTTCTGGCTGGTGTGAACTCTGGATCCAGGAGAGCCAATAGATGGCCAGATAGCTGACTTTGCTGGGCATTCTGAAGTTGCAGTGGAGAGGTAATGTAGATCGATTGATGTAACCTTGCACTACACCCTGCAGCTAGCATGATGGAGCTGACAATGGACCCGAACCCAAGTGTCAAGTCTGAACCTCTGTAATCTGTGTAATCTGCAACGTGACTACCACAGGACTGAAGGAGTTATACAATGTTTGGAAAGAGGCAGATTTATAGTTAGGCTAAATGGAACAATCAGTTTATAAAAGTGAGTAGGCAAGGCTTTGCATGAATTCCCAAATGTAGGAAGTTCAGGTAAAATAGGTTGAGGACCTAATTCCTGTTTTGCAAAGCAAGAACTACCCTGGGCATATCAATTTATAGAAAGTGAAATGTTAGTTTACAGAATTGCAGTTGCTGCTTTTTTCCTCCCCTCTACAACCCCCTTCAAGCAAAAATAGGAAACAAGAAACGGATATTGCACGTGCATGCTAGAGACTGCGCTTTATTTATTCCACTTTGTATTAGCCATCTTTTACATTCTGTGCTTCTAGCAAAACTACAGATACTTTAGCCTTCATCTGCAAAAATACACCAACAAGGAATGCAGCTAGCAATAAGAAATGATTTGGCAGCAGAGTCTACTGATCTTGCACTTAGATGTATTTTATTTAGAGATGGACCTCAGACATAACCCCAAGACTGAGAAAAATTCAAATACCAGCTTCACAGCTGCATCTCTCTAAATTAAACTGAATCCAAATCCAAACACTCGAAGATCACCACATTTTCACCTAGGATGAAGAAATTATGGCGAGAGAACTGTTCACATACCAAGCCCTGAAACCACCTCACTGTGAAGTAAACAAATTAAGAATACCAGGTATTGAAAGAAATCTTTTGGAAGAAAGCTTCATCTCCAATATATCCTAAACTGTGAAGTTCAGATTTTGATCTAAATTTACTCAAGTTTGGGGTATCCTGACATGGGTTTCAATTACATTTTTTATTTTTGATTGAAGAGTCAAAACAAAAATTTCAAATTGAAATATTTTGGAATTTTGTTCTGCAAAAGGTACTGCTATTTCAGGACAAAATTACAGGGTCAAAATATTGGAATTTCCTGCAGGATAAAAAAAAAAAAATCAAGTCTTCTCAAACAGCTCTAGTTTTGAACTGGGCCCATCTCTAAATGCAGAGAAGTAAAGAACCAATTTGTCTGAGCTTATTTACAAGCAGTTACTTAAAATTTGCTCTCCTACTGTGAACTTAAATAAAGGGAAATATTCAATAAGGTACATTTCAATTAACTAGATGACAGTATGAAGGCTGCAGCATAGGTATTGATTATGATTATTAGATCTCCTGTACAGAAATAAATGTAAAAAAAACCAAAAAAACCCCAAACCACAATCCCCTAGTTGTAGAAGTTTGGGAGCACTTGATAGTCTAGTACTCTAGAGAGCCTTATGTTACACATAGCTGATCTTAGCTCAGCTCTTTCTTGATAGATTTATTAGGAAATAGACATTTTTAAACAAGAAATCTTGCTAAAAATATTTTTTTTTCAAGTTTTCCCCTTATGTCCCTTATATCATTTTCCATTACATTATCTTAAATGAGAGTATGAGAAAGATAAATCCACAGTGTAGGTAATGAACAAAGCTAGTTAGTGCTCCCTGATCCTGAGGGCCAGCCTGAATTAGCTCTGGTGAGAGAGAGCGGCTGAGGGGCTGCTCTAATTTATGCCACTGTTGTAAGGTTTCTAGTGTGTGTGGGCATCCTTTCATCTGCGAGAGATGTTGGGAATTGCAGCCTATGATGTAGATGGTTTGCAATGTCTCATGTGACTGAATAGACCAATCCGAGATTTGCATGATCTTTGGCAGTTATTGCAAATGTATGTATCTTGGTTGGGAGCTGCTTGCTGTAGAATGGGCTCTTTTCTCCTCAAGCTGTAGGAGCCAACTCCTGTCATGGACTTTGATACCCTGATGGAGACAATGGTGCCACTTGTTACAAACATTTGCTAAGATTTCACATTGGTCAGGATCAATTCCAAATTCCTTCATATCTCGCTTGCATGTGTCTTTATAGCGAAGCTTGGGACATCCTGTTGTTCTTGTTCCCTCTGATATTTCCCCATATAGCATGTCCTTGGGTATGCATCCGTCTTCCAACCTACTCAGATGGCCCAGCCAGCGCAGTCGTCTTTGCTTGACCAGGGCTGTCACAGTTGGTAAATTTGCCCTTTGAAGAACATCTTTGGTGGTGACTTGCCATTTGGTGTTGAGTAAGTGGCGTAAACAACGTAGGTGGAAACTGTTCAACCTTTTCTCCTGATGAGCATAAAGTTGTCCAGGTTTCCCCACCAGACATGAGAGAGCTGAGGACGCAAGCTTGGTACACTAGCATTTTGGTCTTGATAGTAAGCTTTGAGTTGTTCCATGCTCTTTTAGTTAGTCTGCTAAAGGTGGTGGCAGCCTTTCCAATGTGAACATTTAGTTCTTGATCCAGTAAGAGGTTGGTGGTCACCGTAGAACCTAAATAGCTGAACTTTTGGACTATTTCTAGCTGATTTGCATTTAAGGTAATTGAAGGATCTTATGGAACCCCCTGTCCTACAACCATTTTCTTGATGCTGATGGTGAGAGCAAATCCCTGACAGATACTTGAAAGGTGGTCCATGAGTTCTTGTAGTAGATCTTCATTGTGGGTTATGAGGGCAGCATCACCAGCGAATAGAAGTTTCCTGATTGGCACCTTTTTGACTTTGGTCTTTGACTTAAGTCAGGACAGGTTGAAGAGTTTCCCATCTGATCCTGTATGGAGATACACTCCATCTTTCATGTCCTTAAATGCACAGTTCAAGAGTACTGAGGAGAATATTCCAAAGAGTGTACAGGCAAGAACACATCCTTGCTTCACTCCACTTTTCATCTCAAAGCTGTCTGAAGTGGACTTGTCAAACTGGACAGTTGCTCTCATGTTGTTGTGGAATGAACATATAAGACTGAACAGGGTTGGTGGACATCCTATCTTTTCTAGTATTGCAAATAGACCTGCTCTGCTGACTGTGTTGAATGCTTTAGTTAGGTCCACAAAGGCGATGTACAACGGTCACTTTTGCATTCTTCACTTTTCTTGGAGTGGGCGCAGAGAAAATATCATGTCTATAGTTGATCTTCCAGCCCTGAATCTGCACTGTGATTCAGGGTAGACACGATTCACCAGCTGTTGTAGGCGCACTAAGATGACTTTTGCGAAAGCTTTTCCTGCTACGCTTAGTAGCGAGATACCCCTGTAGTTGTTGCAGTCACCCTTTTTGCCTTTTTTTTTTTTAATACAAAGTGATGATGTTTGCATCACACATCTCTTGTGGTACCTCACCCTCTTTCCAGCCTTTAAGTAGCAGCGGATGAAGATATGGTAATATGCTGTCTTTCCCACACTTGAGGATTTCTGCTGGGATGCCATCTTTTCCAGGAGCCTTGCCACTTGATAGCAAATCAATGGCCTTACTTAGCTCTTCTACAGTGGGCTCCACATCTAGCTCTGACATGACTTGTAGAGTTGGTATTTGGTCCAGTGATTCACTGGTGATGTTTCTTTCTTGTGCGTATAGCTCTGAATAGGGTTCAACCCAACGAGACAACTGCCTGCTTTTATCTGTAATGATTTCACTGCTGTGTGATTTGAGAGGGGCACCCTTGTTGACAGTGGGACCTAGAGCTCTCTTCAGACCATCAGATGTGACTTTGAGGTTTCCTGTGTCTGAAGCTGTCTGTATCCTCTTCACAGAGCTTGATCCAGTAATGATTTGCAAAGTGTCTGCTTGCTTTCTATATCTCGGTTTTTGCATGTCAAAGTCTCACTTTGGTGCTCTCTGCTGGCTTCTTGCTGTGTTCCAGATAGGTTGTGTTCTTAATATTGAAGAGAGATAATAATTCCGCTTCATTTTCTTCAAACCAGTCCTTTTTTGATGGTCTCTTTCCCACAAATATAGCTAAAGCGATTTCATGGATTGTGGTTCTTAAATCTTCCCAAAATTCCTCTGCCTTCTCTGGTAATGACTTCCCATGTATGCTAAGTCCAAAAGCCTGCACAAACTCCTGGCATTTCCTCAGGTTTTTGGTGTTAATAGCATTGATTTTGGGCTTGCTCCTAAGTTTTGCTCGATGTAGTTTCTTGGCTGCAATCTTCACTTTGCTAATAATCAAGGAGTGGTCAGTGTCACAGTCAGTGCTGTGGAACGTGTGAGTGTTCTGCACTAAGGGTAGGTCTTTCCTCCTGACGATAACAAGGTCTAATTGGTGCCAGTGGCCTGATCGTGGATGTCACCATAACACTTTGTGGTGACCTTTTCCTGTAAAATATGAATTAGTAATGCACATTTGGTTTTGGGCACAGAATTCAAGAAGTCATTGGCCATTCTCATTCATCTTACCAATGCCAAAATGTCCTAGGCAATCTAACTAAGAGTTGTTGTCTGCACCAACTCTTGCATTAAAGTCACCCAGGAGGAAAAGTTGCTCAGTTGATGGTATTCTTTTGACGACTTGATGCAAAGAGCTGTAAAATGTATCCTTCTCTTCAGGGCTAGATTTGAGTGTTGGTGCATAGGCACTAATGATGTTCACAGAGCCGATGGCTGTCTGAAGTTTAAGTGAGATGATACGCTCTGACTTCCCAATGGGTGTTTCTAGGAGCTTTACCCACTTGTTTCTCACAGCAAAACCGACACCGTGCAGACGATTTTCTTCGCTGCTTTTACCTGGCCAAAAGAAGGTGTAATTGGCCTCTTGGACAGAACCAGCATCTTCAAGTCTTGTTTCCTGAAGTGCTGCAAAGTCAAAATTGAGTTTGTACAGCTCACAGTCTATCAAAGCTGACTTCCATACGCTGCTTGTGTATTGTAGGTCGTCATTGTCTGTCAATCCCAGATACATAGTCCTGACATTCCAGCTGCCAAGCTGGAAAGTTCTTGGTTTCTTATTTTTGCCAGGTGCAAGGTTTCTGTCGCCATTCAACTTTTGGTCTACCCCTACACACCGCTTGAGGGGGGCCCTCCTCCACACCAACCCGTAACTGCCACCTTCTGTGTTGTGACCTTGTTGCCAGCAAGGATGGAGTGTTTTCTCCATGTGATTTGGCTGCAATAGCCTGGGCAGTTGATATGGAGGCTCTGCTTTGCCCATGTGCCCGCTGCAGGAGTTGCCAGAGCAGAGGAGATCTTCCATCTGCCTGCCTTTCGGTGCTCCATTCCTACACTGGGGCCTTCAGATGTGGCTGATAACCAATCTGTCCTGTGTGGATGTCGTTGGCAAAAACACTGAGTGAATGTGTTCATCTGCCTTTTGATGGCATTTCCTCCCTCAAGGGTTCCACTACCCTCCTTAGGCACCCATCAGCCCAAAGCTGTTGGCGCTTCCTGAGGTTTCTGGGTTAATTAGCTACGGCCCAGCACTCGGCGTTGACCAGTACAGGTTGTACCACTGATGGTCATAGCGGTAGCAGATTTTCAATTCTGACCTGACCAGAATAGGATAGGCCTCCCCTGCCATGTCCCCTCCACCAGAGCTGGGTGGGACAGCTGGTGAATACAGTGCCTTCACAAACTTTACACAAAAAGTTTTTCCTTGCACCAGTGGAATTCCCTTCATACAGATTCAGGCTTCTTTGTATGTGTCACTCCAGCAAGCAGGGTTGGATCTCAGTGTGACGGGCTGGGTCACGAAAACCCCTTTGGGACTACCTCTGAGCCCGTTTTCCCTGCCATCTTGGGACTTCAGTGCCTTGCCTTGTTTGAGCCAGGCATGCTTGCCTGCTGCAAACACAGATCCAAGTTTGGACCACGTCCCCCACAAGCTGCAGGCTTAACTGAAAACAGTTTAAGAAGTGCTCCTGTCTCCAGCACTCAGACACCCAACTCCCAATGGGGTCCAAACCCCAAATAAATCTGTTTTACCCTGTATAAAGCTTATACAAGCTAAACTCATAAATTGTTCTTCCTCTATAACACACAGCGAGATATGCACAGCTTCTTGCCCCCTCCCCCAATCAGGTATTATTAATTAACCCAGAGTATGTATTAAGTAAAAAGTGATTTTATTAAATTCAGAAAGTAGGATTTAAGTGGTTCCAAGGAGTAACAGACAGAACAAAGTAAATTACCAAACAAAATAAAATAAAACATGCAAGTCTACGCCTAATACAGTAGGAAACTAAATGCAGGTAAATCTCACCCTCAGAGATGTTTGAATAAGCTTCTTTGACAGACTAGCCTCCTTCTAGTCGTGAGTCCAGCAATCACTCACACCCCTGTAGTTACTGTCCTTTGTTCCAGTTTCTTTCAGGCATCTCTTTGGGGTGGAGAGGCTATGTCTTGAACCAGCTGAAGAAAAAAAGGAGGGGTTTTCCCAGGGGCATATATAGTCTCTCACTTAGGGGTGGAAACCCCTCTCCCCCTCTGTGTAGAATCCAGCTACAAAATGGAGTTTTGGAGTCACATGGGCAAGTCACATGTCCATGCATGACTCAGTTTTCTACAGGACGTTCCCAGGAAAGCTCGGATGTGGATTGGCATCTATCAAGGTCCATTGTTAAACAAGTTCTTCCAATTACTTGAATTACCCCTTCACACTATGTTGACCAAATCTGCCTTAGGTGCTTTCTACAGCAAACACTTTAAATACAAGCACAGAGCCAACGCTCATAATGTCAGATATAAAAATGATACATGCATACAAATATGATGAATACATGCAGAAGAACATAACCATTGCAAAGATATGTTACATGGCATAACTAGCATAAAACATATTCCAGTTATGTCATATTTACATTCATAAGCATATTTCTATAAAGCATTATGGGGTGCAACATCACACTCAGTAGATAATCTGGCCTTCTGTGTTCAGATTTCAAGTTCCAAGTTTAAATGTATTAAAAAGAGCATTTTGTCTACCAGTTGTGACCATTTATCTAACCACTGACGGAGAGGGTGAGAAATCACATAGTTATCATATTGCATGAATAATCTCTCACCTTCATGTCACGTGTTCCAAAAAGAAATTAATTTGACTGCAAGAGCTTTGTCACAGCAACACCAAAGCGTAGAATGTGTTGCATTTTAGTTGAAGGGGAAAAGGCTGATTGCTTAGATCCTTTAGCTATTGGGGTGGGCTCTTGCTATTCTTGGCAGGCATCTGCCTTAGAGGAGTGGGCAGTAGGGACAGGCTTACGATTAAGGCACAAGACTGGCAGCCCAGAGATCAGCTTTCTATTTCCAGCTTTGCCACTGGTGTACTTTGTAGCAACAGGCTTGTAATGGAGCGGAGTCACCCGGTGGTGCCTCCTGCTGCTCATCAGCTGGAATTAGTGTGTCAGCCTCTGGAGCGCACCTGTCTGGTGATCTGCCTTACCACTGGGCCCAGTCCCTCCCAGGACCCGGTGCCTCCTCCCACAGGGGTGCTGCCCCCTGGCAGTAAATCCCAACAATCCCTGAGGGTCTCCCGTCCCCGGGGAATCCCCACCCACTATCCCCACCTGGCCTCAGTCTTGGCTACTGCCAGTCATCACCTAGCCCCGTTCCCCGGGGCAGACTGCAGTGTATCAGCCACTCCTCACCGGCAAGGGGGTGGGACCTGCTGCCTCTGTCTTCCCGTGGGCTGCCCCCTTGCAATCCCAGTACCTAATAGGCCCTAATCTAGGCCTCACAGCCTGGGGGCTCCCCTGGACCTTTTCCTGAACAGAGAGAGAGACTGGCCTCTTTATAGGCCCAGCTGCAGCCTGATTAGGGCGTGGCCCAGTTGCAGCCATTTCCCCAATCAGCCTAGCCTTTCTTGCCCTCATCCCTGGGCTTTTAAGCCCCACAGGGCAGGAGCGGGTAACCACCCCACTACAAGGCTGGTCTCAATCAATACATCGGAACAGGAACAATAGCAGCCTCTCCAGGGTGTTGTAGTGCTTAATTCATTATTATTGATAAAGCACTCTGTGATCCACATATGGAAAAGAGCAAGAGTATTAATCCTTATATCAAACCTCTAGCTAGAACAAGGAATTAGGAATCTGGGCTCTTGGGATATGTTTGTATCTCAACCACAGACTGTGGGACCTTGGGTGGATTAATTAACCTGCATGGTTTAGTTTCCACACGTGTAAAATGTGTAAATACTTCTCACAGGTCTTTATTAAGTTTAATTATTGTGAATAATTTGATGCTTTGATGTCCTCAGATGAGAAGTACGATATACTTTTGTCATGCTAAAACATTTAATGGTCAGAGACACCTCTATTATAGATCGCTTAATATGAGAAAAAGTCAGGCCTCTATTCCTCACTAACTGCCAAAAATCGCTATTTAAAGAGCTTTGAAGTTTGAGATATCTGAAAAATGTTCTCCAGCATCCTGGCAATTAAAGAGAAAAGTGACATGGATAAGCTAAAAAGACCTGAAGAAGAGCTCTGTGCAAGCTCGTCTCTCTCACCAACAGATGTTGGTCTGATAAAAGATCCTGCCTCACTCACCTTTTCAAGTTAAAAAGAGCTGGTTCCAAATCATGGCCCAACAGTTGTTGGGTAAACAGGTGCAAATCACATAGCTTCTTTCCTTCAGTATCCTTATCAGTAAAAGGGGCTACACTTCTGCAGATTTTTGAGATCAAAGAATGAAAATTATGGTTTATTCCTGTTTTATTTTTGTTGAAGTCTTGTGACTAGATCCACTGGAAACCTAAGCCAAAACAAACCCCAGATAGGAAGACTTAAATTAAATATTGGTTTTTACTGTCAGATCTCCAGCTTCATTGAATGTCCTAGGGCTTCTCTACACACCCATTTAGTTCACAGCAAGCTGGGGTGTGACTCTACCTGGCACTAGGCTGCCATGTCCACCTGGATCCTGCTGATGTACAGTAACAGGTCCTTAGTGCACTTTGATCAACTCCTGTTCCAAAGTGGGGTAGAGCTAAAGTGCAGTAAGGAACCATCCATATGGACACTCAGTGCACAGCAAGCTAGTGTGTGTGTGGGGGTGGTTACACCCCAGCTTGCCTCAAATGAAATGTTATGTAGACAAGCCCTTATAAAATTTCTTATGAGCTTGATACTCCAAGATGCTGAGCGCTCTGGCATTTGTTCAACAAAGCTCTGAAGTGCATGCTTAGCTATCTTACTGGATAAGGGCCAGCACTGTAGAGGACAGAACCCTCTATTAATGGCTAGTAACATGTGCTTACAGAAATTATGATGTGAAGCTGGGCAGCACAGCATGGGGAGGAGGCGACCAGCGCTCTGTGGAGAAAGAAGTGGTTCAGGACTATTTAGAAAAGCTGGACGAGCACAAGTCCAGGGGGCCGGATGCGCTGCATCCGAGAGTGCTAAAGGAGTTGGTGGATGTGATTGCAGAGCCATTGGCCATTATCTTTGAAAACTCATGGCGATCGGGGGAAGTCCTGGATGACTGGAAAAAGGCTAATGTAGTGCCCATCTTTAAAAAAGGGAAGAAGGAGGATCCTGGGAACTACAGGCCAGTCAGCCTCACCTCAGTCCCTGGAAAAATCATGGAGCAGGTCCTCAAGGAATCAATTCTGAAGCACTTAGAGGAGAGGAAAGTGATCAGGAACAGTCAGCATGGATTCACCAAGGGCAAGTCGTGCCTGACTAATCTAATTGCCTTCTATGATGAGATAACTGGCTCTGTGGATGAGGGGAAAGTGGAGGACGTGTTGTTCCTTGACTTTAGCAAAGCTTTTGACACGGTCTCTCACAGTATTCTTGCCAGCAAGTTAAAGAAGTATGGGCTGGAGGAATGGGCTATAAGGTGGATAGAAAGTTGGCTAGATTGTCGGGCTCCACGGGTAGTGATCAATGGCTCCATGCCTAGTTGGCAGCCGGTATCAAGTGGAGTGCCCCAAGGATTGGTCCTCGGGCCGGTTTTGTTCAATATCTTCATTAATGATCTGGAGGATGGTGTGGATTGCACCCTCAGCAAGTTTTCAGATGACACTAAACTAGGAGGAGAGGTAGACACGCTGGAGGGTAGGGATAGGATACAGAGGGCCCTAGACAAATTAGAGGATTGGGCCAAAAGAAATCTGATGAGGTTCAACAAGGAGAAGTGCAGACTCCTGCACTTAGGACAGAAGAATCCCATGCACCGCTACAGACTAGGGACTGAATGGCTAAGCAGCAGTTCTGCGGAAAAGGACCTAGGGGTTACAGTGGACGAGAAGCTGGATATGAGTCAACAGTGTGCCATTGTTGCCAAGAAGGCCAATGGCATTTTGGGATGTATAAGTAGGGGCATTGCCAGGAGATCGAAGGACGTGATCGTTCCCCTCTATTCGACATTGGTGAGGCCTCATCTGGAGTACTGTGTCCAGTTTCGGGCCCCACACTACAAGAAGGATGTGGAAAAATTGGAAAGAGTCCAGCGGAGGGCAACAAAAATGATTAGGGGACTGGAACACATGACTTATGAGGAGAGGCTGAGGGAACTGGGATTGTTTAGTCTGCAGAAGAGAAGAATGAGGGGGGATTTGATAGCTGCTTTCAACTACCTGAAAGGGGGTTCTAAAGAGGATGGCTCTAGACTGTTCTCAGTGGTAGCAGATGACAGAACAAGGAGTAATGGTCTCAAGTTGCAGTGGGGGAGGTTTAGGTTGGATATTAGGAAAAACTTTTTCACTAGGAGGGTGGTGAAACACTGGAATGCGTTACCTAGGGAGGTTGTGGAATCTCCTTCCTTAGAAGTTTTTAAGGTCAGGCTTGACAAAGCCCTGGCTGGGATGATTTAGTTGGGGATTGGTCCTGCTTTGAGCAGGGGGTTGGACTAGATGACCTCCTGAGGTCCCTTCCAACCCTGATATTCTATGATTCTAAAAGGAATCTCAAGAAATTAATTTTATATTTAGCACAGGGCTTGGAGAGTAAGTTAGGCATGGCACCACACAGAGAGACGATAAGCAATATCGAACCACCCAATTCAATGAGCACTGTCAGTCCTGGGTGCTGCATGACGTAGGAGTCTTGTGGAAAAACATAGTATATGATCATGTAAAGACAGATTATTATAATTCATGAGAGTGGGGGCAAATTAAGATTGCACAGGCAACCTAAAGTCTACCATTTTTTAAGTTTTGAGTGCTTGACTTTGCAACAGTAATGTTGCACTACACTATATATGGTGTTTTTTAATACAGGCTCCTTGATTTCAGTGGGCTTTGGATCAGACTTCATGTTAGCAGCATACTATTTGTCGATCATCAGATTCATTAGTGGGACTGCTTGGCCCAGGGGATAGATTATGGGTAATAATGTCTTTCCCCTCTACTAGTGGTAGCGAATTCTCAATTCTATTCAACCTATTAGGCATGGAAACCCATCACCATCTGAGGGCGGTTTGATAGCCTGGTCCATTAAGTTGGCAGGCATCCAGATCACAAAAGCCACCAGAGTTGCTGTTATTTTGTAACATTCTGGGCAATTTTGCGGGGGGTGGGAGAGACAGGACAGAGAAGCCAACTCCTACCCCACTCCCAAATAAAAACCCCATAACGGGTCATGAAGACTGAATTATGTTCTTGTCCCTACAGGCAATGCCTGCAGAGGATCAGAGTTACGTTCCATTGATCCATTCAGAGGGGAGAAACTTGAACTGCTACTGATTGTGACATCTCTATTTTACAGAGAGAAAATTTCTAACTCATGAATTAGGTCCAATGTTCATCACCAGCACTAAATGCTAATTAAGTGAAAAGAGTCTTTTCAAGCAATCAGAATATTTCCTACCAGAATAGCCACGTGGATCACAGCACAGGAGCCAAATCCCATTTTAAAGATAAATCACTGCTTATTATTGACAAAATTTAGACTAAAAATATTAATTTAGCTCACTGGGCATTTTACAAAGTGACAGAACTGGCCAAAGTCAGCACTGGAATAAACCGTTTTGTCAGGGCTAAATTTAGCTTCATGTTTTATGGCAACTTCTCCACCTGATCAATGAGTACTTTGTCCTTCATCATTCACCCCTTTGAATCCCATCAGCATGTATCCTACTTGGTTTGTATTTTGTTTTTTTTTCCCTTTGAGACAGGTTTTTAAATCTAGGGAGCATTGCTTGAAGTTCTACAAATAACCAAGTATAGTAGAGCTCATCCAGTTTGGAAATTCAGCTTGAATACTGTAGTTACTTCACTAACACATGCTTCAAGGTGTAAGAGCAAAGCAGTAAACAATAAACCACAGATGCTGAACTAACTGCTAAGGCGGACTAAAAACCACAAGACTGGGGTTTCAGTTTAACTCCACGTTTGCCAGACGTGATCAGAGACCCTCTATGGTACACAGGACCAAAAAAAGATTAAAAATACACTGCTACCCCATGGAAAATTTTCAAACATTCCTCACAGAGAATTCTGTCAACACATTTTAGGAGGTTCTCTTTTTATTACCAGGATATTAGGCTGACTTTTTCTCTTGTTTTATTGTCTCCAACTCCATATTCGCCACGTGAGGCCCTGATCCTTTCCGCAGCTACCAAGAGTGACAATGCAGGCAGACCATGATTAAGAGCTCACCATCTACTACAATTATGAAGAGTCAGAAAATATAAGAGCAATAGCGTTGGAACAATGTGTATAGTGGGGATGCTGAGAGCCATTGAACCAAACTGTAAACCCTGTATGTGACGGAAACCACTTCAAGCCAGGGCAAGCTGCTGCATCTCCAGCACCCTTAGTTCCAGCACCTTCCAGTGTGGAAGCACTCCAGATTCCAACATGCATTATTATAAATGCAGCACCATAGGGGTTCATCGAGCCAGAAACCTGTCACAATTTGCCTATAAATGGCAAAGAGTTTACAGTCCAAGCCAGACAACATAGAAAAAGATAACGAAAGGCAGGGAAATGCTGCAGGAGGACAATGCTTATATACAACCATACAATAACAAAGGCTCATGCTATATGGCTCAGGAAGTATTTCTGCAGCTAGTTGGTTTCTCTCCACCGCGCCTTTTATTTTTAAAGTGAGTTTACTTTGTGACCAGAGTGAAGGCTTTTATAGAACAGCAGCTTCATGGCTCAGTATGTGCGCCATTTTAGCTTTTGGTTTGGTCAGTTTAGATTTAGCAGCATGGAAAAGCTGAACATTCAGCTTCCCAGGGAGATTTTTAGGAAGGGGCAGGGCTGACCTTACCATGAGGTGAACTGACGTGGCCGCCTCAGGTGCCAGACTGTGGTGGGGCACCACTAGGACCCAGAGTTTCAAAGTTTTGGCCCAAGTGAGGGGGCATGGGGGCGTCATTTGAGCTCCCTACCTCAGGTGCCAAAATGTTGTGGGCCGCCCCTGGGAAGGGGCCCCACACTGAGGCAATTTTTGGTACAATTTTCCATGCTGAGGACTGGAGTAAAACTTAACTGTGGCACAGGGCTTTGTGTGGGCATGGGCCCCTCTGATCTGGGGTGAATTTCATAGTGAGTCACTATGATATGATAGCTATTCAACATATCTTTATATTAATGCACATCTATCTCCCCTGCTACATAGCTACTGTCTAAGCAACTTCGTGTACTGTTTTGAGCTGGACCAAGATAAGTTAGAGCTCCTGAGTCATAGAGTCAGAGATTAAGGCCAGAAGGGACCACCAGAGCATGTAGGTGTGGAATAGGACTACTAGAACATTTATTGTACAATAAACCGGAGAGACTCATCTCATTTGCTGCTTCAGCACTTGACTCAACAGCACTTAATTGGCATGACACGTATACAAGTGTGGCCAGAGCATAAAGGATGGAATTCAAGAATCTGTCAAAGGGACCATAGATCAGCAGCGCAGAGTGTGGTTAAAGAGACAAACACCCTCACCACCAATAATGCACTCCAGTAACCATTTCCAGGTGAAAATTACAGACAGAACCGGTCTATAAATGTTTACTTTCACACCCTGACTCAGATTCTGAAAGCTATGGTCCTCAGTTTCCCCATCTGTAAAATGGGGATATTGATACTTGCCTCCATTTGTAAAACACTTTGAGATCTACTGATGAAGAGCACTGCATAAGAACTAGGCATTATTATTTTAAGAGAAAAAGTATGGCAAAGAAAGAATCAGGTTACATTTGTACATCACATTGTCTCCAATTCCATGGACATACATATCGTACCAGCTTTGGGTACTTTATTTTGCAGTGCCAAGCCTTCTAGTCTAGGGTAATTCCATACATCTGAATTTTAATTAGAGGAAGTTACTTTCAAGAAATAACAAATCTCTAAAATAATAAAGTTTGGTTAATTAAAACCCTGCACATACGATCCTCCTCCTCTTATTCAAGTTAATTTATCAATGTTATTCCTTTTGGAACATCCAGTGTTCTCTATCACAGTCTTTAAAATAGCTCCATTAACAAGTGAAATCTGTGGGGAATAGCCTTGAAAGAAGTGGAAGAATCCCCATCCCTTGTGTCATATAAATTTAAATAGAACATAGTACTCGGGCATGTACCATACAACACAATGCTATATTGACAGAAGGATGGAGAAAATTACCTAATAGGTGTGTACCAACTCTGGTAGGATTTATGAACCAACAGAACAAAATTTATGGTTTTGTCATACATTAGTTCCATGCTTATCATTTACCTTCCTGTTTACTGATTAACTGTACTTAACATATTTTGTCTGGTAGTTCAAAAATGGTTAAGACAAAGTTTGAATTCTGGTTTCCAGTTTTGTCCCCACAACCAAGTAGGAGTTCAATTCTGTGGGCACAAAACAACAAGTCTGATTTGCAGGTGCAACTAGCTAAATCAATGTCTAAAGGAAATACTTAGTCTCTATGAAATTGCAAGATGGTTTTATAACTGTTTTGCTCTTACAGTAATTGCAGAAACAGGCTTGTCTCATTTCTGTTTTTTGTAGGTGTTCATTACAGTCCTTTCCCCCAATAAGAACACGGTCTAGTTATAAGTTTCCTGTTGTGGTTAACACATTCCACCCCTCCAAAGAGCCCAGCATGAATGATTGTAAATCTTATTTGTGTTATTGTATTTCTAGCAGAGTCAAAGAGGGAAAAAAAAGTCAGTTTTATTTAAGTCATAGTTTAAAGTGAGCCTTCAATTTGAACTTGGAACAGAAAAGCAATGCATTCTCCTGTCATAGTTGGTTTATTTTACTTTCTCCTAATTAAGGCTTGGAAGAGCTTAACTGTCCAGTGTGAAGGTATGGTCATAATATATTAGATATATTTCTTTAGCTACTAATACTGTTCTAATTTTGGAGGGGACGTTTAGTTTATTTCATCATCACTATGTTGGTCTTAAATAAGGCTGAAATCCTGGTCCCATTAAAGTCAATGGGCACGTCGGTGCGGATTTCAGTGAAGCCAGGATTTCATGTCAAGTGTTTTTCTCCTATAGAAATGTATAGTCATGAAACTAAAAGTATTTCATTAAAATCAAAAGGCAGATTTTCAGGATCCTTTGTGCTATAAAATGACAGACAGACAGACAGACAGACAGAGACAGAGACAGACAATCTCTTTTAAACTTAATTTTATAGCCACTATATTAGGCATAAGTTCTTGGTTGTGGCCAAGTGGTAATATTACAGACTGGCTTGGATACATTTGCTGATGACAGACTTCACCTTTGTTTCAAAATAATGCCGAAACTCAATGACATTTCTAAAAAGGAGGCATAGTAATGTTCTGTTATTGTGAATTTTTTTTAAAAACAACTTTGTTGCAGTCACAATATTTGGCAAACATTAAATGGAGCAATCCTTTTATCGGCTTTTTACGGCTGGGGAAAAATTAGCACAGAGGATGTGTGATTTGCCTCAGATCACACAGCAAGGCTCTGGCAGAATTAGAAATAAAGCCCCAAATCTCTTCATTCAGAGATGTACGTTTGGACTGCCCTTCTCTTTCACTAACACCGAAAAGGTGGTTTATTTTGGAATACTTTCTCCATAAAAGAGGATGTGATGAGAGCAACTATATGTTTACAGTAGCATAGCAACGAAGAATCAGGGAGGTCTGTGGGTTTTGCCACTGAAATATCCATTTACATTCAATTAGCCGTTTTTAGGAGGGTGAGGAATGAAATGTTTGAGACCTCCTAGTCAGAACTTTATTTTGTATACATTGATTTAGACTGTTTCTCCTGTGCTTTGCTATGAAAAAAAAATTAAGTCCACAATAGCAGACAAGATTCAAACAAAGAAATGTAAATCTTTGCTTTGTAATCTCTTTATCATTGCAATATTTGAGTGTAAGAATTAACTAATTTTAGATTGCATTGTTCTATTCTGTACATGTACCCTGTTCTGTGCGTTAAGAATAACGCATGAATACGAGGTCTAGGAAGAATGGTTACCATGAACAGCACTGTATTGGTAACAGAGAGACAAGGTGGGTGAGGCAATATCTTTTATTGAACGAACTTCTGTTGGTGACAGAAACAAGCTTTCAAGCTCCACAGAGCTCTTCTTCGGGTCTGGGAAAGGTACTCAGAGCGTCACAGATAAATAAAAGGTGGAACAGAGCGTTTAGTGGAAGTAGTTGACACATACTCTAAGGGACCATTCACACCCCTGTAGTCATAGGACAAAAAAAGAAGGGTTGGTGGATTACAATAAGCCATAAATCCAGTGTGTTTATGAAGACCATGATTTTTAGTGTCTAGCAAAGCTATGAATTTAAGCTCCCAGGCTCATCTACTGAAGGCAGTATGCAGGTTTTCTTTGAGGATGGGGATTGAGAGGTCAGATATGGAGCGATTGTTTTGTGTAAAGCATCTGCATGCAGGCAACATGGTGTTTTCTTCTTCTATCACATTTCTGTGTGAAGTCATTCAAGAAACCAGACAATCACTATGTTCAATCATGGTTTTTACTGGGGCATTTAGAGTGCACTAGATGAGGTACATCACATGTTGCGATAGGCATGGCATGGATCTTGCAAGGTGTGTTGCGGGGGATATTGATCAGCATAGCAGGGGAGATATATCTGCAGATTTTGTATCAGTGGTTCTGGCAGGGTCTGGTGCTGCTTTGAGCTGGCTCCTGATCTCTGGGGAGCGTGTTGCTGCTGCTGAGTTGGCAAGGTTGACGGTGTTTTGAGGCCAGAAGAGGGGGTTTAGGAAACATTTCTTTCAGGATGTGGTCCCTATCAAGTATGGGTTGTAACTGTTTGATGATACCCCATATGGGTTCCAGTGTGGGGTGGCAGGTGACAACTAGGGGTGTTCAGTCAGAGTGTTTTTTCCTGTATTGATACAGGTGTGCTGGAGGTATTTGGGTGTCCTGTTCCATGATGTGATCTACTTCTCGGGGCGGGGGGGAGGGGAGGGGGAGAAACATCCTTGTTTGGTGAAGGTGATTTTAAGTGTTAAGAAATGGATCCCGGACTTTCTCCTTGGAGAACATTGTGTGGTATCTGAGGACCTGGCTGTACATAACAGATTTCTTGGAGTGTTTGGGGAGGTTACTGGATCTGTGAAAGTAGGTGTGGTGATCTGTGGGTATCTCGTATATAGTTGTCTGAAGGGTTCTATTATTGAAGCTGATTCCAGTGTGGGGAGTATACTAGAGAAAGTTGGATGGATGGATGCTGGTGGTTGAAGATGTGGAGGAAATCTATGTGGGATTTTAGGTGGTCCGTTCCAAGGATGAAAATATCCATGTGTATAATTGGTTTTGTGGTGCATTGGTCCAGAAATTCTTCCTCAAGATGGCCCTTGAAGAGGTTGACATATTAGAGAGCCATCCGGTACCCATAGCTGTTACCAATACTTCAGTGTCAACCATGGGAACTGGCATGGATAAACCCAATATATAAACATATGAAGTTTCTAAATCAGAAAGCAAGAATGAATAACCAATCTTCCAACTATTATTTTGTAGAGCCAAAATGTTTAGTTCATGGCTACTCACCTTAGGCTAATTCCTGAGCACCTGGCCCTTATCCTGCAAAGCATTTAAGCACATTCTTAACTTTAAGCATATAAGTAGCCTTTTCAGCTCAGTGGGGCTGAACATGTGTTTAATTTTAAACATGTACTTAAGTGCTTCGTGGGGTTGGGCTGGTGTGCTCAGCACCTTGCAGAATTAAATCTTGTATGTTAATTCACACAAAGTCTGATTCTACAGACCTTCCATTGAATTTTATGGTAATTTTAAGTATGT
The DNA here is from genome assembly GCF_965152275.1 of Natator depressus. NCBI lineage: Eukaryota > Metazoa > Chordata > Testudines > Cheloniidae > Natator > Natator depressus. The sequence continues at coordinate 190,576,214 of NC_134234.1, read as the reverse complement.
AGGGACACTAGAGGCCAAGCCTTTGAAGTATAAACGTTTTTCTATGGAAATTGCATCAACAAGTTAAAAATGATACGTTCTAAGAGAAGCTGTTTAAAATTCTAGGAGGTACATTTAAAAAACCACTCTAAAATTTAAAGAAAGGATTCCAGCCAAAAAATAGTTTTGACCAGTAGCTAAAGTTGTCCTTTTCACTTGATTTTCTACTGTATTTTTTGCTGATCTTTGGAGAGCCAACATAACCAGATATCTTCCTGTACTGGACAGATTAGACAACCAATAGCAGTCTTTGGGAAGAGCACCCATCTGGAAGGTTACAGCTGTGACAGACTGTCAGGGTTCCCTCCCCACTCTGAACTCTAGGGTACAGATGTGGGGACCCGCATGAAAGACCCCCTAAGCTTATTTCTACCAGCTTAGGTTAAAACTTCCCCAAGGCACAAATACTTTGCCCTTGGAGGGTACGCTGCCACCGCCAAGTGATTTAACAAAGAATCAGGGAAAGGACCATTTGGAATTCCTGGTTCCCCCAAAATATCCCCCCCAACCCCTTTCCTGGGAAGGCTTGAGAATAATATCCTAACCAATTGGTTACAAAGTGATCACAGACCCAAACCCCTGGGTCTTAGGACAATAGAAAAATCAGTCAGGTTCTTAAAAGAAGGATTTTATTTAAAAAAAAAAAAAGGTAAAAATCACCTCTGTAAAATCAGGATGGAAAATAACTTTACAGGGTAACAAAAGATTCAAAAACAGAGCAGAACTTCCTCTAGGCTTAGTTTCAAAGTTACAAAAAACAGGAATAAAGCTCTCTCCAGCAAAGGAAAAATTCACAAGCGAAGCAAAAGATAACATAACATGTCTTGCCTGGCTTTTACTTACAATGTTTGTAATATGAGAGACTTTTAGGATGGTTTATAGGAGCAGGAGTTTTAGGACCTGATGCTTCTCTGCTTCCCAAGAGAACACGCACAACAAAGCCTTCCCCCCACCCAAGATTTGAAAGTATCTTCTTCCCCCATTGGTTCTTTTGGTCAGGTGCCAACCAGGTTATTTGAGCTTCTTAAGCCCTTACAGGTAAGGAGGAATTCTAGGCTACCCTTAGCTGCACGGTTATGACACAGACTTATAAAGGCACCATCACTGTGATAGCTGGGTGTAACTAACGTAGCTGAAACTGGGTCATTGTGAATCCAGAAAGAAATACACCATCCTTCCCAGCAGCTTTAAAAACAAAGGAGATGAACCTGGCCAGTCAGCTACTGTCCATCCTTCTTAGGGCTAGTTAAGATTATTGCTTTGATAGTTAAGTGCCACTAAGACCCTAGGACTTCAGAGTTCGGTCAGTTGAAAAAGCCTGGGCCACAAGATGGACCTTGACACTATAGAGGTGGCCAAGCTTGTGCTTCAGAGTACTTTCACTAGGCACATGGCCCCACTACAAAGAATACCCTGCCTGGAGCTCCACCTAAGCTGGGTATTCCAAGGCTGCGGTCTAGGGTGCTAGGAGATGAAGACACTGTCTTGAAGGCCCTCCTGAGTTTTCAGACTTGCAGAAGGGCATAATTACCTGCCTCACATGCGTGCTGAAAAGAGCAAAGAAAAATAATTGACAGATTCCATCCCAACCTCAATGGCTCATCTATTACACTGCAGGGGGAAAATCCTGGTGTTGGACAAGCTAATCCAACAAGTCTTTCCCATATCTGCTGCTTTTGTGACTTAGTGCTGTAGCTTCTCTCCAACAATGACAATGCTGGATATAATTCATAGTTTGGTGTGAAACCCCACAACGAACCTGGTTTTGATCTCACAATTTTACTTTCGTGGAGTGCTATTTATTGCATTTATTGCCCCATTTAAACTAGTGTTACTGGAAGTTGAATTGGGCCCAGTGCATCTAATCATGAGATTCTTACAGTCCTTGTTCACTCAGCCTTATCCAGCAGCCACTTACACCTCACATGAGTCAGAGACTCCACGGCCAGAAGGGATCATTCGGATCCTCTAGTCTGACCTTCCATACAACACAGGCCAGAGAACTTCCCCAAAATAATCTCTAGATTTTATATAAAGAAATCCAAACTTGATTAAAAAATTGTCTGTGATGAAGCATCCACCATGACCCTTGATAAATTGTGCCAATGGTTAATTACTTTCACCATTACGAATTTACACCTTATTTCAAGTCAGAATTTGTCTAGCTTCAACTTCCAGCCATTGGATGTTATACCTTTCTCTGCTAGACTGAAAAATCCATTTAGTAAATATTTGTTCCCCACGTAGGTATTTATAGACTGTAATCAAGTTACCGCTTAACTTTGGTCTTTGTTAAGATAAATAGATGAAGCTCCTTGACTATCACTGTAAGGGCAGTTAACAAATCTTTTAATCATTCTAGTGGCTCTTCTCTGAACCCTCTACCATATATCATCATCACACTGTGTAACAATGTGCTGGATTAGGACCGTTGCAAACTCTTTGGGGCAGGGACTGTACCTTTTAGGTTTGGACAGGAAATAGCATATTGTGGGTGCTACAATACCTAGTGAGGAACCTAGCAGTACCTAGTGAGGAACTCTGCAGTCTGACACAGTAATGGCCATTATTGCAATACTAGCTGCCCAGGAGTTTGAACCCAGTGATTTTCTGGTTACCCCAGGAACAGTCTTTGGTAGATGTTACTTTGGCCTGGATTATCCTGCCAAATTCCAGGTGTCGATGTCTCCCCTAGCACAATCCTCCCTGCTTCTCTAAACCTCACAGGGACTTCTCCATGGGAAGTGGGTGGGAGACTGGACAGATTGGGCACAAGAGTGAGTGAGTGTGTGTGTGTGTACCTGGGGGAATGCACATCAATTCTCCCACTTCCACCACAAACAACATCCCTAATGTGAAAGCTGGATCATTAGCCGGTGATGCCTAAGGAAATAAAAAATAATGAACAGGCTCAAAATTACAAGGCCCTGCCAAATTAGACACTACCCAAAACATAACATATTGAGCACTCGGCTAGAGCCACTAAGGCCCAGATCCTGAAAGATATTCAGGCACCTAACTCATGTGGATTTCAATAGGAATTAAGCACCTAAACACCTTTGAGGATCTGGGCTAACTGACTAGCGTTGCCAAAAAATTAAAATCTTTTATTCTTTGATGGCAAGCAGAGAACCTGTTTTAATTCCAGTGAAAGATCAGGCCTAGTTTTCTGGCTACGCTACATATTCCCTCAGGTTCAGTTATAATTGGAAATCAACCTCAAAATAATGAAATTAAGCGATGACAGGAGTTTTCCATGGAAAAGGTTAATCTGTCCTTTTACCCACCATCCTTACAGAGGATCCGCTTTACACAGTATGCGGGATGATCCTTTGGATCCATGCCATTTTGCTCAACTGACAACAAATGGCTGTGTTCTCTGAGGGAGAGCTATGCCCTTAAAATACACAGGCATGGCCTTGTTCACCAGCAGGCTCCATGTCAACCAGAGATACAGGCTAGGGTTTTCAGAACTGCTTTTCCACTGAAATGAATGGGAGGATTTAGGGGTTGAAGCATGGTACTTGACTCAGGAGTCCTTTCCCAGCTCTGCCATTGGCTTACTGGACAGATTGGGCTCAAGAGGAGGGGTGGAGCTGGGGGAATGCACATCAGTTCCCTCACCACCCCTGCAGAGATAGCCCAGGTTATGTATTTTCCCCAGAATCTCTTTTCTGTGTATGTTCTATCCCCCATCCCCACCCCCGGGTAGCTGTGGCCAGCATTAACCTCCCTGAACTGCACTGTTAGTGAGCCAGAGGGGGCCCCACTGGGGAAGAGGGGCACAGCTGATGCAGAGGCACAGCTTCTCTGTGCTAATGGCCCTGGCCTTCCAAGGAATCCAGGGGATATATTGGGTTTGGGGCAAATTTCTCCTCTCAACAAAACAATGTGGGCAGGGCAACTTCACCTGAGTTTCTTCTCCTTGAGCCTCTGCTTATTGATTTTCCACACAAGGAGCTGATCTGAGCTTATAGCAAGAATTTTCCTTGAGAACAAGGAACTCATATACATAACGAAGTTAACTTAACATGGGAACGATCACACCCCTCCTTTGATCATTTGCAATGGAGTTTCAACTAAACCCTTTTCTTGCTTTAACTATTCCAAAGACTGTGTCAATATTTCAAACCAAACCTTGCTAAGGTTGAGCTGCAGAGTTGGTCTGCATACATATATCTGGTGAATTCCCCAACCCCACGAGTGTAACAACATGCTCAGACTGATACTGTTCAAAGTATGGTTGGCCTTTCATTTCAGCTTTAATTTTTTTTTTTTTGTTATATTTCCAGACATTCAAAAGGTGAGAACTAGAAAAAAAAAACCCCACATGGTGAACCAGCTGAAGACCTTTGGGGGTGGGGTGGGGTGGAGTGGGGTGGGAAGAGGAGAAAAACCACCAATGGTTCAGATGAGTTCAGTATGCCACAACAGGTTGTGCATACCTTGGCTCTAAGTGGTTTTTTCATCCACCTCAAAAGTGCCCCGAGAACTAAATAATGCAGACAGTATGTGTTCTGCTTTTGGAACGTGTTTTAAAAAAGGTGACAGTTTGGAGCATCCATTATAATTAGTTATGACAACTAGAGCAGTTTTCTGGTCTAAACACAGTTCGAGACTTAACAGTTCACCTGTTAATTTCCAATTTGTATGGTGCAAGACAACCCTCAACACACTCACCTGGCATACCGTGTTCAGTTCTGGTGGCTCAATTTGAAGATTTTACAGAAGCAAAACCGAGTCTATAGACAGACAAGCTAGAGGTGCGGAAAGACTTCTAGGAGAAGAAAGGAATAAGATTGTGATTATTTAATTTTAGAGAGAAGATTAATATTAAGCAATATTATTAAAAGGCAACGAGTTTAAAATTTATAGAAATAAACTGTACACAGTGCCAAATTTAACTGTACAAGTCACTAACGAAGGCACTTATCAAAGCAATCCAAGTAACCATGCAGATTTTAGAGCACTCAGAACAACAGAGATTTGAACAGACAGCTAGACTAAACCTTAACTATAGTAGAGCTGGCAATCCGTTGTATTATGACCTCCATCACCATAGTATCTATGCACCTCACCATCTTTAACATACTTAGGCCACGTCTACAGTAGTGAGCTTGCAGCAGCACAGCTGTACCGATGCAGCTACACTGCTGTAAGATCTCTCGTGTAGCCGCTCTATGCCGGCAGGAGAGAGCTCTCCCGTCAACATAATAAAGCCACCTCAACAAGCAGCGGCAGAGGGAGAAATGATCCCACCGGCATACTGCTGTGCACACTACCACTTATGCCAGTGAAACTTATGTCGCTCAGGGGTTTGTTTTTTTCACATCCCTGAGCGACATACATTTTGCCGGCATAAGTGAGAGTGTAGACATGGCCTTAATCTCATAACACCTGTGAGGTTGGGAAGTGCTATTATCCCCTTTTTAGAGAGGGGGAGCTGAGGCACAGAGAGGCTAAGGGACTTACCCACAGTCACTAGGGAATTTGGTGTAGAGCAGAGATTTGAACTCAAGTCTCTCAAGGCCTAGGGTAGTACCCTAACCCCTGGCTCATCCTCTTCCATTGGACCACCCAGAGGGTTATAGAGACCAAACATTACCAAGTATGAAGAATATAAACCCTCATGCTTCACGCCATAAGGCAACCCCTAAGTGCTGGAGTTAGGAAGAAACTTACCCAATGGTAGTCAGCAACATAGTGTCCTTACCAAGGTTTCCTAAACCTTTTTCTGTAGCGTATGGTACTGACCACTGTTAGAGACAGAATATTGGCCTAGATAAATCACTGGCATATTAGGAGATCTTGCAGATTTTGTTCCTTGCCTGAGTTTATATGACAAATTATTCACAATAAATTATGACCACATTCTGAAAATGTAAAAAGAAAAGGAGTACTTGTGGCACCTTAGAGACTAACCAGTTTATTTGAGCATGAGCTCACGAAAGCTCATGCGCAAATAAACTGGTTAGTCTCTAAGGTGCCACAAGTACTCCTTTTCTTTTTTCTTTTTATTCTGAAAATAGATCCCTCTTCCTCAAGAAAACATGGCCAAAGTGGATATACTTTATCACCAGGATGAATGTGCATGATGGGTGGACATTTACAAAAAAGTCTTGCTCGTGAAAATTAAAGCCTCATAAAAGTTAAGCATGAACACCTGAGCTAAAAAGTAGGCAGTACTGTGAAGCTAAGCGAGTGACCTTGACCTGTAATGAAATAGGAGTTCGCTGAGTAGGTGTTTGAGACAGGTATTTTTAATCTGAACAGGCTTCTGTTTTCCTGGAGTAGGCATAGCAAAGAACAAATGGACACGAAGATCAGGTCTACAGTCAAAAGTGACATCAACCCACGTACCTCGCTCAGGGGTGTAGATTGTTCACTTCCCTGAGCGACATATTAAAGCCGACCTGACCCCCACTATAGACAGCACTAGGTTGATGGAAGAATTTTCATCAGTCTAAACTAACTACGCCAACAGGAGGAGACACCCTTCCACCACTGCAGTGAGTGGCTACACCTCAGACACTACAGCAGCACAGCTGCGCCATGCCGCTGTAGCTTCAAAAGGTAGACTAGCCCTAAGTGTTTATTGTTACTCTAAAACCACAACATCAGTTTACCACATTACTTGTTGTTGGTGTCTATTGCTCTTAAACATAGAAGATGAAAAGATCAGATGCAAGCTTGAACATATTCAGCAATGTGTTATACAACGTAATCCTCAATAAGCCATGCGTTACACAGCTTCCACTATTGACCCAATGTCTTGGTGTTATGGTGGGGCTGGAGGTCTGTACTATGCCCTCAGCAGGATTTAGACACCAGGGCCAACATTTTACAGCTTTGCTGCCAATAGGAAACTAAGCCCATTCTTGGGCATCTATATAATAGCAGCTTGATTTCCAGAAGAGCTGAGTATCTGCAACTCCCACTGAAGTCAATGGGGGAACTAAGCACATAACAGGGTTGGCAGGTGGTTGGGAGACCTTGCTGGAAAATTATGGCCATCTAAAACAGAGAACCAATGACATAACCAATGGAAACTTCAGTGTTTCATTTAAGATGGCAGTGGTGAGTTCTTTACACCTGCTCTGGCCCCTTCACACTGGGTGAAAGGGTCACAGCAGCATAAAGAAGCCCTGAAAGCCCTGGTTCTGGGCAGAATAGGATTCCCCTGGTTCAGGCACTGTGGCAGATGGCAGTAAGTCTGCCTCCCAAAAACTATTCCTCCCATTGCAAGCCCTGGTGTAGAGGCCATGCTGGGAGTAGGGCCACAAAACACAGTGCTGAGGCCCCAGGAGGCTGCCCCAACTTGGAGAGGCCCCTCACAGGACTGTCACATTATGCCTCAGGCCTCTCCAGTAGTCCAGAATCATGAGGGCACAAAGATAGCTTCAAGGTACCTTGGCCCCCCTCCCCCTGAGCTGCAAGTTCTATGCTGTGACTTTTAGAACTGCAGCACGTAATCTGGATGTAAACTTGTGAAGAAAAACTGTCCGCAGATTTAGATTCTGTTGCTATCTGCAAGCTGACTGGCTGGCTAAAAAAAATCTGATCTATATTTCCTATTCATACATACATCCATCTATGTCTAGCACTACTGAGATTATTTGTCAACATGTACAAATTTATTGACCATTCATTTGTGCTTTATTCTAACATCAGGCAGACAATTTATCTTAGGCTCTGTCAATTTAATTGATTGTGGCTTGATCTTACACCACCACAGGAAACAAAAAAGCAAAAACTCCCCAGCACCCACCTCTTGCCTTTCCCCCTCACCCCCAAGCACCTTGTTCAAGAGTCCCATTCTACCAGATTAAGACCTGCGCCAGCCAATTCCCACTGCATTTTACTGAGCAATTCTGTAATACCAGGAACCAGAGAGCGTAGCCAAGTCCTTCTCTGACCACTAGCTACCAAGTTCCTATAGTACTGTACAGCGAAATCTGGAATGCTAGCTCAGCCTCAAAGCATGAGTGGAGCTACCTATCCAGACCTAATGGTTTTGGACTTTTGTAGTAGCTGACACTACAGTCAACAACTCTCTGTATTCGCAAAAAGAAAAGGAGGACTTGTGGCACCTTAGAGACTAACAAATTTATCTGAGCATAAGCTTTCATGAGCTACAGCCCACTTCATCGGATGCATGCAGTGGAAAATACAGTGGGGAGATTTATATACACAGAGAACATGAAACAATGGGTGTTACCATACACACTGTAACAAGAGCGATCACTTAAGGTGAGCTGTTACCAGCAGGAGAGCGGTGTGTGTGTGTGTGGGAGATTTAGAACCTTTTGAAGTGATAATCAAGGTGGGCCATTTCCAGCAGTTGACAAGAACGTCTGAGGAACAGTTTGGGGCGGGGGGGGGGGGAAATAAACATGGGAAAATAGTTTTACTTTGTGTAATGACCCATCCACTCCCAGTCTTTAGTCAAGCCTAAATTAATTGTATCCAGTTTGCAAATTAATTTCAATTCAGCAGTCTCTCGTTGGAGTCTGTTTTTGAAGTTTTTTTGTTGAAGAATTGCAACTTTTAGGTCTGTAAGCGAGTGACCAGAGAGATTGAAGTGTTCTCCAACTGGTTTTTGAATGTTATAATTCTTGACATCTGATTTGTGTCCATTTATTTTTTTACATAGAGACTGTCCAGTTTGGCCTATGTACATGGCAGAGGGGCATTGCTGGCACATGATGGCATATATCACATTGGTAGATGCGCAGGTGAACGAGCCTCTGATAGTGTGGCTGATGTGATTAGGCCCTATGATGGTGTCCCCTGAATAGATATGTGGACACACTTGGCAACGGGCTTTGTTGCAAGGATAGATTCCTGGGTTAGTGGTTCTGTTGTGTGGTGTGTGGTTGCTGGTGAGTATTTGCTTCAGGTTGGGGGGCTGTCTGTAAGCAAGGACTGGCCTGTCTCCCAAGATCTGTGAGAGAGATGGGTCGTCCTTCAGGATAGGTTGTAGATCCTTGATGATGCGCTGGAGAGGTTTAGGTGATGGCTAGTGGCGTTCTGTTATTTTCTTTGTTGGACCTGTCCTGTAGTAGGTGACTTCTGGGTACTCTTCTGGCTCTGTCAATCTGGTAATAGCTCACCTTAAGTGATCACTCTTGTTACAGTGTGTATAGTGACACCCATTGTTTCATGTTCTCTACGTATATAAATCTCCCCACTGTATTTTCCACTGAATGCATCCGATGAAGTGAGCTGTAGCTCACGAAAGCTTATGCTCAAATAAATTTGTCAGTCTCTAAGGTGCCACAAGTACTCCTTTTCCTTTTGCGAATACAGACTAACACGGCTGCTACTCTGAAAACTCTCTGTATTGTAGACTGTGGAACACCTGTCTCTTCTTCCAAGAAGCTCTCCGTCATGCTGCAGGCATCAGCCAGAAGGGGATGCTCCCAATTCAGAGCAGCCTGTATCCTTTAGCTGGGAAGAGGAATGATGTGGAATGTATTAGGCTGGAATCAAACATGTTTAATTTGTTCCCACCCTTTCTTGTGGTCTTTCTAGCTAATGGACTAATAATACGGCAAGGAAATCTTATGTATTTCTCCTTTATCTGCACTTCATAACCAACAATATTAAAGGATAGCCCTAGGAACTATAACAGCCTCTCTATGTAGTATAAAACTTGGCAGCTTTTGTTCTCAAGGGGTTTGTGCAAAGCTTCTCTTGCTTTTTTGCTCGGAGTTTGTACCTTCCTGAGTTTCAGTTTTGAATGAACTCAAAATCTCAAAGAAATTCAGCTAGTACTGCTAGGTTTCGCCCAGTCTTGTGTCAAAATAATGCAAAACCCACCAAATTTCACATTGGTACCAAGCCATGTAGCCCTGTCTGGCACCTAAAATATGACCCAGTTTTACTGAAAATGTTTGTGAACTTGACCAAAGGTTCAAGTTTGCAATAAAATCTGAGACCAGATAATTCTTGCCTAGCTTACAGTATCATGACAAGAGAATTGCACAGCTTTAGTGTCACCAAACTATTGCCTAGGGTCAGGATGAACTGACTGTCCCAGTTTCAGGGTCACTGCACCTATATCTCCGCTTCATGGTCCACTCCAGGAGTGCCCAGTCAGGTCTCAGGCTCCAGCTATCGTCTCTGGGCAGGGACCAGTGTCCCACTCCCTTTTGAGTGGGGATGTCAAGGCTACATGACTTCCTCACTGTGATATCCTTAGCAAGCCATCTGCTTAACAGCCACTGCCTGAGCATTGCTTTCTCTCTCAGGGCTATGAACAGTTGCAAGTTACCACACAGCTTTCTTGGCAGAGTACATTTATCCTTCGGGTAAAAGCCTCACAGATCTGGTCACGCAGACAGAAAGCAGAAGACCAGAAGTCTGAAGTGCAGGCAATGCAATGTTTATTGGGGTTAGTTCCAAGCAAACATAACCATAGCTCTACATGCTGGCAGAGTCTGTTTTCCAGTGTCCCCGTTCCCAGCTCTGATGCTGCAGAGCCTTGCCCGTGACCCCGTTCCCCATCCCCACCCCCTCCTCCGCAGGCACTGCAGGTATATTTGGGCATGTTCCTAGTCACACCCCTTACAACTTATGGTCATGTTCTGTTTTGGAGGGTTGTAAGTCTGAGGTCTTTGTCCCACCTCTTTTGTATCCTATGGGAGGGGTAAGGAGTGAGGTTGTGCTCTGGCCAAGGCCAGGCCTCTCTTTGGCTTTTAGTGTCTTATGCCGCCCTCCCTTGGCCCCCCGCCAACAAGCCCCTTGCCCTTCCTAACCGGCAGCCTACCAGTGTATGCTTATCTATTACACTCCCACCACACCCTTTAACACTTAACTGTTCTTATCTGTTCCCATTATACTAACAAACATCTGTCCAGGCAGAAGCAACACACACAGTATCTTTGTCCCTTGTTTACACATATTAGCATAAGATATAAAAGTATCAAAAAGTCAAACCCAAAATTCTATCCCAGGCTAACAAACAGGCCTATATACTAACATCTGAGCCTGTGTAAACTCAGCCTCTTATATCAAAAGCCTTTCTTTGTCTCTTGATTTCTGAAAAACTCAGTTTGACTAGCATATACAAGCCACCACAGGAGGTGGTACCTCTCGGGAGTTGTTTATAATCTGAGCAACTCACCTAAAATCACCCCCCCACCACCACCCCCGCACGCACACACACACACACTATTTTGAGCTCCTGTAGGAGTTGTGGTTACCTGCCCCCATGGAGTAGAACACAAACATACCAAAATCGTTCAGAGATTTAATACAGCGATCACCTAAGATATTATATGAGATTGCAATTATCAGTCACAACAAACAGCCACAGAAAAGGGAGTGGTGGACAGGAAGCCAGGGAGAATGTAGTAGTATTTATAAAGGGGAGCATCATCAGTATTTGGTTTGTCATTATCTACTCATAAAAAGTCTTTAGTCCCATTTCCCCATAAACTCTCCTACCTCTCATGCAAGTCCAGAGCTTCCTAAAGAGGCAGGCAGAGCTCTGTTGATGCCCAACTCTCTCAACTCTGAGTACTCTTCTCCCCAAGATGATTCTCCTGCTTCTCCTTTCAAGAGCTGTTTCCCCTCCACCACATTCCTTCCACCTCCCAAGACTTTTTGAGTAGTGTCTTTTCCCTCTAGAAAGAGTTGGGTCTGGGTTACATAGGCCCCAGGCCCTGCCCAACAGCCTCTGGGAGGATTGGATAATTGGAGCCAATTGCAGGGGAATTTTTAATCCTCCCGCATGTGACAGTTTGCTCTGGAAATTTGTACCTCTTGCATTTCCGTTGTGAATTAACCCAAAAATTGCAAAGAAATTCAACTGATATGGCTAGGTTTTACCCATTTTGGGTCACAACAATGCAAAATCAACAGAATTCCACACTGGTACCACCAGAAGCCACATAGCCTTAATTTATCCTCCTTAGCATATCTAACAATGGTTTTGTCTACTGTAATGGCAGACAGGGCTATCTGGCACCACAGGCAAAGCCCACATGGGTCCCCCCATGTCTTGACCCCCCCACACTATGGCCCCATCCTTCCATAGGGTGGCAGCTATTTCAGAGATAGGACAAATGGGGCAGTTATTGTTTCAGGCCACACGCAGACTCAGACAACTGTCAGTTCACTCCATTCACATTTTCAGTTCACATTTTCCAAGCTTCTCTTTGCATCCATGTGGGCCAGAAACTTCTTAAAATGAAAGCCAATATCCTGATCTTGTTATGCAACTCCAGGAGATAGGCACTGAGAGCCAGTGCCTAGGACCCCATGCCTCGATACAGCCCTGGCACCCAGGCAATTTCTATTTACCACAAACAGCCCAAATAAAATCTTCATATCTGAGCCACTAATTCAGTTCCATTAGCGAAGCTAGGCAAGAATCACAGACTTTAATCCAGATTTCATGCAGTTCTTGAGCTTTTAATTCATGCCTGAAAGTTGATTCTGAAAAACAAGCCAATGAAACATAAAGGAAATAGGAATTAGAACCTTCTGCAGCACTTTGCTCTAGTCATCCATTATGAAGTAATTAACAGACATTCTACAATAAGGAGAGCACTAACCAGCAACAATTGACAGATAAATCACAGGTCATTAAAGTGCTCTTCAAAACTTTATAAATAAGTGAGAGGAAGTGAGAAGTGAATTACGAGATTTGTAATTAAATATTGTAAAATAAACTCATTTATGACTCACTAAAGCTTCCATCTTAAACATCAGTGGTTATAGAATCATAGAAATGTAGGGCTGGAAGGTCATCAAGGCTGAAGATTAAACCAGTTACTTCTCATCCTATCATCAGTGGACATGAAGAAAAAATCATCACTGTCCTCTTTCCCCTTAACATATCAAGTCCCACCTTCAGTCTTCTTTTCCTCAAGCCTAAACATGCCCAGCTTGTTTAACCTTTCCTCATAGGTCAGTGTGACAGAGTGCACCTATTGAATTCTGGGAGGTGAGCCTGCACTGTGATCATTCAGATGTTAATTAGTTCCCCTTGAGAAAGCTGATGTGGGTAATTAGACAATTAGGCTGGCCAGCTGGATGGAATAAGGAGCGGTTTCTGGGGGAAGAAGGCGGGAGTGGAGCCATGTCGCATGCCAGTCAGGTTTTCTAAACCATTTATCATGTTTGTTACTCTCCTCTGGACTTTCTCCAATTTGCCCACATATATGATCCCAGTGTATATACAATCCTGGGGTAAATGAACTAGCCCAATAATATTGGCAACATCAAGAAAGGAGTGAGAAAGGAGACCTTATTTTTCCTTTAGAAGACATATCCCCCTGGTCTTGATTTGAGAGTTTCCTTTTAAACCTTAAGGTAGGTCTGCACAGCAGCTGGGAGGTGTAATTCTCAGGTAGACATACATGAGCTAGCTCTGCTTGAGCTAGCACCTAAAAATAACAGTGTGGCCAGAATGGCATGAACAGTGGCTTGGGCTAGCTGCCTGAGTATGTACTCAGGGGCCAGGTGGGATTGTACTCAGACAGGTAACCTGAGCCACTGCTTATGTTGCCAAGGCTCAGGCGAAAACTAGTGTACTTACATCTACCCAAGCTGGGAATGGTACCTCCCAGCTGCTATGTTGCTGCTCCCTTAGTCAACATGCTTGGATGCTACATTTCATAAATTAGCTGAAATGTGCTTCCTACTCTCTCTCTCTCTCTCTCTCTCTCTTTCCCCATTAACATTACTGGGGTCTGAGTCTTTTCCTGCATGAAAGGAATAACTGATATTGTAGGTTAGTTTACACTTGTAAGCAAAGGGAGTTACACCTATTATGCAGGAGGACAATCGACCCTTGGATTTCACATTCTCCTAGCTGCTTTCTGTAAGTACAGGAAATGGAGGTTACGATACCTGCTCCTTGTTAATGACAGCCACAGTTAAATCCAGTTTTTATCCACGGTAGTGGATACTTTGCTAAGGTTGCAAACAGTTTCTATTCCAAATCCAGTCACCACTCCATTTGCATGTACACCTAAGTCTGCAGCAACATTCATGTTTTGGGGGCTGCATGCTTGATCTCTGCCTTAAGGTTTGTTCAATTTTTTCCCCAAACACTTCCAGAATCCTTTCAGCTGTTTTTCACTAAGGGTGGGCAAGGGCAAAATTTTCCCTATTATACATATAAATAAATGCATGCACACACTGGAGACCAGCAGGGGGCCAGAATAACATAGTTGCCTAAAGCCTGAGTGGATAACAGAACAATCTGCTTCCATTGACCCCCAAGCCCACTAACCTCCCTCTCCCTATCCACCCACACACCCCCAAAACAAAACCAGAACACAGTTGCAGAGAATGGATTCTCCAAGAAAATCTGAAAATTTCAAGCTATGTCACTAAGAAGAATGCTTCTGGCTCACAGTGTGAAGAAACCACTCAGACTCCAAGTGAGCACATTTCTGCCTCGTTTGGCTGCTATGCCAGAGTTGAAGAAAATCAGAATGACCGCTTTGCTGGCCATCTGGGGGGGGGGGGGAATCTCTGAGTCCAAGGCTATGAGAGATGATCGGACGACCAAGCTTTTCACAGTAAAGGAAGTAGCTGATTTGAGAGAGTCACAGTGCTAGAGGCTGGTCCAAGAGAAACAAGTGAGGGAACCAGAGCTGCATGACACTGATAGAGCAAAGAGAGAGAGATGCAATTTAAATGGAATGATATAGAAAAACTGATCAAGATGGAACATCATCAGAATTAAGGGACTGACGACACACTGAGGGAGGAAACCCGATCTGGCATGTAAAAACTTTAATTGTGGGGTTGTTACATCTGACCTCTCTGGAAGAGGTAAAAGTGGAGAGAGCAAACACAGTGCTGCTCCAACGACCTGGGCCTCATAATAAATCCAGAGACCTAACTGAAATTTCATGATTATCAACAGAAAAAAAATTATGAAGAAAAGCCAGAGTGCATTCAGTACTCATACTCAAAAGACAACAAGCTGCAAATTTTTCATGACCTCTTCTGCCCTAACTTTTAAAAAGAGGAGAAGAGCTGGGGGGAATTACAACAGCACTTAGGAGGGCAGATTTCCACTGCAGATGGGGATTCCCATTTGAACCCTCATTCAGCTTCCAAAATCATATTATACAATAAGAAACTAAACAGGGAAAAACACACTCCAGTCACTTGGGATCTCAGATGTACAAGACAACTCTCCAGAGGTAGTAACTACAGATAAACTGCTGAAAAACTCCTGGCAAATGGTTAAAAACCAGGAAAAAGACTACAAAAGACTCTAGAGACCATACTGGCATTGGCAGACGTTCAGACACCTGAATAGTAATCCAAAGACTAATCAGAAAGGACTTCTTGGGAGTCACCAGAAACAAACAGCTGACCAGTAACTATGTTAATGGGAGGAATTAATACAAGAAATAGACATGGAAGCTCACAAACATAAACCACGCCATATTCCAACACACAGTAAATGCAGCATAATTAGAATCAAGAAACATTGGCAACACAAGTGTTCATGTCATCAAACAGCTAAAGAATTGTAATAATTTAAGGTTTAAGCTAAACTAGTTACTGTCAATGTCTCTTCCTTTTCAAGTAACATCTTTGAAAGTCTAAGAGTTAAATAATGTAATTAAAAAGGAACAAAAACCCTGGTGGAACTTAAAAACCCACTCTCAGATTATTCTACTTCAAGAAATTCATTTTCAGGAGGCAAAAATAATAGGCATGAAAGGCAGCTGATTTCAACAGACATATTTTACTTTAGCAAATATTATGCCCAATCTTCTTTCCTTCAGCTGAACATGTACCTTTTCAGATTAAACATCAATTTGTGGATA
The DNA here is from genome assembly GCF_965152275.1 of Natator depressus. Classification (NCBI taxonomy): domain Eukaryota; kingdom Metazoa; phylum Chordata; order Testudines; family Cheloniidae; genus Natator; species Natator depressus. The sequence continues at coordinate 190,560,366 of NC_134234.1, read as the reverse complement.
AAGAGGGACTATTTATATTGCTGGGTTATTAACAACAGTGGGATCAGTTTAAAACCCGATAAAACTTTGGGGAAGGGGAAATTATACTTGCAGGAGACTTCAGATGCATCCTAGAACGATGGTGGTGGTGGTGGGGGGGGGGGGGGGAGACCACACCCCATGTTGGATAGGGAAACAGGTACAGTACTGACTTCCTGGTGCCAACTATTCACTCTTTCAGATTGCTGGTGAGAATTATGCCAAGGGGAAAGAGATTACTCATGTTATTTACACCCTTCCAATCTCTAAATCCTTAATGAAGCCAACAAGATCTGCAGAAACTGGCAACATTACAAGATCATGCACCAGTGGAAGTAATATTTGATAGCTGGGTTGGGCCCCAAAGATCACTATACTGGAAAATGAACTGCTTGCTTCTCCAAGGAAAGATCAGGTTGCAGCAATGAAAGACATTGTTCAATACTTCAAATTAAACAATACGGACAATATAAAAAGATGCCTTCTCTGGGAGTCAGGTAAAGCTGTAGTTAGGGGTTAGCTGATAAGCAGAGCCTCTCAACTGAAAAAAGAGCTCTAGAAAAAAATAGAAGTAGAACAGGAGATAAAAAGGCTACAAGACATTCACAAAGCACAAGTGCAGAAAAACAAACAATTAACTAATATTAGGGGGAAGTTGAATATGTTGATGCTAGTGAAAAAGCCCTTGGAGATACAAAACAGATGTTTTATGAAAAAAGGAAATAAAAGTGATAGGTTATTGGCTTCAAGAACAACATATATTATTCCCCCCAATTAAAAGCAATCGGCAAAAGATTGTTACAGCCTAAATGAAACATGTGCTACTTTTTCTGTTTAATAATAAACTCTCTATACCGCAGATACTCCAAGCTCTGAAGTTATTAAAAATATCTGGAAGTTGCAGGCTCTCCAAAGAAAAGCCAAATTGATAAAGAAACTTTATCTAAAGAAATAACAGAAGAAATCCTAGAGGTAGTAGCAAGTATGAAAAGTGGTAAAACTCCAGGATCTGATGGCTTTCAAGCTGAACTTTATAAGCTATGTAAGGAGGTGTTGGTGGGTGCTTTGAGAGGTATCTTCAATTCTGTTAGGGGAGGAACTTCTACAACTTGTGAAAGAAAGTTATCGTGGTTGTTCTCTCTAAAGATGAAAAAGACCTTACCTTATGCAGTTCCTATATGCCCATCTCTCTGTTGAATTGTGACAAAGACTTTAGCAAAAATACTAGCCAGCCAACTGCAGCGTATGCTCTCAGTTTATATAAATCCAGATCTAACTGGATTCATTAAGGATAGACAAACATCAGACAATATCTGGGGAGTGCTTGGAATCATCCATAATGCCAGAGAAAGTCTTTGATAGAGTAGAGTGGAACTTTCCGTTTCAAGTCCTGTCCCATATGGACTTCTGCCCCAATTTCCTTTAATGGATAACTGCTCTTTACACCAGCCCAAAAACAGCTATGCAAGTTAATGACGTTAAATCTCCTCTGTTTGAATTACACAGAGGGACTAAGCAGGGGTGTCCACTCTCTCCTTTACTTTTTTGCACTGGCCATGGAGTCTTTTGCACAGAGGACAAGGAACAATGGATCCATCACAGGAATAAAACTTGCAGGAACACATCAGAAAATAGCATTATATGCAGATGTAATATTTTTATCTAAACCAAATATGTCCCTAAAATTAGTGTCTAACGAAATCTAAGATTTTAGTAAAGCATCCAGATTTAAAGTAAATTATGCCAAATCTGAAATGCTAGCTATAAGTTTGCCAGACTCTTAAGAGTCAATCTTCCAGAAAATAAATAGGCAACCAATTCTATAAGAGATGTGAGATTTAAATCTCAAACAACGTGGAAGAGCGCTATGATTTAAATGTCAAACCACTCTGTGGAATACTTACAGTTAGGCACTTTTGCTGAATAGCTGGCCAAGTTATTTAGCAATCAAAACTAATTTTAACTAAACCACTCTCCCCTGGTACCAGTACTTCAAGTCAGGCACTGTTTCTCTCAACTTTCTAGAAAATCTGTTTTATGGAGAAAGCTAACTTTAACAGAAGTGATGGTGTCTGGTCAATTAGGAAACAAAAACAAAACCAAACAAACCACTAGTTTATATCAATCTTTACAGACAGTTTTTTTTTTTAAAGGGGAAAAAAAAGTGTTCCTATATGACACTTTGTGAAAAGTACGTAGATAGAAAAATTACCCCAGAGAAATAGGGTTTGATCTGGAAAAGAGGACCAGCAACCTCAGTCTGAAGCACAATAAAAGAAAATTTCTTTAAGATACTATTTCAGTGGTACCTCACACCAACCAGGTTAAAAAAAAAGAGAGAGAGACTGAATGGGGATAAATGTTGGCAAAATTGTGGTGGAAGAAGAGATTCTGTGCTTAGGAGGTGGATACGTCCAGTCAGAGTGTATTGGGATGCAATCCGTAAGCAAATGGTTGGAAATTTATCACCAAAATGATCCTTTGGTAAACCTCCCGGGGCTTCCTAGTGGAAATGGTCACACAAAAGGAAATGAAGAATTATTCTCTTATCTGTTAGAAGCTGCTTGGTAACTGGTAGTGTCTCAATAGAAAAATAAAAATAGCTCAACCATTGAGCAATGGTTCAAAAAATATAAGTTGTGGTTATGAAAAAAATTAACACACCAATTACCTATGCAGCAAAAAGGCAGATAGATATTTGGTTACCTTGTATTCAGTCCTCAAAGTACATTAATCTAACCTCCACCCCAGCATACCTGCCCATTTTTTTTTTAAATATTAAAATTTGATAGACACACCTGGTCTGTTAAATATAGAGATTAGTAGAGAGAGAGAGCGAGAGAGAGAGATTTCACTAAATCTAATGAAATCACTAGAAAACAACATGGGTGTTGGAATGATGCTCATTCCGTAATATGGCAACACCCTGTTAAATAGAAAGATCTGATGACTAGATTCCTGTATAATATCTCTTTAAACAGAAGATAACAGTTCTAAGGATTGTTTTGTTTCTCGTATTTACATGGCAAGGATTTGTAAACTTGTCAAAACTTCCTCAATAAATAAGAAAAAAAAATGATGCACTTTAGATAGTTGTGGTGATAGCATGTGAAAAAGCTGAATCCAAACTGAACTTTTGAAAAAACATTTGAGTAATTTAGCCGCACAAGTCCGATTGACTTTCAGTGGAATTTGCTACTAAATCACTTACCCCTTTTTGAAAAGCCAACCTTGTTAAGCTTTGGAAACTCAAGTTATGGACATTTGAATATCTATGTAGGTACATACACATTAATGCTGCTACATGTTAAGTTGGGCATGAAGCTAACTCAACTTTTTTGAGGAAACAACTAGGCCCCTAAATTGTTTTGAATCACAGCAGCTTCCCTAGTATTTTAGGAACTCTACGGTCTGAAAGAAGGCATCAATCCTCTTCTCTCCACAAAAGTGCTCCCTTGGCTCATGGTTGTCCAACCTGATCCAATATTTCAACTTTCTAACCAGAAAATATCCAGCATTTAACAATCCAATTGTTACATCAGTGATATGCATATGTAAAGTGTGTCTCCACAGTATTAGTGCCGAGCTCTACAGGATTGCTCACAATGAACGATATTGCCCAATCATCATCAATAGGGAAGACAGTGGGACCTTGTAGATAGAGCACCAGACTAGGACTGAGGAGACATAGGTTCTATTCCCAGCTCTTCTGCTGGATGATCTTGGACAAGTCTGTCACTTCACCTCCCTGTCTTATATTTCACCATCTATAAAATGGGGATAAGAACACTGAGTTCCTCTGTAACATGCTTTGAGATCTCTAGATGGAAAGCAGGATATAAGAGCCAGGTATTATTACTTGTGTGTGTGTAAGCACTTCTCAGCTTTGGGGTTGCAGAAACAGACTGTTAGATGAAGTACAGCAATTGGGCACTGCTGTGGGGCTTTCACACAACATGGATGTTCCCACCTCCTTAAAAAGACAATTTTTTAAAAGATGAAAAACTTGCTTGAGGAAACCTGAACAAAATGTTTATATATTTAGAAAAACCACCACCACTGTGTGAATTAGGAACTAAAATTCCAGACCCCTCTCTCCAGAACAGGAGCTATACTAATTTCTAATTACCCTTTTACATCGTCTCCCCTTTTGATGAGGGATTTCTTAAAGCAAGCAAACATTGAAAAAGCAGTGCTCCTGCTGTGATATAATCAGGAATACTCATGTAACAGCCCCATGAGAGAACACACAGCCTTCTAATTAAGGCTATTTTTAATCTATCAAACAGCCAGATTAGTGCCTAATTACATTTGGAGGCAGATGAATCTTAAAGCAAGTGTGAAAATTTAGGACTAATTTGGAAGCAGTAGCTGAAGATCTGCGAGATAAGAAAGGAACATGGACTAATAGATGATTTGTGCTTTTATTTTACAGCCTATATCACAGTAAAGCAATATCCCGCCGTAGCCTCTATTAAATATGGCACATCTGCACTTCTTGATTGTATATTTGACTTCCAGTTTCTATCAGAGGCTGAAATTGAAGTCTACTGGAATATTCAACTGCTGCTTTTTAATGATTCCGTGAAGAAAATAACTGTGTCTTCAAAGATGTTGCCTTTAAACCAAAGTGCTTCGTTGTCAAGGGATGATGGAAAGTACAAGCTCACAGGCAATCTTCTAAAAGGTGTAGTCTTCTTAGAAGTGAAGAATTTTCAACCACGGGACATTGGTCTGTACACCTGCAAGGTGGCACGCCTGATACCACCTCCGTATCTAGAAGGAAGTAGCAATGGAACTTACATCTGTGGTAGGATTTTGCTAAGCCTCATTTTGAAACTTTTCCTTGATCTTCAGCTAAATTGTGTTAGTCTTAAAGGTACAAGACCATACTTCAGTCACTGTTAAAATACCAGTATTGCCAACGGACACCAGGCTGTTATGTTCTACAGAGAGAAACTGTAGCATGAAAAACCGTTTTATGATATTTGTTGGCAAATGGTGACTTCTTAAATAGCAACTACTGTCCCTACTTAAGTTTAAATGTAATGAGCAGTCTTTATCCTTAGATGCAGGCATTTTTTCCCCCCATAGTCTGGAAAAACAACCCCCCCCCACACTTTAATACTAATGCAAAATGCTGCATCAACAGCTCTGGAGACTGAAATTTATTCACAGAACTAGTATACTGTACCAGGGACATCACCAATTCACAAGTTTCCCCACGCTACCACGCATTACTGCTGTTTTGGTACAGTACTGCCCTCTAGTGACTAGCCTACAGAATATAAGAACCTTACTGCTACTAAAGGACCTAGCACAAATTGGGTGCTATGTAAATATCACATCCTCAGTATTCCAGTTAAAAAGTTTCTCCTTTGGCCTAAGTCACAAAATTTGCATTTTGGAAACAACCCCATTTTCAAATGCCACACCTATGTGCTGTAGCAAATAACTGATGCTTTCATACATAAAGTCATAGGTTTATTTATACCATCTAGGGCTGAATGGTGTATTTATAAATGGTTATTCATTTCAGTAAAATATGGATTACATACTATAGAACAACAAGATGCTCTTAAAGTCACACTATCAAAACCCACAATCTATGAACTATTGGCTTTGTGTCAGACATTAAAATAATGTTCATGGTTTTTAAGATTAAAACTACAGTCCCAATGCAGTCATATATTTGCAGCTGGTTTCTAGTTTCTAGACCCTGTTTTTAGACAGGGAAACATTTTTGTATACTAACTTGCAAATGGCTTGACATTTTGTTTTCCAAAAGCCCTTTTGGAGTCCCTGTGTTTTGACTCTGCAAAAACAACAAAACATTTCTCTTAAAGTGCGTGTTGGGTTTTTGTTTTTTTTTTTAAAGCCTACATTTTTATGAAAAGCTCAATGAAATCTGAGTGGAGAGTATTTGCTTCAGAACCAGGTTTTATTTTAAATTGTAATATTTTATGCTTAGGAATAGAAGATACATTGCAAGATTCCTGCAAGCCATCAGAAACTAAATTTGTCATATGCTTGGGGACCCTGGCAGCCTGTACATTTGTGACCATCATGACTACCATAATTTATGTACAGGTAAGCACACCATTTAATGAGTAGATTTCTCAGAGTGACACAGCAGCATTTTGTTTACAGTGAGGTCGTGTTTGTACTCCGTTTTGACAGAACTACAAAACGATAACTGACTTGTCCAAGGTCATGGAGTGGAGCCATCAGGAAGGAGTATCTATTCGGACATGTCTAATGCACTCACCATTCAGGTATCTAGGTGTGCAGACAGGACCAGAGAATGGGCAATTCTTCACATGAATCTTTCCCTTTTGAGATTTTAAAGAACTCTATTAGTTTACCAAAGACAATTTCATTCTTGAAAGCCTGCACTAAAATTGTGCAACATGTTCACAGCAAGCCACTGATTTTGGATTAAGAAAAGGAGTACTTGTGGCACCTTAGAGACTAACCAATTTATTTGAGCATAAGCTTTCGTGAGCTACAGCTCGCTTCATCGGATGCTCATGCTGTAGCTCACGAAAGCTTATGCTCAAATAAATTGGTTAGTCTCTAAGGTGCCACAAGTCCTCCTTTTCTTTTTGCCAATACAGACTAACACGGCTGTTACTCTGAAACCTGATTTTGGATTAGCTTTCCAAAGAACTAGAGACCAAGTTATCATTTCAAGTCAAACTACCCTGCAGCACACTGGGGCTTTTCATGGTTTGGGCCCAAAACCAAGGTGAAATGCAGGGATTTGGGGTATACAAACCTGAACTCAAAGTAAACGCAACAGGAGAAAAACCTGCAATACAGCAGGGAACTAAATATGAAGCTCCACCTAGCTATCTTATTTGGCCCCCATTCCTGCAGTATTGAGGCTCTCACAATGTATTTATCCTCACAACGCCGCTGTGAGGTAGGGAAGTACTATTATCCCCATTGTACAGGTGGGGAATGGAGTCACAGAGAGGCTTAAGTCACTCCATCAGAGGTGTGACTGCAGCCTCTGTAGCCATACCAGAGCTAGTTTTAATCCAGCTAGCTTGGATACCAATAGCAGTGAAGCTGTGGCAGTGTGGACTAAAGCAGTGGTTCTCAAAGCCAGTCTGCCGCTTGTGCAGGGAAAGCCCCTGGCACGCCGGACCGGTTTGTTTACCTGCCGCGTCTGCAGGTTCGGCCGATCACGGCTCCCACTGGCCACGGTTCGCCGCTCCAGGCCAATGGGGGCTGCGGGAAGCGGCGTGAGCCCTATTGGCCTGTAGCAGCGAACCGTGGCCAGTGGGAGCCGCGATCGGCCCAACCTGCGGACGCGGCAGGTAAACAAACCGGTCCGGCATGCCAGGGGCTTTCCCTGCACAAGCGGCGGACTTGCTTTGAGAATCACTGGACTAAAGCACAGGCTAGTCGCCACTGCCAGAGTACACAGCCAGGGTCCTGGGTGGGCTAGTACAGCTCATGCTGTAGACCATGCCACCACAGTTTCACTGCTCTTGGACTTGAACTAGCTAGCTTAAAGCTAGCTCAGGTGTGTCTACATGTGCTGCAATCACTCCTCCAGCTGCAGCGTAGGGATACCCTTAGTGATTTGACCAAGGTCTCACAAGAAGTCTGGGGCATAAGAACAGAAACAAATAGCATACTACTACAGCAAAAACTTCTCCCATGGAGTATAGCAAATAGGCTGAAGTAGGAAATAGAAATTCCACAAGAAAATTTTCTTGTCAAAAAACCAGATCCAAGCATCTCCAGTAAATTGCAATAACCTTCCAAACTTTGGAGGGTTTATTTGAACTGCAACATCGGACTGTGTTTCCCATTAGGAATTAGAAGCTGCAAGCCTTGTAGTTCCAGGTCCTTTTTCTTCTTTAGATCAGTCTATTGCCCTCATTGCGTTATTTCAGTCTGATTGTTCTTTGTTTATATCTTAAAGCATTTTAGGAGATTACTTTTTCTTTGAAGTTTATTACTTTGCCACCAGTAACTCCCATAGTTACCAGATATGATTAGAAAAAAAAAAAAAACCCCCACCCTGCACCTACAACCATTTGGGAGAGTAAATGTTTACTTAGTAACATTTTTAGTCTTTTGTACCAGATTACACTGGAAATATTTTCCCCGTTCCTTGTATCTACTGAGTTGCATATCAGCTTGAAAAGTTGTAATTACTAAAACAAAAAGATCTAGACGAAGGAAGGGGAAGAGGCTGCAGCTTTGATGATCATCCCAGAAATCAAAGTTCTGGTCTAAACTGCACAGGGACTAACAACAAACTCAGATCTGAATTACGGAGACAGTGTAGTCGTCCACTCTTCTGAACTCTAGCTAGAAATTAAAAATTAAGTTTCTCTCCTCTGGCAAGATAGTAACAACTGCAGGTAGTTCTGCTCTTTCCCCATCAGAGAAAATTAGTGTGTGTAAAGCAATTTTAAAGCCTCCAATCAAAGGCACTTTTGGTCAAGGACTGTCTCTTCACCTGTGTTTGGAAAGTGCCCAGCACATTATGGCTGCTACTGCAATCCAAGTAATGGTTGCACTTTATATTAAGGGTAAATTTAATAAATAGTTTATAAAGCTTTAATGATAGATGTTATAAGCATGTTACAGGCAAAAGTGTCTCATGCTTCTAGTCATCTTGGTGACTTCTAGTCAGAGACTTGGTGGGATAACTCACATGACTGGAGTACTGTCATGGATGGTTATAAACTGTTCAGGAAGGACAGGCAGGGCAGAAAAGGTGGGGGAGTAGCACTGTATGTAAGGGAGCAGTATGACTGCTCAGAGCTCCGGTACAAAACTGCAGAAAAACCTGCGTGTCTATGGATTAAGTTTAGAAGTGTGAGCAACAAAAGTGATGTAGTGGTGGGAGTCTGCTATAGACCACCGGACCAGGGGGATGAGGTGGATGAGGCTTTCTTCCGGCAACTCGCAGAAGCTACTAGATCGCACGCCCTGGTTCTCATGGGTGACTTTAATTTTCCTGATATTTGCTGGGAGAGCAATACAGCGGTGCATAGACAATCCAGGAAGTTTTTGGAAAGCGTAGGGGACAATTTCCTGGTGCAAGTGCTAGACGAGCCAACTAGGGGGGGAGCTTTTCTTGACCTACTGCTCACAAACAGGGAAGAATTAGTGGGGGAAGCAAAAGTGGATGGGAATCTGGGAGGCAGCGATCATGAGATGGTCGAGTTCAGGATCCTGACACAGGGAGGAAAGGTAAGCAGCAGGATACGGACCCTGGACTTCAGGAAAGCAGACTTTGACTCCCTCAGGGAGCGGATGGCCAGGATCCCCTGGGGGACTAACATGAAGGGGAAAGGAGTCCAGGAGAGCTGGCTGTATTTCAAGGAATCCCTGTTGAGGTTACAGGGACAAACCATCCCGATGAGTCGAAAGAATAGTAAATATGGCAGGCGACCAGCTTGGCTTAATGGTGAAATCCTAGCGGATCTTAAACATAAAAAAGAAGCTTACAAGAAGTGGAAGGTTGGACATATGACCAGGGAAGAGTATAAAAATATTGCTCGGGCACGTAGGAATGAAATCAGGAGGGCCAAATCGCACCTGGAGCTGCAGCTAGCAAGAGATGTCAAGAGTAACAAGAAGGGTTTCTTCAGGTATGTTGGCAACAAGAAGAAAGCCAAGGAAAGTGTGGGCCCCTTACTGAATGAGGGAGGCAACCTAGTGACAGAGGATGTGGAAAAAGCTAATGTGCTCAATGCTTTTTTTGCCTCTGTGTTCACTAACAAGGACAGCTCCCAGACTGCTGCGCTGGGCATCGCAACATGGGGAGTAGATGGCCAGCCCTCTGTGGAGAAAGAGGTGGTTAGGGACTATTTAGAAAAGCTGGACGTGCATAAGTCCATGGGGCCGGACGAGTTGCATCCGAGAGTGCTAAAGGAATTGGCGGATGTGATTGCAGAGCCATTGGCCATTATCTTTGAAAACTCGTGGCGAACGGGGGAAGTCCCAGATGACTGGAAAAAGGCTAATGTAGTGCCAATCTTTAAAAAAGGGAAGAAGGAGGATCCTGGGAACTACAGGCCAGTCAGCCTCACCTCAGTCCCCGGAAAAATCATGGAGCAGGTCCTCAAGGAATCAATCCTGAAGCACTTACACGAGAGGAAAGTGATCAGGAACAGTCAGCATGGATTCACCAAGGGAAGGTCATGCCTGACTAATCTAATCGCCTTCTGTGATGAGATTACTGATTCTGTGGATGAAGGGAGAGCAGTGGATGTATTGTTTCTTGACTTTAGCAAAGCTTTTGACACGGTCTCCCACAGTATTCTTGTCAGCAAGTTAAAGAAGTATGGGCTGGATGAATGTACTATAAGGTGGGTAGAAAGTTGGCTAGATTGTCGGGCTCAACGGGTAGTGATCAATGGCTCCATGTCTAGTTGGCAGCCGGTGTCAAGTGGAGTGCCCCAGGGGTCGGTCCTGGGGCCGGTTTTGTTCAATATCTTCATAAATGATCTGGAGGATGGTGTGGATTGCACTCTCAGCAAATTTGCGGATGATACTAAACTGGGAGGAGTGGTAGATATGTTGGAGGGCAGAGATAGGATACAGAGGGACCTAGACAAATTGGAGGATTGGGCCAAAAGAAACCTGATAAGGTTCAATAAGGATAAGTGCAGGGTCCTGCACTTAGGACGGAAGAACCCAATGCACAGCTACAGACTAGGGACCGAATGGCTAGGCAGCAGTTCTGCGGAAAAGGACCTAGGGGTTACAGTGGACGAGAAGCTGGATATGAGTCAGCAGTGTGCCCTTGTTGCCAAGAAGGCCAATGGCATTTTGGGATGTATAAGTAGGGGCATAGCGAGCAGATCGAGGGACGTGATCGTTCCCCTCTATTCGACATTGGTGAGGCCTCATCTGGAGTACTGTGTCCAGTTTTGGGCCCCACACTACAAGAAGGATGTGGATAAATTGGAGAGAGTCCAGCGAAGGGCAACAAAAATGGTTAGGGGTCTGGAACACATGACTTATGAGGAGAGGCTGAGGGAACTGGGATTGTTTAGTCTGCAGAAGAGAAGAATGAGGGGGGATTTGATAGCTGCTTTCAACTACCTGAGAGGTGGTTCCAAAGAGGATGGTTCTAGACTATTCTCAGTGGTAGAAGATGACAGGACAAGGAGGAATGGTCTCAAGTTGCAGTGGGGGAGGTTTAGGTTGGATATTAGGAAAAACTTTTTCACTAGGAGGGTGGTGAAACACTGGAATGCGTTACCTAGGGAGGTGGTAGAATCTCCTTCCTTAGAAGTTTTTAAGGTCAGGCTTGACAGGGCCCTGGCTGGGATGATTTAGTTGGGGATTGGTCCTGCTTTGAGCAGGGGGTTGGACTGGATGACCTCCTGAGGTCCCTTCCAACCCTGATATTCTATGATTCTATGATCTAGAACACATTAAATGCTTCTAGAGGATGTTATGGATGATTATAAGCACCAGAAACACTGGACTTTTAATAAATAGCTAATCAATCAGCCCTTTGCTTACATATACAGATGTACTCCTAATAGTATTATCTATTATCATTTAGGTCACACTGAGAACAAGCTCCTATAGACAGATTCGGCCTTGAAACCCATTCTTCCCTGACCCACCCCTTTTCGATATCAATATCAGGCACTCTCTTTGTGCAAGCCTTCAGAAAGGCATGCTGGCAGGAATACTGTCATACAGCTTGTGTTTTACATTAGACACTGGGTATTTGGGTTTCATTTCAGCTGCTTTTGGGTACAGAACATGATTTACAAATCTGTGTAGCCTTAAATTGGCTTTGTTGTTGAGTAGGAGCGAAGTAGATCCTCTCTATATTACATTATGCAGAAGAAACTTACCAGTTTAATTGCAGGACTCCTTCAATCCCTAAGTCTCACAACAACCCAGCCATCTTACTCCACTCCTCACAGATTTAAGAATCATTGCCATAATGAAGTCTTATTACTGAATTTTTTTTACATGCACAAAGTACATGAGAAATAAGTGACATTAAAATATACGTGTCAAACAAGACGAACCAAGTACAGTCTGTGGTGCAGAATTCTTGTTCACTACCTAAAGCACAGAATTTACTCACTCAAAGGAACTTCAGGACAGTGAGACTCAAGAGTTCTATAATATGCTTTTATTTATATTTTCTGCTAGTGTTTTATATTTCATTCTGAGATGCATAGACTTATAGGCTTTAAGGCCAGAAGGGGCCATCGTGATTATCTACTCTGACTTCCTGCACGTTGCAGGCCACAGACTCTCACCCACCCGCTCCTGTAATAGACCCATAACCTCTGGCTGAGTTAACGAAGTTCTCAAATCATGATCTGAAGACTTCAAGTTGCAGAGAATCCACCATTTACACTAGTTTAAACCTACAAGTGACCCATGACCCAGGCTGCAGAGGAAGGTGAAAACCCCACAGGGTCTCTGCCAATCTGACCTGAGGAGTGGGGGATTCCTTTCTGATCCCAAATATGGCAATCAGTTAGACCACGAGCATGTGGGCAAGTCCCACCAGCCAGACACCTGGGAAATAATTCTCTGTAGAAACACAGAGCCCTCCCCATCTAGTGTCCCATCACCAGCCATTGGCAATATTCAGTGCTAGCAGTAAAAGATCAGCTACATGCCATTGTAGGCAGTCCCATCATACAATCCCCTCCATAAGCCAATTAGTTTCTTTGCCCTCACTGCTCCCCTTGGAAGGCTGTTTCAGAAATTCACTTCTCTGATTGTTAGAAACCTTCATGTAATTTCAAGCCTAAACTTGTCAATGGCCAGTTTATAGCTGTTCTTGTATCCACGCTGTCACTTTACCAGGGAAGGAGTGGAGTTATTTAAGTTTTTATCCCTCTGATGTATTTATAGAGAGCAATTATCTCTCTCCTCAGCCTTCTTTTAGTTTGGCTAAACAAGCCAAACTCTGAGTCTCCTCTCAGAAGGTAGGTTTTGCATTCCTTGGATCATGTTAATAGCCGTTCTCTGCATCTGTTCCAATTTGAATTCATCTGTCTTAAACATGGGAGACCAGAATTGCAGACAGTATTCCAGATGCAGTCTCACCAGTGCCTCATATAAGGGCACTAACACTTCTGTCTCTACTGGAAATACCTTGCTGATGCATCCTAGGACTGCATTAGCTTTTTTCACGGCCACATCACATTGGCGACTCAGTCATCCTATGATCAATCAATACACCCAGGTCTTTCTCCTCCTCAGTCTCTGCTGACTAATAAGTCACCAATTTTTGTTATAAATTGGTGACTTGTCTCTAAGTGCATGACCTTGCACTTTGCATTATTAAATTTCATCCCAATTCTATTACTCCAGTTTTCAAAGTCATCCAGATCATCTTGTGGGATATTCCGGTCCACCTCCATATTGGCAATACCTCCCAACTTTGTGTCATCCACAGATTTTATTAGCACACTCCCACTTTTTGTGCCAGGGTCATTAATAAGAATGTTAAATAAAATTGGTCTCAAGACCAGTCTATGAGGATCTCCACTAGTAATCTCCCTCCAGCCTGACAGTTCACTTTTCAGTATGACCCATTGTAGTCTCCCCTTTAATCAGTTCCTTATCCACCTTTCAATTCTCATATTAATCCCCATCTTCTCCAATTTAACTAATAATTTTCCATGTGGAACTGTATGAAGTGCCTTACTGAAATCCAGGTAGATTAGATTTACTGCACATCCTTCGCCTAAAAAAACCAAAACCAAAACAAAAACCCACCAGCTTCTCAAACAAGATCAGGCAAGATCTCATGATCTACCTTTTGTAAAACCATGTTGTATTTTATCCCAATTAACATTTACCTCTATGTCCTTAACTATTTTCTCTTTCAAAATTTGTTCCAAGACCTTGCATACTGTCAAGGTTCCTTCCCCGCTCTGAACTCTAGGATACAGATGTGGGGACCTGCATGAAAACCCCCTAAGCTTATTTTTTACCAGCTTAGGTTAAAACTTCCCCAGGGTACAAACTATTTTACCTTTTGCCCTTGGACTTTTTTGCTGCCACAACCAAGCCTCTAACAAATATATATAACAGGGAAAGACCCCACTTGGAAATGTCTTTCCCCCCAAAATCCTTCCAAACCCTACGCCCCCTTTCCTGGGGAAGGCTTGATAAAAATCCTCACCAATTTGCATAGGTGACCACAGACCCAAACCCTTGGATCTCAAGAACAATGAAAAAAGCAATCAGGTTCTTAAAAGAAGAATTTTAATAGAAGAAAAAGTAAAAAAGAATCACCTCTGTAAAATCAGGATGGTAAATACCTTACAGGGTAATCAGATTCAAAACCTAGAGAATCCCTCTAGGCAAAACCTTAAGTTACAAAAAGACACAAAAACAGGAATATACATTCCATTCAGCACAGCCAATTTTCTCAGCCATTTAAACAAAACAGAATCTAACGCATATCTAGCTAGATTTACTAAGTTTTAAGACTCCATTCCTTTCTGTTCCCGGCAAAAGCATCACACAGACAGAGAGAGCCTTTGTTTCTCCCCCCCTCCAGCTTTGAAAATATCTTGTCTCCTCATTGGTCATTTTGGTCAGGTGCCAGCGAGGTTATCTTAGCTTCTTAACCCTTTACAGGTGAAAGGGTTTTTCCTCTGGCCAGGAGGCATTTTAAAGGTGTTTACCCTTCCCTTTATATTTATGACACATACAATTGAGGTCAAACTTACAGGCCTGGATCACTTCCCCCACCTGCCCTTTTTAAAAATAGCAACAAGATTAGCAATTCTCCATTCATAGGGTATGACCCCTGAGCTTACAGATTCATTAAAAATCCTTGCTATTGGGCTTGCAATTTCGTGTGCCACTTCCTTGAATATTCTTGGATGGAGATTATCTGGGTCCCCGATTTAGACACATTAAGGCAAATTTGAGTTCCATCTTGAATGTGATAATTTCTACTTCCATATCTTTGTTCCCATTAAACACCCTGCCACTACCCCTCAGCTCTTCATTTGCCTTATTAAAAACTGAGGTAAAGCATTTGTTTAGGTGTTGGGCAACGTCTAGATTATCTTTAATTTCCACCCCATTCTCAGTGTTTAGCATCCCACTTCTTTCCTTGTTTTCTTTTTATCTATATGGCTATAGGACCTCTTACTATTGGTTTTACTTTCCTTTGCAAGGTCCAACTCTGCTTGGCTTTTGGCAGTTCTCACTTTGTCCCTACACTTTTTGACCTCCAAGAGGTAGCTTTTCTTGCTGAGCCAGCCCATCTTCCATTCCTCACATTTCATTCTGCTTTCTCTTAATACAACAGTGTGAGATACGGTTCAGCTTGGTCTGCCACCCTTCCCTATGCATTTTTCCCCATGCTTGGGATGGAGGCTTCAGATACTTTAAGTCAAAGTTTCAGAAACTAATTCCAAGCCTCCGTCACATTCAGATCCTTGAGTTCTTCAGTCCAGTCCACTTACCTAGTTCATGATCACTCGAACCAAGGTTGCTCCTATGACCAGTTGTTCTAGGAGGTCCTCGCTACTCAGCAGTAGCAAATCTAAAATGGCATCACCTTTTGTTGGTTCATTGATTGAGTGAAGAAATCTGTTGGCTATCACATCCAGGAAAACCTGGGCCCTACCATTATTAGTAGCGCTTGTCCTCCAATCTATAGCTGTGAAATTAAAAAGTCTTCTATAATTGCACAATTCTGAGTACTATTTTTTTCATTACAAACATTAAAGACGTCTCTATCCACATCTGAATCGGATTCTGGCGGTCTGTAGAATACCCCAAGCAGTACCCGCAGGGAACCTCTAGTAGCTTTCTTCCCCAAAGTGATTTTGACCCAGACTCTTTTATCCATCTATCGCTCCCCGCCCTTTTGTTGTAGTCATCTCGCTTTGTTAACAATTGTGATTAAAATCGAGATAGAGGATGTATGTGGATGGATGCTTGGTGTAGATAATAACTGAATGATCAGGGAGGTGCCAGCCTAAGAATCCAGTGTCCACCGGCTGAAGGAGGTGTCAAGTGGAAATAACCAGAGGACCTCTGGAGGGCAGACTGGAATCCACCCTACAGCCTCAAGAATGGGAGAACCAAAGAACAAGCACGGAGCTGTCAGGAATGTGCCATCTGCTGATTGATTCAGCAACAGCACGATGAAGCAATTCCCATAGACTGGCATAGGAAGAAATTCCTATAAAAATGGACTCTAGAAAGTGAGAACTTTGGGGTCTGATTCTGCAAACCAACTTCCAGGAGCATCAGATGAGCATCTGACAAGGCCCTGCTCCCTCCTCATGTCCAGACCACCTGGCCAGTGGGTTGGCACGAGCAACTCTAAGGCTGGTAACTATGATAACAACCTTGCAGAACCTCTGTGTGTGTGTGTGTATGAATGAATGTGTGAATAAATATGAAATTGAATGGAATGTTATAGCTATAACTAACTGCTTACTATGATTCTTTCTGTATTCACAATAAATGTGGCATTTTGCCTTTTCCCTTTTAATAAGATCCTCCCGGTTTTTATTTTATTGGTATAACGCATTGCTGTATCTTTTCTTACTTGATTTTCCTCCCACTCAATGATAGAATCAGGTGTGGAGATTATTGAGTGCCTCCCGGCTGTCTCCCCCAAAATTCCCGGTTTAAAGCTCTTTTAATCAATTATGTCAACCTCCACTCCAGACGTCTATTTCCTTCCCTATGAAGATGGAGTCCATTCCATACAAACAGTCCCCTCCCCATGAATGCCTCCCAATGTCAAACATCCCAAATCCCTCCTTATAGCACCACTGCCTGAGCCATATGTTGATCATCAGACCTTCAGTCTCCTCCTCTCGGGATGGGTAGAATCCCACTGAGGATCACCTGAGCCTCCATTTCCTTAAGTGTCTTCCCCAGCCTGACAGTCTCCCTTGATACGTTCCAGTCAGAATCTAGCATTATCATTTGTCCCACATGAAGGACAATCAGTGGATTCTTTCCTGCTCCTATTAGGATCCTCTTCAGCCTCAGGTCCATATCCCTATCTTAGCTCATGGCAGACATCACGCCCTTCTGCTCTCTGGATCAGCTCTAGGGACAGGCCTGTCTGTTGTTCTTAGTAGGGAGTCACCAATAACTTAGACTTACCTTTTCTCGGTGATGGTGTGATTCTCCAACCTTCCTTCTGTTCTTTCTGGCTTCAAGTCATCTTGTTTTTTAATTCTCCCTTTCAATTTTCCAAGAGTTATTCTGAATCCTCCTGGGGCTCTGAACTCTGCATATCTCCATTGGCTCTTCCTCTCTTACAGGACTAGCTGTTCTCTTTTTCCTGGCCCTTCCACCTTCAGTTACTGCCTGCTGGTCCCCTTCTTCATTTTCCAACTCAGCAAAGCTATTCCTGAGCTCTATTTCTCCTTCACTAGCTGGTCTTTTCCTCTGCTTGGTTCTCATCATATGCTTCCACTAGCCACTTTCCTCACCCAGCAATCTCCCCTCAGAGTTCTTCAGTCCAGCTTGCATCTGCCAGTCTTGACTTTTCCCTTCAGCGCTTCTCACCTTCCCTCATCATCTGCTTGAATCCCCTTCAAAATTCAACCATACTTTCCACCTGTGTCTCCAAGCCTTGGATCTTTTCTTCCATCAGCTCTATCAGGTGGTACTCCATACAAAGCTCTTTTCAGGTACCCACTCCAGGATCATGTACAACAACCCACAGCTTCTACATCCAGTCATCTTCATTGCTTCTTCCATTCCTTGGGTCACTACCACTGACGACTATCATGGCCTTCCTGCCTAACCTCCTGTCAAGGAAAACGAAAACCAAAAACTCCACATATGCCCCTCCCCAAACTCCCTGTACAAACTCCCCCATTTACAGTTCTGTTTGCTGGCTCCTGTGCTGATGGCTACTGTTTGGCTGCCTTTATAGGACCCATAATCAGGGAAAACCCATCCTGATCAGGATTCTGCTTCTCTGACAGCACACTGCCCCATGCCACCCTTTACAAACTGAAGAGGAAACACACACCCACAGCCTAAGGAACATTAATATCCAGTGTGAAACCCAACTACAGACAGACATTTTTGATAAATGGAGTACCAAGTTCCACTTGAAACATTATTACCTAATAGATCAATTTTAAGTCAGAGGTACTGATGTTTTTATGGCCTCTCCATTCAGAATAATGGGTCTCTAGTCACAGAGGCTTCATAATTTGAATAGAGGGCATCTTTTAGATTGACCATATGATTTATAAATCTTGCATCATGAGTTGAGAATCATTATGTAAATCAGAAATGTTTCTTGAAGTGAAAATTGCTGTTGCTTTGATGAATGAAATCTGTGTGTTCTTTGGAGAAACGATTTAAACTCATAATCCCAGCACATACTTTCATGGGAATAACATTATGCTAATGAAGCCTATTATCGATTTGTAATCCTACCTAATTAAATTTGAGCAATGGCTTGTCGCGTAAAGACATACGTAGTTTAATTTCCTGTGTGACTCACTGTCATGCCATGGCCTATAAAGGATCACACAACATGTAAACAAGAAAAACTCCCACCTGACAATTGCCCCTGATTGTGAAAGATCATGTGTCTTCTATTTTAGGCTCAAAGTAACACTTGGTATTATCTGATGGTTTATTTTTGTCAGACTTTTGACATCAGAGATGTTGAGTCTTGCATGGGGTGTTATAGGGCCCGATCAGCCTCATAAGGGGTTGAAGAAATGAATCAGATATTATTACAAATGGCTACTTTTCCTTTTGTCTTTCACCTAGTGTAAGGTATTTTAAAGACCTGCAGTGCATTTTCCCTGGCAGATGGAAAGATATGAAGAAAATAACTAGCATTGATGGGGGAGGGTGGGTAGAGAGAAATCCTATGTTGTGTGTGACTGGTGAAGTTATAACTAACTACAGTAGAATCCACATTATTTAAATCCTCACTACTTACCCCTCCTCTTCTGAGCTGCTAGTCTCTCCTGCACTGTTGCTTCTGAATTATCTGATAACACAACCATTTCAAATGACCCAAGCAGTGTCAATGATTAGGATCATACTGTGTTATTGTTTTATTTGATTTATTTTGGTCTCTATAGTTGTGTCTGTGTTTTGAAGAAGCAGCAGCTTCTCCATAATTAAAGTTTCATCTAGCTTCCATTTTATAGGCCTCTTTTAGCACTCTGAGAACTTTGGCTTGAAATGGGTTCTTGACCTGAAAATTGCCATAATGACCCTGAAAACAGAGAAGGAATTTGCAAAATTTGAAGAAAATTCAACTGTATTTGAAAAAAGAAAAGGAGAACTTGTGGCACCTTAGAGACTAACAAATTTATTTGAGCATAAGCTTTCGTGAGCTACAGCTCACTTCATCGGATGCATTCAGTGGAAAATACAGTGGGGAAATTTATATACACAGAGAACATGAAACAATGGGTGTTACCATACCCACTGTAACGAGAGTGATCAGGTAAGGTGAGCTATTACCAGCAGGAGAGCAGGGAGAAAAAAACCTTTTGTAGCGACAATCAAGGTGGGCCATTTCCAGCAGTTGACAAGAACGTCTGAGGAACAGCTGGGGGGGCCACGGGGGGAGGAATAAACATGGGGAAATAGTTTTACTTTGTGTAATGACCATCCACTCCCAGTCTTTAGTCAAGCCTAAATTAATTGTATGCAGTTTGCAAATTAATTCCAATTCAGCAGTCTCTCGTTGGAGTCTGTTTTTGAAGTTTTTTTTGTTGAAGAATTGCAACTTTTAGGTCTGTAATCGAGTGACCAAAGAGATTGAAGTGTTCTCCAACTGGTTTTTGAATGTTATAATTCTTGACGTCTGATTTGTGTCCATTTATTCTTTTACGTAGAGACTGTCCAATTTGGCCAATGTACATGGCAGAGGGGCATTGCTGGCACATGATGGCATATATCACATTGGTAGATGCGCAGGTGAATGAGCCTCTGATAATGTGGCTGATGTGATTAGGCCCTATGATGGTGTCCCCTGAATAGATATGTGGACACACTTGGCAACGGGCTTTGTTGCAAGGATAGGTTCCTGGGTTAGTGGTTCTGTTGTGTGGTTGCTGGTGAGTATTTGCTTCAGGTTGGGGGGCTGTCTGTAGGCAAGGACTGGCCTGTCTCCCAAGATCTGTGAGAGTGATGGGTCATCCTTCAGGATAGGTTGTAGATCCTTGATGATGCGCTGGAGAGGTTTTAGTTGGGGGCTGAAGGTGATGGCTAGTGGCGTTCTGTTATTTTCTTTGTTGGGCCTGTTCTGTAGTAGGTAACTTCTGGGTACTCTTCTGGCTCTGTCAATCTGTTTCTTCACTTCAGCAGGTGGGTATTGTAGTTGTAAGAACGTTTGATGGAGATCTTGTAGGTGTTTGTCTCTGTCTGAAGGGTTGGAGCAAATGTGGTTGTAGAGCTTGGCTGTAGTCAATGGATCGTGTGGTGTGGTCTGGATGAAGGCTGGAGGCATGTAGGTAGGCATAGCGGGCAGTAGGTTTCCAGTATAGGGTGGTGTTTATGTGACCATCGCTTATTAGCACCGCAGTGTCCAGGAAGTGGATCTCTTGTGTGGACTGGTCCAGGCTGAGGTTGATGGTGGGATGGAAATTGTTGAAATCATGGTGGAATTCTTCAAGGGCTTTTTTTCCATGGGTCCAGATGATGAAGATGTCATCAATGTAGCGCAAGTAGAGCAGGGGCATTAGGGGACGAGAGCTGAGGAAGCGTTGTTTTAAGTCAGCCATAAAAATGTTGGCATACTGTGGGGCCATAGCAGTGCCGCTGATTTGAAGGTATACATTGTCCCCAACTGTGAAATAGTTATGGGTGAGGACAAAGTCACAAAGTTCAGCCACCAGGTTTGCTGTGACATTATCGGGGATATTGTTCCTGATGGTTTGTAGTCCATCTTTGTGTGGAATGTTGGTGTAGAGGGCTTCTACATCCATAGTGGCTAGGATGCTACTCTGAAAACTGTATTTGAGTTACAAATTATTAAGAGTGGCCTTGATTTGAAGTTTTAGCTATTGTCTAATGTTTCTCTCTTCCTCAAAAATTGCATGTTATTGTTCCTTCACACTTTCACACAGGTAAGTCTCCATGAAAGCTTGTTCACAGGCTATATCTGAAGAACTTAGATTACTTTTAAGCAAAGCAGTGTGGCTGAGGACAATTTTGACATCAGGGTGGGCAGGATTGTCAATGGGGGATTTTTGCCATGGACTTGAGTTGGAGCAGAATTAGGTGAAATGGATTTGTTCCAGGAAGCTCATTATCTTTACCACTAGAGGTGATAAAGCAACACTGACAAATTAAGAAGTCAGAATAGAAGTCAACTCTGATGTGTATGAGATGTGCCTGTGCATCTTTAACAGATTACACACTTACTGTTTACGTAATACATCTTAATGCTTTCTTTTCAGGTTAGAAGAAAATCTACCTGCACAAGTTCTCCTTCACTGCCAAGCAGAGACTCTATGGTATACGTGGATATGAATTTTGCAAAACAAAGCACTAACAGCGAAGAGTGAAAACTATGGAGCTAGAAATGTTGGAAAGTGGCTATCCCAGCCTTGGTTGGGAAAAAAAAAAAAAAAAAAAAACCTCTAGAATGATTGGATTTTTAAATCATAAAGCATGATGGGTGTAGAGCACTATAATGCTATTCTTAAGTATAGTTTGGCGGGATTTTGATTTGTTTTTAAACATTGTAGAACCAGAATTTGTTATTGTAGCATGTAGTTCAGGCCCTTAGTCACCAAAGTACTTAAGCATTCACCTGAGGTTAAGCAAGTGCTTACATCCCATGGAGCTCAATGATTAGCTATTGTTAGCTGCACATTATCTTAATTATTTCTTATGGTTTCTCTTACCACTTGTGTGTTGTATTTTAGCCTTTACAAGAAGCCAATCTTTTTGTGGCTGCCCAAATAGGGGTTGCAGCAACTTAACAGTTCTTTTGGTTTGTTTTTAAAAGCAATCTTGACGAACCCCTGCATTATGAAGAATTCTGACTAACTAGCAAACCCGGTAAAGGAGCCCATCCATCTTGATGGAAGAGCAAGGCCCTAACCAGCTGCATCTCTTAGTGGTTCCGAGTCAGTTTTCACAGCAGTAGAATTTTTTAAGTCATGTTCTGGCCAAGTTCTAGTTGGGCTGTTTGTTTTCAGCATGCCTACAATCCCTTGCACTTTCTACTAGATAGATACAATATTCTTCTTAGCTTCCAATGTTGCTCAGTGTTGCTTTGAGCTGTGAAACCATTACTGCTTGCAAAGATACCTGCATTTCAGAGGTGGGAGTAATGATGACTGTATATGGGGGTGAAAATAATTCAATCAGGAAAGTTTCTACTCTTAAATGGAAGGGTCATTAGAAAATCATGAAATCCCATTTTTTCCCCTTCACATTAGGAGAACACATAGGATCGCTGAGCATTAGAAATGAAAGCCAGTTCCTACAGTACATCCCTATCACTGTCATATTAACCAGAGATAGCAAATGTAACTAGGAAGTAGAACATTTGGATTAACTAAATCCAGAGGCACAGGAAGAAGGGGTGCAGCAGCACCCCCAGGTTTTAAGCAGGGCCACTGGCCCTGTGCCCAGGGCTCCACGCCCCGGCTCAGGGGCTGGTTCTGCGCCCAGGGCCCTGATCTCAGCCCTCTGCCTCCCTGGCCCTGTGCCTGGGGCTCAAGTCTGGGCTAGCGAGCCTGCACTCCGATCCCCAACCCAGCACCCGGGGCTCTGCTCCTGGGGCCCCAGCCACTGTCCGGGCTCTGCACGTGGAGTCCCAGCTGCCGGCCCCTGCCCAGAGCTCTGCTCTTGGCCCCACCCCCACCTGTGGCCATAGCCTTGGGCCCCTTACCCCTGTTCGGGTCCCCCCCTCCCAGACACACAGCCCTGCTCCCAGCCTCAGCTTGGGGTGGCGGGGGGGGGGCAGTGTGCGCAGCCATAAGGGGGTTGGCTTTCAGCACTCCCAATACTAAAAGTGTTTCAGCGCCACTCACTAAATCCATTCTATTTCATATTCCATGCGCACACTAAATTGTCTGTATAAAGTTTTAGTTATCGTCCCCTTCTGAATACAATTTGTATTTTTAAAACAGTGTCAACAGAAAGGAAAACATGCACAAAAATTAAAAAAAAATAAAACTCAGCCTCTGAAGAGAAGGTATCAAGAGGAGACATGTTGGAGCCATATGAAATATGGTACATCTGGTTGAAAGATGAGGTGGGAAGAGCTCTACAAGAGGACAGTTCATCTCTTCTCCTGCTTGGTGGTACTCAACTACCTGTCCCTTCCTGGAGAGGCTTGAAGTAAGGAAATTGTCTTGAAATAAGAAGAGCGAGAGGAGACTTGAGCCACATGAATCCTTTAAATACACATATTTAAAGGGTTCACACAGCTGTCCAAAGTGGAGCTGAGTGGGAAACGGTTAAAAAAAAATTCCATCCTAATCAGGACCAAAAGTGAAAAAACTAAGTTTTCATGAACGAATAATCCAAAAAAAAAGTCAACCAAAACATGTCAGTAATTTCGGTTGACTTTTTTTGTAGAAAAAAACTCCACTAAAATTTGAAACAAAACCTTTTCGCACAAAACTCAAAAACTTATTTCCAAAGTGTCAAAATAAGACACTTAATTTTGAAACTTATTTTTTTTAAATCAGGAGATTCATTAAAACAGACCCTTTCTAGTAAACACTCTTTTGTTTGAAAATGCTGATTTGTCAAAACAAAGACATTTAGTCTGAAAACTCCCAATCAGCTCCAGTTCAAACTACCTAATGGCCATGATTCAAACCTACTAGAGGACACATACAGAACACACATCTGGAGCAAAGTTTCCCTTCCAAGAGAATCATTAGAAAAATGAAGGGGCCTGTCCTGCTTAATTAAACAGAACAAAAAAAATTTGCTATAGAGCAGTTTTCCCCCGCAAAGAGTAAGGGATGAGAATCAGGTGAATCAACCGTTCCTTTCATTCTTAATCACACCCAGAACGTCTAAGCACTTGCCAGAAAGGGCATTGTCTGTGGTTGGATAGATCATCTGCTCTTTAGCCAAGGGTTTACCCAGGCCTGTCTTCATTATAGCCATAATTTTCTTTAATGACACTTCTATTTATTTCTCCAAATCCAAAGTGCTTGTTAGTGAGGTGGTGGAATCTCCTTCCTTAGAAGTTTAAGGTCAGGCTTGACAAAGCCCTGGCTGGGATGATTTAGTCGGGGATTGGTCCTGCTTTGCGCAGGGGGTTGGACTAGATGACCTCCTGAGGTCCCTTCCAACCCTGATATTCTATGATTCTATGTTAAAGGTTTCAGACTGATAGCCTTTCACTTGGCTAGGTGAAACAAAGAGCAGCAATACAAGGCTCTGCTCAGGGCTCTGCAAATGTCACTCATCACTGCCTGTCAAGATCACTTAAGGGTAAGCAGCACTTGGTTCTTCATGCCCACTCTTATAGAGCAACACTTTGGTCATTATCCAAATGCTACTGCTAAGAACAGTGATACTGCTGTGGTAGGGCAATTACTGAAGTGTTTTTAAGAGCATTTAGTGCTTAGGTTGTCTGTGCTAACTGCAAATGAGGCGGCCATTAGTGGTTGGATTTGTTTGTGTGGGAGGAAGCATACCTGATCCAGTAGACTTGATCTCAGTCGAATTCCATTTTTCATAGGAACTTAACAGCCCTCAGAAGAGGACAATGTTCATTCACTCTCAGCCTAAGCCATGTGAGGTGAAAGACTATTTGTATCCCACTACCAATCCCCCTGAGCCATCCAGGCCCTCTACAATATTTCTTTTAATCTGGTTACCACAAGCCAATAACCTTTCTGGATAGACGCTACCAGTACCTTCTCTAATACTTCACCTACATGCAGTCAGGCAGTTCCTTAAATCTTTTATTCTAGCCCCGTGTAACTAGCATGAGAATCACTTGCTTTTCTCAGCATTATCGCAGTTGTCTTCTTCCTGCCTTCTCCTAGCTTAAACAGATTTCTCTCTTCTCCAAGGGTTAATTCACTTGTGCTATTCTCTCACTACTGCCTTTTCTTAAAAGAAGCAAGAGTAAGATTTGAAAGGCCCCAGTAAGCTTATGCATAAGTATTAATTGGGATTCTGTTCCCATGGAGACAGATATCAAGATGCTCAGGAGGAGACAAAATTACCAGGACAATATATCCCCAGCCACATGCTGCTTTTAGTATCTAAAGGATAGTTCAGCCATGTTACGTGGAAGAAAGTTAGCTGGACAACTAATTTGTACAGAAAAGTGTTAAAACAGAGACATTAGTCTCACTTATTGCTAACGGCTCCAAAATGCATTATAAAAATGGGAGGTCAAATTAAGATTAAAGAGCAACAGATTTGTAGAGGTTACTGTAAATCTCATCAACTAAGAGAATAATAGAGCTTTAAATTGACTTAGCAGGAGGTTAGGCACATGAGGTTAAGAATTAGGTCATCGAGCATTCTGTGATGTTGCTAATAAGGGACTGATATCAATGAAGGTGAATAACCTTTGCTCATATCCTTTGCATTTATCATCTTAACTATTATCTTAATCCTCACTATGTAGCACAAAGCCCAGCATTGCAAATACTCGCTCAGCTTTTGGAATATTATTTTCACCAAATGAAAATCTTTAAAGCAGTTGTCTGTCATACTCAGTGGTAACAGTGCTTCATTCTCCAACACCCACGGCTTTCCCCATCAGCCAATTAGCTGTTCCAATTACATTCTTCATCAGCAGAAACCCCTTCGTGCTGTATGGAGAGTTTACCATGTAACAAACTTCAAGGAAGGCAACAGGGCTAGCAGAGTCAGGACCCCCGGATTACATTGCTGGCTCTGCCACCGACTCCCTGCACGACCCGGGTGGAGTCACTTAACATCTCTGGAAAATGAGAACAATGATATTTATGCCATTGTAGCTACTGGCGTGTTGTGAACTTTTACTTGTGTACAATGCTTAGAGATCATGGCATGGAACAAGAGTGTTTATTACCTAAAGAACCGACTTCCATCCTTGCTTGTTTTTCCCAACTCCTTGTTCACTTCAGGTCCTCTTTTATCTGCATCTCGTCTTTTTTAAATTCCTCTGTCCTTAAAATTTTGACCATTCAATTGTATTTATTTTTTTACTGTCCCCTCCTCCATCTCTTTCCAATTTTCCATGATCTTCACTTACTGTTTTCCTTGCCATCTTACCTTCAGGATGCTCTTTCCTCTTCAATCCTTTATCCTGCATCCCCCCACCCCCTTTCCCATAGCCATTCTCCAGAAAATAAGCTTATGTCTATAAAAAAAAAGGAGGGAAGGTATTTTATTTTCCTTCTCCCCAGGCTGTCTTGCTAAAAAATAGCTTGTTTTTAGTACAGTACCAACTAGAGGTCCCAAATGACACGGCGGGGGGGGAGGGAAAGGGGAATATTTCCCCATTCAAAGGAATTTAGGCATCTAATTGGAATAGTTGCTTAAGTAGCTCTGAGCTTGTGGGCCCAAGTGACTTGCCTATGGTCACACAGGAAGTGTGTGGCAAAGCCCAGAATTGATCACTAACCTCAGTCCCATTCTGGTGTCTTAACCACAAGATCATCTTTCCTCAAAAGATCCTTCCAAAAATGTTAAGAGGTTAGCCCACAGCAAGCATAGCACTGCGGATGATCTGCTCTCGACCCTAATGGAGTTTCTGGTTGTTTCACCTTATGTCCGCTGCACATCTCAGGACAAACTCGGCCAGGGTTGTGCTATGAGCACAAGCAGAGCAGCTGCTACCCGTGTAAGAAGATTGGTTTCTACATGGTTGTATATTTAAAAACAGAATAGCTTTTTTTGCAACTATTTTTGTTACTCTTGGACTCCTAATTCTTAAATAAGCACAAGAAAGTTAGCTTGGAAGATTATGCATGGAAATATTACTAATAGTAACAACGTAATGTACTTCAGCAGAGAGGAATTAGAAGATGTGCAGTTACAAATGATCTTTCCCTTCTTTTATCAGACACAGGAAGCAGGTGGTTTCCATCTCAATGATGGAGAGGCAACACGCTGCTGCTGCTGCACAGGTTGTAGGGGATCAGCAAAAGAAATGGAGGGGACAGCATTATACGAACCACTCAGTGCCATTCAGAGTGCAGATTTGTCTTCTGCAGCAACAGCAGGAAGCAGACTGTAATGCAGAGCAGATTGCTTCCGATTGGGTGGTTGAGATGAAGCTGACTTGTCAAGTGGAGGTTTGAGCCAGGTTCCCACCTAGAAAACTTGCACTTGGGAACACCACAGAGCAGACACCAGAGTTTGCCCCCCACCCCCTGCTCCCAGTTTGTAGCAAGGAGAAGACTGCCAAATGCCAATCCAGCTATTGGAGCCCATGAATTCTCTTAGATTAATCGGTGCAAGAATTCAGGCTCCAAAAAAAATTTAGAGGAGACAACAGCAGGTTAGTGATCAGCAGCAATCCAGGGTTTTTTGGGGTTTTTTTTTGGGGGGGGGGGGGTTATGGAGGCACGCTTTACTTTGAAGGCATGCTTTTCCTCATTCACAGCTGTTCAAAAAGGCAAGGGAAATGGGGGGGGGGGGGAGAAGAGGAGAAATCAGGAAAACTAAAATCATCACAACCAGGAAAGCATGCATTGCCTCACCATTAGTGTAACATCCAAGCATTCCCACGAAGGTATGTTCCCCAGGTCTCTTCTGTGAGCTAACAAAAATTATTCATTTCAAGTACAATTGATTCATAAAGAAATCACAAAGTTCCCAAATTTAAAACAGAAACGTAAAATCAGATGTTCAGATACAGCCAGTCATCACAATCATGAGTCATCAGTTACATAAAAAGTATTTGGGGTCCTGCTTTCATGAAACGCTAGCCATCATCTATAGTTCAACAGTTCACCACTCAATAGTTCCATCCTCTTCCAAAAAAAGAAAAGAAAACCCACACAAGAGTACAGAGCAGCTCACTAATCTACCATTACTGCACTACCTATTTTGAAAGTGGAATCTAGGCTGCAAGACCACCTCAGAGTCTAAAGGAGAGCAACCTAGGCAACAGCAAGATAAATATAGTTATGCTTTCACTTCTCCCCCACACCTTTAAAAATTATGACATCATTGTTGAGAGAAACCTCATTGTGGGTCACTCCTCTCAGAGTTAAAAATTCCTGAACAGAAAATTTCCAGTTAGGTAAGATTTTTTTATACATGAATGAGAAAGCGCGATAAAATATAGTGATGAAAGATTGTGAAGAACCTAAAGATCATTTTATAGCTGAAATATATTGTATGCAATCATTAAAAGAGCACTGTACCTTTCTTACCTACAGGATTTCTTGTAGTTTTTCAGTTGGTTTCTCTTGACCGGTCATCGTTCTTCCATGTTAGAAAACAAAACTAATATAACCAAGTTAAGTAGCATGGGGATACAGTCAAATGGCAGGAATACTGATTTTAAGTCAGCAGCAAACCACAACCCAGAAGCCCTCTACTTTCTTGAAATGAGAACACAACCTCTTTCTCAAGCTGAGAGAGAAACTCCATTAGTGTTTTGTGGGTGGAGCCTGAAAGAGAACTTTAGGCAACCCTATCTTTAGAGAAAAATGTCTGTTGACTTCCCAGCATTTGATGTATCATTACAGGCATTGCTCTGCTCACAACACACCTGAGGATAAAGTATAAAAGACCAGTTTGAAAAAGTATGGGAGTGTCACATTAAACATTCACCTCAGAGCTACTTGTAAGGGTAGCTTAGTGTATGAGTATTTCTTGGAAAATCCTTCCATTTCCTTTGGAGCAACAGGAGGCTGGGTCTTAAATCTTTAGATTATAAGAACTTGCATGTGAATTTTTACAGTAAGATATTTAGGCCCCAATCCTAATATTTATGAGCATTGTTGACTTTACAAGTAATCCCACTGAACTCAGGGCTCATTCTGAACCAGGTCTGTGATTATGGAACCCTCTACCATTGGAGAGCACCCTGAAATCATAGGACAGCTCCTGTGTTTAAAGTTAAACATATGCATAAGTTTGGAGGATCAAGGCCCTAGTTTCTAAACCTCAACTCTGGAGAAAAACAGTTTGCTGTCTTGCAAAGTCATGAAGCAGGTGAGCTTCCCATTCCTCTTTCCCCCTCCCCCAATTTTAATATGCCCATCACTGCAGTAGAAAGGTACCAAATGCAATGAATTAGCAAGAAAGAGTTATCACGGGCAAATGATGAACCATCTTTCTTCCTTCTTGGCTACTTGTTAATCATTAAGAGGTGTCTTGTACTGTGCTGTCAAGGAAGCGAGACACAAACTCAGCCGGATTTCCGGTGCTAGGGAGCTTCACAGCCACAGCTCTTCTACTCCAGAAGCCCCGTCTCTGACTCTCAAGATTTTTCACTGGGCTCCATCAACTCTCCCGTTCTTGTTGCTCGGAGTATTTGCAGGGTGGTGCGGAAGAACAGCTGTTCCCTGACACATACAGGGTCTCTACCAATGAGGCTTTTGAAGACAGACACCACACCAGCACTACATATAGGCTGTCCAAACATTATTTTTTTTTGGCTTGCCATACAAACTACACTTTGCCTTTCCTGAGCACATGACCTAGTATGGGAGAGTTTTCTCTCACTGTGTCCTCTGGACTTGACTTTCTTTTTGGCTAAAACGAGTAAACAAGCATTTTCGGTTTGTCACTGGATCAAAAGCAGCCGCCGCCAAGCACCTGCAAACGAGAGGAAATAAATTGCCTGTAGAAAATGATAGTTAGTAATGTCTCAATCTTGTATCTGAAATGTCATCTTTAAACACGCAAGGGAGCATTGTTCTCAACTGGTATTTTCTTGCAAAGCTAAGAATTCTTGCAGGTTTTGTTTACATTTGGGACAGGCTGAGGTGAGGCAGAACACAGTAGTCAGGAAACAGATAAAGATCCATTCATTTCAAAGTCATCTTTTCAAATCTGTTATGTTTCTCCATATGCAGAGGGCAAGCATTCTGACTGGAAGACTTAATTCAGACAGACAAAGTATTTGTTTGCCTTTTGTGTATGGAGAAACAGAACAGATTTATAAAGATTAAAATGTGTGATTTGAAAATATTTCTTGTAACCATCAGCACTAAATTGAAGGACAAAAATGATGGTCCCTCTATTCAGGAGAGTTCACAGAGACTTAAAGGTGCGATATACAGAGTCCGAAAGTACATAGCATCATCCCAAATGTATAGTACCTGAAGTTCAGCAATTGCTGCGAAATGAATCTTAGTCCAGTTTCCAATGACTTAAATGTGCGCTTCACAAACATACCACTGCTATTGGCATTCTTGTTACCTGTTGTAGAGAGTGAAAGGACTGAAAGAATGCAAATAATGAAACACTCATCCACTCCTTAGGGGTGCTGTATTATTTTTGATTGAATATATGAGCCTAGCGTCTCAAAAATGTTAACATGACCCTATCACTGTCCAACATTAAACAGTTTTAAACAAGTTTTGGGTTTGGTATACAGAAACTTCAGGTTGCTTAGTACCATGGCAAACATGATTAAAAATCTTGGTAACCTTTTATTAAAAATAAAAGAGAAGGAGAAACAGTTAAGCGTTTGAAATTTAAAGTATTAAGTAAAGCTTTCATTTTAACATTCCTTTTTCCCTTTAGCTGTAAGGAGTCTTTATGAGGGGGGAAAAGCTCTTATTTGACAGGCTTTTAGATTGTATTAAAGGTAATAACTATCCTCTCTTTGGGGAAAAGAAAAAAAATGTTAGTTGTGAGGAGCTGGAGCTGCTATTGTTAAAGACAAAAGGGAAGAGAAAAGAAGAGCAAAGACAAAAATGCAGTTTCTGTCTTTGCTGCTGAGTTATATGCTAGAAAAGACACAGGTACAGCACATGGTCTTATCAGCCACTCTGAGACCTAGAAAACTTGTACCAGCATCAGGCTAATTAGGACACTGCTTTTTGGTCACAGGCTAAAGCAGTGTTGCAAAATATGCAGCCTAGGCCAGCTAAGCCAGAGTCTTCTTAGACAGAAGGCAAAAGGAGAGGATAGAAGAGAGAAGAAATAAGGTGGGGAAGAAAAAGGATACACAGGGGAAAAGGAGATGAAAGTCTCACATCCCAGGTGGGTTTGAAATTTAGCCAGAGCTGGTGGAGATGGTGATGTCATCTGGGTCCCCATCTTTGGCCTGGTCTGGACATCTTTCAGGCTCAGGACAGTGAAGTACAGTGGCATCATTGTGGAAGTGGTAGGGATGGCAGCCATGATGATGATGCTCATTTCTTCCTGTTCTTTCACCTTTCAGTCAGCCAGCATCTGTGTCCACCAATTTTCTTCCCAAAGTCTGTTGTTTTTTTTAATTGAGGACCCCAACAGGGAAGTAATAAGTGGACTAGCTCATCCCCTCATCATTTTGTCCATCAAATAGGATGAATTTCCAATACCAAGTTTGATCCATTGATTTCCAGTCCCATACTTGTCCTATTTTCTGGGCATGATCTTAACACAGTCTTTGACGCCTTTTTGTTTAGGCAATTCAGTCTGTCTCTCTTTTGCACGTTTTCTCATCATGAGTTATTGTTATAGGTTAGTGACTTAACTTTTATCCAGTCTCTCAGAGTTAGACTAACCGTTGGGGTAAGCCTAGTAGGCCTCAAGTACAGGGGATCCCTCTGTGTCAACTTGAGGTATACTCAAAACTTCAATTTCTTCTTGAAATCAAATATGGTCTTGTTTAAGACTGTCCTTCTGTTGGTGGCCTCAGGTCTGTTTATCACTACACTACGTGGTGCTGGTGCACAGAGGAAGAGAGAGAGGGGGCTTTGTGGTCAGACTTCTTGCTTTGTGCTGCAGTAAAATAGGAAGCAGGTGAAGCAACGTTCATTCATAACACCAACATTAACAGACATGAAAGACTACAGCCTAGATTGTGTTCTAGGAGTGGGAAATTCACCCCCAAAGGAGAGAGCCAGCATAAGGCTATGAATTAATTTAGGCTGGAAATTAGAAGGTATCTACCAGGAGTGAAGTTCTGGAAGAAGCCTTCTAATAGGGCAAACAACGTAACTAATTTTAAGATAGCACTTGATGGGGGGAGAGATAGCTCAGTGATTTGAGCATTGGCCTGCTAAACCCAGGGTTGAGAGTTCAATCCTTGAGGGGGCCATTTAGGGATCTGGGGCAAAAATTGAGGATCGGGCCTGCTTTGAGCAGGGGGTTGGAGTAGATGACCTCCTGAGGTCCCTTCCAACCCTGATATTCTATGATAAATTTACAAATGGGATTGCCTGCAGACTGGACTTGATGACCCAGAAGGTCCCTTCCAGTCCTATGTTCCTGTGTACAAATTACACAGGCTTAAGTGATGCGTAGGACTTGTGCTGTGCCTCTGCACAGGCGGCATTTCACCCAATGAGCAGGTTTTTGGATCAGAGTGGGTTAAAAGCCATGGAATGATACAACATCCATTTAAACATGGAAGATTTCTTATAACATGGTTAATATACTCTCCCTTTAAAGAAGTCCAGGGAAATAAATTCTGAATGAATCGGTGGACATTGGACAATGGAGGGCCTAGTCTGGCACTGAGAGAAGAGCCCCAGTGGTGGAAAAATCAGTCAGGGGCTCAAGCTGCAATATTGGAAAGTGACCATGAAGTCCTCTATGTGGGGAGGGATTGACCCTAAGGTGATATTGGACAGTCTATGGTTTGGCGTAAGCTAGAATGCTAAGCATACATATAGAAATAATGAAAGTTATTGAAGATGTAAAAGCAAATAGAAGAATCTAAATATATGTATTAAAATAGACTTGGCTGTAGGGCTTAAGCATTAAGTGTGAACGGCTTAGAGTAAGGCCTGGTAAAAGTTGGCAGTTCGTATAAGCTAGCATGAGTATTATGTCTTGACCAAAAGTTATGAAGTGATACATACTTGACCTAAGGTTATAACTTTTACCAATACATAACTTGTGATAGTTCAGTAATGCATTATGTGATAAATAGGTAAACCACAAAACAATTAATCAAATATGGTCCTGGACATGTGTGGGTGGAATAGGAAAAGGTGCATAAAAGATGTGGTTATCCATCCTATTGTTGGGACACTCGGGGATGACCTGGGACATCCAGATAGGAAGCCTAGCCCAGCCCCATCTTTGTTTCTAATGGTCTCCATCACGTAAGTATGAACAATGCAGGAAACCACTTTATTGTACCTATTTTAATTGTATACTTATTTCAATTATATTTGTCTGTGTGATGTTTCCCTGGTGTTATTTGAACCAGTGATCCGCTAGGTCACTCCATTCGTCAACTCTGGGGGCCAGCCTTACCCTGCTGTGCTGTGAGAACCTCCAGTCCTGGGCTGTTCACGCACAGCCTCTGGCATGTAAGCTGCTTGGATTGTGCAACTGAATGACGCCAGCCAATATCTCCAGTCCCAGACACAGCTACAGAGGACAACAAAAGTGGACAGTTGCCATCCCAAAAGAGTGTCACAACGAAAGTGATGTGGCATTTATTAATGCTAGCAGCACTAGATTGGCACGGCATTAATCATGGAGACATTCTTCCCAAGATAAATTTGGTACGCGCACACAAACTTTGAGCTTTTGTTATTACAGAGCGTCCCAGTCTGTATCTCGGGGGAAAATCCTGCACCCCCAAGTTATCCTTATAATATGATTACATTGTTATAGTGATGTTATGTTATAGGTTGTAACCTCATGTATATAGTTATGAGGCTGAAAATGTGTCCTCATGGCTTAAAACAAGCCCAGGCAAAACTCTCTCCAGGAACAGAGGGGCAGTTTACCCGTCATCAGGGCATGTATGGGACAAACTCAGCCCAGCCTCACAGGAACAAAGGATTGGTTGGACTCTTGAGCGAATCACCCCCCTTCCCTTGGTCAGTTGGAACTATGATGAGGTAATATTTACCTGACCCTGAAGGGGGGGGGAGGCAAAGCCAAGAGGGAAGAAAGAACATGATAAAAGGAGAGAACTTTGCCATGCTCTTCCTCTCCCTTCCACCCCCATCTACAGACACCACCACCAAGTGACTGAAGCACTGATGAAAGGGGAGAGCCTGGCTGAAGGGCAACCAACCAGCCTGTAGTGAGAAGCATCTAAGTTTTGTAAGGGCACTGAAAGTATTAAGATCAGGTTAGAATGCATTTTGCTTTTATTTCATTTGACCAAATCCAACTTCTTGTGCTTAGATTTTAAGTGATTATAAGTCAGTCTTTTGTAGTTAATAAATTTTGTTTATTCTACCTGAAGCAGTGTGTTTTTGGTTTGAAGTGTGTTAGACTCCCCTTGGAATATCAAGCCTGATCCATATCAATTTCTTTGTTAAATTGATGAACTCATAAGCTTGCAGTATCCAGAGGACATAACTGGACACTGCAAGATGGTCATTGGCATCACAGTTAGCACTCGCTGAAATGAACAGGACAATACATACTTCAGAGCTATTTTGTCAGGCTCTCTGAAAACCCAGGGAAACATTACGGCATCTGTGATACTCAGGGTCATAGAGACAGACTTCCTAAAGTGACCCAACTGCTAGAGGCTAACTGAAAAAAAAAAAAAAAGAAAAAGGAAGGAAAACGAAGGAGAACAACAGGGTATATCTCTGTACCCCTGGAAGTGGATAAATGGAAAATGCTGCAGTAGGCCCAACTCCTCAATATTTGTGCACTTAGCTTTAGCCCTGTGAACAGATCAACTGATGACAGTTGGACTACTCGTATTCAAATGAAGCATGTGCAAAAGTGTTTGCATGATCAGGGCCTCAATTAGTAGTAAACCAGATTCCAAGTAGGTTGCTAGTGGGCACTGTGCTTCTGACTGTGTGCTCTTTCAGATGAAATATAAAGAAGATTCGGGTCACTTTTGGAACAGTAATTAAAGATCCCATACCACCCCTTTAGAAGAATAGGGAAATTAACTCCAGCATCCTGGCCAAATTCCAAGTTGCCTAATTACATTCTGCTTGGTAGAATTCTCCCTGTATTTTTCATTAGGCAGCATTCTTCCATTCCTGCCTTAAACAGTTGTGTAGAGTTACTGTTGAATGGTTGCTATGTTTTACATCAAAACTGGCTGCAATTCAATGTTGAATGAAATGATCCTGGTGAATAATAATATGTATCATTTATTGAGTTTAATTTGTAAAACATTTGAGAGGTTTCAAACATGCAAAACAGGATTTCCATGTAAGTCCTTTATAACAAATCTTCAAATCAGACTTTAATCCCAAAATCTAATCCACACTGGCATGCAGGAATGAGTTTTACCCACGCTGATAGAAGATGGCATATTGAAATAGTGCCTGTCTTGTCAACTCACTATTTTAACACATGAATCTTGCATCCAAGTATACATACTTGACAGACATAAGCACCACAGAAAATGTTGTTAAACATAGAATCTGTTGTGCTACAAATCTGTCAGATGTTTCTTCTCTCTCTTGCCATAAATAAGAGATTAGGAAACTTCTTTAAAGGAAGATCTTTAGAGGAAAGAAAAAGAAAAAGAAAAAGAAAAGAAAAGGAGGTGGCATCCTTTCCTAGATACGATCATTTCTAACTGCAGAGAGAAACTGATTCCTGGGCTTGTGTTTACAAATGAAGTATTGCACAGTTGTGTATACATTTATCAACCCCATCACCAGGTATATACAGGGAATTGGCCAAAAGTCCCTCTCACCCTCATTTTTGGGCCAAATTCAGTTCTCATTTACAGCTATTCAATCCTCATTAAATTCTGATGCATTGTAGTATCTGACTCCAAGAAGGTTTCACTCATGTAATGGAGGGCAGAACCTGGGCTTCTGGGTCTACCAGTATTAACAATGCAGAATTACATGGTGAAAAAAGTTATCAGTTGCATAGTCTCAAGAATGATGACCCAACTTTGCTCTGTTGGGTCCTTGACTATGAACTAAACCACAAAGACTTTGATTCTTTATTTTCTTATAAATGATTAGTGTCTGGCTACGTTTTCTACAGCAAGTATCTTGAGAAAGGGAGCTGGTTACGGATGTTCTGGCAGGCGTCAAAGTCACCGAACAGACATTTAAAAAGGAAGAACAAAAGGGCTTGCAAAAAAGGGAAAAAACCCACAAACCAACATGGTCAGCCTTGACCACATAGCTTTTTACAAAGGCTGTAACACGTGTCTTGTTTGAGTACTGAGCACTAAACTTCTGAGGATTATTACACAACAGTGTTATAATCTCTCCATTTATTTTTTAAAACTACAGGTGTCAAACAAAGTTTCAACACAGGTTCTTCCCTACTCTTACAGTAACATTTCATGGTTTACTAAATGGTTTATGTATGAAAAAGTCACTTTGGCTAGGGTGAACATGAATGCATTTTCCATCATAGTTTCACCTGAAAGCAAAGCTGAGTGTTTTAAACTGTACCTTGAAGTCAGCAAACGACTCCATACAGACTCCAATAGTGGGACCATTGCATGTTAAACTCACTTGCTTTTAATTTAAATTGTAACCACTACGGGGCAGGGCCCATCCTTTATGTTGTGTCTATAGAGAGTAGCCTCATGGGTCCAGTCTTCTAAATCTACTGTAACATTATTAATACTAATATTCTGCTTTGTCATTGGAGAAAGTGAATTAACATCAGAGCAAACATTTCACTTAGGGCTCTCACTGTCTAGCCTGCATTAAGGAACTGGCAGCTTCTGACTGCGGGCTAAAGAGCTTCCCTTTGAATTTGTTATTTTGAAATGTGCCCTTCAGGTTACTTTTCAAGCCTCATGGTTGGCTTCTTCAGGAGCCTTCCTAAAACAGTGTGAAGAATGACTCATCGGGAAAGACGGAAATTCCATTTCTCTCAGCGGTGCCTGTCTATTTAGTATTATTAGATGCTCGGCCTGTCTTGTATTGACAGCCATACAGCAGTGTGCCATACTACAGTTCGGCAATGTGTACAGACTCAGGCATTTTAAGTTGTCAGTCAAATCAGGCTCTGAATTGACGTCTCCCAGCAGCTGCCAGCTAATGTCAACAGCTATGCCTTTTATTTTTTAAATGCCATTATATGGATTTGCTTATCTTTATGAAAAGACAAGAAATCCACAACTGAACCCCTCTGACCAATATTAAAAACACAACAAATCACTGAAAGTGGCCCAGTGCAGATCACACATCATCTACTAATGATATGGCCTTGACTCTGTGATGGCCTTGAGTTTTTGTGAAGCCCTAAATTCACTTACAACGGAGGGGAAAAGAAAGAGTCACAAGTGACTTAAAATATTTCCTTGTCATATTTGCCTTTTCATAGAATCACCGAAATGTAGGGCTGGAAGGGACCTTGAGAGGTCATCTATTTCAGCCCCCTGTGCTCAGCCAGG
Source organism: Natator depressus (assembly GCF_965152275.1). NCBI lineage: Eukaryota > Metazoa > Chordata > Testudines > Cheloniidae > Natator > Natator depressus. Next base: position 190,522,982 of record NC_134234.1, on the reverse strand, counting down.
ACCAAGTAAATCTAGAGCTACCCTGACAGTTGCTCATCTAATTTGTTTTTGAAAGCCTCCAATGATGGGGATTCCAGAGCCTCCTTCAGAAGCTTTATTCCAATGCTTGGCTGCTCTTATAATTGGAAAGTTTTTCCTGATATTTAATCTAAATCCCACTTGCTGCAGATTAAGCCCATTACTTCTTGTCCTACCTTCAGTGGACATGGAGAACAATTGATCACTGTCCTCTTTATAACACAGGATTTTAGCGTACAACAATAGGAATGACAGTGGTATTCTTTAGACCCAAATACGCCAATAACCTCCAAATACAAATTTGGAAAATAGGACTTTAGGAAGTAGAAGGTAAGGAGAGTTTGTCTGAGATAGGAAACATTGCAAAAGGCATTAAAAAATTGGATATCACAAATAGGGGTCTCACTAATTTACAAAAGTCTTCTGGTCTAGCAACAGAGCTCTTCCCCACTGCACGTGTAGGCACACGCTGACTGTTGTATTACAAAGAAGTTGGTGCACGTTTTTCTTAACCCACATATTCTGTTGAAAAGGAAACAGCACAAGAACAATGCTAAAGCAGTATAGCGGAGAATGTGGCGAGACATCACTATTTTTACCTATCAGATATTTCTTTAAATAGCCAGCCACAAAACATGGCTGAGCTGAAAAACAGCTTGGTTATCCAGCCTATTAGCTACTGCAATATAGTACACCACTTCTTTTACTTTCTAAGGCACTGGTAGCACTCAAAGATCTAAGCAGGGAACAAAGTTACACAAGCTGACAACATAATAATGACAATAATACTTTGAGATCTATTGAAAAGCACTATGTAAATGCAAAGGGAATTAGAACGAAGGGTTTATACAATACCACCACCATGTGTATACATGAGTCTCAGACACTCAATGGGTAAAAATTTTCTAAAGTCCCATTTTCAAAAGTGACAGCTGCTCGGCAGTTTATATCTCACTGATAGTCAATGGGCTCCTAATTGTATTCAGTGTTGTAGCCGTGTTGATTCCAGTATATTAAAGACACAAGGGGGCTGAGGTAATATCTTTTATTGGATCAACTTCTACTGGTGGGAGAGACAAGCTTTCAAGCTCTTCTTCAGGCCTCTGTGTAGCTTGAAAGCTTGTCTCTCTCACCTCCCCCACTTTGTCTCGCTAATGGGCTCCTAAGTCACTTTTAAAAATGGAACTGATGCACAGTTTGAAAGTATTACCCATAGTGCTAGGAATTCACCTCACACTTTGGTGCAAATCAGAGAATAGAAGTTCACAGAGCTGGGAGGGGGTAAAGCCAGCAAGAGAGGAGAACCAGGCTCTCTGAGTTCTGTGGGGCAACTCATGTTAGTAGAGGCTGCAGCAGGATCAGACTTGTACTTACAAAGGGGAAAACTAAGCAACGTGTGTTTTTTAAATAAAAGTTAACAGTGTCAAGGGAGATTATGACTATCAAAAATCTACTCATAAGTAGAATATATAAAAACATTCCTCCAATGGAAAAGTCCCTCTTTGCCAGTGGCTCTTTTGATAGCCACTGTAGAGAGGGATGACTTCTCTCTCTTCCCCTCCCCTCGTAGTTCAGGCTCGGGAGAGCTGCTAAAGCCCACTGAAGTTAATGGAAAGACTGCTAGTGACTTCAATGGGCTCTGCCTATTCCACTTGGGTCCAAAACCTACTCAGCTTTCTCATGCAAGTAATCCCAAAATATTGCAAGAGTAAGGTGGGTTCTCTCTCTCTCAATGGAAATTTTGACACTGATTGCCACAAAGATAAGAGGTTTTTCTGCAGGTTCAGTTTAGTGTCAGAGTCCTTGAGAATAAGGTTGTGCAGATATCGGAAAAAAGCCGTGGTTTCCCCACAGGAAATCTGTGATACAGGTTGTAATAAAAGCCATCATCTGCTCAAGCGAGTGGGCTAAAAATAGCAGTGTGGCTGTGGCAGCATGGGCAGCGATCAGGCTAGTCGCCCAGCTACATACACAGGGGTCAGGCAGGATTGCACTCAGGTGGCTAGACCCAGCTGCAACCAGTGGCCATGAGAGCACCAGTTGCAGCTGAAGCATGCTAGCTGAAGCAGCGCTAGTGCAGGTCTGTCCACGCGCACTCCCAGCTGCTGTGAAGCCATACCCTTTCAAGTGAATCTGTTCTGGAGCACTGGGGAAAGACAACTATAGCTGAAATACACCCACATTTTTGAAGGGGCCTCTACATGGCACTGCAGAAGTGGAATCCACGCTGGCCGCAGTTGGACACCGAATGCACAGAGACGACTCAACACATCTGAGACCCAAGTCCTGCTTATGGGCCTGTTTCTGATTACATGGTGGTGTAAGCCAGGAGTAATGCTACTGACATTACACTAGAGTAAAATTGCTGTAAAAAAAAAAAAAAACCACACAGAATCAAGCCTTTGGAGGGGGACTTAAGTGGTGCAGACCTAGCACATTTCTGACCACGTGCGCTGGGGAAGCGCCTTCTCAGCTGCTGTGTGCCCTAAGACAGAAGCTCTCAACCTTTCCAGACTACTGTACCCCTTTCAGGAGTCTGATTTGTCTTGTGTACCTCAAGTTTCACCTCACTTCAAAACTACTTGCTTATAAAATCAGACAAAAATACAGGCGTAAAAATAAAGCACATTACTGAGCAATTGCTTTCTGTCTCATTTTTACCATATAATTATAAAAAAAATAGGAATATAAATATTGTACTTACATTTCAATGTATAGTATCTAGAGCAGTATGAACAAGTCATTGTATGAAATTGGAGTTTGTACTGACTTTGCTAGTGCTTTTTATGTAGCCTGTTGTAAAACTAGGCAAGTATCTAGATGAGTTGATATAACCCCTGGAAGACCTTTGTGTACCTCAGGGGTACGCATACCCCTGGTTGAGAACCACTGCCCTAAGACGCACACTGTAAGCAGAATTACTATCTGCACATTGCAGTAGCACTGAAACTATTCAGGACTTTCACTGTAAACAAAATCACTCTCCGTTTACCAGTGCATTCCATTGTCAGCCATGATGCCACTTATTATGCGGAGGGCTGTTTTTCAGTGGTTGTGATTCAGGGAATCATTATCCTTTAGGAAGCTGGATCATACACAAAGTAGACATGAAGGGCCAAACTCTGCTGTCAGTTATGCTACTAATTTCTGTAGGAGTTATGTGGGCATAAACACACTTGATGATTTAGCCCAGTTCCAGAAAGTTATATTACCAATGCTTATTGAGGCTGATAAAATGACTCTCAGTCTTAAACCTCCACAGCAATATGTGCAAATTGCAAATTTGCAAATATGAAATACAATTTATGAAGCTATGTTACCCTATTACTTGAAAGGGATGGTTCTCTCCACTCTAATCAAGTATACCTGAGCCTTGTATCAGCTGTCTAGACTGTCATTCAGTTGATTTATGTATGTGGTTTTTTTTTTAGTTGATTAATTTGTTTTACACCAATTTTTGAAAACCAATTTCTTTTTTTAAAGAAACTGCTGAGGCTTCCCATCCAGTGTTTGCACTATAAAACGGACCATGTAAAGCAACAACATTTTAGCAGGGAAACTATTCAAGGGAGTGACACATCTCATTTGTTTGACAGCATTAGAAATTAGTTCCCATTAGAAGAGGGAAAATAGTAGCGTGGTGGGAGCAAGCATTTAGACACATTTTTGACAAATCCTGAAATTCCTTTTAATTTGAACCTGTTTTTGTCTGAGATGTCCAGTGAAACTGTGCAGGTTGTGGAGGTTTGGATTAGAACGACGCAAAGCAAGTAAGGTAAGGATGGGCTTTTTGACAAAAAGTTTTGCTCGAAGATAGTCATCTTTTCAGGCAGCTTGGTGCCCCAGCCAACAACTCATTCCTGCAAGGTGTGAAATACACTGCTCAGAATCAGAAATATACTGACACACACATAACTGGATCTTATTCAATGGCCACTGCCTCAATTTCCCACTCCTTTCACTACAACTGGTGCTTTGTAATTATTCTCCCCTTATGGGGTCTGGTTTAACAGTACAGCTGAAACCTAGAAATCCATAGCCTTATTCTCCAGGCTCTCCAATTCATTATGCCTGGGCTCCCAATTTTCTTTTAAGGATTTTCCTCCTGCCCCTCACTGGCAGTAGCTCCAGCCAGGCCTTCCCCCCCAGCTGATAGATATTTCATTCTGAATCTCTTAACCCTCAGGCAGAGGGCCTGAGGAACAAGTAGAGTGTCTCTAGGTATGTCTATGCTGCCATTAGACACCCACGGCCAGCCTGTGCCTGCTGACCTGAGCTTAGGGGCTGTTAACTGCATTGTAGGCATTTGTGCTCGGGTTGTAGCTCAACCTCTGGGACCCTCCCACCTTGCAGGGTCCTAGAGCCCAATTGTCTACACCACAATTGAAGAGACCCTTAGCCCTGGGACCCTAAATCAGCTGGCATGGGCCATCTGCAGGTTTATAACTGCAGTGTAGACATCCCCTCTGTATAGAGCAGCTCACAAAGCCCTCCTGTACCTTTGAACTTCTCCCCAAACTCAGCAGTCTCACTGAACTTAAGCCCTTTATACCTCCCAGCGGCCCTACTGCATCATGTGACCCCTGGACTCATTCCTTCACTTGGTGAGTGGGCTAAGCTTACAAAGGTGGAGCTGAGTCCCAACCCCTTTAAAAGGTCAACTCCTCCTAACACAACATGATTAATGTTAAGCATGTAAATAGCTCCATGGAAGTCAATAGGACTGCTTCCCTGCGGGATGTGTCGAAGTGCTTTGGTGAATCTGGGCAAGGGTATGCAGCATGTAGGGGGACTGAGCCCCATTTTGTCTTTTCACGTTCAGCAAAGTTTGATGTAATGGCTGTTTTTGGATCAAAAAATTCACATCACACATTTCAAATCTGAAATATAATAGCTTGGTAAAGGTCAACGCTACCTTTCCACTCAGAAATGGAGCCTTTTTCATATGAACATTTATCAAAGGAGCCTAATTTCATGTGTGTAATGAAATACAAAAAACATTTACTGTTTTCAGTATTTTTACCCTTAATTGTTCCTAGTTTAGGAAACCTAGAGGTCTATCAACCTTGGATAATCACAGGTTCCATTTGGCTTTGAGGCAAAACAGCTGAATAGTCTTATGTTATCAGAACTAGGTTGTTTACTCATTCATCCCTAGGTCAGATACGGGTGTTGTAAATGCATTTTCTAAATATTGATCTAAGAAATTAATATATAAAAATTATCCTTAAGGAATAGTTTGAGTAGGAGAGGCATGGAAAAGAGCAGGATATTTTCCTCCTACAGTGTATTTTCCACTGGGACTGGAATCAGCATGATTCCATAAAAAAGATTCCATAAAAAAATTCCACATAAAAATATAATGCATACATGAAATTATAACTCTTCTAGCCTGCAGAGACCAGCAGGGTCATTTTACTTAGGTTTATTCAGAAAAAAAGATCTAGTCAAAATGATTTTTTTTTTAAATGCAAAAACAAAGAGTATACTTAGGTTTAACCTAAAATAAGGCATTTTAGTCTGAGGAAAACAAAAATAAAAGGCTTGTCTCCATGAATGCGCAGAGTGTGCACGTCTCCTCGACAGTAAGCTATAGCTGCTCTAAGAACAAAATAGCTTCAGTATCTGACCACCAGACAGATTCCACAAAAATTTAAAGATACAGCACACTATGACCTGGCCTCTACTCCAGGTCTTGTGCTCGTTATACTTGTAAATCTGCATGTTGCAAGAACCTAGATAATAGATTTTAAGGTGTGATGGGGGTCATACTATAGTCTTCTAGTTTGACCTCCTGCATAACACAGACCATAGAATTTCACTTCATGATTTCTACAACCAGCCTGTAAATTCTGGTTGAGCTAGAGTATCTTTTAAAAAGACATCCAAACTCGATTTAAAGCCTTCAAGTGACAAAGAACCCACCACAATCCTAAATAAGACATTCCAGTGGTTAATTTCCCTAACTTAAAATGGTTGTACCTTATTTGCTGTGTGGAACCACGGGCAGGCCTGAATTCAACACTACTCTGGTATCATTCATACGCACCCAGTTTCCCCACAAAACTGAACAGAGTTTGAATCTGGCTTCCGAAGGATATAGATCCATTTTATTAAGATGTCACTCCACAGCATACATGACTGTGCTGCAATCATACTGTTGAAGTGATTGAATACACTTGGGCAGCGGCCTGGTTTGTCACTCAAGCATACAAACCGCACCATTGAATTTAATGGAATTATTCATGTAAGTACTGCTTAATATGAGCAGATTGCAGAATCCAGCTCATCACATGAGAATTTTAAGTCTCACAGTCTCATGCTTTGTGTGCGACAGGACAGATAGATAATACCAAATACAAACGATCACACATGTATGTTTTCACTTTTTTGAGGAAAACAATGCAGGAGATCACCAATTTGATACGAGGTAAAAGCGGCCTCCACCACATTTCCTGTTCATAAGTGTGCAAGGAACAGATGTTAAGACTTAAGATCGAATAGAAGTTTTCAGGTACATACTCAAATTGCAAGGCCAGAGCAGAACAGCACATCGACGTCTGCCAATGTTTTAAAACCAAGTTTTGTTTGTGATAAAGGGGGAGGATTTTCTACAAAACAATCATATATGAACAGGTATGTCTTTTTTTCCTAATCTCTTGTTTCTGGGTGTATTGTACAGAAAAAGTGTTTAAATATATTACATATCTCCTGAGTACGTTGCTTAGAGACTCAAAGGCTGAATATTAATAATAAATAATAATGATTCATCATCATAAATCTTAGTTAATCTCCAGCGAAGTGGGCCAAAGTGCATGAAGATTTGTTAAAGAAGAAGAAACATGAGCATCATTTTTAGGCTTAAAATTTTTGCCTGCACAGGGGGAATCCGATTTTACTGTGCGCTTTTTCCCTTCTCCAGTATGAAGTTTATATCTTAAAATGCAATTAGCCACGCTCTAATTAACTGCAGGTTAAGGACTCCTTTCCAGGGAATCAATCCTGTCTTTAAAGTTCACAACTGAGGAAGCTTTATTAATGTTAATTTAACATTCAGTCACTTAATGGATTTTTGGATAAGGGTCATTACTACAGAACATTATCTTACTGTTTAATTGGAAAGAATATTTTCTTTCCATAGACCGTCAGAATTTAGTCTGCACGGAGAAGCAGAAGGGCCAATGGAAGCGACAAAATCCACCGCCTTTTATCCTTCAAATCACCCCTTAAAATCTGGATCATGTTGGTAGTGCCCAAGAGTAATTCAATACATTTCCCTCTGTGATACAAGGTGTTGGAACTGGATTTGCCACATCCTCTAAGTGGACAGATGTCCGTCTCCATGAGAAATCAGGATTAATTGGGAGGTGGTGACCGCTTTGGGGACAATCATTTATTATCCTCTGAATAGCTATAGCTTGGGCTGCTGCAATGACAAGCTCCCCCACATTGCTTCTGTACCTGACTTAAAAGAAGCCTTCATAGCAGTCTCAGCTGAAAGAACTGAGCAGAGAATGAACTGTCTGATCCCGCTTAGTGATGGCTTCTCAAAGTCAGGTACAGGAGCAATGTGGGGGAGCTTGGCACTGCAGCAGCCCAAGCTATTCAGAGGACAAATAAATGATTGATTGCCCCCAAAAGTGGTCAGTTCACCACCTTTCACCAGCACCCAATTAATTTGGTAAGAGAAGCCTTGCTGTGTCTCCCCCCCGCACCTCTCAGATTATATCAGAGCTGACAAGCAGGAGTTCAGACAATGGATTTTTGATTGCAATTCTAGCAGAGTCCTCTGCAAACAGGACAAGATATTCACAAGATGTCTGAAGAGGGGAATTAGAAAAGGGTAAAAAGCAATTGCATTGCCAGGAAAATATTTTAAAAGAATCTTAAACATTTTATTAGCACTACACTAATTTTATTTTTACACTACAAACATTTTATTAGCACTACTATTAATGTACAAAGCAATGTACAATATTCTAAAACCAAGGGCAGACTCTGCCCTGAAGATCAGCAGCCCCCCCACCCCAAAAAAGGGCACAGGCATTCCAGTTGTTGAAATTTACAAGCTAAAGGGACCAGAGGAAGGTATTTGTTTCATTTAGTCTCACCTCTCAATTTGACCCTTTGTTTGCAAACCAGTAATCCCTTGGCTGGGGGAAAACAATAGAGTAGCACAAGAAGTGGCATAAATTCAGAAACGACCCAAATGCAAAATGTTTTTAATATACAACCATGTAATGTATTAAATATATCCCCCAACAAGGTACAAAAACTGAAACTAGAATTCCTGGTGCTCATGAATTGTTTTATGAAGCTCTTTGGGCTGAATTGTGACCCTCTTCCACACACAGAGGAGCATGTTGCTCGAAAAGCAGCCAGATTGACTTTGACAAGATTTGTACCCTGAGCAAGCTGCTCTTGAGAGCAAGTAAATTATTGGAATCTAGCCCTTTATGTTTCTTTGTCAGAGTCTGAAAATGATCCTAGAAGCCCTTGATGAAATTGCAGATTTATTATAGTCAAGCTACAGTCATTATTCCTACAGATCTTCTCTGTTCTGAAGCATTATTTAAAAAAACAAAAAAACTCAATTGTTTCAATTTTTATCTTGTTTTTTAAAAGAGGGTCAGTTTGATCACACTTATTTACATATAAATGGAGAATGCAACCAAATGTGCTGATAAAGATCTTTAAAAACAATCTCTCTCGCCTACACAAAATGTATTGTTTTTGCAATATAACAGCAGATTATGTGGATGAGAATTAAAATTAGAGAAATTAATCCATAGAGCAATCCAAATGATGATGAGAGAGCAAATATTCTGACTTTTCTTTCCATTTTTCTCACTTTTTTTGGTCCCCCTCAGTTTTATTTTTTGGACATCTTTTGCACAGCAGGTCAGTTTTTGCAGGTTACACCTGCTAGCACACAGAGAGAGAGAGCGCACTTCAATTATCTGCAGGGACGTTCTTTTCTGTGCAGAGCTATTGGGTTTCCCCACCACTGCCGCAAAAGTTGTAGATATTGAAATAATTCATTTAGCATAGTAAATTTGGGTAGGAGTCTATTGCAAGCATGCAGGTGATAAAGGAACAGATGGAGAAGAGAAGGGGAACATATCTATAAAGCTAGGAATATGGAAATACAAGATTTTGCTCGTTTTCTGTTTAGATAGTGAAATTAGCTTGGAATTTACATTTAAAAGGGTCGGCCACACGGAGAGGCATTCTTAGGGCTTTATGGTTATTTTAAGACTCATTGTTCATGAAATATAAGAAAAATGTTGGCCGACAAGCAGATCAAATATGTGTTCACTTATATAAGAATGATTAAAGATTCAGAACAGAAATGGGATGTGTATTTATATTTCCAACTTAAATAAAAGCCAATAAAAGAATGTTTGAATGAGGGCTTTGGAAAATAATTTTAAGATTTAAATGTAAAGTGACCTTCTGAGGAAAAAGGTCAATTGGGTGTGTGCCTCCTCGCAGCCCTTTTAAATATTTCTTAATGAAGTTTAAAAAACCAAAAACAAAAAAAACCCATGCACTTGTATAGTTGTGGGGTTTGTTTGTTTTTAATTGTCTGGTTGTCTTTTTACATTAGAAATTCAGATCTTGCATCTCCTGGTTTTGCTAGGAGATTCTAAAGACGTAGGAGGCTTGTGACATCTTAAAATACCAAGGAAGTTAAACCTGATTATCTGAGAAGTAAGTTTTATCTAGACTGAAATATTGGTTAGTTATTAATGCCAAATTAAATCAAATGCCCCCAAAACTGCTGGGAGAACTGCTCATTTTAGAGGTTCAGTAACCCCTGCCTCTTCAGTTAGGGGCTGAGACCTCTCAGTTCACACCTCAGACTGCTACTCCGGCTCCAGCAAAATCAGGGAGGATTAAAATTCACAATATTCCTTAAGTAAAAGGACAAACTGGATTTTTGTTTTAAATTTCAGGCCTTCTCTACTTCAGAAAGGGGCACCATCTCAGCTGTTTTATTATTTTTTATTTGCAAGCCACCTTAAAAACTCACTTTTTGGGAGACTCTCTCTTCTACAAAACTTTCTAATCCAGTGAAGGCAGAAGTGACATTTTTATGCTACTAGTTTCCATTACAGCTCCTTATACTTTCTTCCCTCTCAGGCCACATCATTTCCTTCTCTCCCCCATGCCTGGCAATAAAATGAAAGTGGAGAAAATGAAAAGCAAAAAGAGGTTGGGGAGGGGAGAAGGGTAATAAATATCTTCAGAAGAAGTGAGAAAGCAACACAAGGAACGACGGTTTTGGGATTAAGGTCCTGGACCGTGACTCAGGCGATCAGACTTCAATTCCTGGCTCTTCCAAAAGACTTCTTATGTGACCCTGGGAAAGTTTGAGGGAGATTTCCAGGAAATGCAAAGGGCTTTGGATCTCCTGAAAATCTCCCCTAAGAGGAGATCCCTTTGTTCCTCATTTCCTCCTGGGGAAGAAAGGGGAGTAATGTATACAGACTTTATATCTCTATGAAATGTAAGTTCTTAAAGCCAGTTACAAGCATTCATGATCCTCAAACAGCAGGCACTTCTAAACATACAAGGTGTTACTGACGTGATTGGAATAACAGAGACTTGGTGGGATAACTCACATGACTGGAGTACAGTCATGGATGGTTATAAACTGTTCAGGAAGGACAGGCAGGGCAGAAAAGGTGGGGGAGTAGCACTGTATGTAAGGGAGCAGTATGACTGCTCAGAGCTCCGGTACGAAACTGTGGAAAAACCTGAGTGTCTCTGGATTAAGTTTAGAAGTGTGTGCAACAAGAGTGATGTAGTGGTGGGAGTCTGCTATAGACCACCGGACCAGGGGGATGAGGTGGATGAGGCTTTCTTCCGGCAACTCGCAGAAGCTACTAGATCGCACGCCCTGGTTCTCATGGGTGACTTTAATTTTCCTGATATCTGCTGGGAGAGCAATACAGCAGTGCATAGACAATCCAGGAAGTTTTTGGAAAGCGTAGGGGACAATTTCCTGGCGCAAGTGCTAGGGGAGCCAACTAGGGGGGGCGCTTTTCTTGACCTGCTGCTCACAAATCGGGTAGAATTAGTGGGGGAAGCAAAAGTGGATGGGAATCTGGGAGGCAGTGACCATGAGTTGGTTGAGTTCAGGATCCTGACGCAGGGAAGAAAGGTAAGCAGCAGGATACGGACCCTGGACTTCAGGAAAGCAGACTTCGACTCCCTCAGGGAACAGATGGCCAGGATCCCCTGGGGGACTAACATGAAGGGGAAGGGAGTCCAGGAGAGCTGGCTGTATTTCAAGGAATCCCTGTTGAGGTTACAGGGACAAACCATCCCGATGAGTCGAAAGAATAGTAAATATGGCAGGCGACCAGCTTGGCTTAATGGTGAAATCCTAGCGGATCTTAAACATAAAAAAGAAGCTTACAAGAAGTGGAAGGTTGGACATATGACCAGGGAAGAGTATAAAAATATTGCTCGGGCATGTAGGAAAGATATCAGGAGGGCCAAATCGCACCTGGAGCTGCAGCTAGCAAGAGATGTCAAGAGTAACAAGAAGGGTTTCTTCAGGTATGTTGGCAACAAGAAGAAAGCCAAGGAAAGTGTGGGCCCCTTACTGAATGAGGGAGGCAACCTAGTGACAGAGGATGTGGAAAAAGCTAATGTGCTCAATGCTTTTTTTGCCTCTGTTTTCACTAACAAGGTCAGCTCCCAGACTGCTGCGCTGGGCATCACAGAATGGGGAAGAGATGGCCAGCCCTCTGTGGAGATAGAGGTGGTTAGGGACTATTTAGAAAAGCTGGACGTGCACAAGTCCATGGGGCCGGACGAGTTGCATCCGAGAGTGCTGAAGGAATTGGCGGCTGTGATTGCAGAGCCCTTGGCCATTATCTTTGAAAACTCGTGGCGAACGGGGGAAGTCCCGGATGACTGGAAAAAGGCTAATGTAGTGCCAATCTTTAAAAAAGGGAAGAAGGAGGATCCTGGGAACTACAGGCCAGTCAGCCTCACCTCAGTCCCTGGAAAAATCATGGAGCAGGTCCTCAAAGAATCAATCCTGAAGCACTTACATGAGAGGAAAGTGATCAGGAACAGTCAGCATGGGTTCACCAAGGGAAGGTCATGCCTGACTAATCTAATCGCCTTTTATGATGAGATTACTGGTTCTGTGGATGAAGGGAAAGCAGTGGATGTATTGTTTCTTGACTTTAGCAAAGCTTTTGACACGGTCTCCCACAGTATTCTTGTCAGCAAGTTAAGGAAGTATGGGCTGGATGAATGCACTATAAGGTGGGTAGAAAGCTGGCTAGATTGTCGGGCTCAACGGGTAGTGATCAATGGCTCCATGTCTAGTTGGCAGCCGGTGTCAAGTGGTGTGCCCCAGGGGTCGGTCCTGGGGCCGGTTTTGTTCAATATCTTCATAAATGATCTGGAGGATGGTGTGGATTGCACTCTCAGCAAATTTGCGGATGATACTAAACTGGGAGGAGTGATAGATACGCTGGAGGGGAGGGATAGGATACAGAAGGACCTAGACAAATTGGAGGATTGGGCCAAAAGAAATCTGATGAGGTTCAATAAGGATAAGTGCAGGGTCCTGCACTTAGGACGGAAGAACCCAATACACCGCTACAGACTAGGGACCGAATGGCTAGGCAGCAGTTCTGCAGAAAAGGACCTAGGGGTGACAGTGGACGAGAAGCTGGATATGAGTCAACAGTGTGCCCTTGTTGCCAAGAAGGCCAATGGCATTTTGGGATGTATAAGTAGGGGCATAGTGAGCAGATCGAGGGACGTGATCGTTCCCCTCTATTCGACACTGGTGAGGCCTCATCTGGAGTACTGTGTCCAGTTTTGGGCCCCACACTACAAGAAGGATGTGGATAAATTGGAGAGAGTCCAGCGAAGGGCAACAAAAATGATTAGGGGTCTAGAGCACATGACTTATGAAGAGAGGCTGAGGGAGCTGGGATTGTTTAGTCTGCAGAAGAGAAGAATGAGGGGGGATTTGATAGCTGCTTTCAACTACCTGAAAGGGGGTTCCAAAGAGGATGGCTCTAGACTGTTCTCAATGGTAGCAGATGACAGAACGAGGAGTAATGGTCTCAAGTTGCAATGGGGGAGGTTTAGATTGGATATTAGGAAAAACTTTTTCACTAAGAGGGTGGTGAAACACTGGAATGCGTTACCTAGGGAGGTGGTAGAATCTCCTTCCTTAGAGGTTTTTAAGGTCAGGCTTGACAAAGCCCTGGCTGGGATGATTTAAGTGGGAATTGGTCCTGCTTCGAGCAGGGGGTTGGACTAGATGACCTTCTGGGGTCCCTTCCAACCCTGATATTCTATGATTCTATGATTCTATGGTGCTCAGACAGCATAGCGAAGGAGAGCCTAGAAATACCTTAGGCAGGCAGAACTGGTCTCAGAAAGCAGAGGCCTGAAGGAGGTCTCAGACCCACTGCAAAATAATGGGAGAAGTCTCATAGGTGGCAACAGCTGTGATTGGACTGCAGCAGCGTGTCTTCTGGGAGAAGGAGAAAAAAATTAGGGTTTCTTGAAACCAGCACTACACTTGCCAAGAAAATATATTTTTCTTAATATTTAAGAAAATGCACGAAGAAGGTTTCATGACCCATGTGAGAGAATGCTAGCATTAGAGAGAGAGATTGATTGAATCATATGGAGCAATGTGGTTATAGTGCTCAAAATATTCCACACATTATTGAACCCGGGGAACTACAGCCTCACCACAGTCCCTGAAAAAAATCATGGAGCAGGTCCTCAAGGAATCCATTTTGGAAGCACTTGGAGGTGATCAGGAACAGTCAACATGGATTCACCAAGGGCAAGTCATGCCTGACCAACCTGATTGCCTTCTATGAGAGATAACTGGCTCTGTGGATATGGGGAAAGCAGTGGATGTGATATATCTTGACTTTAGCAAAGCTTTTGATATGGTCTCCCACAGTATTTTTGCCAGCAAGTTAAAAAAGTATGGATTGGATGAATGGACTATAAAGTGAATAGAAAGCTGGCTAGATCGTCGGGCTCAATGGGTAGTGAGCAACAGCTTGATGTCTAGTTGGCAGCTGGTATCAAGCGGAGGGGTAGGTCCTGGGGCTGGTTTTGTTCAACATCTTCGTTAAGGATCTGGATGATGGGATGGATTTCACTCTCAGCAAGTGTCATCCGCGAACTAGGCTGTGGGGAGAAGTAGATAAGCTGGAGGGTAGGGATAGGGTCCAGAGTGACCTAGACAATTTGGAGGACTGAGCCAAAAGAAATCTGATGAGGTTCAACAAGGATAAGTGCAGGGTCCTGCACTTAGGACGGAAGAATCCAATGCACCGCTACAGACTAGGGACCGAATGGCTCGGCAGCAGTTCTGCGGAAAAGGACCTAGGGGTGACAGTGGACGAGAAGCTGGATATGAGTCAACAGTGTGTCCTTGTTGCCAAGAAGGCCAATGGCATTTTGGGATGTATAAGTAGGGGCATAGCCAGCAGATCGAGGGACGTGATCGTTCCCCTCTATTCGACATTGGTGAGGCCTCATCTGGAGTACTGTGTCCAGTTTTGGGCCCCACACTACAAGAAGGATGTGGAAAAATTGGAGAGAGTGTCCAGCGAAGGGCAACAAAAATGATTAGGGGTCTGGAACACATGACTTATGAGGAGAGGCTGAGGGAACTGGACTTGTTTAGTCTGCAGAAGAGAAGAGTGAGGGGGGATTTGATAGCAGCCTTCAACTACCTGAAGGGGGGTTCCAAAGAGGATGGAGCTTGGCTGTTCTCAGTGGTGGCAGATGACAGAACAAGGAGCAATGGTCGCAAGTTGCAGTGGGGGAGGTCTAGGTTGAATATTAAGAAACACTATTTCACTAGGAGGGTGGTGAAGCACTGGAATGAGTTACCTAGGGAGGTGAGGGAATCTCCATCCTTAGAGGTTTTTAAGGATGGTGATTTAGTTGGGGATTGGTCCTGCTTTGAGCAGGGGGTTGGACTAGATGACCTCCCGAGGACTCTGCCAATCCTAATCTTCTATGATTCTGTGACTAAGTAACCCCACTTAGCCCCTGTTGCTGGCAGATCTCTGTACCTGTGAAGCCCCATTGACTTCCCTGGGACTCAGGAAAGACACAGAGGTCCCGGTATGCCATTCTCTTTGTAGTATCAGGGCCTTAACCCTTAAATGAGAGAACTACTTGCAGCCTGGGTATCAAGTTGATTACAAGTCAGATGGCTGTCAGTGAAGAAGCAGCCATGTCAGCTAGTGGTTTCAGCAAAGAGCTGGGAAGCAGGGAGTTCTAAGAGAGGCTATGCCATACACTCACTGTGCCACTGTATTCTGACAAGTTGTTGGACCACCTTGTTGCGTCCGGTCAAATCACCCTAAAAACCAGAGGCAGAAACCGAGCTGCAGTGACTGAGGTCAACAGGACACAATGAGAAATACATTGTTGGTGCTCTACAGATAAAATCATCATACTACTATACAAATGGATACCAAGGGGGTGAAGCTGAAAAGGCTATAAAAAAAAAGGGCAAGGGAATGGAAATTTGATGACTTAGTTAAAAATGCTTCAAAAAGTGGCTGTGGAAGGATAGTGTGTAACAACCAACAACATTCTTTCAGAGAGAAAATTACGGTTAAAGCAATTCTACAAAGAAGAGGGATTTGTGGGGGAAGGAATCTGAGACCAGAGACCTGTGCAATTCGTGATGGGAGCAATTTTACTACAAAGTCCCATCTCCTGGCTCTTCTAATATATTTCTAGCTCCGGCTGCTGAGCAGTTGTCCTGTACAGACACAGGGCAATAATTGTGAGCCTTACATTGCTCCCACTGAAATCAATGGAAGCTTTGTCATTGGCCTCAATGGTAGCAAAATTGAATTCGAAGAGCGTGATCCAATGCCCTTACAAGTCATTTGGGATTTTTCCATTGACTTTAATGACGAATGGATTGGACCTTATGAAAAGGACATTTTACACAGAAGCAACTGCTGCTTGGACTTTTTTTTTTTTTTTTTTTTTTTTTTTTAAAAAGCAGCTTTTGCAGTAGGTACATCATTAGGGAATAAAAAGTGCTGCAACCAGAGGGAGCAATGCTCCAGGTGAGCAGCAGCTAATGAGCTGAGCAGCAGCTAACAAGCAGCAACTAATGAGCTGAGCTGTGTCTTCTCAACAGGAGAGAAAGCCCTGGCCCTTCCTGCAAGGAAAACAATTTCCCCCCTTTAGACCTTTATTTTTATATTATATATAAAAAGGCAAAGGAAGTTCAAGGACGTCACATGAAAATCACGTTAAGGGTCAGATCAGACCTGCTGATCAACATTCATTCCAATTGCCACCCCCCTCCCCAGCGGCCCCTATTGGCCCCTGTTCCAGCTCAGTCCTTTCCTGCAGATTACTGGAGTTCAAGTGCTTTAACACCCCCCCACCCCCATGGGATCCATTTCAAGTGCTCTGATACTGCCATGATGGGAGACACAAAAACCTACAGAGAAGCAGATGTAGATTCAGGTTGTCTCTACTCATACAGTTGAGTATTTCTCTCTGGGAATAGTTTCCCCATTACTTGGCAGATAAGAGTAATCAGGTGCATGACACTCTGCCCAGTTTTTGGCTACGTCAGAGCAGGAGGTTGCAAACACACTATGGTCTACTCACCCAGGCTTGATGGTGGAGAATTTGGATGAGCTAAGTTAGCATCACAAGAGGAACCACTGTGAAAAATGAGGAAGGCATTTAGTGAGGTGGGTTCCTGCCTTGGGCAACAAGGAGAGGATGACATGGGATGGAGGGACCCCAAGCTGCCCCCAAATCCCCCCACTATATGCACAATTAACACTGGCTGACTATTACTTTAGGGTTCCTCTGAAGCTATTGCTGTTGCTAAGATCTGCCTCTGAAACCCTTTGGAGGTCCATGGACTCCCAGCTGCTTATATTCTTACTGGGTCCTCAACTTCTCTCCCCTATCTTGTTGCTGGGGTAGAAAGACTTCCCTCCAGTAGCCCAGCTGGTCAGGAGGAGAAAATGGCAGTTTTTGGTAGGGGAAGAGGGAGAAACAGGGTCAATAGATTTTTCACAGGAAAGGAGATGTGGAAAAGGAGCAGAAAATATGAAGATGCAAGAATAGACCAACCCTCGAGGTTCCTTTGGAAAAAAGTCCTAATATACAGCCAAATAATGAAGTCCTTAGTCTTTAAGGAGGCAAACTCTCACTGAAGCCAATAGTTTTGCCTGAATAGAGAATAAGGCCTTGCCTACCAAGGGCGTTATTTTAGAACACCTATTTCTAATTAACTCCATGCGTGAATGCTCCATATTCTAGAATTAGTTTAAACTAGTTTGGAATAAGGCACTCAATCTGGAATAAAGTACAGTGTGAATTGAATGCAGATTAACTATTCCTCATTAACTCCATGTGTGGACACACTTATTCCAGAATTATTTTCATATAAAAGCTTGTCTATAACTTCAGAATTTGGCTCACCAACCCATGTAATATGCAGGGATTTGCTTTCTGTTACAGAAATGGAGTTTGCATGCCACTTTTCAATCTGGGGACTTCTAGCCTTTATGACTATGGCTCTGATTGTTTCGCTGGTCATAAATATTTCATACTGCATAGCAAACAAGCAAAAAGGTAAGAAATGACGTGCATGCATGCGCATGCAAAAGATTGTGTTTGAGTATTTGAGAGAGAGACTACAAACAAATTCATCACCACCGGGAACTTTCTGGCAAGCAGACCGAATGTTTTATAATGAACTTTTTCCTAAAAATTTATTCTAGTACTAATGCATTTTTAACTTGCAAGGCCTGGATACCTGATGTCACATGGTATGACAACTAAAAACAAAAGCTTTCAAAACATCAGTATGACTCAATTTAAAAGAAAAAAAATCTAAAAACAATCCCCCAACCTACTTTCCCCAAATGAGCCAGCCAGACATGAGCAAGGGACAGAATTTAATTCAGATAACGTTTTCAACATTTTTCATGTAGACAATTTCCCTCATCTGTAAGTTTTAGCTACCTGAATTTCAGACACAACCGCACTTTAAATACACATTAATACAAGCTATGAATCTAGGTGGCAATATTTTCTCCCCCCTGAATTTAGGAATGCTTATTTGAATTTCAGATTTCATCCAAATTCTATTTTTTCTTCATTAGGAATTCAGCTCCAAGGTGGGGGGAGGGAGGGGAGGAGAGAAACAGGGGTTGGGGTTGTGTATGTGTGTGCATGAATGTGCGCACGCACCAAGGTAGCTGTCAAGCCATCCTATTGCTGAGAAAGAGGGGACTTATTTTGCTTCATGGATGTTAGTCCATGACTATTGGTCTGGTCTACACACAGATTTTACATTGGTATAATTATTTTTAAAGGGGGTGGGGAAGGTGATTTTTTTAAAAACTGAAGCTATACCAGTACAACCCCTAGAGTGGGTGTAGTTACACCAGTATAAAGATACCTTGTACTGGGATAGCTTATTCCCCTTCCTACATGGTAGTAAGCTGTACTGATATAACCAACTCTAGAGTTGGTTATAACTGTGTCCCTACTAGAGAGGGGTTTATATCACTTTAACTATACTAGCACACAGGTATACAAATTGTGCATAAAGAAGTCCTACGTATACAACTGGCACTTGCAGTGCACAAGGAAAACTGTTTGGCTGAGAGATGCTAAGGTGACACCTATTTAATGAGCTGCAAGGCAAAATATTTTTATGATGAAAATGAAATTTCCGAAACTAAGCAGGGGAGCAATGAGATGGAGGCCAGAACACAGAACTGAAAGCCATGAATTCCTGAATTCTAAACCCAGCTCCAACAGTTAACCCCCTTGTGGCCTGGGACTCTCTGCTTCACTTTCCCTATTTGTGTAACAGTAGGTACCCCCTTACCGGGACATCAGTAGTAACGTTTGTAAAACCAAATGAAGAGGAAAAGGTGGTGAGCCTACCACAGCTACTGCTTACTTACACAGCATTCTTTCATTGTTTCCTTGTTCTGCCTCATCCAGTTTCTCTCTACCTCGTGTGGGGCATCATAAGTTTATACAGTAAATTCTTTGGGCACAGTGACCGTCTTTTTATGGTGGGTGTAAATATAGTACCTAGCAAAATGGGGACTTAATAGGGGCCTGTAGGCATTAGTGCAATACACAGAATACTAATAAACTGTGTTAGCCACAATTTAAATCTAGATACTCCTGAGGAAAATTTTTTAAAAAAATATCCTCAATCTGAATCTTGAGAGCCTACAGCTTTCAGTCTCACACAAACAGCATGAACACTGCTACTGAGCCATTCTTAGACTCACGTTTCTCTCCACGAGTCACACAATACAATTCTGTTAAGAACAAAGCCATAAAGACAGCAAATGGAACTGCTCAACAATTACACAATTCATATTTTCCTTTCTGCTTAAACTACTTGTGTTTTAAAATATTTTCCAGGTTACACGTACAGAGGCTATCAAGAATATAGTCCAAGGTATGTTGAAGATTTTAACCTTTTAAAATCAGACATAATACTCAAATTAAGTTACAATGGCTGGATTTGAAGGAATGGGCCAGAGGACATATGAAAGGTCTTGTTTGATCTACATGGAAACATTTTTACAGCTAAAAGGGGTACTTAAGGAATGAAGGAAAGAATGCAACTTGTAATGGGACATACTGCACTCACTTTATTAAGCAGGTGGAGGGAGTTCACTTAGTAATAGGAGAAGCATGATAGAGTTAATCAGTTTAGGATAGCAAGCTAAATGGGTATTTATTATTGCTTGGCCTCAGAGAGAATAAAAATGGGCCCTCCAAACTCACTGCTAACTGCTCAGATTAATTACCGCTCCATAATCTCTCAGTATTTGTATTTATATTTCACAGAATAGGTTGTTTTTTGTTTTTTTTGTTTTGTTTTTTTTAAAACTGGCTCTGGATGATCCAACCTCATGTTTTTCAGAAAACAGACATTTACAAAGCCCTTCTCCACCCCAAAAACAAACACAAAAAACCTTAATTCAAAAATGCTGTACCCCAGCAATACCCTACCATTGATTTGTCTGAAGTTAGCATGTAGACAGCCATAACTCCTCAAACAATGAAAAATACCCTTTGAAAAACTATATACCACTGACCAGGCACAGAATAAGCTGCACAGCTAGGAATGTGTCATACAAAACATCTTTCAGCATGCAGAAGCCTGCATGCACAATTTCCATGTTTCGGGCACACACCATTTTAAAACATCTAGCCTTTAAGTTATACCGTTCATTGAGGATAGGATGCTCTTGAGCACCAAGACCTGGAGGATTCTGGATGTTCTATAATGCCAGCTGGGGATTGCACTTGCCAATGATTTCTTTTTCCTTCTTCAGGACTGCTTTTCTCCTCTACACTATCACCACCTTCAGTTTGTAGAGCTTTGAAGGTCAGAAAATATTTGGGCTAAGTGTGGTTTTTACAAAACTGATTACAAGCATATTAAATTCTTCAAGTGGACCACAAGGATGATCTTACGATTAAGATCCTGGACTTGGACTCAAGACATCTGGGTTCAACTCCTGGCTGTTCCACAGACTCCTTGCCCCAGTTCCCCAGCTGTAAAACAATACTTGTTGTCTGCCACTCTTCACCGGTCTTGTCTATTTGGACTGTAATCTCTTCTAAGGCTCATACTGGTTTTTGTTAATAGTTATCTATATGTAGGTCTATATGAAAAGTGCTTAGCACAATGGGCTCCTAACCTTGATTAGGGCCTCTGGGCACCACTGCTATTTACATAAAAAAGGATCAGGTTTGCTCTGTGCAGCAGAAGATATTTCAATGCACAATTACAGAGTGAATTACAATTATTTCTGATTCCCCATTATAGCGATGATGATTATACTGAAGAATGCCCAGTTTATGGCAACCTCAATCAGGAGATTTTAGGTAAGATATCTTATCCTAAGAACTTATTAAAATGAACATACAATAATAGACACAGAATGCTTAACATTCTTTATGAAAGGTCTCCTAAAACATGCATTTCTGAAGCACTGTCTGTTGATAAAATGGATACGCACTTGTTCCAGTTACAGGGGAAAGAAGCAGCGAACCTCCAGTTGCTCATTTTAAAACCAAAATGTGTTAATTCCCATAATATTAACCTAGATCTTGGGATAGTGCTGTGACAGTGGATTGACTAGCACAAACTGAGTTTGATATTTTACTCTCCAGACATTAAGATATGTGAATGAAGAGGGCTATTTAGAAGTTCTCAAAAGCACATAAGGGCTAGTCTACATGCAGAATTGCACCAGTTTAACTAAAGGCACAATGTTAAACCAGTACAAAAGGCTGCGTGGTCACTTATTTCAGGTTCAACTAGGCTTATTTTGGTTTGCCTTAGAGAAATTAGCAACAGGTTTAAACTAAACTCAAAGAAGACAGTGTTCACAAGGGAGTTTGCACCAGTCTAACTAGAACCAGTGCAAATTTGTGTTCACACCCTCAGCCTCAAAACTCCTCTATGAGGGAAGGAGATGTCTATTTTACCAGGGCATAAAATGGAGGCGTGAAGAGAAAAGATAACTTGGCCCAAGTTTGTTGTACCAATAAAATAAAAACCAGCAGGATCTTATTAAAGGGGAAAAGGCAAAATGCCACATTTATTGTGAATACAGAAAGAATCATAGTAAGCAGTTAGTTATAGCTATAACATTCCATTAATTTCATATTTATTCACACATTCATTCATACACACACACACAGGTTCTGCAAGGTTGTTATCATAGTTACCAGCCTTAGAGTTGCTCATGCCAAGCCACTGGCCAGGTGGCCTGGACATGAGGAGGGAGCAGGACCTTGTCAGACGCTCATCTGATGCTCCTGGAAGTTGGTCTGCAGAATCAGACCCCAAAGTTCTCACTTTCTAGAGTCCATTTTTATAGGAATTTCTTCCTATGCCAGTCTATGGGAATTGCTTCATCATGCTGTTGCTGAATCAATCAGCAGATGGCACATTCCTGACGGCTCCGTGCTGCCAGATGTTATCTTGTTCTTTGGTTCTCCCATCCTTGAGGCTGTTGGGTGGATTCCAGTCTGCCCTCCGGGGGTCCTCTGGTTATTTCCACTTGACGCCTTCTTCAGCAGATGGACACTGGATTCTTAGGCTAGCACCTCCCTGATCATTCAGTTATTATCCACACCAAGCATCCATCCACATACATCCTCTATCTCGATTTTAATCACAATTGTTAACAAAGCGAGATGAATACAACAAAAGGGCGGAGAGTCTCTGGGTGCTGTTTCTGTTGTTACAGAGTATTGCTTTGAGTCTCTCTCTGTGTGAGTAGTAGTTGTTGTTACAAAGAATTGCTTTGAGAACAGACTATGTCGTAGAATGTACTAACACAATTAGCAGCTTGCAAGTTTCACACAGAGGGAGAGAAATGGTACCAAAAACCAAGAGACCTCTTAATTAGTAATACCCTGGAATTTAAACTATGGGGAATCAAACTCATTTGTGATTTTAATAAAGAAGTTCTTTAATATGATCCAACGAGTTCATAGAAAGTTAGTGGCAAAACGAGGAATAGAACCTTATCATTTTGCCCTGCCCCGCCATTACTCTAACCCTGACTCCGGGTATTTCTCTTACCCATATACTGTCCCTTCTCAGCTATATTTAGCTTGTAAGACCTGTCAAATCACATGGCGACTGACACTATCAAGTCTGTCAATGTTTTAAGTTGCCCCATAATTGTAAGACTTTTGCTGGACAACCTAATACATTGTCCAATAATATGATACTGTGAAAATAAAAAGCTAGGAAATCCCTGGGTAGAGTTTATTTCCTAGCAGCTTGGAGAGTGAGGGAGGGAATATAGTTTAGAACCTGAACTTCCACTAATGTAGATATGGAGAATTGAGTTCTATAACAGGGTGTCTGTTCACTCTTTAATCACAGGCAGAATCTTCTAACCACTATTAAATATTTTCATTTCTAATAATCTCTAGATGAATGTTGCTATGAACAAATGAAGGCCCAGCCTCGGAGACGCGCTAATGAAGTAAAGGTATCCTTATTTATATTCTTGCTCTTAGCCTTCTGCATTAAGGAAGGCACTTTGCCTCAAAGCTCCTCACATGTATCCAATGGCAGAATATACCCCAAGACTTCAGTCTTCTTCTTACAAAAATGGACATACCAATTCAACAGAGCACTTAAGCATGTATGTAGGTGTTTTGCTCCATCAGGGCCTTAACTGAGGAAGTCTGAGGATTGCAAGCAGCTAAGTACCAGCCATATGTGTCAATTGTGTCAAACTTGTCAATTCAGCCATTAGTCAGATGAAAGATTACATGTTGAAGGCATTTTACTATTTTGATTACCAATGTTTTGTAATGTGTTCAGCCCTGTAGTATTGGTATACTACAATAAAAACTAGAAAACCAGAATTTTTGGTTAAGTGGAAGAGATATTATCCACTATTGTAAATTAAGCAATGGCCTGAAATTAAAAATGTTGCTATCAATTGCTAATAAGAAGTTGCAAGCTGAAAAACCTGGTAATCATGAATTCATTAGGGATATAGTTCTATATTTGATTATCTCCAACATGCCCAGTACAAGGTAAGTACCCAAAAAACGTAAGGCCCAGAGTCAATACCACACCCTGTGGCCAAGACCACATATCCTCCCTACCCCCCCCGGGGCAAAACCAGTGTAGGTTTTCACACACCCTGCAAAAAACCTGGCATCTGAGTTAACTCTTTACTAAATACCAGGATAGGAGAAGAAGAAACAGGGTTGGGAAACCATCTAGTGATGCCTCTGAGCCCAAAAATTTGGGGGTGCCTTATACCAGTAGCTCCCAAAGTGGGGTTCCCACACCCCTCGG
Organism: Natator depressus; assembly: GCF_965152275.1. Lineage (NCBI taxonomy): Eukaryota > Metazoa > Chordata > Testudines > Cheloniidae > Natator > Natator depressus. The sequence goes on along the minus strand of NC_134234.1, from coordinate 190,499,062 downwards.
TTATGCAGGGGTCTGTCCCTTGAGCCAGGTCAGAACACAACAGCGTTCTGCCACTTTTTCCACACGGAGAACAGGGCTGGCTCTAGGTTTTTTGCCACCCCAAACAAAACATTTGCTGCCCCAAGCTCCGAGAGCGCAACTGCCCAAGCAAAAAAAAAAAAAGGGGGGGGGGCGGAATGCCACCCCTGGAATTGTGCCGCCCCACGCACGTGCTTGCTTTGCTGGTGCCTAGAGCTGGTCCTGACAGAGAACAAAATGGCATCCTCTGCACAGCAGGACCTTGCGCACGCTGTGAGTGAGAGGTCACATTGGCAGATATGTTCCAATAGTACCAGAAACGAAAGGAGTCCAGGACATATAGTCAGATGCCAAAGGGGTCCTTGGCAGAAAGGACCCCTTGGGAACCAGACTTATACAGTACATCCCTCACCCTTCAAAACCGAAATGTCTCACAAGAACACTATGCTGAAGGTTCCAGACTGGTGGGTTGTCTTAAGAAGCTGAAAGTCTTAAAAGGTGTAGTGATTAAGGAAAGGATTAAACTGAACAAAAATGATTTTCCTCTCAGGTGGAGGTTGAAACTCAGATGTGCTATGCCTCCCTCGATCACAGCATCAAGGAAAAAAACAGGAAGCCTAGGAAAAAGAAAGCTCCTCCATTAGAAGTGAATGAAGAAGAGATGCCATCTAAAAACAGCACCCTGGCTTCCCAAACTAGCATTTATCTCAACAGTGCCCAGCTGGCAGCTGAAAATAAACCAACAGAGGAAGCCATTCATGACGACCCTATCAGACTGTTTGGCTTGATTCATGCAACATAGGACAAAACATCTACAGAGGACCCCTGACTCAACTGACAGATCACACAAGATAAAGTAGATCTTTCACTTGTTTATGTTGCGGGAAAGAGACTGAATAAATAGGATCCTGAATTTGGAAGAATAGCTTGGTAAATGAAACCAATGGGATAAATGGGTAAGTGATTCATTCAAATTGTCTGCTGGTCATAACTGCCAACTAATTTAGGTCAGCAGGTAGCAGGATTTTAGACACAGAATGCTAATTTTTAAAGCAACCCAAAGAAGAGCTGGCCACCTTCATAGTTATCTATTTTGTAAAGCAGTTACAGGAGCCAAGTACCTCTCAGAATTTGGCCCCAAATTAGCAATTATCCTGCATGCTTTATAGCAGGACTTACTTCTTCATTTCAGTTGCCCATGGATCCCACTTCAAGGGATCTAAAAATGGGCCACATGATCCTCTGTAGAAAGCTAGCATATTTTGCCTGTTATTCTATGTTGTTTCAAGAGTAGTTTGGGAAATCAAAGGCACTTTAAGACTGGCATATTTAATAGTTAAAACTTGTCCTGCTATTCAATATTTAATACTGTCCTACTGTGACTGCAGTAATATTTAAGGTTAATTAGAAAATAATATAACTGCTTCAGTTCATTTAATTAATGCTTTGTATACCCAGCAAACGTAATGCTATTCGAATATACTCTTAGCTTCCTATGGTGAACAGTACCAGAATCTCAAATCTCTACTTCTGTACCAGTAACATTTTCTCGGTCTATTCAACAATCTGTAAAAGAAAATGGCAAATGATCTGTGAAAATAAGCCTCCTGAGGAGGACAAAATGATTTCTACTGGGTTTCACATTGTCACTTTAAAAACTATTTTAGGAAGATAGGAAAAAGTCTTTTTACTCCCCAAACAATTCAGTAACTGTATGCATAGGTCATACTTAAAAATGTACAGCACAATTTTATCTTGAAAGCTCTTTGGGGGCAAAGACTAATTTTATGTATGGCACATTTTGGGTGCTACGTAAATAGGAATAGTAGCAAACACCAACACACCACTGCTATAATGCTACCGCATCTGGGTGCCAGGGCAAAGGGGTACATTTTTCCCATATGAAAAGCATAAAGAAAAACAGAATGAACTTGATTGCTCAAGGTCCTATTTAAAAGCAACACACAAATTGACTTGCTCTCCTAGAAACTATTTCATTCTAAGTGAGATGTAGACAACTAATGTTGCAGAGGCAGAAATAATGCTCGTAGGGAATCAATAGAAAATACATGAAGCATTATAAAAAAAACCCAGATCCCCAGACTAATACCTCCCTGCCCCCTAAAAAGAGGTAAACCGAAGCTAAACACAGGGACATCAGAACAAGAAATGCTATCTTAATCTGGTTGCCCTAATTACCATAGTTGAGTGAGATTGAATCAAAGTAAAAAGACTTAGCTGCATATCAACAAGCTCTTGGCCCCATGAGCCAAAAAAGTTTTGAACAGCATCTCTGTTAATGGTGAGATGTAAAATAAGTATTTCAACTAAGCTGACACACCAAACAGATCTAGTACCAAGCCCCTTCAAGGTGATTAAAAGTAAGGCTTATCTAACTAATTAGGCAAGCAAACAGCCCCCAGGACAAGCATTCATGTTGTCACATGTTTATGTTATACAGAGAATCAAAATAAGGAATGTAGTATTCTCAGTTAATACAATTTATGAAGCCTTTTATCTAAATAAAGATTGGCCAAGGTCCATTACTCCCTATATGTCTCTCACTTTTTCAAAGGGCACTCCTACCCCACAGTACCCACTTGCTGGCTAGATAGCTCTGGTGAGGCCTGCCTTAGTTTCCCTTTAACTCAGTCTCCCTTAAAAAGTCCACACAGGCCAGATATTCAGAACATTCCCCCCTCCTGGGGTCCAGTTTATTAAGACCTGCAGAAAGTCTTTCAAAAGAAAACTCAGACTTACAATCTCTTCATCCCAGTTTCCTCTAGGACCAGTCCCTCCTCCCTGAGGCTCTGTCTTCCCTACAGACTTCCAGTACTGTTCACCTCCAGTTCCAAGCTAAGCTAAGCTAAGCACGCACAGCCAGCCAGCCTTCCTTCCTTCCTAGAGGCCTGAGGTATAGCCTTTTCCATTACTACCTTCCTCCACCTGAGTCACAGCCCAGCCAGGGCCTTCTTATGCCTTACAGCACCTGTGAGTAACTGCTAACAACCTGCAGCTGTCTAGCCCTTTGTAAGGCCCAGGTGCCTTCTCTGAAGCACAACTAGGCAGCAGGTAATCAGTCCAGGTGCACTGGACCTCACACTCCCTCTCAAAGGGGCCAGTGACATTGTAATACATTGTTTGTACTCTGTGCATGGTCTGTATCTTTGGCTTCCCTGCCTCACACTGAAAATCCCATGTCTCTGATAATCAAGGTTCAGAAAACTTTACCAAAGCCCCAATTCCACAAAGCACTTATGCTTAAGGCCCATTCAAGTCAGTGGGATTTAAGCACTTGCTTCACTTAAGGGCATGTACTTAAAGTCCTTTACTGAGTTGGTGCCCGAGTCAGTACACTTGGTTCCCTCTGTGGCATTGTCAGTCTTCACTGATTTCAGTCAAGCTATGACAATTTACACCAACATAGGGCCTGCAATATTCCTTATACTTGTCCCTTGGTGGTTTGTTGGGAGAAGTGAAGATGGAAGTTATCAGCAATTCTCTCCTACACTCAGCTTTCCCTCCCTGGCTGATCACTGCAATGGTTAAGAACATAAGAATGGCCACACTGGGTCAGACCAAAGAACCATCCAAACCAGTATCCTGTCTACCGATGGTGGCCAATGCCAGGTGCCCCAGAGGGAGTGAACCTAACAGTGATCTCTCTCCTGCCATCCATCTCCACCCTCTGACAAACAGAGGCTAGGGACACCATTCCTTACTCATCCTGGCTAATAGCCATTAATGGACTTAACCTCCATGAATTTATCCAGTTCTCTTTTAAACCCTGTTATAGTCCTAGCCTTCACAACCTCCTCAGGCAAGGAGTTCCACAGGTTGACTGTTCGCTGTGTGAAGAACTACTTCCTTTTATTTGTTTTAAACCTGCTACCCATTAATTTCATTTGGTGGCCCCTAGTTCTTATATTATGGGAACAAGTAAATAACTTTTCCCTATTCACTTTCTCCACATCACTCATAATTTTATATACCTCTATCATATCCCCCCTTAGTTTCCTCTTTTCCAAGCTGAAAAGTCCTAGCCTCTTTAATCTCTCCTCATATGGGACCCATTCCAAACCCCTAACCATTTTAGTGGCCCATTTTAGTTACATTATCTACTGCTGTCACCACAGCCTCCATTTTAGGATAAATAACCATAATGTTCATGTCAGTTATACATTGAGACACTTCTACTGTTGCTCTGTGAGATAGAGGTTTTTTCCTCCCCAGACTGCAGATATCTATATAATGAAGCAATTCTCTGGCTCTTTGGTCTCAGGTTCACTTTTGAACCTGGACTAAGCCTGTTGCATTTAGGCACTACATCCCTGAAAGCCATAACCTGTCCCAGCAATAGCCTTTGTTATTATTATTTTTTTTTTTGCCATAGTGGCTTTTAGGGGGTTGCTAAATGTCTCTTAAAAACAAAGTTGTCTGGCAGAGAACATTCTTCCCTGCTCTTTAGGCAACATATCACCTAGTGGTCCTGATGTAACTTTTGGTGTTATTGATTAAATGTTATATAATTACAATGACATAAAGTGAATTTATTAGGATGATGTTAAGAATAAACATCTGCATTATTTAAATATTTTACTATGTTAATGACAATTTTTTTTTAAAATGATACAGTATAGTCTGAAACCACCTTCATCATATCAAAAGCATTTTTGATATTTATTCACTTCCTTACATTAGAATAAAGTCAAAAGAAAAAGAAACAAAGAGGAAAAAGAACAAAGCCATAGTGAACAGGGGAAAGATGACTAAGGGCTTGGCTACACTTGCAAGTTAGAGTGCATTAAAGCAGCATCGGGCACCCTAGCTCACCACCCATCCACACTGGCAAGGCACATAGAACGCTCTGACTTCACGGCTAGAGCACAGCTGGCACTCCACCTCGGCGAGAAGATTAACGCTTGTTGCGTAGTGGCTGAAACGCCCGAGCATCAGTGTGAACGAGGTGTTGCATTACTGCGCTCTGATCAGCCTCCAGAAACGTCCCATAATCCCCTTAAGTCAAGTGGCCACTCTTCTCTTTGTTTTGAACTTGCCCAGGAATGCGGATATGCCCTTTGAAAGCTCTGTTTCTTACAGCCGCTCCAAGACAAAGCAAGCTGTTATGTGGAATGCTGTGTGAGAGGGGCGGGGGGGGGGGAAGGAGGAGGTCTGTTGCTGTCTGAACTTACAAGACAGCACGCTGACATGCTTTCAGCACCCCCAAAACCCACTCTCTCCCTCCACATACACACAACACACTTCCTGTCCCACTCCACCCCACCCCCGCATTTGAAAAGCACGTTGCAGTCAATTGCATGCTGGGATAGCTGCCCATAATGCACCGCTCCTAATGCTGCTGCAAGTGCTGCAAACGTGGCCACGCCAGTGCGCTTAAAATTGTCAGTGTGGACAGACTGCGGCGCTTTCCCTACTGCTGGTTTAACTCAAAGCACTCTACAGCTGCAAGTGTAGCCAGACCCTCAGACAAGACCTGGTAGACCAGACAGAAAAGGTAACATGTAGAACCATGATGATGTCATACACATCACATCAGTCTATACGTTTTTCAACAGTGTCACCTGGCACATCAGTAGAGTTCCCTGGATACGTCACCATTTCTTAGATAGTGAAAAACAAATGACAACAAAAATTGTGGAATTCTTTCTTATGTGCTACTCTCAGCATTTCTCAATCGAGAACTGTTAGCATCTCTCACTTACAGAAATTAATATCAGATACAGGATCAAACTCAAATGCCTCTTGAGGTTTTTCCTGGACCACTTCTCCAGAATTTTTCTAGTCTGTTGGGACAAGTAGGTTGGAATATGTGTACTTAATCTCAATCTCTAAATAATTTCTACTATATCTTAACTGAGTAAGTATTGTACAATACTTCTAGGCAGGAATGAACCTCACCTTCTATCACCAGTATTGGGAATATTACCCCTAGAATAGCCAAGGCCTGTCCAAGGAACATATTCAAATATACTTTAAAGATGTTCTGGAACAGTTAAAACAAAAGAAGATAAATTATGCATGCAATATTTGAAGGATGGAGAAGATTTGGGAGATCATTGAGTGGGGAAGAATTTTATTTCAAAAGATCCATTGGAAATGGCATTTCCAGAGCACATCACCTACTATTCATGTGTGTTTGAAACGGGAAGAAACAGAAGCCAACAAAAACAACATAAGAAAGAACTGTTTGTGTTTATTGTTAAAAGGCAGACATCATCCCAAGGAAGAATCCAGTGTTCAGAAAGTCAAAAAAACCACGCAGTGAAAGGAATCTTATAACTGATTTACGTCCCTTTGCTACACCCACCAGGATAGGTGATGTGGCACAAACAAAAAGAGAGAGCGCTTGAGGTTGTGATGAAGGACTTCTAAAACTATGTGCACAAGAGCCTTTTCTACTACTAAGATTAGTGACAACCTAGCAATGCTTTCTGTAATATTCAGGAGAGCTTTTGCCTACCTTTCACTCGATTATTTTCCCAATAAAGTTATCTTTTAAGTCAATTTGAATTGGGTATCTGAACTGTTAGCTGGGGATAGTTGTTGCCCTTAGACAAGAGTTTTCTGGTTTCTCAAAGAACAGATGAGAAGTCTCTCATCTTACCCTGAGATTGAAAGCTCTTTTGGTTTAGGACCATCTTTTTGTACTGGGGCTCCTAAGTCCTACAGTAATACATACATGCAACCAACCAACCAACCAACCAGATGACTGCCTCGGTACAAAGTCACATACATAGGGATCACTGGTTTCCCTTCCTAAGGAGTGTAACAGGGGCCAGTTAGGGTCATTGTGGACACAGAATACATGTGCCCTAATGGGCATCATAAAATGATTCCTCTAACTTTTAGGAAGCAGCATCAAACCTCCCAGGACTTGTTAGGCAATGGAAGCATGCTCCTGTGGCCTGAAAGAAGTCTGTAATAAAGCAGCTCTGTGCTTGCAGCAGTTATACTAGCAGTTACATTAGAACAATCTCCCTGCCAAGAAAGAACAGGAGGTGGGGCCATGAAAAACAAAACAAAACAAACAGACAAACAGAACCCACAGCACAATGACCACCTGAAATGTTTGCAGATTACCCAGGAATGGGAGTTAGGCCAGAACGTGAACCAGCTGAAGTGATGTGCTCTGTAAATCTGGGAGAGCATTTGCCCTTGAAGTACCAAACATGCAGTAGGCAGACAAATTTGTCATACACACTCCTGTAACAAGGGTTGAACAGCTGGAAAATATATTCTATCTTCCCCAAGAATAACAGCCTGAATACATTCTGGTGCTTCTGATAGGTTATTGCATATATACTGGCCTAACTGGCATGTTATTTTTTTTGTGCTTTAGAGTATGTGGACCCGTATTACATTACATTATCATGATGAAATTGTCATTGGTAAGACTGGGAACGATGAAATTGCAACACCAAGTTTATATTTAGTAGTGCTGTCGATTAATCACAGTTAACTCACACGATTAACTCAAAAAAGTTAATCGCGATTAAAAAAATTAATAAATGATTAATTGCAGTTTTAATCACACTGTTAAACAATAGAATGCCAATTGAAATTTATTACATTTTTTGGAATGTTTTTCTATATTTTCAAATCTATTGATTTCAATTATGACACAGAATACAAAGTGTACACTGCTCACTTGATTTTTATTACAAATATGTGCACTGTAAAAATCATAAAAGAAATTTTTCAGTTCACCTCAGACAAGTCCTGTAGTGCAATCTCTTTATCATGAAAACGCAACTTATAAAGGTAAATTTTTTGATTACATAACTGCATTCAAAAACAAAACAATGCAAAACTTCAGAGCCTACAAGTCCACTCAGCCCTATTTCTTGTTCAGCCAATTGCTAAGACAAACAAGTTTGTTTACATTTATGGGAGATAATGCTGCCTACTTATTTACAATGTCACCTGAAAGTGAGAACAGCCATTCGCATGGCACTTTTGTAGCTGGCTTTGGAAGGTATTTATATGCCAGATATGCTAACCATTCGTATCCCCTTCATGCTTCGGCCACCGTTCCAGAGGACATGATTCCATGCTGATGACGCTCATTAAAAAAAATAATGTGCTAATTAAATTTGTGAATGAACTCCTCAGGGGGAGAATTGTATGTCTCCTGCTGCGTGTTACCCGCATTCTGCCATATATTTTGTTATAGCAGTCTCGGATGATGACCCAGCACATGTTGTTCATTTTAAGAACACTTTCACTGCAGATTTCACAAGACATAAAGAAGGTACCAATGTGAGATTTCTAAAGATAGCTACAGCATTCGACCCAAGGTTTAAGAATCTGAAGTGCCTTCCAAAATCTGAGAGGGACGAGGTGTGCAGCATGCTTTCAGAAGTCTTAAAAGAGCAACACTCCAATGCAGAAACGACAGAGCTGAACCACCAAAAAAGAAAAATTAACCTTTTGCTGGTGGCATCTGACTCAGATGATGAAAACGAACATGCGTCAGTCTGCTCTGCTTTAGATTGTTATCGAGCAGTGTACACTTTGTACACTGTGTTGTAATTGAAATCAACATATTTAAAAATGTAGAAAACATCCACAAGTATTTAAATAAATGGTATTCTATTATTAACAGTGCAATTAATTTTTTCAATCATGTGATTAAGTTTTTTAATCGCTTGACAGCCCTAAAATTAGTAAAATATATATCCATTAAACTTTATAAAAACTGCCAAATCCAATAATATATAAAAATTTATTAAGCAATTAAGATTTATGATGAAGTACATTGAAAATTAAACATTAAAACCTCAAATCTGATATTACAGCCACATTACAAAGTCATAATACATTATACTGCATTTGGACTTCCAGACCAGTGTTTCCAGGAGCCTAATAACGTGCATATATAAAGCAGGGGTGGACAGGAGAGGCTAGGAATTCTGGTCGAATACAAAGCCAAGGTACATTATTATAAGCATATTAAAATCCATGTCTATAAGCAAACAGAAAAAAATGCAAATCACAAGCATCTATTACGACGAACACTACTAAATATAAAAGTTAAACAAATAACTCAGACCAAAGAAGGAATCTTGATTCCCTCCAGTGGACTTCTGGGGCCAAATGAATGACTCCTCATTAAGGAAAGGTGTCCTGCCCACCTTGGCCGAAGGCAAAGCTGGTCTCCAAGGAATTATTTTGGATGAGAGGGAAAGTACATAGCAGGACTAACTATATACTAGAGCACTATTCCTCAGCTCCCTCCCTATCAATAAATGCAATTTTCAGATTGCAATGGTTAATTAAAATGTCTTTGATGTCTTTACAAATTTATAAAATAATATTTTCTCTGTAGCCTTCCAGAAATGCTCCTTGCGTATCTTTAGCGATGAAGTCTTCCCAAAAGAACGCCTGAGCTTTTCTCTCCCCCATTATTGTAGCTGAGTTTTCTGGATACCCTGGAAAAGGATTTTAGATCATAAGTTACTGGTAATTAAAAAGCATCCACGCTAGCTGAATCTCCAACAGAACAGAACAGAAGTTGAATGCCAAAGCAGAGAATCTAGTCACCTTAAAATATTAATGGCAAAATGCAATAGGCCTAATACAGGAATTCCCACATCCACCCAACTGTTGAAAATCCTTTATTTTTTCATTGTATTAATGCCTAAGTAATATGAATAAATTAAATGAAATCTGCTTTAACCTAATTTAGGTTAAAAGCTTTAAAAACAATCTACTGCATGTGTACAAACATAAATGTAAAGTTTTGCTCCACTGAAGCAAATACATCTATACAGAATTCATCTACTGCTCTACTTTTCATTTTCCCCCTCAGGAACTGAAGGATTGGCAGCTTTTTATTTAGATTTGTTGTAAACTAATCCGCTCTGTGATCACACCCTCAAGTGGTCCATCCCAATACAGTGTGAGGCAACAATTCATAACAGATCTATAATAAATCTGTTTTTGACCTTTCCTTCTCTGAAATTGATCTTTTATAATTAGCTTCTTGCTAGAAGTTGCCAAATCCAAAGTCATTACAGACACAAGAGGACTTAGCTGGTTCTTTCCCAGCTGTTCATTAGAACATACAGCAGCTTCACTATCTACTTGACTAAGATTTCTGAAGACTTCAAAACCACTCAGCACAAGTTCCATTTCCAGGATGTTTACTGCAGTCATCTCTTGGACCTCTAAAGCTATCATAGTGCTAGACTGAGCAAACTCTCCAGCTGAGTCTTAATTCAGGTTACACAAATGCATAATCACTGATTTGCAATTAAGGAACACATTTTCTATTCCAGATAAGTTAGCAATTGAACACTCACTAATGCTTTTCACATGAAGCCTGTTACCTGTATGCACGAAGAAAAAAAAGTTTCTGGCTGGAAACAACTTGCCCATATCATAGGGAGGAGAGGTTTCCATTTATAGCAGAGGGAAGAAAAAAGCATGAATTAAGAAACTGAGTAAAGATGTAATAAAAAAATATTTACATGAGCAAGCTCAAGCAAAGCTCACAGAAAGTCCACCTACCCATTAGCTTGCTCAAGATCATCCACTAAAATCAACTATTTTTTAATCTCATATAGAAATGAAAGGCCTTAACCAGAGAGAGATTCCATACTTTAATTAAAAAAGAAAATGAAAAGAGCAAACAATTTAAGCAGGAGTGGAGATGAAATTACAGAAACACACACACATGACCAGCCCACTACATTTTCTGTACACGTCATGTGTTAGAGAAATTGTTTTTGAAATTATACTTTTGTAATTTTTTTGAAAGGTCACTACTGTATTGTTTTCAGAGTAGCAGCCGTGTTAGTCTGTATCCGCAAAAAGAAAAGGAGTACTTGTGGCACCTTAGAGGCGAACAAATTTATTGTATTGTCTATTCTGTTGCCTATAAAGCTGGATTAGTTATGAGTCTACAAGAACAAGACTCTGAGGGAGCTGAAGTTTCAGAAATCTGGTAGCTTAATATTTTCCTTCTAAACAAAAATCACAAATTAAAAATATTTGCCCACTGGAAAGCTGGAAGTCTCCCATTTCCAATGGTAGATAATATCATACCTGTTTCTAGCCTTAGTACGCCACAAGATATCCAAACCTGAACCTGTCAATGTACTAAAGTTATTAATCCTGGGTCTCAGAAAAGTAATTTTTTTGGGAGGGAGGATAGGATTTAGGGAAGGACACGTGATGAGAAGAGAAGCAAATTCTGTGGTATGTTTAAAAATACTTGTGGATGTCAAGTCAATCTGTAGATTGTAACGTTAATGCTCTTTCTATATATGGATAAGGCAGACGAGATGGTCTGTTATGTTTCATACTTTATTACATATTCTATACATGTGCACATATATTTAAATAATGTATTCCTCTATCATGTATACAGACCAACTACAGCCTTTAAAATCTTAATGTAAAAAAGTCCCATGATATGATATATTACAAAAAGTCCGTGACACATGGATCCTAAAAATATAGGTTTTTACGAAGAGTAATGTAGTGTTATCAATTCAGTGATTAACTGCAGTCATTTTTTGTTATAAGTCCATAACCTATATGTAGGCCCCCACACTCCCCCAAATCACCACATGAAGGAGCACAGCACATTTGTAAACCTTTTCTTAAAAAAAAAAAAAAAGAAAAAAAAAAAGAAAAAAAAAAAAAGAAAAAAAAAAACAACTTATTTTGCTGCTATTTTTGTAACTACTGAAAAGTCACTTGCCTTTGTTAATATTTTTGTGCACTTCTGGATGAGCCATTATTTTGCAATGTCCTAGGGATACTTGCATAGATATTTGCAATCCTGGATTCTGGTGATAAAATTAATGGGGTCATAAGGTTAAGTACCACAGTGAGCACTCTATCCAGTACTGTATGTTAAAATATTGGACTATTCTGACCTTAGGAGCAAGCTCAGAGCAGCAGTTCTAAGTATTAAAAGAAAGCAACAACTTACTTCCATCTGCGAAGTATAATGAACGTTCTTTACGTGAAAGCCTCTGGCCAAATTTAATTTCAAATACAATCTGTACTTTATAACAGTGAACTTACTTAAGTGTATAACTAATTTCTTTTCAAGACCTTATAATTTATCAGCATTAGAAAAGGATGGAAATATCTTGCAATTAGATTTAGGATCACAGAAAGGCATTGTAGGGAGCTGTGAATATCAGTTAAGAGAAATAATACAGAGGGATATAAGAGGTTAACAACTCAGAGCAAACAATAAAATGAGACTCATCTTGGAAAAATGAGACCTAAAAGAAATAGTTAACATGAAAAAAGCCTTATTTCTGAAGAATTTGTATCTACTATACTTACCAGAAACAGAGATTATTAAAACTGTAAGGCATTAACAAAAAAGTATATTTTTTCCAGTCTGTTAACTATGTGCATTTGATATTGTTTTATGTAGTCTGTCACCATTTCCCCTGCATATTGAGTTAGTTCTTCCCTTGCTGAAAAGATCCTAGTGTAACAGAAAAACTAACTTTTTAAAATGAAGTTAAATTTGACAGTGTCCATTCATATATCTTGGGAAAATAATTCAGAACACAAATGTTCAGTGGGAGTGAGAAACTTATCAAACAGAAACACTGAAACTGATGACAGAAGATAAATTAGATACACGTTTGCAATGCTACCTTGTAGGAAAAAAAGCTAGTGCAATTTCCTTACATAGAAACATCATATTAGAGTAGAAAGTTAACAGTCCCTCTTCCATATCGCTTGTATGTCATCAGACGTGGAATACTGCACTCGATTCTGGGTCTCATTAATTAGAGCACTGTGCAAATGCAAAATCTGGATTCGCATCTATCTGCCATCTGTAAAAATGGTCCACGTATATGGATAGTAAGCAGATATCTGTGGATTTGAAGGGCTCTACTCATTACTAGACCTATACTAACTGGACAGAACTTAAGGAACAGCAACAAGAAACAACTAGGGGGGCCACTGTGATTGATTTATAAACAATGATTAAGACAGTTCAATACTTATAGTTTGGCAGTGACTCTTTAATTAGGTATGGACTGGAACACAGTAGTGAGCGACAAAATATTTAAATAGTATAAACATGCCACAGATACAGGGGAGTATCTATAACCAAGACAGTATATAATAAAAATGTCAACATTTTGGTTGAATATCAGAGGGAAACAAACTTCCTGACAGCAAAAGCTATTTAGATTGAAGAATCCTGACCCACAGAGGTGGTGGAAGCTCCATCACCTGGGAGATGCAAGGACTAACTATGCTAAACAACAGAAGTGCATAACAAGAAATAAAACTCTGCAGTGGCATGGAGATGGGCTAGATAACCTCACAGGAAAGTTTCATCTCTACTTTCTGTAAACTTATCTGATACTGTCACTTTTAACAAGCAGATCAGGGCGACAACTTTAAAGAAAAGAAAGTCAAGTCTGTTTACATATTATTTTCCACTTTTCCTCTTATATGATTGAAATTATTCATCCCTATATATCAAGTGCATCATTTTTTGGGAACCCCAGAATGGATCCTCCTTGGAGAGGATATTTATGTAAACAAGTAGTTCAGAAATCACAGAAGGTAGATCTGAGTAACCAAAAAGTTATCTCTAGGAGATTCCAGGGATGTAAGGCAAGGATGACAAGAGAGAAGTGATAGCAGAGGTATATGAAACGTCCTTTGAGACCAGAGGCTGGATCTCCGTCAAGCTTTTTGCCAAAGGGTAAGCTCTGGAAAAAGATGTGTTCCCCAAAAGTGTGAAATTTTATTATTCTAATTATGTTGATACCACCAATCTAGGTGAGCAGTTGTACAGATTTAGCTTACTCTAAACCTAGGAGAGCTTTGCTGGTATCAGTATACCTAGTGGCAAAGCATGCCTAGTACAGATTCAGTTTATACTGGCAAAACTGAGCTTTTGCCAATATAGTTAATACATTATGGATAACCTGAAAAATTTTGCCTGACTAAATGAGAGCAAGAAAGACTGACCAGAAAATTCTTTCCCCTTACAATGGCTTCTTTAAAAGTCTTAAGGGCTTTCCCCAACCCCTGCTGATGTTTATAAAGGTCTTTTCATCAAAGGAGAAGGCCAGCACCCCCATTAAATGTGTTTGGGTCTGCCCTTTTCCCACCTGTCTCTTGCTTTTGTTTACACTACTGACGGCATGCCAGCTTCAGCAGCACTGAAGCAAGACCTCCTAACCTCTGAACTCTAGAGAAGTCCCAAAGAGTAAAAAATCCCTCTCCTAGCTCCCACTGCTCCTTTCTCTATACTATAGTTTGGGAAAGGAAGAACAACCTTCCTGTCTGCACCCCCAGCCACAAACAAAATGGTCTGTGGAGAGAAGGAGGAGGTCCCCCTGGCTCTCCCTTTTTGCCTCTTGCCTACACAGGGCTCCCAGGAAAAGGGTATACTCTCCTGGCACCAAACTTAGAAACAGCAGAAGCTCTTCTCTTGTGTTTCTGGTAAAAAGTAAATGCCCCCTTACAGGCACTAAGGAGAGGCATACATGTTCCCCACAAGAGCAATGCAAAAGTGGTGACATGCTAATGACAACTCACCTTGAACAGAACCAAGAAAGTGAATAAACACAGTGCTGTCAAAATGCACAAAGTAAAAAAAGCTGAGGAAACAGAAAAAAAAAATCTTGAATCACTTTCAGCTTCTCTTATGTACTTCTTGCCACAAGTGGATGTATAACACCTCCAAAGAGTAATGAGATTTTTCAAGTTTACTGTGTCCCCATAAGCTTCAGCATGGAGATTTTATGGCCAATTTAGATGGACCTGAAAATAATGTATTAAATTGGAAACACTGACAACTTTAACTATGAGAACTCCTAAGCAGGTGCTGCTGTATCTGAAGTAGCTTATTTTAAATATCAAGCTTCAGATTTACAATTCTCTGTAACTCTTTATGATGGTAACTACAAAGATTAGGAATTTTATAGGCCCCGGGAGTTTGTGCCTATCTAATCTCAAACCAGTTTAAATTTTTCAAATTCAGAACTTGAGCAAATCCTCTTGCTGACTTAGTGGCAGCACTTGAATTTAGCTTAAGTCCTCCTAAGGAAGATCTACACTTACAATGCTGCAACAGTGCAGTTGCACCGATGCAACTGCACCGCTTAAGGAAAGATTTTCCTATGCTGTTGGGAGAGCATCTCTCATCCCCATAATAAATACACCTCTGTGAGAGACAGTGTCTATGTCAATAGGACAGGCTCTCTGCTGACATAGCGCTGTCTACACTGAAGGTTAGGTTGATATAAGTACGTCATCCAGGACTGGATTTTCACATCCCTGAGAGATATAGTTATACTGATATAAGTCTGTACTGTAGACCTGACCTAGGACATATTTGTAATCTTGTTACTGTGTAACCACAAGTTTTGTAGAGCTGGAAGCAGGAACTCCCCAAGAGTGGTGGTAAAAACTTTTAGTTCTTGAAAACATGACTAACTAATCAGCAACTTCTCTACTACACATTAAGGGATATTAGCTATGTATGGTATTAGCAATACAGCACAGAAGGGGAGCAGGAAAAAAGATGGTTACTCACCTTTGTAATTGTTGTTCTTCGAGAGATGTTGCTCATATTCATTCCAATTAGGTGTGTGCGCACCGTGTGCATGGCCAGAGAATTTTTACCTTAGCACCTCCTGGCGGGTCAGCCGTGGAGCCCCCTAGAGTGGTGCCTTCACGGCGCTAGATATATACCCCAGCCGATCCAACGCCCCCTCAGCTCCTTCTTGCCGGCTACTCCGATGGAGGGGAAGGAGGGCGGGTTTGGAATAGATATAGGTAACACATCTCGAAGAACAACAGTTAAAAAAAAATGAGTAACTGTCTTCTTTTCGAGTGCTTGCTCATATTGATTCCAATTAGGTGACTCCCAAGCCTTACCTAGGCGGTGGGGTCGGAGTGAAGTACTGTGGATTGTAGGACTGCTCTACCAAACGTCGCATCGTCTCTGGCTTTTCGGACGATGGCATAGTGAGTGGTAAAAGTATATACTGAAGACCAAGTAACAGCTCTGCAGATCTCCTGGATTGGGACCTGGGCCAGGAAAGTTGCCGCCGAGGCCTGAGCCCTTGTAGAGTGAGCGGTGAGTGGCAGGGTCAAAACACCAGCCAGATCGTAGCAAGCACGGACACAGGAAGTGATCCAAGAAGAGATCCGCTGGGAGGAGACCGGGAGGCCCTTCATCCATTCCACCACTACGACGAAGAGCTGGGTCGTTTTCCTGAACGGCTTTGTTCACTCAGTGTAGAAGGCCAGGGCCCTACGAACATCTAGGGGATGTAGCCGTTGTTCCTGAAGAAAAGTGTGCGGTTTTGGGTAAAAAACTGGGAGGAAAAATGTCCTTCTTGATATGAAAGGTGGATATCACCTTGGGAAGAAAGGCCAGGTGAGATCATAGCTGCACCTTGTCCTTACGGAAGATCGTGTATGGTGGTTCTGAGGTAAGAGCCCTGAGCTCAGATACACGCCTTGCTGATATGATAGCGACGAGGAAAGCCGTTTTCCAAGAGAGGTATAGAAGGGAACAGGTGGCCAACGGCTCGAACCGGGTCCCCATGAGCCTGGAGAAGACCAGATTCAGGTCCCGGGGACTGGCTGTCATACCTGTGAGTAGAGACGGTCCAGGCCCTCAAGGCACATACTGACCGTGGAATTGGCAAAGACAGATCGGCCATTCGCTCCCGGGTGGAAAGCTGAAATGGCCGCCAGGTGGACACTGATGGATGATATCGCCAGGCCCTGCTGTTTCAGGCTTAGGAGACAGTCCAAAATGAGAGGCATGGACGCCTGGGGAGGGGAGTGTGCTGTGGTGAGCGCACCAGCATGAGAATCGCTTCCATTTAGCCATATATGTGGCCCGAGTGGAAGGTTTCCTGCTACCCATCCTGCTGTACTAAATGAGAGCAGAGTAGCTCAGAGTGGCTCAGCCATGCAGTATCCACGCCGTGAGGTGGAGGGATTGTTGGTTGGGGTGACAGAGGTGGCTGTGATCCTGAGTGATCAGGTCCGGAAAAAAAGGCAGCAGAACTGAGGCGTCCACCGAAATCTCCAACAGTGTGGTGTACCAATGCTGCCTGGGCCACACCCGGGCAACCAGAATCAGTCATGATCTGTCCCTGCACACCTTGAGCAAGACCTTGTGTACAAGGGGAAACAGCGGGAAGGCGTAAAACAACCTGCTCGTCTACAGGAGTAGGAAGGCATCTGTGAGAGAGCCCGGGGAGCGGCCGTGAAGGGAGCAAAATGCCAGGCATTTCTGGTTGCTGCATGAGGCAAACAGGTCAACCTGGGGAAACCCCCACTTTAGGAAGATGGAGTGGATGACATTGGGGCGGAGTGACCACTTGTGGGATTGGAAGGACCTGCTGAGGTGGTTTGCCAACATGTTCTGGACCCCTGGGAGAAATGACGCCATCAGGTGAATGGAGTGGGCTATGCAGAATTCCCAGAGTCGAATGGCTCCTTGACAGAGGGGGAAGGAATGAGGCCCCCCCACACACTTGTTGATGTAGAATATGGCCATGGTGTTGTCTGTGACGAATGCCATGCAACAACCATGCAACCGCTCCCAAAAGTCTTGGCACGCAAGACACACCGCCATCAGCTCCCGTACGTTGATATGAAGAGAGAGATCGGACGGGGCCCATAGACCTTGCGTCTGGAGGTCCCCGAGGTGGGCGCCCCATCCGAGGACTGATGCGTCCGTGATGAGGGACAAGGAAGGCTGAGTGTCGAAGGGGCCTCCTCCGCCGACTGCCCTTGGGTCTAGCCACCACTGGAAGGAGGCCAGGACCCACTCCGGAATGGTGACCACCAGGTTCAGGCTGTCTCGACCTGGGCGGTAGACTGATGCCATCCAGGCTTGAAGAGGGCGTCGAGGTTGGGAAGATCTGAAGGCTCCTGATGAGGCCTGACAAGGCTTGGAAGCGAGCATCTGGAAGGAGGGCTCAAGCCAGCATGGAGTCGAGGACCGCCCCGATAAATTCTATCCTCTGGGTCAGTTCTAGGATTGACTTCGCCACGTTAAGCAGAAGGCCTAACTGTTGCAACTTGTCTGTGACGAATTGAAGGTGAGCCTTCACCTGCTCTTTGCTGTGCCCTTGGATGAGCCTCTGTGGACAAAATGTCAACCACAGGGTCCTCCACCTCAACCACCTCCTGTGCTTGCAGGCTCATGTTCCGCGCCACCCTGTGCAAGAGTTCCTGGTGGGCGCGGAGGTCTATCGGGGAAGGATGGGAGGGACGACCCCGTTATAGCAGTCCTCGCCACAGCCTCATATGGTGAAGATGAGGAGGATGCCACAGAAGGGACAGGATCATCCAGAGCCTCTTGTTGAGCTGTGCCCCGCTGCTCCGGACCCGCAAACTCAGTGTTCAGGCCGGGAGCTGGAGTTGGAATACGAGGAGCTGGTGCCTGTAAGGGCGATGCCACCGTCTCCATGCCTCTGGGAGCAGGACAGCTGGCAGAGGCCTCAGGCACTCGTGGCTCAGATGGGGCCGAGTGAGAAGCCTCAGAGGGAGCACCCTGGGCCTGGTGGTACACCCAGGGTGTCCAAAAAGGCTACTGGGTGGACCCTTGAGTGGGGCCCTGTTCTTGCGCCTGCCACTGATCTGCCCAAGCCCAGGCGGCTGTGATCCGAGTGGTGGCAGTCTGAGAAGCGTGACCCTGCCTCAGACCCTGATGAGTGAGAGGTGGAATGCGATGGCCATGGTGGTGCCGAGTGGGTCTGTGCTGAATCATGTTGATGAGACGAAACTGATCTCCAGCTTCGCTGTACCAATCGGTGCCGAGACGGAGAAGAACGGTGCCGCGACGCTGGGGAGAGGCGTCTGGACCTAGATCAGTATCAGGACCTGGACCGGCGCCTGGATCTGGACCTGGGTCTCAACGATGACGACGGCCATCAGGAACGGTATCTACTCCTGTGTCAAGACCGGTGCCAGGAGTCGGAGCAGTGCAGCGAGTACAACCAGCGCCGCGATGGAGAGCGGTGCCGGGACTGCGAACAGTGCTGGGAGCGGGAACGGCGCCAGAGCGGAAGCAGTACCGAGGCTCAACTGACGGTGCTGGCAGGTGAATAAGAGTCTGTTTGCCCCTAGATGGTGCCACGCAGACAGGTGGCGGTGCCTTGGCCAGTTGAAGGGATGTTGATACAATCAAGGCAATCAGATCCCTTGCCGCCACAAAGGTATCTGGTGTAGATGGCAACTGGACCTCAACCATGCTGCGAGTCGGGGAGTCCAGTCACACTGGACTCAACTGCTTCGTTTTCGGTGCCGGAGTCAACAGTGCCAAGGCCGTCACTTGTGTCCCTGGGCGCTCTGCTGTGGAACGAGGTTCCGGCCAGGCGAGTGAGAGCGGTGCCGGACTAAAGACGTTGGTTGCGGTGCCGGGGAACTTCGGTGCTGTGGCTCTCTATCAGCATCCGACTGCGGTACCGTTCCTGTAACTAAAGCCGGGGCGCTGCGTACTGAAGTGCTCGGCACCGGGTCTTGTCACGCTGCTGGAGGTTGAGTACTAAGAGCCTCCTCCATAAGGAGCTGTCTCAAACGAAAGTCCCGCTCCTTCTTAGTCTGGGGACAAAAGCTCTTGCAAATCCTGCACCTCTCCGCCTGATGAGATTCCCCCAGACACTTCAGACAAGAGTCGTGGGGGTCGCCCGTTGGCATGGGCTTGGAGCAGGATCTGCAGGGCTTAAAGCCCGGAGCTTTGGGCATGAGCCCAATCAAGTACGGGAAGGAGGGGAAAACCCCTTCTCCCCCACTAATACAAACTACTATACTTAACTAGAACTACAAATGAATGCATCCAATGAAGTGAGCTGTAGCTCACGAAAGCTTATGCTGAAATAAATTGGTTAGTCTCTAAGGTGCCACAAGTACTCCTTTTCCTTTTGCGAATACAGACTAACACAGCTGCTACTCTGAAACCTAGAACTACAGCTGTTAATCTATAACAATACTATAACAACAAACTATGAACAAACTGTAGGGTGAACGCTAGGGAGAGTGGAGAGTAGCAAAGACAAGCTCCACAGTTCCAACGACCGTCACGGGCGGTAAGAAGGAACTGAGGGGGCACTGGGTCGCCAGGGGTATATATCCAGCGCCATGAAGGCGCCACTCCAGAGGGCTCCACAGCCGACCCACCGGGTGTTACTAGAGTAAAAATTCTCCAATGGCTGTGCATGTGGCGTGCGCACACCTAATTGGAATCGATATGAGCAAGCACTTGAAGAAACACCAGTATTTATTAAATGAAACCTTAAGAAGAAAATTCAGATCTTATCCAAAGAAAAAAAGTAAAACTCTCCAAAAACTCTCAAGCTGTGGTCCAGGAAGCCCTTCTTGGTGATCTCTGGAAAGACACATTTTGAGACATATCCAAGGATTGTTGGGAGAAGAATGGGTGTCACTTAGGAAGAGGTCTGCAGAATTTAAGAGTTGGAGATCTACTGGCTTCCCCTTAAGAGAAGCCCTCCTAACTGATAAAGTAATTCAAAATGCTTTTTGAAACTTACCTTGCACAAAAATACTTGGACTAACCGGAAAAGTGTGATTTGAAGACGTATGAAACCCAGAATCCTGAAAATGAAGCACTGAGAAATTAAATCAAAGTAAACACAAGTGTGTTACAGTTAACAGCCTGGGTCAGAACAAGGAAATGGGAATCCTGCACTAAGGGCCTGATTTAAAACCCACTGAAGTTAACAGGACTCTAATGATTCCAGGCCATTAGCTTGTCCGGCTCAATTTTCCTGCCTGCCTCTCTCACACAGGGCTGTGAAGATGATTTAACAATGCTCATAGTTTGAGATTTTATTCCTTTTAAACTCAATTGCAATGAACTAAGATTAAACTAATAATTTTGTTGAATATTTTTTAGGGGCCATATTCCCTAAAATGGGGAAATGGGATTAGGGGGCCCATGAGCTTAACGACACTTTAAGCATTTCAACCATACTGGTCAAAAAACTGAAGCAGAAATTTTAGACTGACTTAGTCCAAGAGAAGCTTTAAGTCAATCTTTTTCAAAATGACTGTAGTAAAAGTTACAACTTTTTAGCCTTCTGCACATTATCAACCAAAATAGTAGAGTAAAAGTCTCCTTACAAAGTTTTCAGATGCCTGACTTTGACAATTAGGGCTATCAAATATGCCAGGAACAATCCCATCCATCACACTTGAGAAATCCAGGCCAGTTGTCTGAGGATTAATATTTTTTCTATGAGGAGACTGATTACTGGCTCTAGGAAAAAAATCTTCAGGTATATTTTTCAGTCTCTTTACAGGTGAAGACAAAAGATCTTCATTGTGGAAATCTGCTACTCTTTTAATTCTGGTAACTGCAGGTAAAGTTCGTATGGGTGAGTTAATTAAAGCATTTACAGTTTCTGACATCTGTATGCCTTCATATTTCCGTAAGTTCGAAGCTCTGAGAAACGTGGGCAGTTTTGGAAACCCTTCGGAACACAATCTCTGATAAACCTCATCAAATGCACTATCATATTTTTTATGAGACTTTACAGAATTACAGAAGTAGGACTTGATTAGTCTCTCTTTTTCTTTAGGGTTTGAAGGAGGCTTTCTAATCTTAAGAGGTTTCTGAAGTTCTTTGGGGCACAGCTTCTGGTAAAGTTTTTCAAATTCTTCTTCACATTTCTGGCGAGTCTTGACTGGACTTTGATTCACAGGAAGTGAGGAAAAAGAATGACTGCGCTGCAGTGAAACACCTCCCCTGAAAGTTTTTATTTCAGGATTTCTGATTAATGCATTTGATGTTCTTACTAGAGAATAGCTGTTAAGTGGTGGAAAGGTATTAGCATCACCATTCAAGTTGCAAGTGGACAAGTGGAACCCTGATGTACCATCGAAAGCTGTATTGTCAATTTTGCCATTCTTGCTGTCTTTCACGAGACAAGGAGATGTTGTGCAAGTTACAGAAGAGCATCCCAGAGAAAGTACTTCAGGCAGCTTCCCATTTGGGCTGCCTTTTGAGTCATGTAATGTCATGGTGGTCTGAGATGGATCCTCAGTTAAAAATGTTTCTTCTGTTCTAGCAGTAACATTTGGAAAAACAGACTCTGAGATGTTTTGGTCTATTCTTTGAATGTATGAATTATCTTCTAAATTTCGAGGCCAATCTATTTCCATTTCACTCGTATTAACATGTGGGTAAGATACCACACCAGATTCACCATTAGTCACACACTGTGTCGGACATTTGCCATCCCGAAGAAGCTGGTTACTTTCATTTAAATTATTTCCAACAGGCAATTTATGATCATTACTATTTGTGTTAGGCAGCATAGGCTTCAATTTAGATGTCCTGAACCTTCTTATTCTTTCTATGGTGACATTAAGCTTTGATTTTCTAGGAGGCCATCCTCTGTATTTGTAGTGTCTGATTATGGACTCAGCTGCTTTTTTCTGAGAGTGTTTGTTCATCAACTTGCTAAGTGTCTCCACCATTCCTGGATACAAATCTGCAAGTGTGACGTTGTTCCAGGAACATTCTTCATTTGCAGACTGGTACTCTTCCATGAAGCTATCATAGCCCGTTTCATTTTTTTCCAGAAAAGGTATATGTCTGGGTACAGTTATCTTATCTGCTGAAATAAGAAACACAGAAACACATAGTATGAGAGACCTGGATGCAGGAGGTGCATTTCTAGACGCTGCTCTCCTTCTAAAACCATTAGCTTGGTTGCGTATTAGGCCAAATAAAGTTATATACAACAGTGATTAGAACCTTTCAAAAATGTATTAATTACATAGCATAAATCTAATTTTAAATATTAGAAGGTGTACAAATATTCTTGCAGTGTTGATCTTCATGTGCTGTTAATAAAGCCTTGTAATATTATAGATTGTTTTCTTTTTTCATGAGTGAAATCTCTAGTGTTTTTCATCACGATTCCCATCAGGTTACAGGATTGTTGCTGGACAAATATGTTTTAGTAAATTTTCATCAAAGTTTGTACAAGGCTATATTAACAGACTGCAGAAAATGGATACCAAGTATCTTGGAGTACAAACTATTTTAAAGTTCTTCTGGGGCATAAGTGGGAGTTGTCCTAAAAGGACTTCTTGCAACAAGAGTATGTACAACACTCAGTGGTGAATGCATTTTAGTGCAAAATACTTTCACTGCCAAGACAAAGAGAGTCTCTCCTCTTATCAAATCTGCAATAATGACTGGGAAGCAAATGAGAATTTCTTAGCAAGCAAAGACAAAAAAGTGTCATAAAATTCACTACGTTCATTTGACGATTGTAATGTTGTCTTAAAGTTATAATGAGTAACTTACTAAGTTACAAAGTGCTCTAAAGTATTTACTGTAAAAGTAACAAAGATTCATAAATGGCAGCACTCCACTCCTAAGTCATTGTGAAACAGGAAGAGACTACTGATTTTGGGGTAAATTACCATCTGCATATAAGCAAATGTGTAAATTAACAAGGTTCAATTGAATAATGAAACATAGCGCATAGCCTTGTGTAGAGTTTTGGTCAAAGTAGTACAATGATTCTCCCTAAAAGCCAAGTTTTTACCCAAGACTTTTATTGTCCCACCTTTAGTAACTGAAGCCCATTAAGTCCAAAAATGTAGAAGGATCAAGAGGACTTTCTATAATCCCAGGGTACTATGTACTGAAAGGAAAGGTTTTCAAAAGGCACAAAAGGCAATTAGGTGCCCACTAACCGCTATGTCTTAAATGCTAGGGAACAGTATGCTTGGTTGGGTGTCTGATAGCAACTGTTAGGATGTGAAAACAACATGGAAGAAGTAAACCCTTCTGCAAAAGAGCACCAGACTTCAACGCAAGTTTTTCCCTACCTAAAGACTGCAAAAATCAGGCCCATTATCTTCACGCTGCTCCTGCACAAGCAGTTACTTGCAAATACAAGACTCCCATG
This sequence comes from Natator depressus, assembly GCF_965152275.1. Lineage (NCBI taxonomy): Eukaryota > Metazoa > Chordata > Testudines > Cheloniidae > Natator > Natator depressus. The sequence continues at coordinate 190,475,096 of NC_134234.1, read as the reverse complement.
AGACTGTGTTGTGCTACCAGCTAAACAAAGCACACACAAAAACATGTAATAACTTGACCATGTTTAAATTCTTTATTACGGTGGGTTTTTAAATGTATCTTTTTCTCTGACTATTTTAGAAGAGCTGAGTTCATTTATAAGAGATAACTCCTTTTCAAAAAATGTTTAAAATACGCCTATGGTAAAACATTAACAATGGGCCTATATACCTCCTCAAGAATTCAAACTGTTGTATCTTTATGTTCAGGTGACCACATTTTTCTGCATTTTCAACAAATATGTTAAATAACTACAGTTCAGTGTCATACTCACCAACTGGAGATTTAGTCATACCCATCAAGTCTTGCCATGGAGATGTTATGTGGAGACGCTTTGATTTTTCTTCAGGTGCAACCTGAAAAAAACCCACAGAACTTATTTAGTAATTTGTGTTTATATTACAGCAACAATCATGCCCCATTCAGGATTGTGGTCCCATTGTGCTAGGCACTGTACAAAAGACATGAACCATACCCTGAAGAGCTCAGTAAAACAGGGAGGAAAAAGTTCTATTTAAGATTTGCTTTTGCTTCAGTTACAGTCGCAGTATGATTTATTTGACAAAGCAACAGATAAGAACTTGAGAAAAAGGATATTTGGCAAAATATTCAAAATCTTACATGACATTTATAATTTCTAAATTAAGCATAAAGTTTGCATTTCTTTCCTAAATATTTAAATTTACTTCCATTTATAAAACAAGGAACACATATCTGAACACATTAGGCACCTCTGACAAATACAATAAATTAAAAAAAACAGCAGCCCCATTACATAAAACATTACTACATAACCATACAGCTCCCCACTTCCTCCAATTTCTTATTTTCCGTGAACATCAAGCCCAAAAATATTTGCTTCTTCAGAAAGTCTATTAAGATTCGTAAGTAATGACAGGTAAATAATGTATAATGGGAAAGAGTAGTTAAATGATGTTTGTTCAGTTTCTTTGAATCATCCCACAATGTTTCAAAGCTATCAGGGCAATACTTTCCACAATGGGCAAAAGCCAGCACTCCCTACCCTACCAGAAAAAGCAATAAAAATTCAAGTGAGAGGCAGCAAAGGAAAGTATTTTGGTTGTCTTTGTGATGCAATTCTAATAAAAAGCCCACTACTATTGCATATTGGTGACTGTAACCTATGTTGAAAGAAAAAGAAATCAGGGATACTGAAGACAATATTTGAGAGTTTGAAGGAATGTTACACAAATGAGCTAGTTCAGTGATGAATGTACCTGGCACATACTGAGACTGTGCCTTTGTTCAGCAGCCAAAAATAGGGCTTAATAAACCAAGATAGCTAATTCTAGGGACATATCACTGGTCTCCAACCCAATAAGAAGAAACAAATTGGAATATGACGACACTGACAAACTCATACTGGTATACAGAGTCACAAGTTTGCTTTAAACTGACGAACTGTATGTTGATTCAAATTTTTATAAGTGAATAAGATGTTCCATCTTCAAGAAACTCAGCCTATTTTTCACAAAGAAGTTCTCACAGATTTGGATTGCCCCTAGCCAAGGCACACCAAGCAATAGTTTGGCTAGTAGTTTAAAGATTCCAGTTTTAAGTAGTGAATTAATTCTACCAAACCAAGCAGATGCATTACCATAATCCATTTAGGGATGTTTCTTTCATCATCTTGTACTATCACATCCACACGAACTCTGACTTTCTCTCTCATTTCCAGCTCAGAAGGCTTTAGAAGTCGAATGTCCTCCTTTTATTCACAGAAACAAAAACATGTCAAATGCAACATCCAAACAAAAAATGTTTACACAGTAACAAGTTAGTAATAGAAAACTTCACAAAACATATTCAAATCATAGGGATTTCAAACTTGAAAAAACAACAACAGAACAGTATAAATATTGACCAATAAAGACAAGCCCAATCAGGTCACTGCATTTCAAGTAAATGCTGTTTATATTGGAAGTCAGAGAGAGTAGTATAAAATGTTCAGTAACTGTAATCTAACTTTTCAATTATATATATTCTCTGGTTTAAGAAAAAATATGAAATTGTGTTTACATTAGATGCATGCATAAATAGCAATATGAAACAAGAAATTCACAGTCACCTCCTAAGTCCTTTGGAACCACATGTGCTTGTGAGATGTGAATAGCCTAACTAGAAGACAATACCACACCAACTACTTTCCATCTGAAGTATTCCAGCAGACTTTCTTCACCTTTTATTTATTTATTTTAAATAGGAAAAGTTTGATAATGATTTATGGAAAGATACTGTCTTCTCATAGCCATACATCACTGACTAGTTGGGTGATCCTAGGCAAGTCAACCTCTGTGCCTCAGAGTGCCCATCTGTAAAAAAGGTTAATAATACTTCAAAATATTCTGAGACAAAATTTTGTAAAGTACTGAGTTCCTTGGATGCAAATAACAAAAATGCTAAATATTGTATACTAATAAATGAGATGCAAATTATAATCCATACTCCTACATAAAAGGGAGATTTGTCTCCATTCTTAACCTCTACTTAACTCTAGATTCTCTGGCCTTCTCAGTATTAATACGTGCCTTTACCAAAAACATAGGAATTGCCATGCTGGATCAAGACATGAGATCCACCTAGTCCAGTTTCCTGTCTTTGACAGTTGCCAACACTAGATGTATCACAGAAAAGTGTCAGAACCCCACAGTTGGCATGCAGAGCAAAGTAGAGCAATCTGGACCCCTGCATTAAGTCTTAGAATCACTGAACTGGAAGGGGCCTCGAGAGGTCATCTAGTTCAGTCCCCTGCACTCAAGGCAGGACTAAGTATTATCTAGACCATCCGTGACAGGCATTTGTCCAACCTGCTCTTAAAAATCCCCAGTGATGGAGATTCCACAACCTCCCTAGGCAATTTATCCAGTGCTTAACCACTCTGACAGTTAGGAAGTGTTTCCTAACATCCAACCTAAACCGCCCTTGCTGCAATTTAAGCCCGTTGCTTCTTGTCCTATCCTCAGGAGGTTAACAACAACAATTTTTCTCCCTCCTCCTTGTAACAACGGTTATGTCCCCTCCCTGTCTTCTCCTCTGCAGACTAAACAAACCCAGTTTTTTCAATCTTCTCTCATAGGTCATGCTTTCTAGACCTTTAATCATTTTTGTCGCTCTTCTCTGGACTTTCTCCAGTTTGTCCACATCTTTCCTGAAATGTGGCACCCAGAACTGGACATAATACTCCAGTTGAGGTCTGATCAGCACAGAGTAGAGCGGAAGCATTACTTCTCATGTCTTGCTTACAATACTCCTGCTGATACATCCCAGAATGATGTTTGATTTTTTTGCAACAGCGTTACACTGTTGACTCATATTTAACTTGTGATCCACTATGACCCCCAGATGCCTTTCCGCAGTACTCCTTCTGAGGCAGTCATTTCCCATTTTGTATGTGTGCAACTGATTGTTCCTTCCTAAGTGGAGTACTTCGCATTTATCCTTCTTGAATTTCATCCTATTTACTTCAGATCATTTTGAATTTAAATCCTATCCTCCAAAGCACTTGCAACCCCTCTCAGCATGGTGTCGCCCACAAACTTTATAAGTGTATTCTCTATGCCATTATCTAAATCATTGATGAAGATATTGAACAGAACCAGAACCAGACCCAGAACTGATCCCTGGAGGACGCCACTCGTTATGTCCTTCCAGCATGACTGTGAACCACTGATAGCTACTCTCTTATAGTAGCTCCATCTGGGTTTTATTTCCCTAGTTTGTTTATGAGAAGGTCATGCAAGACAGAAACAAAAGCCTTACTAAGGTCAAGATATACCACATCTACCGCTTCCCCCACATCCACAAGGCTTGTTACCCTGTCAAAGAAAGCTATTGGGTTGGTTTGACACAATTTGTTCTTGACAAACCCATGCTGACAGTTATTTATCTTCTAGGTGTTTGCAAATTGATTGCTTAATTATTTGCTCCATTATCTTTCCAGGTACAGAAGTTAAGCTGACTGGTCTGTAATTCCCTGGGTTGTCCTTATTTCCCTTTTTATAGATGGGCACTATATTTGCCTCTTTCCAGTCTTCTGGAATGTCTCCTGTCTGGAATGTCTTATCGTGGTTTCTCACAGTTAAAGATTGGCTTATGCATTGAGGCATATAATTTAACGTGACTTCAAACTCTGATTTTTAAAACAACTCCAGATTGCATATGGATATCAAAAGTCTCTTTTTGATTTTGCTAAATTCTTGGCCTCAACCCTCTGAGGCAAGGTGTTTCAGTCTAATTACACATTGTATTGATTTTGAATTTGCCACCAAATATCATGAAATGGCCCTTTGTTCTTGTGTTAAGAGACAAGGAAAACTAATTCATGATCTATTGCTTCTTTACAATTCATTATTTTATATATTTTTATCACACCCACCTCCTCTTATTTAACTCCTTTCTAACATGAACAATCCCCATCTGTTTAATCTTGTCAGATGAGTTTTTCATGCCCTTGATCTGAACCCACTAATTCTGCAATATCCTTTTAGAGATACCAGTGACCAGTACCGCATACAATATTTCAGATGAGGACACACCATTTATTTATATTCTCCATCACACTCCCTATGTATCTTAACATCATTTGCAATTTTGACTGCTCTGTGCATTGACCTGAGGTCTTCGCTGAGCTGTCTAAAACTCCTGTCCCTTTCCTGAGTCAACATTAACTTCAGAAACCTGTAAAATGTTTTCAATAGTTCAATTTTTTCTCCAATCCAATGTATGTTACTTTACATTTATCAACATTGAACTTAATTTGCCATCATATTGCTTGTTTAGGGGTCTCTGAAATTCTTCGCTGTCTTCTCTGGGTCTAGAAACCCCGAACAGCTTATATGAAATGGCTTCGTTTGTGTCAGTCCAGATCACAAATGCACTGAAAGCGTTTAATAATATTAATCAATAACCTTGTATTGTAAGCAATCTCAGGTCTGAACAAGGATGGAAAATGAATCTCCCTCCCACATCTACAGTTGGTCACTAGCACTGAAGAAGTATATAGGCAACGTAACGGAGAAAAGGAGAAGAAAGTTGTATTAGTATAGTGCTTGCTGTTGGCCGCGCTGTAATTGACCTGTGGATGAACAGGAATTAAGTTTGTGGCTGTCAGTCCAGAACTTGTCACCTACACAAAATCCACATGAAAATATTTTAAATTAAAAAATCCAACCCCTTAAAGCATATGTAAAAGGTATAAAGCAGAATTGTTTTTACCTTGAGGTTAACAGTTTCAAATTTTCTTCTAATCGAAACCAAATCAGCTTCGCTTTCGGTATCTACAATTTGAAGTTAAACACTAAGTAAATTCCAATTCATCCAAAACCAATGCAATATATTTGTATTTCTGGGAATGATTTTAAACTGACACTGTGAAGTCCAAACTGGCCAAAAAATTACATCGTGAAAAAAATATATTTTTACAAAATCCTTAAGAAATATGTTCCTGTACTATATTTTTAACTTAAATCTCATTGAAAGTCAGTGGAACTTGGGATCCAAAGCGCCTAAGTCACTTTTGAAAAATGGCATAACCAGAGCTCTTTGAGATGGACTATGTATATTCACACTCATGGAATGCGCTGGCCAGTGTAACTCAAATGGTTGAAATGTCTCACAGGAGTGACTGTTACAGAGCTCACATGCCCCTCCACCCCACCGTCCATTCCCAAGTGTTCCAAGGGCAAGGCTATTAAAGGGAGCATGGTGCCCTCTGCAACCTTAATTCCTTCCACGGTTTTCTCAGTCAGTATTTCATTAGGACTCTGAAGAGGACAGGAAGGTTGGCAAGGAGTGTGAATATGCAGAGTCCATCTCAAACAACTCTGGTCAGAGGTAAGTAAACTTTGTTTTTCTTCCTTCAAATGTCCTCTGCATATTCCCGCTCATGGGCACTCAATACCCTATTCAGTGTTCAGGGAACATCAAACGAGTCTTCTAACCTTGCTTTCTCAGGTGGAGAGTTGTAAGAAGCGTAAGAGTTTTTTTCCCCCACTTCCCTTATAGGCAATGTATCTTGCAGATCTGGTAATGATCTGACTGTGAACTTGTGTGATGAACTTCATCTAAAACCATGACAGAAGAAGCTGAAAGTACTGGTGACAAGGTTATCACCAGTTGCAGAACCACAGTTCTATCACCAGTTGCGGAACCAAAGTCTCTATGAAGTTCACTAAGAAAAAAAAACTTTCCTTAAATCACAAACTTAGCCAAGACTAACACCAACTACAAAGCAGGAAACCACACTAAGCTAAAGCACTATAATCATCTAAGTGAAGGATCTAGATTAATGGAGGTTTACATCCATCTGATCCTGCAGTTGGAAGGAACTGAGTCTGCAGAGGGTGCCATGCCCCCTTTTAAAACCTTGCTCTCAGAACATTAGAGAACGCAGACAAGTAGGAGGCGGCATGCATGCTTTAACAGATATAAGAAGTTGCTATAAGAAGTTGCCACCATCTGGGCTACAGCAGCCATAACATCCCATAAGTACGAATATGCTGAGGAGATAAAGACATTTAAAAAGCTAATGCGACTGTCCTTTTAATGGTCAGAAATGTCACATCTTGAAATGGTTGTTTTCCATTGATAGATAAATGCAGAGGGGCATTTTAAGAGATATACTATGACATGCTTATGGATAGGGCCCTACCAAATTCATAGACATGAAAAAAAGCATCATGGACTGTGAATTCTGGTCTTATGTGTGCTTTTACCCTATACTATATAGATTTCACAGGGGAGTTCACGTTTCTCAAATTGGGGGTCTTGACTCAAAAGGTTGTGCAGCGGGGATCGCAAGGTTATTTTACAGGGGAAGGGTGGCGCGGTTTTGCCACCCTTACTTCTGTGCTGCTGTCAGAGCTGGGTGGCCGGAGAGCGGCAGCTGGTGGCCAGGCGCCCAGTTCTGAAGGTGGTGCCCCACCAGCAGCAGCACAGAAGTAAGGATGGTAATACCATACCATGCCACCCTTACTTCTGCGCTGCTGCCTTCAGAGCTGGGTGGCCAGAGAGTGGCGGCTGCTGACTGAGGGCCCAGCTCTGTAGGCTGTAGCAGCTGTGCAACTCTGAAGGCAGCACCACCACCAGCAGCAATGCAGAAGTAAGGGTAGCAGTACCACAACCCTCCCTACAATAACCTTGCAACCCCCTCACCACACACAACTACTTTTTGGGTCAGGACCCTAAAATTACAACACTGTGAAATTTCAGATTTGAATAACTGAAATCATTAAATGTATGATTTTTAAAAACCTCTGACCATGAAATTGAAAAAAAAATGGACCGTGAATTTGGTCGGACCCTACTTATGGAGAAGTTTCATTTTCAATAATTATACCAAAGAGATTATGTACCAATTAATTAGACTGCTCAACTGTGATATGAGTTATAAGTAGAACATTACCAACCATTACCTTACTCAAAAGCACAAATCTTGCTCTTACAGATAGAAAAAAAATCTCATCTGAAATACACATGTTGTGTGATGTCATTCAGAACACAGCTATTTGAAGACAACAGTATTAATACAAGTGTCATGACCAACTAATAAGTCAGTCAGGAACACAAAACATTTTCAAAAGTTTGAAATGGAGACTGACAATCGTTGCAGGAGTCCTGGTCTCTCTTGCAGACACATCATGATGGCTCAGTTCAATGACTCACTTGCATGTCCACTAAAATTACTCCCCATGCCTTTCTGGTACAAACCTCTTAGGCACTATGGTGATACACACAAACCAACCGAACCAAAAAATAATAATAAACCACTCATTTCTATTTTGCAGTATGAGTTTTCATTCTTTCTCCCCCTTTTGATTTATAGAAATGGCAGACAGATGCAAACGAACCCATTTCATACTTAGAGAGACAAGGTGGGGGAGGTAATATCTTTTATTGGACCAACTTTGTTGGTGAGAGAGAGAGAGAGAGAGAGACAAGCTTTTGAGTTTACACAGAGCTCTTCTTGGATGCCATACCAGTCACTTCTGTGCTGGGGTCTAATCAAGGACACGAATATTGCACTGGTCAACACTATGGTCTCATATGGTCCCTAGTCAATACTTCAGCTACAACATATTAGGAGTGTAAAAAGCAGACACAGATTAACCCACCATTTTAATTATTTTGGAAAAATCACAACGAGCAGGACTTTCATGCATTTTAAATTAATAAATACTAATGGCAAGATTAATAACTTTTTTGAAATCTTACCTGTGTCAGCAACTTGAATCTCTTCATAGGAGTCTATAAAGGATTTCCTAGCAAGTTCCTTGAAATAAAAATACACATGAACAAAGTCACAAGAACTAGTAGCAGTTTAGCTCTAATAATCTGGACTACTCGAATTCCCTTCGCCATTAGTTCCACTGTTACTGCTGAAAGCCCAATTCTCTTGTGAAAATGACTATGTCAAAAAGGCATCTAAAACAAAACTGCTCCTAAAGCCTATTCTTGACTCTCAGCTGAATACTCAATTTTTTACCACTTTTTCCTCCTTTTATTCCCAGAGAGCCAACATAAAAGTGAGAGGAAGCTAGTGTGTACTCGGTTACACATTATAATATAACAGCTCAACAATGATACAGTGATGGGGATCAGATAGATTGGTTTAACAGCTAAAAGAATTTTAATTGCTGTATCTTTACTGTCCATAATCTATGAGCCAAAAAGAATCCAGTTTGCACTTCAGAATCCATGTTGAGTTTGTAGACCTGGCAATTAGGGGAAAAAACATATACTTATAAACTGAGTACATTTCATCTGGTGTCATGCAGAGCCACTAAATCTTCAACACCACAATGCTATTCTTGGAGTAGAATCAAGAGCAGAACCACCTAGTTTCAAAAGTAGTACCACACTTGAAGTTACTTAACTGTTATATGAAGGATGCCTTGCAAAATGGTCTTTACTTTACCAGCTGAGAAAAAAAAGTTTACTCTCTCATCCTCTATTATGAGACGGATACTGAAAAGAACAGAGATCTTATTTGCCTGTCAATTACAGTTCCTTGCCACAGGAGAACAGAAATTTGCAAGAGCGATTGACTTACTGTTACATTATAGAGAGAGTCAAATGAAGTTCTCTACTTCATCAAAAAAGGGACTGGTTATTTGCAACTGGTTTTCTTAAAATTATATTAATATTCCCCAGAATATGGGGGTTTGATCCTGCACCCAATGAAATAACTGGAGTCAATAGGGAAAAAAAAAGTCACAATGTTTGCAGATTAGGCTCTTAACAGTTTACTTAAAAGGTTTCAGTAGAGAAAATTTCAGAGTCAATATTTTTAGGAATTTTTTACATTCCAATGCAAAGGATACTCATAGAGACAAATAGCTAACCCTTTTTCTACATGTTTTCAATTGACATCTTGCAACGAGGTTCAAGAACTCTGGTAAAACAAATCTAAACAGTATTTTTCTATCTAATCCAAAAATGCACTTTGGACTGAAGACAACAGCAAAATGCAGACAGACAAAAAAACTTTCATGAACTTGAGACAAATAACTAGAAAAACAATGTCATTACTTAAAGGGCGCAACAAACCCAAGAAGCCTGCCATACTGAATTTCAGGTACTGTTTCACATTTGATCCTGAGAAGGAGCAAGCCCCAAAAGCAGCTAACCCTTAAAGAGCTTGTAGAGTTTACAATTGACACATTAAACATCAGTAAGGTTAAAAAAAACAAAAACAAACCTATCTTCAATTGAAAAACAAAACAAAACCCCATCTGTAGGTGTTAAAGCCCACAAGAAATAGCTCTTTCACTTCAGATTAATTTAAAACAGAGGCTGGGATTCAGCAAATGTTCATATATTCACAGCACAGGAGGGAGGAGATAATCACACGATGGACAAAGAGTTATAGAAGACATAATACAAAAGACTATTTCTATATGGCCTTCATATAAACAACATGCATTCCTTGATAAAAAGTGAAATAAAAATACAAGAGGAAAGAATATTGTAGTACACTTTAAAAACAGTAAGAACAGGCTTAAAAACCTCCCCCCCAACTTTAGAACAATGGTGACCAATACCAGGGTCCAAATATAATTTTCCAATATTGTTGAGAGCTATAACCAAAGGAAAAAAAAAATAATTGCTCTGTGGACCATACTGCTCACTGGCTTTCCAGCTTCACCCAACCCATAAAAGCCTCTAGACCCAGATGACTTAAGCTTAGCAGGATTCATTTTAAATCAGCAGTCATTAGTGTAAACTGATGCCACCTGACACACAGAAATGGATGAACAACATATCTATCCATTGCAGTTAGCAAATGAAGTCTCCCCCACACCTTATGTGCACAGGGTCCAGTATCCCAGCCTTGCAGGAAGCTCTCTGTTACAGTCCCACTCACTCATTCACCAGTTGGGAATGTGGGGGCCATTCCTGGGGAGAAGCTGTTCAGCAGCAGGGTGGCCTCCTTGCAGCCACGAGCCAGCTCTCCTTCTCGTGGTCTTGGGGATCTCTGCGCAATCCCCACCAAGACCACAGCCTTCCCTGCAACTTGTGCCTGTAGTGTCATTGGCCCTGCAGCTGTGCAGGGAGCCTCCTGCTATCTTTCTGTTAAGCTGTGAAAATGTACTAAAAAACTTGAGGTCCAATTACATCAGGGTTAGACAACTAAGCAGTACAGTTTAGTTGAACTTCTGTATGATCTGGGGTGCACCAAATGCAAGGGCATATTAGATCCAGGTTTGACATGGTCTGAACTCTGTTGCACCAAGTAATGCAATTAGAAACTATTGTGCCTCAGCGCACATAAAATGAGGCCTCAAACTCATCTTGTAGATGGGGGATACAGCTGATAAGGGTATGGTGAGGCACAAAACCCATAACAACTGCAGGCCACCTCCAGTTGCTCCATTGCTTTAAAGATAGAAAATGTAAATTAGATGATCTCAATAACTATGAGAATAAATTTTGTTTCAAACCATGCACATACTAACAGTAATAGCTCTTCTAAAAGGATGCAACTGGCCATAAAGGAGGCATGTGCATTCAACAGCTAGGGAACTATATGGGCAATTCTTGAAGGAGATGCACTGCTGCAATACCGTAGTAAACAAGGAAGAAAAATTCCTCATTTTTTCAAAAAGATTGTATCTGTATTAGACAGCATGGTAATTTAATTCAATAATTCACACACTTATTTTAAATTAGGCTATCATAAAAATCATACAGAATCCTGCATGAAGAAAAACATAGTAATTATATTTACAGAGTCATACATTCATATCTAACACATTCACATTTGCCAGAAAACCTTATGGTGTCCATACCTGATGTACTTTTAAATCTTCATCTTCAAAATCAGAGATCCATTGCTTTCGTGATTCTTAATTAGAAAGTTTGAAAAAAGAAATCTATGTTAGAATGCGACATATTGCAAACAAGTGTTACATTTGCATCCAAAAACTGATTTAACTAATTCCTCATTTAGACAAATATTTATGATTAAAGTATTTTCTAAATAAGTAAACTCCGGAAAGGTTTAACAAATTCAGAACACAGACAAAGAAATGAAAGAAAGGAAGAAAGAGAGAGAGAGTCAGATTTTCACCCAACATAAATTGGCACAGTATCACAGAAGTCAATGAAGCTATGTTCATTAGATCAGCTACAGATCTCACCCAGTGCTTTTAGACAGATACTCAAAAGCCTCCCTAGTAGACAACCACAAACTATTTGTAAAACACCGCTAATCTCTAGGGACCCAATCTTACAATACTTAAGCAACTGTCTAACTTTCTTTATGTGGGTACTTCTATTAACCTCATTGGGACTACACGTAAGTCAAGTTATACACACACACACACACACTTAAGTGTTTGCAGGATCAGAGCCTATTTCTCTACAGTACAGGTAATATTCACCTTTAAAATATACAAGTTGCCCAAAACCAGTTATTAACATTCTTAAATGTTAGGGGGAGAAATTTTCAGGGGAACAAGTATAGTTGGGTGCCAAACTTCCTTTTGTACCTCTAGAAGTCATCCCTCTACTTCTGGACTTTTCCATATTCCCCTCTAGCTATGAAGCTTTTCCATAAGCATTGGTTCCTGGACATTTTTACTCAACTTTTTAAAGTTGTACACATGAAAAAAATCACGCTGTAGATACTGGAAATTACATTCAAAGCACAAGACTTTCTCTTTTAAACAAAAAGATTTACAAGCTTTACACTACAGTCATTAATTTACTCTTTTAGGTAGATAAATATTTATACTACTTATAACTAATAATTACTGATTACGAGTTGCAAATACTATTAAAACCATTTATAATGTTCTAATGAGATGCAGCACACCTTCTTCTGTGTTCTTTGCGTGGATTATTTATATAGTGCCTAAAAATGTGCTAGAAAACAAGGAAGGAGACGATTTAGAGCTAATTTTTTTTATTAATATATAAGGAAAAATAGAGTATCATAAATATACATTTGTCTAGTTTCAAGTACCCTTTTTATTTTGCCTGCTCCAGATACCTGCCTCAAACACAGCACTGCATTAAATGAACACTATTTACACAAAATAATTCTGCTGGTGTTCCCAGATCCGAGCCTTCCTGCACTACTTCACCAATACCATCTTGCAACTGTCAGATGTGCCATGACTGAACCAGGGAGCAACACCTCCACGTGCACACATCAGTTTGAGCTGCTATACCAGGGGTGGGCAAAGTTTTTGGCCCGAGGGCCACATCGGGGTGTGAAACTGTATGGAGGACCAGGTAGGGAAGGCCGTGCCCCCCCAGTAGCCTGGCCCCCACCCCCTATTCACCCTGTCCCACTTCCTGTCCCCTTCCGGGACCCCCCACCCCAAACCGCCCCCACCAGGATCCCAACCCCTATCCAACCCCTCCTGCTCCCTGTACCCTCCCTGTCTCGACCTATCTACACCCCCACCCCCTGACAGGCCCCCCGGGACTCCCACACCCTATCCAACCCCCGCTGTTCCCTGATCCCTGACCGCTCCAGAACCTCTGCCCCTGGGACGCCCCGCCCCTAACCGCCCCCTACTTCCTGTTTGTTCCCCGGGACCTGCTACCCAATCCACCCGCCGCCGCCATGCGCTGCCACCACCACCCCCTTACATTCTGCTCAGAGCAGCAGGAGCTTGCAGCCCCACTGCTGGCGAGGCTGTGGGGGAGGGACCGGGGCTAGCCTCCCTGGCCAGGAGCTCAGGGGCCAGGCAGGACGGTCCCGCGGGCCAGATGTGGCTCGTGGGCCGTAGTTTGCCCACCTCTGTGCTATACCTTTCCCGCTTGCTCCCTGAAGTGACACCAGAAAGCGGATATCCTCTGCCTACATTTCCTGGTACTGTCTTTGAGAGTCACGAGAGAAGAGAAAGAGGGGAGGCAGTTTTCTGTGTATTTTGAAGGGATATCAGGGAGGTTTGGGTTTTTTTCCACCTGCTACTTCAGGAGCTGCTTTATGTACTTCATATCTTTCTGGTATATTTTGGGCAGCCCATCTTAGAACAGTTTCTTCCTTTACAAATTGTGCTTCCCCTCCTTGGCTTAAGGGGGAACTTGTCTCCATCCCTATATTTTAATTTTTTTTTCCCCCCACAAGAAGCAAGACAAATGTAAAGACCATAACAGCATCTGTTGTTATAAAAAGAGTCTAAAACATGTTCCATGCTTTTTTCTCCTTTAAGAATCCAGTGAAAGATTGTACTTTGTGCTTCAGTCCTCACCATCTTCTCCCTTAGCTTATTAGTGCACCAGAAGTACTCAGTCTGACTGATTAAAAAAAACAATCAAATTTCCTTAAAACCGGTGATTACATCTGATGCCAACTTTATTTAATTTGTATTTACAGCTGCGAATACTTTTGAAGGGTAATTTGATTCTTGATGCTAAACTAGATACTGTCCTTAATAAAATGTCTCAGATGGAAAACTGATTTGAAGTAGTTGAGAAGAAACCTGAAAATATGAAGAAAATGCCTTTGGTTCTGGAAACAGAACTAAATAGGCATCTTAAACAAGGATAACTCCTTGTTATATTGGAAAACAGGATCTAGTTTCTCAGTAGTAGTACAGCCTCTAATATCTATACATGGGACATGCTTTTGATGTGCACCAGAGGCAGGGGAAAAAGAGTAATTAACTCAGTCTGATATTACACTATTAGCAAGAATTTGATTCTCCTCTCTAGAACGAAGGATACCTAATAAAAGTTCTGTACCTAAATCTTCCTAATCTGCTGGTACTAAAACTGTAGTGCTTATGTCTTCTCATGACAGAGCGCATGTGATGCAACTGGTCTGCAAAACATGGAAACATTATGTATAATAAAAATATATGTATAACCAAATAGTCTAAAGCTACCCATCCATGTCTGACGTGGAAAAAAAAAAGTTCCTGCTGAAGGCAAAATTTGTTGCTTTTGCTTTAACTCAGAGGTGGGCAAACTATGGCCCACGGGCCGGACCGTCCTGCCCGGCCCTTGAGCTCCCGGACAGGGATGCTAGCCCCCAGCCTCTCCCCTGCTGTCCCCCCACTCCTGCACAGACTCAGCTCACCATGCCGCCAGTGCTCTGGGTGGCAGGGCTGCGAGCTCCTGCTGGGCAGTGCGACTGTGAGAGCCACTGGCCTGCCCCGGTGCTCTAGACTGTGAGGTGGTGTGGTTGGCTCCGGCCGGGAGGCATGGCTGCCAGTCCTGGTACTCTGAGTAGCATGGTAATGGGGCAGGGAGCAGGAGGGCTGGATAGGCGTGAGTGTCCCGGGGGGGCCTATCAGGGGGCTGGGGTGTGGATAGGGGTCAGGGCAGTCAGGGGACGGGGAGGGTTGAATAGGGGGTGGTGTCCGGGGACAAGGAGCAGGCGGGGTTGGATGGGTCAGGGGTTCTGAGGGAGGCAGTCAGGGGGCGGGAAATGGGAGGGGGCAGATAGGCGGCCAGGGCCAGGCTGTTTGGGGAGGCACAGCCTTCCCTACCCAGCCCTCCATACAGTTTCGGAACCCCAATGGGCCCTCAGGCCTAAAAGTTTGCCCACCCCTGCTTAACTGCTTCAAGTCTGTTCCTAGATAAACTGACGTTAGTCAAAGATCAAAGTGTTATTTATTTTTATTATGATAGGGAAAAACCTTTTGGCTTCTTAAATTAGGCATATGGGGATCCTGCAAATATTTGTTCATTTGTTCAGTGCTCAATTTTACAGATACAAGTATTCGCACTGAAGTCAATGGGACAAATTTCATGCCTAGCAGTTTGCACGACGAAGCCTTCGAGAAATGCATATGGAATTATAAGGGGAGGAGGACCAAACAAGACTATGATGGGATTACTCGCATGCATAAAGTTAAGCACGTGAGTTTATGCTGTTTGCAGGATCAGGGCCTTAGCTTGTAAGCTCTTAGGATCACAGGGATCCATCTTGCTCAGTTTGTGAACACGACGTACATCTACAGTGCATTGAAAATATCTTTTAGCAATATATTTTATTTTTAAAATGCTGATTCAGGGTTACATTACTCCCAACTTAACTGTGCTACTGAGAAGCAACAAGAGTAGTCATATCAAACAAATTTCTGCTTTTGTCCCTAGAGAGCAAAATCTATTAAACATCACAGAGGGATTTTTTTTGTTTGTTTGAAACTGGAACAAACATCCCCTTTATTTAGGTAAGGAAAAATTTGGACTGTATGTTAAACACCACAGAAATATCATTCTGCCAGGAGTTTAACACATTTCTTCCTTAGTCCTCCTACCCCCACTGTACACTTTGTATTCTGTGTTGAAATTGAAATTAATATATTTGAAAACGTAAAAACATCCAAAAATATTTAAGTAAATGGCATTCTATTATTAACAGTGCGATTAATTACGATTATTTTTTTCCAACTACTGATGCTTGTCTTTGCAACCTGAATGTTCTTTGAACATAGTGGTGGTTTTGGTTTGGTTTTTCTTTGTTAATATATTGTTAGACTGGGTTAAAGGTGGACTCTTGGATAGGGAATGAATGTAGATAGCACAACAAAAGGATGTTAGGACCAACTATCTTTTAGGGGGTTCAGCTGATGTAATTACATTCAAATGATAGGGGAAGAGAGTTAAAAAAGTGTATTGTTTATATGGGTCAGGTGTGAGCACAAGAGCAGTATTCATAAATCAAATGGCGTAATAGAAATTCTCCCCGAAAAAAGGTTTCTAGTATATGTTAACTGTAGGCTTTCTCCAAAGGCCACTGAAGTCATATGATCACACCTCTTAACTTTCTAATTTATAATAGTATGTGTATATGCTGACAGGGGCGGGGGGAGAATGGTAATTAAAACATATTCTTAGGTAGTGGAATGAAATTGAGACAGTGGAACAGCTTGCAATGGAGACTTCAAAAGACAGCGTTTGATGTCTCTGCACTGGGAAGTCTTTGCATTAAGCTCCGGATTTGACCCTAGCCCTGCTATGTGCTAATGGCATTGAAATTAATGCCAAAGAAATGTATTTGTTCGGTTGGGGGTGGGGTTGTTTTGTTTTTTAGTTCTAAAGGCTTGATTTGAACTACTTTTAAATCTCATCATCTTTATTGTATGCAAGGCCATGTAGAAGAAAAAACGCTTCACACCTTCTGTACCCCCCTCCCCCCCTTTTTTGAACTTAGTTATGCTAGTCTTAAGTCCTCCTAAGCAAGAAATACTTTACACTTGTTACCAAAAATGGATGGACAGCATGGATGTTTCTCTGCTTTTGTTCTGAGGCAAAAAAATAAATTTTCCAGTTTTTCTTTTTGTTTATGTATTTGTATTAGGCCTGTCAAGTGATTAAAAAAATTAATTGTGATTAATTGTACGATTAAAAAAAAAGCAATTGCATGACTAATCGCACTGTTAAATAACAGAATACCATTTATTTAAAGATTTTTGGATGTTTTTTACATTTTCAAATGTATTAATTTCAATTTCAACACAGAATACTACACATTTCCCCTCCCCCTCACCAAGTTTGACCCCTTCTGCCTTATCCCCTCCAAACTGGCTATTCCAGCCCTGTCTCTTCCCCACCTGTGGCTCCTTGTTCCAGGCCCTTTCTCCTTGCCTATCCAGTCCAAGTCTCCACCCCTCAGGGTTCACATCCTAGTCCCACTCTTCTTGCCCAATCACCGTCCTAGTCACCCTCCTCAGGCTCCTCATACAATCTAAATCTCTCTTCCCACCACACCCCTATGCTCTTCCCCCACTGTTTCTTAGTGACTGTCTCCTAGACCAACCTGTCCCAGTGTCCCCACTCCCCTTCAGCTTCTCATCCAATCTCAGTGACCCCATCCGCACCACCAACCAGTTCCCAGAAGCCCATCCCCCACCACCTCCCAGTCTTAATCTCCATGCCCAATCAGTCCCAGTCTCCATTACCCCCGCTATCCTCAATCCCAGCTTCTCTCCCTCACTCCCTCTAGTCCCAGTTTTACCAAACAATTTGTCCCAATTTACTCCTTACCTTCCCCCCTGTACAGCTTTTGTTCTCTCTGCATTCAAATCAGACTGCTTCCTCCTCCATGCTGTCTGGGTGCTAACTGGGGGGACGGGTCCCTATGAGCACAGGAGAGACAAGCTTCCTGCTCTGATTTTCAGTGTCCAGCAGCACCTAGGCCCAGAGCAGCCATTAGAGGGAGTACCCTGCTTAGCCTGCATAGCCCTGGGCTGGAACATGCTCAGTCACTCTGTAAGGATGACTAGGGCCCAACCAAAGTCATGGCCATGAAAAACACTTCACGGACTGTGAAATCGGGTCTCCCCCATGAAATCTGGTCTTTTGTGTGCTTTTACCCTATACCGTACAAATTCACAGGGAGACCAGCGTTTCTCTATTGGGGTCCCCAATGAGTTGCGGAGTGGGGTGGCGGTGTCACAGTATTGCCACCCTTACTTCTGTGCTGTCTTCAGAGCTGAGCGTCCAGAGAGCGGTGACTGTTGGCCAGGGGCCCAGCTCTGAAGGCAGCACCCTGCCAGCAGCAGCACAGAAGTTAGGGTGGCAAGACCATACCATGCCTTCCTTACTTCTGCGCTGCTGCTGGTGGTGGCTCTGCCTTCAGCACTGGGCTCCCGGCCAGCCACCACCACTCTCCGTCCGCCCAGTTCTGACAGCAGTGCCACCGCCACAGCAGTGCAGAAGTAAGGGTAACTGTATCACAACTCCCCCACCCCCAACTCCTTTTTGGGTCAGGATCCCTACAAATACAACACCGTGAAATTTCAGAATTAAATAGCTGAAATCGTGAAATTTACGATTTTTAAAATCCTATGACCATGAAATTGACCAAAATGGACCATGAATTTGGTAGGGCCTTCAAGGATGACAAATGCACATTCCTGTCACTTACAGTAGTCTTGAGGAGATGGAGAATGTTTAGTCACTCTGTGGGGACTGGTACCTGTGCTAGGAGCTGAGAGAGGCTCAAACACGCTCAGTGAGCATGGAATCTTCTGGGATTTTAGCTGCTAATATCAAACTACTGAGCATGTGAGAGTTGCTAATTTTCCAAAGGCTTATAACTTGACCAAATGTAGTTAGATTTTCACAAGGATGGCAAATCCACAACCCTAGCAAAAAAACCCATCCTCTCCAGCCCAATTTCAAGTCCCTGCTCCAAAGCCTGAAGGCGCTAGAGCTTTTCAAAGAACAGGTCACCAGAATATAATGGGGTAAAAAACCCTTATTTTAACCTAGACTGGTTCAGCCATTTTTGAGAATAATTCGGCTGAAATTTTCCAAAACTCAGCCTGAGGCAAACATCCAGCATGGAAAATTTCAGCTTGAAAGATTTGGTTGCTAGAAGTAACTGAAAACAGAGTCTTATAATAGGAAGTGTTGAGCAATCTTAATAGGCAATGATACCAACCACACCTACCGGGTAAGCACTCATCTCAAGCTTTTTTTAAATCCACATTTCAGAACCTTTTGGAGCATTCATCTGACTTCCCTTCACTAACAATTTGCACTTTGAAGAGTTCAGATTTAAAAGCAGGACTTTTAAAAAATATCCCATAGTAAAAATGTATATGATAATTAGGGCTGTAGATTAATCGCAGTTAACTCACACGATTAACTCAAAAAAATTAATCGCAGTTTTAATCGCATTGTTAAACAATAGAATACCAATTGAAATTTACTAAATATTTTGGATGTTTTACTACATTTTCATATATAGTATTCTGTGTTGTAATTGAAATCGAAGTGTATATTATTTTTATTATAAATATTTGCACTGTAAAAATGATAAACATTGTATTTTTCAATTCACCTCATAGAAATACCATAGTGCAATCTCTGTGAAAGCGCAACTTACAAATGTAGATTTTTGTTGTTGTTCCGTAACTGCACGCAAAAGCAAAACAATGTAAAACCTTAGAGCCTACAAGTCCCACCCAGTCTACTTCTTGCTCAACCAATCGCTAAGACAAAGAAGTCTGTTTACATTTACAGGAGATAATGGGGCCCTCTTCTTATTTACAAGGTCACCCAGAAAGTGAGAAAAGGCATTTGCATGGCACTTTTCTAGCTGGCATTGCAAGGTATTTACGTGCCAGATATGCTAAACATTCTTATACCCCTTCATGCTTCGGCCACCATTCCAGAGGACATGCTTCCATGATGATGCTCGTTAAAAAAAAATAACGCATTAATTTAATTTGTGACTGAACTCCTTGTGGGAGAACTGTATGTACCCTGCTCTGTTTTACCCATATTCTGCCATATATTTCATGTTATGGGAGTCTCGTATGATGACCCAGCACATGTTGATCATTTTAAGAACACTTTCTCTGCAGATTTGACAAAACGCAAAGAAGGTACCAATGCTGCAGCTATCTTTAGAAATCTCACACTCGACCCAAGGTTTAAGAATCTGAAGTGCTTTCCAAAATCTGAGCAGGACGATGTGTGGAGCATGCTTTCAGAGAGCAACATTTCAATGCAGAAACTACAGAATCCGAACTATCGAAAAAGAAAAATCAACCTTCCTCCGGTGGCATCTGACTCAGATAATGAAAGTGAACATGCATCGGTCTGCACTGCTCTGGATTGTTATCAAGCAGAACCCGTCATCAGCATGGACGCATGACCCCTGAAATGGTGGTTGAAGCATGAAGGGACAGATGAATCTTTAGCGTATCTGGCATGTAAATGTTGCCAGCTACAACAGAGCCATGAGAATGCCTGTTCTCACTTTTAGGTGACATTGTAAACAAGCAGTGGGCAGCATTATCTTCTGCAAATGTAAACAAACTTATTTGTCTGAGCAATTGGCTGAACAAGAAGTAGGAATGGGTGGACTTGCAGGCTTTAAAATTTTACACTGTTTTATTTTTGAATGCAGCTTTTTTATACATAATTCTATATTTGTAGATTCAACTTTCATGATTAAGAGATTGCACTACAGTACTTGTATTACGTGAATTGAAAAATACTATTTCTTATTTTTACAATGTAAATACTTGTAATCAAAAACATACAGTGAGCACTGTACACTTTGTAGTGTTGTAATTGAAATCAGTGTATTTGAAAATGTAGCAAAAAAATCCAAAAATATTTAAATAAATGGTGTTCTATTATTAACAGCGCAATTAATTGAGATTAATTTTTTTAATCGCTTGACAGTCCTAATGATAATCTTAAAAAAAAAATCACGCTTTTTATAAAGGCATACTAACATGTCCAGTAGTGCCACTGTAAAAATATTTTCTGGGGTTGAAGATATCCGAGGTCTTTAGTCTTATACTGCCTAGCATATTAAAAGC
This sequence comes from Natator depressus, assembly GCF_965152275.1. Taxonomy (NCBI): domain Eukaryota; kingdom Metazoa; phylum Chordata; order Testudines; family Cheloniidae; genus Natator; species Natator depressus. The sequence continues at coordinate 190,454,287 of NC_134234.1, read as the reverse complement.
AAATGTATATTTCTAAAACAACACATACAGTGATATGGCATTTTTATTTTGCTTTAGAAGAGATTAAATATAGTACATGCTGAAATATGTAAAACTTTTCCTTTACCTGTGATTTTTTGACATTGTGTGGCCCTCTGCAATTAAAAACAAAAAAGAGAAGAGTCAGAACAATCTTAGAACAGTGTAAGTTATTTTGCAAGACACTTATTTACTTTGCTTATTTATTTATAAGGGCCCTGATTCTGTAAAGTACTATTCAACCTCAATTCCCAACAGCTTTTGGTTGCAGTCTAAGAGGTTATTAACCTACAAAGCACTGAATATCCCTAGGATCATCTTACCTGAAGCACCACCTTGCTTTCTCACACCATACTGCTACTGTTGAAATCAAAGACACACAAACTGCAGATACCTTGGTATATGAGAGAGCGAAGGAGAGAGCATTCTCCTTTGGGTCCCCTCGAGACTAAAAATTCACTCTTCTTTCCTTTAATCTGCCCAGTTCAAAAAAATCCAGATTTGTTGACCTTCAAGACACTCCACACAGCCCACCTTTTAGATCAGGCATTTGGGAGAAGACTGAAGGTTTGGTTTCTTACGAACGTTTGTAATATACATTTGCTGAGGAGGCCAATATTTGTTTTTTGGAGTGACGCAGGAAGAGAGGGAAAAAGGAAACACATAAAATATAATTTCCACAATAAGGGAGGAAGAGAATTGAGCTTGGCATGCGCACACTTACGCTATATGTCTACGTGAGACATCTTACAGCAGCAGAGCTATACTGATGCAGCTGCACCGCTGTAAGATTTCGTGTAGCTGCTCTAGGCCGGTGGGAGAGAGTTCTCTCATCGGCATAATTAAACCATGTCCAATGAGCGGCAGTAGCTATGTCAGCGGGAGAAGTTCTCCCACCAACATAGTGCTGTGCACGCTACCACTTATGCCAGCGAAACTTATGTCACTCAAGGTGTTTTTTCACACTCCTGAACGACATAAGTTTTGCAGACGTAAGTGGTAGTATAGACTTGGCCTTAGACACAACTCAGATTGCTAAAACATTGTCATTACTTTAGTTCAATCTCTACAAAACAATGCATGTAAATAATAGTAGAGGTGGGACCATTGGAGGCCCCAGGGCAGAACTTAGCCAACCGCTGTCATTTTACCTCAAGTATATTTTAAAGTCAACAGTGATATGCTGAAGAGGTACAAGGGTATTGTTAAAAGACCTTCAAGCTGTATTCTCTCAGCAATATTTTTTTTGGCCGCTGAGCTTATCAGCGCTATGAAATGGAGAACTATTTCTCTTTGATTGTATCCCACAAATGTTCTTTGGAACAGCAAGGTTAAATTAAGGAAATCATACCATGCAAGAGAGTTATTAAATACCTTATGTAGTTTTTTCTTCCATTCATTAATGTTTTTTTCTGACATATCACCCCATAGCTGTGGTCCTAGATATAACAAAACAGAAACTACAACAAACATTTTGCATGCATTATAGTATATGTCTATGTTGAATAACCTCTCTGTATTTAGGGAGTGTGTTAGGCAGTGAAAATGTCATCAAAACCAAACTACACCTGCAGGGCATTTACGCTGTGTGTTGGCCAGCAATTTATATGAAAATGACTTCTTTAATGCAGTTCTATGTTTGAGATAAAATTGAATAAAGTCCATAAATTCAAAGTTAGTTTCCTTAATGACATAATTCAGCTCCATTGCATGTTATGGCCCTGAACCTACAAAGACCTAAGCAAGCAGCTAACTTTGTATGTGAGTAGACCCATTAAATGCACCAAGCCTATGTGGAGTGTACAGCAGTTCACATGTGTAAGTCTTTGCAGTAATAGGACCTATACGTAGTGTTTCATATAAGGTGTAAATAGATGTTACAAAAACCAGACATATTACACCAGACACAGCATTGCAAATTCACACATTCCAAGCGGCAAAAATGCAAACACACAAAAAAATCCAACCCTAATCCTTAACTCCTGAAAATATATTTAATTATATTAAGATTGTAAAAGCCTTTAAAAACACAGCCTAAATTCTGGACCTAGGACTACATAATAGTTGGTATTTTTGTAGCATTTTACATATGCCTACAATAGTTAAGTTAACCCTGGTAAGGCACTTAGGTATCCATCCTCATCTGACAGGTAGGAAGCTATAGCAGAGCAGTTCTTGGCTCCAAGTAACATATTCAAACCATTAGACCACATTGCCTATTACATTGCAGACCATATGATATTTTAGACAGATCTCAGCCTTTTGTGTTCGAATCTCCTCAGATACATGCAACCCTTCTGATGGATGACAACTTTTATGAAACCTTGGAAAAACATGACTTCCCCCAATCTCAGTACAGTAACAAAATTAATCATGTGCTCTCACAGTGAAGAAAAAGTCTTCTTAAGATAACAATCTATTCCATCCAATGAGATGCTGCAAAACATTCACATCACAACAGCTTTTACATAACAGCTTCTGAGTTCTCCCCTTCATTCTCTTTTCTCACTTACGTTCTTTCCTTTAAACTCCTCTTCTACCCTAATGTTTGTTCCTTACAACTGACTATAGTAGAGCCCCAATACCTTTTTTTGTCTAAATAATGACTAAAATTGTAACTTGCTTTTACTCTTCACTTATTGCTACATATGGACATAGACCCAGAGCCTGTAAAAATTATCCATGCGTTGCATTTTACATACGGCTTCACTGGGACTACTCCCATGGGTAAACTACAGCAGATACTTAAGTTTTTTTTAGGATCTGGGCCACAGAGTGAATTATTTTTGCCAGACATTATCCAGTCCTATTTGTGTAAATCTGTACACTGTAGTAGGTCTGAAAAAAAAAATGAAAACACCTTTATTTTAAGGAATTCTTACCAATGGGTGTATCATAAGTCAATGATTCCATAGAGACAAGTATATCATCTTCAAAGGGATAATTGTACTATTTAAAAAAAAAAGACCATTTTAACAGTTAGAAATGATTGGTTAAATATTTAATAGCAGAGGTTTTACATAAAGTTCAACGATTTTCATAAGCTTGGTTTAAACTGAAAAACACACACACACACAGACTTTTACTTTCAAATATTTTAAAGTCTGCAATCTGACAATACCCTCTTTTACATGAGATGAAATACGTTTTTAAAGGATAGAAATACTGCTGTCCCAGGGCATAAACCGAACACTAACTGAAAGGTGTTGAGAGGTAAATGTGCACCATGGACAAGATATCCCGTAACTGTCCCTTACGGGGCTTCTTCCACTTTCCTCTGATGTAACTGGTTTTGGCCACTGATAGACTGGGAATCTGATTAGAGGGACGGCTGGTCTGATCCCGTAAGGCAATACAGTCTAGAGGGGACTGGCAAGATGAGAAAGAGGCATTTACCACCATCACTGTCTAAACACGATCACCAAAACAAATACACCGCATACGTATTTTTAAAGTTTATAGATAAACATGTTTCAGAGTAACAGCCGTGTTAGTCTGTATTCGTAAAAAGAAAAAAGAAAAGGAGTACTTGTGGCACCTTAGAGACTAACCAGTTTATTTGAGCATGAGCTTTCGTGAGCTACAGCTCGCTGCATCCGATGAAGTGAGCTGTAGCTCACGAAAGCTCATGCTCAAATAAACTGGTTAGTCTCTAAGGTGCCACAAGTACTCCTTTTCTTTTTTCTTTTTAGATAAACATGGAGACCAAACAAAAATACTTGGGGAACTTCCGTCTCCCGGGCGCTGGAGCCACCCCCTTCCCGGGCTGCAGCGTGGGCGCGGCAGTAACTGGCTTGTGACCGGCCACGTCGCTGCCGCACACGACGCCCCCGGAACGGAGCCACAAGCTTCCGAACACTAACTCCCGAACGCAGACTCCGAGCCCGGAGTAAAAGGCCCCCGATGTCCCCGGGCGGGGGCGCCCGGGCGCTCCCGAGACGTCGCGCCGCTGGGGGCGCAGCAGCGCCTTTGCAAAGTGACCCCAGTCCCGGGCTGTTGAAGTGACGGGCGACAGCTGGGCGACAGCTCACGTCGCGCACCGTCCGCGCGGGAAAGTGGCGCCTGAAAGGTCTGAGGCGAGTGAGCGCCCGGCCCGCCAAGCGCCGCCAGCCCGGGTTGCTGGTTGCGGTTGCAGGGAGGGCAGCGGGGCCTCCGGACTGTGCCCACGCGGGGAGCCACGTCAGCGGCCGGGCCGCCCTGAGCAGCCACGGGCGGCGCGTCGGAGCCCTGCGACCCCCGCGCGAGCTGCGCGTAGCGCTGCCCGGGGGCCTGGGCCGCGCGACTCCCGGCCGGGCCGTTACCGGAGCCGGGGGGCGGGGTCACCCCGGCATAACGACCGGGGGGGGTACGGTGACGAAGCCCCGCCCCCAGCCTCACCTTCTCGATGATCCGCTGCAGGGAGTCCACGAAGCGCGCGTTGCTGCGGCGCAGCCTCTCTTCCAGCTCCTCCATGGCGGGACGCCCCCGCCCCGCTCCCCCGGTGTGTATTCGTGACCCCCTCTCGCCGATTCAAACTTCGCGCCGCCTTCCGCAGCCCCTGACAATCCGATTGGAGGTGGGCCGTGTCACTTTATTCGGAACAGCCACTCAGTGTTCCCAGTTCCTTTCGATTGGCTATCGTGTTCGGAATGCCTGCCCTTTTTCTTATTTTGTCCCGCCCATCTCCTTTTCAGAGCTTTCTAATTGGACGCTGGGCTCGGAAAGGCTGAGGATTGGGAAAAAGGTCTCTATTCTACCTAGGAACACCGGCCCATCGTTAGCTCCTATTGGAGGCAGCATTCGGGTGGCCTCCTATTGGTCACTGCGACCCTGAATTTTTTTTTTTTTTTTTTAAACTCTAGGGCTTCCTGGAACCAGGAAGAGAAAGTGCTGGAGAGAAGGGGAGGGGTAGTTCCTCTGCCTGCTCCAGGGAGGGTCTGCTCCAGCCTCTTCATGCCCAAAATCACTTTTTGAATTTAAGGGCAACCCAGGATATATCCCGCCCCTTCCCCAAAGCCCTGCCCCACTCCATCCCCCCTCCTATCTGTTCCTAGCTCTCTCCCACCCTTGCTCACTTTCACCTTGCTGGGGCAGCGGGCTGGGGTCCGGGAAGGGGTGCAAGCTCTGGGCTGGGGCCAAGGGGATTACAGTGTGGGAAGGGGCTCTGGGCTGAGCCGGATGTGGGAGGGGGTGAGGGGTCCAAGCGTAGGCGCTGACTCTGTGGGTGCTCTGGGAAAAATTGGTGGGTGTTCTGCACCACTGGCAGCCAAGCTCCCTGCCACAGCTCACTTCCGCCTCCGCCCCTGAGCGAGCCCTTTTGCCTGCTTCTCCTCCCAGTGCTTGCCGCTGCAGAACAGCTGGTTCCTGGTGTAACAAGCTGTGGGAGGGGGGAGGAGCAGGAACCTGGCACGCACAGGGGAGGAGGCAGGGCTGGGATTTGGGGAAGGAGTCCAATAGGGGCAGGGAGGGGGCAGAGATTTTGGGGAAGGGGTTGGAATGGGGGTGGGGTAGAGTCAGTGGTGCGGGGTTTGAGCACCCACCGGCACCAGGAGAAGTTGGCGCCTATGGGTCCAAGCTCTGGGAGGAAGTTTTGGTGCAGGAGGGGGTCCGGGCTGGGGCAGAGTGTTGGGGTGCAGGAGGGGGTACAGGATGCTGGCTCTGGGAGGGGGATCAGAGCTGGGTCAGGGCATTGGGGTGCAGGAGGGGGTATGGGGTGCTGGCTCAGGGAGGGGGGTCAGGGCTGGGGCTTGAGGTGCAGGAGTGGGTTCAGGATGCTGGCTCCAGGAGGGGGCTCAGGGCTGTGGGTTGGGCTATTTTTTCACACAACGCACAGTCAGTCTGTGGAACTCTTTGCCAGAGGATGTTGTGAAGGCCAAGATGATAACAGTGTTCAAAAAAGAGCTAGATAAATTCATGGAGGATAGGTCTATCAGTGGCTATTAGCCAGGATAGGCAGGGATAATGTCCCTAGCCTCTGTTTGCCAGAAGCTGGGAATGGACAATGGGATGGATCACTTGATGATTACCTCTTCTGTTCATTCCCTCTGAAGCACCTGGCATTGGCCACTGTCGGAAGACAGGATACTGGGCTAGATGGACTTTTGGTCTGACTCAGTATGGCCGTTCTTATGTTCTTATATCAAGTATAAAAATGCCAAGAACTCTGAAAAAAAATCAAGATCTACATATCTTAAGCTGGGCTTCTAAAATTAGTGGATACCTGACAGTTGTGGCCTTAGTCTCTCTGACCTTCAGTTTCCCATAAGTAAAATGGGAATAGTAATACCACTTATGCTCACTGGAGTGTTGTGAAGATTAATTAACGTTTGTGAATCCTTCAGATACCCAAGAGGAAATTAATAGTTTTATATTTAGAGCAGGCTTTGGATGATGTGTTTTAAACAAGATCTCAGGACACACACTGAATGAGAAGAGAAAAGGAGGAATATTGAATAACTAATCAAGTTTCTAAATGAGGCAGGGGTCTTATGGAAAAAAATAGCATGGGATCATGTGACTAAAGACTCATACAGCATAAGCACAAGGAGGCTGAATTAAGGCTGCACAGGCAGTCTTATTTGTGGAATTTCTGAACTTTTAAGTGCTTGACTTTGCAACATTAATATTTGTTTGACTTTTTTTTTTTAATAATTTTGTATTGGGAGTGAGCACTAACCTAGAAAAATAGAGTATGCTCTTGTCATTCTAGTATCGTCAATAGACGATCAGCCATCCAGCACAGTGTAGCTGGTGGTTAATTTTGGCTGTTTTGAATTCATGGTATATTTCACAGGAATGACAGGAGCACTCAATTTCAAAGGAATTATTCTACAAACCGTGTGAAAGAATGAGGGCTGCATTGTGCAGTTACGCACAGAGCTGTTGTATGCCAGAAGTCACCTGTTTAATTATACGTAACCAAAACTTCCAACCTCAGTGACCTTAGGATTCATGAAGTCAGCAAACATCAGGTAATGCATGTTCTCTGTCTTGCGCCCAGAGAATGTGCCTGTGGAGACTGCAAAGTAAGGTAGTGCTGTTGTGGGAAACAAATGAGAAAAAGGAAAGAAACCTTTAATTTTTGTATAATTTTTCTATTTCCAAAGAAAACGCAAGCAGTATGATGAGGTTGGATAAAGCAGTTCTGTAGAATTCTGGGACGATATACTCACAGAGCTTAATATCCCCCTTCTGGTGCTCAGCCACAGGCTGAGAAAAACATTACTTATGTCAGAGAGATATTTCCTATGGTATGAAAATAGCCAATATCCTCTTAATCCTATATGGAATGTCATTAACCATTTAGTGCCTTCAGATATAAATAAAATGTTATTTAATATGAAGCATAGACATTCCAAAGGACAAAACCTATTTGGTCCTAGTACTGGATCGCTTTAGAACCTTTTCTGTCCAATCAAGGTTTTAAAATTCTTATAGCATGGGATTGCCACTGTTTCTCTTGGAAGTCTATTTAACAGATCTGGGGAGAAAAGTTTCTCCCAATATTCAACCTAAACTTCCCCTTAATTCATTTGATTTCAGTAGTGTTCTGCATGCAGCATAGCTTATGGGATCAGGCCTTATGTCTAGGCTTGGAAAGATTAAATTTTTGTTGGTAAATACTGATTTCACCATACTCACACAAAATGATGAAAAAAATATTTCCATTAGTAATAATCAAAATTTATAGAGAGGCAAGGCAAAGGAAGAAAAATGTTGCTTGAGAACTTATTGGAATTTGATTTAAGGATATTTGTGTGTTTTGACATATGAGGTTGATATTGTGTGTTCTAACTGTTATAAAGTTTTAAGTTTATGAATCTCAATGTCTGCCACTAAATACCTGTCTGATCACCCTACCCCCATAATTTCCTGCAACTGTGAAAATCTAAATTTAAACATATGTAAATCAATAAGAATGGTTAAAGCTTATAATGTTGTGCAACTGTGACAATCTAAATTGATAAAATTGAAAAACAGTTTAAAAATAAACATTGCTATTACCTGTCAAAATTATATAAAAACATGCAAATCAAATTCTGCCAAGTGTACTTATGTCTCATTACTCCTAATTTTGTCCCTGTCTGTAATTTCTCTTTCTTCCTAGTATTTACTTCCTTCATATACTTGTAGAAATTATTGTGGTCTCCCTAAATCATCAGTTAGCCAAGCCTCATACCATATATTTTTCTTTTAATCTTTCCTTATAAATCAGTCCTTCTGAGCCCCCTAATCATTTTTGCGACTCTTCTCTGAACTTCCTCCAATTGATCAATGTCTTTTACTATTTACACATTGATGAACAAGATATGTTGGAGTAGAGTCAACATGGCTTTTGTAAAGGGAAATCATGCCTCACCCATCTATTAGAATTCTTTGACAACAACAACAAACGTGGACAAGGGTGATCCTGCTTATACTTGGACTTGGACTTTCAGAAAACCTTTGACAAGGTCCCATACCAAAGGCTTTTAAGCAAAATAAGCAGTCATGGAATAAGAGGGAAGGTCCTGTCACTGGTTAAATGCTAGGAAAGGGTAGGAATAAATGGTCAGTTTTCACAGTGGAGAGAGGTAAATAGCAGGGTCTGTACTGGGACCTGTGATGTTCAGCATATTCATACCTGTAAAGGGTAAACAATGAGATGGCAAAGTTTGCATATGCTACAAGAGAGTTTAGTCCAAAGCTGACTGTGAAGAGTTACAAAGGAATCTCACAAAACTGGGCGACTGGGCAACACAATGCCAGATGAAATTCAATGTTAATAAGTACAAAGTAATGCATATTGGAAAACATAATCCCAAATATACATACAAATGATGTGGTCTACATTAGCTGTTACCACTCAAAAAAGAGATCTTGGAGTCATTGTGGATAGTTCTCTAAAAACATTTGTTCATTGTGCAGTAACAGTAAAAAAACCTAACATGTAAGGAACCATTAGGAAAGGGATAGATAATAAGACAGAAAATATACTAATGCCACTATATAAATCCATGGTACGCTCTCAGCTTGAATACTGCATGTCATTCTGGTTGTCTCATCCCCAAAAGAGAGATATTAGAATTGGAAAAGGTACAAAGAATGGCAACAAAATTGATTAGGAGTATGCAGCAACTTCCATAAAGGGGAGATTAAAAAAGACTGGGACTGTTCAGCTTCCAAAAGAGACAACTAAGGGGCGATATTAGAGGTCTATAAAATCATGAATGGTGTGGAGAAATGGAATCAGAAAGTGTTATTTACCCCTTCATATAACACAAGAACAGGGGTCACCCAATGAAATTAATAGGCAGCAGGTTTAAAACAAACAGAAGGAAGTACTTCTTCACACAATGCACAGTCAACCTGTAGAACTCATTGCCAGGGGGATATTGTGAAGGCCAAAATTATAACTGAATTTAGAAAAAGAATTTCGTAAGTTCCTGGAGGATAGATAGGTCCATCAATGACTCAAAGTCAAGATGGTTAGGGAAGCAATCCCATACTCTGGGTGTCTGTAAACATCTGACTACTAGAAACTAGGACTGGACAACAGCACTGTATCACTCTCTGATTGCTCTGTTATGTTAATTCCCTCTAAAGCATTTGTCACTGGCCACTGTTAGAAGACAGGATATTGGGCTAGATGGACCACTGGTCTGACCGAGTATGGCCATTCTTATGTTGTCATTTAGGTGTTCATAACTGTAAATAATTTAGGAGCAGCCTCTGCAGAGCCACATAAAAAGGGATTTTCACATGTGTACTCTCTAAACCTCTCTTTCTCTCTCTCCATATGCAGCCCAAATCACACTGTCAGCTTACAGAGTAGCAGCCGTGTTAGTCTGTAGCCGCAAAAAGAAAAGGAGTACTTGTGGCACCTTAGAGATTAACAAATTTATTTGAGCATAAGCTTTCCATCTTTGTGTGGAATGCTGATGGAGAGGGCTTCTACATCCATAGTGGCTAGGATGGTGTTTTCAGGAAGATCACCGATGGATTGTAGTTTCCTCAGGAAGTCAGTGGTGTCTCTAAGATAGCTAGGAGTGCTGGTAGCGTAGCGCCTGAGGAGGGAGTCTACATAGCCTTGTTTTCCAAGTGGAAAGTCAGGGTGCCAATGCCTGAGATGATGGCACATCCAGGATTTCCAGGTCTATGGATCTTGGGTAGCAGATAGAATACACCTGGTCGGGGCTCTAGGGGTGTGTCTGTGCGGATTTGTTCTTGTGGTTTTACAGGGAGTTTCTTGAGCAGATGGTGTAGTTTCTTTCGGTAACCCTCAGTGGGATCAGAGGGTAATGGCTCATAGAATGTGGTGTTGGAGAGCTGCCTAGCAGCCTCTTGTTCATATTCCAACCTATTCATGGTGACGACAGCACCTCCATTGTCAGCCTTTTTGACTATGATGTCAGAGTTGTTTCTGAGGCTGTGGATGGCATTGTGTTCTGCACGGCTGAGGTTATGGGGCAAGTGATGCTGCTTTTCCACAATTTCAGCCCGTGTACGTCGGCAGAAGCACTTTATGTAGAAGTCCAGTCTGTTGTTTCGGCCTTCAGGAGGAGTCCACCCAGAATCCTTCCTTTTGTAGTGTTGGTAGGAAGGTCTCTGTGGGTTAGTATGCTGTTCAGAGGTGTGTTGGAAATATTCCTTGAGTTGGAGACGTCGAAAATAGGATTCTAAGTCACCACAGAACTGTATCATGTCCGTGGGAGTGGCGGGGCAGAAGGAGAGGCCCCGAGGTAGGACAGATTCTTCTGCTGGGCTAAGAGTATAGCTGGGCAGATTAACAATATTGCTGGGTGGGTTAAGGGAACCACTGTTGTGGCTCCTTGTGGCATGTAGTAGTTTAGATAGTTTAGTGTCCTTTTTCTTTTGTCACATAAACACCACACTATACCAGAAACCTTCTGACCTCTATACTGACCTACACGCCTCCAGCTTTCATCCAGACCACACCACACGATCCATTGTCTACAGCCAAGCTCTACAATACAACCACATTTGCTCCAACCCCTCAGACAGAGACAAACACCTACAAGATCTCTATCAAGCATTCTTACAACTACAATACCCACCTGCTGAAGTGAAGAAACAGATTGACAGAGCCAAAAGAGTACCCAGAAGTTACCTACTACAGGACAGGCCCAACAAAGAAAATAACAGAACGCCACTAGCCATCACCCCTCAGCCCCCAACTAAAACCTCTCCAGCGCATCATCAAGGACCCACAACCTATCCTGAAGGACGACCCATCACTCTCACAGATCTTGGGAGACAGGCCAGTCCTTGCTTACAGACAGCCCCCTAACCTGAAGCAAATACTCACCAGCAACCACACAACAAAAACACTAACCCAGGAACCTATCCTTGCAACAAAGCCCGTCGCCAACTGCGTCCACATATCTATTCAGGGGACACCATCATAGGGCCTAATCACATCAGCCACACTATCAGAGGCTCGTTCACCTGCACATCTACCAATGTGAAATATGCCATCATGTGCCAGCAATGCCCCTCTGCCATGTACATTGGACAAACTGGACAGTCTCACGTAAAAGAATAAATGGACACAAATCAGATGTCAAGAATTGTAACATTCAAAAACGAGTCGGAGAACACTTCACTCTCTCTTGTCACTCGATTACAGACCTAAAAGTGGCAATTCTTCAACAAAAAAACTTCAAAAACAGACTCCAACGAGAGACTGCTGAATTGGAATTAATATGCAAACTGGACACCATTACATTAGGCTTGAATAAAGACTGGGAGTGGATGTGTCATTACACAAAGTAAAACTATTTCTCCATGTTTATTCCATTCCCCCCCCACCCCCACTGTTCCTCACACGATCTTGTCAACTGCTGGAAATGGCCCACCTTGATTATCACTACAAAAGGTTTTTTTTCTCTCCTGCTAGTAATAGCTCACCTTACCTGATCACTCTCGTTACAGTGCGTATGGTAACACCCATTGTTTCATGTTCTCTGTGTATACAAAATCTCCCCACTGTATTTTCCACTGCATGCATCGGATGAAGTGATCTGTAGCTCACGAAAGCTTATGCTCAAATAAATTTGTTAGTCTCTAAGGTGCCACAAGTACTCCCTTTCTTTTTACTGTCAGTTTAAGCTGCCATACTGTGATGCAAACTCATGTCTACACTTTAGGACTAGATAGTTCTCTTTGTTTGGCCACACAGGGGAGTTTAGTCACCCTGCTTTTCCACAAGCCTTTGCATGGCCCATCTTGGTTTAAGTCTATGTATATTACACCCCTGAGTACTTGGGCAGGACACAAAGAACTTTACCTGGCTGTACCTTTCGTGAGCATCTGGGTAGGGAGTGGATGTAGCCACAGAGCAGTACTTGCTGGCTATGGGAGTATACTGAAAAAGGTGTAGTAAATTATTTTCCACAATACAAGAGAGGAGCCATGACAGCCACAGAGCCCCAGTACTGCCTCTCTGAGGCACAGTGTGGAAGCTATACTGCACTGTACCTTACCTACAGTCACAATTCCTATAGAATGAACATCCTAATATCTTTGCATATATTGAAACATAAGTCTGGTTACTAAAATTATCACAAACTAAACCCATCCAAGCCTTTCTCAGCCCTATTCACACATGAGATTAAAAGCCTTTTGGTTACAGGCCCAAATTAAGTAAAAAGTCAGGGTGAACAATGTCTTGCACTGTTCCTTAGAACCCCCCAATCTTGGGCTTTGCTGAATTCCAGTCACTAAACCGCTGTGAGTTCAGTCCTGAGGACAGACAGCAGAAGTATTCTAGCTGATCACAATTGCCATGACAGGGCATAGATGGAGAGGCAATTACTAGGGGTATGTCTACACTACGGAATAAGGTCGAATTTATAGAAGTCGGTTTTTTAGAAATCGGTTTTATATATTCGAGTGTGTGTGTCCCCACAGAAGTGCATTAAGTGCATTAACTCGGCGGAGTGCTTCCACAGTACCGAGGCTAGAGTTGACTTCCGGAGCGTTGCACTGTGGGTAGCTATCCCACAGTTCCCGCAGTCTCCGCTGCCCATTGGAATTCTGGGTTGAGATCCCAATGCCTGATGGGGCTGAAACATTGTCGCGGGTGGTTCTGGGTACATATCGTCAGTCCCCCCCTTCCCTCCCTCCCTCCGTGAAAGCAAGGGCAGACAATTGTTTCGCGCCTTTTTTCCTGAGTTACCTGTGCGGACGCCATACCACCGCAAGCATGGAGCCCGCTCAGGTAACCGTCACCGTATGTCTCCTGGGTGCTGGCAGACGCAGCACAGCATTGCTACACAGTAGCAGCAACCCATTGCCTTGTGGCAGCAGACGGTACAATACGACTGGTAGCCGTCCTCGTCATGTCCGAGGTACTCCTGGTCGCCTGTGTGAGGTCGATCAGGAGCGCCTGGGCAGACATGGGCGCAGGGACTAAATTTTTAGTGACTTGACCAGGTCATTCTCTTTAGTCCGGCAGTCAGTCCTATTGAACCGTCTTATGGTGAGCAGGCAGGCAATATGTCCTTCTGCACCGTCTGCTGCCAGCCAAAGATGTAAAAGATAGATGGAGTGGATCAAAACAAGAAATAGACCAGATTTGTTTGTACTCATTTGCCTCCTCCCCTGTCTAGGGGAATCATTCCTCTAGGTCACACTGCAGTCACTCACAGAGAAGGTGCAGCGAGGTAGATCTAGCCATGTATCAATCAGAGGCCAGGCTAACCTCCTTGTTCCAATAAGAACAATAACTTAGGTGCACCATTTCTTATTGGAACCCTCCGTGAAGTCCTGCCTGAACTACTCCTTGATGTAAAGCCACCCCCTTTGTGGATTTTAGCCTCCTGAAGCCAACTCTGTAAGCCGTGTCGTCAGTCGCCCCTCCCTCCGTCAGAGCAACGGCAGACAATCATTCTGCGCCTTTTTTCTGTGCGGACGCCATACCAAGGCAAGCATGGAGTCCGCTCAGCTCACTTTGGCAATTAGGAGCACATTAAACACCACACGCATTATCCAGCAGTATATGCAGCACCAGAACGTGGCAAAGCGCTACCGGGCGAGGAGGCGACGTCAGCGCGGTCACGTGAGTGATCAGGACATGGACACAGATTTCTCTGAAAGCATGGGCCCTGCCAATGCATGCATAATGGTGCTAATGGGGCAGGTTCATGCTGTGGAACGCCGATTCTGGGCTCGGGAAACAAGTACAGACTGCTGGGACCGCATAGTGTTGCAGGTCTGGGACGATTCCCAGTGGCTGCGAAACTTTCGCATGCGTAAGGGCACTTTCATGGAACTTTGTGACTTGCTTTCCCCTGCCCTGAAGCGCATGAATACCAAGATGAGAGCAGCCCTCACAGTTGAGAAGCGAGTGGCGATAGCCCTGTGGAAGCTTGCAACGCCAGACAGCTACCGGTCAGTTGGGAATCAATTTGGAGTGGGCAAATCTACTGTGGGGGCTGCTGTGATGCAAGTAGCCCACGCAATCAAAGATCTGCTGATATCAAGGGTAGTGACCTTGGGAAATGTGCAGGTCATAGTGGATGGCTTTGCTGCAATGGGATTCCCTAACTGTGGTGGGGCCATAGACGGAACCCATATCCCTATCTTGGCACCGGAGCACCAAGCCGGCGAGTACATAAACCGCAAGGGGTACTTTTCAATAGTGCTGCAAGCTCTGGTGGATCACAAGGGACGTTTCACCAACATCAACATGGGATGGCCGGGAAAGGTACATGACGCTCGCATCTTCAGGAACTCTGGTCTGTTTCAAAAGCTTCAAGAAGGGACTTTATTCCCAAACCAGAAAATAACTGTTGGTGATGTTGAAATGCCTATATGTATCCTTGGGGACCCAGCCTACCCCTTAATGCCATGGCTCATGAAGCCGTACACAGGCAGCCTGGACAGCAGTCAGGAGCTGTTCAACTACAGGCTGAGCAAGTGCAGAATGGTGGTAGAATGTGCATTTGGACGTTTAAAGGCGCGCTGGCGCAGTTTACTGACTCGGTTAGACCTCAGCGAAACCAATATTCCCACTGTTATTACTGCTTGCTGTGTGCTCCACAATATCTGTGAGAGTAAGGGGGAGACGTTTATGGCGGGGTGGGAGGTTGAGGCAAATCGCCTGGCTGCTGGTTATGCGCAGCCAGACACCAGGGCGGTTAGAAGAGCACAGGAGGGTGCGGTACGCATCAGAGAGGCTTTGAAAACCAGTTTCATGACTGGCCAGACTACGGTGTGAAAGTTCTGTTTGTTTCTCCTTGATGAAACCCCCCGCCCCTTGGTTCACTCTACTTCCTTGTAAGCTAACCACCCTCCCCTCCTCCCTTTGATCACCTCTTGCAGAGGCAATAAAGTCATTGTTGCTTCACATTCATGCATTCTTTATTCATTCATCACACAAATAGGGGGATGACTACCAAGGTAGCCCAGGAGGGGTGGTGGAGGAGGGAAGGAAAATGCCACACAGCACTTTAAAAGTTTACAACTTTAAAATTTATTGAATGACAGCCTTCTTTTTTTGGGGCAATCCTCTGTGGTGGAGTGGCTGGTTGGCCGGTGGCCACCCCACCGCGTTCTTGGGCGTCTGGGTGTGGAGGCTATGGAACTTGGGGAGGAGGGCGATTGGTTACACAGGGGCTGTAGTGGCAGTCTGTGCTCCAGCTGCCTTTGCTGCAGCTCAACCATACACTGGAGCATACTGGTTTGGTCCTCCAGCAGCCTCAGCATTGAATCCTGCCTCCTCTCATCACGCTGTCGCCACATTCGAGCTTCAGCCCTCTCTTCAGCCCGCCACTTACTCTCTTCAGCCCGCCACCTCTCCTCCTGGTCATTTTGTGCTTTCCTGCAGTCTGACATTATTTGCCTCCACGCATTCGTCTGTGCTCTGTCAGTGTGGGAGGACAGCATGAGCTCGGAGAACATTTCATCTCAAGTGCGTTTTTTTTTCTTTCTAATCTTCACTAGCCTCTGGGAAGGAGAAGATCCTGTGATCATTGAAACACATGCAGCTGGTGGAGAAAAGAAAAGGGACAGCGGTATTTAAAAAGACACATTTTATAAAACACTGGCTACACTCTTTCAGGGTAAACCTTGCTGTTAACATTACATACATAGCACATGTGCTTTCGTTACAAGGTCGCATTTTGCCTCCCCCCACCGCGTGGCTACCCCCTCAACCCTCCCCCCTCCCTGTGGCTAACAGCGGGGAACATTTCTGTTCAGCCGCAGGCAAACAGCCCAGCAGGAATGGGCTCCTCTGAGTGTCCCCTGAAGAAAAGCACCCTATTTCAACCAGGTGACCATGGATTATATCTCACTCTCCTGAGGATAACACACGAACGGATGTTGCTTGAACGCCAGCAAACATACACTGCAATGCTTTGTTGTACAATGATTCCCGAGTACGTGTTACTGGCCTGGAGTGGTATAGTGTCCTACCATGAAGGACGCAATAAGTCTGCCCTCCCCAGAAACCTTTTGCAAAGGCTTTGGGAGTATATCCAGGAGAGCCGCGAATGCCAGGGCAAAGTAATCCTTTCACATGCTTGCTTTTAAACCATGTATAGTATTTTAAAAGGTACACTCACCGGAGGTCCCTTCTCCGCCTGCTGGGTCCAGGAGGCAGCCTTGGGTGGGTTCAGGGGGTACTGGCTCCAGGTCCAGGGTGAGAAACAGTTCCTGGCTGTCGGGAAAACCGGTTTCTCCGCTTGCTTGCTGTGAGCTATCTACAACCTCCTCCTCCTCCTCCTCATCATCTTCTTCGTCCCCAAAACCTGCTTCCGTATTGCCTCCATCTCCATTGAAGGAGTCAAACAACACGGCTGGGGTAGTGGTGGCTGAACCCCCTAAAATGGCATGCAGCTCATCATAGAAGCGGCATGTTTGGGGCTCTGACCCGGAGCGGCCGTTCGCCTCTCTGGTTTTCTGGTAGGCTTGCCTCAGCTCCTTCAGTTTCACGCGGCACTGCTTCGGGTCCCTGTTATGGCCTCTGTCCTTCATGCCCTGGGAGATCTTGACAAAGGTTTTGGCATTTCGAAAACTGGAACGGAGTTCTGATAGCACGGATTCCTTTCCCCATACAGCGATCAGATCCCGTACCTCCCGTTCGGTCCATGCTGGAGCTCTTTTGCGATTCTGAGACTCCATCATGGTCACCTCTGCTGATGAGCTCTGCATGGTCACCTGCAGCTTGCCACGCTGGCCAAACAGGAAATGAGATTCAAAAGTTCGCGGTTCTTTTCCTGTCTACCTGGCCAGTGCATCTGAGTTGAGAGTGCTGTCCAGAGCGGTCAAAATGGAGCACTCTGGGATAGCTCCCGGAGGCCAATACCGTCGAATTGTGTCCACAGTACCCCAAATTCGACCCGGCAAGGCCGATTTAAGCGCTAATCCACTTGTCAGGGGTGGAGTAAGGAAATCGATTTTAAGAGCCCTTTAAGTCGAAATAAAGGGCTTCATCGTGTGGACGGGTGCAGGTTTACATCGATTTAATGCTGCTAAATTCGACCTAAAGTCCTAGTGTAGACCAGGGCTAGGAAAGCCAGGTGCCCATTATTCAGAGACTTATTGCTCAGAGACAGTATACCTTCCATTACATCTTGAAGTGGCAGACTGAAATCATAAAAAGCACTTTGGGCCACTTTTCTCATCTTGGAATTCAAGAGCAGGAGCAGATCCAATAAAACCCTACTATTGCAAGCCATCAGGACAAAGAGAAGGAATACCCTCTCAATGGATCAATTACAGCCCCTTTCAATGCCACAATGTACTTTCCCCAATCCACCAGGATCAGCTCAGACTTGTCTGGATTGACTTTCATCTAATCCATAAATTCAGACAGCCACTTGGAAAACAAGGATACTATAGAACCTGGATTTATTGGAGGGATGTGCTACTGCATATCATCAGCATATTAATAGTATTAATAATACTTAGCAGTTGCATGGCACTTCTCATCCATAGATCTCAAATTGCTTCACTAAGGAGGGCAAGTATCATTATCCCTGACTGATAGATAGGAAACCCAAATTCTTTATTGCTGTTCCTTAGTGATTTCATTTACACTGGAGTGGGTGATAGGATGGACGTCTACAGGTCCCCCCTCCATACAGTAGCCCTGGTGAAGAATGAGTAATTATCTGCAAGGAACAAAAAGAACCATTCTAAAGTCATCGCAGACATTCCTGCCAGGTTGCACAGATGAATGATCATGATCAGCTGTATCAAAGCCTGTAACAAAGCATATCGACTGCAGGGCTGGCCTTACCATGAGGCAAACTGAGATGGGGTGCCACTATGACCCAGAGTGTAGAAAATTGTGTCTGCTGCTGGTGCATATGTATTCTCTCTGCTCTAGATGCACAGAGATGGTGGGGTGCTGTGCTGGAGGAAGGAGGGCACAAGAGACTTAAGAGGCAGGCAGGAGAAAAGGTGAGAGGGAATAACAGAAAGCAGCAGGACCTGCAGGGAGAGAGAGGAGGAGGAGCCTCTTATATACCTCTCTAGCACCCAGAGGACTGATTAACACCAGCTTCTCAGGGAGCTTCCTGTTTCCTGCTGCTTCCCTGAACCCACTTGAGGAGAACAGGCAGTCAACTGAGGTAGTAGGAGCCAGTTAGGCCCTTAAGACGCTGATATCTTCCCTCACTCAGGCCCTGCTACCAGCCTGCTTATTTGTCCCCTTCAATTGAGTGTTGAGAGCCACTATAGTTGGCACTGAACAGCAGTCATGAGTGAAAGAAGAAAACGCCCCTCTGGGGCAGCATTCAGAAAAAGAAAGAAAGCAAAGGAAGTTTTTCTATCTAAGCAGGAATTTTGACGGTGAGCCTTCCGGCCACAGTGAGAATGTGAGTGGTGAGGAGATGCCTGACCTTTCAGTTAGTCAGAGTGCAGGTGACCTGGCAGCTATTGCAGCAGCCATATCTCCATCTCAAATGGATGTAACCATGCACATTCCTGAAGAAAAGTGTAGATCAGAGAAGAGTGTGGTGAAGGCGCAAGAAACAGCTGCTGCTGAGTTTAGTTCCTTAAGTCTAGATGATCCAGGACTGTGGACCCACTTGAGCAGAAGCCTGAGGGACTTCCTTGTACTGCATGGGCCACAGCAAGTGAAAAACATCATGTTCCCCAAAGACGATGAAAATAGAAGTTTCCATCTAATACATTACTGGCATGAAATCCCCAATGGTGACAAAGTAGAGAAGCCATGGCTTATGTACTCAAACACCCAGAATGCTGCATACTGTTTTTGTTGCAAACTCTTCCAGTCTAATGTTCCAGCCACACTGGGTTCTACAGGAACAAAGGACTGGAAAAATATGGCTGGAAATCTAGCATGCCATGAGAAGGCAGCAAATCACCAGAGAGCATTCCATAGGTGGAAAGAGCTTGAGATGAGACTAAGGTTAAAGGCCACCCTAGATGATCAGCATCAAGAGAAGACTGCATCAGAGTCTCTTTACTGGCAAAATGTTCTGAAAAGGCTCATTGCCATTGTGAGAATGCTTGCTACCCAAAACCTAGCACTGCGTGGCACTTCAGATCAGCTGTATGTGCCGAACAGTGGAAACTTCCTTAAAATTGTGGAGCTGATGGCTGAGTTTGGTGCTGTACTCCAGGAGCATCTCAGAAGAGTCACCACCCAAGAAATGTACACACACCACTACCTTGGAAAAATAATTCAAAATGAGATCATACAGTTACTGGCAACAAAAGTTAAACAGAAGATTGTGGCAGATCTGAAGTCAGCAAGATATTACTCTGTTATTCTGGACTGCACACCTGACATCAGTTATAGGGAACAAATGACTTTAATGGTGCGTTTTGTAACAACAACAGAACCTAGTGAAAATGTCCCTGCAGTGGTGACTGTCAGAGAGCATTTTCTAGAATGTATTGACATTGATGATACTACAGGAGCTGGTATGACAAATGTGCTTCTTAAGAAGCTGGAAGATACGGGAATTGCAATAGCTGACCTGAGAGGTCAGGGCTATGATAATGGTGCCAACATGAGAGGAAAGAACAGAGGAGTACAAACACAGATCTGGGAGTTAAACCCTCGAGCTTTTTTTGTCCCATGCAGTTCTCATTCATTAAACTCAGTCAGTGATGCAGCATCAGCTTCTAGTGAGGCTGCTGAATTTTTTAAGGTAATTCAAAGCATCTGTGTATTTTTCTGTGCATCAACTCATCGATGGCAAATTTTGAAGCAACATCTGGGAACATCCTCTCTGACCCTGAAACCACTGAGTGCCACACAAGGGAAAGTCGAGTGGAGGCGATTAAGCCTCTCAAACACCAAATTGGGAAGAGAGATGATGCCATAGTTGCCATTATGGAGGATAATGCTATGACAGGAACTGTTTGTGGGAGAACAGTGGCAGAGGGAAATGGAATCACCAGAAACATACATAACTTCAAATTTCTGTGTGGCTTAGTGCTGTGGCATGACATACTGTTTGAAATAAATGTCGTAAGCAAGAGACTTCAAGGTGTTGACCTTGATATATCTGGAGCAATGGAACAACTGGACGAAGCAAAGTCATACCTACAGTCTTACTGGTCAGATGAGGGATTTCAAAACGTTCTGAAGAGTGCACAGAAGTTGGCAGAGGAACTTCACACTGAAGCTATTTTCCCACCCATTCAAGAATACAAGAGTCACCGAAGAAGAAGACATTTTGATTACAAGACACGGGATAATCCCATAAGAGACCCCGAACAACAATTCAAAGTTGAATTCTTTAACCAGGTGCTAGATTGTGCAATACCGTCAGTTGAAGAACGGTTCATGCAGCTCAAGGAACATAGCAGTATAGTTGGGATGTTGTATGATATTCCAAAACTCCTCACTATACCTGAAGAAGACGGACACCAGCAATGCAGGGCACTAGAGACAATGTTGACACATGATGACATGCACAATATTGATGCGAGTGATTTAGGTGATGAACTGAAAGCCCTTTCAACATTTCAAGTTTCATACATTTCAGCAGGATCAACTCCAAAGGCTGTTCTGGAATATATGTGCACAAATAAGACGACCACCCTCTTTCCAAACGCTTTTGTTGCTCTGCACATACTTCTAACACTTCCTGAAACAGTTGCCAGTGGAGAACGCAGCTTCTCCAAGCTGAAGTTAATAAAAACACATCCATGCTCCACAATGACACAGGAGAGGCTGCTCGGCCTTGCAACCATCTCAATAGAGCATGAGCTGGCGCAGACTGTGGACCTTCAGGAAGCAGTTCAAATCTTTGTAACCAAGAAGGCACGGAAAGCACCACTTTGATCATTCAAACAGATTAAAAATGCCAGTGTTTACTATGCAGACAAGAAAAGTTACATTTGCTATTCAGGCATTTGAAAGTTAAGTGTTACTTAAAATTTTTGAACAAGGCATTTTAAGTTCTCCTTTATTGGGGTAGGTAGCAGAGCAGTACCATGAGAGGAGTAGAACAGGAAGAAGGCAGAACTGAAACCTTTCAAAGTTTTGGCCCAAGCGAAGAGTCATGGGGGCGTCATTTGAGCTCTCCGCCTCAGGTGCCAAAGTGTTGTGGGCCAGCCCTGATTGGCTGTATCAAAGGCTGCTGAAAGATCTAATAAAATCAGCATGGATCCCTAGCCTTCCTCCTGAACAAGGAGATCAAATTGTTTAAAAAAGCTGAACCCAGTGCCCAATGTAATCAGTGTTACCGATTGCTAAGATCAACCAGAATGAAGAATACTCACTGAACAGCAAATATTGGTGGTGTTTCTAAAACAGTCCAAGTGTTTGTTGAAAAGAATATTGGTTGAGCCAAGAAAACAGGAAGTAGTTATAAATGTTTAATCACATTCTCATTCAAGCCTTCCTTCAGTGCCAGAAATTAACATTTTTGTGTCTCATGAGGACTGAAGATACATTTCCATAATGTTCTGTAAATTCAGAAGCTCTGCATCCATATAGAATGGTAAAATTATTCATTGCAAATCATTCATCTGAGCAATGTAGCTCTTCTTGTGCACAAATTATCTGTGAACAGGTTGTGATTTTTATGAATTTGTTCCTTATTTGCAATTGTTTAACAAATAATGGGACAAACCAGTTTTAGCCTCGGAGTTATTCTTGAACTGGTCACTATAAACATTGCTATTCATATTGCCATATGACCAATCACTTAGACCACATGGCATTGTTCCCATTCCCTAATTGGATCATGTGACTTTTATTAAAACAATGTGTCCAGCTCCCTGTTAGCAAGTTACTCATGAACATTTGCTTTCATGTTTGAGTAATCTGTTGTGTAAATAACGAAAGGAAATTTGCAAAATGGCCACAGGAGCACTTCTAGCATGAATACTCTTGGCATGATGAGATGTAGAAGCACTATGCAGCTGGAGAGCAGGGAAATAGTTAATGCTGACCAAGAGAAGACAGGAAATAGATCAGCTGGGGACAGTTATTAAGATCAGCCCCACAAGTGGGAAGATGAAAACCCAAGGGATCATTGCTGCAGGAGGGAGAAAGAGAGGAGTGCTATATTTGTGGCATCATTCCTTCTTTCTCCCATTCCTATGGCAGACCCTCCATTGGAGCTCCACTATCTCCAACACTGGGGAGGGGGAGGATGCTATCTGATTACTGGACTCTTTCTCCCCTCCCACTACCAAGCTCATGTTAAATCATAGCAACCAACAGTCTCCATATGCTGGAATAGTCAAATTTTGCAAACCTGGTTAGAGTCCTGGCCAGTGGGGTAGAGTTTGCTGCACTGCCGGCCTCTGACCACTAGGGGCTACTGTGCACAGCAAGGAGCTCCAGCCTGTTGTTTGGCTTGCTGCTGATGCCAGGATTTAAACTAAACAAGTTAACCTGTGCTTCCTAAGCCTGGGGGGAGGCCTCCCAATGGTTAATGTCACTCAGTGGAAAGACAAATGAGTTGGCAGAGTCCTGAGACATTGATTTCTGTTCCTTCTCCGTATAGGCCCGTCCTGGCCAGCATGGGGATATTAGAGAAGGTGATGTGTGCTTTCTGTGCAGCAGCAGTATTATCTCTTTAGGGAAGCCACAGGATGCCTGTAACACAGGGAAACAGTAGAGTTAGCTGAGGCTTGCAGGAACTAGGAGGGAGGGTTGGGCAGACAAAGTGAGAAGACAGATTTTGTTTTGGAGGCATGGCAGTAATGGGGTTGATGTTTTGGAAAGTGAAGAGTTATTCTGGGGGAAGAATTGATTTTTCTTGGATGTGGAACACATGGGCAAAGGGCTGGGAAGCACAAAGGGGGTGCCATAAGGAATGGAGGAAACTTGAAAATCTCCCCAACTCCTACCAGAGAGACAAATAGGAGATACCTGGAAACCTCCCTTTAAGAGAGGGGAAGACACACCACACAATCGCAGTCAAGAATGAATGTAGGAAAATTCCCCTGAAGACCCCAGAGGGTGGAATGGGCCTGCTACTTCTCCCTGAAGGTACTGGCAAAGGAGTGAGGCTCCAGAGCCTCTCATCAGGAAGACAACTGCACACTGGGGCCTGCTTGTTAAGGGTGGGGGAGGGAAGTTGGTTTTTGATATATAATAGAGCCTCTGTGGCTTAGCTGAACCCCCTCAAGCGTCATAAGGCCCTAAGACTTCAGATTTTCAATTAAAAATCACCTAAACTCCCTAGGATGCTCACACAGGGGTCTAGCTTCTTTGCACACTTATTCCAAGTACTTTTATTTTTAATGTTGGCAACTACGGTATAAATTTCTGACTCTGTTCATACTGCATGAGGTAACATTCACTTAGAGATTTCCTTGCTCTTTAAGAGTTTCTGAGACATTATCTAGCAGGGGACAGAGTTCCATGCTGTCCTGGGGCTAGAAGAGGGTCACAGTGAGGAGAGAAACAGTCAAACAAATTACATTAATTACATCATATGAAGGCAGACATATAAATATTGACAAATTTTATAAATGCTTGCATACAAATGAAAGAAGTCTAAACACTAAAATGGGTGAACCTGAGTGCCTGGTATTTAATGAGGATACTGATATACTAGCATCACAAAAACTTGGAATGATGGTAATACGAGGGCACAACATATATAGGAATGACAGTGCACTGCTGGAGAAGTGGCAGTATATGTAAAAGAAAGTCTTAAATGAATAAAACAGTACCACAGAATGCTTGAATAATAAAGAGTTCAGCAGTAGGAATATACTACCAAACATTTGACCAGGCTCAATGAGGCTAGAGAGGCTACGAAAACAGAAAATGCAGTAATGATGGGGGATTTTAACTATCCCCATATTGACTTGGTACATGTCACCTCCGGACAGGATGCAGAGATAACATTTCTAGACACCATTAATGACTGCTTCTTGCAACAGCTAATTCTGGAACCCACAAGGGGAGAGGCAATTCTTGATTTAGTCCTCAGTGGCACACAGGATCTGGTCCTATAGGGGAATATAGTTGAAACACTTTTGGTAATAGCAACCATAATGTAATTAAATTTAACACCCTTGTAGGGGAGAAAATACCAAAGAAACCCACCGCAGTAGCATTTAACTTCCAAAAAGGGAACTACACAAAAACGAGGAGGCTACTTAGAAATTAAAAGGAGCAGTCACACGCGTGAAATACCTGCAAGCTGCATGGAAACTTTTTAAAAACACTGTAATAAGGGCTTGAAATTTATGCATACTCCAAATTAAAAAAACCAACAAAACAGTAAAAAGACCTTTCCCCCCCAAAATGAATTAGTTGCATCGCTCTTCACTGCAGAGTGTGTGAAGGAGATTCCCACACCTGTGCCATTCTTTTCAGGTGACAAATCTGAGGAACTGCCCAGACTGAGGTGTCAATAGAGGAGGTTTAGGAATAGACTGATACATTAAACTGTAATAAGTCACCAGGACCAAACTGTATTCACCCAAAGTTCTGAAGGAATTCAGATATGAAATTGCAGAACTACTAACTGTGGTATGTAACCAATCCTTTAAATTGGCCTCTGTACCAGATGACTGGCGGATAGCTAATGTAATGCCAATTTTTCAAAAAAGATCCTGGCAATTACAGTACCTGGCAAATTAGTTGAAACTATAGTAAAGAACAGAATTACCAGACACATAGATGAACACAATATGTTGGGGAAGAGTCAACATGGCTTTTGTAATAGGAAATCATGCCTTACCAATCTGTCAGAATTCTTTGAAGGTATTCACAAACATGTGGACAAGGGTGATCCAGGGGATATAGTGTGCTTGGACTTTCAGAAAGCCTCTGACAAGGTCCCTCATGAAAGGCTCTTAAGGATAGTAGGCAGTCATGGGATACCAGGGAAGGTCTTCTCATGGATCAGTAACTGGTTAAAAGATAGGAAATAAAGGGTAGGAATAAATGGACAATTTTCACAGTGGAGAGATGTAAATAGTGGGGTCCCCCAAGGATCTGTCCTGGGACCTGTGCAGTTCAATGTATTCATAAATGATCTGGAAAAAGGGGTAAATAGTGAGGTGGCAAAGTTTGCAGACAATACAAAATTACTCAAAATAGTTAGGTCCAAAGCTGACTGGGAAGATTTACAAAGGGATTACACAAAACTGGGTGACTGGGCAACCAAATGGCAGATGAAATTCAATTTTGCCCCAATCCCAACATAGATATATTAGCACTAGAAAAAGTACAGAGAAGGGCAACAAAAGTAATTAGGGATTTGGAACAGCTTCCATATGAGGAGAGATTAAAAAGACTGGGACTGTTCAGCTTAGAAAAGAGGGGATGTGATGGAGGTCTATAAAATCATGAAAGGTGTAGAGGATAAGTGTTATTTACCCCTTCACACAGCACAAGAACCAGGAGTCACCCAATGAAATTAATAAGCAGCAGGTTTAAAACAAACAGAAGGAAGTGCTTTACACAATGCAGTCAACCTGTGGAACTCATTTCCAGAGGATATTGTGAAGGCCAAAATTATAACTGAGTTCAGAAAAGAATTTGATAAGTTCATGGAGAATAGGTCCATCAATGGCTGTTAGCCACCACAGACACAGCCCCATGGCCTGGATATCGCTAAGCTTCCAACTGCCAGAAGCTGGCCTTGACAGAGGTATATCACTTGATAACTGCCATGGTCTGTTCATTGCTTCTGAAGCACCTGGAATTGGCCGCTGTCGGAAGACAGGATACTGAGCTAGATGGGCCATTGGTCTGACTCACTATGGCCATTCTTATGTATGTTCTGAGAAAAAGACTGAGGGAACTGCTTCTTTTAGGGACCAAATCCCTCACTTATTTTTTGGGGAACCTCTTGTAGTGTCTTATATGAGGAACTCTATGACCCATAAAGATCAGGTTTAGCTTGGGGGATGGGGGTTGGTGGGAATTAGAGGTGGATTTAAATGTGCTCTGTTTAGTACTTATACAGCTAAATGGCTTGCAGTGAAATAGATTCTAAATAAAGGACCAAGGTAATTGGTTTAGTAACATGTGCCACATGCGGCTAATTCAGGCGATGAGAGCTCAGAGAGGCATGGGGAAGGATCCTTAGCCACAAATACCAGCACCATCCGTGACAACATTTTAAAGGAAATCATTACATATTAAGTGGTCCATTTAGCTTGATAAACGCAGCTCTGCTATGAGGGGGAGGCAAAGTACAACATTGCCTCCGAAGAAGCTGTAGGAGGGGTTTCACTTCACAGTGCTTTCCAGTATGTGTGTGAGCACCTCAGGCACCATCCTAAATGATGGAGGAGCTAATTCACCTTTCTGCAGACATCCAGCTCTGCGATATGGTAGAGAGAATGGGCTCTGCTTTCACCTCCTCCCCTCCACACTTTGGCCTGTGTTAAGATAGGAAGGTACAGTTTCTGTGCATACATAAAGAACTGTGTTTATCTCAGAAAAAGGCTTCTTGCTCTCTTCTCCCATTTGGTGCCCATATCGTGCTCAAGCAGCATCTGGCCCTAGTCATATTTCTGAACAGAGTGTATGCTGGGCATGTAGCGCAGTCACATTCTAAAACTGAACGGCAAGGGACCACAATTAATCCTCCTCCCACAGAAAATACAATGTAGGATTTTTAAGTGCACTTTTTATTTTAAATTAACAGGTCATTGGTAAACTAGTCCCATTTCAGATCCCCTTTTGTCCCCCACAGAAGCTTGACAGAAAGCCGCTTACATTTTTTTTAATGTATAGAGCTAGCTCAAAGTCAGTTCTATGCCCTGCCGGGCAGGGAAGGTGGGTTTGACCTGCTGTTGCACGAGGCCCATAAGGGAAGAACTTATTGCCTGTGGAGTAGTACTCTGTGAGGGTGGTAGGATGAAAGCATCACTCTTTTTTGAGTAATGTCCGTAGGGGTGCTCCATTTCAGGTAGGCATGTGCCTCTTGAGCCCTTGATTGGAGATTTTCCATTAGCAGTGATCATTCATCCCGCACATGCCTCCTTGTGCTGTACACAGAGCCTGGTCTTCTGTGCTTCTATATTTGGGGCAGGGGCAGCTCCAGTCAGGCCAGCGGGGCTATGCATGTGGTCGGGGGGGAGAAGGCAAATTCCCTGCCTGCCTAAGGTTTGCAGTTTGGGGAGGGGGAATTCCCCCTGCTCCTCTCCCAATCTCCGCCCATTTAGGAAACCTTAGCACTATTCCTCTGTTACCAAGTTTGAATGGGAAGAAATGTTTCCCCCAGCACCAACTCATACAAAAGGGTTGGGGAGAATAACTATCACCTTCACTGGACCATTAATTTCCTCTTAATGGAAGATCCCGTGGCCTCTCTTGTCCATTGGAAAGATGAGAGAGAGAAATAAATTGCCCCTTCAGCTTCTTATTTCCTTATATAGGGGTGAATGAACGAGGGCAGATTGAGTAGTGACAGAATCAGAGAAATGGAAGATGAAAAAGGGAAACAAGGAAGGGAGGAAAGGGAAAAAAGGAACAAGAGAAAAGGATGGAAAATTGAGCAAACATTTAAAATTAAAAATGGAGGTACTACAGACTTGTGTATTTTACTTGAAAATATATGCTTCTATGTAAGTCTAGGGGAAAATACAGACTGATATTGGTGGAGGAGGGCTTTGTAATGCTACATGATTTGGGTTTCATTTAGGCTTAATCTTTGCCTACAAGTTAGCACAAATTGCAGACCACAGGAGTCTCAGTGTCTGGTGGGCAAAGCCCTCTGAACACACCTGCTGCTGTGTTCTGCAAAAACTGACATCAATGAGTTTTTATGGAGGGTATCCAATAACCCAGCCAAGAGGTCAGGAATCAGCCTAAATCTTTCCAAGGTTAGCAGTTCAAGGCGGAATGACTTTAGGAAGCTTTCACCTCCATTCTCTTTTCCTTGAGACCTTATTCTAATTAAAGCCCATCTACAAGGCAGATCATGCAGTCAGTTTGTGACATCACAGCTTCATGCTGTGATGATGAATATGATGTCACAAACAGAGGATTATGACTTCAGGTGATGCACCATAAGCATTAGGTGAACATTTAAGAAACAAGATGTTTTCCAGCAACATGTCCCTAGTAATGAAAATCAAACTCAGCCATCAACATACAAAACATTACCTAAGAGCAGAATTCTCTTCAAGAACTAACTTCAGGTGTGGTGAAAGATGATGAACCATGGAACAAAGGTCCTCTTTATGTGCAATCCTATTTAGCATTATAAGGAAATAATGGAAGAAGCTCCTCTGACCCTTTGCAAAATATCAGATTTGGTTTAAATAAAAAATGTTCAGGGCCATCCAGCAGGAGTTCGCAGCTCTTTAAAATCAAAACGGTTCATTGTATTTGGAATCTCTATGGATTTCGAGCTTTTCCAGATTAGAAATAATGCTTGTCAAATATACTGAAGTTAAAGGGAGATGAACTAGCTATAGAAGAACAAACATAACAAAAAATCCTAAACTAACTGCAGAGCCATCCCTTGGGTACAGCGAATCAGGGTGACTGCTCCGGGCCCCACACTTTGTGGGGCCCCTCGGGGGGTGCACTTGGCCAGCCCCGGAAGTGATGGATTCATCGCTTCCGCCCCGGGTCCTGCACCTCCCTAGGGATGGCCCTGACTAGCTGGAACCTCTAAAGCTGCATGCCAGAGGAAATGCCTCCAAGGCAAAAGACTATCACTTCTGTTGCTGGGGGGTGTGGGAGGGAGATAGAAGAAATGTGGGAATGGATGCAGAAAATGAAACCCTAATGCCTAAAATCTGAAAGGAATTTAGTTTTTCTGAACACTCAAAACCATGCCAATGCTGGTCATGAATGTCATTGCTTTTAAAAGGAATGTATCATTGCTGCCATCATTTTAGTGTTCTGAAAACTTTTCTTTCTGCATTTTTCCTTCCACCTGAGCCCACAGAAATGCAACGCTGCATAAAAGGTTAATAAGATGCTGAATAAATCAGGGGCTTGACATATACTTCAGATGTTAGCATGGAGAGATCCTGTTCCCCCTTGAAATCAATGGCAGAACTCCCACTAATTTAAGTAGGCTCAGGAAGGGATTCCTATATACAGAAATATTTATCATTCTAAGTTTACATCATGATTTCCAAGAAAATCGTTTTAAAAAAAAACTGTAATCAGTTTGTATATTCAAAGAAGAGCTGGAAGGTTAGATGGCTCTGGGGGATTGGGAAATCAATGCCACATATTTCCCCCTTAGATCAATTGCCCCAATCCAGTCTAGATAGACTGATGGCAATGTAAAATGCATTTTGTGGTGTCTGTTCAGTTCCCAAGTGGAGAGTTCTCCTCATCACTAAAATCCCTGCCACAATTAGAACTAGCACCCTCAGAGCAGCCTAAGAGGCAGAGTCTTCACTGTGTGCTGAGACTGAGCTATGTGGGACATTGGAGGGGTAGTTTGTTTTGCTGCTGCTGTACCCTGATCTGTCAATCGATAGAGGACTTCAATCGCCAGCACTGCCAGTTTAGCAATGCTCATGAGAAATCAGTTCTTTGTCTGGCTATGCTGAAAGAAGGTCAGGAGACACAGGACGTGGTTTAATTAGTTGGCAACTTTATTTCTAAATGTGTGGGAGTACTTGGCAGATAAAATTGAACAGTGCAGGTAATTCCATAATCATTTATTTATACCCAGGGGATTGCTGGCAGCCCTCCTTCTTACTCATCCTGGTCCACAGCCAACCCACTGCTGTGACCTCACCTTTTCCCCAGACCCTGCTGTTCAAATGGGGTGGGGGGGAGCTAAAAAGGAGGGGGAGTTGACTCCTTACCATACCAGTAATAGGAGCCCCAAACCTTCCCTATTTCAGCTCTGTGACAGGGCTCTGCTCACCACACTGGCACCTCCTGCTGGCTGTCTTGGGGATTAGCTCCTCAGGTTGGTATGCCCTCTCCCGATGGTGCCTTACCCACCATTACGTCTGCTCTCTGACCTGCATCATTCCAGGGACTGCAGTGCCCTCTTCATGACACGGCCCTCCGGCTGTCCCCGCAAGTGTGCTTCCCCCTTCTAGGGTTTAGTACATTCATCCAGCTGTCCAGCCACTTCCCCAGTGGCAAGTTGGGGGTCTGGATCCCAGCCCAGTGAACTTCTGAACCGCAGTCACTTACTGTGTTCCTTTACCTCGACTACCGCTGCATTTCCCTAGGCCACTTCCCTGCGGCCACAGCAGCCTACTCAGTCCCAGCAGCCTGTCCGCAGCTCCTTCTCTATTCCTGGGCTCTCCGCCTGCACTGATCTATCCAAGGTGCTATAGGGTTGCAGCCTACTAGGAATACGGTGTTCTCTCCTCAACCTCCAGGCAGCTACTGACTCTGCTCTGCCCTGTGGCTCTTCTTAAATGTGTCTGCTGGGCCCCAACTGGCTGCTCCTTACAGCCTCTCTCCTATTGGCCACTTCCCCACACAGCCACCTCAGGGCTCTATTAACCCCATACATACCAGTATGGGGTGAATGCCCCATCACAAGCTCCTTTAAAGAATACCTCGTTTAAATCCTTTCCCAATCCATTTTTTTCTGATCACCTTCATTCCCTATGAAGCACCTGCACTGGACATCTGCCGCAAGGAGGCAACAGCAATTAGCTTGGCTGGCTCCCCCTCATACCCAGTCAGGTTCCCAGATGTCTTCTGATGCTTTTTTAAATATAGGCTAAAAACGTATCAGCTCCCAAGTCTGACAGGTGGACCCCATCCTCCCTAAATAACTCTGGTGCCCCATATGCTATGCCAAGATGAGAAATTACCACCCCCCATGCCTCCTCTGATTTGGCCACCTCCGTGTTCATATACCTCCTAGCCTTGTCAATGCATGGGAGGTTAACAGCTCCCCGTCACACCCTGCATTGCAACA
Organism: Natator depressus; assembly: GCF_965152275.1. Classification (NCBI taxonomy): domain Eukaryota; kingdom Metazoa; phylum Chordata; order Testudines; family Cheloniidae; genus Natator; species Natator depressus. The sequence continues at coordinate 190,423,004 of NC_134234.1, read as the reverse complement.
TGTCCGATCAAATAATTTTTATTCCTGGGAAAAGTTCCAGGATCTGCCCCAAGTCCTTCTTAGTTTTGATCATTAAATCCATCCTGTTACACAGTCCCAAGCCATTTTCCTCAAGGTGAACCACAATCATATCTGGTGCCTGATTACAGGCCACCACAGTGTACAGAAGGGGTATCAGCTAGTCCCATAACATGCCCCTCCTCCATGCCAGCTCAGGACTGCTTCACCACCAAGGCCCACCAGTGAACCTCCAAACAACTTGGAAGCCCGCCGATACGCCCAGTGAACAACACTGTGCCCGCAGATCCACACCTTCTGTATGCAAGCATCCGGATGCAAGCACAAAGAAAAATTAACACCGATTCCCTACCTGGGGTGTCACATATGTTTTGTATGCTTCAGAATGCCAGCGCCTGAATTTCCCTGGCCCTTAGACCCAGCTGGGCCAGTGCTGTTTCCTCCCTGATCCTGAATGAGTGGAAACTAAATTCACGTGCTGGAAGCTCCAAACTAGTTAGTCGCCATCTTAAAATTGTAACAAACTGGTATGTTGTGAGGGGATTCCTGTCACTGTGAATAAAGAGGGGCTCATACCTCCGTGGTCTTATTGCCATGTTTGCCCTCACAGCCTCCACAGGGCAGATCTGGGCTTTCCACCCTCCTGTAAAATAATGGATTTACCTCAGACTGCTTGATCCATCTTTGACGTCCTCAAGGTTAATATCATCGATCACCCCTCCCAACGTACACCCCTCAATTCCGAAGCCCTTCTGGAAGAATCCCTATAGGACCCAGGTACTAGCTCACTGATCCTAAAAGGTCCAAAAATCATGACCAGAAAAGCTACCCTGAATAAGGCCCCTTTGTTTTCCACAACAACATATGGACTCTAGGCTTCACACCAGATCCCTAAGCATATTGACAGCAACGGGATGCCATGTATCCTGCCTAGGGTTGGTGCTTCAAGACCACTTTGCTAGAAACCTATGAACTGAAAACCTGCTACAAAGATCTGGGTCACCGTTCAGCCTACTGACAAACGTAAGGGCCGATAGGTGAGTGGAGACGATTGATGACACCCGTTGCCAGGTTGCTAATGATACCACGTACTGCAGCACCCAGTCCTCTGTAACCGCAATATCAGTGACAGGCCCTCCAGCTTCTAAAATTGAACAAAATCACTAAAACTTCTCTCATAGAGCCACCAATCTCTGTGCCACACTGACAGCCATCTTACGCCAAGTTCCACACTGCTAGCGGCATCTATTCGGCTTCCTTGTTGGCTCTTGTCACCAGTGCCCAAAATCTGTCCATCTGAAAATAAGACAATGCATCTGCTATGCCATTATCAACCCCAGGCACATATTTGGAAGAGAAACAGATGTTAAAGCATAAATGTTTTTGTACAAATACCCTTATCACCCTCCTAGCTCTGTGTGATCTGGAGGACTAGGACTGATAAGAGGTACCAACTGCCATGATGTCACACCAGAAACACACCCTTTCATTTGCACAAGGAGTGGCTGTCAGCCTAAGCATGCCTTAGTCCTAAAGCATATGGCCCCACTCTTCCAGGGGCCTTGCACAACCAAACACACCCTTCATTCATAAGCCAGAGTTTTGATTCCCCACTCAGTGGTCCCAACAACAGAAAGAATTCCCTAACTGTCCATTTCCCCAGACACCATTTGTGGCACCTTTCTTGGCTTCCTAGGTCACCAGAAGCTGCCAGACCTTGAAAGAGGGAAGGACTGGATCACCAAAGTCTGGCAAAGATGGCATGGCTTGGCTAGGCCATGGAGAGAGGTGCCTAGTCCCAAGGGGAGATAGGCCCTCCCATTTGTTAGTTTGCATAGGGCCCGCTCAGAATCTCACCTCTACTAGGCTTATCAATGTAGAGTTTTAAAGGCATATTCATGCTAGGACTGTTTTCCAATGAGAGATGATCAGCGGCCTTTTCTGAAAATGATTTTGTTTGTTTTTCATGGAAAAACGTAGCCTTTTTCATCAAAAATATTGTTGCAATGGTTTTAGAAAATTTTAGGTGACCAAAACCTGGATTTCATTAACCATTCTGGTAAAAATTTAAGACATTTTACATTTTAAAATAGTTCCATTTCAAACACTTTAAAATGAATAACTTCAAAATTATTGCAAATATATTTATTTTTAAATTTTGTGACCAGCTTTATTTCTAATACAGTTTTACCAGACACTGTGAGCTAGGACAAGCATTATTAGAACAGTGTCCAATCTATGTTGTAGCCTTGACTCTTCCTAGCTGGTGCTTTCCTGCTAAAACAGTTTTTGAACACTATCTTGACATGATTAGTGTCATGCTATATGGAATGGCTCAGGTCCATGAGTGTCTACCTCAGGGCAGACTGTCCAAACTGGACAGATATCCCAAACTGGTAGTGTGTTCTGTGCTTACAGATCACCAAGCCAGTAACAAACGTGAACTCCTGAATCATTATGACAGTTTTACCATAGAGTAACAGACAGTCACCCTTAGCGCCTCCAGACTATCTTGCCACCCAGACAAACTGGACTGAGTGATAAATGGTCACGTGTACCAAAAATTACACAATATTCAGGTTTCTTCAAGTCCCAAGAGACCAGTCACTTCCCCCAGATCAATTGGTACCCTAGATCAGTGGTTTTCAACCTTTTTGGGCTCAGGACCCATTTGTACATTTATGGGCTGTTGTGACCTAGTAAATAGTGTGTGGGTGGAGGTCCTGGGGTGGTTTCGGTTAGGTCCTGCCCCCTGAGGGCGTTGTGTCCTCCCTGGCACTCACCCCACAGTGGTGGCTTCTGCAGCTCCTCTGCTGTGGGGCTGGCTGGGCTTGGCTCTCGGCTCAGAGCATTGCAACCTCCGGGTTGCAGCACTGCTCAGGTTTGGCCCCGCCCTCCTGACTGGACCAAATTTATGTGAGTGGAGTTGTGATGTGGCTTATAGAGTTTCAGTGCCAGACACTCAAATATGGCCTACCCAGATTCCCATTATGTCATGATGGCTGGGTTAAACCTGAGTGGTTCTGGGACTGGCAAGTTTGCAGTGCCTGTAGCAGGGAGGTGAGCCTCACCTACTCTGTTGGACAGGAGCCATGGGGAGCTGCAACCCTTTGAAACATTCTGGAGACCCAATCTTAGGTCCTAACCATGGGTTGAGAAACTCTGCCCTAGATCTTACACCAAAGGCAACCACTGAAGCCAATCCTGTAAAAAGTGATCTGAAGGTTTTATTAACTAGGAAAAAGAAAGTTTTTAACTTGGAAAGTAAAGTATTAACTAGGGAAAAAAAGTTATTTTTCAAGTTAATTTAAACAAGTATATGCACACAAATGAGTTACCATCTTTGATTCTCAAAAATGCCAGAGATGTAGTAATCTGTCAATTCAAAATGTCTTTCAGGGCAGACCCAAGAGTAACCCCTGGGGATTTCTGCCTTAGGTTAATGTCTCTGGCCCTGTAAGAGTTCTAACAGCAAAGAGATGAACAATCTTCATGTCAAGTATTTTATTTCCTTCTTCCAGCATTCAAACCGATGGGACGAGGCCTTCTGCATGTACTTCTCCATGGGTGGACAGGGCAACTAATAAAACTTTTGTCTTAAAACTTAATTTTTTATGTTCTCCTGGATGGGCGAGGGGGACGATTTTCATGCCTGGGTTCACGAGCTCAGAACAAACATTTTCAAAGTTATAAAGCAAAACTTACATATTTCCTTATAGCACAGAATACAGACATTACAAGTGAAATTAATGCATGCTGCAACTTACAAACATTTAATAGATCTAAACACTAACTATATTCTTATAGACTAATACCTATTTTGAACTATGAGTTTGTCAGTTCTTAGCTAATGCCTACAGCCTTGGCCAGAGCTGGCATTTGGTTTACCAGCATCACAGTTAGGTCCCATCTACATTAGGTAGCCAAGCTCAGCAAGAGATATGTCTGAGTGATGTTTGATTTTCAAATGCTTCTGTAGATGGCGTTAGAGAGCATGATTCTGGATTGTTTCTCTGAATGAGGGAATGCAAGAACAAACTTTTTATTTTTAATTAAAATGGATCTGCAAGTTGATGAAGTGGATCAGCTGGCTTAGTTTAAAAAAAAAGTCATTCAGCAAATTTCTTCCTTCAGGTTATGTTTTTGAGTTTTGTGGAGTGCATTGATTATAGCTTGAAAAACAAAACCAATGTTTTACACAGCTGAATGGCATACTGAGAAATCCTATCTTGGGTTTTAATTCAGCCCTGTTACAGTCAGTTCTGCAGTCTCAGGGCTGGTGTCACACCCCTGAGAACATAGCTATGCTGACCTACCTCCCAGAGTAGATGGTGCTAAGTCGACAGAAGAATTCTTCGGTCCACCTAGCTACCACCTCTCGGGGAGGTGGATTAACTACAGTGATGGGAAAACACCCTGTTGCAATAGTGTCTATGCTGAAGTACTACACTGGTACAGCTGGAGCATTTTAAGTGTAGACATATCCTCAGAGACCCTTCCTCCTTCTGGCAAGTAGCAGTTATTGTAGAGGTTTCTTTAGTTCCTCAGAACCAGATTAGGCTTTCAATGCCACAAACTGGTACACTTATGCAAAGTTTAAGCATGACATTAATTCCCAGCTTTCTGGAAAGCAAGCAGAGCTTCTGTTCCCCGTCATGGGATATTTCTAGATAATCCACTTAGTTTAAAAATTTACCGTGTATTCCTTAGCTCATGTTCCTTAAATTGCAAGCACTCAAAAATATAGATCGAAAAGAAGCAAATATTTACCTGACACCACCATCCCCTATCACTCTTGACCTTTGATAGCCTGGATAGAATAGAATTCAAATCTGAATCATCCCTGTGTGTGTTTGTTTTTTGTATAAGAGAAAGTCAATAGAGCATTTGTAAAAACAAGATCTGGCATGCTTGGTTCAACTCTTCTGAAATATACTTCAGAGCTGACAATTTATACTGTGCAAACTACTCACATCCTATAGTGCATAACAAGTTACTTTCTGGCTCTCTTTTTCTGATAATTCAATTGTCTTTTAAACCTTTCCACTTGGTCAGTCCAGGGCCAATTCTATGAGCTTCTGCTTCCTTAAGCATATCAACAAATTTCCACTGGTTTTGTGTGGGTGCATGCAGTCACCCACACAAAAAGTTTTTAACATTTAGCTGCTAGTTGACCTGTATGATAGAACCCATCATGCATCGGGTCAAAAATGAAATGGAGCAGTTATATCTCTTGCACATAACATCAGACTTCCTTCCTACGTCTTTGGGGATGTGTGGATTTACCATCAGGTGTAGGAATGCCACTTTAATGAACATGCAAATGCTTAACTCTAGAAAAAGGCAATTTCATTGTAGCCTTGCTTCCTAGACTCTCAGAGGCAAAATTAGCTGTTAGGTTCTCACTATATTAAGTTATTGTGAGAAGAACATTTTAAAGGATAGTAATTGACAGGATTTATAAATTAGTTAAGAAAGGGGGATTGTAACACTGATTACTTTGGTTGTTCCCCAAATGGAATAAGAAGACCATATACACATGAAAGCATTTTAACACTAAAAAAGCTCATTTGCGGAGAGCAAAGCTACCCAAAAAGCCACAGTTATATTGTCTGCTCAATGAAGGCTTAAGAAGCGTAGGTGGAGTTTGCCAATCCCTAGAAAATATATCTAAGGCTTAGTCATGCAATTGCTTCATGCACATGGAACCCTCACCTCTGAGTTGGGCATACAAGCTGGTGACACATGGTTACACGGCTGGTTGTACCTCTCTGTTCCCTCTCAGGTCTCATATCTACCTATTTCAGAGAGAAATTGTGCAATTGTCCCACTCTAAGGCTTTGTCTGTGCTACACAGTTTTATCGACAAAAGTCAGCTTTTGTTGACAAAACAGTGGAACTACACACACTGAAATGCTCCTCCTGCCAATGTAACTCCCTGCTATGCCAACATAATAAAACTACCTCAACGAGAGGCGCAGGTCTTATGTCGATGTAGTTAGGGCAACGCAGTGTCTATGTAGACACTGTGTTCCTTACATCCACTGTTGACTGTCATGCTTGTCAATTTCATGGCTCTGGCGCTTGGCTGCCACCCAGGCTCCCAGTGTGGGCTGCTGTCTGGGCTCCCCACTCCCCGTCGGGAGCCCCGCTGCCCCATGCGATCCCGGTTTCCCGTTGGCAGCGCAGTAGGTGACCAGACTCCAGGTGTGGATCTCCACGCCGGCGGTGAGAAGCCCTAGGCGGCTGCCCCAGTCTGGAGCAGGAAGGTGAAAAGCCCCAGGGGGCAGCTGGGCTCCCAGCGTGGAGCTGCATGGAGCTTAGAGTCCTGGTTCTCAGCCCCCCACAATGCCTCTTTTCAGTCAGTGGAAGCACACCACCGACAGAAAGAGGGGAGTGTGGCCATCAGCTACCGCAGTAATTAATGCGGTGGCTGTAAGTTGACCTAACATAGGTAGTGTAGACATAGTCTCAGACAGCGTCGTGGGCTCCATCACCTTGTGTAGCAACTGTGTTTACCAACAGGTACGACTGGCTTTGGCACATGCAATTCTTCCCTGCAGGAGTATGTGGCCAGTGATGAATAGTTACCAGACAGCTGTCTTAAACCAAAGTATTGTTTATTTTAACAATAGGAAAACTCAAAAAGAGCAAAAGGATTTAAAAACTACACATAGTCTATACACACATCTATCTTACCCAAGTCCCCACCATACTCTGAAGGTTACATAGATAGGCCTCATTTTTTCAGATGTCCCCTGCAGGTATCAGTCTTTGCCTGGTTCCCCCCCCCCCCCACAAATTTCCCCCTCTCTTGAAGAGGGTATTCCTTTATAAACTGCTATAATCCTTTTGTGCTTCTGTGTAGTGAGGAGTCGGGACAAAATCAGTCCGGTAGGCTCAGCAGGAGATCGAGCCAAATGCCTCTGACATGGTCCTGTAACAACTCTCAAGCGTTTGCTGAGAGGTGGCTTACCTTGAGTTATACATTGGCTTCCTGCTAGTTTTTTCTTGCATTGCTCCTTTGATGAAACCATTATATCCATACTGTAAACATTCCAATAACCAGAAAACATACGCTATTCATAGATTATTACAGTACAGCTGCACATCCATTACAGGTGGGTCCGAGGGTCTTGACCTGTTGTTGTAATTTGGCTCTGACCAAACCTTTAGGCAGTCAAAATTGACACACTTTCCAGATGTCACCCAATTTCATTGCATATGCTAGATGAGCAGGTGACTAATTCAAAGGGGTGGAATCAATGGTAAACCTGTAGCCATAATGCATTTGTTTCATAGTGCACCTGTACATCAAATTGTCTCCTCAGATAGCTAAAGGAAATATATCTTAAGCAACTAAGAAAAAATTATATATATGTATATACATAAAAACCCTTGTACATGACCAAACATATGAAGAACTAATGCAGAGACCAATGATGAGCAAAATTTTGAGATGGCAAATGTGCTGCAATATTGAGGCATAGCAGAAAGAGACTAATTGTTTCTTAATGACCTGGGTTTCTGCTAAACAGTCCTTTAGTATTTATACAGCACCTAGTACAATGGGGTTCTGGCTCGGGCTCCTAGTTGTTACAGTAATACAAATATAAAAATAGTAATAATCTTAATGTATGATATTTTGGCATTTCAGTTCCTCTAAGTATTAGGCCTGGTTTAGACAGGGAAATTAGGTTGGTATAACTACTTCACCCAAGCATGTAAAAAATCCATATCCTTGAGCAATGCAATTAAACCCACCAACCTCCTGGTGTGGACAGTGCTATGGCAAGGGGAGGACTTTTCCTTTCAACACAGATACCGCCTCACGGGGAAGTAGAGTACTGACACCAACAGGAGAAGGCCTCCCATCAGTATAAGTAGCAACTCCACTGAAGTGCTACAGTGGCATAGCTGCAGCGTCTAAGGCCCTGTCTACACTAGCACTTATGTCGGCAAAACTTTGTTCACTCAGGGGTGTGAAAAATCAGTACAGCTGTGCCACTGTAAGCTTGAAAGTGTAGACATGGCCTAAGAGTAGATCTGCCCATAGTTTAACAAAGAGTCAACAAAGATTTCTCATGTTCATTATTCCTTTCATAGACCATAACACTCCTTGTGACCTGGTCATTTCTATCATGTCATTACAGTTAGATACAATAGTTAGGCAATTTAAAAAAAAAATCTCTGCGTAGTAAAAACCCCTTATGAAAAAAGTCATAATAGATGTGTAGTAATCAGTTTTAAAAGATAATCAGTTCACTTGTTTAATAGGCTAAAACCTAACAATTTCATTGTACTAAAATTGAGTAAACAACACTATTAACACTGAACTTTGTGTGTTAAATCAAAGCCCATTTTGAATTATAAATGCCCTCAAAAGAGTCTAAAACAGAAGTATTCCTTATCATTTTTTTCAAGCTCACTCTTAGTCCTTAAGTTGGAAAAAAAATGATACTGATGCTGACATAGTAATGTGTCAATAATGAATAAATAGAAGATTTTAAAGTTCTAACCCACCAGCAGTCTCATTTATCATTCCATTTTTTGGAAAGGAAATAAAAGATTTAAATGTCAAAGCTATAATGTCAGGACTGTTTATAATGTCAAGTGTTGCTGGTTGTCTGCTTTATTGATCAAACCAGCAACTGGTATAATAATTACAGATGATGTGGCACATATCATGTGCAATTGGACACAGATTTGAAGTGAATTTGGGAGAAAAACACTTTCATTTTCAAGTCTTAATAATTTTCGTTCATCTTTGTGGTGCAATAGCCCATGCAAGCATTAATGTGCATGACGCTGGTGCTTTCAAAAGCATCTAGCACCAGTGTCATGCCCTATGGTATGATCAGCCAATGAGAATTTATTCTTATAATATAATGCTTGTAATTTGATAACCTGTTGCAGATTTGAGAGAGACACAATCCTCAATGGAGCCAGAGAGAACTATAATTCTCCCTCTGCAGTCTGCTCGTGAATTTTCTTTTCAGCTCAGGCAACTAATCTTATTATTTATTAAGTAAAATTGTGGGTTTTTTTAAACTGTCTTCTGGACTTTTTAATAATTACTCCATAAAGAGCCGTGTAACTCAACAGTTCCAAAGGCTAATGAATTGATTAATGGTTGCATTAAGATTAAGGTGAGAAGAAAACTAGGTTTAATAAGCCCCCCATTGAATATCAAAGCATTAAGTCATTTTAATTTACAGATGTAATAAAACCGAGAACAGCTTTTCCAAATGGATGTTTATCTCTGGCACAGTAAGCTGATTGAGGTGTTTTGCGGATAATCCACTCCTATTTTAAGCACTGATTAGTGCAAATGTTAAGTTAATACAAACCATGCTTCATTCTTGATTGATCCAGATAGAAGCCAATCCTATCTAATGGTTTATCACCACATTGTAAATTGCAGGTTAAACAACCTGTACTTAAAAGAAGCAATACATTAGCTCAAGGTCTTCTGCAAAGGTTAATTTTTGTACTGTTGTCAGTGCTGACCCATTATTCAGAATGGTGTTGATAGTGATCAGAGAGGCTGGTAGTACTGCAGCAAATAGATTTACTATTGTGTGTGGATAAAGTTTCATGTTCAGTGGCTGCTGCATCCATTGACAAGAAAGAAAGAAAGGTATGGAGTCAAGGGTGAAATCTCTGAAGTGACAATTATTTCTGGAGTTTGACGTCAATGACTGTCTATGCAAAGCTTGGAAGATTTAAAGCTCTGTGAAAGTACTAAATATTATCTTCCCTGCAATATCCATGGTATCACTCGGTATCCATGGTATCACTCAGGGTCAGAAAACCTCAGATGCTATGCCGCCTCCCACTTTGTATGACTTTAAGTACATTGGAAAGGTCAAAACTTTTTGAAATCAGTTCCAAGAGGCTCGCGTCGCTTTCCACACCATTGATAAACTCTTCTAATGTCAGTTCCCCTAAAATGAAATAAAATACAGTTTAGAAACTGGAGGCCAGAGGTTATTAGATCCCTCTTAGCCCTGTTGTAATAATTGGGCTTACAAATTTACCCCACTTGTGAGCATCACTGTGGGAAAATGGATTAAAGTTTATAAAATGTCACAATAACCTATAACAATAAATGTTGATGGGAAAAGGTGCAAAAGGGAAACAGAAAGATGGAATTAGTCCAAACAAAAAGGCCTACTGATATAACTCAAGGAATGTGTCAAGATCATGCCTGGTAAACAAGAGAAATGTGGGACTGGAAATCAGTGAATCAAAACCGATGTGTCAGAAATTAGGCCTAATTGGTGGACAAAATAACGAGAGGATGAGCTATTCTGTCCATCAATCCCTTTTGGGAGTCTTAAAAGAAAAGACTTTTGGAGGTAAATTAGGAGAGAAGCAGAAAAGAAGCTGTCTACTGACAACCTCTGCAGTGAGCTTACCCATCATGGCTAACACTCCCACCATCTCCAGGGACCCCGGGATCTACTGTAATACTGTTGGGCATTTGTCAACCTGATCCAGAGAAGTGTCTCGACCAGACCGGGCCTTCAGAGAAAATAAGATGACATCACCACCTCCACTGACTCTGGTCAAATCCCAAACACCTGGACTGTGAAAGACTGTCACCTTCCCTCCTCCCCAGTCCCCTTGTTTATCCTTTTCCTGCGACACCTTATTTCTTCTCTTTCCTATCCTTCTCCTTTTTCCTTCTCTCTAATAAGAGTCTGGCTTAGCTGGCCATTTTGCAATACCACTGTAAACCTGTGACCAGAAAGGCAGCTAAAAGCAATGCCCTAGCAGCCTGATACAGGTACTGGTTTGCCAGGTCTTGGAGTGGCTCAACAGACCATGTGCCATGCCTGTGTTTTTCCAGAAGTGAGGTTGCAAGTGAAAGTCAACACCAGAGATAAAAGCTGCATTTTCTATCTTTGCTGTTCTTTTCTCTCCCCTCTAGTGTGTTTGTCTATCGGGAAATGGGATCCAACTTCACAACGGCAACTCCAGTCGATTTCAACTAACTTCTCTTTTCCCCAAAAAGGGCAGTTGTTACCATCTTTAATACCATCTAAAAGACTGTCAAACAAAGGGTTTTCTTTTAAAAGCTTTCTACAGCTAAAGGGAAAGGGAACAAGGGATGTTGTTGAAATGAAAGCCTTACTTAATATCTCACACTTCAAAGGCTTGGACTGTTTTTCCTTTTTTCCTGTATCTTTAATAAATGTTAAACGATTGTTAATGATGTGTTTACCATGGCACTAGGCAAGCTGAGGTGCCTGTATACCAAACCCCGAATCTTGTTTAACATGGTTTAATGTTGGGCAGTGACTGGGATATGTTAACTCCTTTGACTCTTTGGATCCATAGAGTCCATCTAAATTAACACAACACCCAAGGGATGGCTATTTTCTGTGAGTTGGGTCCCTTGTTGTTTTCCTGTTCTGTCTCACTCAAGATCTGAACAAAGATCACTGGGAGTATGGAACTGGCATTGCCTACCCTGCCTGTTTTATTTCAAACTCTGAAAATCAGATCATAGGTAGTTTTTGTCTGTTAACAGAGGAGCTAATCAACCACAACTCTCACTGAAGTCAACGGCAGCTGTGAATGCTCTGCATTTCCTGGGTGGAAAAAGGCCACTAGTGAAAGCTGCATAAAGGCGAAACTTAACCGCACAGCCCTATAAAGGAAATGATAACACTTATGCAGGCAAGCTCCTCCAAACTATGGTGTTTACAGTTAGCCGGCTGCACAGCGACATCTATTTTCAGCTGTAGTAATTAGTCCTGATGTATTTGAAGCCTGTGTTGTAACTGGATACTCAGAGGACAAATGCTGATTAGATAATGACAGACTCATGTGAAGTGCTCCAGATTTCCAGAGTCTGTGCTGAACACCAGAATTACTTAAAGACAGTGTTGAGATGCAGCTATCAGAACTCAGAATAAGCAGTTTACTTTTAGTCTGATTGTCTACCATCAGAAGCACTGGAGCACCTCCTCCAAAATACTAGGCTCGAATCCTGGTATGGTTTCAATGTTATTTACAGATTCTTTTTGCTATGGGTTACTGATTACAGTCCAGTTGGTACATAAATCAGTTTAATTAACAACAGAAATATAGGAATGAATTTTAAGAATTCAGTGTAGGATTTTCAAGAGAGCCCAGTGATTTGGGACCACAAGTTTCACTGACTTTCAATGGGACCCGTGCTCCTAACACTTAGGCTTTTTTGAAAATTCCGTGATTACACTTCATTTACTCTCCCTAGCCCTACTGTTGAAAATTGACCAGTTGGCATTAGATTTTAAAGCAACAGAATCCTGAATTATGCTGTCCATTGTGTTATAACTCTTCCTGTGTATTCAGATAGCCACACTACAATGAACCCACTGCATTATCATGTGCAGTAAAAGAACCCAGTGGTGCTTAGTGATCTCATCAGGAAAACCCTTATAAGCAACAGAAGTGGTCATTTGGAGCTCTGCTGTTTGGGGGACCCCATAATCCTATAAAGCCTTGGAAGTTAAAACACATCTTTGAAAACCAATGTACACCTTCTACCAGGAACAGGAGAAACATCAAATTTCCTCTCATAGCCTTCCGCAACAAAGTCAAAGGCCAGTCTCAGGTGTGTTGATGCAGTTTAGTCAGTCAGTGTCCGCTCTAGAACCGTATATAAAGGTAAATATTCAGTATACTACAGTCTGCAAAGAGCATTTCCACCCTTGTCTTACATGAATAGTCTACATTGTATTATTGGGTAGCCTCATGAATAAGCTGATGACCAAGTGAAAAGGCCCCCATTGGCAGAACATGGTCTGGCAGGCTGCAGAAACTGCCATTCAGGGGGCCTCACACTGGAAGGGGGCCTTTCAGGGAGGCAGAGAGTTGGAGTCCTGTGCATGGTCTTCACTCCTCCTCCGTAGATCACAACATCATTATATAATCAATGTGTGAAATGGGAGCTGAGCCAGTATCCTGGGCTTCTTTCATGCTGTCCCACTTCCTCTGGGTTGATCCCCTTTTCAGTCCCAGACACTTCTGCTACCTCTCATCCCCGTGCCTGTAGCCTGCCCTTGGCTTGGGTATACTACAAGGTGGAACCCTTTGGCTGTTGCCTTTTCACACTACCTGCTACATCTTTTCCTCTCTTTCTGCACTTCCCATCCTTCATACTGGCCTGCTCAAGTCAATCCTCCCTCTGTCCCCAACCAGTTTGCCCTGAACTACCTCCTCCCCACCGCCAGGCAACCTGTCCAAGTTTATAACAGTTGTATGAACACTCAACTATTTGAAGGTGAGAATATTTTAATTATAAGTAGGAGGGAGGGAGGGAATAGGGGGTTACATCAAGAGATCCTCACTGATTGGGACTCCAGAGGGCCAGTCAGTCCAGGCAATCATACGCTTAACTCTCACTGAACTCAATAGGAATTTCGCCTGCATAAGAACTGCTTTCATTATCAACCCACAACCATGAATTATTCCTATTTTAATATGAGGAAAGGCATCATTCAACATTTCTCTGTGTCCTACAGGGATTAAATGCAGGGAGAGCACAGCTTCCCTTCTTGGCTAAAATCGGGGGGTGGGAGGGGCGGGAAAGAGATGGCTCCTCTTCTCAAGCTGGGGGAACCCTGTTCCCTTACAGCTTATCCATTGTCACTGTCTGAGAAGGGACTAACCTTGGAGGGAACATGGGGGCATCACGAGGAGTGGTTGCCTGAGAGCACATTCGAATTCACATCATGCCACCTGACTGATAGAGACAGGCTAGTGATATTATATTTTTAGTTGCAGGTCTAGCTCAAATACATATTTTTTGTAATGAATAGACATTCAAAACAGAAACAAAATTAAGCATAACAATACGATTGATTGTAGAGTCCAGAACATTGACATTTGGAGCCTGGAATCTGAGTTCTGACAAAAGATGAGCCAAGTGACAGGAAAAGTGCATCCAAGGGGATACTATTTATGATCTGTAAATACTGCACACAGGTTATTTTAGAAAGTAAACGTTAGGTACCAATAGCTATACAATAAAAACCTGATAAGGCATGACTTTGCTATACAGTATTTTCCTAATATTGCTGATTTGTAAGCAATTGTGGTAATAGTCACACAGATGTTATGTGATTGTGAATGGGAGGGAGATGTGGTCTTCATGATCACCACTGGCAGGAGATGTGACTACAAGACACTATTAAGATGTGGCCCAGATAATGAAGAAGTTTGACTACTTCATATTATAAACATTTGCCCCAACTCCAAATGGTGGATCAAGATTTTAGTTTCCAAATGCATTTTTAATTCTATGTTGTCCTGTGATGCACAGTATTTTAGAAAAAAACAAACAATATGGGGGCCTTACAGCCATTACTTGCATGAAAGTCAATTGGCCTGATGATACTCTAGTTGATACAACAGTTTAAATCATGCATGTAAATGAGAGAAGAATCAGGCCTACTACTACTCATCACTTCAATCTTTTTGTACATATTGTGACAAAGTTCCTCCTCTACCTTGGTGGGTCTTGCGCTTATTGGCAGATTTGCTCGCCTTGGAGCTTCACGGCAGCCCTCAGCTTGGCCGTTTTTCTGAAACCACAGTCCAGGTCGACTCCTCCTGTGTCTGACCAGGAGTTGGGAGATTTGGGGGGAACCCGGGCCCGCCCTCTACTCCGGGTTCCAGCCCAGGGCCCTGTGGAATGCAGCTGTCTAGAGTGCCTCCTGGAACAGCTGTGCGACAGCTACAACTCCCTGGGCTACTTCCCCATGGCTTCCTCCCAACACCTTCTTTATTCTCACCAAAGGACCTTCCTCCTGGTGTCTGATAATGCTTGTATTCCTCAGTCCTCCAACAGTCCGTGTTGTCACTCTCAGCTCCTAGTGCTTCTTGCTCCCAGCTCCTCACACGCACCACAAACTGAAGTGAGCTTTTTTAAACCCAGGTGCCCTGATTAGCCTGCCTTAATTGATTTTAACAGCTTCTTGATTGGCTGCAGGTGTTCTAATCAGCCTGTCTGTCTTAATTGTCTCCAGAAGGTTCCTGATTGTTCTGGAACCTTCCCTGTTACCTTACCCAGGGAAAAGGGACCTACTTAACCTGGGGCTAATATATCTGCCTTCTATTACTCTCCTGTAGCCATCTGGCCCGACTGTCACAATATATATTCAATATTCCCCATATTCCTCCCAGAAAAAACAATGAGAAAGTCAAGTGAAGAGGTACAGACTCTTACCATCATTGTTTACATCTATCTTCTGAAATACCATGTTTGTGAACTCTTCAGGAGTCATACTCTGGTTGCCATTAATAGCCTGGATAGCCTGAAAACACAAATAAAGGAAGCGTTTTCAGGGTTTGCTCCCTCAAACTAAGAAACGGCGTGGCAGCAACTAAGGCACTTGGCTGTGACATATCAGCACACCAATCCACTTGAGCCACTAAAAGAAACAGCTATGAATTCAAGTAAATCTTCAGTCATGAGGATTGGAAATTTAATCATCATAACAGAGCCTGAAGGATTATAGACTTAATTTACATACCATTAAAAAGGTCTTCTCAAACCATGTGACACCTCAGTTCTGAAACACACTTTAGATTCTACAGTAGCACATGTATCCTGCCCTAGAGAATTCTATGGGTTTGGACGATGCATACTGTTCTGTGCAATTTTAAAAAACAACAACTATTTTTTACACAGTGGAATGAACATGGTGAGAAAATGTATGTAACTTTTCTGTTGAAAAAAATGTATTTTTTTCAGTAATCACAAATAAATGTCAGACTGGATATTGAAGGCCTTTACTTATCCTCTGGCTGAGTTAAACAGAAGCTTCTCTACCACTTTCTTGTTGGTGGAGGGACTTACCTCTAGGAGTGAAAATGCAAATTGGTGTCCCATTCGGTCACAGTCTTCTCTGCTAAGATTGTCATTTAGTGCCAGTTGTGACGTGATGTAGAAGTACTGCCGACTAATAATGCCTAAGACTCCAGTTCCACAACGCACTTAGTAAATGCATAAGGGATCTGCTGAATCAGGCTTTAAAGTTACTACTGTAGCTGTTGATCCACTGGTAGAAAAGAACTGAGGCTAGGATTTTAGCCGTTTTTTTCTGTTCCTAAATAGGGTGACCAGCTGGCACATATGAAAAATAGGGGTGGGGTGAGGTGAGAGGTAATAGGCCCTGGTATAAGACAAAGACCCAAATATTGGGACTGTCCCTATACAATTGGGACATCTGGTCATCCTAAATCATCTCCAAAGAGATTTTGTTGAACATTTTAACCCAATTGACTCCTGCAAATTTATAAATAATAATAAAATCTAAAAATCCCAAGCATTGTATCTGAACATATTTCAGTGTATGGGTTATTTGCAACAATTAGCTATTATCATTTGTTTGTGATTGGTCATGTAAATCTCTTCACTGACTGGATGGCACTTATGGAGAGGCAAAGAGGACTCAGGCATTTCAAAATGCCCATAAATTTGCATGCAGTCACAGGAGTATGTGTGAGACTTGTTTTCTATGAATATTTTTGCAAACAAAAAAAAACAGTAATTGGACAAATATTTGCTGATCATGAAGTAGAAAGATTAGTGTTCCTCTCTAATCACTGCCACCCAAGATTCAATCCAGCGACAGAGATGACAACTCAACACCTCAGGTTAAGTAAAATGCTATCAATCAAAAAGGTGGGCCTCTGTATCAAGGGGCTAAAGCCACCAAGTATGGATCAGGAAGCCTATCTTTCATTGTAAAGGATGCCAACAGACTCATTAAATATATATGCTCAACAAATTAGCTGTGTGATATAACCAGCTATGGATATATATATTGCCACACTCCTAATGGTACAGAAAAATCAGAAGTTAGAGTTTATTATTACTTTTATCTTAATATGTAAAATTTAAAGTGTATCGTATCCAGCATCTGCTGTGGGAATCTGACCATGACTGTCCTTGCCTTGAGCTATTTTATGGGCAATACTTTAATTAATAGCCAGTCTTTAAGAATAGCTACATGAGTTAGTCTGCGTTCATCTGATCTTACTCCAAATTACATCCATTTTTAGCATTCTACATGAACCTACTGAAGCTTTGGGTAGAAAGTAGTACACCCTATCACAGTTAAGTCTGGTTTAGTGGTTACAGCAAGGGAGCAGGACTTTATCAGTTTACATTCACATCTTAGGTTTACACTGGTTCGGCTTTCCTGTGTAACGAAGACTTTGGTTATTGTTGCACAAAGTGAGTGGTATAGTTAAGCTGATTCAAACCAGTATGTGGACAATCTTATTTGGCATAAGTGATTTATTTTGGTTTATGTTAAATCAATTGGCAACTGGATTGTTAAGCTAAAGTAAGACATTCAAACTGAAATAAGAATGTCCACACCTGGGGCTGCGCTGTCTTTAACTCTCAGTTTAAAAATGAGTTTAATTTAAACCATTGCAATTTCCCTGGTTAGATAAAGGCCAACTCACAGAGTCTGCACCTTAGTTTCCCCAGCACACAAGAGGTGTAACACCTCTATTAGAGAAGCGTAAGGTTCAACATGGAACCAGTGAGTAATCTGGGCCTGCCAGCCTCTCCTCTCCCTCTCTTCAGAGCAGCTCAGAAGTATGAGCTCCAGCAAGTTTCATCTTGCCAACATATGACTAACCGAGCTACCACATCTCTCCTTTCTGGTAGTAGCCCTTAAAAGGGTCTCAGCTCTTCTGAAAGATACCAGCCACTAAGTGGCAGCACCAATGAATCAGGAGAAGACTCATGTTGAGTCTTCATTTATATTGTATGCTCTTTGGAGCAAGAAACTTGTCCTACCTGTTTGTAAAGAGTCCTCCTATACTTTTGATTTGTTTTTAAGACAGTTCCATAAGTTTTCAAAGCACCTTCAGGCATTTTAATTGAAAGGAACTATTTAAATGCAAATTATTATGAATCAGAGTTGGTTGAATGGGGAAATGATTTTGCAAATAATTTTGAAATTGTTTGGTTCCATGAAATTTTCTGAATTTTTATAAAAAATGATATCACAATAGTTTTGAGATTCTTCCACAAAATGTCATTAAATTTACCAAAACTGCATTTGCTTACCGATAATTGGGTTTTTAAACCAATGTAACGGTTTTGAATATTATTTCAATAAAAGTTGATATTGTGGAAAATTTAACAAAAATTGGGAAATTGCGATAGCATCATTTTTTGTGTGTAAAAAGTTTAGTTTGAGAAGAGGCCATTGTTCTATGAAAATGTTGATGAGCTCTATTCATTATGCTGGTACAGGTCTGTTCTTCTGTATAGTGTAGTTTACCAAAATAATCTCTCCACAGTAAGTAACTGATTTATAGTATTTCTCTTTGACTCAAGTGATACACCTGTAGGATGAGGCTTGAAATAAAATACTCAGATACATGTACTTCAACAAGCATAAACAATGGCGAGAACATTTCCAACCAGAAACATTTGGTAAACGGTAGTTGAATCATTTATGCTACGGGGCAAATCACTCCACCAAAGGCAATTTGCTGCGTTAAATGAACTTGCTACTGTATATAACTTGCTTACCATGAATATGCTTAGGAGTTCTTTTTTGTCAATGGTTCCGTTGCCATCAGCATCATATAGCTTAAAATACCATTTCAGCTTTTGGTCGATTTTCCCTCGTATAACCAAATTTATTGCAGCTATAAACTCCAAAAAGTCTATAAATCCATCCTAAGGAAGATTTAAAAAAATAGTGTTTAACAAGTAAAGTCTGCTTTCATTCTGGCAGCAATCTTGCATAAGCAGGTCATCTAATACAATATAATATAAGCTCATTTATAAAGCACCTTGCTGTGAAAATCTTCCATGGCATTTAAAAAGGATAATACATGAGCTCAGTCTAAAGCAATATGGAAAAGAGCCTTAGCACATATCATAACCTCCCATGTGAGCCCTGAGGAAGCTCTGTGCTAAGCAGCTGATATTGGCATTGTCTGGAATGGAATACAGAAAATGGCTTCTCAGTATACTTCCATGCCCCAAAGAGGGATTCCAGCAGCATGTCTGGTACTAATGATCCAAAATGGTGCTCATTAAAATGTGTATCTGCTTTGAAAAAGTGACTGAAAAATGACATCTTCATACCCAGCAGACCTGCTCCCTGCGGTGTTCGTGTGGTAAAGTCCACCAGCAAAACAGCGTTGGGGCAGGTATCTTTCCTTCTCCCCCTCAATGAATTCTTAAAAAGAACATAAGTAAATAAAACTTTGTCCCACCATCCTACTGTGGCACCACTCATGTCCCCCAGAGATCCAGAACCCGTTCGTTTTCTGACTGCTGCCTACTTATAAAGGAACAGTAGTCATGGCACAACACAGAAGGCTTTGAGTATTGCCCCAGCAGCGAATGACAGGACCAGAGCCTGCCAGAGTGCATGAACACCACCACTGCCAAGTAGGCTAGCAATTGCAAGATTGTGGAGCTCTGGGGACACAAGTGGGAGATCGAGAGGCAATTTCACTTTGGGGGCGGGGAAAAAGGGCAGGGACTTGATCTCTCGGTGGGAGGTCATTGTTACAGGACATTGGGGCCAAGACTTTAGCTTAACTATAATGCTGGATATTGTTTATCCATATAAAAGTGTCCAATCTCTCTTCGACTCCAGCTAACAAATTTTGGAACGGCTATAAAAACCTCATGCTTCAGAATTTAAACCGGTCTCTTCTTATTAGGGACTAGGAGGAAACCTTCCTGGGAGACAATAGCCAACATCCGCCTTGTGACGCTGACAGACGATGCCAATGGCCCAGGCCTCACTGAACACTAACAAGTGCATAGCTGGCAACCAGTCTGGCTTACCTGTGGGTTAGTATAGTTCAGATAGATATTAGTGTAAAAAGAATGTGTGAAGTGTTTAGACTTTATGAAATGCTTGTAGGATGCTGCATGTATTAATCCTACTTACTATATCTGTAGCCCATGCTATACAAGGTGATATTTCAGTCTTTGCTCCATAACTGTAAAATGTCTGTTCTGAAATTATGTTAACTAACCAAATAGGAAAAAAAAACTTCACCTAATGCAAAACACTGGTTTTCTAGAGGAGGTGCTATCTCCTGGCTATCAGGAAGGACTATTGTTCCACAATGGCCCACTGTGGAACAAAGACTTTGTTGATTGCTCCCCCACCACCCACCCATGTGCCGAAGTGCTTGTCCTATCAGCTTGGGCTCTATGGAGGTGGAGATAATAAATCCCTGAGGTGACCAGAAGACATTAGAGTCTCTTTATGCTGTCTGGACTCTGAGGGACAAAGATTCGTAAATATTAGCAAGAGATCCCCAAGCTGCTTGGCTTGGGTTAGCCCCAAACGACATAAAAGCTTGCTTATTATAGAAGCTTCTGTTAACTTTTGAACTTAAGATTGTGTCTCATTTGTGTGTGTATGCTTACCTGCTTTAACCTTGTAAATAGCTCTCACTTCTTTTTCCTAGTTAACAAACCTTTAGTTAGCTTGTTACAGGATTGGCTACAAGCCATGTCTTCGGTGTGAGATCTAGGGTGCAAATTGACCTGGGGTAAGTGACTGGTCCTTTGGGACTGGGAGTAACCTGAATATTTTGTGATCTTTTGTGTAAAAGAGACAATCTATCACAGAGTTAAGCTTGCCTGGGTGGCAAGATAGATCAGAATGTCCAAGGGGACTGTCTGTGGCTCTAAGTTAAGACTGTATAGTGCCTGAGGAGTTTACACTTGTTACTTGGTTGTGAAATCAAATGATAGAACTCACAATCAGTGTGGGATTTGTGCTCTGGTTTGTAATGATCTGCCCTGAGGTTGGTATTCTTGCTCACTCCAGACAGTATGTCACACCTACTGCACCAGTTTTTGCTCCTCCTCTGCAGCATGGAATGCTGGCCACTTTCAGAGATGGGACACAAGATTAGATGGTCAACAGATCTGAGCCAGTTTGGTAGTTTCTATGATATGGAGTAGTGCTGAAGATGGAGAAAGTGAAGCAGAATTTGAAGGAGAATTTACTCCAGTCATATCTCAATCACATATCAAAAATTCACAGTTGGGTAATTTTCTTTTGACCTTCCTCTAGGGTCTGAATCATATCCCTTTGAAGGGTCTGGCCGATATTCGTTAATAATAAAAGAGAGACAGTATTGCAAGGACTGCCTGGGTATTTAAGAGGTTATCATCTGTACCTTATAGTTATTGCCAGAACATTAAGAGGCATTTGGACTGTTGAGGACTTTGCAATTAATAAATCCTAAAACCCTTATTTGGTGCTCACATGAAACAATAATGTTCATGAATAACAACTCTTTAAAAAGACTGTACAAAGGGAGAAAATAGAGGACAATGTTCAAGTGTTTAAAGAGAACAATCCTTGCTTGAAAGTTTTAAATGATAGAAATTGTTCTTGTAGGTGGTGGCTCTCAGTTCTTATGGTCTATTAAAATCCATTCCTGTTCCTTCTCCAAAAAGAAACAAACATATAAAATGTGAGAGGCAAACACACCAAGAGTTGTGAAAATGTACCTTCTGTCTCTGGTCTGCAATTCAGCTGCTTGAAGACAGACAACACATGAGTCAATTAAGACGTCTGGGAATCACAGCTAACTATTAATGAGATCAAAGTGCTCAGAAATTTTTTTTTAACCTTGCCAAGCTGGCCACAGCCAAGGGTTGCAAGATTAGATCTGTCCTGACTGGCTAAGCCAGACCCTTACTCCAATATGGTGTGAGTTCTTTTCTGGTCCAGGAAGAGGCAAGCCCAAAAGGTGCGACTGAGCTACCTGGATCCGTGTCTTGTAGTGGTAGGGGCTTTTCCATTAACTCAGTGGAATTATTTTTACTGGTGTAATATAGATAAGAATATGGTGCTTAGCACTTACACCCTTCCAATAATCATATAAAGATAGATTCTTCATTCATTGTTAGGGGATAAACAGATTGTCAGTGAAATTTGCCAGCCATTGCATGAAGGTGTTAAGACCAAGCCTGATACCAAACCTGACAATATGACATTGGACACCTCTCCAGAATTTGATATGTCATATAGCACAACCTCTTGTATGAGATTCTTTGGACAATGACCAGTCTCCATGGCAGTATCCTGTCCACACCAGTTTGAATTTTGATTTTTCAAGTGTGATTTCATGAAACAATTTATAAAATGCTTTACTGAAACCCAGATTTATTATACTGAGTGCATGACCTTTTTCCTCTAATTGTATAATTCTGTTAAGAAAGTGATCCGACGTGTCTGGCACTGTTGTTTTTTGAGAAGTTCATGCTGCTTATTTCTCATAGAACTACAGATAAACTTTAGGCTTAGTCAGCAGTTATTACCAGGATCTACCTTCTTCCCTCTCTCCAAAAAACAAAATAAAATAGAGCGAGCGAGCGAATGGTATCACATCTGTGTCTTTCCTGTACTCTGGTTCCATGGGTGTTTCTCTGACTTTTTTTTGAAGTGTCAACAGTTGAGAAAGTTTATTAGCTAATCTGTTAGCAAGCTGGGCTAGAGGATGCCAATATAGAATGTGCTGATTTGTCATGTGCACATCCACCCACTCCCTAAGTAATGATAGGCTGTCAGGCCAAGATGAAAAGGTTGGCTAACTGTGGAGACTGAAACCAACGTAGCTAATCATGCCTCACCAGCAAAAACTAAAAGACCTGCAAAGACCTTCAGCCACATCTTAGCCTGAGCAGCAAGTGTACCAGAGGAAGGGAGGGATAGAGATGCTTTTGTCAGGGATAGCCTTAAGTAAATGAGCATTTCTTGAGTATCTATCCCTTAAGCATCATCCCATGGTAGTATTTATATCAGCGCCTATTACCTCTCACCTCACCCCACCCCACCCCTATTTTTAGTATTTAGTATTTATCCGTCTCCCTGGGGAGAGCCCTCAGAACAGTTGCTACGTGCTTTAGACAGTTCTCCCAGTGACGACTTTATACCACCACGTCATCGAGATAAGTGGTGGCATACTCAGTGCGGGGCTGGAGTAGGCGACCCATTAGTCGCTGGAAGGTTTCAGGGGCGCCATGAAGGCCAAAGGGTATCAAGATGAATTGATAGAGTCTGCTTGGGGTGACAAAGGCTCTTTTT
The DNA here is from genome assembly GCF_965152275.1 of Natator depressus. NCBI lineage: Eukaryota > Metazoa > Chordata > Testudines > Cheloniidae > Natator > Natator depressus. Next base: position 190,399,875 of record NC_134234.1, on the reverse strand, counting down.
TCCCTTGATCCTGAATCAAGCGGGATTTGCCAATAACTCTTGATGAGATCAAGGGTGTACTGGGCCTCTCCCAGTCAATTGAGCAGCTTGTCAATCTGGGGCATTGGGTAGGCATCGAATTTGGAGAAGGCATTGACCTTCTGAAAATTGATGCAGAAGCAAAGGGTCCTTTCCAGCTTTGGGACGAGTACTATGGGGTTGTGCCACTTGCTCTGTGACCGTTCAATAACCCTTAGGTCCACCATCACCTGGACCTCCTTCTCTAGCACCTCCTACATGCAACGCGGGAGGGGTCACGTCACCTCGTGGATTACCTCTCCTGGTTTTGTCAGGATGGTGTGCCCGATGAGGGTGGTTTGGCCTGGTAAAGCCGTGAAGGTCCTGGGAAATGCCTTCAACAGGCATAGGTGTTGGTGAAAGTTGCCTGCTTGATAGCCTGGGAGATGGATGGTATATTTAAATAGAGCGAAGGCCCCCTCCCTACTTCAGATACTATGTTACAGTGGACAGACACACAGACACACACACACACGCCTCAGAGCAAGCATATACTAATGCACAATAAAAGGTCATTCTAACAAAGCATATACAGAATTGCTTTTTTGTATATTGAAAACAGCTGGAGTATTGATCTCTGGAACAGATACAAGGAAGAAAGTAGCAATACAAAATTTCCCCCCAAGTCCTAAACCCTGTCCATATTTAGTGGGTTCCTTGACAGGAATTTGGCAATGTGGGGATCTGCCCACTAGGACCTGGGCTGAGAATACATTTTACACCCATCACCGAATCTAACAGTCTCTCAAAAGATAGATTTTGTCTCTACCAATCTGGTCTGGTGACTGAGAGGCAGTGTGAGCGTTTTCTGTATATTTACTATATTGCAGGCTTGGGATATTTTGTTTTTATTTGAGGTTTTTTAAAGTATCAGTGCTTGATTAACAAAAAATAGAACTGTTCTGACGAGACTCCAAACAGGAGTGGGGATTCGGTGCTTATATAAAATTAAGTTGCTGTGCTAACTCTGAGGCTCCATGGGAAAGAGTTAAGCTGTTCTTTCTATTTAGGACATGGACAACAGGGAGCCCATTATCACTCACTAACCACTGGGACTTTTTTTTTTTTTTTTTTTTTGATTACTCTGGTCACAGCTCTAAGCATGGGTACAACTTTAGGAAAGAGCACTAGAAAATTAGGCAAAAATCCTACAATGACTATAATTTGTTTCCAGTTAACTTCTTGGGAGGCCATGGGCCCAGGTCTGTATAAATGCAGAAAAGTAGTGGAGAGAAGAAAAAAAATTCATAGGAGCTGTGCACCAGCCTCTCTGTAACCCAAGAACCTCTTAATGCCAACTGGCAAGGGGGTTCAGAGCAGTTACAAAGATCTCTTGGGTCTGGCATCTACAGTCTAGTTCCCCAATGCGTGTCATGTGAGATCTCAAAAGCCGGTGTCACACTGGTCGTCAATACCATCGCAGAACGCATTTACGAATGTTGTGTAAGGAGTTATATAGATACCCTGAAAATATGATCTTTCTTACAGCTTGTTTCTCAGGACTGGTCACCAGCAAAGACGAAAAACAGGGTTTCTGTCAGACAAGAGGTGTTCAGCCATCTGTTTACATGTACACTGAGTATTGTCTCTTTCACAATGGGCAACTATTAGCATTTTATGTTAAATGCTACTGAAGAGCTGATGGGAACTTCAGAAAGACACTAACAGGAAGAGAGAAACAGCAGGAGAGGGGGATCCTTATCTGGGGGTGCAGATCAAAGGCTTACTCTACTATATTTTGGGGCAAAAAAGGTACCAAAGCTCCCTTCACTTAGGAAGTAAACGGACAGTGAGTTTGCTTGATGGAAATAGGGATCTCAGCCAGGCTTGGTTGAAAAGATGGTAAGAACTTTGGGTGAGATAAGCTTCTTTAAGTGGGAGGTTAACCTGTTAGTTAAGTTTAGTCTCTAGAAAGTGTGTTATGATTTTGTTTTACATGTAGCCATTTGTTTCCAAAATTCTTACTCACTAGCACTTGGGTCTTTGTTCTTTGATTATGAACTTATTCTTGTTTTCATGACAAATATGTCTAAGTGCTGTGGTGTTAAGCACAGTGATGGTCTTGAGTTGAATCTTACAAGCTGGTGTGTACTGTTCCCTTGGGAATTGCAGGTCACTTAATTCTGTAAGTGTTCTGTGGATAAGGGGCTGGACACTGCAGGGTTGGTGTGTGCCTATCATTACCAATACAGAGAGAACGAGGCTGGCGGTTTCAGGGAGCTGATCCATGACAGGCACAGAGAAGACTTCATCATGCTAAAGGCAGGAGGTAGTGAGGTGCCTCGCAAACCTGGCAACCCACGGGGAGCATCACACTCCTTTAAGGTGACAAAGAGGCAGCTCTACTGTGCTAAACCTGAACATCAGCATAGCTACTTTCATGAACACTGAACTCTAGAGATAATGAAGACCAAACCCCTTTATTTAAGCCAGCTGCACAAAATAAACATGGGAATTCAGATAAAATGGATCCCTGACCTAAAACACCCAGCTTTGGGGTTAGCAACCAACCTTCTCCCTTCCCCACCCACAAAAAAACCAATAAAACAGACAGAACAAAACAAAAACAGCAACATCTAGTTCTAGTACAGATGAGCAACTTCACACACCAAAAACTTATTTCTTGGGTCCAGTTTTTACTGTTCAGTTCCTATGCAATTTTTCTCAATGCACTGTGACAACATAGACCCTACAGTAACACCAGAAGCTTGCATTTGAATAAAACTTAAAAAAAAAATGTGGACTTGCTAGCACTGTAACTAGTCCAGTGAAACTGGTCTAAGCGGTTACCCTTATTAGGCAACTTCCTGATTTTTATTCAATATCCCTATACTGAGCAGAGTTCTGTTCCACTGCTCCGAGTCCATCACCTCCTTTAAGCAACCTTTGCCTCTTAGAGCAGGTTTCAACATGCGTTGTGCTGCCATGCTAGAGAAGGAGCTTTCATTCCCAGGCCCAGTCCCTTACTCACTATGCTTACAGGGTTAAAAGCCCCACAGAGACGGTCAACAGATCATGTGTGGAGGGAGTTCCTCAAGTGAGTCAGTGGAGACTCCTCGATGTGTGTGGGCATTAGTGGTGGACATTTTCCCCTGCTCCCCTGAGAACTGTTCAGCTCTAAACAGCATTGAAGAAAGCAGACATTAAAACTGGAGACGGGGGAGTTATGTTTTGAGTTGGCTTTCAAATATCTTTAAAAACTCCCAGCAAAATTAAATTGAAGCGACCAAATTCGGCATGTTTTGGGTTGGAAACCACGAAAAAAAATTGGGTGGAGAGAAGGAAATTAAATAATTAGTTACTAAACAAAGGTTAATACTGAAAGGCTAAATAGGAGCACTATTTACTTCCAGTTAATTATCTTAGTTGAATTATATGATGCTTCTGCTAAAGGGAATGATACACAATCTTTCAGGATTTTGTGTGGCATCTGTATCAAAACCAGATTATGTGAGGCATTTCTATGCACTTAATTTGACAGATTAATCACACTAAATGCAAAAGGGAAAGCTCTTGCTCTGGATGTAATGAGAAGACATTAGTGTGCAGCTGGCAAGGCTGATGAGGTATTTAAATGGGGTTTGTTCAGTAGTAGTTGCATCTCATAAGGAACGGGGCAATTTATTTTCATCCTTTTATGACAGGATATTGCTTTAGAATGTCAGCTGTGTGCAGTTGCTGGCGGCTGTTCTCTTTAGTCACTCACCAGAGCTCGGTGGCCTGGACAAAAAAAATGGGGCACTAAAGGAATTATGACATTATGAAACGATAATTAGGTAATATTCTAGCACCAGGAGTTTAACAAGAACATTATCCTTTTGAATCTAGAATAGTGTTGAGAATCCTCAGAATTAGTTTAAAAGCTCTAAACTTTGCCCTCCCAATGGCCATTCAAACAATTCTTCCTAATTTATTTATTTGCAAGTACTTTAAACAGTCATTCCGATGTTGTGAATGCACAACTGATTTTAACAGGGCTGAGACTCAGGTTTGCACTGCATCGGAATGAACATAAAGCAGGTTAGATGTGACGGCTGATGTTTCTATTCGACCAGTACTATCAAAGCTGTGTACATTAGTAATCATTTGAGAATTTGCATAGTGCCTTCTATCCCAAAGCAGTTTACTAACCACATAAAAGCAGTGCCACGGAAATGCAGACAACTGAGGGAGGGGGTGAGCCAACCAATTAGCACAAAGCACACTGCTTAATAGCAGTGGCAGAACTAACAGGGATGGCGACTCTCCCACCGCCTTCCAGGCCTGGTGTGGTTAGGTGTATGTGTGGTGCAGGGGTGAAAGTAACCGAGGCCACCTACCGGTATGGGGCGGGGCGGCTCTGGCCCCTGGAAGGGGCGGGGCCCTGGGTGGAAGGGGCGGGGCTGGGGGGGTGTCAGCATCCCCCAGCCAGCCCTTCCAGTCTGGCTGGCCCGCGCCGTTCAGGGCTCTTGTGTTGATTTAAAGGGCCTGGGGCTCCGGATGCCATTGCTGCTGTAGCAGCAGCGGCGTCCGGAGCCCCAGGCCCTTTTAAATCGCCGGCCCCAGGGCAGCTGCTCCCTTTGCCCCCCCCCCCCCCGCCCGCCGGGGGGCCTAAAGCGGCAGGAACGTTAAAGCGCTGCAGGGTCCTTTGCCGCGGCAGCACTTTAACGTTGCGGCGTCCCCTGCCGACGGGGGGGGGAGGGGGGAGGGGCGGCGCAGCAACATTAAAGCGCCGCGGCGGCGAAGGACCTCCTTAAAGCACTGCTGTGGCAGCGCTTTAACGTCCCTGCCCCTTTTGCCTCCCCTGGCAGCGGCCCCACTGGTACGGACCCTCACGGCAGGGCCGCCCACAGGGGGAAGGGGCAGTGAAGTTAAAGCACTTTGCCGCAGCAGCGCTTTAAGGATGGTCCTTTGCCGCGGCGGCGCTTTAACGTCGCTGCTCCCCTCCCCCCCCCGTCGGTGGCCCGGCCGGTACGGACCCCACCAGCACGGGCACTGCCAGGGCAGGCCGCGGCAACGCTTCCATGTGGGCTGGGCATGGGCCGGTGCGGGTTCTTACCGGTAGGCAGTACCGGCCCCTACCGGCTCACTTTCACCCCGCTGTGGTGCCTTTTCAAACCTATTATGCAATTGACAGGAGGTGCAGCCTAGGGTGACCAGATGTCCTGTTTTTAAAGGGACAGTCCAGTTTTTGGGGACTTTTTCTTATATAAGCGCCTATTACCCTCCACCCCCTGTCCCGTTTTTTCAGTTTCTATTTGGTAACCCTTTGCAGCCAGGATATGAATTTTCAAACAGACTGGTGAGCGAGTCTGCCCCATGCTCCTGTCCCACGGGGCTGGGCCACGCCTCCCACTCTGGGCAGGGCAATGGGGCACACCGCAGGCACAGTGCTGTGACCTCATGCACTATGTCACAACAGCACTCACTTTGGTCTGGCTGCCCCTGTGTCAGGATACAGGGGCAGCCGGGCCAAACCTGAATGGTGCTATAACCCTACGGGTTAGGTCACAACACATAGAATAGGGAGCTGGAGCCAGTGCCATGGGACAGGAGCCACCCCGGGGGGTGAATGTGGGGAACGTTTGCTTCTCCCTTACTCTCCCTTCTCTCCGCTCCCCCTGGGAGGTTATGGCAGCGGAGTACACCCATTGGATAGGCAAACACTACCAATGACCCCTTACTTCCCCCTTGACCCCAGTTGCACTCTGCCACTGCTTAGCAATGTGGGGAGGGGAAATTTTGGCAAGGAACACTAATGGTGAACCCTCACTCTTAGCAAGAGTACCATGGGCTCGTTAAGGGGCTATGCAGAACAAACAGGATCTTGGTTTTAAGTTTGAATCTGAAGGATTCCTATACAGTAAACTGCACAGAACTCTATTTAGCTACATTAGAAGGGTTGAGTTGACTCTACCAGGATGATAAACCTGTAAATCTAGAGGGTCTAGGGATTTCAAATCCAAGGCTTAGACTACTAACACACCCCACCCCCGTGCCTTTCAAACGACTTATTAAGAAACCTCATAAAATAGAAGGAAGAGGTTAAATATTTGCTCTGGCCAAGTATCAGATTCTGATAACTTAGACTAACTGTCTGAGGTTTACAGCTAATCTGGGGGTCATGAAGCAAGTTGCCTGTAATAGAAAGAACATCTGAATGAATAGAGAAATGCCAAAGTTATTACAATTCATAAATATGGTAAGAGACACCCATCCAACTGGGCCGCCAGCAAGTTTGTAATACTGTTATATAATAAATGATCTATAATCAGTAATTGGAGAATTAAGGACTGTGTGGTATCAAGCTATATTTATTGGCATTCCAGCTCTTCTAAAAATCCAACAGAGATGGCAAAAGCTTTTCTGATGTGTTTCAAGCATTCACAGGGGCTACCAATCTGCCTGTGATACCCTGCAAGGGTACCCAGGGTTGTGAGACACATCACTACTGCCTGCCCCTAGTGCAAGGAAACCTTGTCTGTGCCCACTGTGGGTCAGCTCCTCAACTCCACTGGCTACAGGCAACACAAGCACTCCCTTCCTAGGCCTTGCAAGCCCTGCTGTTACTCTACAGGTAATAGGCTCCCTTGAGACCTCCAAGCATCTCCTTGAAGTGTCCAGCCACTGGACACGCACAGTATTCACAGATTTGCTGTTCCCAAAGAAGCAATACACCCCTGCTTACCAGTTACACCTCCAATCACTGCTATGCTTAATACACAGCTTAGATATATTTGATCTCACTATACGCACAAGTTTATTTAACAAAGCCTAGAGATTTAAGTAATAGCAAGTATTTGGAAACCCAGGATTATATATAAAATAAAAGCATAACGCTCATTCTAGAGCTTCGACTTAATTAACAAGATACTCACCTGTCTTGTATCATAATGCTCACCCAAAATCCTTACACCACTTTATAGCCAGGGTTGCCTGTGATCCTCCTTTCATGAAAAAGCATGCTGTCAGCTTGCCTCCTAGGTGAAGAGACTAGTGTGTTCCTTTGCACATCAAGATAAAATAGAACAATCCTTGGTCTTTATTCATAAACAGGGGACTCCGCTCCCTGCTTTTTTTTTCTCTCATTCTGTAGATTTCCTCTTTTATCAGTTTCACAATCTCTTATTTAGTCCTTGGCTAAGTAGGCAAATAGTGTGTGGAATAAAATACACAAGAGGCCTGACAGGGAGATAGGTGTCTGTTACCTCTTGCCTGAAAGAAACATGTCAGAGTATGTCACCTCTCAGTGACTTGCCTTAACTCCCGGACCTTAAAAATATATAGATTTCAGTATAGATACATAGCTTCTTAAATACTACCCATACATACATTTCACAATTATTGTGGCAACCAGGGAGCAACTGGCTCTCTGTAGTGACCCTCACATGCCACCCTTCCATGAACTATTATGCAGATATCCAACCCCAGGTCCCTGTAAAACCCTGGGCACCCCGTGTCCTCTGCCAGTTGCACCAAGGGGGTCCCTGAGTTACACTGAGCCACCATAGTCAAAAGAAAGCACTGAACCACTCTCACTTAGACTGGAAGGAGTGAAGCATGCTTGACAAAGGCAGGGTGGTTCTCTAGGGATGAGCGGGAATCAGACTCTAGAGTTTTGAGTGGGAGTAGACTTAAAGCTTGACAATTCTAACAAATATGATTTTGTTCCACAGATGGGAGAAAAAGAGCAACTGTGTTGTGGTGCTCAGAATTTATTTTTAGAATGGTGGGGCAGTCAGTCAGGCAAATTTTTAGTACTTATACATTGCCATGAAGTGAACCTTGGGCAAAAATGCCTGCCTTAGGGAGCTCCAACAGTGCAAGTGACAATACACAAAGAGTATATTGGAAAAAATTACAAAAAAATGAAAGATTTTTCATTACATTTGACATTGTCCCATTTCATTTTGGTAGTGAAAAGCATGATAAAAAAAAAGTTTTCCTGGAATAAGGTAAGGGGTAAAGTAAAAACACACACACTTTCCCCACTTATTTCCTTTCACTTTTTAAAAAACCTGTTTCCTAGTGAAAAAAATTGGGAAAAGTTAAAAAAACTGGAATTTTTGCACATTTTCAAAATGATAATTTTCAACCAACTTTGAATTGGTAAAACTTTTTGTTTTGAAATTAAAAATGGAAACATTAGAAATTTTTCCCCACAAAATGTTTGTCGTCAAAACCACATTTCTCAATACCAAAAATCTCTCTCTCTCTCTCACACACACACACACACACACACACACACACACACACACACACTATATATATATATATAAATAAAATTGGACCAGCTTTCATTTTTACAGTGCCTAAATAAATGGGGTCCAATCTTAGTTGAGCCTTCTAGGAAATATTGTTATATACATTTACAAATAATTAATAATAGATTAAAACAGCCCACAATCTGAATCTGATCACTCCCTTTATTGCTACGAAGATGGAAACAAACTTTGTGTTGAGTTTCAGGAGCTGAACAAGAAAACGGGGATTAAAAAAGGAAGATTTCCACTTTTTCCACAAAAAACAAACAATTTATGGAGAAGACAGGAGCTGTTTTTTTCTTTCCTTCCAGAAACTGGATGTCTTGACAAAACAACTTTTTCTGGGATACAAAGCAGCAAGATTTGTTCTTTCAATGCATTTTGACAGTTACTGCCTTCTTGATATTGCCTTTTAGAATACATTGAGCACTGGATCTTGGGAGTGAAAGTGTATATTGATAACTGGATGTGGGGGAGCACTGCTCTTGAATATTAACTGCAGAAAGTACTGGAAATTGCAAGAAGCAGCAACCTTAACCTGAATAAATCCAAGAGTCGATTTCTAATAATTGAAAGAAATTGAGAGAAATTGGTCACACAGGGAATACGTTTCACTATTTTAAGAGTTAGATGATTTTGAACAGACAGACACCTGAAGATAAAGGAAATTCAGGCTCAGATTAACAAACAGAGTAATCTATTTGTAGGTGCCCAATTTGACATTTGAAAAGGGCCTGATTTTCAGTGCTGAACATGCTCCCTGGTCCCAGCCAGGACATCACCCATTAACAACAGATGTGCTGTCAAGAGTGCATGCTTTGTTTGATGACACAACCAGGCATTGGCACCAGAAGGATTGCAAGAAGTATGTATGGGGAGGATAATATGGTGGGAGGGGGGCAGAAGCAACCCAGACAGGCCAAATTTGAGTGGTGTTGCAACCCCGTGCACCAGGAAGGAGCAACCTGGCCAATTCTGAGAGAATGGTGCTACAACCTGGGCACAGGGTCGCAACGCCATTCATATTTGGCCTAGTCACCCCTCATTATGCAAACAGGGAAGGGGTTCCACCATTGTGCCACCCCTTCATTGTGCCAAGTTAAGGTGCTCAAAAGTTGGGGGCAAAGTGGGCAATGGTATCTCCAGGGCACATGCTACCAGATTATCTGGCACACACACTAATAATGTGAGACTATGGAAAAATCATCATGTGTTAGATCATCAGGAATATGGTATGAAATGGAAGGAGAAATAACCAAGGATGACATGTTTCAAGCAATAATACAAGCTACAATTAATGGATGGAGAAGTTAACCCTTCTCACCTGCATTTTAATAGTATAAAAGAGCTGCTTATGACTTTGGGAGCACTAGTATTGAAAAACCACAGGAACAAGAAGTCAGGTGTGGAAAGGATAAATGCAAAGTGCCTTCAAATGATTACAGCAGAAAGTCAGAGAAATCATTCTGGCCACAGATGAAAGAGGAAGCAAGTGAGGAGACTTCCTGAGATACAGAGAAGCTCAGTGGAAAGAACCCATGCCCTTGGGAGTCCTCACTGATGTTGGGAACACAGCCACATGATCATTCATAATGGACTGTTCCCACAACTTCTCAGAAGTAGTGACGCTGGAAGATTCCACAGTTTCATATTGACAATGTTAAATCTCAGTTCCTGGACTTTTATGATAATATTCATAACTTTCAGCAGACATGCAGCCCTAAATACACCTAGAAATGAACAGATTAGAAGTACATACACTGAGGGACTTGATCAAAAAGCAATTTATTTAAGAGAACATCAATACTTAGCTCTTCTCAACAGAGCAACACTGCTGCAATGTGAAAAGTCACCAGCAAAATTTCTAGCAGACTTACCATAATCAAAGGTTTCAGAGTAGCAGCCGTGTTAGTCTGTATTCGCAAAAAGAAAAGGAGTACTTGTGGCACCTTAGAGACTAACAAATTTATTTGAGCAAAAGCTTTTGTGAGCTACAGCATCCGATGAAGTGAGCTGTAGCTCACGAAAGCTTATGCTCAAATAAATTGGTTAGTCTCTAAGGTGCCACAAGTCCTCCTTTTCTTTTTGATAATCAAAGGGTAACACAACTTGTTTCTGAGACAGGTAACAGACATCTCCAAACACTGAACAAAGTCACAACAGATGCACAAGATGTTTACCACATTTTAAAAAAAGATATCTAGAATATGACAGGAAGGTTGTGTGTGTGTGTTATAAGATGCATTCTAGGTTATTTTTCTCAACTTAACAAGAAAATAGCTAAAGTTCACCAGAAAGCATATTTGCCTCTGGAGCCTGGGGACCTAGCTGACAGTACAATGATATAACCAGCCAGAGTGTGCTTAGCCAAACCATTATACAATACGATTACAAAGAAATCTTCTAAAGCTTAGGTCTGTACCTGCTGTTATGGGGAAGTCCGTTACAGATTGAGTTTTTTTTAAACCATCCTGAAGAGTGTAATAGAAAAATCTGATTATACAATTCTTTAGGGAGTTGAAATCTATGGAAAGGACGTAATTCTCTAATAGAGTTTATAGGTTATTAGAGTAGTTTCTATAGAATCCAATTAAATATTTGTAGAACATAGACTGGTTTAATTTCTATTGCATTCCACAGGATTTTCTATAAAGATGAACTAAATGTTAAGGATCCTTTGAATATGGGGCTGAAACAATGTAACCAGTCCCTTCAAAGCTGACAACTCATAATTTACTAATAAGCTGCCTTGTAATAACCAAGTGTTGCAGACCAAAGATGTGAGTTACTTTACATACAAGATAAGTTTATGTAGCATCACTTGGGCACAATAAACTGATTCGGGGGTGGGGGTGGGGGAGAGGAATGATTTTTGTTGGTTTGTCTCTCAGCCTAGCAGAGATTGTGTGTATATAGATACACAGACATACACTCTGTCTCTCTCTATTTTAAATATGAGAGTGAATGGTGGTGTTATTGCCAGCTGCAGTAAGAAAGATGACGGTCAGTGTTGCTCCTATATATTTCTCTTCTCCCTCTAGATTTTTGTATAAAATCTGCTTAATTTATTGATACAAAAGCTTTTATTACTGCTTTACCATGCAAACAACATGGCTATGGGAGAGCAAGATCTGTTTTTTTCATGAAACAAAAAGAAGTCAAAGTTTTAATATCAGAAACTTCATACACATTTCTCAACTTCAGTGGCTTGCACCCAACTAGAATTCAAACACAAGCCCTGCCCCTAAAGAGCTAATGTAAACATCTTATGAAACAGAGATAATATAAGCCAGTTAAAAATATAACCTAAGTGAGATTACCTTCAATACAGAGTTTTAAACCAGAAAGGTTTTGTAACATGTTTAAGTCAAAGCTAATAGGGATACTTAAAAGATTGTTTCTTCAAACTCCCAAGGATGTGATTCTATCCAGTAGGTTTTTTCCACTGATAGCTAAGGCAACTACTCGCAAAAATATGTTAGCATATCCTCAAACTGGTTGTCTTTAAACTGTATGGTAACTCTTAATGACACACAAAAGTCTAATCCCTAAATGGTTGTAACTAATGGCTACAGTGCATGTTGTAACTAAGAAGGAAAAGGTCAGGAATTAATGGGCATGTGTGATGCGAGGAAGAGCTCAGACATCAAAGCTGTGGGTGAGTGGAGCCTTTTCTAAACCAAAGTTCTGTTGGACTCCCTCCTGATGTGCTTCCTGAATAGTGCTCAGAACCCAATTTCTTTGACTTTTAGTCTTCTAATACTGATGGATTTAAATAAATCCAACGCTCTGCCCTGCTTTTATTCCAGGTCTCAGACATACAGTGGTGCTTGTATGTTACCTCCATCATAATTTGCATATACAGCTTTGTATAGGACATACACAAAAAGTGCTACATCGTTTAAAGGGATCCCGAAACATATATTAAATTTACTGGAATGGTATTTCATTTACTTAGCAATAGCTAAAAAGCCTGGAAACAGCAGCTAAAATATATGGGGAAAATGGATTTTGTAGTTCAGTAAAGGACTGTCCCACCCCTATGGAGAGACTGCAACAGTACACAATAGCTGATAGTATAACTGATGGGAAAAAGTGGTGGTTTTATGGAATGCAATGGGGGCTAAAATTTATAATTTTCTGTAGTTTAACAGCTTCTATTAAACTCATAAAGCATTCACTGAGACTGAAGCAATTCTACAAAAATCACTTATCCCCAACGCCACTGGTGATAGCACATTACTGCTTTTATACACAGGAAAAAAATACAAAATAATAAAAAAAAATAACTCCTGACTGTGTGGCTGGATTAAGGAAATATAAGAGAACACCGCCAGTTTTGAGAAAGTTTAAATAATGATCAGGTTGAAATCAGGTTGTGTATGGAAAACAAAATGAAGCAATCCAAAAACTGCCATCACCAGAGGCTGATGTGGCCCTAAAACGAGCATTAGAAATTGTTGGATCAGTGGTGACAGCTAAAGATTAATAGATTCACAGATTCCAAGGCCACAATGGACCATTGTGCTCATCTAGTCTGACCTCCTGTGTAACACAGACCATTAAACTTCCCCAAATTCACAGAACAAATCTTTAAAAAATAATCCAATCTTGATTTAAAAATTGCCAGAGATGGGAATCGACCCTGACCCTCAGTAAATTGTTCCAATCGCTAATTACTCTCAGTTAAAAAATTACATCTTGTTTCCAGTCTGAATTTGTCTAGCTTCCACTTCCAGCTATTGGATCATGTTGCACCTTTCCCTGCTAGACTGAAGAGCTCATTATCAAATATTTGTTCCCCACAGAGATACTTATAAACTGTAATCAAGTCACCCAGTAACCATCGCTTTGTTAAACTAAACATATTGAGCACCTTGAGTCTATCGCTATGAGGCAGGTTTTCTAATCCTTTAACCATTCTCATGTCTCTTTTCTCTGAGCCCTCTGCCATTTATCAACATCCTTCTTAAATTGTGGGCACCAGAACTGGACACATTGTTCCAGCAGTGCTAAAACCTCTCTACTCCTACTCAAGATCTGTTAATCAAGTATTTGTATTGCAATGTTCCTTCTGATTTTGATCATTCTTCTGGATGGGTGGGGGGAAAATTCCCATGCCAGGGTTCACAAGTTCAGAGCAAACATTTTCAAAGTTATAAAGCAAAACTGAGGCATTTTCTTATAGCATGGAATACTGGCATTGCAAGTGAGATTGATGCATGCGGCAACTTAGAAGCATTTCATAGAGTCTAAACACTAAATACATTTTTATAAGGCTAATGCCTATTTGGAGCAAAACTAACATACAGGTGAACTGATCTGGTCTCCAGCTATGATTTTGCCAGCTATATTTCTGATTGGAAGGGGTGGATCTGAGCTGATGTTGCCTGCTTCTTTCAGTGACTGCTTGGACAACAAAAGTGTTTGGCGAGAGGTGTGAATAAAAATTCTGTTCCCTACACTGGCACAAACTATTTCTTTCCTGTCCTCTTTGGAGTGGGGGGTGCATGAGGCTGGGGTATGCCAGACCACCTTGGCAAGTTTTAAGATGACTTCATTAATGGGGAGTGGCACTTTGCTAGACTCAATGCTCTGCAAAATGTTGAGGAGTTTGTAGTGCATAGCAACCCTTCTTACTAGGTCTTGGAATTGCAAAACACACAAAAAAAATCCCCAATCCTCCACTCTACCCTCCAAGGATTTGACACCTCAGAATGCAACAATTTGGTGACTCCAAATGTTGGTGTCAGGGCAGCCATCCGGATCGCCCATCACTAGAGTTGGCCCTTGTGAAGGGCCAATTCGCTCTACTCCAGTAGCCTGAAGCTCTTTCTTCAGATAATGTAGACTTGTAACTGGACCTGTTCTCTAGATTCTCACCCTAAAATAGGAAACTCTCCAAATTCTTAACACAAAGGTCAGATACATTCCCCTGAGCTGTAATGTTAGTGTGCCTAACAAAACACACTGGGAGGGACAAGCTTGTGAACAATCACATGATTGTTCTCCCAAAGACCCTTTCCTTGGTTTACAAATGTAGCTTTTCCTAGAAAAGAAACCAATTCAAGAAAGACAGGTTTAACAATGGCAGGCTAATGTTCAATACTAGAACCAATGTAATACTTAGAAGGCTGTGGTACTTATCTTCCTGAAAAAATGCCGAAGCAATCTGTACCCCAAATGCAAACTGTACACAGATCACGTCATCCACTACGGAGATGTAGCCACCTCTATTGTAAAGTATGGCAGCTTTGTAACAGGGCACAGTAACAGTGTATAACAACTCTTCGGGTAGAAAACTAGGGGAGTTGTTCAGGAGGCAGAATTCATCACCTGACCTTAAAATTGAGCCAGAATACCACTTATAAGTACTCTATGCAGAAGTACAGGCCCGGGGATCTTTAATAACCTCAAGTCATTAGGGTATCAGTTTTAGGTCTCCTCCAAAAATACTCTATAGCCCAAGAGTAGAGTTTCTTTCCTGGCTGCAGTAATAGACCGAGAGTGAGAGCACAAGAAGATGCACTTTCTGCCAATTGCTTTTTTTTCTTCTCATTCTGCTGAACAGTAAGCGATAAGATTGTAAACACCAATTTCCTGAGCTGCAGACTCTGGGCATCTCCATCACTGCAGACCTTTAAGGGCACTGCAATCTTTTGTATATGCTTTAGATTAAGAAGGGGGAAAAAAAAATGAGCGTGAGCTGTACAATGCTGAGAGTTAAGGCTCCGATGTTGCAAGGGGCTGACCAACTTCCATGAGGCGCTGAGTGCCCTTAAATCTACAGGGCCACAAGCTATTTCGTCAGTGAAAGTCAGTCACGCTGTCCAGAAGTGCATTAAATGCCAACATTTTAATAATGCAAGTTAATGAATTATGGGCATTGACTAGAACTATGGACCTGCAACTTTTAACCTGTGATTGAATTGGAAATTTAATTGCTGTGCAACTTGTGAGAAAAGTAACCTGAACAGCAATGAATCTAGATACTCTTGAAGACCTATGAAACTATTCAGAGAGCTATGAAGCCTCAAGATGTTTCTTTAAGAGCGTTCACAAATGACCTATAGACGGCTGGCAGCTTTCTCCTTAGAATATCCCCCTGATAGCAGGTGTTTATTCTGCTGAGAAAGAATTAAGAGGTTTCTGCCAACCAAGGCAGGTAGGAGGCTTGTTAATCCATCTCGACAGAAGGGAGATATAAAGAGGACCTGGAGTGTGCGCTGAACAGTGATGAAGTAGGATCCTTTGGATCAGCTAATCACCGGGAAAAGACTTGAGTTGAACTTGGTTCATTTTTTGTTAGTCAAACAAAACTCCAGAAAGCAAACACATTGTGATTGTATGGTGTGTGGACTTGGCTTTAGAAAGTATTTGGAAAGGTACCTAACTCACATAACCCTTACACATTTAAGAATTTCTTCCCTGTTTGAAGTCACTAGATTCAGACTGTCCCTGGATTTCAAGGCCTTGGGATAAAAGGGGGCTAGTTGGTGAAAAACTAGGCTTAATTTCTCATCTCTGGATAGCAAGAAGATGCTCTACCATACAGTCAGAGGTGAAAGTAAGCCGGTACGCCCCGGTACGGCGTACCAGCAAGAGCCGGTGTGCCATAATGGAGTGGATCGGCTTCCCCAGGCACAATTTAAAGGGCCTGCGGCTCCCAGCAGTGGCTGGAGCCCCCGGCCCTTTAAATTGCTGCCAGAGCCCCACTGCCGGAGCCCTGGGGTAGGGGCGGGGCTGGGACAGTGATTTAAAGGGCCTGAGGCGGTAGCGGCGGCCGAGCCCTGGGCCCTTTAAATCGTCCCCGGAGCCCCACTGCCACTTCCCCAGGGCTCCGGCAGGCTCCAGGGATGATTTAAAGGGCCCGGGGCGGTAGTGGCAGCTGGAGCCCGGTCCCCGGAACCCTGCTGCCGGAGCTCTGGGGAAGTGGCGGCGGGGCTCTGGAGACGATTTAAAGGGCCCAGGCCGCCGCTACCACCCAGGGCCCTTAAACCGCTGCCAGAGGCCCCAGCTGCCGCTGTTACCCTGGGGAGGGGGAAGGAGGCACTTGCTGGTACAGGGTGGGCAGGGTTTCACAAATACCAAAACTTTCACACCAATGTTTTGGTGTTTCCAAAATGAAATATTGCAGATTTCCACTTCCATGAAGTTATTTGAGTTTTTGGATTTTCATTCTGTTTCAGGGTGAACTCCCCCAGCCCCCACAAAATTTCAATTCTTTTTCATAGAAATTGGCAGCCCATTTTCTGGTTACTATGAAATACCGTAACATGCCAAACTTTTAGAAATTCCTATTATAATTCAGGATCTTCTTACTATGCAGCCTTGGGATGCATCAGGCGAGGTATTTTCAGTAGAGATAAGGAGGTTTTAGTACACTTATACAAGGCACTGGTGAGACCTCACCTGGAATACTATGTGCAGGTCTGATCTCCCATGTTTAAGAAGGATGAATTCAAACTGGAACAGGTACAGAGAAGGGCTACTAGGATGATCCGAGGAATGGAAAACCTGTCTTATGAAAGGAGACTCAAGGAGCTTGGCTTGTTTAGCCTAACCAAAAGAAGGTTGAGGGGAGATATGATTGCTCTCTATAAATATATCAGAGGGATAAATACCAGAGAGGGAGAGGAATTATTTAAGCTCAGTACCAATGTGGACACAAGAACAAATGGATATAAACTGGCCATCGGGAAGTTTAGACTTGAAATTAGACAAAGGTTTCTAACCATCAGAGGAGTGAAGTTCTGGAATAGCCTTCCAAGGGAAGCAGTGGGGGCAAAAGACCTATCTGGCTTTAAGATTAAACTCGATAAGTTTATGGAGGAGATGGTATGATGGGATAACATGATTTTGACAATGAATTGATCTTTAACTATTCATGGTAAATAGGCCCAATGGCCTGTGATGGGACGTTAGATGGGGTGGGATCTGAGTTACTACAGAGAATTCTTTCCTGGGTATCTGGCTGGTGAATCTTGCCCACATGCTCAGGGTTCAGCTGATCGCCATATTTGGGGTCGGGAAGGAATTTTCCTCCAGGGCAGATTGGAAGAGGCCCTGGAGTTTTTTCGCCTTCCTCTGTAGCATGGGGCATGGGTCACTTGCTGGAGGATTCTCTGCTCCTTGAAGTCTTTAAACCATGGTTTGCGGACTTCAATAGCTCAGACATAGGTGAGAGGTTTATCGCAGGAGTGGGTGGATGAGATTCTGTGGCCTGTCTTGTGCAGGAGGTCAGACTAGATGATCATAATGGTCCCTTCTGACCTTAATATCTATGAATCTGTGTAAAGGCCCAAGCCTTTTTTGAATATTGGTAATCCCTTGGCTGAATTATTTCTGGTTGCAATGAGTTTCACAGGCACATTGGGTTTGGTATATGTGTTCATTCTATCAATTTCAAATTTTTGGCCTTTGTATTTTATTGTAAAGGAGAGAAGATATTCCTCATACAATCACACTATTAAGATATGGACTACACTAATAAAATTGAAGAAACTCTGCTTTATTATATCCTCTCTGAAAAGAAATATATAAAAATCTCAAAATAAAGCCTTATAGATTTTTAAACTTCTTCAATAATCTGAAAAAAATATCGGTCATATACTGGTTTTAGTTAATGTCAAAAATGGCTAAAAAAATCCTTACAATGGAATTATATGCATTACTGTAACTTGAGAATATAAATTCAAACAGTCTGCTTAATCATCTCATCAGATGTCTTCAAAACCTGTGTGACAGAAGTTGTGTCTTTAAAATATCCTTACCTTTAGATAAAGCATACATAGTTCTTTGATATTCTATATAAACTGCTCAAATATGACCCACAGAAGACTGAAAAGAGTTAGTGCAGTAGACAGATGTTACCCTTAAACTATAAAAACTGTAAGTGGAACTTTTGACTTTTTCCTCTATGCTTTGAAGAAATTCCAAACACAAAACATTGTGTTTGGCAGTATTTTTATACCATACCATTTTGCTACTTAGAACTTTAAGAAACTTTACAACACATAGCTTCTTGATCAAAGACACTATTCTAGCACTTATGTATCAGTGACAATACATACAAGACAACCCCTGCTGTCTACAAACTGAGTTATAAATTCTCCTTTCAACATTTTGGGCCAAATCCTGAGCAGGTATAAATTGGCTTAGCTCTTTTGAAATAAATGGAGTTATATTTATTCACATCACTGAAGATGTGGCCTTCACTTGCTAAGAGAGAGGCATATTTGTGCCACTGGAGATAAAAAATGGATATTCTCTTCAGCTATGAAGGTTAAATATCAAGGTTGAAGTCTTTTTGCCTTTGCACCACATGAAAAGGTTTTTAGTACAAGGTGAAGTTTAAGCACCTTCATATGGTTGTAAATATTTCAGGGTAAAAGCACCTCCTTTTCTTTGAGGGTGTATTTTCCCAAGACTTATCTGACTGAATTTGCCCTTAGTGAGAATTTTTGCTATGAGCTTATTTTCACTTCAAGTATTTTCACAGGCTTTACTTTGATATACTCTTCACAGGCAGAAGGCACTTACTGTACTATCTCTCTCTCTCTCTCTGGCAGCTACAGTTGTCTGCTTCTCTCATGAATTACTTCATTGCTAAGTTATTACTTTTGTCACAAGTTGCCAATACATTCTGGATGATCAAGTACACAGTGATTATAGAGCTACTGAGAAAATCTGAACCAGGCCATAAAAACCCAGCACATCTCACTGTAGAATGGCTCAACTGCTAACACATAATTTGTTTTGTCTAAATTAAGTTTATCTCCTGATACCAGACGGCAAGCCTGGCTCAGCAGATAACATATTTTACCACAAGAAAGTTATATATTTCACATCAGAGCAAAACAGAAATGGGTCGAACCTCAAGTTGAGAACTTCCATGACCCCCAAGCATGGGGCCCTGAGTTGCCACAGACCCTCTCTCCATATTCGAAGCAGTCAACTCTCAATCCCTCCCCTGAACTAAAAGGGAGGGAAACTGAGCTGTAGTTAACTCCTTGTTCAGAGATCAGGTAGTATACCTAGATTCTGTAACCCTAAATATATGTATTTATTTAAAGAGATAGATTACATTTTATCTTCTGTAGAATATCCCTATTCCATCCTGCTTTGAGTAAAACACACCAGTTCATTCACTCAATTGTAACAGATGTTCAGTTTTTTTCAGCCAAAAATTCTACAAAAAGAGCAAGCAAAGGGAAAGGATAAAAGCCTTTTATCTTAAGGTAGATGCCACCCTATTTATATGTATTGGCTGTAAAAGGTATAGAATGTAAAGTCTTAAGCATACCCCTGATTTTAAGAGAAAAATATTATAGGTGCTAACCAGTTTCTTGACCTTTCAATAACTTTTCCCACATCTGCTGCTGTGACAACCCTCCTAGGAGAAAGACTCTCGTCTTTCAGACTACAAAAGCCTACATCTGAGCATTATACAACATCCCAATATCTTGCAGAATGGGAAAGCAGCATCAGTTCAAACCCATAATTTAACGTTAAGTTAGAAGTCTGGGACAAGTAGCTTTATGGTGGATTTTATGAAATCTTAAAACAGACGAGTTGTCTAACTTCTCTGAAATGGGGAAGGTTCCCTAACCAGATGAAATGAGAAGCATGTTTTTTTTCTCTAATGTAGAATTTAACTCAAAGATATGGTTAGATACTATTTTGATAACAGTTTTCCTTTTCTAGATTATTTATTGATCTTAGTAAGTATACAGATCTTTGTAGAAATATTTTTAAAAAACTTCATTAATTTCTGGAGGATGCATATTTCCAAAACTTTGAGCCACCTTTTTTAGTTGGCTGCCAAAACTAGAAATTTCAGTAATGCAGGACCATAGTTTAATAGATAACATTTAAAACGTCTGCATGAGGTGGAGGAATTTTATGCTATGTTCAACCTGATAAATATAAGGGATAAATCCCAATAGAAATCAGAGAAGTCAGTGCATTAGACATCAGAAAATAATCTTGCAGATATCATAATGTATTAGTCTGTATCAAAACAGCAGACATTTTCAAATATCTAGGCCAATGGCAAGTGACTAGCAATTCTGGGTGCTTCCATTTGTGGGTGCTCAACTTGACACCTTAAAGACTCTGATTCGCAGGAAGTATTCAGGTCCCATCATTGGTTTCTGGAAATCTAACCTCAGATGTTTTATGAGGCCCTGATTTGCTGAGGCACCCATAAAATACTAGACCGTTATCAAAATATTGGTCTAAAATAAAATTTCTGAATTAAAATTAACAGCACTTAGATATCTGGCTCTGTGAACCATAGATTACATATAGGGGAGTTGAGGGAAGTTCTTGGAGAAAACTAACATATGGCCCAAGAAATTCTGTAGCAGCTAAAAAGAGTTTCTAAAATGTTGTTAAAGCTATATGTGAAGTGTAACCATTAACACATTATTTGTAAGTGATTGAGAGAGAAAAAAATTGGTATCTTTCCTTCAAATCAGATTTCATTTTAATGGATTCAGAGTTTGCTAGCTGGCCAACCATACTGCTACACTCCTTGAATTAGTTGATTCTGATTAACCAATTACCAGTCAGTCCCTCCATGTGGTTGTCTAGTGACCTCCAATGACAAATGAACGTAATATAAATAGCAAATGTCCATACTGCTTAGTTCATTTGTGACATAGCAAAATATTCTATTATATACCGCAGAGTCTTGTGTTATAGCAACCAGCAGTACTCAGAATACATAAACAGATTAAAGCACAATAATTTCTCAATATTAAAAAAAACCTAAACAACTGTTAAAGCAAATTAATATTAATGTTACCAGTATACGATTTTATCACATGACTAGCTAAAACTTTACATTAGCTCTCCAGTAATCCCTGGGCCATTAGGCACAATGTAACATCACACACATCACATGCACAAACACCCCAAATCTCTATTATTTTAAAAATGCTCTTACTTCATTATGAATATAAGTTAAATTTAGTGTATGTTAGAGAAAGGGATTTTCTAAAGTTTAAACCAAGATGGGATTAATGCTCCTTGTCTGGACCTTGGATCACCAAATGTAATCCCTGCTGGAATCCCTGATACGAAGCACTAATGCATTTTGCTTTACTAGTAAAGCAGTCATTACAACCTCACTGGGTTCATTGGGACAGAAAGAGAATGTCCGAATGCTTTTTCCAGGGGTGCGTGAGCCTGGATGAGGCCACTGAATCTTTCTGCTGAAGAGTGCCTTTGAATTCATTGATGTGAAGTTGCTAGTTGGAGCCCAAGCCTGCTCTCATTTCAGTCAACGGCCAAAACCTGAGTGACTTCAGTGGGAGTAGGATTAGGCAATATTTCAAGGTGCTTCCTAGACCCAGGAGAAAATTAAGAAGGTGAGCTCTTTTGGATGTGGATCCTATGATTAGAGGGAACCTGTATGAAGCACAGAATTAACAAGAGCAGCAGGCAGTGATGCAGGTAACATCTGCCACACTGCAGTGATGCAGGTACAACCACACTGCAATATCAAACATTGAGGAGTTGGGGGAAAAATAAAAGTCCTTAAGGGCAGCTGGAGCCATCTTTGGAGAAGGACCATTTGATTCATTTCAAACTAAAACTTAAAACACACTTAGCATCGTGAAGAAATGTTTCATTCAATGAACAGTATATTTAATAGTTCTTCATAAGCTCTGATATATGTGGACGGAGACAAACAATTACTCTTTTTCAAGTAGATTTATGGGGAAAAAATCTCCACTGTCTAACACACTCTAAAAACAGCCTTAGAAATTCAGTCTTCAGTGACTAGATTTGATTCAGAAAGTACTATAAGGATTGTACACAGACATTTTTCAAAAAGGCAAACTCTCATGAAAGTTCAGCGTTAGCTTCTGGCTACTTAAATATACTCACATGGAGTTTCTTGCTATCTCTGAACCACAGGTCTAAATGACCAGTGTGACCAGAACATTGAGCTATACCATTCGATGCAGCAAGTTACACGGCTTTAACAAAGCTAGGTAGTTAAGTGGAAAGCCTTACCTTATTCATGTCAAAAGTGTGAAATACTTGTTCAACGTACTTGTTTGCATCTTGAGTAAGACCTTGCAGACCTAGAACATGTTTAAATTCATGAAGACAAAGCTGTCCAGATGGGCACTCCTTCATAAATTTTGTGTACCAGTGATGGATTTCCATGGCGTTAATATCATCTGCTGATGCACTGGCACCCATAGTGTCAAACATTCCAAGCACCCTTTTTCAGTACTTATTCATCCACATGCTTTTGCTGCTTAGCTCTTGTGGCTTGCCGACAATGATCATTTAGACACTAACTCGGCATCTAGGAGCTACTGTAAACCTCTTACAGATCTCCACAGATATAAGTTAAGTAAATATAGCATCCTAGTGAGATTACCTTCAGTGCCCAGCTTAAATGCAGAAGGGTTTTATCAGTCGATGATACTCTTTCCTCCCACTCAATGCTCATGGTGCTGGGACATACTGTACAATGAGGAGAGACTGGCCAGATTTTGATTTCACATCAAGGTTTATGGAGTTAAACCAATGTAAAAAGGGTGTGTATGAGGTGAGATTCAGGCATTTTGAAAAAGTTGTAGAACAGTTGTTTCAATATTTCACAGGAATAGGGGTGTGTCAGGCGTAGTTTCTCACTAAACTCTGAGGCCCAGCTGTCCTGTTGCATACACAGGGGCTTTGCATGTGAGGAAATGGCGTAAGTTGGTTCGCTTACCATTTACTGTCAGCTCATACCATCTTGTTGACCATAAGAACATAAGACTGGCCATACTAGGTCAGACCAATAGTCTACCTAGCCCAGTATCCTGTCTTCTGACAGTGGCCAATGCCAGATGCCCCAGAGGGAATAAACAGAACAGGCAATCATCAAGTGATCCATCCCCTGTTGTTCTGGCAAACAGAGGCTAGGGATACCATCCCTGCCCATCCTGGCTAATAGCCATTGATGGACCTATCCTCCATGAACTTATCTGGTTCTCTCCCTGTTATGGTCTTGGCCTTCACAACATCCTCTGGCAAAGAGTTCCACAGGTTGACTGTGGGTTGTGTGAAGAAATACTTCATTTGTTTTAAACCTGCTGCCTATTAATTTCATTTGGTGACCCCCTAGTTCTTGGGTTATGAGGAGTAAATAACACTTCCTTATTTACTTTCTCCATACCAGTCTTGATTTTATAGACTTCTATCATATCCCCCCTTTGTTGTCTCTTTTCCAAGCTGAAAAGTCCCACTCTTATTAATCTCTCCTGTTCCATACCCCTAATAATTTTCTTTGCCCTTTTCTCTACCTTTTCCAATTCCAATATATCTTTTTTGAGATAGGGAGACCATATGTGCACACAGTATTCAAGATGTGGACGTACCATGGATTTATACAGAGGCAATATGATATTTTCTGTCATATTATTTATCTCTTTCCCAATGATTCCCAAGATTCTGTTAGATGTTTTGACTGCACATTGAGTGGATGTTTTCAGATAACTATCCAACACTGCAGCATACTATTGCCCCTTATGTTAGTGCTGAGCTTTATCCCCTTTCACTTCCCACTATGCGCTACACAGAGACAAGGCCACACAGGAAAAGACCTATCACTGAACATGTTGAAGCATCAAGAGCTGCTCCTCTGGATCTCGCTGCATGGGACTTGAACTGTAACAGCAAGTACCAGGCTTTTAAATATATATACTACAAGAGTGAAATGAATAGTTTGCACTTAAATAGCAACTTCCATTGAAGCATCTGAACCCACTTATTGTACCCACTCTTGGATATCTGAAAACACTTTGGACAACTACCTCCAACACATAATTGTTCACTGCTTTTTTTTTTTTTTTTTAAATCTCTCTTACCCATGCGGCTCTTTACATAATTTTGGTGAGCAGTTATAGACTAAACCTGTTATACGAGATGACTTTTAAGACAAACTCTGACAAAGAACAAACAGCAATTGTACGCTACGCACAAAGACCTAAATGGTCATTTACATTTGTAGTACTTATTATGTGGTAGTAGTTAATGGTTTAACGTCTCAGCAGCCAAAACTGATTAAGATAGTTTAGCTATTTAGGCATGACCTATACAGTAACTCTCAAAGGTAATTCAAAAAGTGTGTCAAAATGGAGGGAACAGAGTAGTGCAAGAGAAAAAGGTGGTGTATCCGTCTCATTCTGCAGGGCTGAACACAAATGCAGATGTCCTTCAAATTCCTGTACAACTGCACAAACTACACAGGCCTAATTTTCAAGAGGGCTCAGGCCCAGCCTCCTTTCGCAGATGGCTATATTTTCTAGCACATGATGTATCCATATGAAACAAGGTTGCTCTTTCAAAAATTTGGCCTCAAGCCTGCAAAGGAATTGCACTCTACTGTATAGGTGATGTGACCATATCTGACCTTAAGTTTATAAAACAGATTAAAAGGAGAACATACTTAATCTCTGCAGAAGTGAGGAGGGACAAGTGGGTAGGCGTACAATTTAAAGCAAACTGGACTAATTGTAGTTAATTTTTTTTTTTGAAGAACAAGGACGTGCCAGTGTAGACTGGAAAATTCTTCCTCAGTAGTACGTTTGCCATAGTGTCCAAAATTAATGCTGAGTATTAAGATATGAGACATTGTTATTATTTAACTCTGTGGACTCTATGCTTGGTTTTGTAACACTCTGAGCTTTTCATTTAAGTTCCATAAGACAAATAAAGTGCTGGAGCATTATAACTAAGTAAAAACCAGAAGTCCAAGCATATCTCAGTAGCCAAATGTTTCTTGAAAGTATGTACTAGTCTGGTTTGTGTAAGATGTATAGACAGGACTTCAAAAACAAGTTCCATTACAAACTAGCTTTCATTAAAAACATTTTTCAAATAATCCCAATAGATCAAATGCTGAACTCCTTTCTTGGGCTCCATTCCTTCAATGGGACTCTATATGGGTGCAGCAGTCTACCAATATGCTATCAGATGCAGGGTTGAGGCTGGAGTTTGCAACTCAAGCAAGCTCCCATTGACTTCTGTACTAAGGAGTTTCTCTGTGTAATGCCTGAAAAAAGTAGACTAAATACTGAACAGCCAGAAACATTCCCTTCGTAAATATAAATAAATTAGCCAAAGGTTTGCAAGCTCTGTAGAACAACTGTATTTGTCACATCCAGTAATCGGAAACATGTAACAAAGATACTCTAAAATAACATTTTTAAAGTCTTTTATCTTCATTGACTAAACGTAAATCTTCAATAATATCTATTACTACAAAGTACTAACATATGGTACACAGGTCGGTCTGTATCTATGAAGTTACTACATCAAACAAATGGAAGTAGTGTTTATAGCTCAAAGGTAAAACAAAACATATTCTCAAGAGCATAATGCACAAAAATTCAAAGGAGAAGCTGACCGGGTCAATTTCTCAAAAGCATAAGCCATGATAATTTTCTTTGTTAACAGTTTACATTCATATTATGTTAAGATTAATTTTCCAATGTATTTCTAAAAGTTGTGATAGTATAAATGTATGAGCAGTGGAGACCAAGCCACCTCAGTTCTTGAAAACATCCACAATTTCTTCACATGGCACGACAGGTTCTCCTAACTCTGCTGTGTTTGTATTTACAATGGGTAAACTTACAATGCCAGATTGGCACATGTCTTGTTTAAGGAGCTCTTCGAGATAGCCATCAATTTGTTTTAAGTCATCTACATGGTCACCCTAAAAAACAAACATGCATGGATCTATAAGCACTTTGCAATAATTTAAAATAATATTTACAAGGATACTAACAAATATAGCTATGTTTACCCAGCTCTAAGAGCACACACTCTAAAATAGATAACGCAAACTGAAAAAAAACAAACAAAAAAAACCACAGCTGAGGAGACGGAGCGTGTGTGGCAATTAGTGACTGGAAGGGAGGAGGGATTGCTTGTAGAGGCAGGTAAGCAAGGATCTGGGAGAAAAGACAGCCTTGTAAAGTAATTAGTCTGTTCTAGATTTATACGCAATGTCATAAAAGGAACAAAACTGGTGGGAAAGCATGACAAAGCATGGATCAGAGAGAAAAGAAAGCAGAGATACTGACAGAGGGGTAGGGGTGATTATATAGAACTCTGTAGAAGAGAACGAGAAGCTTGCATCTGATGCAATAAAAGACAGGACCACTGAAGGGAATCAAAGGGGATAGCATGGCCACTGAAGAAGATGGGTGTTAGCAATGGTGTTTGGACGGACTGGAGAGGGAGAGATGAAAGGCAGTGAGGGGAAGATAGGAGTATTTTTACAACAGTGTGTTATACCATAAGGGCATTTACATTAACAGTCTTAAAACCAGTGTTAAAGAAATCTAGGCAACTTTTCCACTGAAAACCTATTTAATAGCAAAACTTAAGCATTAGCTCAGAATTTAATTATTACAGTCTCACTAAATTCCTAAAATAAAAAATACATAAATGATTTATGAGAACCAGTTGCTCATTTATAGTCTTATCTTGCAAAGTGCTGAGTGTCTGTCAGTTCTGGACACAGGATTTAGAGAGGGAGCCAGGACTGAAAAAAATAATGTCCATTAGCCTTTTTTTTTTTCCTTTTTCATAAGATAAAGCAACTGACTGCTCCAACCTAAACATCTCCAGTCCTGATGTAAAAAAATTTACTATTGGGTCCAGATTTTTGCGGTCCTCAATATTTTGATGTTCTTTAATTTCAAGAGACGCAGTGATTGTATGAGTCAGGATGAAGCATTTTTGCTTGAAACAGATAAAGGAAAAAAAGGAAGAGTGCTCTGGTGCAACAATAGAGGCAAAATGTATTTCCAATGAGCTCCACACCACCAGCAAAAAGCCTTCCTACATAAAAGTTTATTGAGCTAAAAATTGCAGTCTGGTTAGTGATTTCACAAGATGACTGAGCTGTAGCTGGTTTCCATTGAACCTGGAAAAAAGTCACCTCTCATGGTGCCTGAGAGGTGCATACCAGATGGCAACTCGACTCAAGCACTGATGATGTCAGGCCCTTCCTTGGAAGTAACCCTAGGTGAACTCACGTGGCAGAGAAAATGGACACAATTCATAACAACATTAAGAGCCTTTATAAGGTTTCAAAACCTCCTTTCATGACATTGTGTAACACCCAGGTAAGCATAATGGAGAGCTTCAGAACTAGAAGACAAGAGGCATGGAAAGACTGGTTAAACCTTTATCATGGAGTATCCAAGGGACCAAGGACCGTAACCCCAGCTTTTTCACACCAATCTTTCCGGTGTTTTAAAAACATAAAGCAACATTAGCCTCTGCAGTGGAAGGGAACACGAGGCTGTGAATTTATGGGCATATATACCATCTAGAATGTTTAGCTGGCTCATTTACTCAGTGACCAAGAGACAATCTTAACTGTAGCCAGGAAAATGACCAGGTCACCTACCTCAAGAGAAAGGTCATGTTTTTTTTTTACTGACTGGCAATGCTTCCTGAGTTCTATCAACAACTCCTGTAAAGTAAAGTAAGATTGATCAGAAGAAAATTTGCTTTGCTTTTTCTTTATCCTATACTGTTTCTGGTTTCTCCAAGGTAGAAGTAGCAACACTTTGGACTAAAAAGACCTCAACTATTACTGAAGATGACCATGTTTCAGGCTGATGCCTGGAGAGAGCCCAGAGCAAATTCAGTTTATTTCCAATCACCATGAGTGCCTTGCAAACTTTACTTTTTAGATTTCTTATTTGTACCTTAGCTTTGTTTTCTCACATATCCTTTTAGCGCTTCCAGATCTGGCTACTTCCCATGTTAAATTCATCTGTTAGAATCTGCTATCATTCTTTGAAGCCTTATAATTTCTTTACACATGAAGACATGTAGGCCTTATTGGCAAGCTATAAGTCTGTAATTTAGTATACAGCACATGAGCAAGTTACTATTTCTTCTCTCCAAGAGCACAATTCACACCAGTGCACAAGAACCTACCCGCCAATTAATACATGATGCATTTAGGGCCAAATTCTGGTTCCATTTAAGTCAATTGTAGGACTACCACTGATTTCAACAGAGCTAAGCGGATTTACATCAGATGAGGATATGGCCAACAGTATATACACAGAAGATGGAGTAGTGTTCTGAGTTAATTATAATCTTCATC
This sequence comes from Natator depressus, assembly GCF_965152275.1. Lineage (NCBI taxonomy): Eukaryota > Metazoa > Chordata > Testudines > Cheloniidae > Natator > Natator depressus. The sequence goes on along the minus strand of NC_134234.1, from coordinate 190,371,426 downwards.
ACTGTAATATTAATTAGAAAGTGTCTAACCAGAAGTGCCATTTAAATGATCTGTCGCACTTCAATATTTATATTTACATTTAGAAATATGCCAGCATCTTCAGCTGCTGTAACTGTCGCAGCTCCAATGGTTTCGATGAAGCTATGACAATTCACACCAAGGACTTGAGTAAGTGGTATGCTGTTTTCCAATTTGTCAGATGGATTATTTAGGTGCTATTTTAGTTCTAGTAAAACCCTATATATAAGCATTTGGGTGACACAGTTGCCTTCATTATGGGATTGGCTCAAACAATACAGACAAAACATCAGTTCACCTAAAAAATAGGGGGAAAAGAAATGATACTTCACAAATGAGAATATTAAGAAATTACTAAATTACTTCCTTATAGCCTTTTGGTTAATGTTACAGAAAATTAAATACACTTGACATTACATAAATTAAAGTTAAACAACATGAATTGGGTGTTCAGCAGCACTACACTTCAAAGAAAATCTTATGTTTAATATACAATCATTTGTTTGGTATAATAGAAATAGGTATGTCAATAAATAGTCTGCCAACCCACCTCAGTTGTAGGAGTGTGTCTGTGCTCTGCTGTAAGCCATTTTAGAATAGTTTTTCAGATTGTATGTTAATGATTCTAGAACAAAAACTGCTCAGTTTACAAGTAAAAGGGTATTATTTTAAACTGCCCTATTGCCAACCGAACTTGGGATATGAGTAATGCTAGATTGTTTCCAGTCTGTGCAACACCATTCATTTTAAAAATCTATGTACACAGACACTTATTCTGACAGAGAGACACTGTAGTCTGAAACAGATAATCCAGGACAAGTTGTATTTTTTTCCTTATGAAAAATACCAAAAGCTCATTAATAGTAAATATTTGAATTAAATACCACTCACTGGGTGAATTCGCTCTGATATCTTCTCCCGAAGGGTCTTTAGTTTTTCTTGAGTAGCTTTTATTTGTATCTCACAGCGTCTCTGTTGCAGTTCACTAACATATGCTACTTCACAGGAATGGCGAGTTAGGGACTGAATTTTTCTTAGTATTTTACTCTCATGCTGAACAAAATAGTCTTTCATGACCTGGTGATACAGGTGCACAGGCATTTTAAAGCAGCAAACCAATTCAGATATATTTGTATTAAGAAATACAATAAATATAGATTTATAATTGCTTTTAGAAGGGAGAAATTACTCACTACTAATTCATCAAACTCACCAACATGGAGGATATGAAACAAGATGCCCAGACAAGCAGGAATGGTGGAACTTTAAGCGACAGCTGATGGTGCAGGAAGCATTTAGATTCAATTTATTGTAATATTTAAAGTCACTAGTCAGGGATAGTTTAATGTTTATCTAGCTGCATCTCTTAAATTAGAGTCCACTTGCCAATAGTGATATGAAGAGAAATAGGAGAAAATAATGATTTGGCTCTAGAAGGATTCTGGGAGGTTTAATCTCACAGAACATAGCTATCTAGCATAAGAAACAGATGTTGAGTGTGCAGTATGTGAAATCAGCCAGGTTCCACTCAGCTATTTTATTATTGTGTTGGGAGAAGGGAATCCTCAATATATCCTCCAGACTCACTAAATGGCTTTTTAAGAACTAAAAAAACCCATTCCCAACCAACCAACCCTCTCTAGCCCCATTTTTATTCACTTAGAACTGATACTTGAATTGATAGCTTGGGAAAGAGAAAAGGGCCTGGGGACATAGGAGGATATTAAGAAATTAGTTTAATCCCTTGCAGATCTCACGGTTAGTGTCTATTTACAGCTGAAACCAGCATGAAGATTACATTTACAATCCTCAACTCTCATTAACAACAACAGATAATGGACATATTAGGATTGTATAACGCACTAAGGATATGAAACTGCATTCCCTTACTTACATGACAAGCCCTTGTTCCTGTAAATAATCCCCACTGAAATTAATGAACTACCCTTGTCAATAAGAATGATCAGCATAAGCCTATACAATTGAACTTTAATGCACTAATTCTGCCTTTATCATAGTTCTTATATCATTTAACTGCTCTAGTTTGTAAAAAATGGATTGATCCTTACAGCTGTGCTTCTGCATAACAATTCTTATTAGACACGTTAAACATAACTCATGAATATTCTCTGAGTAAATGTCTGGTTCCAAAAAGATCAGCATCCCTTATTTTACAGTTAGGGCACTGGCAGTCACAGTGCTTACTGTATTTTAAAAATTTACTTCTTTGAAAAGAGGCAATCTAGAATAAGTTTGCAAGGAGAAAAAAAACACGTTACCTTCCTGTACTGTAACTGTTGTTCTCCGAGATGTGAGTGCAGATGTGTATTCCACTAAGGCATGCACACACCCAGCATGCTGAAGCCAGCGGACTTTGCTTAGCAGTACCTATCGAGGTGACGTTCATGCCCTCTGGCCCCTGGCAGTCCTTCCCAGGGCTCTTGAAAGCAGTGTTGCCCTGACGCTCCCTTAGGTCCTTTGCATTGGAATCCAAGGCTGAAGAGACTGATGCAGAGAGGACGGAGGGTGGGGCGTGGAATACACGTCTGCACCCACATCTTGAACAACAACCGTTAGACTACAGGCAGGTAACCGTTTTTTCTTCGAGTGGTTGCAGACATGTATTCCGTTCAGGTGACCCATAAGCAGTACTCGTAGGAGAGGGGGCTCAGAATCTATTGAAACAATGACTGCAATCAGCTTTCCAAAGTTTGCCTCTGATCTAGATGCAGCTGAAATAGCATAATGCTTGGGAAAGTCTGTACGAAAGATCAGGAAGCGCCCCTGCAAATTTACAATATAGAAATGTCACTGAGAAACAAAACTGAAGTCTTTTGGGCCCTCATTGAATGAGCCAATCACCTCTTTGGAAGTGTGGCTTGAGCTACCCCATATCATCTTGTAGTGCAGGAAGTAATCCATCCGGAAATCACCTGACCCTTCATCCGATTCACACATGAGATAAAAAGTTGAGGTGATGCATGGAACAGTCTAGTCCTTTCTACACAGAACGCCAAGGATTGTCTCACATCCAAGGACAGAAAGTGCTCCTCTTGTCCACATTTGAGTGAGTCTTAGGAAAAAATTCCGGCAAGTATATTGTTTGGTTAAGGTGAAAATATGAAAACTCTGTTAGACAAAAACATAGGGTGTGGCCTCAAGACCACCTTGCCTTTGAAAAACTAACTGGAGGCTTCGCCATTAGGGTCTGCAGCTCACTAACTCTCCTCATGGAAGTTCTGGGAATAAAAAAAGCTGTCTTTTGGCAAAGGAAAGATGGGAAAGATTGCTAGGGGCTCAAACAGAGGACTTATTAGGGCAGCCAGTATAGTACTGAAGTCCCCAAAGGGAATAATTTCTTTTATAGGCAAGAAGAGGTGGACAACACATTTTAGAAATCTAACTACCATGGAACTGGACAATACCAACTTCCCTTGGATTGGAAGATGAAATGCTAAAATTGCCACTAAGTGGACCCTCAACTAGCTGAGTAACAGACCTGGGGACTTAAGATATACCAGGTAATCCAAAATGTCCTGAATATGTGCAAGCACTGGCCAAATTCCCCGAGCCAATGACCAAACTGAAAAACTTTTCCACTCAGCCAAATAGGTAAACTTAGTAGAAGGTAGGACTCGCTGTACTGCTTCTGAACATCATTCTTCCTCTTCACCTAAGCATGGCGTATCCAGGCTGTTAGGTGCAGACTGCTCAGCACCGGATGCCATATCTGACTGTGGTGTCGTGTCAGCAGGGAATGAGGAGAATAGTTCTGGGAAGTCACGCAGATAGATCATGAAGTTTGGAGAACTACATTTTCTTGGCTAAGCTGACACAATGAGTATCAGTTTGGCACGATCTGCCTTCAGTTTTAGCATAACCTGAGGGATAAGCAGGGCTGGGGAGAAAGCATACATCAGTGCTGATCTCCAATTCAACTGGGAGTCGTCAATGAATGAGCCTGGATCAAGTCCAACTCCAGAGCAAAACTGACTGAAGTTCTTGTCTTTTATTACAAACAAGTCCATTGTCTGAAAGCCCCATTCTTTGAAAATGGACTGCAGCAGAGTCCTCTTCATGGACCATTTGTGATTTGGGAGAAATTCCTTCTGAGGTGATCAGCTAACTGATTCTGAACACCCGACAAGTGTGCAGCTATGGGAATGAGTCTTCCTTGCTACAAAAAAATGCCAAAACTGTTTTGCTCCCTGACAGAGCTGGTTAGAGTGGGCTCTCCTCCTTGATTGCCCAATATAATATATATAATAATGTAATACAGTGGTATTGTTGGGAAGCATATGAACTGCTGTCCCTTTGATCTGAGCCCGAAAGGCCTGGCATGTATCGTAAACCTCTTGAAGTTCCAGGACATTGACATGAAGGGAAGCTTCTTGTCCTACCAACAAACCCTGAACTTTCAATGTCCCTAGACACATCCCCCTACCTATTGTGGAGGCTTCGGTAACTACAGTCCGGGTTGGTGGAGGATGGGCAAAGGGAACACCCTTGCACACATTGCTCTGATATGCCTAACATTCTAGGTACTCCAGGATCACCAGTGGCACTTGGACAAGCCTGTCCAATGGCTGAAGATGGGTGATAGATCAACTTCAACCATGGATTTAAGAGGACGAAGGCACAAACTTGCATGCTGGACTGTGTAGGTGCATGCAGCCACATAACTTAGTAACTTCAGGCATAAGCATGCCATAGTTGAAGGGTGAAACTGGAAGGACAGACAAAGATGAAGCATTATTTGAAATTGTTCATCGGGCAGAAAGCCCTGGAACTTGTAGAGTCTAGTAGGGCCACAATGAACTTGATTCTTTGTATCAGAATTAATATTGATTTTCCTTAGCTCAGAATCAGCCCCAGTTGATCAACGAGACATAGTATGAACTGGATGTGATGGAGGACATGTGCATCAGACTTGTGCTTTGGACTTCCCCTTCAGTAACCAATCATCCAGGCAAGGGAAGACTTGAATTCCGATTCTCCTGATAGGCGATCACTACTGCCTGAAGGAGCAGTGACTCACGAGACAAGTCCCCGAAAAGGGATGGGCCATGGGAGTGAGAAGGGGGAATTGTGTGGCATAACCCGATCTCACAGAACTCAGGACCATTTGCCTGGGGTTGTTTCTTCATAAGCACTGTAGAAGCAGGGCAGTCTATCCCCAAATGGCAGGGAATTGGTCTGGAAGTTGACAACTGGTAAGCTGCCCTTGGTAGTAAAGTTAAAATGACTGATAGAGGATGAGCTGGTTGGTTCAAGTTGGAACTGGAAAGCCTTCGCCTGTGCAAACTCTCTCTCTTTCTGGAGAAATCATGCTGTCTCGCAAGATAAGCCAACTCCTGAAATACATCTGGGAATACTGACGGTATCGCTGCTGCTGACCTCCATAATGAGGCCTCTCAATCACTGGGTTATAAACCCCCAATGAAAGTAGCTCAACAGTTCTTAAAAGAATGTAGCATCTCATCAGTCTTTTCAGAAAACAGAAACTGACCACCAAAAGGTAGGTCCCCTATGCCCTGCTGGACCTCTGGAGCTGTGTCAGAGTTCTGTAACAAGGCTCTTCTCATTGTTACAGCAGAGGACATAATCTTGGAAGAGGCGTCTGCTACATGCAGTGCTCACTGCAGCAACGTCTTTGACACTAGACAACCTTCCACAATGAAAGCCTTAAAAAAACTCTTCCCTGGAGGACTCTGGCAATTTGTCTCTAAATTTGGACATAGCTTTCTAATTTACAAGTTTATATTTTGATAACAGTGCCTGCAGATTAGCAGCACACATTCGTAAAGACAAGGTTGAATGCATTTTTCGTCCCATACATCCAATCTTTTAGACTCTATCTTTAGGCATTGACTTAAATCCCCTCATGTTTCACTCTCTCATTTGCAGCTGTTACAACAAGCAAGTTAGAGGCTGGGTATGAACAGAAGCACTCAAAACTCTGCATAGGGACATAATACCATTTTCCAAAAGTGCTTCATTTATAAGTAGAGCTACCCTCCCTGGAACTGATGACTGGAGACTGTGCACCAACTTATGGGTATTCTCCTGAATGAACTCGGCCTGAATGCCAAGGCTGTAGGCATTCCCCTAAGGAGATCTTGATAAGGCAAAGTCTTTAGGCACAGAAGATGAATCTGGTATAGTGCAATCGCCTGGTGAGGAAGATGAAGAAGGAAGTAGGCCCAAAGTGACCCCGTCTGCTCCTGCAATAAAGGCTTAGGCTGTACCAGCTCAGAAGGAGCAACCTCAGTATGAGTCTCCAGCCTAGTTGCGTCAGGAAGTGAGACAGCAGGAGGGTTTGGCAACATTCTCTGGAATCAGAAGAGGATCGAACCCTGAAAATTGAGGGACATCCCAAAAGTTCCATAAAGGCCACCGAGGGAAGTGATATAGACTCATAGACTTATAGATATCAAGGTCAGAAGGCACCATTATGATCATCCTGCACGAGGCAAGCCACAGAACCTCACCCACCCACTCCTACAATAAACCTTTCACCTATGTCTGAGCTACTGAAGTCCTCAAATCATGGTTTAAAGACTTCAAGGAGCAGAGAATCCTCCAGCAAGTGACCCGTGCCCCATGCTACAGAGGAAGGTGAAAAAACTCCAGGGCCTCTTCCAATCTGCCCTGGAGGAAAATTCCTTTCCGACCCCAAATATGGCGATCAGCTGAACCCTGAGCATGTGGGCAAGATTCACCAGCCAGATACCCAGGAAAGAATTCTCTGTAATAACTCAGATCCCAGCCCATCTAACGTCCCATCACAGGCCATTGGGCCTATTTACCATGAATAGTTAAAGATCAATTCATTGTCAAAATCATGTTATCCCATCATACCATCTCCTCCATAAACTTATCGAGTTTAATCTTAAAGCCAGATAGGTCTTTTGCCCCCACTGCTTCCCTTGGAAGGCTATTCCAGAACTTCACTCCTCTGATGGTTAGAAACCTTCATCTAATTTCAAGTCTAAACTTCCCGATGACCAGTTTATATCCATTTGTTCTTGTGTCCACTAAGCTTAAATAATTCCTCTCCCTCTCTGGTATTTATCCCTCTGATATATTTATAGAGAGCAATCATATCTCCCCATAACCTTCTTTTGGTTAGGCTAAACAAGCCAAGCTCCTTGAGTCTCCTTTCATAAGACAGGTTTTCCATTCCTCGGATCATCCTAGTAGCCCTTCTCTGTACCTGTTCCAGTTTGAATTCATCCTTCTTAAACATGGGAGACTAGAACTGCACACAGTATTCCAGATGAGGTCTCACCAGTGCCTTGTATAAGTGTACTAAAACCTCCTTATCTCTACTGAAAATACCTCGCCTGATGCATCCCAAGACCGCATTTGCTTTTTTCACAGCCAGGGCATTGGTGGCTAGCAGGAACCAGGCCAAAAACTGCGTCTCTACTGCGAGAACCGTACTGATCTCAGTGCTGATGGGGATTCCCTGGTGCTCTCAAAACTTTTGAGCTTGGTGCCTGGACAGAAAAACAGAAGCAGAAGATGACTCTGAACTCAAATGCGAGGAATCTTCCAAATAGTCTGAAGGGAACGGAGGAGCCACCCCTGGTGGAGCCATCACATGCCCTGACTTGTCTCAAGCCCTGGGCCACATTGGTACCGATGAAGGCACAGAAGCCAGAGCCTGGAGAACTGGCGGTGTCATTGAGGCAACACTAACACTCAGTACTGGAAAGGATATCAGTATTGAAGTACAGGCCAGTACCGAATCTGTAGCTCCTGCCTGTACAAGATGAAATGGTCTCCAGAGCCAATAACGGAACTGATACTGACAATGGATCTCTCAGTGTTGTTACGGAAGCTGATCTTGTCTTTGCAGTCTGGTTTTTAAACAGCATTGGAGATGACCATAGCAACAACCTGTATTCTGATGCAATCAAATCTGATAGTCCCAGGACTGCAGAAGACACCACACAGCTGAGGACTCCTGTATCACAGGTGAGTCTAGCATAGAGAGACAAAGTAAATATGAGGCTGCTTGATAAGCCTGTGGGGTTGATAGGGTCGGTGCTGAGACTGATGTTGTCAGTACCGGACTCAACAGCCACCCCATGGACTGTACTGGAGTCTATGGTACAGTGCTAGAATGATATCGTCTTGGTACTGGAGAGTGGGAAGACAGCCCAGCTCTATTCTGAGTACTAGAAGAATCCTGATGTTGGCCAACACTCCTCTTAGAAGAGGAGGAAGAATCTCCCTGAGCCTTGGAGTGACTACGGTCAGTTTTCTGAGCCTTCTTTCTCGGGTGGACAGGAAGGAGAACAATCTCTTCTTCCCTTTGGAGAAGAATCAGAGTCTTGCGGTGGCATCAAAGCCTGCTGAGGGGTCGGGCAATCTGAGGAGGATCCCAACACCAAAGTAGGCCTCATGGCTTGCTCCACAGGGTGCTGAGCCAGGCATAAGTCTCTAGACACCAGTATCCTCTTTTTGAAGGATCTGCAAATGGAGCACTTTCCTCTTAGGCACAATAACCACTGAGCATGGAAATTACTCTTGAGGATAGCTACTCTACATGAGGGACAGTGCTTGACAGTGCTAGCAAAGGCTTTGCACCAGGTAAAATCCAACTATTACACTAAGTAATCTAATACTAGTAGATCTAAGTAATCTAACAGTAGTAGTAAGGGTACTACTACTAACTATATACAAACTATCGAGAGTAAACTCTCTGAGTGAACAACTGAAGTGTGAGCTAAGATACCACACAGAACACTCCAACTCAAACTGTGGGCAGTGAGAAAGTACTGAGGAGAGTTGGAGCAGTGCAGGCCTCAAGTAGTCCTGGCAGGGTGTGAGCACTGCCCCAATGGGTGCTGCTAAGTGAATCTCTCTAGTTTCGGTGAGCTGGGCCTGCACACACCTGAGTGGAATACAGGTCTGCATCCACTCAAAGAAGAAGTGGGCTAAATTCTAAGCCTATTCATGCCAATAAGCACCTCTGACTGCAATAACTTCAAAAGTACTGCAAGGGCATAATTGAAGGCAAAATGTAAACCCCATTTTACTAACCTAAATTTAACCTTTTCTATGCACTGTATACCATTTGAGGAGAATGTCTCTCTTGGGTATTATGTTCTGCTGGTAATTAATTCAAGACTATATCTGAAAGAATGCTCTTTTCCTTGGAAACTGACACACAAAAAAGATTACTCTATCTGATGCAACATCAGTTTAGAATACAAATGAATTACATAAAATAGTTTTACCTGGCTGCAGCACAATGCTGGCTTCTTTAGTTGTTCTGAAGTCCCCTCTGGCTATTTTTATAAATAAAGCAGAATTAATATTTATATAGTGAGGATATTAAGCTTATGCACAAGCTTAGCAGGAGTGAAGAAACATTTGTGTAATAATAAGCAGCTAAATACAAACAGATACAGAAACTAGGAAAAAGGAGGACAAGGATCAGAGTAAGACAGCCAGCCAACTCAGGAGGACCTGGGAGAAGAGAAATGCAGGTTTCCGAGAGTTGTTGCAAGAGCTCCGAAGAGGCAAAGCAAATCTTTAGTGCCCACTGGAGGATAGTGAAACTTTTCTCACAATTGAGTTATTCACCTACATCTTTAAGGTAAGGTTGAGGTGTAAAAACTCTATAAAGGTGCAAAAAACAGTGATGGGATGAGTCACACACACCTGATGAACGTTCCATCCTCTAGTACTAAGAAGATAGGTCTTTATCACTTGATCAAAGGAGAACTCCTCTAGCCAGCTATAATATTAGGTCTTCTTATCTTCTCTATAGTCTAATTGCTGGAGAGCAACATCACTCGTATTGCAGAGTTCCTTTGTGTCAAATGTTAGAAAATTCTACCTATACGTAAATGGACTTAACATAACCAACTGCTGACTTTTCTCCCAATATGCTGTCCCTAGTAGTAGGCACATCTGGCTGGCAATGCCAAGAAAGTTTACCAATATGCAGGAGGCATTTTCTCAGAAACTTTTTGTATTTATTTTTAAAGCTCAATTAGTTGTCAGGGGCAAGTGATCCAAACACTGAAAGCAAGGGGTATTTGATCCTTGATTGCCATTTTAAAGCTGCAGGTAAGCAACCCAACTGTGGAAGAAGTCATTCCACTCCAAACCTAATTACCTATTTTTAGAAGTCAGGGGTAATCTTTAATTACATGGGACAGCATGAGGTTGAACTACCACTTCTCTGAATGGTACCTGTTCTCTCTGATAAATTTCCTATTGTCATGCAAAGTAACTTCAGAAACACATACATGACAAATTGACTATGGGAGGAGAGCAAGAAGTCATCTTATGGAAACCAGTCTGGACAGAAACATTGCAAGCTTAGGGTCTGATTCTACCTAAGAGTTACTTCCCGTGCATGTATTTTACTCCACACCTTAATCTCCCTTTGTTTTCAAAGGAACTAAGGATGGGAGTAAAGGTATATTTTCTCTTCCTAAAAATAGGAGAGGCCAATGGTGTCCTTTACAGACCTAGTTTGTGGGACCAGGTCAATATGCACTATTAAGTCAATTTTATTTAGTCCTCAACAGTCTGCCCCAGAGCCCACTGAAGTCAATGGAAGTTTTCTGCTGACTTCAGTGGATGCAGGACCTGGCTCCTAGCAGTATGTGCTGGCCACTGGCTTAGGCACTGGTTCACAGAAAAAAACAAAACCTGACCTGAAGGAGAGCTCTGTGTAAGCTTGAAAGCTTGTCTCTGTCACCAACAGAAGTTGGTCCAATAAAAATATTACCTCATCCATCTTGTCTCTCTAACATCCTGGGAAAAACATGGCTAAAACAACATTGTATAAAACAAACCCTTCATATTTAAGAGATTGTGCAGACCATTATTACATATTACTTCAAACTGCAATATTTTTTCTCTGAAAACTAAAATTTATCTTCAAAATTGCTGTATAGGAAAAAAATACCTAAAATACATCACACTAAGCTTGTAAAACTTTGCTAACCCCTACAATTCTGTCCCAATTCTTAACCACACAGTTAAACAAGATACCTGGATGCATTAAAATCAGTGTATTTAAGAAGAGTCTTCTTCCCTGGTCCCCAGTTTTTAAATATTATATGAGCAGCAACAGGAGGAGTGATTTTATGATGTGGACATCTGTTCACTGAAGAACACCTAATTTCACATGATTCCATACAACAGCTCTCAGGTTATTTGCGATTATCATCAATCTGGCAGATTCAAACCAGTGACCTTAGAAAAGAAAGGCTCCACACAGTGGTCACTATGAAAATTTACAAACATTTATCATGAAGTAGTATTTAAGAAATCAGGATGTTCCCCATCCTGGGATTCAGAAATGCTGTGTTCTTAGCTACTGTAGTGTGGAACACAAGTGTGAACTTTTTAAACTGTAATCACCCTATTACCCATTAGAACACACTCAGACTTAAACTACAAGTTCACATACCTTAAACATAGATACAAGATCCTCAGCAGACATGCAATTAAGCTGTTCTCTTGACAATTTGCAGTCTGGCAAAAAATACAGCAGGACTTCTCTAAAAAATTTCAACAAAATGTGCTATGTGTCAGTATCCAAGATTTCTTTAACCTCAAGTCTTGTACTGTGGAGACTAGGGGACCCAGTTAGAATGCTTCTTATTAAGACACCTAACAGAAACTTGCCCCTCTTTCTCAGATACCATGGATTGGACTGTATGGAACAAACCAAACTGTGCTTTAGATATGCCAGCACAAAGCTTATAGCACTATAATGCTTCACACTCAGTACAAAAAAGATATTATTTGTGGAGAAAGATTAAAACTATACATCCAAAGACTGCTTGAAAGCGTAACACAGTATATTAAGGCTAGTGGAAATTTTGCAAAGTTGGCAATTTTGATTTAAAATACAGTTTTTATGACCACCACCAAGCTGGGAAAAATAATATCCTGTTTTTCAACTAGCTATATACAATAATACACAATATTAATTTCTCTGGCAGCCACAGAGAATCCATTGTGGAATCCACTGTTTCTAAAATTAAGGAACTGGACCTGAGGCCTGGATATAATTTTTGGAAATTCTGGTGCAGTTCTCAAGTCAGGTCTTCCATACTATGTCAACAAAGGGCTGGAATAGTATTTTACACTAAGAGATACCCTTTTAACCAAGGATACCCAAAGATTTTAAAAAGGTGTTATCCCTATTTTTCAGAGAGGCAGACTGAGGTAGAGAGAGGTTAAGTGTCTTTCATAATCACAGTGAATAAGTGGGAAAGGACAAGAACAGCACTAAGGTTCTGACTCCAGGCCCTGATCTAGAAAGCCACAGAATAAAATCCCTCCCAGCCAATTCACTCATCCCAGGGAAGTGGCGAAGCTGTGTTCTATGCCCTTGGGATAGTGTGACTTGCCCAAACTAAGCAGTAACCTTTGTAGAACTTGTGGCTTGGCTCCAAAGTCAATTCAGTCCACTGACTGAATGGATAGTGGTTGCCCTTTACAGACATGGGGGTAAAGGAGGTAGCTGAAACAGGGAGAATGGATGGGGGTGAAAGTGTTACTTGATAACTGTTATTTAGATGGCTTAACCACAAGCCCAGTAATCTTTGTTTTGGAGCATTTGATTCTTGAATAGTTCAATATTTCCTATGCAGTATTTGTTTCCTACGTTTTAAATTCTCTACTGTTAGCGCCAGCAACTGAATTATATGCATGATCAAAGACAGAAGTCCAGCATTTATGCCAGCTCCATTGTAAGCTCTTGTAAGATCCCATTTTACTCAGTCAATTACTATGCAACAAATGAGGAAGGGAAATGGGTTTCTTACAAGTTTCATTTTATCTGCAGAATACCTGGCCATAAAATCTGATGTTGACAGCATTTCAGAAGTCTATCCAGACAATTACTTTTGATACAAACACATTAAGTCAACCACTTTCCTACAGAACTATGCTGAAAGGATGGCTTTATTGCATTTTTTATGATTGGCAGAGCTGTCACCTGAAGAAATAGTTAGTACTCTGGGTGATTTTAGTGGACTTCTGGTCAATTTCAGCCATATGATAATTATAAGGCTGTTTTATCCTTTTGATTTACTTCTGATCTACAAGTTTCAGAGTAGCAGCTGCGTTAGCCTGTCTCCGCAAAAAGAACAGAAGTACTTGTGGCACCTTAGAGACTAACAAATTTATTAGAGCATAAGCTTTCGTGGGCTCAAGCCCACTTCATCGGATGCACAGAATGGAACATACGCTAAGAAGATATAGATATTATATATATATACACACACACACACACACACACACACACACACACAGAAGGTGGAAGTTGCCATACAAACTGTAAGAGGCTAATTAATTAAGATGAGCTATTATCAGCAGGAGAAAAAAAACTTTTGTTGTGATAATCAAGATGGCCCATTTAGACAGTTGACAAGAAGGTGTGAGGATACTTAACATGGAGAAATAGATTCAATATGTTTAATGACCCAGCCACTCCCAGTCTCTATTCAAACCCAAGTTAATGCTATCTAGCTTGCATATTAATTCAAACTCAGCAGTTTCTCGTTGGAGTCTGTTTTTGAAGCTTTTCTGTTGCAAAATTGCCACCCTTAAGTCTTTTACTGAGTGGCCAGAGAGGCTGAAGTGTTCTTCTACCGGTTTTTGAATGTTATGATTCCTGATGTCAGATTTGTGTCCAGTTATTCTTTTGTGTAGAGACTGTCCGGTTTGGCGAATGCACATGACAGAGGGGCATTGCTGGCACATGATGGCATATATCATATTGGTAGACGTGCAGGTGAACAAGCCCCTGATGGCGTGGCTAATGTGATTAAGTCCTATGATGGTGTCACTTGAATAAATATGTGGACAGAGTTGGCATCAGGCTTTGTTGCAAGGATAGGTTCCTGGGTTAGTGTTTTTGTTGTGTGGTTGCTGGAGAGTATTTGCTTCAGGTTGGGGGGCTGTCTGTAAGAGAGGACTGGTCTGTCTCCCAAGATCTGTGAGAGTGAGGGATCATTTTTCAGGATAGGTTGTAGATCCTCGATGATGCGCTGGACAGGTTTTAGTTGGGGGCTGAATGTGACAGCTAGTGGCGTTCTGTTATTTTCTTTGTTGGGCCTGTCCTGTAGTAGGTGACTTCCGGATACTCTTCTGGCTCTGCCAATCTGTTTTTGAACCTATTTCCCCATGTTAAGTATCCTCACACCTTCTTGTCAACCGTCTAAATGGGCCATCTTGATTATCACTATAAAAGTTTTTTTCTCCTGCTGATAATAGCTCATCTTAATTAATTAGCCTCTTACAGGTTGTTTGGCAACTTCCACCTTCTCTGTATGTGTATATCTATCTTCCTACTATATGTTCGATTTTATGCATCTGATAAAGTGGGCTGTAGCCCATGAAAGCTTATGCTCCAATAAATTTGTTAGTCTCTAAGGTGCCACAAGTACTTCTGTTCTTTTTTCTGATCTACAACTTTACTAGATGGTTTAATGTACGAAGCTAAAATCTCACCTAGTTCTACTGCAGCAACTATTTGTCCACTAAATTCTAACTTTAATTTGTCATGTTTCTGTTTGCCTTGTGCCCTTGGTTGAGAACTACTGGCATATGTATCTCTGGGGCTACGGAGAGGTCTTCCAGGGGGTACATCAACTCATCTTGATATTTACCTAGTTTTACAACAGGCTACATAAAAAGTACTAGTGAAGTCAGTACAAACTAACGTTTCACACAGAGAAACTGAGAAAGTAAGCAATTTTTCACTAACAGTGTGCTGAGACACTGGTGTATTTTTATGTCTGATTTTGTAAGCAAATAGTTCTGAAGTGAGGTGAAACCTGGGTTACATAAGAGAAAATCAGACTCCTGAAAGGGGCGCAGTAATCTGGAAAGGTTGAGAGCCACTGGCTTATGCATACTTAACATTGTTCTTGTTTAGGTGGAATATATTTTAAGGGATTTAGCTGTGTGCTTACACCCCCTCTCTTCTTTTACATAATATTTCTTCCACAAATAACAAAAGTAGTAACAATTAGCAATCTTTCCTCTGAAGACGGTTAAAGCACATTCAACTGTTTTTGAATATTTGTTCTGCTTAGCTAGGAAAGATTCCTCACTTTCTCAAAGTGAGTTATATAATACGTGCACTCACAACCTTAAAGATACAGCTGGCAACTGTTATTGAATAGATGCAAAAAGAAATAAATAATTTCATAGTTTTGCTAATCCAAATCTCTGAAGTTTTTTCACATACACTACTTTATCATTTTGCTAAGTGTTATGTAGACAATTGGCGTAATAACATCCCCAGTCACTAAGATCCATTTCTTCAGCAGCAGGCATCTTATCTGGTCCCACTTGGCACCTTCACATATGATCCAACCCACTATCCACAAGAAGGTACACAATCAGTCTTTCACTTCCTGGTGGCTTGTGAAATAGTCCATAGTCAGCCAACAGGACTATGGTCAACAATGATTATCTCCCACGCCTTGTTTCAAAGGCAGAGAAGTGCAACCCTCATTTCACCCTGTTAAATCTGGCATTACAGTGAGGCTGTGTGACAGGAAAAGAGCCAACATCCTGGAAACTAGAATTATAGTTACACAAAAACCAAAAGCCAGGAACTCAACTGGTTAAAAGAGGAATATATTTCATTCTGAGTAAATTCATGTTCTTGTTAAAAGCTTTGCTAGTGTATGGTACATAGTATTTACTGAACTTAATTTTTCTAAATTTTCTACCAACTGCATTGTGAAATAAAGTTAATGGACCAGATATTCAAAAGCCTAACTTATGCAAAAAGTCTTATTATGTACACCCAGATTTCCATACTGTACGTGCATCTGAGAACAAATATCTATGTAAGATGGGCACACTGAAGTGCATTGCATACACTTTTGAAGATCTGATCCAATTTTTGTAATATTTTGGGCAGTCTACATAGCATTCAGATTCTATTTGGATTTCCTTCTGAGCCTTTGAAATAGAGACTTAAATTATGGCACTGCTCAGAGAAGGCCAGATCAATAGCTGCAATTGCTCTGATGCAGTGAAAGTATTCAAACTGTTCAAGTTAAGGCATTAGCCAGCGAAATACTCACCTTAAAAGAGAGGTTAATGTTTCTATGGTTTTCTTTGCAGACATACACTGGGAAGACTCTTCTATGTGTGCCACAGCACCCATCTCCTGCATTGGAACTTGGACTTTTCCTTCAGCACATCCTTTTGGATCTTCAGCCAATGCACTAGATATAGAGTAGACAAAAGATCATTTTAAAGTATTACACCAAAAGAAGTCAGAAACATACTTTCTATCATCTTATTTATCAACCCCCACTGAGTTCCTAGAGGGAGCAAGGAAGTAAGCTACAAATAAAAGAGACAGCATGGAATCCTGATTTTCCAAAGGATTTAGGAAGAACATAAAATATGTTGAGGATACTGCCCCAGCAGGCTTGAAAATGATGTGCATTCTACACTACTCTAATCCTAAAGTGCAGACTCTTAGGAATCGTGACTGATTCCTCTGATTTTAGGGAATGATGGATGGCTTGCTCCAGGCCATTCATCCAGGGGGGAGGTGTCTGCTTAACAGAAAAAAGCTTGCACTACAGGTTGTAGGAGCAGGAGTAAAAGGATGACTGGCTAATTGGGCCTCCTTAATATACTTGCAGCAAAGCACTGAGGACCTGATGTGCACAATTTAACACAGAAAACTTCAATGAACAGGAAATTTTGCAAGCCAGAATTCAGTAATATCAAGTTGTGCTGCATTGATGATCCTTTTATATCTATGTGGGCATCAATAAGGTAACTCATAATTTTACACTAAAGAGCAAGTATTAAGCACAGAGCTGGATTTAACTAGCCCCTAGTACTATTAAACTGGCATTGCAGATTCAAAAGTATCAACAAAATAGCTGAATAGCTTAATTTGTGTAGCAGCAGCAGCGTGGGCAACAGATTAAATAATTTGCTGAATAATTAACACACAACATATTTTGGCCTTTTTTCTTTATTTGTATGTATCAAGATATTTTATTGCTTTCAGTACAATATAGGCTGAGTAGATTATATCAACATCATATATTTTACTTGTATTTGAGAAAAGACATTAAAAACGGAGTCCGCTTTATATGCCATCCCGAGTGCTTCTTCTAGTTGAGATTTTTAGGACAAATATACCAGGAAATTCCCACCACTCTGCTACATGGCATCAAGCATAGAGATTAACCCAGCAGTAAAAGATACAATGTAGGCAATAAAGGGTTGAGTTTGTTATTGTAGAAAAATATTTATCTGTTTAAAATAATGCTATAGCAGGTTGAGATGGTAAAGTCGGCATTTAGGCTACTCAGATTTATTTCTGTCTACTTTGCAATGAGCTTACATAATTGTGTTAGGTTACTTATGTTTTGAACAGAAAAACTTTGTAGCTCTTTCATCCACTCACCCAGTGAAGTTAAGGATTGTGGCAAAAGCTCCATTGCATTTGGTCATCCTGACTATGGGCCCCTTCTTGCCAAGTGGGGAAGTCAGTGAGAGCAGAGACTGCTGATCACCTCATAGGAGGTGCTCAACTCCTTGCAGAGTCATGCCTTTATACGTATGCATATTTGAGTGAAAATCTAGTTACATGTAGCATCACAGTTATGTATCTTACTATAGCTGCATAAGGTATTATTGGGTTTCATTTCACACAAAAGACACTGGGTGCTGAAGATAATGTAACTTGATTAGGGAATCTGAAGTCTTGGAAGAGAACTTGGCTTTTATATATATATAGAGTGAACACCTCACAGCAGGTTATTTTATTAGCCCCTTCCACTTAGTTGTAGTGTGCTGTGTTTTTAAGCCGCTGCCTTTATCCTGAAAGGAATGGGAGCTGTGTGTGCAACAGGCATGCAGGATTTGGCCCAGAGTTTTTACTACTAGAATTATCATCAATCAAGTTATTAGGAAATGAAGGGAATTTTGAAGCAGCATAATGTGGATATAGTTTATTTCAGAGGACACTGACTTAGAACAAAAATGTTAAGAGCAGGTAAAATACAATTATGCATTAGCAACTTTTCAAAATTAAACAGAATTACCACTTTACTTTAAATAAGAGCTAAAGAACAATTTCAGTCAGTATTAAGGAGCAATCCTTATTTTCAGTCTAATTTTACATTTACATAACTGCACTGACTGCAATGAAGTTTGTGCCAATTTACACTGATGACTGGACTAGGCCTTAAGTCTGAAAGTTAGTCTTTTGAAATTAACACTTTTTAGCCACGATAAAGTAAGATCAGTAAAAATGTTTTTAATATATATATACACACTGCAAAAGCCACTACAAACGTAGACATAAAACGCTAAAACGTTCTTAACTGCACATTGAAGCTGATAGTTACCACTATAACTAGGGAGATCATTACTGTATTCCTAACTCACTGTTTTGAGCATATTGAGTGTTTGCAATACATTTGGTATCATTAGCTACAGCACCATTACAAAATATTTTGGAATAGACACTTGGCATTTTGGTAATATGACTTTTCTCACCTTTCCAATTTTGAAGAAGGCAAATTATTTCCCTTTATTTTTGTAGCATCCTTCCGATCAAAACAAATACACCTTTGTAAGTCACACTGTTTCTGTTTTCCTCCAAATGAACCTAAAAACATTTAGCAAAACACATTAGATGAAGGGGAAAAAAAAAGTGTTGACTTTAGAAACCACTTTGAAGTAATTTCTTTAAAGAATGCTTTAACACTAGCTTATGTTGAAAAAGGAAGCTATCATTTTAAAGATAGTCATTTACAATCGTCCCTTGAAACGGAAATCTGTCCTCCCAGTGAATATTCAATTCCCTGGCCTAAGCATACAAAGATTTTGCTTCCAATTAACTAATTTCCCAATAGTCATATGATAGTGAGACTAGTGTCAGTTGCAAGTCCGTCTTATGTACACTGTCGTTTTAAATACTCACAGCAATTCTGTAAACATAGTCTAGATTGAAAGTACAAGCACTTTTTGATTTTACCTTTGTTCAACCAAAGAACTTCTTTACTTTCTCCACACTTAGACAAATCTTCAGTCTCATCCTCATCCATTACCTAAAACGCATAAAGTTTAGTTTATTATCTTTCTATAGCTTAAGGAACTGTCTTCTTTTAAAAAGCCATGGATCTACATAGCAAAGTTAAATCACAATATAATACATGTTAATTGTAGGTTAACTCCAGGTTAAATTCAATTTGGGTTTGATTTTGATCTTGCTTCCACAGGCATAAGTCAGAAGTGATCCCACAAAGTCAATAGAATCATACTGGCAGAATTAGGCCTTACAAGTTTCCTCGATATTTGTCTTTTCAGCTTAATGTTGTACTTGTTCAGTTTTACTGATCAACTCTCTATTGTTTTTAACCAGATGTAAATAAAAAGTGGGAAAATATGGACAAACAACATGTGTTTTGTAGACTTGGTGAAAAAGATTATGCTGCTTAGCAAGCAGTTTGATATTTTAAAAATGTTCTGAATATGGCCTTATTCTGGCCCTTATTCAGGAAAATAAACTCATGAACAGTCCCACTAAATACAGGGGGGGGCCTATCTCTGTGCTTTGTTAGGCACGGGTTTAAGAAAGTTTCATAGCAGCAACTATGAAAGGAACTCGGTAGTGGCCTAAAGCTAACTCATTTTCAGCATGCTATCTTATGATCTGATTAGCTTTCTCATGTTATAAACAAGAGAGAAAAGTCTAAAGTATTCTGATTGCCAGTTTGAAGCCCACCATAAAGTGGTAATTTTCTGGTTAGTGGCCTTTCATGTAATCTGTTGTTCAGATTTTTGTTCAGCATGACATTCCCAATCCAAATGTCTTGCAGGGATGGGAGGGATCTTTTCAGTACTACGCAGTTTCATCCAATGCCCCATTTACTTTGAATGTGCAAACTAAGCCCTTGGGACTCTAACCTTGGTAGAAAATGAGTGGCCACTGTCTGAGAACAGATCTGGCACAGTTCCCCTTCAATGCTGTGAGAAATCTGTCTCACAAACAAAGCAGTATTTGTTTTCTGCCTGGTGTCCCCTAGGATGCTTTGCCATGAGAGGGCAGGGTGGGGACAACAGGGAGGAACTGCCATTTTAAAACAGAGGACAAAAGCCTTAGTGCACCAATGGCTCCTAGAGAAGTAGTGGTAGAGATGCACAGGAAGAGCTCACTGCTGCCTGGAAAAGAGAGATAAAAGGCTAAAAATAAAGAGGGAGGGAAATTAGCTGCCAACTCATTTTGCCATTGTAAGCAGAACTTCTAGCAGGAGGAAGCAAAAGGAAGACTGTAGTTAATGTACTCAGCCGGGATTCAGGATGTCTGGCAGAGATGGGAATTGAACCCTGATCTAACGCATCTTTGCCTGGTCATTTAACTTGTGCCTCAGTTCCTCATATGGAAAAAAGGAATAACATTTCCTTCTTCTACCCTTCGTCTGCCTTGTCCAGTTAAACTGTAAACACTTCAGGGCAGGGGCTGCGTATGTACATGTGCAGTCCCTAACACAATGGGTCTGTAGGACAGTGCATTAATGTGATTAATACAATTAGTTAATAAGGGGCACAATCTCTTCCCATAGTCACCTAGCAACAGCACTAAGCTACCTCCAGTATCCTTTAAGACAAGGCACAGTACATCCCTCACAGATTACTGTAGGCCTTCGTGTCCAGAAACAGAAGCATTAGCAGCTAATTAAGGGTTTGTCTATATTGGGGGGTTTAACTGAAGTTACTCAAACTAGTTTGGAGGGAAAACGCCTGAGCACACAAGACAGAATTCATCAGAGTGCAGTAACCCCTTGTTTACCGTGAATTGTGTAATACTCTTTCAGAATATATTCCTGAGCTTTATAAGCCTGTGGAACCGTGCCTCATGCATGGCAGCACACATCTGCATTACAATGGCCCCAACAGTGGATCTCCTGACATGGAATTGGTTTACTATGGACAGGTAGCATTGCAGAGTGGCTCGCTTTCCCAGTGGCAATTGCGACCTGCTTGTCCATGCGTGTGGGACACTGCAGGTTGGTATGCTGCTGCTGCTGCTAGCTCAGCACAGATCTCAGAAAAAGCCACCTTCACCATCCTGAAATTCTCTCACCACTGCTGGTCATCCTGGGTCTGCCTAGTGATCCTTTCCCACCAATCCACACTGGTTTTCTAAGCCCAGGAACAGCACTGGAATGTGTGAAGTTGCTCCAAGAGCAGCTCCTGTCGTAGCAGTTGCTTGGGATCAAGCTCGTCCTGGTCTTCCTTCCTCCCCCACTGCTGAAGCCACATTATGTGCTTGGTGGTGAGGCAGGCACAGTCCAAAACGCAAAGATGCCTGAAATACAGCCTAAGTAGGCTGTGTGTGTTTGCGGTTGTCAGCACAGCAGCATGGAAGACAGTTGGGTCCGTGCTGGCTGACAGCAATTTCAAAATGGTGCTAGCCCACCCAGAAGGAGAGGAAGCGTTGGACAGAGAGAGTGGAATCATGGGATTTTTTAAAAAAACAACTTTGACTCCAAGTTGCAGAATTCCATTGGCTTCCTCTACTCATCTCACAATGTACAGCGAGAGAAATCCCAGGACGCCCACTGCTCAGAAGCAAAGCTAAGGACCATGGAATACCCTTTGAGAATGCCACACACTTAACACGCAGCAAGCCCCTGCCCTGTGCATACAATGATGAGAATTGAAAGAAAGCACATGTGCCCACTATTAACTGCAGCTTGTGTACAGCGTGTTAACTAACACACATCAATTAACTGTGGATTAACCCCCCCACTCATCGAGACAAGCCCTATGTTTAACTTAGATTTCAGCTTTCCTAGTGGGAAAGTGAGTGAGGAAGACCATCACTGTATAACTCACACTTTCCACATGAAAATTAGGCAATATTGCTTAGCACTTCAATAGCATTTAGAATCCAGAGATGTCACAGTACTCCATGAAGCTGGGTAAGCAATAATCTTTCCGAGCCTCTGTTTCCCTATCTGTAAGACAGCTAAGTGACTTGCCTGAGGTAATGCGGTCAAATCAGTGGCAAAGAATCAAACAAAAAATCTCCTCTGCTGACTCAGAGCCCAGTTAATAGGTGCCTTGGCTGCTGCCACATCTGTGATATAGTTTCTTTTGTTCAAGAGTTTGTTCATTGTTTGAAGGGAGAAAGAATACTAAAAAAAGATCCCATAAATAACGAGTTGGCATATTACTATATTTTCAGAGACGGCAATAATGAAAAAGATATTCAGCCAAGAAAGAACTAAACAGTTAAAGCTAATGACAATCCTAATAGATTGTCCCTCAGCAATTACTTCTGCTGATCCCCACATTTGGGAGCAAGCTCCCCAGAGCAGCAAGTCTGAGCCATCTAAAATCATGAAAGTGATGGCTGCATGCATGCCCCCTTGCAGATGTCTCCTCTTGCATGGAGATCTAGTGCCTGGGGGGGCATGGATCAGCATTCACATTGCACTCCCTGCCAGTACCCAGCTCGGGCTGGGGAAGATAATGATCCAGCCAGTGGACCAAATTCAGCGATGAATCCTGGTCACAAGCCACCTGAGGCATGTTGGACATGCCTAAGAAGAACTGCCCAGAGCACTGGGGAGAGATTCCCTACTTCATCACGTAGATACTCCGTTACCTAAAGTGGGATGCTCCAAATTTTAACATCTCTAACAAACAGTAAACAAACTGCCTAGATTCCTCATAGTGTGTGAAACCTTTCACACTCTTACCAGAAGCCACCCCTCCCAGGTATCTAACTGGTTTCATTTTGTTGATATTTACACCTCCAAATCAGTCCTCTCCAAATCCATCACTATTTTCAATCACCTGTTTCAATTTCACCTAACCCTCCTGAATGGCCCACTCAGGAACTATTCCAGATACAAGATCTCCACCTCACTTCTGTTGGTTCCATTTGATCCACTTCTTGCTTAGGACAAACGTACGATGTTCTTTATTCTGTCCTGCCATTTTTTCAATAGAATATATGTCATATACAGCATACTACTGCTGGAGCTGCCAAGTTTTATTACCTATTAAAAAGCATCTGGATAATTTCACATCATTCCTAGACATTAAGTGTCATAAACCAAGTTTTAGCCTGGAGCGAGGTTTTACAGCCATTACAAATGCTAAAAAACAGAGATTTATAATGGAACAGATGGCAGGGCTTTATTTATAGTGAGAGTAGTGAGCACTGTTTTGACAACAGTAGAGTCTGAAATACAGAACAACAACTGCTTTTACACAGACACTGAGGGTATGTCTATACTACGAAATTAGGTCGAATTTATAGAAGTCGGTTTTTTAGAAATCGGTTTTATATATTCGAGTGTGTGTCCCCCCCCACAGAAAATGCTCTAAGTGCATTAACTCGGCGGAGTGCTTCCACAGTACCGAGGCTAGAGTCAACTTCCGGAGCGTTGCACTGTGGGTAGCTATCCCACAGTTCCCGCAGTCTCCGCTGCCCATTGGAATTCTGGATTGAGATCCCAATGCCTGATGGGGCTAAAACATTGTCGCGGGTGGTTCTGGGTACATATCGTCAGGCCCCCGTTCCCTCCCTCCCTCCGTGAAAGCAAGGGCAGACAATCGTTTTGCGCCCTTCTTCCTGAGTTACCTGTGCAGACGCCATACCACGGCAAGCATGGAGCCCGCTCAGCTCACTGTCACCGTATGTCTCCTGGGTGCTGGCAGACATGGTACTGCATTGCTACACAGCAGCAGCAACCCATTGCCTTGTGGCAGCAGACGGTGCAATAGGACTGGTAGCCATCATCGTCATGTCCGAGGTGCTCCTGGTCGCCTGTGTGAGGTCGATCAGGAGCGCCTGGGCAGACGTGGGCACAGGGACTAAATTCTCTTTAGTTCTGCAGTCAGTCCTATTGAACCATCTTATGGTGAGCAGGCAGGTGATACGGATTGCTAGCAGTCCTATTGCATCATCTTTTGCCGGGCAGGCAAGAGATGAGGATGGCTAGCAGTCCTATTGTACCATCTTCTGCCGAGCAGCCATGAGATGTGGATGACATGCAGTCCTTCCGCACCGTCTGCTGCCAGCCAAAGATGTAAAAGATAGATGGAGTGGATCAAAACAAGAAATAGACCAGATCTGTTTTGTACTCATTTGCAACCCCCCCTCCCCCACCCCCCGTCTAGGGGACTCATTCCTCTAGGTCACACTGCAGTCACTCACAGAGAAGGTGCAAGGAAGTAAATCTAGCCATGTATCAATCAGAGGCCAGACTAACCTCCTTGTTCCAATAAGAACAATAACTTAGGTGCACCATTTCTTATTGGAACCCTCCGTGAAGTCCTGCCTGAAATACTCCTTGATGTAAAGCCACCCCCTTTGTTGATTTTAGCTCCCTGTAAGCCAACCCTGTAAGCCGTGTCGTCAGTCGCCCCTCCCTGCGTCAGAGCAACGGCAAACAATCGTGCATCTGAGTTGAGAGTGCTGTCCAGAGCAGTCACGATGGAGCACTCTGGGATAGCTCCCGGAGGCCAATACCGTTGAATTGTGTCCACAGTACCCCAAATTCGACCTGGCAAGGCCGATTTAAGCGCTAATCCACTTGTCAGGGATGGAGTAAGGAAATTGATTTTAAGAGCCCTTTAAGTCGAAATAAAGGGCTTCATTGTGTGGACAGGTGCAGGTTTACATCGATTTAACGCTGCTAAATTCGACCTAAAGTCCTAGTGTAGAGCAGGGCTGATTCTTCTCCATCCAGGTGCACCATTAGGTTTATCTGCACAGAAGCTAGCAACGCTGACTTTTTGAAGGGCCTGTGTACAGTACATTAATACAGTCTGCAGTAAAGGCAAATTGATCATCAGCTACAAATAAATCAGGTTGTCAAAAAAATTAAACCAAGATTGAGACATTAGATGCAGATACAAGTGATGGGAAGCCAAGTATTCTATTGGACGAGAATTATTATCACACCAATCTAAAGCATATAGGCATGCTTAAAGCAAGTCAATAATATATAGGAATGTTAAAGAGGAAGTAGCAAGAACAAAGAAAGTTGCCTCACCATAAATCAATACTGCTGTCCTGGCTCATGTATCTAGGATGTAATGTGCAATATGGCAAAATGCCAAGGAATTACATCTTATGAATATAATTAGAAGTTTAGAGAAGCATTTACTATACTGTAAATTCAGTATTAGAGAAGCATTTACTATACCGCCTCTGTTAGGTGAGTTATACATAATAATGACTAATTAGCCCAGGTCAAACAAACAGATAAATGAAGACACAAGCAAAGGTACAGCACCATTTTTGTCTACAAAACAAGTGATCTACAAAGATAGTTATTACAGGAGAATATACTGCGTATCTTAGAAGAGGGATATTGCCTCAGGCATGAAAAAAAGTGGTGAAGATAATGGGCTACTGTGAAGGGATCTACCCTCCACAGGTGCCGCCTAGTGGTCAGCGAGGGTGTGACAGGTGCTCGTCTGTCTTGGCACCCCCTGTTGATAGCCTGTGGTGATCTGTCCTCTGCTATGGCTTGGCCCTCCGGCTGGGCCACAAGTTGTGTCCACCTGTTCCAAAGTATGTCAAGATTCCAACAAAGAGCTAGTTCTTCTGCCCAGCAAGGGGCTTCAGGCTTCACCTGGCCAAAGTCCCAGAGTTGGAACTCTCTGAGATATGGAGTCTTCGCAGTCCTGAGTCTCCAGTCCCATCAGGACGTGGGTAAGGGAACCTGGGCCCACCCCTCTCCACTAGGTTCCAATCCAGGGCCCAAAGGCAGGCAGCTGAACCCAACACCCTGAAGTGCCAGGCCTCCTAGATCACTTCCTACTGGCCTCCCCATTCAAGAGGGAAATGCAAAAGTTTGTAAACAAAATAAGTCAAAGAAGTCTCCAGCCTTGCAGAGGTCCAGAGTCCTTTTCCCTCAGCAGGTCGGACAGGCCATCAACAGTCAGGGGCCCCAGCAGGGCTCTTTTTGGAGCGTTTCAGAGTGTTGGTCTGCTCACCTCCACTGACTGCCTGCAAGCAAGCTACGCCACTCCCCTATTCAGCTCCTCCTCCAGCCTGTGTATGCACTGCAGGTTTAGCAGGGCGGAGCTGCCTGGACCCAGAGTAGCTCCTTAACCCCTTCCACTTCAGTGTGGGGGCTGTACCCCATCACACCTACCCATTCTATACCCATTTGGTATAGAAGATGGTATGAAGCATGATCATCAGATATTTCACGTCACCCAGGACACCGATACGAACATGCTTACCTGTACTTTGTAAGAGTCATCTACATTCATATACCAGAGCCATTTTGATGTACCTCATTTGACAAATCAAGGACCAGATCCGCAGTCGGTGTGAACTGGCACAGCTTCATTGACTTACAAGGAGCTATCCCAGTTACACTAGTTAAGAGTCTGAGCCAAGATATTTAGTGAGAATATGTTTTGCCAGGGCAACCTGGGTCTATATGGCAAGACACACAAGTATCTGCATACAGCCATTTTATGGCAAGCAGGGGAGGGGTTAAGATGAACTAAAGCAGGCCAATAACTGTCTGGTTTAATATAACAAAAGCTGCCAAGGCAGTAAAAGGCAATTAATTCCTAATTTAATTCTTGCAGCTACAGCATAACGGAAAAGCAATGATATATCTACAGATAGTAGGTATTTGTCTAACTTAATTAACCACCAACAGCCTGAGATTAGATTGTCAGCTGTGATCACACAAATATACTTGAAGCAAGTAATAAATGACAAACATGATGTTTCCTTAAAACAAATAAAAACTGGTATATGTGAGCTAAGGAAAACCTTCCAAGAACCGGCAGAATGACTGAGTAAAGGGGGTGCTCCATGCCAAGGGAGATGCAAACCTTAAGTGTGAAGCACTGTTTGAAGTGGAGAGTCACACTGCCACTTAGCAGGGAAAAAGCAGTATCATTTGTCAAGAATGTTATAGGCATTTTTATGGTAACCCATAATACAGTATTTAAGCACTGTTTGAAAACAGATGTAGGTTAGATTATACATGACACTTGTGCCACTGTGGAGTATAAGGCATACTGCCACTTTTTCTGTTTCCTGCACAAAGGTTGGACACAGTTATAGTTCTTCCAATTGAGGAAATACTGGAACTATTCTCTCTTAGCACCCACTGGTTCATCTCTCCTCAAAACTGAGAAGAGGAATGGCCATATACACACTCTCCGCTGTATGCCAAGAAGCTCAGACATAGACTAACTTCTGGATGGGATAGCACCTCAGAGCCCCCATAACTCCACACTGCCCCAGCTTGGGCTAGAAATGTAGCGATAAAATCTGTCTCAATCTGTGCATGGTAAAAGCAGCTGGTGCTGGGCCCTTGTTCCTAACCTGTGTACTATGTCATTTCAGCAGTCATGTCCCACTTTACTGTTTGATTCCAAGTGCAGTTCCATCCTTATCTTAAGGCAATCTATATTCTGTACTACTACTTACTCAATCATACGTTACACTTTCCCTGTTCTAGCTATCTCATTGACAGTATGAGTATGTGTAGGTGGGCTGGAGCAGGAAATGAAGTGACAGCTGGCCCAACCTAAGCCCTGGTTTGATGTTATTATAATAACTGCTTGGAAGGTAGAATGCAGATTAGTAAAACAGAAGCCAAATAGTTACACTTGATATAAGCAGCTACGTGGTCCAGGTGACATCTGATCTGCCAGTACTTCACTTGCAAGTGAAACTTGAGTTACTTTAGAAATAACAAGATCTGAAATGGTTTGAAAAGTATCTAGTAGAGCAAGCGATAAAGAACTATTCCATACTTGCACTCCAAACAATCCCAGTCCATTTGAGTAGTTTTTTCCCCAGGTTCATACTTTCATTTTTTGGCTGGTACTGTAAGTAAAAGTGCCAGAATACCACAAGCAATGTGATTCACATATCATTTATGACCAACTCTGAAAGAGTAAGTACCGGACAATGAGAAAGCCTATTCTCCTGATGAGAGTGGCTTCGACAAGTTCTGCCCAAGTCACAACTTTTATTTTTACTGTTCGTATGGCAGTAGCATAGGTCCTGTTTTAGAGATGGGAAAACTGATGTCAGGTAAGTCACTTACAGTGTGTGCATCAGTGAGTCAGTGGCACATGTAGGAACACAAACCAGGCGTCCCAACTCCTACCTCTCATCTCTATCACTATTTGCATGTTGCTAGACATTTCTATAAAGGAAATACACACTATACCTAGGACTTACAACTATTATAATTAATCTTGGTCATCACACTTGATCACAGAAATGTAGGGCTGGAAGGGACCTCACAAAGTCATCAAATCCAGCCCCCTGCACTGAGCCAGGACCAAGTTCGCAGGTGTACCTTTAATATTATCTCCTTGAGAAACGGCCAGCTCTCCTGAACTCCTTTTTGCCTTAGATTTTCTTCCCATGGGATCTTACCTACCAGTTATCTAAGTCTTCTGAAGTCCTTTGCCCTTATTCTGCTGCTCTCACTCCTTCCTTTCCCTAGAATCATAAAATCTATCATTTCATGATCACTTTGACCCAAATTGCCTTCCACCTTCAGACTCACTACCAATTTTTCCCTGTTGGTCAGAATCAAGTTTGAAACGGCTGTCCCCTGGTTACTTCCTCCACATTCTGAAACAAAAGCTGTTCCCGATGCACTCTTATGGGAAATTTGGTGGTTTTTTCATATTACTTTTCCAACAGATGCTTGATTGTTATCTATTGCCACAAACAACAATGGATTGTTATCTATAACAATTTCCTGGGTTAACATCCCCATCTGGAAGTGTGTTATGAGCTATTGGTACTCAAACCTTCACTGATGTTTCTTTTGACTTCAAGGGAATTATTTTGCTTTCACTTCAGGAGTTCAGCCAGACACTTTTCTTATATCAACAGCTACGTTTTAACGTATGCCTGCAATTAGTCCATGCTGCATCACAACAACTTCTGCTTTATTTTCAGGTTTTCCCCTTTATCCATTTCATGTGTCATTAAGTCCAGTGTCAATTTCTTGTGTAACACTCCTCATATATTAAAGGGGCTTCACTCGACCACAGCACGGCCACAAATTGATTTAGTAACTCGATACTACCCTCTATACTTTTCCATGGCCTAGCTCCCTCTTATGTTTCACTGCCTTGATTCTAAGATAGTTACTTGTACTGCTTTCAGGAAGTGATTTTCCCTTACTTTATCTTTGCAATTTTGCTCTATGTGCATCTTGCTATCACCAGACTCCCAGAGTTATTGTTAAAATTAATATCTAACAACTATGCTAGTTTCATCTAGTTTGTTGATGGTCTTTTTGTTATGGACAAAACACCTTGACTTGATGAAGGCTGCTATTTGCAGAGTTTCTGTGCTATTCTGAATAAATTATGCTCCTAAAATTAATTAAGTATGTGCTAATTGCATGGACATAGTAGGTTTACAGTTTCATGGACTGATTTTCACTGCATTAGAAACACTACCTTTTCAAGCTTCATGACAAAGCAGCATTTTAGAGCAGATGATCCACAAGTAATTAAGGCAAGTAGCATTTCTACTCAGGGGTTTAGAAAGCTCAAAGCCAATCAACTGAGAGTATTACTGGCTTTAAGTCATTTAGGCTTCTATCATGCTACATCTTTCTGCCACGTAAAAATCCGTTCTGTTTTTTTTTTTTTAATCAGGCAATGTGGACAGTAAAACGTTTTGTTAAGATAGTCTTTTAAAATCTGATTAGACAAAATTATGCCACATCCCCAGTGCTGGCACAATGGTGCTAGCAGCTATTTCTAAAAATGGTTTTCTAATAGGAAAAATAGAGGTATAAATGCACTCGGACTTCACTCTGGATTGACTACAGCTTATTTTACACAGTGCTTATGGGTTAAAAACAAAGGCAAAACAGGCTTCTTACACAGATCATTTCTAGGTCACTGTCTTCTTTTTTAATTTTGGCAACTTCAGATTTCTCCAGAAACATTTGTTGGCTCTCATGAGGCACCTGCAATAAGGTATTAGAATTGGGATCAACAAGTTTAGAATTAGTGTTAGCATGCCAATAGCAGAGATGTTGAAGCACACCACATCACTCAGGATTAAGAGTAAAATAATGCTCCAGGATGTTACACCTATTCTAACAGTGTGGCAACCTGCACATTGCCGAAATCTTAGCATTATTTAATAACTGGGCATTACTGCTTTTGCCTTCTGCTTTTTAGGTAAAAATACCCAGAACATGCATTTTTTTTATTTCTACATTTCCGTGAGATGCACCAAGGGGCTGAACTATCCACAGTTCAAATCTGGTTCTGTTTCTAGGGGCAAATTTTCAAGAGGGCAGTGTCCATTTTGCAGGTGCCATTTCCACTTGTAAAATTTGTACTTGTGACTGAATTGTGTGTGCAAATCTGGATACTTGCACCCTTACCTACCCAGCTGCAAGTTGAAATACACATTTGCACCTGCAGTTCATTGTGTGCTATTTGCACCCGTCAAAAAGTATGCCAGTCATCAGTCTTCTGAATATTTGCCCCTGAATTTAATCCTGGCATTAAAATTACAGTGTACAATATTCAAATCAGCATACACAAGCCAGCTGTCTTTTCACACTCAGTTTATGACCAGGAGTCATTTAGCACCAAGAATGATCATACCACATTAAACCAATAATCCACCTAAAAGCGTATGCCAGCCTCAACAGTCATTTCTGCCAGAGGAAGGCAAACAATACTGGGCCCTAATGGTCAAATGAGCAATACTACCCTACTGGGTGTGTTTGGAATAGAGGGAGGGGACATGGGGAAAGTGACTTTTTCCTGACCTTTGCAAGTGTTCAGTTTATGCCCTGAAGCATGAGGACTGATCGCACAAGTACATTTTTATTCTATCCAGTTTAACTGCTGATGTTATTATTAGTCTTACTTACTGCTTTTAGATGTTTTATTTCTTCCAGCTGCTACAAAGAAATACCAGGCAAGCTGAACTGTAGCAGGTGTTACCACTATACTATTTTCAAAGCTGCACAAACCTTTCCATTCTAATTCCTCATTTTCAGTCACTTAATTGTCCCAAATATTCACCTTTTGGAATGAGATTCTACAGGGTCAGTCTCTGTGCAAAGGGGGGTTGAGGGGGTTGTGTGTGTCTGTGGGGAGTTCTAGCCTGAGCAAAAATAATAGAAAAGACTGTCCCATTTTAAACAATTCTTGTGATTTTTGAAAAAAATCAAGTGTAAAAGTGCTAAGGGATAGCAAGCTGAAATTTGGTACAGAGGCAGCCCCAACTGAGAACGAGAAAAAACAACAACTAATAGAACTTTATGGGAACAAGATAATTAGTAATCTCTCCTCAAAGGCAAGACTTATAATATCAAGGTAAGAGGCTATAACCAGACCCAAGAAACAAGATTCCCGAGTTCACTGCCAGCCTCAGATCACTTACATGTTAGTACAATGAATAAATACAAAATACTGGTACTTCATCATCATCATCTATGAACAGAGAGATGACAAGAAATGCTTACATGTTACAGCATACAATATCCTTCTGCTAAATCTAAGTATTTTATGTACGCTCTCCTTCAACATATTAGGCACAGTCCCTGCCCTCAAGAGTTTCTACTGTAACTCATATTTAAAGCAAGCACGGTTTAGTACTTTTTGGGGTTCCATTTCACATTCCCTAGTGCTAGATGTTATTATACCTGCTCTTTGACAGTCTCTCTACTTAATCCTTAATTGTTTACAAAGCAAGATCTTTGGGGCAGGGACTGTCTACTTTTGTGTTTGTACAATGTCCAATACAATGGGGCCCCATCCTGGGTTGGTTCCCTAGGCACTCAACACAATTGGCAATAATGCTTAATAACAGTACGTAGAACTTTTAAGGTAGTCTATAAACACATAGGCAAATGTACTTTCACGTGGTCATTCCACCATTCCTTTCCATGCGTTCTTGCAAACTAAACTTACGCCTCACTGACCACGGAAAGCCAGTTAACAAGGGCTGCAATTCTCAAAGCAACTGCAAAGATTTTAATGAAAGTTCATGAATTTTTTTTTTAAAATAGTATTTGCCCTTTCTTAATTTTTTTCGTATTGGAACTGCACCTTCCAAGTTGATAAATACCCAGTATAAATCAAACTAATAAGCAAACTACTTTAGGAAGGAGATCAGAAACAAAGAAATAAAGTGGTACTAAACCAGTGAAACTTGGTGATGCTTCTCCAATAGGGAAACAGGAGGTATTTGTCGTTCCTGAGGTCTTGCTTTCTTCTGGGAAGTAGCCCTGTGCTCTGAAATATCCCATCTTTTAGGACCTCTTTTTTGCACGTGTTGTTTTCTGCTACAGTTATCCAAACATGAAGATGACGGAGCTGGCTCTCTATGGAAAGCATTTCTTTGACTCACTGTTTTCTGAACATTTTCATTTTTCTTAAAGAAAGGAAACTGTCAGTTATGTCAAAGTAACCACTTCTCTTTTGGTTGGGTCATTTAACAAGAACGCTCGAACTATTTTACCTCATAACTCTTGAATTTCCACAAAGTTTGACCTTTCTAAAAGCCTGATCCAGAAACCACAGAAGCCAATGGAAAAATTCCCATTAACTTCAAATGGGCTTTGGATCAGACTCTTCATGTGTTAGCAGACTTCTTCTGCAAGATGAAACACCACTTCATTTGAAGGACAAAATTCTGACATGTACTGGTCTGAAGTAAATTAGCGTGTGTGGACTATCTTTAATTCCTTTCCTGCCTCTGCTAGTTCACAATGGAAAATAGTTATCCAAAGAGTTTAGTTACTCACATCTATTAAGAGTGTTCCACTGCTGTCTCCACACTGAGCAACTGTGTGCGGTTGGATTAAACGAGATTTCTATAAAAATAAACGTAAACACATGAAATTCAGACGTTTACAGTAATTTATGCCTGTCACAAAATCAGTAAAGACTCTCTAATGGACTGTTCTTACCAGCTTACATGTTCACTGTGAAAGCCTGAGTTTAAATATCTTTAATACTCCCACTACTGTAGTGGCAGGAAGCATTCACCACAGAAATAAGTCATAAATAACCTCTTTAAATACTTCTTCCTCTCCCAACCTTATGAAAGTCAACTCACCTTCTGGCATCTGCTCTATGTAGAATGAAGATTTCCGGGGCCTCTTTAGCTAAGGAGTTTTATAAAAATCTGATTCTGCTATCTGTTATGTTTCAGGAAGGTAGCAGAGGCTTTTGAAGAGGTGTGTTTATTTAGAAAAAAAGGGAGGGGGATTAAGCATGGTTAACTCCAATTCCATTCCCCAACACCAAGTCACCACAGCACACTGAAATAAAGCAAGTCTTTATAAAGGCCTGGTTTATTGGTTAGAAATTCCCACCACAGAACCTAGTGGTCAGAATTCTAATTCAAAGACCCCCAGCACCTCTGTGCTAGCTAGCCAAATGGACCAAAAAATGAATATAACTTCTATTTTCAGGGGCTACCCAAGTAGACTCCTCAAATTTCTGGAGCAAAATGGAGAGCCGTTCCTCAAGCAGCCCCTGTTCTTCACAGGCTGATCAGTTATGCAGTGAATTTCCTCTCTAATCAGATACAACAGAATACCAAGAAACAGGCTCAGAATGCTATGTACTCCACAGTAAGCCTGACTTGACTTCACTGGCCAGGCGCTTCACTAATCGTACTCTGGCGGAAATTCTATAAGCACCACAGCAGATTCAGATAAATAAAAAAAAAAGAGGAGTGAGAGAGCAGGGAATTGTGCAATAAGTCTATTTGCCGGTGGTTGTTATTTTTAGGGCAGTCAATTAATCGCAGTTAAATCACGTGATTAACTCAAAAAATTAATTGTGATTACAAAAATTAATTGCGATTAACGACAGTTTTAATCGCACTGTTAGACAGAATACCAACTGAAATTTATTAAATATTTTTGATGTTTTTCTACATTTTCCTGTATATTGTATTCTGTGTTGTAACTGAAATCAAAGTGTATATTATTTTTATTACAAATATTTGCACTATAAAAATGATAAACAAAAGAAATGGTATTTTTCAATTCACCTCAAACAAGTACTGTAATGCAATCTCTTTGTTGTGAAAGCGCAACTTACAAATACAGATTTTTTTTTGTTACATAACTTCACTCAAAAACAAAACAATATAAGGTATTGACGTGCCAGATATGCTAAACATTCATATGCCCCTTCATGCTTCGGCCACCATTCCAGAGGACATGTTTCCATGCTGATGACGCTCATTAAAAAAATAATGCATTAATTAAATTTGTGGCTGAACTCCTTGGGGGAGAATTGTATGTCCCCTGCTCTGTTTTACCCGCATTCTGCCATATATTTCATGTTATAGCAGTCTTGGATGATGACCAGCACATGTTGTTCAGTTTAAGAACACTTTTACTGCAGATTTGACAAAACGCAAAGAAGGTACCAATGTGAGATTTCTAAAGATAGCTACAGCACTTGACCCAAGGTTTAAGAATCTGAAGTGCCTTCCAAAATCTGAGAGGGACAAGGTGTGGAGCATGCTTTCAGAAGTCTTAAAAGAGCAACATTCCAATGCAGAAACTACAGAACCTGAACCACCAAAAAAGAAAATCAACGTTCTGCTGGTGGCATCTGACTCAGATAATGAAAATGAACATGTGTCGGTCTGCACTGCTTTGGATCGTTATCGAGCAGAACCTGTCATCAGCATGGACGCATGTTAGGAATGGTGGTTGAAGCATGAAGGGACAGATGAATCTTCAGCACCTCTGGCACATAAATATCTTGTGACACTGGCTACAACAGTGCCATGAGAACACCTGTTCTCACTTTCAGGTGACACTGTAAACAAGAAGCAGGCAGCATTATCTCCTGCAAATGTAAACAAACTTGTTTGCCTGAGCGATTGGCTGAACAAGAAGTAGGACAGAACGGACTTGCAAGCTCTAAAATTTTACATTGTTTTATTTTTGAGTGCAGGTTTTTTTGTACATAATTCTACATTTGTAAGTTCAACTTTCATGATAAAGAAACTGCACTACAGTACTTGTATTAGGTGAATTGAAAAATACTATTTCTTTTGTTTTTTTACAGTGCAAATACTTGTAAACAAAAATAAATATAAAGTGAGAACTGTATACTTTGTATTCTGTGTTGTAATTGAAATCAATATATTTGAAAATGTAGAAAACACCCAAAATATTTAAATAAATGGTATTCTATTATTAACAGTGCGATTAATTGCGATCATTTTTTTTGAATCGCGCGATTAAATTTTTTAATCATTTGACTGCCTTAGTTATTTTGTTTAAGTTACCAGCAGGTAGCTAGTTAAGAATGTAGAGGTTTATATTGCCATCCTCAAATTAGAGTTAGTGGATGAAAGGGGCATTTATATTGCCATCCTCAAATTAGACCTAGTACATACCACTTAGATCAGGGGTTCACAAACTTGGTTTGCGGATTGTTCTGGGTAAGCCCCTGGTGGGCCGCGAGACGCTTTGTTTGCCTGAGCATCTGCAGGTACGGCCACTCGCAGCTCCCAGTGGCCACAGTTAGCCGTTCCTGGCCAATGGGAGCTGCAGAAAGCGGTGCGGGCCGGGCCACTGCTTCCCACAGCTCCCATTGGCCGGGAACAGCTAACCGCGGCCACTGGAAGCTGCGAGTGGCCATACCTGCAGACGCTCAGGTAAACAAAGCTTCTCACGGCCTGCCAGTGGCTTACCCAGAACAAGCCATGAACCAAGTTTGGGAACCCCTGACTTAGATGAAAGAGGCATTTCACACCTCTCAGAGCTATTGTTTCAGATTGACTGCACACTCAGAGCACGACTGATTTCCACTCGGTTAATATTTAAGTCCTTTTGTGCCCCCATTGAACACAGAAATATATTTGAATGTAAGCTTAGATTATGTAGCACAGTTTGGCAGCTGGGGTGAATTCAGCCGCCACAGTTTGGCAGTAACTTATCTTGTGCCTCTTTGAGAGCTAGTAGACAGTTAAGTACATATATACACACTGTACAATATGCTATGCAACCTTGAGAAATTTAGTAAAGCACTGGTGACAAATATTTCAATCCCCTGCAATGTCTTTGGGAAATCACTGTTTGAAATTTATGAATGGTTTCATGTATGACAGTTCTACTCCCTGGGGGAGGGTTACCACAGCTTCTCCAGGGAGAAGGAAGAGGAGCAGGAGGGAGAGAGCATGAGTGTGAGCGTGTGTGTAGAGGGCAGGGGGTTACTCATCCTGGGACTGAAGACAACTCCCGAGAAGTTCCACTCCCTGGGGTGTCTTGCATGTACTCATTCAAACCGGATTTTCCAAAGACCAAAAGACAAAGAAAGAGCTTTGGGTATAAAAGGCTGAGCCTAACCTGACTCAGGGCCTTCTTTTTGACTCAGTAGATGAACAGGACCTTTGGTTCTAAGGGTACTCCCATCCTTGCTGAAGGTTTGGAAGGGATGTTTACTACCAGACACCCCATGTGAAGATGGGTGATTTTTGGTATGTTAACTAAATATGTAGGAACTTTCTTTAACCAATTTTGTGTGTGTGTGTGTGCGGTGCTTTTTGCTCTCATAATAAATGAGTTTTATTGGAAGAGCTGTGTGGTCAAAGGTAAAAACATTGTGCTTGGAGAGAAAACAACACACAGATGCTGGCCTTGAGCAGACTTCCTTGCTGGGGACATCACAATGCATGGCAGGGGGCTGTACAGCCTTAAAATCCCTTGTCAGCAGGAAGGGAGATGTGAGTCTCCACCCAAGAGAAGTGCTGGCTGGGAGCCATAAATCTTATGCCCGCAAGGGACCACAGAGGAAAAATACAGGTGCAGTTACTTTGAAACTGTGACAGCAATATTGCACAAAGAGTACATGTTGGCATACAAATGGTTCACCAGCACAGGCTTCAATTACAGGTGTAACGTAACAGCAGTCTGAATAGACAAATCCTTCCTCTCCTTTCAATATGGGGCAATTTGGGGCAGCTATACATCTCATTTAATATTCTGCATTTAAGTATCTAGGGCCACATTTCTGTCCTCAGTACCACTGGCATAAAACTGGAGCAACTCCATTAAAATCAATGGACTTATCCTAGATTCTCATTGCTGTAGCTAAACAATAATATGCAACCCATGGAACTTAAGAATACTGAAAAATAACGACTGTAGCTGCGAGGCATTTTAATGGGTTATAAAGCAGTGATTTTCACAAAATGTACTTTGACCAAAATATTTTGTAACTTTCTTGATAGACTTTAGATATGCCTTCTTACATAAACTTGTCACCTGGAGGAGTATGGCCCGAAATTCACGTGTGTTTAGTTAAGCAACAACAGTTTTAAAAATGATTCAACGTTGATTTCCAATGCTAAACAAATTTAGTATCACATAAGACAACACTACAGCATGCAAAGATTAGCTATTTTGTCGTTAAAATGTTCTGTTTCCTTCAGTACAAAAGTTACCATTACACTCTGGAAACATTAAAGGTTTGGCAAGTCCTCTTGTCCACCTTCCTGAAACCTAAGTGTAAGACTAAATGCTTTATTTTGTTTGGAAAGGTCCTTAAGTTCAGCACATGCACAATGAATGCTGGCTCCTGTCTGCCTGCTGAGAGTCCCCAAAGACGCTACTCCCTCTGTAACAGCTCAGAGAAAGGAAAAAAAACCACGGGACTCAATATTTACGCTGATTCTTACCAGCACTTACAATTTTTTCAAGAAAAATGACAGCATTAAGTTGTCACAATAAAATGTATGCACCTTTTTGTAAAACGTGCAGGATGTATGCACAGCTAGAGCGATAGCCAATATGCATTCAGGTAGGGAAGAGAATGTTTTATTGACCTGCTGGAGTTCTTTGAAGATAAAGGCAAATTCAGTGGATGTACTTACACTTAGATTTTCAAAAGGCATTTGACAAGGGATAGCAATCAAAGATAAGGAAAGAAAAACAGCAGGTACAATACAGTGCTGGATCAAAAACGCTGTCTGAAGAAGAGGAGAAAAAACACATAGCTGGAAGCT
Source organism: Natator depressus (assembly GCF_965152275.1). Lineage (NCBI taxonomy): Eukaryota > Metazoa > Chordata > Testudines > Cheloniidae > Natator > Natator depressus. Next base: position 190,333,364 of record NC_134234.1, on the reverse strand, counting down.
TTTCAATTTGGCAAGACACGAGTCAAGCTCCCCCTTACTCACCAGCCTCTGCAGGGTCAGTTCTAAGAACTGATGGAAGTCTGTCCACATACAAGAGACCAGCAGTTCACCATAAGAGCACTGACATTTAGCATTTTACTGTAATTAGCGTTACCATAGTATAGCGAATACTTGTATTACTGAAATAACACTAGTTACATTCCAATGCTAAACCTCAGCATTTCCCTGGCAGCCTGCGCATACCGTCAACTAACTGGATAACTGTCCTGGAAACAAGTTCTCTAGGTTTGCAGAAGATACTAAAAATAAGAGCAAATTGTAACCAATCAAAGCTAAATTATTGTGGAAAAATTACTGAAATCTCTTAGCATACAGCAGTGGTTTCAGAGGCAAGCAAGGTGTTAAATGGTGTTCTGTCCCTTTGCTACTACAAAGCAAGCAACAACATTGCCTGTATAGGAGACAGTTTTACTTCATCTTTGATCATTACAGGTAATCTTACATAGGATCTTTCTTGAAGAAGGTGTGGAAAAATTCAGTTTAGGAGTAGAAGACAGCAGGGAAAAAGGAGACTGGGCTGACCTAATTACAGGTGTGCTAAGTTATCAAAAGTAATGGTGGAAGATTTCTGAAATCTAATTGTGGAGTATGTTCTCACTGCACGGAATCACCTCAGCAGAATTAGGCAAACTTATGAATGAGTAACTAGGGACAAAAACTAAAGCGATGATAATAAATGAATTTCAGAGGCATTTAGGATTTATTTCTAGAGTATAGGACTAAGATATAAGACTCGGTGCTCAAAAATACGGTGAGCAAGCTGAGAAATGGCTGTTAGTGTCTGAATAGGGTTATTTTTTGGAAAAGTTATTGCTAACATCAAGAGTTTGCTTTCTGCCTTCAGAAACACCCAACTCAAAATGAGTTGTTCCCTTGGAGCCAGGCATTGGTGTTTGGCTGTATTCCCGAATGAAGGATTTGTCTGCATGCTGATTGTGACCAGCTCTGTTCAACAACTGATGTACGTAGTGTAAAACAAGCTAGTCACACTATGAAAATATTTTGACCATACTCCACTGATTTCGCCTCCTACAGGAAACAAACAAGTCCCCAATATTTACTAGCACCCTAAAAAGGACAACAATGTTTATATATACTCCAATTTGAGAGGCTTATTTTTTAATCTGGAAATCAAGCTATTTATTCTTTTAGTACCCAGTAAATATTAAGTCTACCAAAAGGTACCAGTATTTCTGGAGTTTATGGACTGTGGATATTTAAATTCCCAGACAGAATTTGGTAATGAAGATTGCAGCAGCATCCTAATGTCTATTAGAAAATAAATGATAAAGCAAAACAAATTATGCAATTCTCACCTCTGAAGACAATATCAATTACATATCACTTTGCTTACCGACTAATAGAATTTAATTTCACTTCATGTGATGTATTTCAGAAAAAACAAAATTCAACTCACAATTTGATAGTTACTAAACCAAAGTTAATCAAATGGTTTTCATTTAATTAATAATTCCAACTATCACTGAAAAATACTGCCATGGAACATGTTCTATCTGAATCAGAGTTTTTACACATACTGCTTTTCTCCTCATTCTTTCAAAAAACAAAAAAAACATAACACACCAAGAATGTTTAATTTTTAGATTCATATTGAGTTAGTTGGAACTTTCCCTAAGACAAACCCCAGACAGTTCAGAGGAAAACAGTATAAGCTTCAGGTAACAGCTCACCTGGGACTGCAAGTTTTCCAGCTTCCTTTGATGTCGCTGAATTGAATCTATGAGGAGTTTTTCTTTGTCATTTGGTGACAGTGATCGTCTGTTCAAAGTGCCCAAAGGTATGGAGGGTAAACGTTCTGGTCTATTACACCTACAATATGGTTTCAATCGATATAAGAGAAAAATGAGTGAAAATGAATACGTGCTCTGTCATCTTGTATTGTCTTGAATTCTCTTCAGTGGTTCAAAATACAGTACTGCCCTCCAAAGTGACTAAAGAGGCATCATCTTACAGAATAGAATTGTTCTCTGAATATATGCCACATCATTTCTGTCAATTTCAGTGAAAAGATTAGCTTTACTCCTTTTAACTCTCGTTAGTTCTGGGGTGCAAACACCGATTAAAGGAAGAGACTGGTTTCTATTCCTTCTTGTGCACCAGAATTACTTATGACTCAGTCAGATATGCCTGTGCAGTATGATAATTGCACAGGGGCCACCAAGGCCTGCTCTACACCCGTGGTTCTCAAGTAGGAGTCTGGGGCCTCCTGGGGGCAGAATTCAGGGGGGCTGCCAAGCAGGGCCAGTTTTAGACTTGCTGGGGCCCATGGCAGAAGGCTGAAGCCCCAGGGTTCTAAGCCCTGCCACCTAGGGCTGAAGTCGAAGCCTGAGCAACTTAGTTTTTCGGGGACCCTGTGGCGTGGGGCCCCGGGAAATTGCTCTGCGTTTATGCTGGCCCTGGCTTTTATGTGCAGAAAAACAGTGTTGTGGCACTGGTGGGTCATGGAGTTTTTATAGTATGTTGGGCGGGTTCTCAAAGGAAAGGGTTGAGAACCCTGCTCTAAACTACACAGTTAAGTCGACGTAAGCTGCCTTGCATCAAACCAGCTGTAGATGTGTCTTCACTTAAATCTGGCTCCCACCCATGTAAGTGCCGCATGTAATTAGACTGATGCAGTGTCAGTGTAGACACTGCATTACTTACATTGACTGTCACTGGCTTTCAGGGTCACAGTGCCCCACACTGATGACACAATCAGTGCAAGCATTCCTGGTGAGGACGCACATTGCTGACCCAAGGAGCAAAGCGTGCGCACACGCACAAGTGATTTAATAACTGCGGTGGCTGTATGCCGACAAAAGTTAGGTCGACATAATTCTGTAGTGTAGACATGGCCTGAGAGCCCAGTTTTGCCCACAGAACCTTGATAGTGTGATAAAGATGGAACGAAGCTTGACTGTGTGGAGTGTGCCAGACAGACTCGGATTTAGATTAGATGCGAGTGACCCCAAAATGCCCTTCTCCCAATGACTGAGTTCATCATTAAAGCAGGGATAGGTGTAAAGAAGGAGTGTGCCTTCAGTGGCAAGTGTCTGAAGTAGCAGAGCTGATACACATACTACCTGCCACTTACTGCAGTTAACAAGGTTAGATACACCCCCATTATTCTGCCTGTGTTCTCTAATATAACAATCACAAAAGTAAAGTTTCACATGGTATTTGCTTTTGCAAATATTTCTATAGCATGTATGCTTTACTTTTTGCATTTGTTTTATTACTCTGGCTTCAAGGGAGATGCCTAATAAATGGTAATTCATTATTAATATGCTAATCAGTGATATAGTATTGCTAATCAAAAGCTTACTTGTTTTCCAGAGGGCCTGGGATCATTTCACAGGTCCAGATTCCACGGTGGTCTTTGTTTCCGATATCAGTGGATGATGACAGAACCCGCCATTTAAGGCAGATATCTAATTAAGTAGTTAGAAGAACATTACTACATCACAGCAAGTATAAAAAAACCCCTCACCCCCCCCCATTTATTGTGCTAATGTGATTAATGGGATTCAACATGCAGCTTTGACAGTCTCATTTTCCCTCTGTCTACTAAAGGCTCTCTGAAGCTGTCAGAATTTTGACAGATTAAGAGAAATTCCAGCAAATGGCAGCCACAAAGAAAAAAAAAAAAAGGCAACATGCAACACAAATGTTGCCTTTCCCTATTCCTCCAAAGTTCAGCTGCCCCTTCAGGACAGGCAGTGCACAGTCCTGAACGTCATGACCCATCAAAGATAGAAATGGGTGATTCTACCAACCCGAACCTCTATTAGAAAGTCAGGAACCAAGCTCACATTTTATGGCACAATGTTTCTAACCCCACTAAAACAGAAGATACAGAGCCTTGAAATAACTTTCAGAGGCTTCTAAGATGCATTAGTTATAATTCCTCTCCCTCTGAGGGCAACCCAGTTAGTTGGACTCGTGTTAGCAAAGGAATCACCATGTATAATTTCACATTTTACATACAGTTTGGCAGATACTCTGCTTACTACTGTAACTTTAGATCATTAGTGAACATTGTCCAACACTGTCATTTATTTTGGTGTTATTTCTACCCCGGGAACACTTGTTTTTGAACACTTTCCAAAAGGTAGCTCATCATACTGCAGTAGGCATTTGGAAAATATGAAGTGCTGCAATACCTGTTGGAGAAGACCTAATCTAATTTGGGTTTGAAAGCCTTATTATTAGGATTAAGTACTAAGAAAAGGTGAGGAGTATATTTTCTGAATAGTGGTAGTTATTGTGCCAACTATATTAGAGCAACTAAAGTTTCACTGATTTCTAGACCAGGATCAGCATTTTGAAATATTTACGGATCAGTTAACCAGTACAAATGCTTTCAAGATGTCACACTATATCTAACAATGACAAGTCATGAAATATTATATGTTAAATAAGTTACTGCTGTCTTGCTCGCCCCATCCCCCCCTTACCTTGCCTCTCTCTTCGATTCTGACATGAATTTAGCAAGCAGATCTGACAAATTTGCTAAATGCTTTGTGTGTCTAAGTAATAAACTCCAGACTGCTTTGAAATGCAGTGGCCTTCTCCCAAACGGTGGATTACAACTGTATTGAAATGGGACGGGGAGACAAGATTAATGTGATTTCCAACAAGCATCATGCACTGACACGGCTGGAAATGAATACTGTATACAGTACTGGAAAGTTGAACTTTCCAGCTGTCCAGTGATCAGTGGCAAGTGTTAGTAGGTCCTGATGATTCCAAGTATATCACAAGTTCCTCTGTGTGTGTGTGCGGGGGGGGATTTTTTGTCACTGAGCCAGGACTAAACAGCAAATCCTGGACTTCATACTGGTTCAAGTTTTTGTTACACTAGAATACCTTCAGAATCTTAAATGTACAGAAGTACCCTAATCGGTAATTTAAAAACAGTGTTTTCCATCCATGTTTTTTACTTGACATTAAAGTTTTAACTGGTGTTTCTGAAATAAATTTTAAATTTTTCTCATATGTTATAAATTCAAGAGCCAATTTAAATGTCATATTCTGTGCTCACAGTGTTATGACTAGCAGTTTCCTTTCTGGGAGCAGACAACTTAATGTAGGGAACACTTTATTTCTGTGACACTGATGTGGGAGAATTTACTTACTGGGCTTTTTCATGAAAAGGCCTTTTATTAAACTTCTGACTCAGAACTGCAGGAACAGGAGCTCAAAGCTACTTAGTAGGATAACAAAGCACTGTAATATTTAATTATACTGTGATCAATTGAAATGTGAGATCAATTTCATACTAGGAGGCATAGAAAGCCATCTGTAAACTCAAATTTTGCCATAGGAAGTGGGAAGCTCAGAATATAATTCAAAAGTTAAAAAAAGCAAGGTCTCTCTACAAAGATAATGTTGGTAAAAAGCAAGGAACAAATTAACAAACTGAAAAAACCTCAAATCAAATTAAAACTGCCAAGGTTGAGGTTTGATCTTGTCCTGATGCAGAGCAATAAAGAACCCAACCTTGCATTGGAGACAGGTGCATTGCTGGGAAACACTGAAACAGCTTCACACAAAAACATGTTATGTAAGGACAATCTGTAAAAGGAGTTTGGCAAATTAATTTTAAACAATGGTTAACTAATCAATTAAAAGCCAAAGCTGTGCTCCACTTCTGCAGTCCTTTACCAATAATCTTTTCACTCTGCAGCATATCAAACCATTCAGTAGTTTGCTGGCAGCCTTTAAATAGGATGCGATGAAACATACAGAAAGTGGAACATGCACAGTTATAAAAAAAAGATGTGAATGAATTTTGTTAAGGGAGAGATGGAAAATGAAAAACAGGGGCTATAAGAGGATCTTCTGAAGAAAGAAGCACATGAAAGCATAGCAGTATAGTGTCAAATGCCAGGAAAAGCTGGGATTAAGGTGTTTCAATTTAAAGGCCTTTTTATTATCCTATTAAATCCTCTCCTTATTTCTCCTTTTATGTATTCAATTATATAAAAACTTACCACACTGAACCAGGGCAGGAATTTCCACTGCACGTCTTCTCTTATACTGAATCGCATCTGAGGGTTTCTCCAACCATTTGTCACTTAGATATCCAAACTCATTCCAGAATGAAGTTACTCCTTTCTGACCTAAAGAAGTTTTTATATAATTTTCAGTGGCAGAAGAATGAGTTTAAATGTAAACTACAGAATTAGTTAAAGAATGTGCTTTGCTAATACTGGGGGACCAGTAGCTTTTAAGAGAAGTTGCAAGCAGGCATGAAGGTAGTACAAGATGTGGCCTGGAAACAGGACTGAGAGATGGGATCCTAAGCGTTCATGTGGGTTTGGAAGTGGACACTCCCATGGCCTTGGAATAAGCCACATCCCCTTCTGTGTCCCTATCAGTCAAATATTTACTTACATTATATGAGGGGTAGGGACGATTAGTCCATGTTTGTGAAGTACTTTGAAGATACATGCCACTATGTAAATATTACAGTTCCTATACAGAATGAGGTAGTAATACAGAGAGACCGCTGGGTCACCTTTAAATGCCATTCTATCAGCTCAAATCCATTATAAGCTAAAGACTACTGTGAAATTCCAATTCACAAACATTTGAGAAAAAGACTAGGTATGTTTGTAGTTATCCAATGCATTGCAGTGATAAGCAGTACTTTTCAATCTTCAACTTTTTAACAGTGATCTGCTCCACAAAGGAAGCTCTGTCCTCACACATTTTTAAGCTGGAAAAAAAAAGAAAAAAAGAAAAAAAACCCCTGAAGACAAAAAAGAATCAACATTAACATATATTTGTGAAATACTCCCCTTTCACTAAAAGCTCCCAGTCACATGGGAAGTATTTTCTAATATATTTTCGTTAAACTATTGCAAGACCTCCGAGGCAGAACATATTCCGATCCTCAACTTAGACAGGACAATGAAGGCACAGAGGCCAAAGTTTTTTTAAAACATGGGTGCCTAAACTATTAGACTCCTAAATTTGTATTTAAGCCTTCCATGTACAATTGAAGAGAGTGCTTAAATGACTTTCAGGCAGTGTCACCATTTAAAGTTAATGGTATTTATACTTATAAGTCACTTAGGTACTTCTGTAAATTCTACTTTGAAGGCCTAAAGACAGATTTAGGAGCTTAATTTAAGGCAAATTAGTTTAAGGAAAATTTTGTCCCAAAGTTTCAGTGACTTACTTCAGGTCACATGAAGTCAGTAGCAGACTAGAAACAGAATCCAGAAGTGTTCAATCACTGTTTTCTCATCCAAGACCTAGACCACAAGCCCAGAAAGGCAACAGTATATACTAGGGGCACACCATCATAATCATCAAAAGAGGGAACTAATGCAAGCATGATGTGATAGTAGGGGGCAGGGCAGGGTTCAGCAGCTGTGGGGCTCACTTCTGCTTTATGTCTTATATTCCTAAAAGCTTAAACTCCAGGGCTTCAGCCAGCCACTGGCAGCAGTCAGGAAGGGATGTACCCCCTGCAGTGTATTCTCTTTTGTTTTTTTATCTCCTTCCTCTGAGGTGTCAGGGATGGGCATGGCTGGAGATGGGCCATTGGATTGGGAGAGCCAAGGCTCTGAGAGGGCTCTTTCAGGTACTTGGCTAATTGGTTCTTGCTCACATGCTCAGGGTCTAACTGATCGCCATATGAGGGGGAAGGAATTTCCTCCCAGGTCAGATTTGCAGTAACCATGGGAGGGTTTTGCCTTCCTCTGCAGCATGTGGGTGGGGGTCACTTGACAGGATTATCTAGGAATATCACACAGGAGATCAGACTAGATGATCTTGTAGTCCTGGCCTAAACTCTATGACTCTACGTACAGACTCACTGGCAAGAACAATTATTTTGCTCATAAACACCTGGCAGAAAAGCTGTGTGAATTGCTGTAATTTTTTTATTTTGATCAGTTATTTTGGTAAACTTATTCTGTCAGATACATTACTCTTTGTGGACCTTGCTTATTACATTGAGGTTCATATGTTGTGCCCCTTATTCCCACATTTATTTCAATAAAACTAAGAGTGTAATTGAAAATTAGGCTCTAAAGGATTAAACTTTAAGAATTTATCTTATAAACAGCAAAAAATATTGGATCAAAGCCACCTGCTCATTTAAGCACATAAATACAGTCAACAGAGTTAATCAGTTTCAGTCTCTCATGGTAAACGCAGCATCCAAGAGCAGGGCAATAATTACTTGGTATTTCTTTCAAAACATTTCTAGCTCTAGGAAGTTGACAAAGCCACAACTTCACTTGGGTTCCATAGGCAGAGTGCTTGGAGCGGGAAGAATGGTTAAAGTCAATAAAAACATGTGCAGCTGAGTGCCGGCGAAAGTTGTGGGAGAAAGTATGAAGGAAAGGTCACGGATTGCACCCCTCTGCCTTAAGTCAGTCTGCTATAAGTAAGGCCCCACTTGGGCCTTCTGATCTTCCAATTCTACTTCAATTCATGCCTCCCTTAGTTTCCTTTTCCCTCAAACATCTCCATGGGCAGCTTCAGACATCTGGTACTGAGAGCTTTGCACTCTCTCTCTCCTCCTTCAAATACCTTCAGAGGCTGGGACTCTGCTTTATCTTATATTTGACAGAGCCCAACTGATAGAAACAAAAATTATTCCATCACTTCCATCCTCTCCATATGCATTCACCAAATGTGACCCAGTGCTAACTTTCTAATATCAGCTTACTAAAAAAACCCCAAAACACATTAGTGGTTTGCAAAACAAGCCACCTCTATCTTGTTCTCTGTAAGATTTTTCTCCTTCTCTGCTCCATGTCATTTATCCTGCTGCCATAACATGTCTTTTTATATGCCTGTATTCTCCATCAAGTGCCATGCACCCCTGTGCTATCCACCAATATTAAATAATAGTGACCCTGACCAATCGGATGGCTGATTTTCAGACCTGCACTCAAAGAAAGGACTCTATGCACAGACATCCTGAGGTGGATTGGTTGAGTACGTCAGAGAGACGCATTTGGAGCCAAGCTCTGAAAAGCCAAAGTTGCTCTAAAGTTAAAATGGATAGTTTACTAACTTCTAAACAACTTCTCTTACATTAAAGCCAATTGGAAGCAGAGCATCAATATAGCTTATGGTGCATAAGGATATGCAGCACTACAGGAAACCCTGCTCCCATCCATGCAAGCATATAATTGTTCACTTCAACTAACTTCTCCTTCTCACTAGCCATCTTCAAAAGTAAGTAAGGAACTACATAAATATCCCTTTTAAGGTTTCAGGAGCAGTTGCTCATACATCGGAGTTTAAAAGCACTCCATCACTTTTTTTCTATGAAGAGAGAAAAGACCCTCTATTAACTGCCTGTGTAGATTTAAGTGTTTCTTGTGCTTTCTTTCATACAGAGCAATACTGGCAGATCGATCATGTATAAAGGAAGGACACTTGTCCAAGGCTGCACTGAGGCTACACTTGTCCCAAAGGAACCAGATATTTGGGGACCCAATGCTACTGGTACACATCTATTGGTTAACTGACATACTTGCAACAGGCAGGGGCTTTTATAGATACGGACACTGGCCAAAAAGTACTTGAATACTTCAGGAGGAAGTATTTTACAGAACATGTCCACATCAACTGTTCTGTTTTAAATTTTTATATTACAACAAAGAAACAAAAAAGCACAAACCCCACAGTGACAGCCTAAATTTTGCATATGGGGACAGTGGGGGGTGGGGAACTGGGCTTGGAAATAAGTGTAGCCAGGTGAAACTGGACATCTTGAGCTACTAAACTTTTCTGCATTAGACAGAAATGCACATTATTTGTGAAGGGACGAAATCACGCTTAGATTTTTTTTAAAAGACCATAATTTCATTCAAACTAGAGCACGATTATTCCAAGTACTACTATGGATCTGAATTAAACAAACAGTGATATTGCATCCTTTATTTATAAGACAAGAAAGCTACCCAAAATTATCTGTTTATTTTCAAAACCAAGATGTGATGCAGGAGCTCTGTGCATTTTTCACACTACAGAAGTTTTCTAGTGCACACTGAAATTAATGAATAATTATACAAAAAGCAGATTACAGCATTCGTTAAAACAACATTGCTTGAACTGGGACACAGCAAGGGTCACATCGAATTTGTAAATACATGTAGAATCAATTTATCTAAAAAATGAATAGATGTAACATTTGGTTGTACTTCCAATTCCTTACTAGATGAACCAAAATGCATGCCTGATTTCACTACTAATAAAATTTGCACCTGGTTTCCTTTGTCTTCATCCTGTGGCTACTGGGAAAGAGCAAATTCAGGTTGCATTTTAGGATTCCTCCAGCTGTCCTTTTGACTCTTACAGCTGGACACCCATTTGGGTCCACACTTTGCCATCCTGGCTCTACACAAATTGAACTCAACTGGTTGACCAACATAGGCTCGCCACCAGATCTCAGGATTAGCATTTGAAAAGGTAGCATGCATGGTTATAGCACCTTCATCTCAACTCCATATCTAAGTACTTTACGTGCAACCTCTGCTCCTGTGTGTGCTCCCAGAGGCAGCAACAGTTGAATAGTGAGTAATCTCTTTGCCTCTATTTTCTGCGCACAGCATGCCTCTAGGAATTGCAACTGGTACAGTGTCTGGTACACACTGACTCCCTCAGGTGACTGTTCTTAAAAGCTACAATCGGATCCAACTTCCAATTTATCTGATGTATTTGATGAATTAACAGTTTGACACAGATTTTTTTTAATAGCTATATAAAACAAGCCAGGCTAAACAATAAAGATTTACTTATTCCAATGTCCTTCCAGTACTGGATCAGATAATGCTCCATGGATGTCAGCAAGTGGTTATATTCTTTAACATTGACAAAGGCCTGCTTATTGTGTGTTGGCTCCAGGGCTTCTAAGGGCATATCCACCATTCCAACTGCACCACCGCTGAAACTGAAATAACATCACTTCAAAGCATTTTGATCCAAGTTCAAAGAACAAGTTCATCTGTTTAGTTTGCGCTGCCCTTGACTCACTTTAGAAACAGGTATTTCAAATTAAGGAATATTTTTCTAATAGAAAACAGACTAGTATCCTGTCTGATCAAAGTCTTGCAGAATTATATTTAAGTTACTTCATTTCAAATGGAGTACAGGAAATAAACCTCAAAAACATTACATTCTAAAATGTGAGACCATGTCAGAAGTGGCAGGACGGGGAAAGGAACAGACACCAGGATTTGAAGAGAAATACTTACATGCGGGTAAAAGCTCAGAGAAACTGAGAACTCAAGAACTCCCAAGTTGCAATAAGAAATTCAACAATAGTGAGTTACTCTAAAAATTACTTTGAGAACTGCTCTATTCTTTACATTATTCTTTACTTTATTCTTCCCTTAACGCAGGTACATAACTCTCAGAAATATATAAATAATCCATGTTGTGCATATGCTTGAAAAGGAAATAACCTCTTTCAGGTGGGATCATGGATTTTAGACTCCTGCTAGTATTCAAAATACCTGCATTTTAAAACAAAGTTTTAAACCTGATCAACAAAAAACAAACAATAAAGAAAGCTTACCGAGACCCCTGTTTAAGATGTGGTCCCACTTTCTCATACATTCTGACCAAGCGACTGTTGTTATAGATGAACATTCCATCATGACTTCTGTTCTCGATGTTTATTCCAAACATTAAATAGAGCTTCTTTGGCCTCCTCAATTCTCTGAGCAGTGTAAAATCAACAAGCAGTTTTCTTTTATAAATTTCCTTTTAAAGTTTTTAATTTAATTTAATTTTACTTACTGTTACCAGTTTAATAGCCACCGTTAATCTGGTTTAGGAGATACAGAGATTGGACAGTTCACTTTAGCCAGAAATATAAATGATAAAAATGTAATATCAACCACAAAAACATCCAAACTTTGAAAGGCTAACATGCTTCTTGGGTTTTCAAACTGATGGGACAGACGTCTGTATACTGGAAATGGATGAGAGGCAGATCACATTCACCCATTTTTGAAAATTCCTGCTTAAAATCAAACACAAACCAAGTAGCACTTTGGCAGCTTGACATTAATGAAGACAGCGTTAGCTGTTAGCCTCCAGATTAAGACTGAAAGCCATTGCTATGAAGATGTTCATGTTTATCACCATGAGAACAGCTAAAGACATTCTTTCATTGCATTTGTAGAGGGAAAAATGCCTTATTAAATTGGCACTTGTTTTCATTTAAAAAAGTTTCTGGTTTATGGATTTTTTTTTTAAAACTAGGCATACTGTAACCATCATCCATTAGTAAGCAACAGAAGATTAGCCAGTTTTGTTCTCAGAGTTGACTTGTATCATTCCATACACTTCATGTTTCCTCCCATTCAATTACTGGAGAATGGAGGGTTAAAGTGCCCTTTGGCTTTGTAGAACTTTCTGCAAGGAGCTACCACAGTCAAAGAAACTAATCATGAACAAGGAGCTTCAACTAACATAAACCACATTCTGCGGGGGTAGGCCTGAGGAATGGAAAGTATTAAAATTGGTATGAGAACTCCAAGGTAAGCACCACCATGTAATCACTACTTGTATGCTGCATCTGCCAGTAACATTAGAAAATGTAACATTATCCAGTTAAAGGACTACACAAAGGCCATGTACTACAGGTGACCTTCAGATTCCAGGAAGTGAGGATTTTACTTTCGGTAAATGACAGTCGTGGCCTTCCTTGAAGTGAGGCATCACAGAAGCAAGAATGTGTTCACTATTATCTAAAGAGGCAGCTCTACACAGGACTCCCCAATAGCTAAAGATTGGATGTTTTTTCTGAAAGACATGCGCTAGTTCAAACGGAAATGATTTTGCAGAAGTTCTATGGCCTGTCATAGAAGAGGTCAGACTGGATGATCACAATGGCCCTTTGTAGCCTTGGAACCTATGAACCTATAAACGTTTTGTTTCAGAGCTGCTATCCATTCCAAAATTCTTGGGTCATTCCCAGGAAGTCTTAAAATAACCCTGGGCATCACATCATTGTGATTCAGTGTTCAGAGGCGGTATTACCAAACTGAGGTTTAAAGCCATGAAGCAAAGAGGCAAATGTGATAGAATTACTTGTCCTGCCCGAAAAAAGCAAAGTAACCAAAAAGAAAAATAGCCCATCCCTCTTTGAAACCTCTCTTTATAATGCGCATGATAATCAAGGTGGGTCATTTCCAGCACTAATCCAGGTTTTCTCACCCCCCCACCCCCCCACACACACCCCTCCAAAAACCACACACACAAACTCACTCTCCTGCTGGCAATAGCTCATCTTACAATGTGCACAGCAATAATCCAAGTTTAACCAGAACGTCCTGGGGGGGGTTTGTAGGAAAAAAACAAGGGGAGATGGGCTACCTTGCATAATGACTTAGCCACTCCCAGTCTCTATTCAAGCCCAAATTAATAGTATCCAATTTGCAAATGAATTCCAATTCAGCAGTTTCTCGCTGGAGTCTGGATTTGAAGTTTTTTTGCTTTAAGATAGCGACCCTCATGTCTGTGATTGCGTGACCAGAGAGATTGAAGTGTTCTCTGACTGGTTTATGAATGTTATAATTCTTAACATCTGATTTGTGTCCATTTATTCTTTTACGTAGAGACTGTCCAGTTTGACCAATGTACATGGCAGAGACAAACACCTACAAGATCTCTATTAAGCATTCTTACAACTACAATACCCACCTGCGGAAGTGAAGAAACAGATTGATAGAGCCAGAAGAGTTCCCAGAAGTCACCTACTACAGGACAGGCCTAACAAAGAAAATAACAGAACGCCACTAGCCGTCACCTTCAGCCCCCAACTAAAACCCCTCCAACGCATTATTAAGGATCTACAACCTATCCTGAAGGATGACCCAACACTCTCACAAATCTTGGGAGAAAGGCCAGTCCTTGCCTACAGACAGCCCCCTAACCTGAAGCGAATACTCACCAACAACCACATACCACACAACAGAACCACTAACCCAGGAACCTATCCTTGCAACAAAGCCCGTTGCCAACTGTGCCCACATATCTATTCAGGGGACACCATCACAGGGCCTAACAACATCAGCCACACTATCAGAGGCTCGTTCACCTGCACATCCTCCAATGTGATATATGCCATCATGTGCCAGCAATGCCCCTCTGCCATGTACATTGGTCAAACTGGACAGTCTCTACGTAAAAGAATAAATGGACACAAATCAGATGTCAAGAATTATAACATTCATAAACCAGTCGGAGAACACTTCAATCTCTCTGGTCACGCAATCACAGACATGAGGGTCGCTATCTTAAAGCAAAAAAACTTCAAATCCAGACTCCAGCGAGAAACTGCTGAATTGGAATTCATTTGCAAATTGGATACTATTAATTTGGGCTTGAATAGAGACTGGGAGTGGCTAAGTCATTATGCAAGGTAGCCTATCTCCCCTTGTTTTTTTCCTACAAACCCCCCCCCCCCCAAGACGTTCTGGTTAAACTTGGATTATTGCTGTGCACATTGTAAGATGAGCTATTGCCAGCAGGAGAGTGAGTTTGTGTGTGTGGTTTTTGGAGGGGGGTGTGTGTGTGTGGGGGGGGGTGAGAAAACCTGGATTAGTGCTGGAAATGACCCACCTTGATTATCATGCGCATTATAAAGAGAGGTTTCAAAGAGGGATGGGCTATTACCAGCAGGAGAGTGAGTTTGTATGTGTGTGTGTGGGGGGGGGGGGGAAGGGTGAGAAAACCTGGATTTGTGCTGGAAATGGCCCTACTTGATGATCACTTTAGATAAGCTGTTACCAGCAGGAGAGTGGGGTGGGAGGAAGTTTTGTTTCATGGTCTCTATGTGTATATAATGTCTTCTGCAGTTTCCACGATATGCTATGCATCCGATGAAGTGAGCTGTAGCTCACGAAAGCTCATGCTCAAATAAACTGGTTAGTCTCTAAGGTGCCACAAGTACTCCTTTTCTTTTTACGAATACAGACTAACACGGCTGTTACTCTGAAAAAAGTAACCAAAGACATTTTCTGCTGCATTGACTGAAGTAGTGTGTTCTTTGCAATAGCTGCTCTCCCCTGAAACTCCATTAAAAGTTTCTGTTGACAGAGTGCACAGAGTGAAACTGTCTAGTTATACCTTGAAGGGTTTTGTGGGGAGCAAAGGAATGAAAAACCAGTGAAATAGGAATCTACCCACTGTTTGCTATTGTCCCTACACACCAGACAATCCATCTGCCAGAGATTACTCTTCTGAGCAAGGTTTGAACCCAATTTCACCACTTTATAGATTATATATGGACATATCCATGGGTCATTAGATAGTTGGTATGGATTGCCACACCCAAGAAGATTTTACCATCTCATATTAATTAGTCTCAGCCCACAAGTTGCTCTTGCAAAATCTGGGCATCTGATTAGCACTCCATTTGTTCTGCCCGTGCTAGGTAATAAGCACAGAGTCTAATAAGGAAAAAACAAAAGACAGGTAGGTGTAATCACATCATACTCTTCAAGCAGGAGTAAAAAGGGGAAGATCTGCATCTTTGATAGTAGCTGGGTAAGAATAAAGAGGGCACATAATTTCCCAAAAGCCAGGAGGGAAGACAATGAAGAAGGAAAACTTCCTCCTTTCTAGCAGTCAGGATATGGGGAAATGGGTGAGATATCCACTTCACCTAATATCAATCCATTGTGTTAAGTAGCGTTATAATGCAGCAACATGCTTATGTAAGTGGCTCCAAGACCAAACAAAACCCCAGTTAAGTGCAAGTATGTGTTTCTCAGATCCGGTAAAGAGGAGAATGCTTTCAGTTGACTGCCTGAATGTCTAACCTTATGGATATCAGCCTGAAGATGGACATTACTTTATATCGTTCAACCTGGGTAATATAGGCCTATAATCTCCAGCTTCTTTGGACACTGAAGTAAATCTCTGTTTCCTTCTGTTGTACTCCTGGTCTGACAAATTTGCCTGTATGTGGAGGAGGTGTCCTACATTCTGTTCAATTGCAATCTGCAAGTCATAAAAATAGAGACAAGAGCTACTGCATGCTCTAAAGAAGATTCTATGCTGTAGCCTTGTTGAGGAGGAGACTGAAAATGTCAACCTGTAGGATACAAAATAATCATTTCCTCATGGAAAAATTCTGGGCACCCTTTGGACCCATGGTGAAGAGGATCTGGTAAACAAAATAAAATCCAGCCTCTGGGCTTCCCTCTGGCTGCCCAAAAGGACCCACACCGAGGGACTACAAATCTCACTTTTTCCCTGAAGAGCGGATATTTGATCTGAACTGCTGTTTGTGGATATTAACTAGAAAAGGAAGCAGTTGACTCTAATCTAGGCAACAGATAGGTGTTATAGGCTCAAGCACACCGTAAAATACTGTCAGGGTTTGACAGAAGCAGACTCCTAAAAATACTTGTTTTTATGCAGGATCAATGGCCATAGGTCTCTAGCATGCTCCTATTCCTATTCTCCAACGACTCAACGTGAGAGAGCCAACATTTGAGCTTCTTCCAAATTTTTGTAGCCATATTATAAATATTAAACAATATTTGTTTCATCTGATTTATGGGAGGAAACATAACCCAAGTGTCTAAATAGATAAAAGGAATTTCATTCTAAAAGATTTTAACCAAAAAATTACAAGGATTAAAAAAATTTCCAGAAAAGGGGAAAGGATTGGAGCATCCCAAGTAGTTGAAAAGCACCTTGAAATGATGAACAGTTGCAACTTGAGAAAGCACTATTTAAGTATCAGACTCTGGATCAAATCACCATTTACAACATACAGTACACAACCACTTTTTCTGAAACACTGGTTAAATAGTCTCACATCTTGCCTTTGTTTCTCCTGCAGCTTCTCACGCTCTCTTTTTGCATTTTCTAGAGCATCCTGTAATGCAAGCTGAGCAGACTTTTCCATTTAGGGGAAAGAGCAGTAAAACAAGTTATTTTAGCATCGATTAATACCCTATGGTTTTTTTCCAAGCTGCTTCCCATTCTGAGAAAGTGAATATTCTAGAGCCCACCCTACTTCAAAGCTTGTCACTACAGTCTGCTAACAACACTGATGCTTCCAGACACAGTTAGTGTACTGGAGATTAAATCAGGATATATTAGAATCAGTGTTAAATATTCACTCTGCTGCTCAGAGCACAATACCCCAAGGAGTGGAGCAGAAGGCAGTAGGTTTTAATTAACTCTATTCCTCCATTTATATACATCTGAGGCCAAAGAACGAAACTTCAATGTTTCTGGTCTGTTTCACTTTGCACCCAAACACCAGTGGCATGGAGTGTAAGTTAGAGCAGTCAATTATCTACAACGGCAGGGTAACACACAAGAGAAAAACTATCGGTGATTCTGGCCAGTCAAAAAAGAACAAACACCAATTTCAGTGACATTCTATAAGAGAAAGAAACAATCATTACAATATTTTGGAATGGAGAGATGAAGTTACGCTGTAGGTGATGGACCCTTAAAATAGATTTTGAGAATTAATCACCACACTTGCTCCTCCTTCCATCTCCCACAATTTCACATGTTTTGCAAGTGACATATGCCCTTCTGCTGACAGCAAGCCTTGTCTTCAGCATTTCACAGGCAAATCATGGAAAATTCAAGTCTACATGCATGCATGGGGACAGAAGGCTGGAGGACCAATGAAGGTGGGGGGTGGGGGGGGAGAGCAATATTATTACATAGAATTAGTTCTATGAATACAATATCTCCATACATAAGCATTATAATTATCACATTTAAAAGCAACCGATAGGCGGAAGTTTCTTAAAATATTTACGTGGAAACGTAACTGAATCCAAGACCAGTGCAACTAGGCACTTTATCATTGTAAAACTCCTCAATAATAGGACATACGTAATTGACAGAAAAGTAGTTCTGGTTATCCTCCCTAGTGTTTAATATTACTTGTAAGCTAAATTTCAAAAACCTTTCATTACAGCTGTTTCTAGCCTATCTTTTTGAAAAATTACATTCCGAAGAAATTAGGTACCTTTCCAAAAAAGCTACTACTGTTCATTTTCCACACTGACACCTGTGGCCAGTAAACATGGGCTACTGCGGAGCGATAACAAGCAATATTTCTGAATATGCATAAGAAATACTATCATTGCTATAGTACCTTACTGACTTCATGCAGAAGAGATCCTTCTAAATGCTTTAACTGGCACTTAGCTTCTTCTACAGCTTGTTCAGCTAGAAAACATAAGCAAAACAAAGCAATTACTTAAAGTATAGCTTAGAGACATAAAATACTGGCTCTACAGGAAAAGAAAACGTTTACTGGGTAAACACCATGACAACTTGGTACTGTTAAATGTTTTAAATCTCAGATTATGCATTTGTGAAGTGCTGAGCATCCTCTGTCTTACTGAAATCTCTGGGAATAAAGGGCACTTAGTGAATGACGGAGACTGCACCACGTGAGCACGTCCTGAGGTACTAACATACTTACTCACTAATTTAGATTTACAGACAATTCATAGATTCCAAGGCCAGAAGGGACCAGTCTGATCATCTAGACTGACCTCCTGAAGAACACAGACCAGAGAACCTCACCAAAATAATTTCTAAAGCATATCTTCTAGAAAAATCATCCAGTCTTGATTTAAAAATTCTCAGCGATGGAGAATTCACCATGACCTTTGGTAAACTGTTCCGATGGTTAATTAATTACACTCACTGATCAAAATGTATGCCTTATTTCCAATCTGAATTTGTCCAGTTTCAATTTCCAGCTGTCAGCTTGTATTATATCTTTCCCTGCTAGACAGAAGAGCCCATTATTAAATATTTGCTCCCCTTTTAGGTACTTATAGACTGTAATCCATTCACTTTTTAACCTTCTCTTTGTTATGCTAAAATAGATGGAGCTCCTTGAGTTTATCACTATAATGTAGATTATCTAATCCTTTAATCATTCTCATGGCTGCACTCTGAACCCTCTCCAATTTATCAACATCCTTCTTGAATTGTGGGCATCAGAACTGGACACAGTATTCCAACAGCAGTGACACCAGTGCCAAACACAGAGGTAAAATAACCTCTGTACTCCCCCTTGAGATTCCCCTCTTTATGAGTTCAAGGACTTCATTAACACTTCTGGCCATAGTGTTGCACTGGGAGCTCATATTCAGCTGATTATCCCTTATGACTCCCAAAATCATTTTCAAAGTCACTGCTTCCCAAGATAGAGTCCCCCCACCATGCCAGTATGACCTTGGATTTAGGAGGAGGATCACTACTTTTCTTTAGATTCCTTGCTTTCTTTAATTAAAGCTCCCCATCCTACCTTGCAAAGAAATTTGTGACTATGCTTTTTTCTGTATTTTATATTTTAAACCACAACAGAGCAGTTGTGGGAGTTTAGCTAATATTTGTGAGCATATAAAAAATACGAAGCGCTACAAAAGTGTTATTGATTTCTATTCACAAGAGTTTTACTACTAGCATAATTAAGCCACAATTTTGAAATAAAAAGCAAAATTATAGTACTAAAAATGGTTAGTTCAGGATATTACAAACCAATCTTCACATCCACTTCTGCCTTCTTTATTTCTTTCATTGCAGTGCCTTTAAATGATGATGTGATGTACGGGTACATTCTGTTACAACAGAATGGTAAAATCATTATGAACTGCATTTTCAACACACATCAGAGCAGTCACAGGAGCAAACAAATGTTATGCAGTACATGTTATAATGCACATTACCTTCGGACTAATTTACCTTCTCAGAGGCCAATGCCAACAAGGTCTGCCACAAAACTGCCACTTTGTATATGCTAATAAGTGCTAAAGAAGTTGTAGATAGACTACCTCCCAGAAGCAATTTAGAACCTTTAACTTCATCTCACCTCCGTAATATTATTTTTGAAACAAAGATTGATTGATGCACTTTTGAAATTCATGGCACTAAAGGGAAAACTTCACAATGTTTGCATCCAGAATATCTATGATGTCTTTATGTGACTGTAGGGGGTGTGTCTACACTGCAGTTAGACATCTGGGGCTGGCCTGTGCCAGCTGACTTGGGCTCACAGGGCTTGGGCTGTGGGGCTGTTTAATTGCAGTGTAGATTTCCGGGCTCAGGCTGGAGCCTGGGGTCTGGGACCCTGTGAGGTGGAAGTTTCTCACAGGTCAGGCTGCAGACTGAGCCTGGAAGTCTGCACCACAAGTAAACAGCCCTGCAGTTCCAGCTCCTTGAGCCGGAGTCAGCTGGCACGAGCCAGCTGAGGGTTTTTAATTGCAACGTAGACATACCCTAAGCAGGGGCGGCAAGTTATACGGGCCCCATGGTGCCCGGGCTCCAGCAATATTCAGGGCACTGGGGCCCGGCTCCACCAATGTTTGGGGTCCAGTCTCTCCCCCGACCCCACCAGCTGCCCCCCCCACCTCCCCAGAGGGTCTCCCGGCCCCCATTTGCTGCCCCTGCGCACCTTCACCAGGCTCCCCCCAGCATCCCTGCCTCTCCCCTGCAGCTCCACGCTGGGTGCTTCCACTCTGCTGGCTCTGGGCATCAACTGCCGCTGCAGGGTCCTCGTGCCCCCCATCCCCTAGTGGCAGGGCAGGCTGACCCTGACCCTGCCCTTCTGCCTCGGACCCTTCCCTTTTCCGGTGGGACCCTCCACCAGCACAGGGCCCCCTCACCTGCAGTCACCTCTCCTGCCCCACGCTGGGCAAGGGGCAGCCCCATCCCTTACCCCCAGTGAGGCTACAGTGAGGGGCAGCAGCAGGGGAGGAAGCACACACGTGATGGCAGCCCTCCCCCGCCCCCCACCACAGGGGAGGTGACGGGGCTTCCCGGGCCTGAGAGGGGCCCTAGGAGCACATGCAGTGACTGTGATGCGGGGTGAGTGTGCTGCCGGGGGCGGGGAGGCCCTCCTCAAGAGCTCACTGCTGCTGGCAGGGAGAGGGCTGAAGGGAGTCCTCCTCTCTGGCCCCAGCCCTGGGGAAGCCTGCCTGCACCCCAAACTCATCCCCAGCCCTGCCCCACCCCAGAGCCCGCACCCCCAGTCAGAGCCCTCACACCCCACACCTCTGCCCTAGCCCTGAGCCCCTCCCATGCCCCAAACCCCTCATCCCCCCCCCAGCCAGAGCCTTCATCCCCCACAGCCTAACCCTCTGCCCCAGCCCTGAGCCCCCTCCTGCATCATTAACCTCTCATCCCCAGCCCCACCCCACACCCCCAGGCCCCACCCCTGCACCCCCTCCCTCCGCACGCCTTCCCACCCCCAAACTCTGTCCCAGAGCCTGCCCCCCCACCCCTTCCCATACACTCTCTCCTGCCCACAAACTCCCTCCCAAAGCCTGCACCCCCCACCCCTTGTCCCAGCCCACACGCAAACTCCATCCCAGAGCCTGCACCTGCTCCCCCACCCGCTGCCCCAACACGGAGCCCCCCTCCTGCACCCCAACTCCATCCCAGAGCCCAACATCTCAGCCCTTCTGCACCCAAACTCCCTCCCAGAGCCTGCACCCTGCCCCCCAATCCCCTGCCCCAGCCCAAGGCCGGCACCCCAGAGCTCCTCCCACCACCCAAACTCCACCCCCCACCTGCCTAAGGCTCTGGGAGGGAGTGTGGGGGGCGGGTTCTGGGCACCACCAAAATGTCTACAAACCTGCCACCCCTGACCCTAAGAGCCCTTAAAGCACAGTGGCTTTGGATACATTGTCTCTCATCAGACCCAAATAACTCACCACACCCAACACTCTGTTGTCATGGTATTTATCCAAAAGGTAATGTGTAAGGTATTATATGAAAGCTAATAACACACTAGTTATTAATATCATTGTAAAATGCATAAGTGTGTTAACATTATATGTTAAGTTATGAATTGCCTCTGTATGATGTTACTAGAACATATTTAAGACCAGACAGCTAAGCCTCGGTAAAGGTGATAAACAGGTTTGTTCTAGACAAAGGAATGTGGGTTTACTTCAATTTACATATTAGCAGTAAACAAAGACTTAAAGCTGCATCAGCAGGGGTTGTCCTGATCCTGAACTCTAGACACAGAGAATTAACATGGCTCCTGCATCCCAGTGAAACAGTGAAGACTGAATCCAGAGTCCTTCCCGACTTGTAAGACAAAGAAAATCCCTTTGGGGATTGTAGCGGGGCAGTCACCCTGCTCTGGCCCTGAAAGGGTTAAAAGCCAGCCCTTGGAGAGGACTGGGGCTGAGAGACAAGAAGAAAAGGCTGGGAGGCAGCCAATCAGGGCCAGGCTGGGCCCTATAAAAGAGTTGCCGGGCCAGAAGGCAAACAGTCTCTCTCTCGCTTTGGAGAGAGAAGGACCTAGCTGCCTGGGAGCACAGGGTACCTTGGGCAGAGCAGTGCTAGGGAAGGGCAAGAGGAGCTGGGGAGCTCCAGCCTGACAACTCCCCAGACTGAGGCCTTGTTAAAGGCCGGGGGAGGTACTGCGGCTGCTGGGAAAGGCTGCAGGTCCATCCCCCTTGCCAATGATGAGTGGCCATTACAGACTGCAGTTTGCCCCCATGAGAGGGGGCTAGATGATGACTGGCAGTAGCCACTGAGGCAAGGTAGGCATAGGGTGAGGGCGGTCTCCTGGGAGGGGAGACACAGAGTGTGGGGGTACTGCTGCAGGGCAGAACTCCAGGGTAAATGGAACTGGGGTCCAGGAGGGACACGGGGCCTGAGGCAGGAGAGATGGAGGCTGGCAGAGAGTGCTCCGAGAGCTGGAATTGAGCTAGTTCCCGAGGCAACACACCAGTGAGTCTGCGGTCTGCTACATGGATAAAAGGAACAGAAAGAGACTAAGGAAGCAAGCAATTTGATCTCTGTGATGGCTCCTGGCCAGTAAAATCTGGAATGGAGACTGTGGATGAGAGGAATCATCTGGAATAGAGACTGTGTCTTTTTAGATTGTTTAGTTTTTAAGATGTGTGCTTTCACTTTTATTTGCTACCTTTATCCCTTTTACTTGGTATCACTTAATCCATGTTCTTTTGTTAATAAACTCATTTTGCTTTCACTAAAAACAATCAGAGCTGTATAAGGTCAGTAAAGTGTGTGCTTCTAGAAAGCTGACAGGCTGGAGTGTTTCATGGTCTCTCAGAGGCAGCAAACTTAACACTTTCTCTATGGGAGCCCAGGGAAAGGCACTGGTCCCAGCACTAGGGCGAGGCTTGTGGGCTGCTACCAGCCTGTTGGTGTGAGAGCTCTGGACCAACACTGCGTAACCACAAGATACCTAGGGTTACAAAACAGATGGTGACCCAACCCCTTACTGGCCTGGGTGAATTCCAAAATGTCATAGTTTAACACATACCAACACAACTATTTCAAGCCATTGGAGCAATTTACTGCTCACCTTACTCATGCACATAGCATCACTGAAGTTAACTGTACTAACCACCCAGCAGGATTTGACATTATCTGCTTATCATCATCCATAAAAGGAATTTGTACTTCAAGTGAAAAGTATTCCACATGCAACTGTGTATATATAAAGTATCAGATTTTAAAGAGTCAGGGGACAACTTTTATAACAGCATATTTAAAGTCAATTACTTTTTATACTGTCACCTATTTACATGTGTGTTTTTACTATCCTCAGGAAAATCACTGTAATGACTCTAATTTCAATTAAAGAATGGCCTGTAACCAAAAGTGTACAAACAAGTTTGTAAATGTTCACGATGCAGATTAATATTTTAGTGCCTTGCAGTCCTTTTTATTGCAGCCAAACTGCTCAATGGAGGAAACTAAGGTGAAAAGAGATGTCATTATGACAACTTTGCATATAAGAGATGGAACTAGAGTTGTTTTGTATTTTTTTTAAAAAATGCAGCAATACCGTATTGTGATCGCACGCATTAGTTTGAAATTTGGATAGATTACTAATTGCTAATACAGGAAGCATTTTTTTCCAGATAAAACTGAAATGGAAAAGGGTTCTTAGACATTAAAAACGATTTAACATGCTGGGATACACTCAAACAACGCTGCCAACATCTGAAAAGTGAATTAATCTCATTACTAAGGCCTCGTGTACACTTAAAATTTAGGTTGAATAGCTAGGGGGGTTTGAGGTGTGACAATCCACGTTGTAGCTATGCTGACCTACCCCTCTCCCTCAGTGTAGGCACAGCTAGGTCAATAGAAGAATGCTTCTGTCAACCTAACTATCGTTGTTCGGGGAGGTGGACAAGCTACAGCAATGGAAAAATCCTTTGTGTTACTGTAGAAAGTGTCTACATTATGGTGCCACTCCACTGTAGCCATGCCACTGGAGTGCCCATAGTGTAGACAAGCCCGTGGTTGTCTTTAACTAATGATTCTGTGAAAATAACCAGAAGAGTGTATTTATGTAACAGCACTCTCTAGTCTGTCAATTTATGCTATTTAAAAAACATGAAGTAAAGCTACCTATGAATATGGAAACCAGTAACTGCCAATGGATTTGTTGTTATATTGAAGTACAAAAAATAATTGAAGGGTGGATTTCATGAATTCCTAATTATCTTGAAGAATCTAATCTAAACTATAAGCATTTAAATGAAAATCTAGCTACACAATGAAAATTAGTAAACTGAATGTTGTTTCATTTGAGCACTTCTTCCTAATACCAAGTTTGAAGTTAAGTATTCATGTGATTTGGAACAGATCTGAGATCTGTGGATGAAAAGTACTATTTAAGAATAATAATATAAAACAGTCTTGCAAACATTTATCTTGTACTTAGTGTGGTATCAGAGAGATACACCAAGAGGGTACCTATTCTAGTGTGTTCGGGAGAGAAGTCATCTAATAACACAGTATCTAGGTTTTAGAAGTTAGAAACAGAAAGAAACCGATTGGTTTTTCCAATTAATAGACTGACCAAAGGACTTGAGATTTCTACGGAAATGCCTTGGAAAAAACAATGAGAAGTTTCCAGACTGGAAAAAAAACAAATTATGTTGTAAGTTACTTGGTACTTAATGTTGCACTAGTAAGTGAACACAATATTATGTTAAAATGTTTCTCATCATTTGTACACAACCTGTGGCGAAGCATCCTCAAAATAATACACGTAGCCCTTTTACTATTGTTTGAAGAGGTTCATGGCCAGCCCAGCCAGAAAGTCTGTTAACTATCCTTTCACAGGTATGATAATGAGAAACCATAATGATATATTACATACTGAAGACATATAAAACTAACAGAGGCACAGTCAGCTTCCAGTAGCTTGCAGTATAAATATATGCATTAACATTAATATTAACTTTAAGACGTTAGTAAGCTAAAATATAGGATGGACCATAAACCTCCAGTTCCAAGGGAGAAAATTATTAAGTATTGTATTTAAAGAGCCAAGGTGGGCGAGGTAATATCTTTTATTGGACCAACTTCTGTTGGTGAGAGAGACAAGCTTTTGAGCTACACAGAGCTCTTCTTTATACTTCTTTGTGTCTGTTATACTTCTTCCTCTTAGCTCTTGTACAAGGGAAAATTAGAATCAGATGGTATAGCTCCATCTACTGAAACAAGGAGGAAGCAAAAAATCACAAGGGACATAACTAGTCCCCATAACTTATTTCCTAATGAAAAAAAATTAGCAGAAAATCTGAGTGGACTGAGGAACAAGCAACAGAAAATATTGTTACATAATTGGTTTTGTCAGTTCTCACTCTCCTACACAGGAACATCCAGAACGACTATCAAATGTACAAACCAGTATTAATAGTGGTGGTGAACTTACCATATTAATGTAAAAAGAAAAGGAGGACTTGTGGCACCTTAGAGACTGACCAATTTATTTGAGCATGAGCTTTCGTGAGCTACAGCTCACTTCATCGGATGCATACTGCGGAAATTGCAGAAGCTTCTGCAATTTCCGCAGTATGCATCCGATGAAGTGAGCTGTAGCTCACGAAAGCTCATGCTCAAATAAATTGGTCAGTCTCTAAGGTGCCACACGTCCTCCTTTTCTTTTTGCGAATACAGACTAACACGGCTGTTACTCTGAAACCTGTCATATTAATGTAGCAACCTGTGGGTGCTCACATGGCAAAGTTATAAATGAACACAGATATGTTTCTGGCAGTATGACCTCAAACAGAGACTGTTAGTTGCTCTGAAAGCCAAGTTTTGAATGCACAGTGTTCAATTCAGCATGATATTTTAGCTGTTGTGGTTTTGATGGAGCAGTTTCAAAGGTCTTGATGCAAACTGACAATTTGCACCCCCTTAATGTCATCATCTGTGATTTCATGACACAGGCTGAAGAAGAAAGGTTAGTTAATATGAAGTTCACTGAAAACTGCAGGAATATCTGAGCGGTAAATGGAAACAATCTTGTACAGAAAAAAATAAATGCATAGCCAGGAGTATCAGCAAACCAAGAGGTTACATGGCTGGGGGTGTGGAGGGAATGTGGTTACTGAAGTGGAAGTTTTCATAAGCTCATAGAAGTCAAGGAGACAAAATATGAGCCAATGATTAACTGTCAGACGAACCTGTGCCCTTGTCTGACCTGGCTTTCCTTCAAGAGTTCTGTGGATCAAGTGAAAGCAAGGGATCAGATGTGTAAACTGTCAGCCCATGACATAAAAATGCATGTGTCCCACCAGCTACAGGATTCATTACTGTACTGTAGAACACCAGCAATTCTCTCCATGAAAGCCCTAAGAATCAGGGAATTTAAAACACAGGGAGTGTGGGTGGGTTTTAATAATGACTGGCAGGAAGCAGAAGTTACCAGGCAGAAATGCATGAGGAGAAAATGAACTATATAGGGTGTGATCCCATACAACGCACCCAACAGTGAGAAAATTACAGAAGCCACTTCTCATTGGCAGAAAACAAAAACCCTTATACAGAAAACACAAAGATGAAAAGTGGCCACAGCTATTCCCCACACAAAAGTTTGTGAGGTCACAGAGCTGGCCTTATCTAAAGCCTGTCCTCCCAGATTGTTGGTTGATAGATGAAATGCCATAGAAAGAAATGAGTCATGCTGGAGAGCACAAGGTGGTTTCAGAACATAGTTCTGAGCTACAGTGGAGCAACAGCTCCTTCCAAGGAACCTCATCAGAATGGAAAGTCACACATTGGGTGTCCACATTTGGGGAAAGCCGACTGGCAATGAGGCAGCCTGAAAAGAAGTGATGTCTACCTCAGGAGAGGGGTGAGCCCAAACTTCTGGATCACTTACATTCTGGTCTCTCCCACCCATAGCACTTCTGTAGCACTTTATTTTTGTTCTCTCTAAGTTGAGCACTAAGTATAAAGCAACAAGGAATTAGCGAGGACTAAGGCAAGGCCTCCGTAGCTTCCAGACTGGACTAAGGCTCCACTTGTACCACTCCAAGCTGTCCAACGTGAGTGATATGCTTGCTCCCTCTCCATCTCCGCTATTGAGAAAGGATATAGGACCAATATATGGACTACAGAGCCAGCATTTTCTGGAATTACCCAAGCAGCTTTCCTTGACTTCTACTTAAAACCAGTCAAACAGAGGAAGCAAAAATGATTTTGGGAAGGGAGAGGGGAAGCTGGTGGCAGAGACTAATTTTGTAGTTTTGGGGAGGGACTCCTTGTTGAAAGATGGCTTTATAATAAGGAATCCTGAAGAACTCATTACATTCTAACATCAAGTTCTCAGTTTGGAACAAATTGTTAAAATATGATAGGATTCTCATTTCACTGGAAACGTGAGCAAAAGCAGATACAATATGTTAAAGGAAACTGACACTTTGTACTTAATATAGAACAAAGTCTCAAAACACTTCATTCAAAATAACCGAGAACCAGGCTAACAGGCTCAATATTCAAAAGTGATCAGACAAAGAGGGTCACGCAAATTGAACGAGCAAAATACATAGGACATTAAAACAGAAGACACTGCAAGTGACTGAAAGAGTGACTATTTCACCTAGAGAGCACACTTCTGCAATTATTGGGATATTCACAGCAGTTATTTTCAGAAGGAATGAGATTTTTGGTGCTGCAAAATTGGTTTTAACACTTAGCTTGAAATGAGGGCTGTTACACTACTGCAAGAACAGAAACACTGAAGTTATGCAGAAAGTGGCACACGCTGAGAGACGCCAGCAGGATTCTGACAAGCAGTCTCTCCCCCTTGAGCACCAATGTTGGGGGGCGGAGGGGGGGGGGCAAGTTATAGAACAATAGTTTGCTTATCTACACTGGGGTATCTGCTGCTACAAGTTACATCCAGGCCCACGGATTAGTGACTTTACAATGCTATATTCACTTTTAACCCAGAGTATTTTCCAGTTTAACCTGATAAACTGCACAAAAGGCTTATTTGACACGCCACTTAACAGGCAGCCACCTCTCAGACGTAATGTGGCAATTATGAAAGACCACACAGCAACACTATATAACTGTTTAGGATAGAAAGTGAATGATTCCACTGCGTTATATGCCAGCTTGTTTCCTACTATTCCCTATTAATACTTTGGTCTACATTCATCCCAAGCCACTCATCTTCACACCCCTTTGGTATCCTTCTCTAACTTACCAAATACTTTTACAAGATGCCCATTGCACTCTCCCCTTTCAATTGGGCCTCATTCAGATCCTTCCATTTGCTGCTCTTCCATGAAACTCTGTGATCCACCAACATATACAGTATCTAACCCAGTTTAATTTTTTTTTCAAACACATTCCCAGCTATTTGGAGATGCAATTCATTTGACTGTATTGTGTGACTGAACTGTTTCTACCCTAGACTTGCACTCTCTGCAGTGCAGGCTCCATCTCTCCTCTATTGTTAAGCTATTAAGCACAAAATAAAGTTCACAATTAGAAGGAGCTGTTCTCAGTATTTGGATAAGAGTTAGTGGCATTGGAACCGAGAACAATTGCCGTAAATCCAAGTCCCTCAACAAGGTTAAGAAAGGTCAGCTGCTCCAGGAAAGCCCTATGGCAGGCCCAACATGGTGATAAAACAGATGGGTAAAGCTAGAGTGATCTTCGACTGAGGAAGAGCTAGGGCATTAAGGAATCTTTAAGTCAGCTATGGTCAGTGGAGAAAAGCCAAGAGTTTATGATCTGTAGTTTGAGAAGTATAAATTGTAGAAGCTAGAGTCACTGATTTGGCATTTTCCTTTTGATCAGTGGTCAGAAGTCCATTTAACTTATCCAGGAGATACGTGGTGCTCTCGAGTTTGGATTGCTATATGTAAGTTACATGTATGTATTTACATAGCATGATATACAATATGTTCTAAAAGTGATACGCAAGTTTGAAAACAGATGCAACTTTCATAAAATCCAGTTGTGTGATGCAAAATAGAATACATGATGACTCCCACTGAAGTGATCAATTTATTAGTAAATAAATTGATTATCCTAGGGTGGTTGACAACAATATGTAGAGTGGGATTTTTAAAAAAAAAATCACTCCATGTTGGCCAAACTCTGTTCTCTTTTAAGAAAATTTCATACTTCAATAGGAACAAAGTTAGATCAACACTGAGCTCTTTTGTAAAAATTCTATTGGGCACCAAGTATTAACCTACATATTTTAGTTCCAAGTTCTAAAATATGCCTCTAATCTGTCTTCCTGTTCACATTTGCCTCTTAGTTTAAATTCGGTGAAACTATCGGACTGTGCTTTCAGCTATAAGTTTTCCTTGTCTCAGCCCACCATGGTAGTTGCAAGATGAAGACGAAGTGCTTCGGTAGAGGAATACACTCTAGGGGGTAGGATTTCTAAAGCACACTAACATTTTGCACATTAATTGGTCCACGTAGACCCTGCTGGTACACACCAAAGGCTCCCTCATGAGCCTTTAATACAGTACTGTTTCAAACAGTACTACTTTAAAGATCACCAACAGAGTCCCCATGGACCAATTAATGTGCAACACATTAGTGCACTTTAGAAATCACACCGTGGGATACTAGAGAACACCAAGATTTGTGTATACTAATATTTAAAGTGCTTGGAAACCCTACGCACATGGCACAAAAAAATCTTATCTAGTTTTTTACATTAGTATCTCTGTTGCACACTACACACCAGCTAACCAACCACACAGCTATACCCACAATGAAAGCCGTTTTTCCCCTTCCATAAAGGTGTTAAAAATTTTGCTACTAACTGATCGCTTTGGTTTGTACACTTAAGTCAGATTCTCACCACTAACTTCAGAAGGAGTTGGGTCCCTAACTACAATTGGAATATGATCAGTGCACTACCTGGGCTCAGTAAGATTTACTTTAGGAGCAACCCCATACAAAACTATAAACTAACAGGATTAGGAGGTCATTAAAAATAAACCACATAAGTGACCTATAATCTTATACTGCATCTTTCGTACAAGAACAGAAGCACCTTGGATGCACCCAAGTGAAAACAAAAATCCCTCTTTAGTTGATTATCTTATGTAGCATGTTCTTTGCCCTGGGTCATGGTAACTGCCAAGCATTTGTCACAGATTATTACACTTTAGCAGACCTGCCTGCCAATGCAATTTGAACTTTGCTTAAATTATAAGTCACATTGCCATCAAAATCAATTTCCCACCATGACAAAAAGGCTACTTAGGCTTTCAAGTGCCCTGTCTTGAAAATTAAAATATTTAAGAGTGTAACAGCAATGGAAACTTACTCACCTGGGTCTGTAAAAGCAGTAAGGCAGGCGCTTAGTTTCTACTTTCTCAGCTTGAATGAATATCCTCATATGTGGGTCAAAATACAATACAGCTGTATAGGCTCTGAGTGACCATCGCTCTGGAAGGCTGAAATATCCAATATGTAAGCAAGACCACAAAGCGTGAACTCTACTACATGGAAAAATTAGATGTGTAATAACCTAAGACAACATGCCCACCCCCAGACTCATTAAACTAAAATGCGCTGGATTTCTGCAGTGCTCTCTGTAGGTATTAAAAGATTTTGGAAGGTTTTCTCCAGAGTAAGTTTGTAAGAACCTTGCAAATGAACTGCAATTTGTGCACTGGGCTTCAGCTGATGGCACTATAAATTACAGTACAGTTCTTGATTTGGCTAGAAATTAGTTTTATAATGGGATGCCGTTGACCTATAGTATGAAAATCTCACTAACAGTGGGATTTAATGCCGCACAGCTTCAGGCTTCAGACATTACCATGCAAGAAGTTAACTTACTCAACCCTGGGAATCTAGTTTTCCCACAGTATTATGCCACAAACATCTATGGTGCTTTACAGATGAGGAAGAGATATGAAAGTGTCAGACTGGAGTTCAATCTGACGAGCTGGGCTGGATAGCAGAGAGCCTTGCTGGGTAGCCCTGCCGTTCCAACCCTGATTGCCTCTTTAGCTCTCCTTCCTTTCCTGGCTGAAGACTCTGGAGCACTCTCACCCTAGTGGGCTCTCTAGGCCCCCAGCCACCCTAAACTATAGAATGAACAAGAGACTTTCCAGCCAATATCTTTAAGCTCTATACCCAGGAGGCTCTGGGAGGGTATATAGGCTCTGGGAGGAGGCCAGTCAAAAGACAAGCTCCCTGTCTTACCAAAGGGGAGGGGAAGTTGCAAGGCCCAAAGTGGGTGTGGGGTGGGGAAGACATCATTAGTGAAGCAACCCAGGGACTAGGGAAGGATGACTTGTTCTGGTGATTTCTCTAGTAGAGCAAAACATATTATTTGTTTAAAGTACTAATGTGATTGAGGCAATGCCATATTTCAGCCAAAAGAAGATGTTATAAGACCATAAGCATGCCCTGCACAGACCAGCCTCCACCTCTCAACAGTGACAAGTACCGCTGATATTTTTGGTTATCCTTCCCCACTTACAGAAAGTTCTATTCCAGGCCAGAGATCCTGTTGGTTCATCAGCCCTGCACTTTGTGCTCTCTTAGGCTGACCAGATAGCAAGTGTCAAAAATCGGGACAGGAGGTGGGGGGGAATAGGTGCCTATGTGAGAAAAAGACCCAAAAATCGGGACTGTCCCTACAAAATCAGGACATCTGGTCACCCTATGCTCTCTACTGCTTGCAACCAAGTTCTGTCTGCTTCCTTCACATAGCATAGGGTGCTTGAGCAAACATGCTTAGGCAGCCATCATTTATCTATTTTGTTACTGGTACAGAACTCAGGGTTATCCACAGTAGCATTATGAAAGTGCTCAGATAATGGCACCAACTCAAACATTTTCCTTGAGATTCTTTTTTCACAACCTCTGTTCCCAACCCGTTTAGTTTTCCACATATTTCCTTTCCCTCCAGATCCCCTTTCTCTCTTCCTCAGCCTATTATTTCTCCCTAATATATATATATTTTCTTGTTATTGTCCCTTCTCTTTACTGACCCTTCTAAAAATACATATTACATTAAATTGGTCATTTTAATTAAAATGTGCACTCAATTATCTTTACTACTACTTCCCCATGTATACAATACATAGGATGTCTCCCAGAACAATTTCCATTGTACTTGAGACACAAGTACAGAAAAGGTCTAATTTCAATTGTGAATAACTATCTTATAGTCAAGATTTAGTTCTGTGAACTCTTCTTAGATCTCTAAATTAAAAAATAAACCTCAAGTCTTGGAATTATTGCATTAATAATTGTAAATTAATTTAAAATGTGCTGCAGCAAGCAGCCTCAGAGAAGATGAAAATTGTGTCATAAGTAGACAGAATTTAACTAGCTGCATTTTAAGATCAAATATCTAAGTTACAGTTATCTGAATTATCAATTTTGTCTCTAGTGTATTAGAAATTATTACAGTGGTTTGCATAATCTTCGCTTTGAGATCTGTGGACAGCTGTTTTCAGAAACCCAAGTCTTATAGCCTTGGATTTTCAAAGAAGCAAGAGGGAATTAGGCACACAGGACCCAACGAAATTCAATGGGAGCTGGGCTTTTAACTTGCTTAGGCTTCTTTACAACAGAATCCCATTACTATGAATTTTTACACTGGTATTTTCTAAGAATCTCTTTGGAGGGGTTGCCATAGGCCAGGTGCAAAGTGAAGGGAGCGGGGGAGCATGGGGAAGGGAAGAAAGAGAGGAACTAGAAAGTTTTATCATCTCTTTCTTAAAATGACAAGGGATGTGAGGAGTAACAGAGCCCTGTTGTGTTAGTGAGTCCCCTACAGAAATAAACTGTGGCCACCTATCTGAGGGCCTACTACCCAGGATGCTTTGGAAAGATGATGTACTAAATCAAGTGTCATCTAAGTCCAATGGGTACATTATACCTCTCATTTAAAGAATTGCACCCACTTTCTTATTTGCCCCTAATATTGGCTGGCAATCCCTCAATACTGATCACAATGGGACATCTGAGGTAGCAGAACGTACAGTTCATTTGTTACAGACAGCACAGGGAGCAGAGAAATTGTACAACATATAAACATTCACATCTGCATTGTTTACTCAGTTTTATTAGAGAGTGAAAAAGCTTATTTGCACAACTGGGCAACTATGCCATATTTGCCTTTTGATCCTATGTTACCTCCCCCCAACCCCTGCATCCGCCAGTCAAAGAAAGGCATTTCTGCATTACTTTTCCTTGACACCCTGCTCTCATTTCTGAATGACAACATATCCATGCTGTTTTTCAGTTCCTAATCAATTGACAGTTCCCCAATAAAATACTTTTACTGGTGTATGTAACCATGTACTATTGATTACAGATATTCATCCAAACCTTTGCTCCAGTAATGTAATTATGCCACTCACTTATCAAGAAGACCAGCAATCAGAATATCCACACTGTCAGTTCTAATATCTAGCTCTGGCTCTCCACTGAGCATAAGCTTTAAGTTGTAAATAACAATGAAAGTGCCTGGGGACAGAAAAATATACATTTTTAAAGGCAACTATTTGAATATTTTAAAAGATCCTTTTCAGGTGCCTCTGTACTTTTTAATCTTGTCAGTCCAGCCTGTCTAAATAATCTATACCATATCCGAACTAGGGCTGCAATTTTTGTGGCCTGTTTAAAACAAACATGGAAATATGTATGTACAACTTATTGTATAGTGCCTGATACAAATTGAGTTTATGGACACTGAGGGCTTGTCTAGATACAGTTAGTGCACAGCAAGTTGGGATATAAAAGTTTCAAACAGCAGAAGGTCAAAGCGCACTAGGGAATTTTAAGGCATACTGGCAGGCTCCACATGACCCTTTAGTGCACCATAGACTTTCACCCCAGCTACACACTAACTCTCCATCTAGACAAGGCCTAAAGAGTCATACAGCCAGAGTGATATAAGAGAGAGGGAGAATTCAGAGATAAGACTGAAGGAGAAAACAGACGTTCTTAGGAACTATGAAAGGAGATGGAGAGAGAGGCTCTTCCAGATGGAAGGTGATACAGAGGACAAGGCTCTTGCATTAAGCATTACACTGTGTGAAAAGAGTAGAGGCCAGTCAAATAAGAAGAACTAGCGGAGAGGAAATCTAAGTAGTCTGGACCAAAGTGCATGGAGAATTTCAGAATTCTTACTAGATTTTTTTTCCCCCATATAAACATTTCAATTTTGATATTCACGTAGAACAGACATTTTATTCTCTTTATAATAGCAGCCAGGGTGTAAGGTAAATACCCCCATCCTTTTATTTTCTTCTTATTAAAAAGGTCTGACCAAATAAGAATTTCAGTAATTGACCTTCTCCATAAGAGTTAAAAACACATTGCTTCTCTAATGATACTTCAGTACCACTGTATTTTAAATAATTGGTTACATTAAAATTGCATTGTTTGGTAACGCTCACCACTTCTTCCATAGATCGCATCAAACTGCTGCAGCAATTCAGTTTCACTCTTAAAAGGGGAGTATTTAAAGATGATAGACGTCTGTATAGTGAATTTCTCAAGATCACCTATGACAGGTTTTCTAGTACTTCTTGACCATGAAGTTATTGGGACTATCATCTGTTAAAAAAACAACAACAAAAAAAATCACATTATGAAAAAAAATTTTCAGGAACAATTACATATTAAATATGCAAAGACCAAGGTGAAATTTTTGATTGTTGCTGTCCTTTTATTTTTAATTATTTTGTGGAGAAATTATAATCCTAAAATTATTTTTAAGATAAACAGGTTTACACAGCTAAGCTACAGAAAGCTACTAATTTAAATCAATCTTTGCTACAAAAAACCAAAACCACAGACGAAATCTGATGAAAAATTAGGCTTGATTCTTCATTTCCCACACCTGGGATTTACAATCCCACAATGTATCACATGCCAACAACTTCTGCAGAGTAAATATTTGCAGCCCTGGCAATAGGGATTATTTTAGAGGCAAACATCAATGCCTAGGCAAACGATTTATGCAAATCAGTCACAGAACCTGGAGATGAAGGACAGTATAGATTCTGGAAAACTGGGTTCAATTCTCTTCTCTTCCACAGACTTCATGTGTGACCTTGGGCAGTAAACCAAGTCTCTGTGCATCAGATGCAGCTATTATAGTACCCTACCTTGCAGGGTGTGGAATGGACAAGAACGTTAATGACTGTGGAGTACTCAGACTCAGTACGGCCCCCATTACCGTACTCAGCCCCCATTACCAAATATCTAAAGACAGATCTAGAACACATGCAACAATGAAGTTGCCTTATAAGGCCAAAAAAAAAGTTGACTAAATAAACAGTCATTGGAAAATCCAATTATTTCCCTTTAGTCAAGAATAGCCCATTTCTATTATGAGAAACTATACTGTACTTGAAGTACAAAGATTGGCATACACCACAATCTCAAACATTCACATATCTTTTACCTCAAGTTTTGTTTAATGTTCATCACCTTAGCAGCTAGTTGCTATTACAAATACTAATAAGGCAAAATTACACATATAGAGCCACCTCACTAGGGATCCCTGTCACTGCTATCCACGGTCATATTTACAGTAGCTCTTCATCTTCCTATACAGTACAGAGTGTGTGTCAATATAGAGTGGGACTGTTGAGGGTTTACATGATAGTTGTGCCAGACCCATGGGGATATTAAAATGCCTCCTTTTGCAGTTTTTTGAACTTCAAACATTTTCAGTTGAACGTTTCATTTTAAACACAAAGGGAACCATTCTCAGCTAGCTAGGGACATAAAATTCCCTGGGGCGCAAGAGAGCAGAGTTCTAATAAAGTATAAACCTGTTTTTTCCTTTTTTTTTCTTTTTTTTTGGGGGGTGAGGACAGGAAGAGTGGCCCATTTATTATTTCCCCATTCTCATAACCTCCATGGTGAAGTCCAACTTAAGGGCAAGAAGGGTAATTTGTCAGTCATGACCAAAGTCAAGAGAAGATGGGTTACATTTTTAAAACAGAGCAGAAACTATTAGGATGACTGCCTTGCCAATAAATTCTGTCACCTGTGTCTCACTTTTTTCTGGTGTCACATCCATCTCTATTCAATTCTCAAACTGAGTGTTCAAGTGAAAGTGCCCAGTTCTGTATTTGGTCATTCAGATGAGCTCTTGGGCCATGTCTACAGTACACTCCTCTGCCAGCATAGCTTTGTTATTGAGGGTGCAAAGAGATGTGATCCCCGAGAGTCATGATTATGCCAAAAGAAGCCCATAGTATAGATGCACTTATACTGGCAAAGCTGCGCTTTTACCAGCAAAGGCTGTTTCTCTCATGAGATGGTGATGGTTTCACTATACCAGTAGAAAACACAGCTTTGTCCGCATGAGTGGTGTTTTGCTGGTATAGTATACACCACCAGTAAGTGCCCCAAGTGTATACATGGCATTAGGCTTTGTCTACACTACAAGCCAGGGGTCTGATTCCCCTGTTCGCATACACATACTTGTGCTAGGTTGATGAGAGTTAGCGTGAGTATAAATAGCAGCGTAGCTGCGATAGCACGGGTGGCAGCACCAGGGCTAGGCCGTGATGAGTACGTACTCCCCTGTTTCGGGCAGGTTTGTAGTCAGCCATGCCTCTGCTGCCACTACCCATGCTATTGTGGCTTCACTGCCATGAATACTCATGAAGCTAGCACACACACACACACACACACACACACACACACACACACACAAGCTAACAGGGAAATCACACCCATAGCTTGTAGCATAGCCGTAGCCTTTATGGTCTCCAGGTGCTGTTTTACAAGCAGATGTCCTACTACGATACCATGTAGATAGTTCTTGCTGCATTTTCCATTTCTCATTCTTTTCTTTGACTGATCCCTCCTTTTTCTTATTCTCATTTCAGTCCTACCCCTGGCTCTTCATGTTCCTGAGCTTCACCTTGTTCCTTGCCCCACAAACCAACCAAGACTGAACCTTTGGGCTGCAACACCATACCTCCTTCTTAGTCACTCTAATTAGTAGTTTTTCCTTTAAAGTCGCTTTGCTGTACAAGCAGTTGGGCACTCACACTCCAGGAAGGAAGGCTACACATGGATCCTTCCAAATCCCACCTAGTCCATTTTGAGAGACAGAAAGGCGTTCCTAAAGAGAGAAGATTCTCCTAGGCCCTACCAGGTCACCATCTGACACAAGATCTCACAGAAGGGTCCAAAGAATATAAATTTGTTGACTGTGATTAAGGTACTTCAATCTGTTGATTTCACTGTACCAGTTTTGATCTATACTTATCCTTCAGATGTCAGCAGAGCATAAAGCTCTGCTTCATCTTTTCTATTAAAAAAAACAAAAAAAACCCACACACACAAACACAAAAACACAAAACGAAGCAGACTTGGACAACTTTTTCCCTACATTAACAGCCATCTCTGTATTTCATAAACAATATATCTAATGAAAAGTGAGAAGTTTAATTTATTTTTAATAAGCAATGCTTTACAGCACAATATATAACATTCACAGCAACTGCAGAAGATGCTTTAGAAAGTACCATCCACTTTAGGAGGCTAAATTCCATTGAATTTCAATGGGACCTAAGCACTTCAAAGTCTTGCCTAGGGTCTATTTGAAACTATTTACAAACAAAGCAAAAAAAAAAAAATATATATATATATATATATATATATATATACACACACACACACACACACACCTCATTAAGGCCTTCTGCCTCACAGAATGTTTGAGAGAAGATAACACATGTCATCGTATCTTCTTTCTTTGTGAATAGTATGAAGTCTTTCCCTATTCGCATAGATCCACTATAGTAAAGATACAGAAGATGTCAATTACTCTCAGATAGCTTGTTGTCAGGATGTTAATTTACTTTAAGTAATACAGACAGAACATTTCATTAATTGGCCTGATGGCCCTGTTCTAGCATGTTCAAATTAAATTTCTACTCCTGGCAAAGGGAGTTTGGAACAAAGGAAAAAGCAGCTCTTGGGAAGAGGGAGAGCCTAAACCTTAAGGGACTCCTTTCCTCATCAAACCCTCCTCAGCCAAAATGAGGTAACCACATGTCATGTTGAAAGTGTGCACAAAACTAACAGAAAGTTGTGGTTTTAGGCTGTTGGTTGCAAAACACATACATAGAGTCACACAACTATGAAGAGCCATGGACCAGTGAACAACATATTTTAAAGGATCCACAGCACTGCTTAATGTTCCATCAAAGCAGCTGTACAGAGAAAGAAAAATTCATACCAAGGTTTAAGCAATCCTAGATGGGGTGGCAGGTCTCCACCAGCTGCTTTCTGCTAAGGTCTTTCTGTCAGCCAGCTACACCAAAACTGGGCTTCAGTGCCAGAGTAGCAGGTAGAAGTGCTTATCCAGAATATCCCCCAAGTAGTTTATTTTGGTGGGGACCCTTCAGCAACAAATACTGCTGCCTTTGCCCAGTGGAACGAAGAGGTGGCAGTCTATCATCTGCCCTCTGTCAGAAGACTGATTCCTCCCTAGGACATGCAAGGCCAGGCTAGCACCAGGAGGTACCACTTTTGCCTCCTTGCACTAGCAAGAATCTGGCCTAAAAATGGCTGGAATTCCTCCTAAAACTCTCCCTCCCTTCATAGAAAAAGAGAAAGCAGAGGGAAATATGGTGAATATATTCCCATTTGAAATATACATTAGAAATAACTGGACAACTAGAACCATCAGGAGCTTCAGTATGCGCTACTAGGAATAATACTGAATTAAATATTGAGATGTGTTAGATGACCAAATAGAACGTTGATTTGTTTAGGATTACATTCCATTATTCCATTTAGTTTTTGAGTTGAGGATCATACTTAAAAAAAATACTGAGGCAGAGACAATCATAAGAAAATACCCTTACGATTTAAGTCCATTGCCATAGTGTCCAATCATTCTTGAGAGAGATGTCCGCTTAGAAGACCTTCCAAAATAAATCAGATCAGTAGCTTCCTCTGCAATAGAATTTTATTGTTATTGTTAAAATATGCAAATAGGACACTCATTAGAAAACATCAGGACTTGAAAACTTAAAAAACCTGTATAGATTTTAAAATGAGAATTCACTTGTTTTGTGCTAAAGCACAAGATTTGTTGAGACCCTATGATGTGGGTTATTAGCTGTCGAGCAAGATATAAATCAGACACAAGTTGTTTCCATGCTTGTCTGACTCAGTACAGAGGTAGCCAAACAAATGCTGTAATTGGATATCACTGCTGACAAAAAAGTAGCATACCAGATTCAATGGACCAATGGTCTGATCATGTATAGCAAATCTTAATACTCCTTCCCTTCTTAACTCAAGAATGACAGTAGGTCTTGGAATTGTACATGCCACAATTAAATAATAAATATTGTGACAAAGCTCTGTCCTTGCCTCCATGGGTCCCACGTTTCCTGGTGGATTTTGCTAGCCTCAGAGACTCACCGTGACCCTCCACGTAACCCTTCTCTCTCTAGAGACAAGGATCACAGTCTACTGAGCCATTTCCATCATAAGCCAGGGAGGGAGGTGAGGAGAAGTTATCCTTCCTTGCACAGTCTCTGTTGTCTCCCAGTCTCAGTGATTAATCAGGGGGTAAAGGTTGGGGGGGGGACCCGGGCCCACCCTCTACTCCGGGCTCCAGCCCAGGGACCCTAATAGTATCAGCTATGGTAGCTGACCTTTTAGAAACATGACATGTACAATTCCCTGGGCTACTTCCCCCACAGCAGCCCTCACTTCCTCAAGCTCCACTTCACTCTTACCTCAGGGCCTCCTTCCTTGTGCCTGATATGGTGTGTACTACTCAGCCTCTCCAACAGCTCAACTTCCTCCCACAGCTCCTGACAGGTACACCCGCCTAACTGGGAGGCTTTTAACTAGTTTCAGCCAGCCTCTGATTGGCTTCAGGTGTCCAATCAACCTAGCATTCTCCCTGCCTTCTGGAAAGTTCTTAATTGGCACCAGGTGTCTTAATTGACCTGGAGCAGCTGCCATTTCACTTATCCTGGTACCAGGGATTTGTTTAGCCTGGAGCTAATCTATCTATCTCCCACTACTTTTCTATAGCCATCTGGCCTTGCCCCATCACAATATTAAATATTGTTTTGTATTTGTAGCTCATTTCATTGGATGAGCTAAGCATTTTAAAAACCAAGCATGAGTTGATCCTCAGCACATGAGGTAAGCACTGTGCTCATTTTAATAAGGAAACTGAAGCACCAGAAGTTACGTGACTTGCCCAAAATGATAAGATCTCTGGCCAAGTTACTGAAAGAGCAGCTAGGTTGTGATCCACATTCCTGTGCCACAAAATATTACCTCCCCATTTGCAGATGCTTTCTGCATAGTTTTTTTTCTGCATAAGAAGGAAATCCACCAGTTGATAGCTGCAGTAGATATTGAATAGCTCTCTCCATTTGCAGTGAAAGTTGGCATGCCAAATGCCTTTCAAAGAATTAACTAACAAGGATGACTTCCAAGAACATCTGACAGTCATTCTGGGAACACTTTATTTACAGCATGTATCAACCTAAGCTGCAAGATCAAGACTCTCCATTATCTACTTGGGAGCAGCATGAAACTGCCATAATATCAATGATCTAAAACAGCTTGGTCAATAGAAGGCTGTTTGGATACTTAAAGGAAAATAAATTCACTCTTAAAGAAGCAGGAGCAACACACTAGAAACCAGGTTTTAAACTACTAAGGATTCCACCAATGGCAATGTTGGAACAATGTTATTTTACAATGGTACCATGTTATTTTATCTGAAGAGTCTTGAGCTGGTAGTAGCACAGTGTTGCATAGTACTATAGCATTACAATGCCCCCATGACTTTTGCAAAAATATGATGGCAAAACATACAGAATTACACCCAGCACTCCTTAAACCAATGTAAGGCCTATCATAAAGATCCTTTGTTAGAGTTTTAGGGAAATTGTCTATTTGGGACCACACACAAAAAATCCATTGTATACTGAGGTGAACATCTACTGATCCTCTTCTTATAAGCAAAATGGCACCACTCAGATAAAGACTTATGATTAGGTAAAATAAATCATGTACACACTCATCTCTGCTGCTTCCTTTATCATTTCTGTTCTTCCAGCTGTGATATTCGCACTTGACAACTGATTGCATCAAGGGAACAACGTTATTTACAAGTTCAGAGCAACAAGTCCTATTTTTATTTTGATTGCTGCCTGTGATGTACACTGAAGTGTGCCTTAAGTCAGGGATTCTCAACCTTTTCCTTTCTGAGACCAACTTGCTATAAAAAACTGCAGGGCCCAACCAGGCTGAGCACTGGGCTTCAGCCCAGCCGGAGTGGAGGAGGAACCGGGTGGGGGCTCGCGAACCCCTTGAAACTGGCTTCATTAAGTGACCATCCTAGGGAACAGCAAAGTACACTACTTGTTGGCTGGAAATATGGTGATATGTGGGAATGATTCTGATGTTACATTTTCATTGTACCCTTTATTCTGAACAATCCAAGAGGGTTGTTTTATTATTTTTATTAAAAAAAAAAGATGTAGGAACTCCTACAATAAGCAAGGAATGCATCATCGAACATGGAAATACAGCAGTCTGACAATAGCAACACTTAACAGTTTAGGGCACAATGGGAAAAATACCATGTCCAATGCAAGCTGGAGAGGAAGTTCAGGGAGGCAACAAGTAATTATAACATAGTTTTAAATTTGGCTAGGACATCAGTGTTAAACTCCATACTTTTATGGGAAGAGATCCTAACAACAAATGAATGCTTCACTTTGGTTGGTTGTTTGCAATCAGTGAATTAACTGGTAATACTGTGCCTGGAACTCTGACCATTTTCTGATATATGGTTGGTGCTATGCTTTAAAAGCAGGGCAATTATATTTCTGTAATAATCCATATATTTTACATTTCATTTCTCCAAGAAAACTTACAGTCACTTTATGCATAGCTTAAAAAAAAAACTTCAGGACTAATTTACTCTGCTAGCAAAAATACTAAAAAAAG
Source organism: Natator depressus (assembly GCF_965152275.1). NCBI lineage: Eukaryota > Metazoa > Chordata > Testudines > Cheloniidae > Natator > Natator depressus. Next base: position 190,291,034 of record NC_134234.1, on the reverse strand, counting down.
TAAGTAAACTTGTAAATTAAGTTTGTGTATATATATGTATACACACACACACGTATAAAATTTTAAATAATGTCTCTATATACTTAGTATTTTATTTATTTGCAGAATATTCCCTTGAACAACCAGTTAAGCATCTTTACAATTAACTTACTAGGGGTCATGCCGCATCCGTCATCCAAAAAGCACAACATAAATCCCCCTGGCAGCTTGTCATTATCCACTGGAAAAAAAGAGAAAAACCTGTTAGTAATAAATGTAGAAACTAATTTGCTGGTTAGGGAGATTGTGACCTAACAACCCCTCTAGTCACATCCTTCACACGACTGTAATAATCTTTGCACAATATACGTCTTGTGAGGTATCATATGAAAACTAATAACTGACTGATCATTAATATTCTTGTGTGCTGTATGCATGCGGTGTGTATTAAGAGATATGGATATATGCTGGAATTATGACTAATGTGCATTTATGGCATGCCAGGGGGAATTGGTAAACAGACCTGCCCCAAACAAAGGAATATATATTTTATTCTCTGACTAGCCTGATTGTCAGGCAAAGATGACAAAGGTCCATTTTTATGTTTTAGGTAAACAAAAATCTATTAAGATAACAAGTGGGGGAAGAAAGAGCATGGCGCTTCCTTCGCCACCAGACTCCATGTTGCCTTCCTCACAACTTGAATAAACTTTTGAGGGGTAACCCTCAGAAGAAATAATTTCAAATGTTTACTGGTGTATAAAGACATAGGGGTCTAAATCTCAAGTGATAAGCAACTGAATCAACTGACTGTATACAATATTATTGTATTATAAAAATGTATAAAGGGAGGTCTTTTCCAAAAGCTAATGACACCCTAGTAAGTAATATCATGGTGAAATGTATTATTATATGGGGAAATATGGATACTTCATAATATTATGCTTTAAAGTCTGTGGCCAAACAGGGAGAAGCAGGTTCCCTCCCAGACAGGAAAGAAGGCAGCTATTACCTGTATCCTATGTAAATTAAGTATTGTGGGATCAAAATAATGGATGCCCCACTTCCATACAGGGAATGAAGCCCACAGGAAGGAAAACACAGTGTGAGGTCCTCCTGCCTCTTGAAACAAGAACTCAACTTAAGCAAGGACAGAAGCCATCTTTGGCATTCATCACTGCACAGACAAGGGAACAGAGTGCTTACAAGCTGAGAAAGATGGGTCCTTCCACCAAAGAGGGGGGCGGGGAGCTTGAAGTCTCTGGAAACTGAATATAGGTGAGAAGCCATCTTGGAAGAAAGGTTGTACCTTGCTAGATTAAGATTTAAATGCATGTTTTCACTTTTATTTGCTCGTACCCTCTAACTTTATTCCTTTTACTTGGCATCACTTAACCCATGCCCTACTGTTAAGAAATTTGTTTTATTTTTACTATAAAAAAACCTCAGTGCTATGTATAAATGGAAGGGTGTATTTATCGCAGTTAAGTTTATAAACTGTGATGTGCTTTTGTGTTTTAGAGGAACAAAAAAACCTTATTTCTTTGAACTATCCAGAAAAGGGCTGGACATTAGAGAGTACATGGTTTCAGGAAAACTCAGGACTGGGAGTATGCTGGGGTCACCTTGCTGACTGTGACCAAGGCTGGTGGAAGCCAGCATGAGGTACTGCTGACGTCAAAACTGCTGAATTAGGGCTGCCTACGACACAGACACTCAGGGTGTGACTTGCACACTTGGAGGCTGGTTGTGAGTATCTCAGTTAGGAGCTATAGTAGCAAAGCATTGTAAGGCACAGGGTTGCAGGACAAGTGGTGACACAACCCCTCACTGGTCTGGATTGCCTGTCGATCCCCGTAACTGATACCCAAAGCTCACACAAGTCATTTTTCAGTAAAGAAGAGAAATGATACAATGACAAACTGTTGTTTTACTATACTTCTAATTTTCTGTAATTTAAACCCAGTGGTTGGAAAGCATTAATATATTTTATTCTTTGTGTTCTAAGTTCTGCAAAAAAGCAACTTGTCAAGACACCACTTTCCAACCTGACTTAACTAAAGAAAGAGAGCTGTGCAAGTCTTGATGTCTGTTCAATATCTCAGCTGGAGGTCTCAGAGGCATGTAAAGTGAATGATGCAACTTGAAAAACAGGTAGAAACCAGCATGAGACATCTCAGCATCCCATAAGGGAAGCTATATGGTGGGAATCTGGCTAGCGTGAAGCTCATTGGGGCAAAGGGATTAGGCCAGCTCTACTCCAGCTTTCAGTGGGATTAGCTGGCCAAACAATACAAATGTCAGTGAGAGTTCAGCTTTGCAAAATAGATGTTTCACCAGAATAAAATGAGAAAAAAAAAAAGAGGAGAAACAGTGAATTTTTTTAGCTACTTCTACATCTCCAGTGAACAGCCCTGCTGAAAATACTAAAACCTGATTTTACAAGAAAGATGAAATACTTCTGCATTCCTTTGTTCATTGATGCCAGCAACAATACTCTTATGCACGCAGAAGCATTATACATTCTGTACCCCAGCCATTGAAAGCAATAGTTAAAGACAGTTAAACAAGCCTCCTAAAAGGCAACATCCATTTATTTGTGGGATGATTGCCCAAGGAAAATGGAAACCCCCATCACCTGATATTTCCAAAGCCAAATTTTCAACTACCATGATAGCGTGCAGACAGACACCTGCAACTAAGGAATCAGATGCAGCCCAATGCCCTCTTGATATGCTTCTTGCTGACAACTGGCATCACCCTCTTTAACAATTTGTTTATGGCACTTACCAGTAAATATGTCCAGTCTGGTGGCTCCTGCATCTCTGAAAACAAGAGTACAAAATTACCTTCCTCTGAACACAGAGGGGAAAAAAAGGAGAATACGTTTGACTAATAAAGCTGGACCAATTCTTCACCAGGCTCATATGCTTGTATGTTTCCCCATCCCCTACTCTTCTTCTATTTTGTCTTTAGATTGTAAGTTCTTACAGGGAAAGATGGTGTCTTTTCTACATGTGTATAGCAGCACCCTTTGGCTGTACCAACACCATACGTCGAGTCATTGGAAAGACAGTAACAAGCCCTCTGCTAACAGTTGCTGCTGAAGTATCTGAGACGTTGCAGTAATCCATTACACTTAAAGCAATATTTATCTCATACTATACAGTGTGGTAACTTAGTAGAGGATAACATGTTACTGCCAGTGTTTGTAGACTTAAAGTTATTAACTGGCAGTCAAGAAAGTTATATCCATTTGAAACTGCAAATAAAAGTTAGATTCAAAGTGGAGAAAAGTCACTCCCCCCTTTAGAACCCAATACTGCATTCTTTGCCTACCCAAATCTTTTGCCTCCAATGAGAGCTGAAGTAGTATAAGGAATCCAGAATTATGCCCTTACTTGCCTGCAAAGTTCCAGGAGCAGGTTGTTAGATTTCTCCTATAAAGAGAGATAGCTGTCTCCCCTGCCCCAGGTTACCAGGCAAGATTGCAATGCTACTGACTCTTCCAAGGAAAACAAAGATCCCTGAACTCAAGCCTAAGCAAAAAGTTTTGGATTTCACTGTGAATAAGTCATCAACTGGACTGGGACAAAATCATTCCTCAAAGAGATGTAATTTTAACTTCAAAGCCATTTGTATCCATTTGTAGCAAGCTACAAGGATACTGAAGGGCCCACAGCAGATAAAAATGGCCAAGAGCAACGACGCTCACGTGTCCCTCTCAAGCTTTATAGAATTCAGTTGTCTTTCAAAGTAAAAAAAAGCCTGAAGCAAGGCCTTAATGTAACATTTGTATTGTTTACTACAACCCTCCAGGAGACACGATGTTCCTTGGCCTTTACCCAAGCTATTTAGTTCACATACATATTGGAGAAAGCGGTCATGTCAGCAGCTAAGGTTGATACCAAAAGAGACAATAAGAGGATTAAGAAGTAGCAAGTTATAGATTGGAAGCTCTTTCAGAAGAAAGGAAGCCAAGAGTGCTAGTGAGGCATGGGGAAGGTCAGGAAGCTTAAACAAGTCAGTGACAGTTAAGAAAAAGCCATTAAATGTTCCTGATATTTATATACAACAATCATGATTCTCATATTACTATCCATGATTTGTTTCAAACCCAAACACTCCAATGAAGGTAGGTCAGAGACTCAGAGCACCAGCTAATGGGATTCTTGGTGACATAACGTCTACCATAGAAAAGAAGGCATGATCTGAAGATTAAGTGCCTTAAATGTTGATAGTTTGTCAGTTACTCACCTATTTCTATTAACACCTCAGAGGTACTGATCTGGAAGAAATTCCACATTTCAGACCAAAATGGCTAATAATGGATTTTTAGAGAGAGTTAGTTTGGCATCAAACACCCATTTCCTGTCAAAGTTACCTCCTCTTATCTGATCCTCTAATGAAGTGATACAGTTGAATTTGTCACAAATCTTTTGATAGCATCTCACTGATGGCAGAGATAAGATTCAAATTTCACTGCCGGGTCATGTAGGAGAATTATGCCAGTATGAAACCAACTTTACAGGGATCAGAAGTCTGCAGTAGCAAAGGGAACAGACAAATATTGGCCCAATAACTTTTCTGTACTCTTCCCAATATCCAGGTGCAATCCCGCTTTAACTGCTTCACTGTTCTTAGCAATTGTCCCACATATAATCTTCAAGAGACTAGATGCAATGCAAAATATCCATGGAAAGTTAGTTTTTCTACAAGTACAAGAGAACTTGATTAATCCTTTAACTCACATGCAAAATAAAATGGTCAACTCTATTTACTAGGAAGGATTTAATAGAGTTCCTAAGGCTTCATATTACTAAAAATACTAGAAACATTTATTAAATGCTATGGAGAATCATAAAGAACTAAAACTTACCTGCACTAGTCATGTCAATCAACCAAGCATATTTTGTGATGCGTCATTCCTTGCTTGTCATGTGCCTTTACCTAATGACTAGCTGGCAAAATTCATTCATCAGAAACATATCTCCCAAACTTTCATTTTAACTAGCAAAATTCTATTGCACAGTTTGAAAGGACATGTCAAGATTTTTCTTCGTACTTCAAGAGTTATTCTTACTGGATTTAGCCTAATGAGTCTAACCAAGCAGCTATCTTTTCTATTTTAAAAATGTTTCATAACAGAAACAGGGTCTGACATTCTAGTTCTTGCCACGTGGAGATAATAGGAAAACTGTGCATTGAAAACTGGTAGTATTTAAACAGAACTGAACCGGTAGCACACTGAAGACCTAGCATTATCCTGGGAGCTATTTTATTTTTAGCTAAAATCAAAGTTACTAAATTAAAGAAAAGTTTAAAAATTCAATTTCTCCATGTTTGAGTATTTTGGCACAAACTACAAAAACCAGCTTTGCATTATGAAATACTTTCCCAGTTAGTGAGTCATGCACAGTGTGACTAATCATTTTGCGTATTTTGAAAGAGTTAGACCTATTTAAAACAACTAAACTCTTAAAACGAAGCTGTATGTGTGCACAATAAAAATGTTTTAGTCAGCTGACACTTTGGGGTCCCTACAGCGAGCAAAACTACAGCCAATCACAAGTATCTCTTCAGAGTGTGTTGGACAGCCACTCCCAAGACCTGAGCTCAGTCAACATGAACTGGCAGATGTGCCCTAGGGGATAGGGCATATTGGAAACACTCTATATTATGAGAAGGGGGAGCACGAAGTAAAGAAAAAGGGGAAGCGGTACAAAGAAAGCAGATGAATGGGTACAGAAATGCCTGAAATGCCGCATCTGTGCCGCTGTCCACACTAGACATGCTGCAGTTGTGCTGCTGTCACACTTCGGTGTAGACATTAACTGAAGTGATGGAAGGGATTCTCCCATCGGTCTAGTTAATCCACCACCCCAAAGGGGTGGTAGCTAGGTCAACAGGAGAATTCTTCCATCAAGCCTAGCACGGTCAACTCTAGGGGGTAAGCCGCTTAACTACATCATTCAGGGGCATGGGTTTTTCACACCCCTGAGCGATACAGCTGTCAATTTAATTTTTGAGTACAGACCTGGCCTCAGCATATGTAACACCACCCCAGCATTAACCCACTTGAGAGAGAACACGTATGCAGTGAGGCCTACGCAACAGGCCTGCAGTCAAATCCTCTTTAACACACCTAAGTTTGAACTTACTTGTTTTTGTCACCTTATATGCAGTCTTTGCACCCAAGCCGTCAAACACTGAGCATAGTATTTGCTACTCTGAAATAATAAGCATCACACTTAGTTTTCAGAATCAGGCCTTTTATGATTACATGCAATCATTAAAGTTACCACGATTTGCTAGTGAGACACACTGTAGGCCTGATATTTGAGGGACCAGCCTTACGAAATGCTCAGTGACCTCAAATTCCAGTGAGGGCACCCGGCCTCTCAGGATCAGTGCTTTAAAATGCTTCACAACTTCAATTAATGAAGAACAATTAAAACTGAAGTAGGACAAGTACTGTTTCACTGGGATCATGTTCCACGGTACACTTGTATGTAATTTAGGCCATGTCTACGATACAGCACTGACACTAGGAGGCTATTCTGAGATAGACATACTGGAAAAATATTTGTAGCATAGACAAGGTGTCAGGCAATCCTGAAAATGACTTGATCACTTCCACCTGTGGAAACATTTTCCCACCTCTCACTGGCAGAGTCAGCCTTGCTAAACATTTAACCCCATAAATAATAGAACTTGGGTCCTACAAGCATAATATTTACCGGGCGTTGTCAATCAGTTCAGCAATCGCTCCAAAGAGAAAGTCATGAGTGGTGCTAAAATAAAGGTAAAAGTTGGTTAAAACCTACAAGCAATTGGTAATACCAAATCAAGCATCTGTGTATTATGGAATCTACATAAGGAATATGTTCAGTTCCTGAAACACATGAAATTGTATAAAAGCAGATTTTAAGTTGAGATTCAAATACACACATATTATTAAAAAGAAAAAAGAAAAGGAGTACTTGTGGCACCTTAGAGACTAACCAGTTTATCTGAGCATGAGCTTTCGTGAGCTACAGCTCACTTCATCGGATGCATAGCATATCGTGGAAACTAAAGTGATCATCTAAAGTGATCATCAAGGAGGGCCATTTCCAGCACAAATCCAGGTTTTCTCACCCTTCCCCCCCTCCCACAGACACACATACAAACTCACTCTCCTGCTGGTAATAGCCCATCCCTCTTTGAAACCTCTCTTTATAATGCGCATGATAATCAAGGTGGGTCATTTCCAGCACTAATCCAGGTGTTCTCACCCCCCCCCACCCCCGTGTCTGGGGGGGGGGGGGGAAGGGTGAGAAAACCTGGATTTGTGCTGGAAATGGCCCTCCTTGATGATCACTTTAGATAAGCTGTTACCAGCAGGAGAGTGGGGTGGGAGGAAGTTTTGTTTCATGGTCTCTGTGTGTATATAATGTCTTCTGCAGTTTCCACGATATGCTATGCATCCGATGAAGTGAGCTGTAGCTCACGAAAGCTCATGCTCAAATAAACTGGTTAGTCTCTAAGGTGCCACAAGTACTCCTTTTCTTTTTTCTTTTTACGAATACAGACTAACACAGCTGTTACTCTGAAACACATATTATTGTGAAGGTTAGTGGTAAAGATTTCTAAAAACTGAATATGCAGGCAGAATGTGCTGGTCACTCTGCACTTTAACCTGTTATGTATATTGCATTCTCTAATTATGTGTGTTACACAACATAACATTTTCACTACCCTAATGGTGAAGCAGTTAAAAGAGCTTGTTTTCTGTTAGGATATAAGCAAAAAAAAAAAAAAAAAAAAAGTACACTATTGATTTTTTTTAAAGTTGGTAGAAAAAGCTAATTTCATTTTGTGGCACTGGCAAGTAGCAATACAAGCTCCCTGTGATGCTATGACCTATTAAACTATATAGACATCAATACTCTTGAGCCTAGTTCTGGTCTCACAACAATATCTCTCCATTTTCTATTCTATCTCCTCCAGGACTGAGGATTCAGTTTCATATTTTCAGAGAGTTCAAGGTCAGCACAGACCACTAGATCATCTAGGCCAGTGGATTTCAACCTATGGTCTGCAGACCCCTGGGGGGTGGGGTGTAGACTATGTCTAAGATTCCCAAAGGAGTCCGCACCTCCATTCAAAATTTTTTAGGGACCCACCAATGAAAAAAAGGATGAAAACACTGATTTAGGCTGACTTCCTGTATATCACAGACCATTAAATTACACCACATATCACACAATATGCCCAATAACTTTAGTTAAACTAAGCACTTTAGTCCTCAAGCATCTAAACTGTTCTGTGCCATAAGTAGAGAACAGGAGAGACTGGGGTGCTACCTATGCCAAAGACCCCTGCAATGGCAAGGAACTGATTAGATGAGATATGTCTAGATAATCCCAGGAGCAATCTATTCCCCTTGTTGCAGAGGAAGGTGAAAACCTCCAAGGTCCTTACCAATGTGACCCATAGATAGCAATCAGTCAGACCCTGATCATGTGATCAGGGTCCACCACCCAGACATCAAATACACAGGATTCCTTGTACCAGCTCAGGAGCACTAGACCCATTCATGGTCCTATCTCCAGCTGTGGCCAATCTGTGCGTCTGCCACCCCTCCTGCCCCAACAATACATCTGGCCAATTGTGCATCTGGGGATAAAAACGTGCACATAAGGATCAATTCATCCCATATTCAGCAACAGCAGGTGATTTAAGCTACAGGAGCTGGAGGATGGGAGCCAGATTAACAGAATGCCACCCCTTTGATTAACTGACTCAAAGGCAGGTGGCATTCTCCACAGAATTAGGGATTTAGCTCAACTGTGTTAATTACAACTGTGCTGTAAATCACACCAACAGCTGATAATGCCTACTGCTGCCTACAAGAATACTAACGGTGCTGTTCATGGTGCTCTAGTAACAGAACTTGTCAGACTTTTCATTTTAACACTGTATTTTCAAGTTTTATTATAGGGAAATATATGTATAAGAGAGACATTTTAGGTTAAAGCTTGTCCTCAAAATTCTATACTCTCAATGAAGAACTTTTGGCAGAGCATTATTCTAACGTTAAAAGAGCATCTGAAATTCAAGTATCGTTTATTTGTAAATCTCAAACTTCTGAGCTACAAAAATGAAACATGACAGCAACACAAGAAACTCTTGACAGAGGGTTTAAACTCTGCTCCTTCATGTAAGGAACAACATCCTTCAATTCCCACCCAAAAGGTTATTTAAGTGGTAATAAAAATAATTACTTCTTGTCCTAACTAAACTACTTTTACTTTGCACACATATTCCAGCAACTGTGCAGCCACACCAGTGCAAGCAGTAACGTAAGTGCTCGACTAGACAGAGCCCAAGCCCTTTTAGAAAGAGAGTTTTTTAAGCCACCTGAGCACTATGTACAACAGTGCTTATGTCATTGTTGGCACAAAGGCGGGAAAAATGTGTGTAGCATTTTCTAGCGAAGATGCAGCCCTGGACTCCAATAGGTCACTCTTACTTAACCCATTCAAGGGAGTACTAGAAAAGACTAGCTGCCAGCGTGTAACACTGTTGCCTATGTCTCAGCAAGATTAGAAGACAATAGTTAAGACAACAGCAGCCAGTCTACACTAGTTCGTGACCTGTGCTGATTCCGTCTCCTGCAGGCAGCAGCGATGGCTGCTACTGCCACTAGAGCTGCAGTGGTGGTGCAGTCGTGGGAGACAAAATACGCAGGAAAAGAAAGCACCTCAGATAGGAACACATCACAGGCTTCTTAACATTCTCCAGATTTCTTCAGCTTTTCGTGCAGAAAGACCAGCTAACTTTTCCTCCTCACAACCAACTTTTATTGAACTCTGAAAGCTACAGTCAAATGGACTGAGCATAGCTCTGGGAGTCAGAGGGGTATAGTTCTGTTACTAATTTAACTATGAAATTGATGTATGCCCCTTGGACAAGTCACTTAATCCAAATTACCTAAAATGCTTGCTATTTGCGTGCTTAGATGCTGGCAACTCCCCTTGCCTTCACTTACTGATGCTCGAAGCTTCAGGAAAAGAACAAAACTGCACCCCGGGGCAGAAAATTAAGTACCCAGAAGGAGCAAATGTTTTTGAAAATATACGCTTTAACCCTTGTGCCTCGGTTTCCCTACCTGAGAAATGACATACCTACCCTTTGAAAGCTCTTTGAGATCTACAGATCCAAGCGCTTTAGAAGCAGTCGTTGTTAACAGACTTGGTGGAGCCAGTAGAGGTTTATTTCAAAAGACCTTCCCTATGTTGTTGAGAGGGAATTGCCAGCGCTTGGGTAGGAACTGTTTTTTTCAACAACAGATGGAAAGGTCCCCTTGGAAAGCGAGGTGGACCGGGTGAGGGGCTTGGGCCGGAGGGGGAGTGGGGCGGGTTGAGTATTATCCTGCTAAGGAGAACAGACCATTTATTTGGGAGGGAAGCGTGGGTATGGCTCAGCAGCCCAAGCACACACCGAGGGGTGGCGGGGGGTACGGCCCCTTTCCGCTGCCTGAGCCTGGAAGCACAGGGCATATGCACCCACCCCGCTACCCCGCTGCTCGTGCCGTCTGCCACTGCTGCTGCCCCCACCCCCCAGCGCCGCGGTCTTCCCACCCGCAGTGCCCCGTGCTGCGGTGACCAGGGCGGGGGCGGGCACCAGGCACAGCACGCTCGCCGCGAAGAGCCACTCACGAGTTAGCGTGGAGATAGTCCAGCCTCAGCTCCGCCCTGCGCAGAGCCCCGTAGCGCCCGCCCGCGGCCATCGCCGCCCGAGCCCGCGCGGGTGGGACAGGCCGCCCCCCAGCGGCCGCACGGGGCTGGGACCGGGCGCTCGGGGCGGTGCCCTTGGTGCGCGGGAGGCGGCCCCTGGCGGCGGCAGCGCGTAACGCAACCGCAGCGCCGCCGCGAGGCGAAGGGAGCGGAGCGTTCTGCTCCAAGCGACCCCGCCCCTGGGGCAGGAGCCCGGGCCGAGCCGCGTTCTGCAAGCGAGAGACCGGCCAATTGCAATAGGAAAGGGGCAATCCACTGCTAAAGAGAGAGGGCGGAGCTGAACTCCACTCACACGCTTAGGGAGAGTGGGGGAGCTAATAAGGGGCAGGGGATGACCCAGGCAAACTGCCTCCCATGGGCACCTACAGAACCCCCCCACGACCCACTGCTTCAGCCCCTTGCATCCCCTAACCACCCAGAACCCTGCACGTCCCACCTCTCTCAGGCACCCACCAGCCTCCCTCTTGCAGCCTCAAACATCCTACAAAAGGCTTTTTTTCCCGCTCTCCTGGGGGTAAAAGCTCACCTTACATGATCACTCTGGTTACAGTGTGTATGGTAACACCCATTGTTTCATGTTCTCTGTGTATATAAATCTCCCCACTGTATTTTCCACTGTATGCATCTGATTAAGTGATCTGTAGCTCACGAAAGCTTATGCTCAAATAAATTTGTTAGTCTCTAAGGTGTCACAAGTCCTTCTCTTCTTCTCCCCTTAGTCCCTTGCATCCTTCCAGAACCCATCAGCTCTCCTCGGGCATTGATCACTCCCCGCCCTTTTACAGAGCCCCTGGCACCACCCATAACATAGTCTCCTGCACAAAGCCTCTGGCCCATCCTTCAGTCATGCAGCACTCATAATGCTGCCACAGAGCCTCTTTTTTCAGCCCCACTCGCAATTAATCTAGAATGCTTCAGCCTTAAATCTTGTCACAGTATACTTAAAAGGGGGAATTGTTTGCAGTAGAGCAGTCAGAATTGCCCTTGTAAATAAAAGGACTTATCTTTTCATCCATGCAGAAGGAAGAAAAACCCTGTATTTATTTTATTTAACTTTCAATTTAATGTTTTTAAAATGCCAAGCAACTGCTTCAGTAGCTTTCCTAAGGTTTATCACATCTGTCAAAGTCATTTTTCTTTTTAGCTTTATATTTTTGGATTTTTATTTCAAATGGCACGTTATAACAACATTCAAAAGTAGGGCATTTAAAACAGATTTCACTACAATTTGAATAAAACCAATATTGAAGAATTCCGGGTCATACTGGTGTAGTTCATTTGTTACCCATGTGTTCCAAAAAATAAGAAAAAGAAACAAGGAGAGAGGAAGTCTTTCATTAAAACGTGTTCTTGCCAACAATTCTGTGAAGCTTTACCAAACAGCCTGTGAGGCTTTACCAAATATCAAAACAATGCAATCCAATGCACTTAAGATTTGTTGTTGATTATACTTCTGCTGTTTATGCAAATATGAAGGGACTGCTCCTGTTGAAGTCAGTGACTTCAACAGTGGCGGAGTCATGCATAAAACCTAGAAAGTAGCATGGAGGTGGGGTGTCTTTGTACCAAATGATGATGGTGACCAACAGAAAACAAATCACCGAATTGACCACATGGGCTAAGTGATTTGTTTGCGCCATGGGGACTTATTATGGCCACTGTTCTCTCTAAGCTGTGCGAGTGTGCATGCATACACAGATCCTAAACCCCACACACATGGCGAAGCACACAAAAATTTGCACAGAAGCACAATTTGCACAGAAGAAATTTTTTGCACACACGGCCTGTCAAAAATTAGAGGGAACGTTAATCATGGCAATTGGCAATGCTGTTCAAGTATATTATGGCATTGACAAAAGGAGACATATTGCACAAATTTTCACATAGGGCTGAAGAGCGAGCCTGCCCTGCACTTACTCCACAGGGGAAGCTCCTGTCCTGTGGGGCTGGGCCCAGCTCCCCACTTTGCACATTTTGTCATGGCACAAGGGGTCATATGGCACTGTGACCCCATATGCCATGTTGCAATGCCACTCACTCAAATTTGGCCCAGGGAAGGGCAGCCACACCAAACCTGAAAGGTGCTGTGACCCCATGCACCAAGTTGCAACGCCCAGAGTGGGGAGATGGGCCCAGCTTCATGGGATAGGAGCCACCGCTGTGGGATAAGTGCAGGCTGGCCTCGCTCTCCAGCCCACCACCAGTCTCTCCCACTGCTTAGCCATACACAGAGCACAGGATATAACAGGGATCGGCAATCTTTGGCACACGGCCCACCAGGGTAAGCCCCCTGGCATGCCAGGCTGGTTTGTTTACCTGCTGCATCTGCAGGTTCGGCCGACTGCGGCTCCCATTGGCCGCGGTTCACCCTCCAGGTCAATGGGGGCTGCGGGAAGGGCGGCCAGCGTATCCCTCAGCCCACGCCGCTTTCCCGCAGCCCCCATTGGCCTGGAGTAGCAAACCGGGGCCAGTGGGAGCTAAGATTAGCTGAACCTGCGGATGCAGCAGGTAAACAAACTGGCCCAGCCTGCCAGGGGGCTAACCCTGGCAGGCTGCGTGCCAAAGGTTGCCGATCCCTGGGATCTAAGGTTGCTGCCCCAAGGATCTTACAATCTTGTGATCAGAAGTAAACAGAGACACATAAAGGGCAGCTGACTGTTACACCCCCACTCCTTCACCTCATTCGAAGAGGATTCATAAAAGTGGAGAGCGCTGTGGGCAGAGAAGAGGAAGCTCAAAGCATGGAGGTGATATAAGCATCTCAGGATAGCAAGAACTTTGAGCTGCGGTTTAGTGGGTGGAGCACTGTTGGCAAAAAACACAAAGCTCCTGCTGCCAATGACTTCAGTGTTTTTAAAATTGCTTTGAAGATGAAAATTGCTACTATAATACATATAAAACCCCAAGGATTATTAATATACTTAATGTCAAGAACCTGTCTCACTTGAAATTCTATTTCTAGTCCAGCTTGAGGCAAGTCTACTTGACAAGATGTGAAAAAAATTCTGCCAGCACCCAACAACACATCCAGTGCTAAGGCTCTCAAAGTTAACACCATTTCAATCAATCCATTGTTAGTAATGTTGGAAATTTTTTTCACAGGTTTCCCTGGTGTAGACAAGGGATTCAAAGTGGAATTTGAAGATTCCAAGTGGAATCTACAGGTATCTCCAAGTTCAGGGCAAGATTCTGCAAGGTGCTGGGTGCTCTGTTTGCACCGAATCCCCAATTGGTGTCAACATGCCCCTTTTAAGTCAGTGGCAAAGCAGCACCCCACTTCAATTGTGCAGGAGGGCACACAACACGTCACAAGATCAAGCTCTCAAAACTAATTTTAAAAAAGGGTGGGTAACTCTAACATTGCTGTAGTATGCTGCGAGCCCCACAATGTGGATTTTTATTTTATTCTCTTCTTGTACAATTTGATATTGGATCCTATTTATTTGAATGCTTAAACAGTGATTGGAAATGTGGGTTTGTTGAAAAAGGGGAAAATAAAACAAACAGGTCATAAGTTTGGGGCATTTATTGGGATTGCATATACCTGGCTGTTTACAGTACAAACTGGACAGTCTGACTGAGCCAAATGACTATTGATTTTCCTCTTAAGGAGGCGCTCCAACTCTTCAATTCACAGCAGCAGAATCTGAACATGAAAACAAAAGATAAAGTCAATTTTCATTTGGAAGATGGATTAGCATCAAACATTCATTTTCATTCTTATGGGTCATGTTTTCCAAACATGCTCAGCGACTTGGGGTGTTTCAAATATTCAGTGCCCAAATGGGAACATCTTAAAAGTGCTAAAATTTAGGGTGTGGAGTGCCCACCCCAAGCAGGCCCTTTAAAGATTCAAGCTTTAACAACCCTTCCAATACTCTCACATAAAATAGTTATTTGATTTATTCCTCTTATGCACCATCCATATATTGCTTATTTTCCTGATGGTAAGCGCCGATGGGTAGGGAGTGACTTATTTGTATTTGCACAGTGCTGCCCCCCACATCCAGATTGGGGTCTCTGGTTGCTACTCTAACAAATCAACACAACATTACATGGTGCATTTTTACCCCCACTATTCTCTTGGTGTTTCCTGGTTCCACAAATGAGTGAGTAGTGCCCTTTAATTGGTAGTTCATCCTCATGAGCACTGTTAGTTCTTTTTTACATTTTAGTTTAATTTATAATAATTATAGTTGGTTTCAAATGCTAATAAGAACTGAACTTGATGTGCCTCTCTGGTTTCCACACTGCAGCAGTCTTTGTGCTGCGTCCCCTCCTTTCAACAATGAATGTGGGCTGCTGTAGTGTAGAAGATGGACAGAGTGTAAAATTAAGCTGATCTTAAAAGAACAGCTGTCTCCTCAGTGCATGTCTCAAGAGCCCTTAACTGCTGAAGGAAGACTAAGCTCCTCAGTTATGAACATAGTGTGCCCATATGCCCATCTCTTCCCCAACACAGAGGGTTGCACTCATGGATCCTGACCAGAGCGACTTAGAACATGGTGGGAGAAGTGAAGATTTGCCTATGCCACATTTCCCTTTCCTGCGTGGCAGAAAACCTGCTACAGGGACATTATATCCAAGTTGAAAGGACATAGGGTTGGTCAGATTTTGGTAGCTGTCTCCCACCCCCCCACAGGCACAGAGAGTATACTCAAGCATTGAAAGCAGGAGCTGGGCTATCTAGCAAGCCCTGTGAGGGCAGCAGAGCTGATCTGTAATTTCAGGTTTAGAGGGGGAATGAAACAGTTTATTTTGATATTGTTTTAAACGTTAGGGTTGGGTTAAACATGCAGATGACTTAAAAACAGCCAGATTCAACCGGTCCTTTTCTCGTCCCTCAGCTGAAGGCTGGGAAAGTTATGGCTCCAGTGGCAGCCTATAACATATGTCTCTGCTCCAGTCTTCCAGCAAAAGATAATGAAGCCAAGACGCGAGTGGTCTGATTCTCTATTGCAAGCCACCGTGTGTCATTATGTATATCGGAGAAAAATGAGGGCAGAGTGACTATAAAAAGCTACTAAACCAGCAAAGCAGTATTTATATTCACTTGGCATTGGTGAAAGTGACTGCAAAGTAATGCAGAAATAGGTCTGATATTTCCAATGGGAAAAAACAAGCAGATTTTTTTTTTTGGAAGAGATCAACAATTTTGAGCCATAGTTATATATCATAAGAATTCAGTACAGGGCAACAATAGTTTCTTTTGCAGGTCACCTTTACAACTGCCGTTTCTCCTAGGAAGATAACAGAAAAGGGATGAGACAACTCTACAGTTAGTGTTGTTTATAGAACCTTAGCAAGACAATTACTTGATTTGGGTTCCACCCTCTGCCCAACACTCATTACAACTCTGAGTGGTTTTTGCTTATGATACAGTATACATTTTCTAATCTTAATTCTTTAAGTTTTCCATTTAGGCCCAGAAGTTGGGGGTGAAAATGCTGTTCTGACTGGGCAAATCAAAAACTATGACTACTCAAAGTAAGTGGGCTAACCTAAAATGTGACACTATTCTCAGTTCTAGAAGCTATAAAACGAAACCATGCACATAAATGGTTCAACCTCACCATGATAAACACTTAATGGTATGAAAATAGCTTCTTTCTGTGATGCACTTTAAAAGTGTCATGCTTTTCAAGCAGGAGCCAATGCTAGTTCTGTTAGCTATCATTCACAATAAACGATCACCGTAGCTCTTAATTTGATCCTAGGCATAGCATACACGCTCATCCATTTATACTGTCGCCTGAGAAAAATAGGGAATAATGAGCTCCCATGTTACGTGCTATAGGAGATCTTTGAAAGCAGAAAAGCCATCAGTATGCATTTAAACATTCTAGACACACTGAGGGTTGCTTCTAAGGGCTTGTCTTCATTGCAGTGTTAAATCAAGATAGAACTTGAGTATTGGCCCCAGCCTGACTCCTGCCCACACATAAGAATCTCTAGCTTGAGTTAAGTGGTGCTTTAAGCTCATACTAGATGGCCCATCAGGGGGTTGTTGAAGCTCAAGTGCTGCTGAGTTAGTAAGCTACAGTCAACTTGAGTTCTGGAAGACTCCCAACACCTTCCCAAAATTCCCAATGCGAGGGTATTTGTTCTATTTTTCCCCTGCCTTAAAACTGGAAGTTCTCCACACAGTATCAATACCTGACTTTGATGGTTGGAGCCCATCTTGCACATGGTTCTCTGTCTCATAGCATTTGTTCTAGCTCTGCTATTGCATTTGTTCAGTAAGATGGAAACTAGAAGGGGGGACATTTCTAGCCAGTGTGTGCTAGCTTGGGTCAGGCTGATGCTCAGCTGCTTGTTCAGTTTTGCCATGGCTGTTATGGTTAGGGGTGGGGGATATGACAAAAGAAGCTGGTCATTCCTTGTGTTGAACCAATCTGTACAAGGAGATATGTGGGGGAGGTGGGCAAACTAAGACTACGATAGGCTTCATATTTGTGAATCACAGATGGAAATCAAGTACTTTGTCATGCAGATCATTTGCAGATGATATTGGATAGGGTCACAAATTACTGCTGGAGTCAATGAGGATGAAACTGAGAACAGCCGAAAAAAGTGCCAGGAACTAAGATCTATGACATGGACAAATTGAAAGAGCCAAGTAGTAGGAAAGAATAGAAAGAAGCCACAAAGAAAAACATCACTTCTTTGATGAAAGAAGACATGGACATAGAAGAGATATGAAATCATGTAAAAAATGGGATTATGAGAGTGGCTGAATAAGCAATGGAATGAATGTTTTGAAGAGCTGTACAACATGCAGAACACAAGTAGATGGAAAGAACCTGGAGAAGTTTTTCAGAACAAACAAGGGAGAGCCAGAATTCTTAGAAGTAGTAAGAATCTCTATAGACAGTTTGAAAAAGAAAAAAGGCGCTGGGAAGTGAGAACATAACCACAAAGCTGCTGCAAGCAAGTGAAGAACACACGGTAAAGGTGATGCATGAGCTATTCAACAATATTTACAAACAAGAGCAAGGGCTTAGCAAATGGGAGAAAGCAATAATAGCACTAATCTTAGGGGGGAGGGGGAAATGAAGACAAGAGCAAGTGTAAGAACTACACTGGAATCACCTTATGGCATGTGCTGCGAAAAGCATTCATCAAGACATTGCAGAGGAGAAGGAAGAGGGATTTGGAAGCAGTGGCTGCAGAAGAACAGGCCAGATTTAGACTAGGACGAAATACAATAGATCAGCTATTTGTGATAAGACCGATCTTGGAGAAGTACACAGACTACAATCAAGCTTGCTAAAACAACTTTATAGACTTCAAACAACTTTTTGGTTGCACTGGGCAGAAAGGTTGTGGCAACTTTTGAGATTGTATGGCATCCTCAAGAAACTGATTAAACTAATAGAAAACATATACAGTATGCCAATGAGTGTGGTTAGAGTATACAGGAAGTTGATGAAAGGATGATGACTGTAGGAGTGAGACAAGGATGCATGCTAGCACCAGATTTGCTCAACTTTGTACTGGAAGTAGTAATGGCTAAAGCACTGAGAGATGAAATGAACATAAGAATATAAGAATGGCCCTACTGGGTCAGCCCAGGGGTCCATCCAGCTCAGTATTTATCTAGTTCTTTTTTGAACCCTATTATGGTCTTAGCCTTCACAACATCCTTTGGCAAGGAGTTCCACAGGTTGACTGTGCATTGTGTGAAGAAATACTTCCTTTTATTTGTTTTAAACCTGCTACCTATTAATTCCATTTGGTGACCCCTAGTTCTTGTGTTATGAGAAGTAGTAAACATCTTATCTACTTTCTCTAGACCAGTCATGATTTTATAGATCTCAATCATATCTCCCCTTAGCCGTCTCTTTTCCAAGCTGAAAAGTCCCAGTCTTATTAATCTCTCCTCATATAGAAGCCGTTCCATACCCCTAATAATTTTTGTTGCCCTTTTCTGAATCTTTTCCAATTCTAATATATCTTTTTTGAGATGGGGTGACCACATCTGCACACAGTATTCAAGATGTGGGCGTACCATGGATTTATATAGAGGCAACATGATATTTTCTGTCCTATTATCTATCCCTTTCCTTATTATTCCCAGTATTCTGTTCGCTTTTTTGACTGCCGCTGCACATTGAGTGGATGTTTTCAGAAAACTATCAATAATGACTCCAAGATCTCTTTCTTGAGTGGTAACAGCTAATTTAGACCCCATCATTTTATATGTATAGTTGGGATTATGCTTTCTAATGTGCATTACTTTGCATTTGTCAACACTGAATTTCATCTGCCATTTTGTTGCCCAGTCACCCAGTTTTGAGAGATCCTTTTGTAGCTCTTCACAGTCTGCCTGGGTCTTAACTATCTTTAGTTATTTTGTATCATCTGCAAATTTTGCCACCTCACTGTTTATCCCTTTTTCCAAATCATTTATGAATATGTTGAATAGGACTGGTCCTAGAACAGACGCCTGGGGGACACCACTATTTACCTCTCTCCTCTCTGAAAACTGACCATTTATACGTACACTTTGTTTTGTATCTTTTAACCAGTTACCAATCCAAATGGAAGGAGTCATGCTATGTGGGAGGACAGTGACTAACCATAGTTTCACGATGATATTGACCTCTTAGCACTGACCAAAGAGGCTCCACAGAGAGTAACTAACAAGGAAAACCAGGAAGGCCACCCCAGTAGCTGGTCAGGGAACCAAGGCCTGTTCACTTCTTTGGGCTCCAGCCCACAGACCCTTAAACCAATGGCTAAGGTTTGCACTGTCCCACACCTTGCTGCTCTTTTGCTGGTCTGGTTCCTACATTGCCTCTGTCAGACTCCTTTGCCATACTCTTCTGGGCATGCCCTTCCTTCTGGGCCAAGCTCCCTTCTCTTTCCCTAGCCTCAGAGAGAGGGACTGCAGACTGCCTCACTGCAGCCCTCTCTGCCCTCAGTTACCTGATTTTATACAAGCCCCACCTGTTCCTATCCAAGTGAGCCAATGCTAATTAACATTTTTATCAATGACCTAGAAAAGATAAGTTTCAGAGTAGCAGCTGTGTTAGTCTGGGTCCACAAAAAGAACAGGAGTACTTGTGGCACCTTAGAGACTAACAAATTTATTTGAGCATAAACTTTCGTGGGCTCCAGCCCACTTCATCGGATGCATAGAATGGAACATATAGTAAGAAGATATATATATACACTCACACAGAGAACATGAAAAGGTGGAAGTTGCCATACCAACTGAAAGAGGCTAATTAACAGTGAGTATTTTATCACTGCAAAAGTTTTATTTTCCTGCTGATAACAGCTCATCTTAATTAAAGTTTGCAGATGACACAAAAACTGCAGGAGTAGTAACTAATGAAAAGGACAGCTCACTGACACCTATATAGATCTGGATTGCTTGCTAAGTTGGGTGTAAGCAAACAACATGCATTTTAATACGGCAAAATGTTTACATCTAGGAACAAAGAATGGAGGCCATACTTACAGGATGGAGGACTGTATCCTGGACTGCAGTGACTCTGAAAAAGATTTGGGGGTTGTGGTGGATAATCAGCTGAACATGAGCGCTCAGTGTGCCACTGTGGCTAAAAGGGTTAATGCTATCCTTGGACTCAAAGAGGGGAATCTCAAGGAGGAGTACAGAGTTATTTCACCTGTTTTTGGCACTGGTTCAGCTACTGCTGGAATACTGTGTCCAGTTCCGGTGTCCACGGTTCATAAAGGATGTTGATAATTGGGAAGAGAGTTCAGAGAAGAGCCATGAGAGTGATTAAAGGATTAGAAAACCTGCCTTGTGATGGACTCAAGGAACTTAATCTCTTTAGCTTAACAAGGAGAATGTTAAGGGGTGACTTGATTACTGTCTGTAAGTACCTACCTGGGGACCAAATATTTAATCATGGGCTCTTCAGTCTAGCAGAGAAAGGTATAACTCCATCCCATGGCTGGAAGCTGAAGCTAGACAAATTCAGACTGGAAATAAAGCATACATTTTAAACTACGATGGTAATTAATCAAGACTGGATGTTTTTCTAAAAGATCTTTACTTCTTTTGGGGAAGTTCTATGGTCTCTGTTATATAGGAAGTCAGACAGGATGATCACAATGGTTCCTTCTGGCCTTGAAATATATGAAAATATGAGACTGAAGCACAGCCCCCTGCCATGTTCTACATTTACAAAATGAGCTTGATGTGCTATTTCATGTTACCAAATTACATTTATGTGTACATATAAAAACTAACTATTGGAGCATATTAGAAGCCCAGCTCACAAAGTCCAAAGGGTATGAAGAGACGCACGTAAGACAAATCTCAACTAAGCACTGTACCCTGCCCTCTGTCTGCACCGACTGCTTACACGTAGCTGGTGAATGATTTATAAACCTGAAGATAGCAAAGTACAAAGCTGCATGAATATCATAGTTAATCAAGAAGAATGCTTTCCAGACTGCACTTGATGTGTCTTAAAATGGTGCAAGTTGCTGTGTCCATTCTGCTGCTTACAGGTAAGCACTTGGTACTGTTATCCTGTCATGCTCTTATTTCAGACGAAGTAGTTAGCGAGGAGAAGTTGCACTGCAGGCATAGAAGTACTAAAGCAGAGGTGTTCTAAAAGACTGGAGGGTACAACAGAAAGAGCATGGGCTGGTGTTGAGCACAAGAGTAGGTAACAGGAACTCTGAGACAGAATCCTGACTGTGCTCCCTGTCTATGGCTTTAGGCAAATCATTTAGCCTCTCTCCGCTTTTCCATCTTTAAAACAGGGATAATACTGCTTACATAGCTAGAGGAGGTTTTCTGAGGATGAATGGGTGGTTTGTGAAATGCTAAATGCTTATTATTTTTTAAAATAATTCTGTAAACTTTATTCTTACCTTATCTGTTTTTACTAGTTATTGAGAAAACAAATAGCTCATATGCATACCTGGTCCAAATTGACATAAGTAGCTTGCGATTTTTGAAACAACTTAGGGCACCTAGTTTTCAGAGGGCTGATATTCACCACTTTCTGAATGTTAGACCCTTGAAAGGTATCTGAAACTGGGCACCCAAAGTCGCTAATCATTTTTTAAAATGTCAGAAGTTGAACTGTAGTTGCAGTGAAGTGTCACTATGGCTAAGATGATGCACCTTTCAGCTAAACTCAGGCTAGTACCATAAATATCATACAGGCTTTAAGACTGGTGTGTTCCACAGTCAGTAACCAGATATAACAGTAGAGATTTATGATAATCCCTTACATAAAGAGGTGTTCCCCTGCATGTGAATGTATTAACTGCCAACCCAAGTATTTTTGAAAGTCGTTGATCCAGGAGCCCCATGCAACCAACTGTATCTAATGACAATAAAGAAACTGTACCATTAGGACTTGTCCCAACTTAACCAAAATGTAACACTTAGGAAACATGAACTAATTAACCATCTCATGACTCATGAACTAAATAACCTTACACAGATTGTGAAAACAGAAGCAGATGTGACATCCCCCCAAAGTCACACAGGAATCTGTGTCAGAGCTGAGATTAGAACTCAGATTCTAATCAGAACTCAGGTCTGGGTTCAAGACCTGTGCTGAGACCAAATTTTCTTCTTGAAAGGCCTAGAGAGACATGCTGAACACCTGACAGAGGGGGAGCAATAATTTAAAACAATATTTGATTCTGTGGTGAAGGGGAAACCTGTTACAGAGTGAGACTATTTCTTAAGTCCTCCCACTGCTGTTTTGGCCAAGCTCCTTGTCCCTCCTACAAAGCCCCTTGTATGCATGGACTTACTGTAGCAGTGCTCCATAGGGAGGGGAATAGGAGGAATATTCTGCATGTCCCCCATCCCTACTGGATATGTTGGCAATGTTGCGCCTCTCTCTGCATGTGAGGTGTGGGGAGAGGAACCTAGAGTCCTTGCTTTCCAAGATTTGATAGGACCTCACCCATTCCACTAATCTGGTCTGCTCTGCACTTAGTACTCCTCTTAATCAAAGTTTACAACAGATGTTGGTTAAGTAGGGGGCCTTAGACCTTTCATGGGTGCTATTCCTTCTACCTGCACTACACTTACCTACACATTAAAGCCCACCACAAAACCTACTTTCAATTTAGCTCAAGATTATTGAGCAATAAAGCATTGTGATATTAATTTTTGAGAAATGCTGTTTCTCCCTCTCTCATTTTCCTTTCCATCTTTCACAACCCCCTTATTTGTGCTCTTTTCAGGCTTTCCTTACAACAAATTTTAGTAGGCTCTTACAGCCTCTTTTGATCACTGGTTATGTTCAGTTCAGCCATTCATTAGCTATGAAGGGTCTTTCAGTAAAAATCAAGGCAGTGGGGATTAAAACATGACCCACAGGGTCTGCTGATTAGAAACTTACACTTCACCACCCTTTCAAATGATTTCCAGCAGCACCAGTTCCCCCTCCCCCCCCACCCCCATTTTTGGGAAGTGTGTTATATAGTGATTGAAGCCTTGGGTCTAGGCTTGGTTCGACCACAGGAGTTATTGTGTGACCTGATGCTGGAAAAATCAAGAATAGGACAAAAGTAAATGAGGCTGTTACAGTTAGAACTATGGCAAACAAGTAGGGCCAAACATCTGAAATTTGAGTGCCTTTACCCATGTTTAGGCACCTAAGAAGAATGGCCAGTATTTCAGAGCTGCCAAGTATCCACAGCTCCAAGTGAATTATTTTGATTATTTTAGATTCTTCAATATTGATATAAGTGACTAGCATTTTGGCCTATGTTTATATTTTGTGAGATATATATTGCAAATGTTTACAAGTTACCAATTTTACAATAAGTCAGATCAAAACTTAGTTGTATATCTTGACACTTGATCAGTGATCTCAAATCACAACGTATAACATAGGGTGCGTAACATGCAACTCACAGGCAGTCTGTGGAATCCTAAAATGCATCCCCTAGTAACCCCCTTCCTGTACCTGAAAAGGGTCATGTCCAATCAGCAAGTTTTGATCTCCATGAAGTTTCACATGATCGCTCATAGTTAATGTATGAAGCTGAGACAAACTCTTACCAAAGCAGCAAATTCTATATTTCTCCAAAGGGCTCAGGATACTGCTCCAAGCCCTCAGAAACTCTCAGAGGAATTGACAATGACTACAGATAAGAATCGAATCCAGATTTCTCTTGACTCTGGAGAGCATTATCAAAGCCCATCTCATGTTTGTCATGAATGTATCTAGCACATAGTATGAAATTAATTATTCTGATTAGGACAACTGAAACGATTTCAAATCACAATGGGTTTGAAGCTGCAAAATTCTGGTCCACGTTCTTGAATCTTCAGTACATTTTGTGTGTGTGGCAATATTTGAAGCTGAGATTCTGATATGGTTTTGTCTCATTTCTAACTTTAGGGAACATCCCTAAACATTCAGTTTACCTTTTCAAAGTACTCAACACGTCAGCATCAGCAACGTTAACAGGACCAAAGGGTCAGAGGTTGAGAGTTCAGCTGTTGTAATCCAGGCAGTGCTAGCTTGAATATCTGATATCACAGACAAGTCTGCTTTTTGAATCTGACATTCTGACCAGGCACATTCAAAGCTAATGGTTAAAAGAAATATTACACAAAAAGAGAAGGATTGGCTCCACACCAACTGCTGTACATAACTACTTATGGGTTTTGTAATAATGGCAGACATACAAAAACAAGAGAAAAATCAGAAAATAAGGGAAGAAAAAGTAGCTTTATTTGCTAACGTGCATGGAAACCAATTACTGAAACATTGGTACTCATTGCCACATTGTTTTAAAGATTAAAACATATGGGGTAAATATCAATGGTCAAAATAAATCCTTCACTTCAATGGAGTTCCACAAGGGATAGATATAGTCCCAATTGTCAAAGCTTTCCCATTAGTAGTGAAATACTAGTGCTGACTTAAGATCTGGGGAGCTGCATCCTGTCTAGTCAAGATTTTCAAGAGTGGGTAATGTTTGGATCCCAGGTCTATAATTAGACATAGATATAGATGGTGATTTTTCCATGAGTGTTAAGCACACAGCAGCTCCTATTGCTCAGCACTTCAGAAAAACCACACCATCTATATAGGTGTGTAACAAGGCTCAGGAGTTGAACTTTAAGCACCTATTCTTAAGTCTTTCCTTATATTACTGTAGTTGTACTGGGATCCGGTAGCCTGGAGATCCACAAGCTGAACAAAAGGAACTCTCCTTGTGCACTCCTGGGATTTGTGCTTAACTGGCAGTCATTATCTGAAATCTATTCTTGTGCATCAGATTTAAAGTCCCACTCATGACTTGTGTTAAGGGTTTAAACACAAGTTAAACTAAGAGCTACACTCAAGTTAATTTTACCCTCTTTGCATATTTGACCTGCCTCACTGTATCAGTTGATTCCATCCTAGTATTTGAATCCAATTAATTTTCCTTTCTACAGCCAAGTTTTTGACTTTCCAGGCTGGATTGAGTACACATTCACTAATTGAACAGAGATGACAAGAGTCAATCAGATTCTCTTGTGACAGACTGTACTGTTGTGTTTACCACTTTTACAAAGTTATGATACATTTTGTACAAAGCATGCCTTGTGAGGTATCATTTGAAAACACATCATTCATGATCGATATTGTCCTGGTAAAATATGCGTGACAACATTGTATGTAACAGTATACGATTCTACTTTATGATGTTACTAAGGCATATTCCAAATCTGGGGAAGCAGCCCAAACCAATTCCTCAGAGACAAAAGGAAAAGTGATGCCTTAGCAAGGTGTCAACAGAATCAAATGGATTATCACCTAGGTAAGCAGCCATTGTTTGGCAGGAAGAATGGTATTAACCAGACATTTATATCTTGGCAAAGGAACAGCTGGGGGTTCCTGTGTGAACAGATTGGCTATCCCTGAACCCCAGCTGGAGATGATTCTCAAAGTGGAGGAAAAGAAATAAAAATGAGGAACAGAGGACACAAATCCTCTCTCTCCCCTCATCTCTACTCATGGCATCAACAACATTTGAGAGACAAAAGGAGCATCACTGAACTGGGGGAGGGATCCTGGCTGAAAGATCCAGCGAGACTGCTGTAAATATGTGGTGAAAGAAACCTTTTAGCTTTAAATTCACTTAGCTTGTTAAGTTAGATATTAGTTTGTGTTCTACCTTTTATTTCTTTGTAACCAATTCTGATTTTTATGGCTCATTACTTGTAATCACTTAAAATCCATCTTTCTATTGTTAGATAAACTTGGTTTATCTAAACCTTCGTGTGTTTGGAGTGAAGTCTTTGGGAACCTCCTCTTGAGATAACAGGATTTGTGCATATCATTTTCTATTAATGGACTTTCTATGAGCTTGTGTT
This sequence comes from Natator depressus, assembly GCF_965152275.1. NCBI lineage: Eukaryota > Metazoa > Chordata > Testudines > Cheloniidae > Natator > Natator depressus. Next base: position 190,264,940 of record NC_134234.1, on the reverse strand, counting down.
GTCCAGAAGGAAAGAGCTGTACAAGGACTTATATTTCTGGAGACAAGTCTGAGACTGGGAATTTGTTGGTATCACTTTGCAATACAATTCAGGAGTGGCTGGCTAGAAGCACTCAAGTAACTCAGCTGGGAGTAATTTCCATGCTAGAGGCTGTGTGTGACAAAGGCCAGGAGTGGCAGCTCTCACAGCGAAGCAGTGTAAAAGGCACCCCATGTTGGAGAACTGAGGGGACACAGCTCTTCGGCAGTCCAGATTGTACCCTGGGGAATGTCACATTTCTTCACGGTCAAATTTAATCTTGTGCCAGCTTTCACTAATCCACAATGAGATGCTCTGAAGACACTGGGACAATAGTGATAACTACTGTTTATATCTCCAGGGAAGACCAAACTCTCTGCCTCAGACAGTGATTATAAAAACTAAGCCACCAAGCATGACTTGGTGACTTTAAAAAGATTCATTTTAGGTGTAAGAATATTTACTGAAGTCTTCCAAAAATGTGAGCGATATATTCAGGGAATCAAACACTCCACCTGGTAACTAACAGCTGCTGTAATCCTCACAGCAGCTCACTCCTCAAAGATGTTCCTTTTATCTTCCCTTTTGGCCATGACTCTATATTATTCTTACATAATATTTTCATCCAGAGGGAAAAAAGAAACAGTAACAGAGTAAAAACTTACATATCTAACATTGTTTGACCTTCTTACCACTGATTTATCTTTGTTTCACTGGAACTTTCAATATTCAGTGTCCCTAAGGATACTATTATGCATTGTGAGCAATTTCATTGACTCGTATCCATCACACTTGCTCTGGCTAACTATGTTCAGTCTTGCAGCTGGATGCTCCGACATTCTGCTCTTCTAATTTTGGTGCAAGGGTGCTGCTAGATGCAGAACTGCATACAGAAGAAAGTTCTTAGGTAAGACTTGCATCTATAAAATACTTATTTGAAGATCTTAAATTCTTTTATAAACATTAAATCAAGCTGTTCAAAAAGAAGAGAGGAATTACACCCATTTTACAGAAGCACAAATTGAGGCATAGGTTAGGGAACATGTCTTAAGGGGTGTTAGGAGGCAGAATGGGTATGGAAACCAGATCTTCTGACTCCCAGTTCTGTGTCTGAGCCAAAAGACCATCTTTTCTCTTTGCTCTAACAGCACTGTGTGCAGTTGCCTGTTTACAAACAGTCAAAAAATTCCTTTTGTGTATATAATTTCTCAGTGAAGTGCCCCATTCATTCTTGCACAGGTTAATTCTGCATGAGGAAATAAGAATACATTTCTCATGGAATGGCATTTCCCATTGGCCAAGGGTGCAGTCTAGGAAGAATAGGTATTCATTAAAAAATTAAGCTTACACCTTTAAAACATAGCACTTGCCACCAGCGGAGCCAAGCTAGAACCTCGCTGCCCCACAAAGTAGCTACTAGTGCTCATTCTTTGAAGAAAAAAATTACAGCTACTCTGTTTATGCTTTTTATTGTAACTCACCAAGCAGTCACAAGGCCCAAGTACTCTTCGGCAACAAAACTTAAGCAACATCGGTGATCCCAACTAACTATATTTTTTCAATGAAAAAGGTTAAGTCTTATGCTAGCGGCAATGGACATTATGGTGTTTATTTTTGACCAAAGTTCAAGCGTCTCACCACAGAATAGTAATGATGTTTGCAAAATATGTTCAATATAAAAAAAAATGAAAATATATGCCTCGGTAGAAGCTCATAGTAAGCTGACTAAGAAATATTACACTCTTGGTAAAATAGCCTTGTTTGAATTTCTTGAACTCTGGAACAGCCAAGTGTTACTTGCAGGCACAGAGGCAGAACATATTTCTCTGCGGAATTTTTCTTGCTTTCAGAAACCCAGGAATAATTAGCTATTTTGTAGTCACCTAAGAAACAGCATTTTATGCTTAAAACGAAGACAATTTGCCATGGAATATGCATTAGTTCATCTGCACAGTTAGTTCAACTGAAGAGTAATTTTATTTGAAGATGACTGAATTTCTGCTTCCTGTTTCTAGTGTTTGAGCAAGCAAAGCATAAGAAGCATATCAAACGTTGGCGAGAAGACCTGTTAGGATATCTAGTCCATTTTTCTGGCAAAGCAAAATTGTTTGCTCTAGTATTATTATTATTTTACATGTATATTCTAATAGCTGAAGATCACAGCCAGATTGGGCCCCATTTTCCTAGCCTCTGTATGAACAATGACATTTTCTCTTCAATTTTCCAATCTAGTTTTCAAGTACTTTTTGGCTCTGAAAAGCAGCAGCATTGTAAATATAAGCAGCAGTTTTACTCCACAAATCTGTTCCCTGTACAAGGTCTTGATAGTGACAAATGAAGGTTTTCACTCTGGTTAACCCAGCAGAACTGACACTGCTGAGAAGGAGTGAGCTGGATTCTATCCATTATTGTGCATAATCAACATATGGGTTTACTAAGTTCAAATCAGTCTCCCTGTACAAACTCAGTGGAAGCCATGGGGGTGGATAGATGTCAGTGATTCCATAGTTTGGCCTGCAGAACTCCTATTACTGGATGCAATGTGCAAAGAGTACAGAACTCTGCTTGAATCTACAGTCTTGTGTACACGCAGAAGTTGCACCAGTTTAATATAAGGTGTTATTTTAAACCCCTTTAGCTAAAATGGGGGCAATCCTGTGTATGGACACACTTATTTCAGTTTGAGTGATTTTTTTTTATTTCAGTTTTTAAACCAAGAGTGTTCAGACAAGTTTGCAGCAGTTTAAGTACAGTGGTTTAAAATAACACATTCAGTTAAACTGCAACTTTTTTGTATACACAGGCCATAAGATCTGAAGTTAAGCTGGCAGAGGGAAAGGGAAAACCTAAGGGTATGTCTACACGACAGCAACACAGCTACAACCCTGCAGCTATACCACTGTAGTATAGACACGTCCCACATCGACGGAAAGGGTTTTCCCATCTATGTAGTTAATACATCTCTTCAATAGGTGGGAGCTAGTTCAGTGGAAGAATTCTTTCATGGACCTCTCTGCATCTACAGTGGGGGTTAGTGTCAGAAACTGATGGGGATGGTCAGAGCCGTGGCAGCTGGATCTATGGTTGGAACCAGGGTTTAGAGCCGGAATCAGAAGTACAGAGTGGGGCTGGAAGAAGACCAGAGTAAGAGAAAGGGTGTAGCAGGCTAAAGCATGTGGAGTCTGTTACTACTATCAGGCAGGGGAGAGTTTGAAGCCTTGAAGTGACACTGAGCAGACTGAGCTGCTCCTTCTCCTGTGAGGCTTATATACCTGCCCTGAGAGACACTAGACTGGCACCTGGCTTGTGGATTGGTTGGAGCCTACCACAAGAATGACTCACCAACACATGGGATTTAAGCAGGTTCTAGTTCACAGATGACTCCATCACCTTACAGTTAGGATGACCTAACTCCATTGCACAGGGTAAAAATTTTTTCACAGCCCTGAGCAAAAGGTAGCTTGAGCTAATTTTTAGGTGTAGACCAGACCTAAGGTGGAAATAGTGAGACAAATTGAGAACCCCTCTTGTTGAGAGGCATTCTCATTTCACAGAGAAGATGGCCTGCAACAAGGAGGGACTGAAAAGTCTCCCCAGAACAAGCTGAGAGCAAGACCAGAAACACAACACCTCTCCGTCTATGAACTAGGCCCATTCACCAAGTAGCTTCCATGGAACCATCGATGGAGATCAGGGCCAACCCCTGTGACTGACCCCTGCCCATCCTAGATGGCAAGAGTAGAGAACACATGTATTTGCTATAGTACTAATAATTAGAGTAATAAGAGAAAGGATAGTAGAAGACACATGAAAAGGCAGAAGAGGGAAGGAGGGGCATGGAGGGAGAAGAAGAGTAGAGAAGAGGGAGAAGAGTCTGGTCTTGCAACTTGGACATGTTGTGACACTGTAATTTATTAGCTAGCCTGTGAAATGTGTGGTATTTGGAAACAAACAAACTTTAAATCATTTCTGTTTTTGTACTATTCATTGTCTATTTTTTTATGAAAATCAACACAAAAATAACACACACACACCCCGAAAAGAAAAGGGATAGTAAAGTCTAGATTACTTTTTGCTAGCTATGTTTTATGTTTTGTATTTCTCTCAGAATTGATAATGATCAGTTTAAGCAATTCCCCTTTCTGATTTTCCCTGGTGGACTGTTTGTGTTACCCGCACAATAAAGTGGAGTGATTCATTTTTAAATAACTTCTCCTATTTGGATTTCAATGAAAACTTGCAGAAACCCTTCTACAGGATGTAAGTTTGTAAAATCTTGTTTTTACAAAATCTTAAACTTGTGGCCTAATTTGGATTCAAATATTCCTTTTGAACGAGCTCTAATACTTTGGTTTAGGTTTAACATCGTTCTGTGAAGGAATGACACATGATTACAAATCTCTGTGAAGTGTAAGTTCTAAAATAACTGACAAACATTATGACATTGCTACACTTCCATTTCAGGTGTATTGGGAGCGCCGTTTGTGTCTGAAGAAGAAGCAAATGAGTTTATGCAACTTAAAAGACAAACACGATATTCTCAGAATTATTGGGATCCAAGCAGTAGCCAGAATGCATGGGGTTACACTCTGGCTGAACAGGTATTTGTTTGATAACTTCACACTATGTAAGAGACTGGAAATATATATATGTTGCCATCTGATTGCCTGTTTGCAGATATGGTACTGGCTTTTAAAGGGACACCAAAATTCCATTGTTAGTGAACTCATTCCTGGAAAAGTACTAGGATGAATAGTTCATGGTTACAATCTCTTATACTATAGTCAATAGCTTCCTTATTCATGCTGCTAAGAATTGTAAAGTTGCTAGATAATGATCTGGCCAGTATAATCTTGCACAATTACCCTTGCAATAAAGGGTTTGTAAAGTGAAACTTCCCACCACCACCGCCACCTCGCTACACACTAATCTTGTTCTGGTAAACTTTGCGGGATTCATAGCCTTGGAAACAAATGGCTTCTAGCCACAGCTATGGCACAGACAATGCTACTGCAAGCTTACATTCACCATCCACACCTTCCTTTCGATCCAGCTTCCAATCTCTGTTGACAATTCTCCTGTATTCCATCACCCAGGCTTGTAATACAGCTGATCTTCAAACTTTCTTTCCTTCTGCTCTGGGAGCCAAGCTGTTATCAAATCTCATCAGCTCTGAGCCAACATCGCTAAAATCTATGACTTTTCTCTCCATCCTGACTTCTAGGTGATCACCCAGGCCTTACTCGTCTCATGCCTCGAGTACTGACCGCAATCTCCCCTTTCCCCCCGCCCTCCCAGGGGACTGTATATACAGGGGCCCTACAGGGGACTCTTATTTATGGTAGGGTGGAGGCAAAACTTAATTTAGTATGAAACTAGGAAGTTCGCTTCAGGATTGCATGTGATTTATTGTGTGTGAACTTGAAACAGCAAGCTATGCTACATTTATATAACCAGATCCACTTCTGGTTACACAGCTTTCCCGTGGCTGTGGCTCATTACACTTTTAATGCATGATTTAAAATGTTCAGAATTAGGATCCGAGTCCTCCTATATAATTATCTGAGCAACTTATGCCATGCTACAAAAGCTATTTGAACATGACTCGCATCTCAGGTTAGGTATAGTTCTACCAAAAGACCTGTAGTCTATTGAGGTTGTATCAAATCCAGTAACACCAGCCGTTTTGTTCTACTTCAGGTTAGTGAATTATGGACGGCTTTGAGAACCACAACACAATACTACATGGACTGGGGATCTTTTGCCTTTGATCCTGCCACTGCCCAGTGAGTTTTGTCTAAAGATAGTACCTACCTTAACAAAAGGATGCGTATAAATAATTGATGGAGGAGATAATAGCACTCACAAAAGGATCCTAATGGTATAATATTATACTGTGCTGAGTTTCCCTGTGTTTTAATTGCAAGAGATGTGATTAGAAAATAACTTTTTTTGAAAATTGGAGTGAAAGGGGCTTTACTAATTTTACTGGCTGTTTTGAATTTAAATATGATGAATCAATGCTGCTGGGTAGTTATAATGATATTGTTAGTCTAATAGAGTTTTAAAATGCATAGAGCTTTTTCTATTGGCTTTGTTTACATTTTGAGAAATAAAATAAACAAAGCACACAGAAGTGACCTTTGACTTTGGATCCGACACACACCATTCAGACAATACTGATAGAAAGCAGCCCATTGTAGAAAATGAAAGGAGGGAAGAAGGAACAGTTTTTTCCTGTGTAAATTTCAGTAGTGCAATTTCATACTCACAGCCATGTTAGTCTGTATCCGCAAAAAGAAAAAGGAGGACTTGTGGCACTTTAGAGACTAACAAATTTATTTGAGCATAAGCTTTCGTGAGCTACAGCTCACTTCATCGGGTGCAAGTAGTGCAGTTGTATTCAGTGTAGAATAAAAACATGATTGATTGAAATGGAGAAAAAGATAGACATGGAAGTATTTACAGATTGGTAATTTCATGCAATAAGTCCAGTGTCTCAAATTGTCATGTGAAAATTTTGAGGAGAATGTTAAGATGAACACTTCAGTTTTTTAGTGATTACAGTAAATGTAAGGAACAGTCTCTAAACAACAATGACATTTGACATGTATAGTACTACAAGAATAATAAATGCTTTGCCTGTACAGATTGCTTTTCAAGGATAGATGTCACAGACCTTTACAAAGGAGGTAGTATTAATCCCATTTAGGAAAGTGGAGGCACTGAGAAGTGAAGTGATTTGCTCAAGGTCACTGATACAGGAGGGAATATAATCCATGTCTCCAATTTAGTCATATGGCCTATCTTCTAGACTTTTTAATATAAAAGACTACATGGGCAGATGTGTTATAGTGGTGGGAAATCAAAAATGGAGAGTGGGTGGGAATTCAATTGCTCTATTTCCAGTTCTGCCACTATTTTGATGTATCTTCATATGTGTTTGTAACATGCCTAGCACAACTGGACCCCAAGCCCTGAATAGGGACAAGCGCTACAAGAAACAAAAACACTTTGATTTTTAATAAAAAGCTTAAACCCTCCAATATCAGGGCTCAAATCACTAGGAAGAAATCTACTCTGGGGCCAGGCTAATCATAACTAGAGCTGGCTGAAAAATGGAAATTCCTTCCTTTTTTACCATTTATTTATTTAGGAACAAAAAGTCAAAAAACATTTCACAAGAAGGGATTTCCAGAAAGGTCTGTTTAGGGAGAAACAAAACAGAATTTTTGAAGCTTCCCAGCTGCCTGGCAGAAAGGCTCTTGTCAATTTCACTTCCTTCCTGCAGGCAGAAAGAAAAATTGACCAGAGTCTTCCAGAGGGACAAGTGGGGCAGAGTCATTTCAATTTTCCTGATTTGGAAGAAAAATCTGTTTTCCCCTGGAAAACTGAATGTGTGAAAAGGGCCTTTTCTGCTGGCAAACCATTCAGATGGAAAGTTCCTGACTAGTTCCAATCATAAGTGGGGCCCTACCAAATTCAGGGTCCATTTTGGTCATATTCACTGTCACAGGATTTTAAAATTCATAAATTTCATGATTTCAGCTACTTAAATCTGAAATTTCAGGGTGTTATAATTGTAGGAGTCCTGACCCCAAAAAGAAGTGTGTGTGTGTGTGTGTGTGTGTGTGTGTGTGTGCGCGCGTGGGGGGGGGGGTTGCAACATTATTGTAGGTGGGGGTTGCGGTACTACTACCCTTACTTTTGCTCTGCTGCTGGCGGTGGTGCTGCCTTCACAGCTGGGCAACGGTGGCTCCTGACTGGGAGTCAAGCTCTGAAGGCAGAGCTGTCACCAGCAGCAGCACAGAGGAAAGGATGGCACGGTATGGTCTTGCCACCCTTAGTTCTGCGCTGCTGCCTGCAGAGCTGGGCCCTCAGTCAGCAGCTGCCACTCTCAGGCTGCCCAGCTCTGAAGGCAGCAGCGCAGAAGTAAGGGTGGCATGGTATGGTATTGCCCCCCCTTAAACTGCGCAGCTGGTGGCAGGGCTCTGCCTTCAGAACTGGGAGCTCAGCGAACAGACACCGCTCTGTGGCCACCCAGCTCTGAAGGCAGCGCAGAAGTAAGGGTGGCAATACCATGATGCCTCATAAAATAACTTTGTGATGCCCCTGCAACTCCCTATTGGGTCAGGACCCCCAGTTTGAGAAACACTGGTCTGCCCTGTGAAATCGGTATAGTACAGAGTAAAAGCACACAAAAAAACCCAGATTTCATAGGGGAAAGACCAGATTTCAGGGTCCGTGACCAGTTTTTCATGGCCATGAATTTGGTAGGGCCCTAATCATACGTGTCTACTACTTGCACATGCCTTTGAAGCTTATGATACTGGCTGATGGTCAGCAAGTTACAGGACTAGGTATGCCACATGAGTCCAGTGGCATGGCAATTCCTATGAACCTCAAAAGACCCACTCTATACGAACAGACCAATACACTGATGATTCTATGTTATGCGCAGGCAGAACCCATATTTTAGATTGTAAACTCTTTTAAGCATGTTCTCACTGAACTCTTTCTAATGACTTCAATGGATGTTAGTTTTAAATTGTGATCTCTGTAGGGCAGGAATTTACCTTCATCTCTGTTTAACTGCCCAGTACACTGCAAATGCTACACAAATTAACCTCTCATGCTTTTAGGCATGCACATGAGAGAACAGATATTGAAATTGTGAAACTCGAGAATATCAATGTGTTCCCCACAGTTCCATCTTAAATAAAAGACAGCTTTGAATTAATTCAGCAGAGCCTTCCTAATATCACTTATTTCTTCTTTTTTAGGGACCACATTAGGTCTTACATGGATATGCTACAGGAATCTGGGGCTCACCTCCAGCAGCAGATAAGAAAACACAACTAAACCTAAGAAGTTTCACGTATCTGCCAATGTACTGTATGGGAGGATCTTTATCGAGGAGTTGCACTTTTAGCTATTTGCCACAACCACATTTACTTTGTCCTGTACCTTATTAAGACATCTAAAGCTGAAACACACACAGTAGCCCCACAAAGTCAATAGTTTGTATTCATCAAGTAAAAAATGTAATGTTAAATCATGCTAAATTGAACATAAACGGTGAAGATGACAAGGCACCCATAGTGTTTTAGTAGGACAGGTTAAAAATTGTTTTTTCTTTTTTGACTAAATGGACTCCCCCTCTTCCCACTCCTACAAAATCGTCCATTTAAATAAATGTTGTCATTCTGGCAACTGAAAACTGGTTTTTCACTTCTTTAACTAAAGACTTTGGCATTTTAGTTACTGAAAATTGAAATTTTGGGGTTCCGTTTTTTTTGCTAAACCCAAATTTCAAAGGAAATTTTTAAAAAGAAATACTCCCTCCCTCCCCCTTTGGGTGTGTGTTTGAGGATAGTGAAAATCATGTCAGCTCTAGTTTTCACCATAGGAAGCAAGAACGTTTAATATTGTGGCCAATACGTTAGGTGATTTAGAATACAGCTTCCACTTCACTACCTCCAAAACTCTGCTTTCAGCATTGAAAGTATCGGTCTTGAGCTCTAAAGTGCAAAATGGTTGAAGTCCAGATAACCTGAGCGAGCTGCTCTCTACTTACAGGACATCAATTGTCATCAGTGAAGACACTTATTTGCAGCACCCTGTTTAACATGGATGTGACTAGTGACGGCATTTTCCATCACAGGTCTCAAATTCTCTCTTCAGTCCATCAGCCAAAACTACTTGACCATCAGGACATGTATTGTCTCAGGCTTTTTGGCCTCTCGAAGAATAGCATAGGTGAAGGAGGGTGGTTTTACTCTGATGATTTAGTTTTCCTCCTTGGATTAATAAAGCAGATCATATGTATTGGGGATTTTCTTATAGGTACAAGTACCCAGAGCTACAGTGAAGTGACTGCAAACTCTAAAGGAAATATTAAATCTTTTGAAGCTGAAAGACTGTTTTAACATTTCTGTGTTTTCTATTGCATTACTGTCTGAGTAATTTTTTTTAATGTAAAATAATTATAAACTGCAACTGGTTTCCCACTGGAAGTTCTTGATCTTCTCAGTTGGACAGATTTTATTAGACTGGGACTGAAAACACACATCTGATTCTTTTATCACTTACAATACCATGACTTCATTCATACTATTAATCATCAGTATAACATTTCATTCATTCTAAAGAAAAGGCCAAGAAATAAACACTAGTAGAGAAAAACCAAAGAACGATTACATTCATTAGTCTCTCATAGGTGATCTGGTTATTGTATGCTTTCTCTCTTGCCTCCTCCTCTTGGCCACCGATCTAGGCAGTAGCCCCTAGAACTGTTGACTTGATGGGCCAGTAGAGGTAACTATTTCAGCCCACTACCATCCATTCTTTCTTCAGTAACAAAGGTAGCCATTAAAACAACAACTGAAGTTCGCATTTAAGGCTTGGATAGTCACCTAGGATTGGAAGGTGTTATACGGCCACAACTATGAGGATATGTTGAAAAAAAAAAAGTCTCTCCCAAGCCATGCTAAGGCAGACATGCATAAATTCAATTTAATCACAAATGGAATTGATAGCTGAATGTGACTTTTTGCTTCTACCTGGTCATGAACTACATATAGCAGGGTTCATTTTGATGCATTTATTTTACATATACCATTTAGTGTCCCTATCTTGATCCAAAATGTCTGTGACAAGATACTCATCTAAAGAATATATCTCATGCTATTAACTGCAATGACAGTGACAGCAAAAGTGAACTGTATTCAAAGCAATTTAGTAGTGGCTGGTTAAATAAACCAGTCAGGGTATTGCCAGAACCATTCAAATTAGAGACAAAAATAAGTTTAGCAATTTCATCACAAATTGGAAGTGTCTAGGCTGGTAGCTCAAATAAAAAGATGTAGTAATCTACATTTGAAATATGGTCATCCATCATGAAGAGAAACTGGCATTTTTCCATGTACAATTAGAATCTTGAAAAACAAATTACAGCAATTACTTCCCTCAGATTATTGAAGACACCTCTATTTCAACATACAGTGAAATAGAGAGTAGCTTGGATAGGGAGATCTCATGAAGAACTAGCTGGTGCAAAATGGGGTGTGGTGTGGGGATGCAATAGATGTCACTCTCCCTTTGGATCAAGGCTAAATCCACGTCCCACCATGGTGTTAGAAGGACGCTGTGCTGCTAGACGAGCCATTTTTCAGATAATAGCAAAATATTTACTTAACTCGAACTTTCGCTCTGAATGTATTTCCTTTACAGATCCACACAAAGATTAGGTTTTATGTCAAGCAATTAGCTGGAGGAGGAGTCTGAATATGCTCCTTATTCCAGCATTATAGAACCAAGGACATCAGTGATTCCTTCCCTAACATGAACTACAAGAAACCCATCCTGGAGTCACACTTCCTATTCAGCCACTTACTTCCAGCTTGCAGACAAGATTTCATTGACGACCTCACTCCAGTTGCCAATAGTCCCTACTCCGACAGTCTCAGCAAGGGTTGAGTGAGCATGTGAGCTTTCCTCTCAACCCAGAGATCTGATCTCTCCAAGTCATGACTGACTTTGTGGACAGCCAATTAGTGGGATCTAGCACAAGGAAGGCTACAATTGTGCTTGCTATTGCTGTCAATATTACAGTAACAACCAAAGCCTGATCTGTTGCAATGCCTTGTACAGTGTAAGAGTCACACAGCTTAGAATATAATTTATAAAACATTACCCAAACACGTGTGTGACACACCATCAGAGAGAACAGGATGAGATTGAATAGTGGTCGGAAAAAGGAGATGGTGCACAGTGGTAGTCTACTCGCTGGTTTCTATGGGTAACCATTGTCATGTAAATTAATGAAATTTCCACTTGCTGGTCTAGAACAAAAATGTGTAATGAGTTAGTCCCATCTCTACAATTTAGAAATTGGGTGGATCAGGATTTGAATGAGCCTTCCATAGAAATACGGTTGTGCCATAGTTGAGGCATGCGTTGTGTTTCAGGCATGAATTGTGCTGCTTTTAAATACTAATGCTATGAATGTCTTTGATCTGGTCTTTGAAGGGTGTTATATTTCCTAGTTAGTGCAGCCCAGAAGGGAGTTGACTTAAAGAGTCAGTGAGTTTATGTGCCTGAATACTACTCCTGTGTTTTGTCATGGATGTTATCTGATCCACTTTTTGCTTTGCTGCACATCAGAAGGCAGATAACTGCATAATACCAATGAACCCTTTGTTATGTTTTTAGATAGGACCACCAACAAACATCTAGTTTTCTTTCACAAACATTTAATGCAGGGGAACTGACACACAAAAGGAAATTTTACCCTTATATTTTATTTTGCACAATGTTCTGAAATGTTTAGTTTTGCAATGTTTATAGTGCTTTAAGCAGAGGAATACCTGTCAAGAGTGTAAAAAGGGAAAAAAAGGACTTGCAGTTTCGGGGAGTGTAGTGGTGGAGTATGATGTTGGGACTAAGGTTATTTTGCTTGGTTACTAGAATGAGGAAATATACAGAGGTTGAAATAAGGGGGAAACTTTTTAAAGGGGTAAAGGTCAGTTTCCTACCTTTATCAAGGTGGCAGCTCCCTTCCCTCCTTCACAGTGGCCATTGGATTAAATGTACAAAGCAAATGTTTTAAAATCCACATGGATTTTGAAACATTCAGAGGCCCAGGGCGAAGTGTGTAGTGTTCTGGCTTCCTCAGGCCTATGATCCCACCAACTGCAAGTCCTGCAGCATCAGTACTTTATTGGCTTTTAAAGAGCTGGTTCTATCATTCCCGAAAATTGGACACCCTGGCTGCAGCAGGCCAAACCATGCACAGGCGTGCTTATGTCTAAATACAGAAAGCCTTGCAGTGCCAGAGTAGCACAGACATGAATTAATCATCTTGCCAGTGTGAGATCATTCAGTGTATAACAGCACAAATCATTATGTGTCCAATGAAAATAATGGATTCTGCATATTACTGTCACATTATCTTGTGACAGTATTGTTATTAGCTTGTGTCAGCACAACTATTTATATAAAAAAAGACCTTGAAGGCAGCTATTGTATGTATGCTTTGATCTGTTTCCATTTCCTTCCATTAGTACATCACACAACAAGCCAGCCTCCTGGAGAGAGGGTCCCTCAGTGGTTGTTAGACTATAGGTATAACCTAATCCAGTAATTAATATATTCCAGAAACTCCTCAATGGTGACTGGATTGGCTGTTAACATAACTGAGATTTCTATGATAAAAACACAATTTCCCAAGGAAAGTCTTGAGAAAATATTGTTACAATTCAGTTGTTACAATTTCTTCCTATGTATAAATATGGCAGCTACCATGATGGGGCCCCCAATTTCAATTGGGGCCTCTACAGACTAGTATAATACAAATAATTAACAACAACTAGTTACATAGGAGAACCACTGGAAACACTCCAGGCAAAGACTACCTTCGGACTGCACCAAAATGGTACACCTAGATTATTATAAATCATCTAGGAGGATGAATAGGCCTGCCATTGCTTTCCAGACAGAATAATCAGTGCACGTGCCACATCAGATGACAAAAGCTGGAACGACTGAGTGTCAGGTATAACAGGAAAAGTTATTCATGACTTACACGCCTTTCAGTCTTAGCATTTAGGACAGGTTCACATTTACACACCTGCTTGCTGCCATATGTGTCGGTGTTCACCTGCATGAGAACTGATTTGTATTAATCAAGACACAATCAAAACAAAACAAAAACCATACTGTGCAATGGTAAGATAGAGATATTAAAATGTAAGCCATTCAGTGCATAGACCGACTTCCTATGGTTGTAGAATATCTGACACATCTGGGATAGCACTGCGATAGACACTACCAACAACCAACACCACTCAAGGAAAGTATCGGGGAATTCTCAAGGCTAAGAGTTCCCCCCTCACTGTATTAACTTGCCCCATTGCATATCCTCTATATTATAGGGCACATATTAGAGATGAGCTAAAACAAGAACTTCCCCCCGCCCCCATTCCTTGACAACCCAAACACTTGTGGTTTGGGTGAAATGGAAACCAGATCCAAGCCAATCCCATTTTTGATTTTGGAACACCAATGGCCTATGTGGCTTGCAAAGCAAAAATCCAGCCTCCATGACTGATCTTCATTATGCTATGTAGTTCATTAATGACATTGATTAATGTCAATATTTAGCTACAAAAATAGGAATAGAAAATACTACGTATGGAAAAAATGACCAAATTACAACATCAGGAAAAGTCTCTGTTCAACAAGGGTTGCCTTTTTGACTAATTTAATTAATAATAATAATAATTTAATAATTTCCCTCCTCTTATTATACTTTAATAGAATGTACAAACTTGGCCTATGGTGCTTACATACACACCAGCTTTCTAGGCTAAAGCAAAGCTCAGAGTTTGCTTCAAGTCCAGCCAGGCTGCAGTCTTGCACAGCTGAACTCCTCCAAAGCAGGGCTGTTATCACACTCCCTTCACACAACAGTATAAAGCTCTCATACACAGAGCACTGTTTTCCAGTAAATTGGTTTGGATAGTAATGCTGTAAAGGTCTGCCTTTCTTCTGTCTGTTGTGATAGCATTAATCTATGCTCTTTGACTCAAGGCTTGTAATGGGAAAGCTGAGCAATTTAATCACACAGCAGTGTGCTTACCTATTACACTAGTAATGATAACAGAATGAGTCAGTGTGCTGTGTACCATAAGTAGGATTAATGAAAGGAGATAACCCAGCTCTCTCTTCAGCATATCAGAGAAGACTATGATTTATCACAGAAGGGCTTGGGACTCTCTTGGAATTATCCACTAGACCAAAATCTTTAACAAAAATTGTTGACTTCCTGGATGATACAAGTGCATGAAAATGGAAGACATTGTTGTCCCTATGCTGGGTGGTAGCAGTTAAGGCCTTGCAGGTTGACTTCATGTTGGAGGAAAAGTTAGTGACATGGAATCTGCATATTTTATTTACATTTATACACCAGTCCTGAAACAGAGGTGGTCACAAATATCATGCAGGCTGTGATGGAGTGGGATATGACTATCAAATTGTGTTGTCTGTTTTGTACCTGTGTTGAAAATATTGTCACAGGGGCTGCACTAGTTTGGACTTGCCCAGTGGCAGCCTATTACAGTGCATTCCAGACAGCTGCCCTGCTTGGGATAGACATCTGACACCTCACTGAAGTCATCAAGACTGCAATCTGGGGCCATCAACTTTCAATGACTAATCTGCTGGCCTGTGTACTTGTAACAATGGTCTCTCTACAAAGCGGCCTGCAAGGGCAGATAGCAAACATGACTGGTGCATCTAGAACATCTCAGTTTGAGCACATGGCACAGAGATTGAGTCCCTATTTAAGAGTAGAGTTCTGCTCTGTGCAGGGGGCTGACCATTACGATGCACAAGAAAGATATGTAGTAGAGTGGGCAGGAGGAACTCTCCACGCCTGAAATGCTGATGATGAACCACAAACTCACAAGAGAGTGCCTCTCTAGTCTGTTATTTTTCAAAGACGTGCAACTCTCCAGTGTTTAAAAAATAAAGTCAATACGGTTAAGAAATTCCACTGCTAAGTCTGCGTACTTAGCTTTCCTGCTACATCATCCTTGAAGAGGTTACACAAGTAACCACGCAGTATCCACAATCTAGGTGGAACTCTGAGGAAATGTATGTAAGGGATGCTGGGGCTCAGGAGGTCTGAGGCATTGGTCTTCTGGGCTAGAGCAGTTGGAGAGAAGCATTTCAGACAAGAGGCCTATGCCCAGGAGTCTAGCCCAGAGTTAGATACAGTGACAAGGTTCTTCCCAGACTCAGTTGGCTTGGAAGAATATAGGACCCAGTGGTTGGGTCTACTTGCAATTTACTGGTGTTCATACCTGGTCAGTTTGTAACACAGCAATCCCTTCTCTTGAAGATGTCAAGTAACTTAAATGCCTCGTTTCCAGGGAGAAACTCCACTTCAAGAATCAACTCCAGTTAATCAGGCTCTCTGCCTTAATCTGTCTATTTGCCACACATCCATCATCAAAGAGCTGCATCAGAAAAACCACCACCATAGCATTTCTTTCATGTGTAAAATCTTGCTAACACACTAAGAAAAAGAACTTGTAAAACTATGTAAAACTCATCTTCTGGTAACTCCCTGCCATAAGAAAGGTTTTAAAAAAAGACAAGTAATTTTTAATACATTAATTTCAAAAGTTCAGTTTGAGTTTGGAGTGAAGGCTTGGATTAGTTCTAATTTTATTAGAACTAGTTCACCCAGCTCTATTTTCCATGTCAAATATGTCTGAGGTTCAGAGCAAACAGCACAATGGGAGCTGAAGTGTAATTACTGAAGACTTTCCCACTGCTCTAGAAATACATTTTGAATTCCTCTGCCCTTTTCAGCAGACTATTGCTTCCCTGATTGATGATGGGAACATACGCAGCAGCCACTTTAGTTTGCCAAAACTCGAGGGGTGTGTGTGTGTGAGTCTGACATCAATACCCTAGTCAGACTAATCAGCCTGGCAGTTTTTAAAACTGTTACACCCCCCCTCCCTCCCCAAAAAAACACTGCCTCCTGCAGCTGCAATAAAAAACTAGAGATTCTTCTTTGAATAGCGTCTCAGTGGATGCTCCATGTGAGGATGTGTGCGCGCACCTGTGCAATCTTGACCAGAGATTTGTGTCAGCCAGGTTCGTGTGTCTGTGCCTGCACCATAGACACTCTGGTGCTCTGGATTATTATAGTGTGTGTGTGTGTGTGTGTGTGTGTGTGTCACACACACACACACACACACACACACACAATATAGGAAGGGACAGACCCATTGCCATTCCAGTTTCTTCTCACAGATCCTGTGACCTGAAGTTTGGGAGTGCACTGCTTACCCCTTCCCTTCCTTATTTTTTTTTGGTCTGATCTGAGCTTTGATTTTCTTTTCTTTGGGCTTCAATCCATGGCCTCGAGTTTGGGTTGTGTCCAAGATCCCTGGCTTCAAACCCTGCCAGATACACCATAAGTCTTTTCCTCACAGTGACAGATTCAAGCTGCCTCCGCTGTCTTGGGGAGTCTTGCATCCCCTCTAAATATAAGGTCTGCTCAGGTTTCGAGAGCAGATTTAAGAATTTGAGGGAAGACAGGCTAACATGCCTATCAATGGAATGCTCTCTGAGACCAATGGGGTCCGAGCCATCCCCCTGTACATCAAATCTGCCAACTACCTCTGCTCTGGCAGTAAGCAAAGACCCTGGGGACTCTGTGGCACCACCCAAACCCTCTAAGAAGAAAAGACCTCATAGTCCAGAATGGGATAAGAAAAAAGGGTAACGTGGCCCTCTTGGGCTGGTAATGTGACCCTCAGGAGACCTCACGTCCAGTTACAGGTACCGTTGGGGTTCTCATCCCCTCTGGTACCGATACTAAGGCATCAGCAGAGAAACTGCAGACCAACAAGCTGCAGACCCAGGGTGTCACTGACATTGGCTCTGGGCTCAGTGCCTTCGAAGCATGGGGACTCCAACATCAAGACAAAATCATCATCTTGCACTGTTTGTTCTTCAATCCCGTCTCCATTACCACCTGCCACAAGTACTCCTGAGGAGCCCTGTTTGGAGTCCCTGGTACAATCCAGGCTCCTGTTCTCAAGGACCTTTGCATTCTGGAAGAGCCTGAATCACCACTACTGAGCAGTACCAAGACACTCTCCATTGGTACAGACTCATTTTCATAAATTGCTTAACCTCTGTCCCTATCATCTTGGATGATGACTTGTCCTCTGGTACAGACATGGTCCCGACGCAGACTCTTTGAGGGTATCGAGAGAGATTTCAAGATGGTACTGACTCGGCGTTTCCCGGTACCTCCTCACAGCCAACCAGCTATCAAACCTCAGTACCAATACAAATTCAGGTCCTCTCTGGGATCCAGTTCCTACTTGACCTCTGGTACTAGCACTTTCCACCCTTCCGATGGACATGGGGGATGACAACTCATATGACTGAGGTGTCCATACAGGGTCATCCACCTTCATGCCTCTCTCCCTTGATAGTCAACATGAGGAGCAAACTCCCAGTACAAGATGTATTCAGAGAACATGGCAAGGACAACTTTGGGGCCCTCCCACTTTCTCTTATGCTCCACCTCAGTGGGCATACTGCCATGGGCCCCCTATGGCAACTGGTGGTACAGGGTCCCATCTATTAAGAGGGCACATCAGTTGAAGAACCAGTACCCTTGAGCCTTGAACCTCAGGCACATCCCATGGAGGAGCAGGAACCAGCTGAGAAGAAACCCCTCCTTTCCACAAGTCCTCCTTTACCAGATGAGGCTGTCATGGCTCCTCCACTTCTTACCCCAATTATTTCAAGGCCTTTCAAGACCTGACAAAATGTATTGTGGACAATTTACAAATTTCATTAGAGGAGATACAGGAACCCCAGTATTCCTTGTTGGACATCCTCCATACATCTCCCCAGGGCAAGGTTGCTCTGCCTATTAATGATGCCTCTTGGTCCCAGCACACACAGTGTGGCAAACTCCAGCCCCCATCCCACCTATGTGCAAATGGGCTGACAAGAAATATTCCACCCAGCAGCTCAGAGTATTTTTTTCTCTCACCCTTCATCCAGCTCTCTGGTGGTTGAGGCCACTAGCAAAAGAAACAGACATTGGTTCTGTTCAACACTATCAGGTAAAGAGCTAAAGAGATTGGACTTTTGGGTTGCAAGACCTACTCCTCTGAATCTTTGCAATCCAGAGTAGCTAATTATTAGTCCTGATGGTGAAGTAGAATTTTACAAACTATAAATTCTCAGCCTGAACACCTGCCTCAGGCTCAGAGAGAACAATTTCAGACCCTCATTTTACAGAAGTCCAAACAGTTGCCAAGGCATCTCTCCAGGACTTGCTTGATGCCACTAACACAGCTACATTTCCATAGCTGCAACAGTTGTCCTGCACCAAGCTTTCTTGCTGCAGTCTTCCAGCCTTCCCCAAAGAACTTCCTTTTCAGGGGCGGAGGTCCGTCCCTCCCTTGTGCTGGAGTGCTGGGGCATCTAGGGCACAGGCATGGACCTACAGACACTGCTGACAAAAATCTGCAGTCAGGAGTGCACAGATGTGCACACATCCTCATGTGGAGCACCCCTAGGGATACACGTCTCAAAGAACTCCAGTTACTGTACAAGCTAAGTAAACCGCTCCTTCTCTGTTGTTTCCACCACCTCCCTTTCCTGCTGTTGGCAAGTGGATTCCATCTATGAAGTGGAAAGAGCTTGTGAGCTAAGTATCCCTTCTAGAAACATTTTAATTTGAAAGCTAGATTTTATTTCCTTATTTCATGTGCTGAGCTGAGTACAGCCTAAGTGAGGTAAATGAGAGGGGTGATATAGAAATGGTATACAGATTCTTTCACATCATCAAGGCCACATTCTTTAAATCCAGTTTGATAATGACTCCAGGTTATAAACGTCTGCTTAACAACCCCTTATATGACATAAATGTGTGTTAACCATCAAGTTTCTATGGGGACAGATGTTTACAACACAGAAGTCATCCTAAAACTGACACCCTTTTTGGCAGTCTCAGGCCTGGTCCATACAGCTGTGATGGTGAAGGGTGTCAAAAATCCACTTGAGTGCTGTAACTATGCCGACCTAACTTCTGGTGTAGATGTGAATAGGACGACAGAGGAATGCTTCTGTCCACCTAGCTACCATTGCTCAGGGAGATGGTGTTCCTACAGTGGTGTTCGTCCATTGTGGTAGGCTCATCTACAGTACAGGGTCACGCCATCATAGGCTATGGTGCTGTAACTTTGCTCCTATTAGTTCTGTTCTGTGGGAACGGTCTCAGAAGAGGTGAAGGACTGACTGTTCTGTAAATAAATATGAGATCATGGATATCAGTTCAGAACCACAAAGCAGTATGTGCCCCATTTTCATGGGACAATGGAGAATATGTTTGATGAGGTTTTTTGTTGTTGACTTGCGTGACAGAAAGACCTGCTCCATGTGGGACTTTTCTACTACTGCATGTCCCCAAATGGCATAAATTATAATGTGTAAGTCTGTGTGTGTATTATAGATGTGTATATATACACACACACACATAGAAAAAGAGGGATGCAACTGATTACAATTTTCTGAAGGGGGCTCAACTTTGAAAAGTTTGAGGGGAAACATGGATTGTTCTTAACACTTGAAAACCAACTGCTAGTAGGTTAAGCTAATTATCGAGAGCAAAACACAAAAAGTGGGGAAGTCCTTCAAGGTAAAGAACACCCACTTTCTTTACTCTTGCCAACTATTCATAGAATCATAGAAGACTAGGGTTGGAAGAGACCTCAGGAGGTCATCTAATCCAATCCCCTGCTCAAAGCAGGAACACCACCAACAAAATCATCCCAGCTAGGGATGTACCTCATGGCAAAACAACATTTAGTGATACTAACATGTGCAACTTCCATTTGGTTCTCATTTTCTCTCTCAACTGCAGTTTCCTTTATTAATCTGCACATAGTGCAGGGTGCAGAAACTAACATAAAACCTGTGAGGAGCAGCATGAGCCTACAGAAAAGACATTCTAAAACAAATATCAAGTCACTTATCCTATTATTCTGGAGAAGTGGGAAATTATCTTAACTACTATTGTTCTGCTAATTATTCCACTAGGATGAGCAGACAATAGCTATTAATTCGCTTTTTTTGTTGCACAAATCCCATTTTCCAGTGTTTTACTGTTTGATGCATTACTCTTAGCTTCTTCTCACCCAGATACAACTCTTTCCCCTTCTCCAGCCCAATAAAAGCAAATGTCACAAGTGCCAGTAAAAAAAGGACAGTCTATTCAATCCTCAAAATATTCAATCCATTTTCTCTCCCCCTTTTAACTTCCCAATCGGATACAAGACTGATAATCTCAGAACCCAACAGAACATTAAATAAGTATAAAGAGATCAAATGAAGAATTTTTCACCTTCCTATCCGAGCTCGAAAGACCCTCCATTCCCCCACAACACACACACTTATAACCCCTTAATCTTGCAAGCTTGATGCCCCACGCAGCAGTTATGTTTCTCCCGTGAAGACACAGGTAGACATCCTTGTCACTGATTCTTTATTTGCCTATAGAAGTCACTCTTACATAATTTAAGAAAGTCTCTGTCTGGTCCTCATAACATGCCTGTCATCTTTTGCCATGAGCATAAAAATTAAACCCAACCACTTCCATCAACTTGCACAGCCCTTTTACCTTCATATTGTGCAGTTCATTTTCTGTACCTATTCTTTTCCCTACATTAGTCTAATACGTCTGTAGTCATACAGTGAACAAAACAATGGGGAATATGATTTAAGGAACTGTCCTGCTTTGGGAATGGACCAGATCTCAACTACCTCTTTTCCATCTCTAATTTCTAATGCTGTGAAAATTATAATGCAAACATCTGACAGTCCTGAATTGAATAAATTCAAGATAATTCAAGGCCAAGAAGTTGTTTGCAGCCATTATTGATCAGAAATTTTCTGGAACAGTTCTGAAAATACTTCATTACAGGGAAGCTGGAAAAAACTTTAGCCACTTCTTGTAATGCTGCTACTGATCATTGAATTTCACAATGTTTAATTGTGTGTGTTCTGATGCAAGAGAGACATGATCCAAGACATAACTGCAGAACCCAATAGGATATTAAATACCTATAAAATAATCTTGCCAGGTTACACATTTTAGAAAAATCACTCTAATCTATGACATTAATGTCCTCTTGTCTTAAAGTCACTTTGGTTCCTCCTACTCTCCGCCTGTGGTGCATAATACAGTAGTCTAGTCTCCTGTGAGCGATAATATTTTGGTCTAATTTCAGTTGAGTTCAGTGTGTGGGTGCTCGACGGTGTTAGTGGCCTGTTAGTGGAGGACAGACTAAATGATCTGGTGGCCCCTTCTGGCCTTGAACTCCATGATTCATTCTCAGAAATCTAGACCTTTTATGTGAGTTATTTTAATGCTATAAACACCCCCAGTGTCATTAGAACGTTGTCTTGCTAAATCTAATCCAAAAACTAGTGTTACAGTATTACAGCTTTGGGTAGAGTGAAAACTACAGTTAAAGTTGCATGATATGTAGAACAACAACTGCTTTCTTTTTTCTAAAATCATATTAAAGTTAATAATATTCCATTAAATAATGGAGTTCAATAATCACTAATTTAAAACACATGGTTGTGTTTTATACCATACCTTTGTGGTACAAAAAATATTCACATACAACTTAACTGAAAGTACAATTCTGGATGGCAATATGGCCATATTTGTGGCTTGTAAAGAGAAACAAGACTGCATTATTTTTAGAAAAATCTAATTTGCTCATTACCAGGCACTGCATATTATGTTGTTATTCATCTATTCTGGAAATGATCTGAGATTTTTTCCATTGTGCCCCACATTGCAAAGGAAAAGGACTTGATTCAATTTTGTAATATATTTAGGTTCTGACATGGAAGCCAAACAAACAGAGTAGACCTATCAGGGGTCCATGCGAGATCTTCTGCACTGTAAAAGCTAGACTTTTTTAAATTAAAATGATTAACATCTTAATAAGGATGGAATATTCTACATCAGTCAGAAATTATGTGACATTATTAATGGAAATGTTTTGCCAAGATAATGGCCAGTGCTGCTTATCTGCCATAGCAATTAAAAAGCACTAATAAAATAATATAGAGATAAATTAGTGTTTAACATTATGGAGCTCATCATGAAAAAAACTAATTTTTACAGCGTTAACTGCAACTTGTTAGGGAAGTCATTTTTGAAAGCTAATGCCACGATAAATTTTAATAGCATGGGTAGTGCACACTTCAACTTCACATTGATTATACATTTAAAACTCCACGGAAAATACCCACAAACAGGGTAAATAGAAGATGCATAAAATGTAACCTGAGCCAAATTAAAATGGTGCCGATTTCATCAACAGCATTTGTGTGTGATATAGTTATTATTGACCAGCATCTGTACACATTTAATTACTATCACGCTTCCTTACCTCTTCTACTTCCCTAGAGAGGTCCATGAATCTAGCTAATCTTCTTGCAGGGTTTACTGGCTCTGCTGAATACTAAATAGAGATCTAACTGATTTTCCCCCCACAATCTTAATTAGTGGTGGCAGGGGTCTCTGTATTTCTCAAGCCATAGTGTCTTAAGTGAAGAGATCTGTGAAGCTTGAAAGCTTGTCTCTTCCACCAACAGAAGTTAGCCCAATCAGAGATATTACCTTACCCACCTTGTCTCCACTGAAGAAATAAGCATGCAGTTTTCTCCCTCCATACAGGCTGTTACCTCTCCTTTTGCTTTCAGAGTGATCATCTCACTGCTTTGGAATTAGCATATAATCTTACTCTTTCCAAATTAGTTTACACATGGAGCTTTCCATAAGCAAACATGAAGACACTTTGCTCCTAACAGAAGAAAGTTTTTATAGAAGGACTTCTTTGCCTATTGATGATCTGACTACTGGAATGGCTGTGGCTCTAATTTTGCCTACCTGGCTCACAGTGGCAGGGAGAAGAATAGTTTATTAGGATCCCAAAGGGGAGGGGAAAAAAGGGACCTACAGTCTCAATACCATAAAGAATAAGAAGCTGGTACTCAAGAAGACGGAGCTTTCATTCATCCTCTTCTTAGATAGGAAAGCTATGATTGGAAAACCTTACGTTTTCATTTAGAAAAATTATAGGAAACATGAAAGGTGTCAGAAAACACAGAACTAGAATAGGAGATAACTGATGATAGCACTTTATCCAAGAATCCACTGTTGAAATGGGAATAGCTTAGTTTCCCTAAGAATACTTGCAAAGTGTGTTAAATACTTACAGAAGTGTCACATTTACAGTTGAGCAAATAATGGATTTTTCAGTTCATGGTCCAAACAGAAATATTCAAAAAAAAAAAAATCGGGATAGATTCCAACTGAAACAAAAAACAAATTTATTTAAAATCAGCCAAAATGTTTTCGGTTGATTCACAATGATTAATTTTTAAAAAAAGTTTTTCAATTTGTTTTGAGTTGATCAGAACATTTTGGTTGATTTTGAACAACTATTTTTTCATGCTTTCAAGTCAGTTTGGTTGTTTTCTGGTGTTTTTCACTTTTTTTTTTAGTTTCAAAAATGGGCCGAACTTGAAAACAAAATGCCACTTGAGATTTTTTTGAGTTCTTTTTAACCCAAACCATTTGTCAAATTTGACCCGTATTTGGAAGTGGTTTCACAGCCCCCCCAAAATGCAATTTTTGTCAAAATTTCTATTTGCCAAAAATTTTCAGTTGTAGTCTTAGTTAGAGCTGGTTGGAACATTTTCAGCTAAATGAAAATTTGTCAAAATATCATGTTCCACTAAAGCGTTTGGAATGGTCACCCTCTGGTCAGCTGTAGTTACAATGTGTACCATAAGCACACAGGCTACATCCATGCTGCACACCTCTTGCAGCGGCATGTACTGTATGTATACTTACAGCCTGCTTTTCACTGCAGAGTGTATATCCATACTGCAGTGCATAACTACACGTGTCAATGAAAGACTCTGGCAAGGGTGAGGCAGAGGAGAACGGCAGCTCCCCACTGCTGAGCCTGAGTCTTTCCCCACTGCCTCCTCCTTGCTGCTGGAGCCTTGCCCTCTCAAAGGGAGCTGCTGAAGCCTTTTCTTGTCCCAGAGAAAGGCTCCTGCATCAGGCCAGCAATGGGGAGCTGCCAGAGCTTTTCCCTGCTGCAAGAACAGGTGCCTGAAATGGGGAGCAGCTGTAGCCCTGGGCTCCCTGTTTTGCAGGACTTTTTTCCTGCAATGGGGAAAAGCTCCAGCAGCTCTGTATGGTGAGGAAAAGCTCAGGCAGAGGGACACTGTGCTTCTAAAAACAGCAGTATAGGCAGGGAGGCAAGTGGAGAATCATGTGACTATATACATGGATACATACCCACAAGCTTCAGGAGTGTCTTTACTCTAGTCTGTTAAGTAGTCCCTCATCATCTACACTGCTATTCATACCTGTGCTAGGGGTAGGTGTAGTGTATGTACTCTACACACTGCTGAAAGGGTCTTCAATGTAGAGCGAAACCACCACATGATCATAAAAATAAACTTTTGAAGTTAAAATACTGTTATGCCAAAACTGAAGCCATTGTTAGTGAAGATCTCCATTTCCAGAAATACAGAGTATTTCCATTAGCAATGCTTTGGACAATCTCTTGCATAAGAAAATCCAAGTCTCTAGCAACTCATTGTCATGTTATAAACAGGATTATGACTTCAGATCAGAACACCTGCAGCAACTACATTCTTTCAGGCAGCAAGAGTACTAACTTATACCATTTATAATGGCAACTTGTGACGTTTCCACCTGTTTTATGGGACACAGAGCCCATGAGGTCATCTCATAAAGCAACACTGGATGAAATTTTTTATTTGCTACCAGTTAGAAGCAAATTCATACCAGTGACTTAAAAAGCTCCATATTCAATTACCAGTCTCCTGAATCACCTAATTTAGAGAATTTACAACATACATAAAATTCACCTAAAAACCTGAGTTCAGCAAAGAGTAGCAGATACATCTTCGCTGTTATTACTACATAGTTAATTTTTCACTGCTGCATATGTGGTAGGCAAGTCAGATCCACAAGTGCATCATAAGATGAATGAATGAGACTAAACCACCACTAGACAACCCTCAAAATACTTACTGCCACCTGGAGCACATCTCTGCAAAACTGACTGACTTTACTCACAGTTCCTTATGTTCCTTTCCTCAGCTCCATGAAGTCTCTTTGCTATTCTTCCCAAAGGCAATCAAGCATTACGTACACACTAGCACACAGTCTGCATCTAAAGAAATGGCGGTCTTTGCATGTTTTCATGCTTCAAACCAGCCTCCCTCTTTTTTGTGTGTTTACACTGGGGCTGTATTTCACATGCTAACTAGGGTATTCTGCCATAGCCCAACATCAGAGGACTAATCACATTAGGTACAATACTTACTATTGACTCCCCTCTGTCATTATTCCATTGAACAATAGCTCAGAGAGCCACTAAGGCTTCCATCAAATGCTGAGCAGAATTTTAGCCTCAGTTCTCATGTGTCAGAACATGTTTGTGATAAATAAGTAATAGCAGTAACAAAATTAATGCAAATATTTAATATGGAGAAGCTGGCAATGCTCTTTGATAGGATCAAACCCAGCTATATTTAAATATTGCAGCCTTCATAAGCTTTGATTTCAAGTTGTGTCACAACATAGGAGCAATTTTTATTTTCTTAACTCAGTAAGATCATTAACCATACTGAGAGGCTGTGCATACACAAATCCCTGAGCTCAGTCTTGAAAACCAGGGGTGGATAACGAGCAGTTTGAAGTATGTACTCCAGATGCTCCACTGCTACCCTGCTCACAGTATTGTTGTACTCTGCAGGTAATCAAGGCATCCGATAGAATGTAAACACTGACAGAACAGGGGCTGCTTGATGGCTAACTTTGGTGCTCAGATTTAAGTG
Organism: Natator depressus; assembly: GCF_965152275.1. Classification (NCBI taxonomy): domain Eukaryota; kingdom Metazoa; phylum Chordata; order Testudines; family Cheloniidae; genus Natator; species Natator depressus. The sequence continues at coordinate 190,238,402 of NC_134234.1, read as the reverse complement.
TGGGACATCCCCTGAAGCTGTGCATGTTCTTTCAGTTTAGTTCAGTAGATTGCCCAACTCGGATTGTAAACCCATAGGTGCAGGAATTGTCTTTTACTATGTGTTTGTACAGTGTTGAGCACAATGGAGTCCAAATCCCAACTGGGGCCTCTGGCCCTGAATACAATAATGTTAAGTAGTGTGCTGTAAGAAGAACTTATGTCTCACTCACTCAGAAACACAAACAAACCCCCCCACAACTACCCAAGATGCGATAAGGAATATTACATCTCCAGAAAATCTATTTTTCTCTTCTTTTTGGGGGGATACTGCATACCTTCATAAGAACACAACATAAGAACAATAGAACAGCCATACTGGGTCAAGACCAATGGTCCATCTAACCCAGTATCCTGTCTTCTGACAGTGGCCAATGCCAGATGTCCCAGAAGGAATGAACAGAAGAGGTAATCATCAAGTGATCTATGCCCTGTCGCCCAATCTTGGCCTTTACAACATCTTTCATTCCCCTACTTGATAATTCCACTTCCTCAAATTAGTCTTAATGCCTATGCCCAAAAGTCAGTTAAGTTGTTGTTTAAAGGCTCAAGATTTTCCTCCAGAACTAGCTAGGCATTTAAGTCATCAGAGAAGAAACATGTCTTGATTTAATAAACTCTAGTGAATGTGGATTCCACTAGTGGTGTCACTTTTAGCCCTTCTCAGTAAGGAGAAGGGGTAGTTTAATGGGAAGAGGGGTATGGTAGTAAATTAAAGGAAGAAAAATTATAGTGCTAAGGAGAGGAGAAGAATCATGTGGAACCTCTCTTGGAAAAACTAGTTCCAAATAAAAGATGCTTTCTAGAGACTAATGAATTTGTTGTATACGCTCATAATTGTTTCCATTCACATGGAACAGGTCCAGCTGCTTTCAGCATCCACAAATGAGAAGCAGAAGGAAGTAGGAAAGAAAAACAACAGTATTTTGTTATGTCCAACAGTTACAAATACTGGATAGCACATAAATTATGTTAAGCACAATTAAACACAGCATTAACAGCAATAGTTTGTAATGCAATAAAACAAGACAGTTGTGATGAATGAGAAAGGGCCTGAAATGCACCGTATTGACAAACTAAAGCGATACATTGCCAAATTACATGTTTATAGAAACATGAACCAGAGGTCAAACAACTTGTTTCCTGCTAGCAGGGCATATGTTCATTTAAAGCTTATTTATGAAGGATTTAATTCCCTTCTTCCAACCGTATATACACTAAACTCTTTCTCCCACCATTAGGTGTAATGACAATTTCAGCTCCAGTGGAAGGACAGTGGAAGAAGCGCTACTAATGTATTCAGCACTCACATGGCCACTGGGTTTATTTTATTTATTAATTACTTAAACAAACTATCATGTTGTTTAGAAGACCTGCTCTGAGCAAGGGAGATGAGATGTGTCAAAAAAGCAAATATCTACTCCAGCACTCATGATTGGAGTTTCACCAGTAATAGTGTAACAGAAGGGAGCATCCCCCAAAAGTTAAGTTCACTCCAAAATGTCTTCACTACATTTCTAAGAGCTGGGTGCTTGTTCTTATTTTCAGAGGATTCTGGTCTGCTGCTGCACCAGTTCTGTAGCCTCACTCAAAGTCTTGAGAAACCCCACTTAGCAATTTTCTTCAGCCCAAACAAACTGTTCTCACACACTTCTCACACGGGGGCAGCGGGGCTTTTGTACCTTTATATGAACAGGTGTCAGTGATGCGGCCCTCGGGCTAATGTACTAGTCCTCATATGGCCTTCATGGCGATTTGAGTTTGAGATCCCTGCCCTAAGTGATTAGAAGAAACAGTACAGAATCTCAGACTGGCTATAATTATTCATCTTAGTGGAAAGTTATGTATGTGCATGAAATTTGTTTATGATTTTTCCTATGAATGCTTCTTAGAAGGAGGTCTTCTACTTCCATTACTTCACTAGGCCTCCGCTGTGCTGGATCATCTTCTTGACAAATAGAGGCACTACCCAGACTTTCTTTGCAGTAATGTTTCATAACCCATCAGCTAAAATACTAATTGTCATATTAGTGGCCCATAACAACCTGTCTCCTAACTCCCCAAAAATGTACCTTCGCTACAAACTGCCATTTTATATTGACCTTGGAAGCAAGTTTAGAATTTGGTTTCCAGCTCCTGATGCTGAGGAGCCATTTGAATATGCCTTTACAATAAATAGTTCATGGTTAGGAAACAGTTTGATATTCTCACGAGGAGCTATAGTTTTGATCCTAGTGGAATGATGAGTATCACAATTACTTCATTAAAAATGCAGTTTGGGAGCATGCCCCTAGGTTCCCAGCAGAATCCTAGTTTATTTTAAACTAGTTGGTATTTATTCTGTCTCTTCCCATCATCTCTCCTAAAAATAAACCAGAGTAGCTGAGGAGAGACTAAGTCACATGAACACAATCCCTTCTTTAATGTTAACGGAGACAAATGCCAGGCTCAGATGCCAATACCAATGTTGCATTCTATCTTGGCTCTAAACTTCCGTGAGCCAATAGCGAAATGTAGAAGATAAGAGCACACTCATGACTCTCCTACACCCATTGTGGCTAAAACCCCTTTTTTCTGCAATTTCTGCCACTCCAAGTAGCTTTGTCATTGCTGATGTTTGTTAAAGCTGGAGACACTCTAGGAGAAGTTGCAATTTATAGTAGAGGTAATTCTTTTGTAGTCACGAGTACCAGTTTGCAAAGCAATCTCACACTCACATGCTTAGTAACCCTGGCAGACAAAGCAGTGCATTTCCCAGTTTGTTTTGATTTAGAGGTACGCTGGAACCCTCTTAAAGCTAAAGGCATTTTTCCACGGAACAGTTATATGCACAGATTCAGCTATAACTAGAAATTTTATTTGCACAGTGGAGTGCATTGAAATCATTCAGGGTTTGGAGTGAAGAATGTAAATGGTGCTTCACTGGGCCAAGTTCATTGTAAGCATGTCCCTCTGGATCTAATCCTTGTAGTTGTGAGACAGTATCCTTTTTCTTTTGTGGAAGGGTGGGGGTGGGGAGGGGGAATTCTGGAGTCCCACCCGTTTTCCACATCACTCTTGAACCCAGCATTTCATTATCACGCTCCCTTCAGCTGGCTATGTCTCAGGATATAGCCAGAGGTTATTGAAAAAGAGAGAGAGAGAGAAAGATTTTGTACACTGGCCCGAGAGGTGATGCAGGGGCACTCATGACCTATGCAAGCACTCACCTCTGTAAAGGCTGCCTCCCACAGCGTTCCAACTCCTCACTTCTTATTGCCCAAGCCCATGTACCATGTTTGGATGGGGAGCTCGCCTGAACTGGGTTGCATGGCAGTGACACAGGACATTGAGATCCAGCAATACCATTCTCTTCCTTAGTAAAAATTAATATTTACCAAAGTAATAAAGTGATGAGATGGCTTACTATATGTTCCATTCTATGTATCCGGTGAAGTGAGCTGTAGCTCACGAAAGCTTATGCTCAAATAAATTTGTTAGTCTCCAAGGTGCCACAAGTCCTGCTGCTGTTTTTGTGGATACAGACTAATCCGGCTGCTACTCTGAAACCTGGGGCTTATGATAGATTCTTGACTTCGACTGGCTCAGTTTCAATTTATCTTATTCAAACTATAGCTGCCTCTGTTCAGCAAAGATTAATATAGTCCTAGAGTTGATACTGTAGATTTAATTGACTAAATTAAACTAACAGCTGAAATGCTTTAAGAGTGTATATACATTTTTATTATAGTAGAACCATCCTGTTCCCTCTGTTTGTGGTGAGTCACAGCAGCCTAGTAGCCAGTAGGAATAATAACTGTTTTGCCTGCAGACGTTCCGTTTCTCCTGAACATTGCAGTCTTGAAACTTTCCTTTTGTTCATCAGAATTCAGAATGGTTTCCAAGTACCCGCATAAGAATTACAGATATGGTCCTAGAATGACAAATCAATTAAGCAGACTGTGTGAATTCTTGCAAATGCAAGAGAGTGGAGGCAGAACAGAATACATTAGATAAGGTTATAAAAGTGACTTATTTTAGGAAGAGACAAGCAGAACACAAAGTAAAGGGATGGGAAATTACAGAAGAGTGACATTGCCCACCATTAAACATTTACCTTTTATTACGCAGAAAACCTGTCAAGTACTGCAGAATAAGCAATTTGAAACAGTGCATCAGAGTTTTAAAGTGGATAGCAGCCATTATGGAGAGTATGGCTGTTTTGATGCAGGGAAAGAGACTTCGCCATTATTATTGTGATGGGGTTGCAGGAAAAGGGCTGAATCAGAGTGGGGGCTGTGAGGAATTCCTACCCTCCATCTTTCCCTAGATAGATGGAAGGAAGTTTTTGGGGGACCCAAATTGTAAATGGTATTTAAGAACAGGTTCACTTATTGCTTGCATCGATGTACCTTCTCAAAGGATTACAAAGGCTTCATGCATCATTAAAGAAAAAACGATGTGAGGGTTTCTGTGCAGCCACTTTATGCTTGCTTGAGTAGTTTGAGGGAACATGCTGATGCAACTGCCCCGATAAACACTGCCACTGATGTTTCTATTCCAACCTTTGTACATCTATGCAATAAAGATTGAGTTTGCCACAAATTGCCTCTCTTATAATATAATGTGTTTTTATTTTATAGGGTGGTTTACTGTGAACACAGCAGAATAGTTAGCAGCCAGTCTAACTAAATAATCATTTCAACACAAATTCAACTTATTTAAATATAAAATCAGAGATAAAGGAAAACAGAATTTAAATCTGCTAGCCAGCACAACTTGTCTAATTCCCAGTTTCAAGACAAAACCTGAAAAAACAGATCTCTTATTCTTTACCTGTCATTCATTTTAAAGTAATTCAGCTCTTTTTTCACTTATTGCTTCTAGTCACATTCCTGCATGCCTAATGATGTCTGATAAAATGCATGACGGAAACAGACTAGAGTGAATCATGTAGTCACCTTGACTGTAATTTAGTATGCTTGCCATCAGTTTCAGAGAAGGCCCTTTATCCTTACATTAGTAATGTAGGTGCAATGGACGTAATTGGTCTGATTTTCCTCTTGCGCGCTAAAACAAAAGTAACTCAGCTCATGTCAGCAGTGTTATGCCAATGTAACGCTCATGTAAATGAGAGTTGAATCAGGCCCAATAACTGCACCAGCTCTGAGGAAATCTAGGTTGAGTTCACTTTGTAAGCAGTACTTAGAGACAGCATAGAAACAGTAGTAAGGAAATAAAAACGATGCACATCAGAGATAAGTCATGACTGCAAGAGAAACTGCTTGGGGTCTGCGTTTTATCCCATTAAATTTCATAAAGCACAAACACAAGATAAAAATTGGTAAGAATATCACAGCTAGGAGGTTGCCTCCCATATCTTGCAGCCTCACCAGGGCCAGAGGTATGTCAGCTTTAAGTTCTATGATTTCATAAGAGAAAAAAAAAAAAAAAAAAACAACTTAGGAAACCTTTCTTGTGTTTGGTCTTCTGTACTGAAGAAACCCTTAGACTTGAAGGCTATACTGTAAGCTTATCAAAACTCATTGGTGTAATTGTTGTTTCTACTCTTCCCAACTTGGCTTCAACTGAATCATAAAGTAAAAGAAGGAAAAGTAAAATAGATGAAAGGTTTGCTGAAGTCCATGCAAAATTGAGACAGACAAGATTTGCATAGCTCCATCCAAAAACACTGCATAATTGTTAAGTCTGCCCAGAGTCTGCATGGAAGAGATCTGGTTCTGGATAGAAATCTCATGACAAATAGGGTGAACAGTTCAGGTAGAAATTGTTATAGTTTTCCATCATCATATCATACCATGGTCTCATTAATGCAGCATCATGCTCTACAGGAGAAGGAAACTTTTTTGCCATGTGGGATTAAGTTTAGAAGTGTGAGTAACAAGAGTGATGTAGTGGTGGGAGTCTGCTATAGACCACCGGACCAGGGGGATGAGGTGGATGAGGCTTTCTTCCGGCAACTCGCAGAAGCTACTAGATCGCGCGCCCTGGTTCTCATGGGTGACTTTAATTTTCCTGATATTTGCTGGGAGAGCAATACAGAGGTGCATAGACAATCCAGGAAGTTTTTGGAAAGCGTAGGGGACAATTTCCTGGTGCAAGTGCTAGACGAGCCAACTAGGGGGGGAGCTTTTTTTGACCTGCTGCTCACAAACAGGGAAGAATTAGTGGGGGAAGCAAAAGTGGATGGGAATCTGGGAGGCAGTGACCATGAGATGGTCGAGTTCAGGATCCTGACACAGGGAAGAAAGGTAAGCAGCAGGATACGGACCCTGGACTTCAGGAAAGAAGACTTCGACTCCCTCAGGGAGCAGATGGGTAGGATCCCCTGGGGGACTAACATGAAGGGGAAAGGAGTCCAGGAGAGCTGGCTGTATTTCAAGGAATCCCTGTTGAGGTTACAGGGACAAACCATCCCGATGAGTCGAAAGAATAGTAAATATGGCAGGCGACCAGCTTGGCTTAATGGTGAAATCCTAGCGGATCTTAAACATAAAAAAGAAGCTTACAAGAAGTGGAAGGTTGGACATATGACCAGGGAAGAGTATAAAAATATTGCTCGGGCATGTAGGAATGAAATCAGGAGGGCCAAATCGCACCTGGAGCTGCAGCTAGCAAGAGATGTCAAGAGTAACAAGAAGGGTTTCTTCAGGTATGTTGGCAACAAGAAGAAAGCCAAGGAAAGTGTGGGCCCCTTACTGAATGAGGGAGGCAACCTAGTGACAGAGGATGTGGAAAAAGCTAATGTGCTCAATGCTTTTTTTGCCTCTGTCTTCACTAACAAGGACAGCTCCCAGACTGCTGCGCTGGGCATCGCAACATGGGGAGTAGATGGCCAGCCCTCTGTGGAGAAAGAGGTGGTTAGGGACTATTTAGAAAAGCTGGACGTGCATAAGTCCATGGGGCCGGACGAGTTGCATCCGAGAGTGCTAAAGGAATTGGCGGATGTGATTGCAGAGCCATTGGCCATTATCTTTGAAAACTCGTGGCGAACGGGGGAAGTCCCAGATGACTGGAAAAAGGCTAATGTAGTGCCAATCTTTAAAAAAGGGAAGAAGGAGGATCCTGGGAACTACAGGCCAGTCAGCCTCACCTCAGTCCCTGGAAAAATCATGGAGCAGGTCCTCAAGGAATCAATCCTGAAGCACTTACACGAGAGGAAAGTGATCAGGAACAGTCAGCATGGATTCACCAAGGGAAGGTCATGCCTGACTAATCTAATCGCCTTCTATGATGAGATTACTGATTCTGTGGATGAAGGGAGAGCAGTGGATGTATTGTTTCTTGACTTTAGCAAAGCTTTTGACACGGTCTCCCACAGTATTCTTGTCAGCAAGTTAAAGAAGTATGGGCTGGATGAATGTACTATAAGGTGGGTAGAAAGTTGGCTAGATTGTCGGGCTCAACGGGTAGTGATCAATGGCTCCATGTCTAGTTGGCAGCCGGTGTCAAGTGGAGTGCCCCAGGGGTCGGTCCTGGGGCCGGTTTTGTTCAATATCTTCATAAATGATCTGGAGGATGGTGTGGATTACACTCTCAGCAAATTTGCGGATGATACTAAACTGGGAGGAGTGGTAGATACGCTGGAGGGCAGGGATAGGATACAGAGGGACCTAGACAAATTGGAGGATTGGGCCAAAAGAAACCTGATGAGGTTCAATAAGGATAAGTGCAGGGTCCTGCACTTAGGACGGAAGAACCCAATGCACAGCTACAGACTAGGGACCGAATGGCTAGGCAGCAGTTCTGCGGAAAAGGACCTAGGGGTTACAGTGGACGAGAAGCTGGATATGAGTCAGCAGTGTGCCCTTGTTGCCAAGAAGGCCAATGGCATTTTGGGATGTATAAGTAGGGGCATAGCGAGCAGATTGAGGGACGTGATCGTTCCCCTCTATTCGACATTGGTGAGGCCTCATCTGGAGTACTGTGTCCAGTTTTGGGCCCCACACTACAAGAAGGATGTGGATAAATTGGAGAGAGTCCAGCGAAGGGCAACAAAAATGATTAGGGGTCTGGAACACATGACTTATGAGGAGAGGCTGAGGGAACTGGGATTGTTTAGTCTGCGGAAGAGAAGAATGAGGGGGGATTTGATAGCTGCTTTCAACTACCTGAGAGGTGGTTCCAGAGAGGATGGTTCTAGACTATTCTCAGTGGTAGAAGAGGACAGGACAAGGAGGAATGGTCTCAAGTAGCAGTGGGGGAGGTTTAGGTTGGATATTAGGAAAAACGTTTTCACTAGGAGGGTGGTGAAACACTGGAATGCGTTACCTAGGGAGGTGGTAGAATCTCCTTCCTTAGAAGTTTTTAAGGTCAGGCTTTACAAAGCCTTGGCTGGGATGATTTGATTGGGGATTGGTCCTGCTTTGAGCAGGGGGTTGGACTAGATGACCTCCTGAGGTCCCTTCCAACCCTGATATTCTATGATTCTATGATACTAAGACCAAGAGGAGACAGTTCACTAGGACACCACTCTTAGAACATAGGGAGGAGCATAGATGACTATCCAAGGAAAGTCCTGCATTGCACCCTGGGAGTCCTTCTCCAGACTGGGGGAAGAGTTTACTGTTGGGGACTGCAGCTGACCCCCAAATTTTCTGGTTTCAGGTACCTCTGACAAAAGAACTATGCACTTTAGGAAACAGGAAATAAAATAAAAGTTGATCTTTGAAAAACAGGTGCCAGGGGCTAAGGGTGCAATCATAGGAATTCTGCTTCTTGCCTGTAAGAGCACCTAAACATTAGTACTTATTAAGACTGTCTCAGTACCTCTTTATTGCCTGTAGTCTTGAAAAGTGCTGCTAAATTGCCTGGTGGTGATGCTACTAGCAACAAGGTATTGAGTTACTGAAACCTTCTTTACAGTTAAGTCTAAGACTTAGAGCTGAAAATATAGCTGTAACGCTCCATTAGCCGAGCACTCAGCTACTCAGAACCTTCTTCCCACTGTGACAAGCAAGTCTTCACCTACAGTACAAGAGGCTAAGCCCTGATCTTCATTGGGAGAAAGCTAGGCATCAGAAATAAGGCTGAAGCTTCAAGCTGCACATACACACACTCTGAGGTCAAGAGAGCTACAAGCTTTGATCTACAGCAACACAGGAGAAGGGAACTAACGTGTTCAGTGAAGTGAGAAGAGCAGAACAATACAGATGATAAACAAATGATAGGGGTTAGTTTTTGCTGGGTCAGTGACCTAAGCTCTTTTTAAATAAATAAGTTTTCTACACTTACTCAGATTCCTCCGTTGAATTCTGCATGTATTGCATCCAGAAAAAACGGGGATCTGACAACTACCCCATTTATCTTGTGCTATGGCTGTGCAGAATTAAATCACTAAAAATCTACCGGTTCAGAATGTCGAAGATCTGCATATGATCAATAAAAGAAACTCAGAACTCACTCTCTCTTTTGGCATGATGCTTTTGCAGTGCACATTCAACTTGTATCCGACAACTGTGGTGCTCTGGCTTAATTAGGGCACGAAGGATGAACAAACATCCTCAGCTCACTTCAGTGGCCTGAGGTATTGCTACAGATATGGGTCAAACGATACAGTCTTTACTCAGGCAAGCTCTTATTGAAGTCAGGGGGAGTGTCAGAGCAAAAGAACTGCAGATTTGACCCATGCTGATTAAAATTAATGTTTGAAGACTCCTGCCATAGCTTTCAGAATGAGTGGAAAAATTTGAAAGTTAATTAAAAACATAGTTCCACAGCTGAGACCTTGAACGCAGCAGTTCAGCTGGAGCTAATGTTTATAACAGGTTATATTCCCCCCCCGCAAAGGCTCTAAAATTGAAATTAAGAACTGTGCCTTTATTATTAATCTTAGAATGATGTAGTGCATATCCATTAAGCGGAGAATGCCAGTTAAAGGTAGCTGCTGGTGGATTAGTACAGAATCCCATCAGAGGATCACACAGCACTATAGGAAAAAAGGACTCTCTTAAATGACTGGTTTTTAAAATGACGTATGCTATTGCTAGTCTGGTAATAAACTTAGTAGATAAACCATTTACCTAGAATTGCTTCTGGCCCAACCACAAAGGAGGGCAGGGCAGGGTGAGGTGAAGGGCCAGCAGGGATTATTCAACTCTCACACCCAATCAGCCACATCTATCTGGGCTCAACAGGTCCCAGTACTGTCCTTCCCATGTATCCTTCCAATGCCTGCCACCTTCACAAACAATGGGCCTTTTGCACTCTGCATTCCCAGCTTCCCTGGAAGGCATAGCACCAAACACTGGCCACAACAGCAGCAGGGCAGCAATGAGAGAGTAAGGCCCCGAAAGAGGCTCCCTTTCCCTCAGCTCCAATGCAGAGCTTCCAGTCAGAACCTTTCCTGGGACCCTGCCTCTGCAGCATCACAGGAACCCATACTCAGATTTCCCCTCCTTCCCCCACACACCTCCATAATGGTGTGTATCTGGTGCCTTTGAAGCTGTAAAGGCAGGGGGCCAGGGAAGCCATTCTGCATCAAAGCCAAAGAGAAATAGTATTTTCAGGGATGTAACTACTTTCCTTATTCAAAAAAAAAAAAAAAGCTTGTTCACTGGTAGAAGGAAGTGAATCATTTTTTACTATGGTCACATGATGTGGGGCAGATGTAAACTCATTTAGAACCTAGGCAAGCGAGAAGAGAATAGCCAAATTCAACCATCCCAAAGACTCTCAGTTTGACAAGTCTATGGAATGACCTGAATGTCACAAGCACATCATTGGATTCTGAATGGCAAGAATGCTTAACACGGTGAAATGAAGTACAGGTCAGCTCATTATCTTATGCAGTGGGGAGTGAAGCTGGAAATAGAGATCAGTCATTAGTCTGAAGAAGGCAAAACAATTGACATCTTTCTTCATAAAGAAGATGGACATAACCTTTCAAAAAGCAATTTAACACTCTGGACTGTGTGTGCTTTCACCCAAGGATTAGAGTAGACTGGGAGAAAGTGTGGAAGCCTTTATAAGGGCTCTTAACTAACAAGTAAAGCATTTTGACAATGATATATTTCACTATTGAAGCTAGTCTCAAAGTTAATATTCTCCAGGTAGCAGATTCTGTCAAGTTCCACCCTACCCTGATACTGCCAAGCTTGTGACATTTCAGATGATGTTCTTTATGTCATCTCTTGTTCAGCATCACAAGTACCCTAGAATCTCCCATAGAAAAAAAAATGAGCAATATCCTTCAAAGGCCTGGAGGTTGTGGAAGTTTATATGGGTGACATTTCAGTTTATGGAAGAAATAACAAAGATTAGAAAGAAGTTCTGAAGGCAGCTCAATTAAAATTAAAGAAAAATATAGGCAACGTCCACCTACATGGTGCCAATTGCAGGAGTGGTAGGAGGAAGCCCACCTCAACTGGACTCTGATCATGGTTCTGCTGTGAGGTTAACGTTTGCATCAGAAGAGGAAAAGGGAAGATTTTCTCCACTAGCAAATCGTTATTCAACCCTGTACATGGTGAGTAGGGATTAATTTAGATGCCCATCCTACAGGAGAGAAGTCTATGGTTGAATTCATCCTGTCAAAGGCTTATGCCAGCCTTCCTTACTAGCTTTACAATGTGCTTAACGGTTGATTTTCACCTGAAATTCTCTCAGCTGCAGCAAATGCTTTGTGTTCTGTTCTTCTAAACTAAGAATCAACATTCTCTTTTATTAACATATATTTGAAGGCAGTTAAAAGCTATTACTCTGTCCTGTGCCAATTACAGCTTTGAAGAAGATTCAATGTGCATAATGCTAGTAGCCAGTAAGACTACTGTATCTTATTGCAGTTGTTAAAATACAATGGAAGATTGCTATCAAGATTGATGTGGGCTATCCCCATTTTAACTGTTATAGCCAATTAATCACTATTGTCATAAATATAGAGGGAAGGGTAAACACCTTTAAATCCCTCCTGGCCAGAGGAAAAACCCTTTCACCTGTAAAGGGTTAAGAAGCTAGGATAACCTTGCTGGCACCTGACCAAAATGACCAATGAGGAGACAAGATACTTTCAAAGCTGGAGGGGGGGCAGGGGGAGGAGAAACAAAGGGTTCTCTCTCTCTGTCTGTGTGATGCTTTTGCCGGGAACAGAGGAGGAATGGAGTCTTAGAACTTAGTAAGTAATCTAGCTAGGTATGCGTTAGATTCTGTTTTGTTTAAATGGCTGATAAAATAGCTGTGCTGAATGGAATGTATATTCCTGTTTTTGTGTCTTTTTGTAACTTAAGGTTTTGCCTAGAGGGATTCTCTAAGTTTTGAATCAGATTACCCTGTAAGGTATTTACCATCCTGAGTTTACAGAGGTGATTCTTTTACTTTTTCTTCTATTAAAAATTCTTTTAAGAACCTGACTGCTTTTTTCATTGTTCTTGAGATCCAAGGGTTTGGGTCTGTTCACCTATGCAAATTGGTGAGGATTTTTAATCAAGCCTTCCCCAGGAAAGGGGGTGTAGGGTTTGGGGAGGATTTTTGAGGGGGAAAGATGTTTCCAAGCGGGCTCTTTCCCGGTTATATATCTGTTAGATGCTTGTGGTGGCAGCAATAAAGTACAAGGGCAAAAGGTAAAATAGTTTATACCTTGGGGAAGTTTTAACCTAAGCTGGTAAAAATAAGCTTAGGGGGTTTTCATGCACATCCCCACATCTGTACCCTAAAGGTCAGAGTGGGGAAGGAACCTTGACAACTATAAACTGAAGCATAAAGTAGCAGGCATCTGAATTTGGACACATGCAGAGATGCAAAACCTCCATTTTATGAGGACAGAGTAAGTTCTTTTAAGCATGGCGGTGCAGTTGATTATTTTCTGAGTGGCCCTTACATAAGATGTAACATTCTTTACCTGCTGCTGAGCAGTGTCCAGAGATGTGTGAAATTCCCATTCTGACTTTCAAAACAAAAGAAAATCAGAGAAATTAATTCTAATTTGATCCTTTTAGCCAGAAAGTGAAGGTCAAAGTAATGGGGCAAGCAGATCAGCAACAATAGGAAATGGTGCTTGGAAAGCCAGGCCTGAGCTCATGAGGAAAACAAAATTCCTTTCTACAGTGTGCTTTTGAGGAATGCTAGCTCTGTTTCTCAGAGTGTGAGGCTGGGCTGCCTGGGGAGGTTCCAATCTGCTCCAGAGGAGATTCAAAGAAGACCTGAGAAAATAGAGAGAGGGATGGATTTCCCCCCTATTTCTTGAGGCATCTTTCAGACTTAACACTCCACATGCAGACATTTTTAAAAAATTCTGACTAATCTGTAATCAGTACCCCTTTTTTCCTGAGTCATATGTGGTAATGAGGAAAGTGAGTGAAATCAGTAATTGTCTGTCTTCATGTACCTAAAATGCACTTTTTTGTTCTTTTTGAGGCTAGGTGTTGGGGAGATGGTGGCCAGGTGAAATGTGATGCAAACTCTTATTATTTGTATTGGAGCGAATGAATCTTTATCTAGGAAAAGAGACTGGAACAAGAGTTTGAGAAGACCTCTTCAAGAGAGACTGCTGCACCTCCTCTTTTCCTCCTCCTCCTCTCTTCCACAGCCTCAGTCTATATAAAATAGAATACATAAAACATCCAGCCACTGTAGGGGGAATATTTGATTTTTTAGTACTGCTAAGTAAGTTTTTAACAAGCCTTCCAATGCATATTGAATTAATCCTTAATCAATGTCACACCATCTGTACTGTTCATTTACTATCTAGTAATTATTGAAAGGCCAGGGTAAGATACATGAGAACTAAAAGCATGCTGGAGGAGTGTATGTAGAGGCGGCATTGTAACTGGTGCCAAAAGGAGGAGTTCTGGCTAGTCAAAGTCAGCTGGAGAGGGTAGCTCCTCAGCCCCTCCAGAAGGTGCAATGGGTTCCATGCCTACTCAGCTCTGTGACCAGTTGAAGGTGTGAAGAATAAGGATATTGACTTGCCTTCTCCTTATTCCTCCCCACATAATTACAAAAAATAAAAGCCCATGGAAGGGCAATACATTAGGCTTTGCAATAGTATTTTGGCCACGCTCTGAGTAAGATGTCAAGAGGGATATAGATGGTGCTTATGCCCTCCCCAACTTTCTCCTGCCACTTCTGAAAAGCCAAAAAGGCACTTAGCATTACAGTGACAATGTTTTTTGAACCTTCATTATAGCCTGAGCGCTTTAAGGTCACGAAAAATACAGCATCATTAATGTTGTTGTGCTCACGAGCACACGCAGAGTAACATTCAGTCCCAAGGATTTACTAGGCCATTGTCCACGGGACTTCACTTCAATTATTTCTTAGCACAGTTTTATCTTAGAAGTTAGAGAAAAGCATTGTGTGTTCGGGAATTTCACCCAAATTCTCTTAGGCTTGGCCCATCCACAAAAGCGGTTTCATTAACCCCAGGCTTCTCCTGTTGCCAGAAGAGGCTTTGCAATGCCCTGCAAACTTCCTATTCTATTTTACAAAGCACAAAATGACTGCTTTTCATGTAATGAGAGGCCTGGACTTGACATGACCCACAGCCTTCTTGCGAATGGACTTAGTGTAGCCTGCTGCTATTTTGTACGCTCAGCCATCATAAGCTAGAAACAAAAACTACAGAGTCAGGAGAACTTGTCTGCCTGCCTACGCAAGGCTGACAGACAAGTATCAGCTGCAGCATTACTAACAGGGATAGATATATATTCACAAAGTCATGAGAATGGGGAGAGAAAGGACAAGCTAGCCTAGAGTTTGTGCAGCTTCTTCCTGATAATAAAAAAAGTACAAGGTTTTGCTGTTACAAATGTATTCCACTAACGAAGAAAAAAAGATAAGTAGACCTTGAGAAGTTTGTACTAACTTAAAAAAAAATACAAAAAACTAATAAGTAGTCAGTCTTAGGCATGTGAATCTTTGTATAGTGAAAATATTTGGTAGGTGTTTTTGCAAAGTTAGGTATTGAGTGAAATAATTGGTTAAGGTATTGATAAGAACAACTCATTTTGACTATATAATGAGGGTCAGGAAACCAGCTCATTGGAACTTAACTCTGGGATACGGCTCAAGATCAAAGCTGGTAGGATTTTTAACCCCTGTATGACTCGACCGCGTGGAAGCCAGAGCCCCAGACAAGATTGGATCGTGACTGGCCATTGGGAGACATTCATCTGCTTTATTGGGAGTGGTGAGCATTAGATGCTTGGTGTGTGTATTTTGATTGATTGTTAATTGCTAATAAATATATGTACATGTTTAAGAATATTTACTGTGTGGTAAAGGCTCCTTTACTGAGACAAGATCCAGTTAACCTGTATAGGGCCATTAGGCCCAGGAAGGGGGGTGGGAGCCCCAAAATTGTGTGGTAACATTCCAGGTATTAAAACAATGAACTTCGTTATTGAAGTAATTAAATTAAACTAGATTTTTGTAGTGTCTTTTGTAATCCAGTGGCTCTTAGACTGTAACAATGCAGTCACATAGCAACAATATCCCTGGTAGGGAGTGCAGACAGAGGAAATTATGCAAGTTGATAATATCTTTTTGAACACTGAAAATGCCATTAATCAACACTTTCAAGAGATTCAAGTCAATGTAAAGTCTCCCATTGACTTCAGTGGGACAAGAGTTGGTCCATATGCAATAAAAACTTCATTTTTTAAACTTCAGGGATACCAGGAAATATGGATTGTCATGGGTCCAGTTAAGTAGGAGAGGCAGGAGCTTACCTGGATCCTGTCTTCCCTTTATGTGTTTAGTTTTGGGGTAATTGGAGAGAGGCTCAAGGAAATAACTTCAAGTGACATGCTACAGCTTTGAATAACCATAACCAAACCATAAAGTTTGTTAGGCAGAGACTTTGATAAAAGGGGTTTGACTATGCCTTTAAAAAACTTCAGTACAGTATTGCTGACAAACAGATCACTAGATCATTAACATGGAAATTATATAAAAATTGTTTTACTTTTCCACTTACATTACTTTTTATCCTTGGATTTGCTTGGAGAGTGAGGCTACACAGTTCAGTTTCATGTTCTGGTTCTCATATTTCCTTCCATCAGAAGCTAGGAGATGGAGAGGTACAGGAAATAATAAGGGCAACACAAATATGATAGCTAAACAACTTTTGAAACCTTAAAAAAAGATAATTCTGTTCCATATTTACTTTCTCAACATATTTGCCATCAATTACATCCATTTCTACATCATTCTAAAATTTGCATTGCCCATACACTGTATGTATATTGCATCTGAAAAAAATATATTAAAATATTAAGATTGTAAAGTCAAGCACTCAAAAGTTAGGAAATTTCAGAATTAAGGCCATGTATACAACCTTAATTCAAACCCCTTGTGCATATGCATTATGATATAGTCTTTAATGGCATGATTACATAGGGTGACCAGATAGCAAATGTGCAAAATCTGAACAGGAAGTCGGGGGTAATAGACACCTATACAAGACAAAGCCCTGAATATCGGGACTATCCCTATAAAATCAGGACATCTGGTCACCCTATGATTACATACTATTTTCCCCACAGGATCCCTGCTTCATTCAGTGGAAGGAATCTTTCAGACTGGTGGAATCCTTCAAAAAGGAAGTATCTTTTTAGCTGCACTTTAAGTGGCCCACTGTACTTTAAGCCACACAGTCATTCATTTTAAAATGAAGAAACCTAAAAAGCAAGAACAAATTTAAGTCTCCATCAGAAAGTTCACAGGTGCATCTCCCCTCTGTCTCTGGAGCACTGAGCCCAGAGTCTCAAAATAGCTGACTGTAGACAGACAGGTGACTTGTATAAAATTAAAAGGGCAGTACACAGAAAAGTCACACAAACTATACATTCACCAATCACCAGTATTTTGATCCCCGATTCTTGCCAAATTTGATATTGTATCAGCAATATACAATAAATAACTAAATGCATAGACAAATCTTTGAAATGTGGGTCAGTTTTCCACGTGAGCAAAATGCCATCAACTTTTCAAACTAGAAAGCCTGTTAGTTTATAACAGCAGTTTTATTCAGCTATATAAACACTAAATGGATTTCTACTAGCTACCACAACTAAGCTATCTTTTTTCGTTTGAAAGATATTATTTTACTAATGTAGCACATGAGCACACCATCTGCTAAATCCAAACAGCTGTACATAATAGAATCATCCACTGAATGGATTAATGAAGTTACTTTCATACACCGTGTAGCATAACACTGACTTTAGAATCTAACAGGAATTTCAGCATTTGAACTCTATATTCATTTCATTGTCAGCTCTGAACAACAAGAGGTCTCTATGTAGGTTCCTTTGAAACGTGAAAATTGAACAAATTAATTGTAATACTTATGAATGGCTCTATAGTCGACAGCACTGGAGACCAAAAGTCCTTTCCCCCTCACTTAAAGTACAGGTACAGATTTGGCATGGCAGTGAAAACTTCCCACATTCTACTTTCACAACTGTTCTTCACCCCTGGCCTGGAGGGACCACCTTCAGATTCAGAAAATTACGTAGTTCAGACTATGTACATTCAAGCCCTGACCTCTTTGCTTAGAGAGCCAACAAAGTTGTAAATAGTGATATATGACAAGAACACCTGTGAGGTTGGTTGTTCTCCTCCACAATACCAAGAATTTTCATTCACCACATACATAGGGACAGAAGCTGTAACAGATTGAACAACCTTAGACCAATAGAGGTGTGTCACAATTATACGCCCTCCCCAATGTTCTTTAGTGATGAGCATGTGAGGACTGTGTACAGTTGCAATTGAGGGGTGCAAAGCAGACAAATGTAGATAAAGAACCACAAATCCCTCAGTGAAACATGACAAACTTATTTATCTGAGAAGATGTCTTGCTGCAGATGGAGAATTTAAAAGAAAAGAGCAAAGCACAGATGGGCGAGTGCAAGCAAAACATTTGTCTGGATAGCATCTGGCACAGCACACTTAAATAACTAACAAGATAAACAAAAGTTGTAAGTAGCACATGAATTGCGTCTTTGGGAAAGACCAGAAATATGACAGCTGAAGGCAAGTCAGAGGACACATGACTACTGCAGATCCAAGATTGTACAAACAGATGTTTAAATTGTAGCTAGCACTGAAGCAAACAAGGAAGGAGGAACAGAGAGAATCAAAGGTGATGGATAGGATGGAAAAACGGGGTTGCTAACCCATATGTAAAGACACAGGAAGAATTAATGCAACTGAAGTGCTTAAAAATGGCTACCAACATGAAGATTAATTTTATTTCATTGTGTTTTATTAGGCTTTACATTTTATACCGTCTCTCAGGCAGGACTCAATTATATATATGCAGTTTGAGTTAGTTTTGCTTGTGGATACAGAAGTTAGACAGTTTCACCATATCTACTGTCAGCCTCTTAAAAATCTTACATAATAAAAGCAGATTTATGGTAGTTTTTCCAAGCAGATGGACAGAGTAGCTTTTTCTTCCCACCTCCATGTAGTTCCATTGGCTTCAAGTCCCTCTTGAGCTCTGAGGATCACATCCACAAAGGTTCCTCAACAGCAGAGGACAATGTGGATGTGCCTGTGTCTACTGCTTCTTAACATAGCTCACTGAGCTAGTGGAGGGATTGCCAAAAACAGAAATGATGCCTTCCCTTGCAAAACCAGCTGCCATCTTCCACATTCTTTTATAGCCTGAACATCTTCCACAATGGGTCCCATAATGAGAGGTAGGAAATGGGACAATGATTGCCTTCAATTTGCTTAATTAGGAACTAGTTGGATAGAGTTGTTCCTGCAAACTATGCATGAACATAAAAAGAGGCTGGTGTTAGTACAATCACAGTAAGGCACTCCAATGAGAAGGTGGAGCTGTTTGTTATGGACAGGTAAGAGCTGATTTGTCTCAGGACATTACAGTAGTGGAGCTGAAGTAATCTGGGTCAATGTCGTTATTTCCCAATTTTTACATTTATTGTAGATTTTAACTTCTACATAACTTTAGTTTCAGAGAGTCTAAGACCAGAAGGGACCATTAGATCATTTAACTTTCTGTATATCACAGGCTTTGAAATTTCACCCAATTATCCCTGTTTTGAGGTCATTAACTTATATTTGATTAAACCAAACATCTTTATTTGAAGACATCAAGAAAGGGAGAATATACCATTTCCCTTGGAAATTTGTTCAAATGGCACAAAATTTTAGCAGCAAGGGTGATTGGCTTCAGCTTCCAGCCATTGTTTTTTCTTATGCTTTTCTTATCTACTTTTCTGATAAGCTAAATAGATGGAGCTCCTTAAGTCTCTAACTGTAAGGCATTTTCTCTAATCCTCAAACAATGTGTGTCTCTTCTCTGCACCATCTCTCATTTTTCAACATCCTTTTAAAAATATGGACACTTGGGTCACATGATCAGGAGAGAAGTAGGAGCTACCTGACTCCTGGTCTCCTCAATGGCCATGCACTAATCCTCATCAGTTAAGGGCTCCCAGGTATCTAAAATGCAATGTGCTGTCAGGGTGTCCCTTTTTGTTGATTATGGATCTTAAAGGGAAAAATAGAAATGCCAAATGACCCAAGTCATTCTCCAAAGGAAGATAAGGCTGAGGAAACCCAGCAATCTTTCACACAGGACTTTGCAATTATGAAGGACTGTCTAACTACCAGACTTGATCTTTTTATCTCAAGATATATGTGAGTTCTCTAAAGATATGGGAGAAGTCAAAACTCATTTGATCTACTTAGTGAACAACTTATGAAAAACCACCATAGGAGGAGGTTAAAAATGGGGAGTGCTTCCTTAAGGCAAAGACTAACCAGTCTTCAGGAGAATCAAGAAGATCTTGAAAACAGTTTGCACAGGAATAATTTGCAGTTACTGGGGTTCCTGGAGTGCTGGAAGCAAAAATCATGATCAGCTTTCTGAAGGACACACTCTCTGAGGTAGTGTTTCTCAAACTAGGAGTCCCAACCCAAAAGGGGGTTGCAGACTATTGTAAGGGGGGGTCATGAAAGTGGTGGCTTCAGGCCAGGTGCCCAGCTCTGAAGGCAGTGCTGCTGTTAGCAGCAGCGCAGAAGAAAGGGTGGCATGGTATGGAGGTGGGTCACAACAGCCTGAAATATTTTCAAAGGGCATCCCAGCAAAAAAGTTCGAGGACCCCTGGGGTACTGGGATTGGATCCCAGTTTGCCTCTCCTGGAGATTGAAAGGGCTCATTGTGCGGCAGGGGCCATAAGGAGAAAGAACAATGATAACTCCAGACCCATCATTTTTAAATCGCGACTATTTAATGACAAAGTTAAGCTGATGTCTGCTGCTAGGCAAAAAAGAACTCTTAAGTATAAGGATTTAAAATTTTTTTTATCCAGACTTCTCTGTGAGTTTAAGGAAGACGAGAGCAGCATTTAATGGCATCAAATGAGCTCTCAGGGGGATCAGTTATTAAGTACAGCCTGAGATACCCTGTGATCTTCATATTGAAGCAGACAGGCTCTGTGAAATACTTCAAAATCTCATAGGATACTTGAAAAGCACTACAGGAATTGAGACCAGTTCTCACTAAGGGTAACAGCATGATCCTCTCAAAGAGAAAGAAAATGGAGAGTATAAGATCTGAATAAAAAGAACTATGGGAAAAATTGGGCAACATATGTACATATATTTGAACTATTTGACATATTAAATAGTGTTTTTGGGTATAATTAGTACTCTTAGAAAAGCTATGGAGTAGCTGGATAATCAGTATTTTCAATATATTGATAAACCAATGCAAGTATATCTATATAGTCATCATAACTATATATTTATATGTCTTATTAAAAATAAGGCGATAATAGTACTAGATATAAATTTGTTTATTATATATACATAACCCTAATGTATTCATATCTACTTGTGTGTTATTTGAGACTACATGTATCACTTTACATGAGCACTTGTATAGTTATTTTTATGTTTCTACCCATACTTTAATATATTTAAAACATGTATGGTAATAATATAAATATATTTATTTGCACACACAGTTTGTCACTTCATGTTTACCTTTTTCATTAGTCTCTTGCTATAAATGTTTATGTACCATATGCGTATTAGCATTACATACTATATACTGTTACTTACTCATTCATATCTTTGAAGCAATAGGTTTAATTAATGTATATGCTTTGTCACACACAGGTGTTTTGATAAATAGAGGTTTATTTGTCAGAGTTCTAATTAATTCAAATTCGGAGGCGAGTGAGGGCGAGTGCAGGCATACACCACCTGGGATCTGAATGTGCCTGTACTGGAAATCTGGGATGTGAAGGGTATTATGGGGAAGGGGGCGGGGTGTGTTTTTTTGTTCTGCATGAAAAAGGCACTCAGAAGCCGTCAACTAGCAGCTGAACAATTACTATTTAAGTGAGCTGTAGCTCACGAAAGTTTATGCTCAAATGTGTTAGTCTCTAAGGTGCCACAAGTACTCCTTTTCTTTTTGCGAATACAGACTAACACGGCTGTTACTTTGAAACCTATTTTTTCCATGAACTCCTTTAACTTTTGTTCCTGAAATATACTGGGGCTTAATGAAGCCAGCAAGAGAATCAAAATTTTGAGGCACTTAAAATCAAGGGGATGTCATACAGTTTTCTTTCAGAATATCCATTTAAGGAATGAAGATGCAGATGAATTAAAAGACTATGAGTGTGACATGAATATCACTCCTCTTTCAACTCCAAAAGCAGGAGAGAGTAGCAATACTAATCCACAAGAGCCTAACTTTACAATTTATTCAGTTGTGGTCAGATCCAGAGGGCAAATACATAATACTTGAAGGCAGTTTCAATACTAAGATTAATTTTGGGGAATGTACATAATTTTGAAGTACTGTGTGTGTGTTTATTTTTACTGGTCAGGATGGCTGTCTCTTTGGCTATACTAAATGTAATCAAGTCATTATCACTGGTCCCTAGGCAACTACCAACTTCTACTCCAGTGATTTTAATTCAGTTTTCTTCATTTGAAGATAGACATGTTCTATCTTCACCTGTCACTCAATTTCCTAGCTTTTCATGGCTTTTATAAAAGGTCTTACCCATAACTCACTTCTATATCCTCTCAACAGTAACTTACCTTTATGAAGTTTAGCCTGAGAATTTCCCTGCCTAAGGACCCACTGCAGGAAAGCCCTGCATACTGCACATCTTTAACAGGCCCATAGAAGAGTTCCACTCCTGACTTTTCGCCAACTCCTCAGCCCTACAGCTGCTCAGTGCAAGCTTCCCACACATTGAAAGATCAGGTCAGAGCAGTCTCCATACCTATTCAAATCCTGACTTCTTTGATCACAGCCAGCAATGTAACAAATTGTGATGATAGTTTGTGACTGATATCTGTGCATGGAGAACTGCGTTGAGACTACCATGTCATTTCATACACACCTCGGAAAAGCTATCCCATATTAAGTATTTTCATTCAGTAATGATGAGGGCTCAATTGAAACTACTGACTGGAGTTTAGAGGATACAGAATCTTTCACATCCTAAGAGAAGGAAGAAGTTATTTTCCCTTAAATAGTTTAGAGTTTAAAGACAAATTTTGCTTGTGGTAGCATTATAAAACCCATGTTTTTTCTGTCAAAAGTCTGAAAACTAGTTTACTTCACTTCTTTTGAAATTTGTAAAATCATCAAATTACTGACAAAAATGTTAACAATTTTTCTACTGTATTAGATTGCTGAATTTCCTCTGGTTCCCTCTTTTGATCATTATTCTGATTTCCTTATATTATTAAAATACATTACTCAGTGTTAGAATAAAGTGTCTGATTCCTTTCCTGTGTTGTATGACAATTGTTTTTTCCCCATAATTCCAATCTTCTTTTAATCCTTGGCTTGATTTTTTTCATTGTAGAAAAGTGCAATAGCTCTTCATCCTTATTTTCCAGGCCCTCTGATATCTCAGTTTCCTGCACACATGTGCCCATTTCCTTCTACTCCCATTTCCAGGGATCCTCCTAATTTTTTCTCTTCATTTCTCTCTCACATACTGTCTCCTGTGCTTTAAAGCAATACGTTCTTGTTGACCAAGTGCTTTTGTTCTCCTTTCAACCACTCAAACCCTACATTCTGTTAATCCTTCCCACAACAGTCTTCTCATCCAGAAGCCTCTGGAACCTCACTTGCCTCGGCTGCTGCCTCTTGCCTCGGTGTTATTAGTAGGTGTAGATGTGACACAGACAGGACCTTAGTCCCTAACCTGTTCTGTATATTTACACTGCTATTCAAATTATTTGAATGATATACTAGAGTTAAGAGGTACTATAGCATAATATTGAAATACAATCTGGTTTAAGGTTCTTCCATACATCAGCAGTTCATAGGAGGGAACTCACCTAAAGGCATTTCCAGTCATCTCTGTCCATCCACCTTTCTCCAGAGACTGAAGGGAAAGAGGTCAATAGTGCGCTTGACCTTAATTACCCAAGTCACAGAAATAAGCACAATAAAACTCAAGTTTCCTCTAACCTTTCAATGAGTTTTTTGCTTAGAGTGCAGTATTAACAAAAAAACACCCCACCCCACTAATGTAAAGTGACAACTGAGTACACATGTGGACAGGGATTAATAGATTTTTTTTTTAAACAAGCTTATGCTATGCTGTGTCGGCTGGCCAAGAGCTAGAGTAGGCTTAACCAGTTACTGGGGCTCACCATCTGGTGACTGGACATGCCAAATGGGAACATGGGGCCTATTCCTGCCACTGAGACCCTAGCGGTCCCTAAGCAGCTGCTCTGCCTTGAGAGCCAAGACCCTCACCAGGAGCACAACCAGCAGGAGCCGGGCTAAGCTCTTCAATAACAACAACAACAACATTTAGCTCTTTTCATCTTCAAAGCTTTTTACAAACATTTATCAGTCAATCCTCACAACACCCCCGAGGAGCTAGTTATGTCTAATATTGTTATTTCCCAACAAGCATAATTAGTCCTAATTGTGTCTTGTTTAACGTGACCATTTACAGAGAGAGAGTAAAGGAGGCACTTTGAGTAGGTCTATACTGCAAAAACAGAACCTGGGGCAGCAGGTCTCAGAGCCAAGGTCAACTGACTTGGGCTTGCACTACAGGGCTAAAAATAGTAGTATAGATGTTCCTGACTGGGCAGGAGCCAGGCACTGAGACTCCCTTCCCCCCTCCCCTCCACTCACCAGATCTCAGAGCCCAGGCTCCAGCCTAGTGGGAAAGTCTACACCATAGGTGCTGGAACGAGGGGTGCTGCTGCACCCCCTGGCTTGAAGTGGATTCCATTCTATACAGGTTTACAGTTTGGTTCAATGGCTCTCAGCACCCCCCCTATACAAATTGTTCCAGCACCCTGGTTTACACCCTGTGAGCCCAAGTCAGATGACTTGAGCTCTGACACTTGCTGCCACAGAAGAGAGAGTGTGTATATATAGTGTAGTGTAGACATACCCAGAGCGGTTAAATGATTTATTCAGGCCATAGATGAAGTCAACAGCAGAACTGGGATCATCATGCAGTAGTTCCTGGTTCCCAATCCTAGCCTTGAATCACTGGATTACAGCTCCCTTCTTCCTGCATTCCCCTTTGAGATAAATTGCTTTTTCTATAGTGCACAGGCTTCAAAGGAAAGATTTTTTTTGTTCCTCCTGTAGTTGAGTCAAGTGTCTTACTGATTAACTCCCTCCCAAAACAAAGTGACTGATTACTCTATAGAATTACTCTATAGAAACTGGAATGCCAAGTTAGCATTCACTGCACACTTTGGGATTTATTAAAATTTGATTACAAATACTGAAGGAAACACACACTGCATCTTGAACAGCTTTAGAGAAATTCAGTCTAGACAATCCTTTAAGAATGAGCCAGCTTTTGCATATCATGAGAAAAAACATGTTCTTTCCAAGTGTTATTTGCAGTTAGAAATGTAATTTACTCAAATAGAATATAGGAGCTCTTAATACACAGTAGGTATATAGAAGTAATGTATTTTTAAAAAGTCAAAAAAATTCTACAGCTAAATAAATACAGAACTGACTGTAATAAACACATGTAAATGACTTTTGTACTTCAATGATCACTCAGATTTAGGTCTCAATTTCTAATCCTTAATCCAAGAATTTTGAAGCAACAGCAAATAAGGTGGCTGTGTGCTTTTTTTTTTTTTTAAATGTTTATATTCTTTTGCTGGCATGGATTCAAGTGACAACCTACACTGGAGTATTATGGGGTAACTTTAAACAAACCTAACCTGTAGAACCTAAGACCTGTTCAGTAGAAGCTAAACTGGTTTCACAATTGCAGTATTATGTAAAATAGTAACAAAAAAGTGGTAAAACCCAAATTTTTGACAGTACAAAAGAAACCACTAAAAGCAAGAAAGCCAGCTAATATTTTTGTCCGAGACAGCTGTAACAAGCTGCTGCTGAAGCAAGTTCCTCAAAAAAGAAAAATAAACAAAAGATGAAAACCAGCAGCAAGTAACGTGCCAAATCCACACAGTTTTGTGAGAAGATGGCCACAGACTTCAAAAACTTCTGCACCCAGTTGGAACAGAGTAAAATAGCTCCACAAATTGGCGGGTCAAGAATTTCTTGCCAAGCTGCCAACACAGATGAAGACCTTTCACCTCGTAACAAAGACTTCCTGCTCAATAGTTTGAAGCCATGTTATTTGAGAAACCATCTCCCCTTTTATGATCGTGCAACAGCCCACATAAGAGGTGTTGCATGCAGGTCAGCAGAACGTGAGGATCTGAGTCTCAAATTCCAATCCTCAAAACAAGATGCTGGAAGAAGCTAGAAATAATATGGTTTTGTGCCTATCATTTTTATTAAATGAGTAGATTAATTAGGTACAGTCTTTGGGTTCCTCACAAATTGCTAAAATAGTGCTAACTGTTCATAATTTGGGAAATTTGCCCCACTCCCACTTTGTTAAATTTCTTTCATTGAATATCAGTGACAAAAATAGTCTTGGACACTATGGGCATAAACACCAGACTAAGAAACCCCCTGCCCTCAGTCCCAAGAAAAATATATATTGCTGTTTTAGATCAATCAAAAACTAGGTCACCCTGTGCCTCTTATAAAATATGCAAGACTCTTTCCATAGCAAACATATTCCAATAATAAGAAATACAATCTGAAGTCTAGGAAAATCTAAATTGAGATTTAGCTTTTGGTATTTTTAGAAATTAGAGAGAGGAATTCATGTTTGATTTCTAAATCCTTAATCTCTCCTTTATTTTACAGTTAAAGTTTTAGGAGGAAACTTTGAAAACAGAAAATCATTGCCTCATCATAGCATAAAAATATATTATATATAAAGCAATCTTCCAGGATAGAGCACAGTAAAAACAACAATTTTTGAGAAGTCTTCTCAAGTCTCGTGGATAACATTGGATACGATCAATACTGGATGTCCAAGATAACCTTAATATTTATTATATTTACAATTTTTTTGTGATCTGAAAAAATTAAGTACCACCAGTATATTTCCCAGCCCACTACTCCTTTCTAAATTAAGATGGCTTGAAAAGGAGATAAATGAACAGCCCCCTGTATTGCTAAGTCAGGGTCCAATTTTTCCACACAACAATGCCTCAAATAATTTTGACAATGAAATAATTTGGTTATTACTCTCAGCACCCTTTGCTGAGCCTATTACTTGTAGGTTATGAAGTCTGGATTTATTTTCCAGGGCCTCATCTGTGCCACAATACAGCATTGTTATTAAATACATGACATTTTAGAGCTATTTTAACCTAGCTTACTTTGATCTCTATATTATCTCCTTTCAGTTATCTCTTTTCAAGTTGTTAGACTATAATTTCCAACTTCTGATCCATTTCCTTGTTAAATTGACAAAATGGTTCAAGTGGCAGTACTTAATTTTAAAAAACACAATGCAAAACAACAGGTTCAGGTTAAGTTTCTGGGAGTCACAACTGCCTGTAATCTAAGCAACAATCTTATCGCAAGTTTTACTGAAACTTGTTTTATTACTGTAACACAGCTGCCTCTGTGGGAAAGATTTTTTTTTTTAAATGTTTCTTGAGCTCACTTAGCAACATGCCAGTTCAGATTTTAGGTAAAAGGGAACTCTACTCTGATTTACACTGATATGAATCCAAAATAACTAATGAAATCAAGAAATTTGTACTAGTTTAACTGAAAGTAGATGCTATCCTTATGTGTTTTTGCTAGAAGCATGACATCTAATTTCTAAAGAGCCCACTATAGAGAATTAGACACTGTGGAATAATTCTAATACTACACTTTTGCATTGTTATAGCAGCTTTCATCCAAGGATCTTAATGCATTTTACAAATATTTATCCTCACAAAACACCTGCATGGTGAATATTGTAATGCCCATTTTACAAACAGGGAAACTGAGGTTGAAGGGACAAAGTAAGCCAATGGCAGAGCTGGGAACAGAATGCCAAAGTCTTGACCCCTTTTAAGTCCCATACTTTGACCACATGAATCCACTCTCTGGGGTTACTTATACTTTAAGTCTGTTAGCAAAATTAAAGGCTAAATCACTTGCTTAAACCCCCCAAACCAAACAACAAAAAACCCTACACATTCAACAGGTCAATTATCTGAATAATCTGTCAGGACTCTTGACCTCTGGGAAACAGCAGAGTTACAACCAAAGGTTTTAATCTCTTGAATCACAAGGTGGAAACAATTAAAGGATGTTCTGTGTCTGGTATTCTTTGAGATTTACACCTGCACTCAGTTGATGCTTGCCTTGCTTCCCAATGTTGTTCATTTGCTCCCCTAGGAATATTCACCTAGTATGAGTAAGATGAACAAGGATTTGGCGAAATTTTTTTTTGTTTAAGCTAAACCTCACAGTAAAATCGTGTGTAGGCTGGCTGGTCTACTTGCTCTTTTAGACTATTGCTATAGGTTACAGAGAGCATGAATGTCTAGCCAATTACACAAAGCCATACAGAGCAGCAGTCAGTACTACGTCATAGCTTTGTGAGCCTTATGAATAAGGAAAATATTATTTAAAGAAGAGCCCATGAAAATGAGCTGTATAGAACAATGGGAACTCATTCCTTTCTATTTTAAAGCACAAGCTCAATTGCTCTCCTACAAGGCTCTTATTTACATTCCACTCAGCCTCTGGTCACCAGGCTGAGTTAAACAAAAGAGACAAATAGCAGGAACTGTATATCCAACAGCAGTGATCTCTCCATTTTATTAATCAGGGGCTCTAAAGAGAACACCAGAATTCTTCAAGTAAATCTATATCAAGTTCTGCTGTTTTGGTTTGCAGGTGGACTGAATTGTCAGGATCCAGTTATACAAGCCCATCATGCATGGAACTCCCTCAGAAGCTAATAGGAGTTATGATATCATTCAGATAAAACTAATGGTGGGATTTTGGTAGATTAAACACAATCGCTTCAGCAAAATAATCTGAGTGACACCCACACTTCTAATACAATTGCCTAGAGATTTTCAGTTCTCGTGGGCCAGGACCTCAGTTTTACATCTAATCGAAAACTAGTCTTGCTAATCTATTAAAATGGATGTTATACATTTTGGACTCAAGTATTCTGTCATTTCTAGAATCTCTACAAAATATAACAGGGAGATGTGCTGCTTATTCACTATTAGGACACCAATACATTCACGTTTTATTGTGGAAAAAAAAGATTCTCATGTTAAAAAAAAGCAGATGTTGCTGTACTGTTATAAAGAGAATACAAGTTGTGTAATTAGCTCACTCTGACATCCATTGTGGCTAGTGTCAGAGGAATGTTTCTGAAGGCAGTTACTATTATTTTGATTCACAAGACACATGCCATGCATACCAGCAGCAGCTGACACCAAAATTAGTCCTTGCATTGACACAAGTTCATAAAGAAAATATTTAGTTTCCATGGATAAGTCAGATTTCTATTGCCACGATATTGTGTGGGGCCTAAATCCTAAAGTCCCTTTTCAGAGTCAAATTCTCCATTCCTTTCTTAAGCAAAACTCCCCTTGAAGTCAGAGGGAGTTTTGTTTGAGTGAGGATTAGAGATTGTGGCCCTCAGTTTTTACATAGTCCTTACTTCAAAGAGACTGGGAAAAATAGGACAGAATTATTTTAGTAATAGAATACAGAATACAATTTTGTTTTTATATAATATGAATCTAGAAACTGTGCTAATTCCATGGTCTCTAATATCTCAGCATAGCTAAAAGTTCCAACTGGTTCCCAGTAATAAAGACTGGAAAATAGATTCATAGATATTTAGGTCAGAAGGGACCATTATGATCATCTAGTCTGACCTCCTGCACAACACAGGCCACAGAATTTCACCCACCACTCCTACAAAAAAACCTCACACCTATATCTGTGCTATTGAAGTCCTCAAATCATAGTTTAAAGACTTCAAGGAGCAGAGAATCCTCCAGCAAGTGACCCGTGCCCCATGCTACAGAGGAAGGCGAAAAACCTCCAGGGCCTTCCAATCTGCCCTGGAGGAAAATTCCTTCCCGACCCCAAATATGGCAATCAGCTAAACCCTGAGCATATGGGCAAGATTCATCAGCCAGATACTACAGAAAATTCTTTCCCGGGTAACTCGGATCTTACCCCATTTAATAACCCATCACAGGCCATTGGGCCTATTTACCATGAATATTTAATTACCAAAACCATGTTATCCCATCATACCATCTCCTCCATAAACTTATCGAGTTTAATCTTAAAGCCAGATAGATCTTTTGCCCCCACTGCTTCCCTCGGAAGGCTATTCCAAAACTTCACTCCTCTGATGGTTAGAAACCTTCGTCTAATTTCTAATCTAAATTTCCTAGTGGCCAGTTTATATCTATTTGTTCTTGTGTCCACATTGGTACTGAGTTTAAATAATTCCTCTCCCTCTCTGGTATTTATACCTCTGATATATTTATAGAGAGCAATCATATCTCCCCTCAACCTTCTTTTAGTTAGGCTAAACAAGCCAAGCTCCCTGAGTCTCCTTTCATAAGACAAGTTTTCCATTCCTCGGATCATCCTAGTAGCCCTTCTCTGTACCTGTTCCAGTTTGAATTCATCCTTCTTAAACATGGGATACCAGAACTGCACACAGTATTCCAGGTGAGGTCTCACCAGTGCCTTGTATAACGGTACTAAAACCTCCTTATCCCTACTGGAAATACCTCTCTTGATGCATCCCAAGACCACATTAGCTTTTTTCACAGCCATATCACATTGGCAGCTCATAGTCATCTTATGATCAACCAATACTCCAAGGTCCTTTTCCTCCTCCGTTACTTCTAATTGATGCATCCCTAGCTTATAACTAAAATTCTTGTTATTAATCCCTAAATGCATGACCTTACACTTCTCACTATTAAATTTCATCCTATTCCTATTACTCCAGTTTACAAGGTCATCTAGATCCTCCTGTAGGGTATCCCTGTCCTTCTCTAAATTAGCAATACCTCCCAGCTTTGTATCATCTGCAAACTTTATTAGCACGCTCCCACTTTTTGTGCCCAGGTCAGTAATAAAAAGATTAAATAAGATTGGTCCCAAAACTGATCCTTGAGGAACTCCACTGGTAACCTCCCTCCAGCTTGACAGTTCACCTTTCAGAAGGACCCATTGTAGTCTCCCCTTTAACCAATTCCCTATCCACCTTTCAATTTTCCTATCGATGCCCATCTTATCCAATTTAACTAATAATTCCCCATGTGGCACGGTATCAAACGCCTTACTAAAATCTAGATAAATTAGATCCACTGCGTTTCCTTTGTCTAAATAATCTGTTACTTTCTCAAAGAAGGAGATCAGGTTGGTTTGGCACGATCTACCTTTTGTAAAACCATGTTGTATTTTGTCCCATTTACCATTGACTTCAATGTCCTTAACTACCTTCTCCTTCAAAGTTTTTTCCAAGACCTTGCATACTACAGATGTCAAACTAACAGGCCTATAATTACTCGGATCACTTTTTTTCCCTTTCTTAAAAATAGGAACTATGTTAGCAATTCTCCAATCATACAGTACAACCCCTGAGTTTACAGATTCATTAAAAATTCTTGCTAATGGGCTTGCAATTTCTTGTGCCAATTCTTTTAATATTCTTGGATGAAGATTATCTGGGCCCCCCAATTTAGTCCCATTAAGCTGTTTGAGTTTCGCTTCTACCTCAAATATGGTAATGCCTACCTCCATATCCTCATTCCCATTTGTCATGCTACCATTATCCCTAAGATCCTCTTTAGTCTTATTAAAGACTGAGGCAAAGTATTTGTTTAGATATTGGGCCATGCCTAGATTATCCTTGACCTCCACTCCATCCTCAGTTTTTAGCGGTCCCACTTCTTCTTTCTTTGTTTTCTTCCTATTTATATTACTATAGAACCTTTTACTATTGGTTTTAATTCCCTTTGCAAGGTCCAACTCTACTTTACTTTTAGCCTGTCTCACTTTATCCCTACATGTTCTGACCTCAATAAGGTAGCTTTCCTTGCTGATCCCTCCCTTCTTCCACTCCCTGTATGCTTTCTGCTTTTTCTTAATTACCTCTCTGAGATGCTTGCTCATCCAGCTTGGTCTACAACTCCTGCCTATGAATTTTTTCCCCTTTCTTGGGATGCAGGCTTCCGATAGCTTCTGCAGCTTTGATTTAAAATAATCCCAGGCCTCCTCTACCTTTAGATCCATAAATTCTTCAGTCCAATCCACTTCCCTAACTAATTTTCTTAATTTTTGAAAGTCAGCCCTTTTAAAAATCAAAAACCCTAGCTGCAGATTTATTTTTATTAATTCTTCCGTTCAGTTTGAACTGAATTAGCTCATGATCACTTGAGCCAAGATTATCCCCTACAACCATTTCTTCTATGAGGTCCTCATTACTCACCAAGACCAAATCTAAAATGGCATCCCCTCTAGTCGGTTCAGCAACTACTTGCTGAAGGAATCCATCAGCTATCGCATCTAGGAAAATCTGAGCCCTATTATTATTACTAGCACTCATCCTCCAGTCTATATCTGGGAAGTTAAAGTCTCCCATGATCACACAGTTTCCATTAGTATTTACTTTATTAAAAACATTAAAAAGGGCTCTATCCATATCCAAATTAGATCCCGGTGGTCTATAGCACACCCCAAGCACTATCCCAGGGGAGGCTCTAATAGTTTTCTTCCCCAATTTAAGTTTTGCCGAGACGGACTCAGTCATATCCATTTCATCGCTTCTTATTTCTTTACATTCTATCTCATCATCGATATACAGTGCTACTCCACCACCTTTACCTTTATTTCAGTCCTTCCTAAACAGCACATACCCTTCAATACCTGTAGCCCAGTCATGACTACTATTCCACCAGGTTTCTGTTATACCTATAATATCTGGTTTCACTTCCTGCACCAGTAACTCTAGTTCCTCCATTTTGTTACCTAGGCTCCTCGCATTAGTGTACAAACATCTTAATTTTTGCTGTTTGGCCTCACTCACATTCTGTACCCTATTAGGCATGGTTATTTTACTACCAGTATAACCTATTAGACTTGTATCTACACTGCCCTTCCTCCTACCTACGGCTGTATCCACTCTTACTTCATTTTCTTTCCACTCAATGCTAAATTCTGGCGTGGAGATTACCTGGACATCTCCCAACCATCTCCCCCAAATTCCTAGTTTAAAGCTCTCTTAATCAGTTGTGCCAGCCTCCATCCTAGAAGTCTATTTCTTTCCCTACTCAGATGAAGTCCATCCTGAGAGAACTGTCCTCTATCCATGAACGCCTCCCAGTGGCCATACATCCCAAAGCCCTCCTTATAGCACCACTGCCTAAGCCATCTATTGATAGTCATAATCTTGTCACACCTTTGTTGCCCTTCTCTAGGAAGAGGCAGAATCCCACTAAAGATCACCTGAGCCTCAATTTCCTTAAGCGTCCTCCCCAGCCTAGCATAGTCTCCCTTAATACTTTCCAGCGAGAATCTAGCCGTATCATTTGTTCCCACATGAAGGATAATTAGGGGATTCTTTCCCGCTCCCTTTAGAATCCTTTTCAACCTCAGGTCTACATCCCATATCTTAGCACCTGGAAGACAGCACACCCTCCTATTTTCTGGATCAGCTCTGGTTACAGGCCTATCTATTCTTCTCAGTAAAGAGTCCCCAATCACATAGACCTGCCTTTTCCTAGTGACAGTGCTATTCTCCAGTCTATCCCCTGTTCCCTCTGGCTGCAAGTTCTTTCCATACCCATTACTGAAAAATTCAACAGAATTCAATAGGGTATATACACATTATTTTAGACAATTATGTGCAGTTTAAAATACCTGTATTAAAAAGATGATTCTCTATTAAATGCTGCACATTTTTTCCATAAGTGACTAACTGCTATAGGTTACATACTTTCATCTTTGGATATTTCTGTTACCTCATGAGAAAAAGTTAAGTTGTGCCCAGAGGGCAGAATCTCTATCATTCATCATACTTGGAATGAAAGTTGTGTTTGCTGGTGTAGAGATGTCAGGTCTATTGTTTTCTCCTGTGGGCCAGTGTTTTTGGTGCTTTCCACACGTCTACAGGGAAACTAGTGCAATCTACTGTTTCTCCCCCCCCCCCCCCCAAGCTCAAGCCTCAGCATGGGGGAATTTAATATGAAAGCAGAGTGGTTTGTGTTAGGGACCAGCTTCACCACTGAAATGTTTCAAAAAGTCACGTTTCGCTTCCCTGACTTCTCATAATTTGATTATCCAAATCCAGAGTTCCCAGAGGCTCTTACAAGACATTCTAAACAAACATTTCTCTCCCTTTTCTTTTAACATGCACTTTTTTCATGTTATTCTAGTAAAGACTGACATTTGCTATGAGAACTTCTAGGAACTACCTTGGATTTTTTTCAGGTTGTTGCCCAAGTTTGGAAAGGAAATGCTTTTTTTTAGTAAGTAAATGAGAACGCATGGTTTGCTTCCTTGCCTTTCCACTGTGAAGCCATAGTTTGTCATTGTCAGTTCTCCTAAGAATATCAGCATACAATTGTTTTAAAGTGACTTGACCCTCTGTGTTTATTTTTCACATTTTTGAGGTTAAATGATAAATTGGAGTAATACTAACGTGTACTCCCTCTCCATATATTCTTTTCACTTGTTATCCTGAAGGAATAGAATCACCTAAGAAATATGACATGTAAGTGGCTTGTTTTTTATAGTTTGGGGTTTATGGATAGTATGTGATACTTACACATACTAAGCTCCCTAGCAATGTAAACACTTGCCTCCCCACACTGAAGTTTGTTGTTACTTCATCACTTTGACATGCTTTTCATAATTTCGACTTGAATATTCCCAAATATATGAACATTTAAGCTAAGCTGGCCAGGGGTATGGGCAAACAGAGCATGGTCAAATGGATAGAGCAGTGGACGGCAAGTCAATGAGTAGTTCATTCACAGCTTTGCCACTAACTCACAAACATCTGGTCAAAGTGCTCCATTATTATTTTAAATCAGTCAAGAGAAATAAATACCTTGCAATTACAGAATTCATTCATTTCATCAGAGTGGCTCAATGCATTTTACACATGCAAACTCAGTCAACACTCCATGAGAATGTAAGAACCTAAGACCATAAGAGTGATCATACCAAAAGTCCATCTAGGCCAGTATCCTGTCTTCCGACAGAGGCCGATGCCAGGTGACCCAGAGGGAATGAACAGAACAGGTCATCATCAAGTGATCAGCCCCTGTTGCCCATTCCCAGCTTCTGAGGTTAGTAAGTATGTATTTATTACCCTTATCTTACAGATGTGTAAACTGGGGCACAGATAAGGGCCACTCTAGCTATAGGCAAACTAGGCAGATACCTAGGGCTGCAGAGACCCTGTGAACCAGGTCACAACACCTTTCACTCAGATTTGACCCAGCTTCCCTCCACTGCCTGTGTCATGATGGAGGAGTGGCCAAGCCAAACCTGAATGAGTGGTGCTTAGACCAGATGCCCTCCCCCATACTTCTGCCGTAACCACCAAACAACCAGAAGGCTCACTGCACCTCACCCCAGAAGGTCCTGGGTTGAGAACCTCAGTTCTAGGGGACAGGAGGGTGGCATGCTGAGGTTTTGCCTAGGGCAGCAGATTGCTTGGAGCAGCCTGAGACAATATGGAGTATGGCAATTTCTACTCTAAAGGGGTGGGGGAGGGGGAAAGCACGGTGTGTAACAGCATGAGCTACCCAAGGGAAGCAGTTAAAACAAAGTGTATGTGCGGGGATACAGCTCACTAGAGGGAGCACTTACACCATTGCCTTGGAATATTATTAATATGTACTGCTGAAAAAGAGATTGATTCATAGCTTGAAGTCCTTTCAACTCCTGAAGGCTAAACAAAAATAATAAATCTGAACAAACAGCTATGAAATCACCATTGCAATTTTCTGGGGAGCATTTTCCTTTAATGAAGTTTGGGCTTAGAATAGAGCATTTTGACAAGCAGAATACAGTACTCGTAAAAAGATATAAGTTTGAGTGGAGAAATCCCAGAGCCCACTCCAGACACATTCTTTTTTACCTCCTTCCACAATGGGAAGTTGCAACAGTGATAATAAAATAATCTGGTCACCACATGGCCTGAGGAAAGAAAAAAGAACTGGTGGGATCTTGACAGTCTGTCAGTGACTGTGGAAGTGTTAATGTAGAGCAAATTGTAGAAGCAGCAGTGACAGCTACTGAACTACCAACACAACTTCATGCAACGCCAAATTCTTCTGAGGTGACGTACCTCCAAAGTACAGGACACAACGTGGTTTGATTCTAACCAATGAGACAGAGCCAGCTCCAAGGTCTTGGAAGCTAATTTAAGTGAGGGGATACTAGATGCAATACAATTCTTTGTTCATGAGTAAGGCGGTCTGAATACTCATGAGGTAGTGCTCATTCTGTCTGGGAAAACAGATTATAATGAGAAAACATTTTCAACACTGGAGTAAAATCTTGAGTCAAACACCAGCACACTGACATTAGTGGCATGAAGAATAAATAGTTCTGTCTCCTTTAGGAAATTCCAAAAGGATCTACTAAAATAGGAATTGTTGTTTAGTCAGCCAGTAAATATAATCACTCAAAGATATGACAAATCCACAGAAGCCAAAGGTACGTCTCAATGCTTTTATATAGAGTACTAGACATAATCTTGACATCAAGACTTGGCAATGACAAAACTGCTGTGCAAGATGCCAATATGAAGTGGTCTTCTCTCTGGATGGCCTTTCTTATCTAGTGAAAGAGTATACCTGTTCCTCCTCCCATTTGCCAAATCTTCTCACACACAGAGGAGAACAGCCTAACCTACCCAGCCTAACCTACCCACACACTGCCCAAGAGTTCTTCATTTCACCAAAGGTGTCCCCCAGAGAACATCCTCCCAGCTGCCAAATGCTCCTTCAGCAACCCTAACTCAATTTAAATGCAAGAGCCAAGATCCCACACAATTATGATTCATCTGTTATTCCCTCCCTCCAGTCATATAGGGAGAGGGGCCCTGCAATCTCGGAAGACGTGGTCTCTTAGAACCCTTGATCATCCCCATAATCACCTCTTAGTCACTGATTCAGAGTGGCTGTAACCTCAAGGAGGGAGAGAGAGGCAAGAAGCCTAACTCAGTTCATTCCATTCACAGTTCTTAACACTGTCCCTGAGCTGAGGGCCCATACTGTCATAAGAACATAAGAATGGCCATACTGGGTCAGACCAAAGGTCCATCCAGCCCAGTATCCTGTCTACTGACTGGCCAATGCCAGGTGCCCCAGAGGGAGTGAACCTAACAGGTAATGATCAAATGATCACTCGCCTGCCATCCATCTCCACCCTCTGACAAACAGAGGCTAGGGACACCTTTCCTTACCCATCCTGGCTAATAGCCATTAATGGGCTTAACCTCCATGAATTTATCCAGTTCTCTTCTAAACCCTGCTATAGTCCTATAACTTTCACAACCTCCTCAGACAAGGAGTTCCACAGGTTGACTGTGCGCTGGGTGAAGAAGAACTTCCTTTTATACCTGCTACCCATTAATTTCATTTGGTGGCCCCTAGTTCTTATATTATGGGAAAAAGTAAATAAATTTTCCTTATTCACTTTCTCCATACCACTCATGATTTTATATACCTCTATCATATCCCTCCTTCGTCTCCTCTTTTCAGTCCACTATAGGACCATAGTGGTGGCTACTGGACTGCAGTTGCTTAAGGCTTTGAGTAATCACAGATATCTGAAGTTACTTCAATAATAAGACAAAAACTGGTCCGTTAACTCTACTGGGTTGGCAAGTTAGTTGCTTGAAGAATGTAAGCCCCAATTAAAATATAATTTGTAACGGTGGGCTTTATGGTAATAAGGGAATATTATGTTGTGGTGTTTTTATGTGATGTTGATAGATTTACTGTCAAGGAAAGGATGCTCAGGGACGGCTGATGTTGTCTGTGGTGGAAGTGGGGAAGGCACGATGCTCTTAAATCAGGATGTGGGCGATCTTGTACTGTGGCCTAGCTCAGAGTCTTTTCCTTTGTGTTCAAGAGGTTTACCCTGGTAGTATTTTTAGTGCTTAGGGCTTTGCGAGGTGCTTAATCAAATTCAGAAAAAAAAAAAACAAATTAAAGCCATTTCCACAAAAACTCCCCCTTGAGGGGGTGGGGGAAATAAAGGTGGGTGTGGGGAGAAACAGATCACATCTGAATAAATGTCTAAACTTTTAAATTGCATTTTATGGCTCCTTCCCTAAGTGGAATTTTTTTTGTTTGTTATGTTGAAAGTTATCACATTAAAGAAACATTAATAAGGTAGCTAAATTATCTGTGTTAAAGAGACGCTGGTGGCTGGCTAAATGTACCAGACAGACAGCGGGAAATGTACCGGACAGGCAGGACTTTTTCAGCATAATTTTTTGTTGAAAAATGTTGGTGTATCCAAACCAAAGCCTTTCACAGGAAATAGTTTAACTAAATTACTTTGCTAACTAAAACAAGAATAGTGACAACGGTTGAAATTGAAACAAAATAAAATATTTCAATTGATCCAAACCTTTAAAAAATTCAGTTAGTGAAAATTTTGAGATTTCAAAATTTGAATCTCAATTCGGAACAGGAAATTTTTCTGAAAAATTTTACAGGCAGGAAACCATTTCCTACCCATCTTTAGTGGGAAGTTTCAAGTTATCTACAGAACAAATAGAACATGGGCAGCATCAGTCTCCACATGTACTCTGTCTCTGCTCTCACATATTTCCTTGCCAATAAATCTTATTCCCTTGACCTGGAGAGAGCATAAGGGTTAACAAAATTCAACATCCTTCTTCTACTTAGTCCTAGGCTGCTGCTGAGACTGCTAACTAGAGTGGACTTTAGTTAACTTAGGTACCTGCTCACCAAATACTTCACTGAAACCACCAACTCATTTAGCAATCACAGAATTTAAAATATTGTTACTTAACATAGCTTCCAACACATTGCAAACAGGTCCTGCATAGCAACTCAATAAAGTAGACTTTAAAGAAGGTTAAAGTAATCACACATCATGGGGATTTTTTATCATGCAATCAGACAAAATGTTTTCTGTAACACCTGCTTAAAAAAGTAGAGTTATTGAGAAAATTCATGGCAGACATAGTGGGAATATGAAATACAGCAAAATATATAGAAAGA
This sequence comes from Natator depressus, assembly GCF_965152275.1. Lineage (NCBI taxonomy): Eukaryota > Metazoa > Chordata > Testudines > Cheloniidae > Natator > Natator depressus. The sequence continues at coordinate 190,199,769 of NC_134234.1, read as the reverse complement.
AAATTTAACAAAAGATTAAGAAATTGTCAGGGTGTTTCTCAGAAGGTGTGAGGCTCCTAAACTTCGGGAAAACTCCTTTCTGAAATAGGAGACATTGATGTTCAAACTGAACAGATCTACATCCTAGCCTAAAAAACACAACTCATCTTAATTTATCTGATTTTGCATTGTCATATTTTACAAGCAGACTAAGGACCAGAGTTAGTATTTATGAAGTAAAAGACTGCATTTGTGGGGGGGAAATACAGCATCAGTGAATGTACTTGAAAGCTTCAAGTCTCTGCTTTTAGTATGGTATCAGCCACTGAAAAATAAAAGGGAGCAGGTCTAAGTGCCTAAATAAAGTTTTGATGGAAAAATTGTATCATAGCTCCTTCTAAGCTAACCCTTCCATGTAAAATCATGGCTTCTATTACTCTCACTTACTTGAGCAACCACAAAGCTTCATAAATACCATGTGGAAAGATGGTTAGTAATGGGTAACTTGGCTTGTAATAAAGGTAGTTTACTTCTTTTTGGATTTCAATTATATTGGATGTAAATGGACAAAACTGTGCCCAACATCAGATCATTGGACAAGTATCCAGAAAATTAAAGCTGGTCCAGTGGTTAGGGCACTATTCTACGATTCTGGAAACCTGGGTTCAAATATCTGCTCTGCCACAGACTTCCTGTGTGACCTTGGGCAAGTCAGGGAGCCTTGCTGTGCCTCAGTTGCCTTTTTGTAAAAGGAGAATAATAGTAACTCCCTACCTAAAGAAGGTGCTGTGCGCATAAATACATTAAAGACTATGAGTGCTCAGATATTATAGTAATGGGGTTCATATAAGTACCTATGATAGAAATATACAGCACAACAAAGAGAAATGTCAACCAAGAATTGACTCCCTCAGATTACTAACTCATTCCACTCAGGCAAAGGCTCAAGAAATACATGAGCCATGCACCTCGTTTTCAGTGTCAACAAACTCAGGCTTCACTAGGACAGGACAATGAATTCCACTATGGAGGACTATCCCTTGAGAAAGCACATGCTGCATCTCCCCAAATCTTGGGGACTTTTAGCGAGATCACCCTCAGTTGATCTTAGTGTTGTAGAGATGGCAGCTCTTAGAGAAAAGAGGGGCTCCTAAGAGCTTGTCTACATGGCAAGCCAGGGTGTGAATCTATAGCACACCAGCTCGTGTGCTGTAGAACCAGCCTCTGGCTTGCTGTACATTAACTCACAATGTAGACAAGCCATATGGTAGCAAAGATCCAGAAGATAGTCAGTTCAAATCAGTACCTAAATATCATAGCGATTGGCACTATGTGAAAACTTGATAGCCAGACTGATTGTGGCCAAAATTAATCTCCACTGCATCAAATTTAAACATCTTCATGTCCATTCTTCCTACAACCCGGTGGGTATTTTTCCCCACATCATTTCCCTGTGGCTGGAATACCCTTCTTTAGCTGGTCTTTAAGGCTACAACTGTCTCCTCATTCAAATCCTTCCTGAAAAGAGACTTCTGTTGCAATACATAAGAAAAGTTATAGTTTCACACAAAACCTGTACAGGAACATCACCATGACATGTGTCTTTTCACTGTTCAATTTACCAATATTTTGCTATGTCACCTCTCCCCCCCACTTATTTTGTTGGCTCTACCAAAGGCATATTTAATTAGAATGTAAGCTCTTCAGGGCATCTAATTTTATTTGTATCTAGTATACCTCAGGCTCTTAAAAAATAATGAGAACTTTTCTTCAGTCTCTATTAAATGCATTGGTGGTTTTGATGCAGTTCCAAATGGACAGGTGATCACATAAACCACTAAACACAACTGGCACATATTGGCAAATCCCAGAAATGAGGTTGAGAATTGAAAAGGCCATGGAGACTAAGCATGTTAAGGTGGTTTCTGTGGTGTAAGCGGTGAATATTTGGGGGGCACAAAGCAAGAAAGTAAGTGTCTCTGTAAACAGGAAATAAACTCAGTCTTGCATTCACCTTAGCCATGCTGTGCTGGGTCTCTAACCTCTGCATGGTATCAGACTGGGATTGAATAAAGACCCAACAGATCACAGAACACCTCTGCAAAACAGGGATAAAGAAAAACAAACAAGCAAGCTCTCCAGGACCCTGATACCAGAGACACCACAGCAAGAGTGTAAACAGGAAGAGCTGCTCTTAGAAAGTTTTGAAGACGCAATATTTACTACTTTGCCAGTCACAGAAAAACACCTGCAAGAACTGAAAAAGCAGCTAGAGGCAGATGAATTACTGAGTCAAGTCATGACTCACTGCAAAGAAGGCTGGACAAAACAGACAGTCAAACTTCTGGGAATCTTATCACAAACCAACATCAGTCATGGAAGACTGGTTATCCTATATCAGTGCAACAGGAAATCTGTGGCAGTCTGCATGAATGACAGCAAGGTATTACAAAATGCAAGGAGAGAGCTTTATGAAGCAAACAACTACAAGAGATGTAAGATATGATATTTGTGCTCACATGATAAACACACTGGAGCCATAGCTACCATCTGCTCTACCAGAAAGAAAAGATCAGTCCCAACTCTCTGCCAGATCCTATCTTTTGAGGACTGATTATTTCTAAAGATTCACTGAAGTTGCCAGGTTTCAGAGTGGTAGCTGTGTTAGTCTGTGTCAGCAAAAAGAATGAGGAGTACTTGTGGCACCTTAGAGACTAACAAATTTATTTGGGCATAAACAAGTGGGTTTTAAGCTTTTAGCCCACAAAAAGCTTAAAACCCACTTGCTTATGCCCAAATAAATTTGTTAGTCTCTAAGATGCCACAAGTACTCCTCGTTCTTTTACATGTTGCCAGGTTGCTCAGCACCACATCAACTTCAGTTGTGGAGAAGATAAAACTCCTCTTTGCCCATTTTGGGATTCCAGAGCAAGTTATCTTTGACAATACTCCCAGTTTTCCTCCGATACCTTTAAGAGGTTTGCAGATACCTGTGGTTTCACTCATATCACATCCAGCCCACAATTCTCTCAGAGTAATGGTGAAGCTGAACATGGAACAACAACAACAAAATAACTTATTTCTAAATCCTCAGGTCCTCATCTTTTCCTATTGGCCTGCCAGTCAACACCTCCAGCAAACAGATTCAGCCCTGAAGGGCTCTTGATAGGAAGGAAGTTGAGGTCCATTATCCCAGCCATCCCTTCCCAACTTGACCCTTGCCAGTCTGACTTTCAGAGAGCTACAGAAGAAAGAATATTGATCTAAAACCATCAGAAGAGGGTCTTTGACAGAAGCCATAGGGTCACATCCTTGGGAGTACTGAATCCAGGAGATCACATTTGGATGAAAGATTCTCAAGAAAAGGGGACAGCACAGGGATGTGTGAGGACACCTTCATCCTATTTAGTTAGGGTGCCAGAAGGAATCATCCAGAACCAGTGTCATCTTGTCGTCTCACCAGGTGGACCTCCAGTACACCCTGACCACTAACCCTGACACTGAATCTATGTGGGCAGGCTGGGTGGTGTTCATAGAAGTGTCAGTCTGTCCTCCAGATCCCTGCCCTGCAAAGAGATAGCCAACAAGAGAAAAATGGCCTCCTGCCTTCCTGAAGGATTACATAACATCTTGAGAACTCGGGAAAGTCAGAGAACATAAGAACGGCCATACCGGGTCAGACGTAAGGTCCATCCAGTCTTCCAACAGTGGCCAACCCCAGGTGCCCCAGAAAGAATGAACAGAACAAGTAATCATCAAGTGATCCATCCCGTCGCCCATTCCCAGCTTCTGGCAAACAGAGTCTAGGGACACTATGTCTGTCCATCCTGGCTAATAGCCACTGATGGGCCTATCCTCCATAGGACTAGTACCTGAATGCCTTAAATGGGTTGAATAAATCTGACACAAGGCTGAAGGTTCAGGAAGTCTATTCTGACCTTCATAGGGCTGTTCCTTTTTGTTTTGTGTTGATACTTCATTTCTGTTATATGGTATTGTGTAAAGTAAAGTTTATCTAAAGTTTTATCACTCTTCTCTTTTCAGAATAGGGGATGTGATGTTTGTTGTGAATGTTTAGAGTGACCACTAGTGGGTATAGGGCAAGGAAATAACAGTTTGTACAAACAGGAAATCAGGTCAGTCTTGTATTCACCCCAACCATGGTGTGCTGGGTATCTAAATCTCTACAGTTTCCTCACTGAGGCCAGTGATAACATTCAGCATTAAATTTCCTCCATCTTTTTATAAATTTGAGCCTTTCAAAAGTGCTCAGAGTGGGCCTAATTCTGCTCCACCAACTTTAGTGAGAGCAGAGTTAGGCCAATGCTAGAGTCTTTTGGAAAGATTCCACCTGATCTCCTTTTGAACATTAGTTTAATAGAAGCACTTTAGCATTTGCCAATGAAGAGCAAGAAGTTCAGCTGAAGATGAGACGAGTATTTTTCACTCAACTTTTATGATGCTTGTTTATTAGTCCCATAGTCCTATAATCATTGTAGTACCTCCCAGTAGGAGTTAAAATTAAGCACATTTTTGGCTGTCACTGCAGTGACAATATCAAACTCTTACTATGGAGACATTAGCATTGCAGTTTCAATGGTACAATGTAAACTAATATACCTGTTTGTTTCCCGACTCTTCTCCCTGGCATTAAAGGAGCCAGGTATTTCAGGGGCGCACGCTTTTGTCTGTGTGTGGGTGGATAAGTGGTCAAATCCAAATGCATAAAACACCTACCTAGTGCCAAACACTGCATGGCTTTGAACTAAACTCCTACACATTATTGGTTTAGCAGAAAAAACATACACCAGTTCTCATGAGCCCTGCACATTTTCTGTTTCATTACATTGCAGGAATAGAGCACAACAGAGGTCACTACATTTGCCCATCAGGCAGCATACATTAACGGAAGGCAGGAGGGGACAAAGAAAAGGAGCAGAAGCAGTAGTGGCAATGGCATGGACTTCAGGTGGCTGACAGGATGTGGGCTCACTGCTCACATGACCTATTTCTTTCTTTTATTGCAACTGTTATGTTTATCTAAGTTTATCTTTAGCCGTTTATGCTAAGTGTCATTTCTATAAGGAGGACACAGACAGCGTCAGAGAGAGAGCACTGCAATACCAAAAGGCACAGCCCACTAAAACCAGACTGCTGTATAAGCTATGTCCTGCGATCTAGGACCGTGAAAAAAGGAAGCTGCTTGGTTGGCCCAGAGAGTGGTAGTGCTGCAAGTTGCAATGAAGCGACACAAGGTAAAGGTGGAGCTTCATCTCTGGGATGGCAGTAAATAAGAAGGGTGTGATAGTCACGTTTCAGTCCAAGGTTGAAGGAATGCCTTTATCACCCTTAGCAAGCCTCTCTAAGCACTGCTATTCTGGGTGACCAGACTGACATACCTAAAAGGTGCCCAATTTTCAGAACCAGTGAGAACTCTCCCTTTAAAATTCAGGCCCCTTTATGGTGTCTCAAGTTGGGCACCCAAAAATCACTGGTCACTTTGAAGATTCCCATATATGAGGTATTCCCATATACCTTTGAAGATTCAGGCCCTATCATGTTGCATCAATTGTCCATTAGCTCTAGAAACAACTGCGTACATCTCTGTTTGAGTGAGGCGTTGACATTAGATAGGAAGTGGGGAGCATCTAGAGGCCCCATTCCTCAAAAGTGCAACTGCACAGTCAGGGTTTGTGGGTGTGGGTTTTTTAAGTCTATACATTCTTCAGGGGCGGGAATTGTGCCTTCTGGTCTGTGCAGGTGCCCCAGGACATTGTGTGAATTATTATGGTTAATATCTGTACCCTCATAGCACCCACACAATGTATATACACAATTGTCTTTAACACACTCATTTCCAACAAGTCAAGACAATCTGTCGAAAAGGAATGTTGCCATTGTTTTCTCTTTCTGTTCCCTGGACTAAAGTTTTCAGGTAGCTCCAGTCTAACAAGTGTTCAGTATGTACCTTCACAGACCAGTTGTGACTGTACAGGTTAGGAGATGACATCTTTATAGCTAATCTTTTCTAGAAAATGACCTCTTGTGTAAGAGCTTTTCCTCAGTTTACCCAGCAGGACAATTCTAAGAATTCTGGAACAATTCTAAAACTAGCTTAAAATGAAAAATGACACCATCTCAGATTCTCACTAACTCAGCAAGGGTCACTGAAGGATGTCTGTACAGACAGTCATTTGCTGAGGACGTTTATGTGGAAGCACTTAGACAGGTTAAATGTCTTCAAGTCAGCAGGGCCTGATGAAATATACTCCAGCCAGTTCCCCAGGTAGTCTAAAGAGATCACTGAGCCATTAGCAACCATCTCTGAGAACTCGTGGAGGACAGAAGAGATCCCAAAGGACTGTAAAAAGGTCAAATATAGTACCTATCTATAAAAAGGAGAATAAAGGATAACCCAGGAAATTATACAACAGTCAGATAAACTTCTGTACTCAGAAAGATAATGGAACAAACAATCAATCAATTTGTAAGCACTTAGAAGATAATAAGGTGATAAGTAACAATCAACATGTATTTGTCAAGAACAAATAATCTCAAACCAATCTAATATTTTTTTTGACAGGGTAATAGGCCCTGTGGATGGGGGGTGGAAACAGTAGATGTGATACATCTCAATGTTAGTAAGGTTTCAGAGTAACAGCCGTGTTAGTCTGTATTCGCAAAAAGAAAAAGGAGTACTTGTGGCACCTTAGAGACTAACCAATTTATTTGATCATGAGCTTTCGTGAGCTACAGCTCACTTCATCGGATGCAAGGATTCATCCGATGAAGTGAGCTGTAGCTCACGAAAGCTCATGCTCAAATAAATTGGTTAGTCTCTAATGTTAGTAAGGTTTTTTTACACTGTCTCACATGACCTTCTCATAAAAAAAACCAAACAAGTTAAATGAACTTACTATAAGGTGGGTGCATAACTGACTGGAAAACCATCCTCACAATTAAGCTGGAAGGGCATATTGAGAGTGTGTGTGTGTCTGTGCGCATGCACGAAGGAGGGCAGGGGTCACACAAGGATCTGGCCTGGGTCTGGTTTTATTCAGTATCTTTATAAATTATTTAGATAATGGCACAGAGAGAGTACACTTATTCCAAGCTGGGAGGATCCTGACAAACTGGAGAAAAAGTCTGAAATAAACAGGGTGAAATTTAGTAAGGACAAATGCAAAATATTACACTAGGAAGGAACAATCAATTGCATAAATACAAAATGGAAAATAACTGCCTAGGAAGGACTATTTCAGAAAAGAATCTGGAGGTTATAGTGGATCACAACTAAATATGAGTCAACAATGTAATACTGTTGCAACAAAAGCAAACATCATTCTGGGATGTGTTAGCAGGAGTGTTGTAAGCAAGACACGAGAAGTAATTTTTCTACTCTACTCAGTACTGATAAGACCTCAACTGAAGTACTCTGTCCAGTTCTGGGTGCCACACTTCAGGAAAGAAGTACACAAATTGGAGAACGTCAAGAAGAGAGCAACAAAGATGATTAAAGGTCTAGAAAAAATGACCCATGAGGAAAGATTGAAAAAAATTGGGTTTATTTAGCATGGAGAAGAGAAGATTGAAGGGGAACATGTTAACAGTCTACAAGTGCATAAAAGGTTGTTATAAAGAGAAGCGTGGTAAATAGTTCTCCTTAACCACTGAGGTCAGGACAAGTAGTACTGGAAGTGTAGGTTGGCCATTCGGAAAAACTTCCTGTCAGGGTAGTTAAGCACTGGAACAAATTGTCTAGGGAGGCTGTGGAATCTCTGTCACTGGAGGTTTTTAAGAACAGGTTAGATGAGCACCTGTCAGGAATGGTCTAGATAATACTTAGTCCAGGGGACTGGACTGGATGACCTATCATGATTCTTCAGCACTATTCTGTTAAAATACTAAATATTGCAAGGACACCTGTGATACATCTTAGTACCATTGTAGGAGTTAAGGTTTCTCTGCGCCTTGCAATGCAAGGCCCTCTGCTCTCATTGAACTCCCGGGGAATTAAAGACTTAAGCTTTTTGCAGAAAACAGATAGCAGCTAGAAGACTGGGTGATGTTTGTACTCGTGCTTCTATAGTACATCACCTTTTCTTACAGGTTTTACTGGATCCTAATTATTTGCTCTAAGATGAAACTTTCCAAGCTATGTCCAAACTAGGGCTCAATACGAGATTGTAGAAGGGGCACTGTTACCTCCCAAGCACCCCCTTGCAGCCAAGTGTGGCTCTTCCAGGACCAGTCTCAGTTTCCCACCTCAGTGAGGTCACATGAACAGCCTGGGCAAGGAAAAGCCAAGCAGCACTCTGCAACAGTATCTCTCCCTTTAATGAAGCCCTCTGAAAGGAACACTTACACAATGCCTTAAAGGCTCTTCCCTGAGAGCCCAGATAAAACTTAAAAGCCCCCAAACAAAAGTCAGTAGGTTCCAGCCACAGCTACTTCTGCTGTAAGGCCTTAGGCTTGTCTGCTGCCTGAAGAGTTAGGCAGTCCTTCCCCTCTTTGATTCAGGGGCTCTCCCAGGTCTCCCCATCTGGAGAGCTTTTGCCTAGTTAAGGCTCTGTGGGAGCTTTCCTCCTCTGGAGCCCTTTTTCCATAAGAGTCTTTCTCTGAGGCCCTTAGCCTTTTCTCATACCTAGGTGTTCCCCTGCCTAACTGACTGCCCCCCAGCTAGCTACTCAGTGAGTTAACCACACCCAGCTGAGCCAGAGTTTCCTCATTTCCTTTTGCAGAGCATGTCAGAGACAGGCTGGGCTCCTTACCCCTTCAGAAAGCCAGCCCTCTGACAAGTATCTGTTGGATATAAGTGTTTGAACTACAGGGTTTTTATGCTATTTCTAAGTTAAAAGATCAAAAACCAAAAAAGCCAAATGCTGCCTTAATGGACAACCCCACTGAAATCAGTGGATCAACACTCTGCTTCACTATTCTTTCCTGCACGCTGGTCTCGTTTATTTCTGCTTCTCCATTTTCATTTCAGATAGATTCATGAGGTATTTTTGGAATATCATTAGCCTATATTCCAGCATGCTGACACCTTCACTTTTAAAATTATTTACAGCAGCCAGAACCATTCTTGGGGTTCTTATGGGACACAAAGTGACATGGTTTCTGATTTGAAGAGTTCCAATCTAAAGCCAGATATGGGTACAACAAAATGGGTAGCAAAATGGTAGGGAAGAGATGGGGCCACAGCAGTGAGATTAAAAGAAACATTAGTGAAGAATGGGGCTAAGATGTTTATTAATTTTAAAGGTTGTGGCAAATTGCCAGTATGATTATGATGGGTCCCACACTTCCTCTTCTTGGGGTGGGGGTTCAGAGCACAGTTTCCTGCCCCTGAACTAGGGTATTTACTGTCCCACTAGTAACCCAGAGAAGGGTAGTGGAGAGGGAGGGACCTGGGCCCACCCTCTACTCCAGGTCCCAGCCCAGGGGTCCTAGGGATAGTGGTAAACCACTTGAACTAGTGCTTCCTTCCCCTGGGCTACTTCCCTCTTCTGCTCTTCAGCTTGTGGGGCTTCCTGCCCCCCCCCCCCCCTCTCTCTCTCTCTCTCTCTCTCTCTCTCTCTCTCTGCAAAAGTCAGGTGTCTCTTTACCTAGGGTCTTGATCTTCTAGCCAGCCACAGCACTTCTCCAAACTGCACTCTACTCCAACTCCTTCCCCTGGCTAATTGAAACAGGGGCTTTTTATCAGGTGACTAACTTCAGGTGCTCTAATTGGCTTCAGGTGCTTTTAATTAATCTATAGAAACCTTTCTTTCCTCTACAGGGAATAAGGCTTCTCCTCATCCTGGGACTTACATATCTCTCCTATATCACTCTTCTGCTACCTTCTGCCCATGCTGTATCACAAGGTATAAAGAAATTTAATCTTAGTTCATTTATTTCTCATAAGTCTTGAGGCAGAATGAGTCCTGAAGAAGCATGCAAATGAGAAGAGGATGGAAACCTGGTGTATGAGCTCAGGAAGTTTGTTCCAAGAGTAGGGGCTACACCTAAAACACAACCAAGTTGGTTGAGGGAGAAGTAGCCAAATGAGGCATCAAGGGAGGCATGTGATAGGGGCAACCCAATATAAAACAAGATCAGATAAATAAGGACGTCTAGAATTATGCAGGTCTTTTATTTGCTTTAGGATTTTGTCCCTAATACACAGTTTGGACCAAACTAAAACATCAACTCTTCCTCTAGTTTTCCCTTCATCGCCTGCTTACATACTGGATGGAGTTTGTTTTTTGGAGAGTTATCCAGCCTACTCTTTCTGTACAGTTGAGTAGTACTGTAATTTTATGTAATATTAAGTTCTTAAAACACAGATATGAGGACAGAAGATGTCTCCAGAAGTTTACTGTTGAAGTTTGACAATACTACCATTTCACTTATTTGGTGTGCACACACAGCATAGTTAATGCTCTAAAATTGCCTGTATCTGATAGCAAATAGCGCTGTTTAAAATTACACTAAGATGCATTTCTGCATTAACCTAAGATGCTCATATCAATATGATTCAGAGAACTGAAGGGCAGCCAGATCAAAGTGTGGATTAGGTGCGCCATTTGGCCCACTAAGTTTACCACATGGTTTTACTGCTGTTTTTACTATAGAAGTTAGACTTGCAGAGACTACCACATCCCAGCATACAAAGATCAGCTTACTCTGGAAAGACCATTGACAGGGAGATGTAGTACTGCGTACAGGAACCTTTAGAAGTTGTCTACACAGCCTCGCAGTGTGGACAATACAGGTGTAAACTGAAGTGTGCCCTAAAGTTTTGCTTTGTAACTGCTCCATGTAAACTCTGCGAGTTCAAACTATAAGGTACCTACTTTGTGTCAACCTAGTCCCATTTCCAACATGACTATGTTAATGCAAACTAGGTATCTTTTAGTTCATGCTAGGGTGGGTCTAGAGCAGTTCTCAACCAGGAGTATGCGTACCCCTGGGGGTATGCAGAGGTCTTCCAGGGGATACATCAACTCCTCTAGATATTTGCCTAATTTTACAGCTGGCTACATAAAAAGCCCTAGCGAAGTCAGTGCAAACTACAATTTCACACAATGACCTGTTTATATTGCTCTATATACTATACCCTGAAATGCAAGTACAATATTTATATTCCAATTAATTTTATGGTAAAAATGAGAAAGTAAGCAATTTTTCAGTAACAGTGTGCTGTGACACTTTTGTATTTTTATGTCTGATTTTGTAAGCAAGTAGCTTTTAAGTGAGGTGAAACTTAGGGGTACGCAAGACAAATCAGACCCCTGAAATGGGTGCAGTTGTCTGGAAAGGTTGAGAGCCACTGATCTAGAGGGGCAGTTACAGAGCAACACCTCAATGAGTGCTCCACTCACACCCTCATAGTCCACATCATGGGGCCATGTAGACAAGCCCTTAGTCTCCATGGGCTGCACGTCTGTATTAAAAATGAAGACTGCTACTCTCCACTCCATTTTGTACTATTTGATGTCTGATTATTTTTTTGAGAGAAGGCCAATATGGGCCTTTGTTGGGCAACATTTTAGTAAATGGCAATATCATGATCACTACTGGGATATTAGATATGGCCTAATTTTATCTGTTTCAGCATTTAAATCCTTTTTCAATGTTATAAATTCTAATGGACCTGAAGTACTAAAGAAGCATAAAATTAGTGAGGTAAGTTATTCCCTCGTATATGCAGAGTCTTAAAACATGATGAGGGGGTTACTGCTTTCAAGAGACACTTTTGTAGTAGGAAAGGGAATTTCTCTTTATCACCACTTGACAATGGACAGTTAAGAACCCAGTGAACCCGAAATGGGAAATAATTTAAGAATTAAATGGGACACTGAAACACTGCAATTTTTTAAATAGCATGTGCATTTATTAATTGAACTCCAATTCTTTCAACAGTGTACTTCATGGGGAGGTGAAGAAAACTGGGGACAACAACTGATCTTAGTAACATCCATTAACACTACTGAACTCGACAGATTTATGTGAGACCATAACTTGGTCGCTGATATTTAAAGTTCCAGTAAAGTACAAGTGTTGCTTTTAAGTTTTCTTTTACAAGATGTCCACTTACTAAGGCTTTGCTGTACACACCTTCACTGTTTATTAGAGGTATGTGTAATATTCACAGTGTAATTCCTTGAATGGCAAAACTCTTGTCCAGTAAACTAATTTCCTGGGGAACACACAATGTACTAAGGAGTTCTAAAATTTAAAATTCTACATGTCACATATTTGAGGTAAAAACAACTGAATTTCAGATAGAATGTCAAGCATAAGGAATATGAAACTACTGGACATGATGGATCAAAAGTTTCATTAGATATTTGCACCAGTTCACACTGGTCTTAGCTCACCTCACTTGTTTACCTTAAACACACTTAATGTGCCTAGAAACTACAGGTATTCCATGATATATTACAAAAACACTACAGAGTACCATTGTGTGCTGAAAATGTAGCCACAAAGAACCAGGATCTCTGTGCTTGTGGGTTAACAGCAAAGTTTCCATTTACTTCAATCAGAACAGGATCTAGCAGAAAAGTGCCAACTTAATTCCAGACTGGTTCTACTCTTATTCTTCACTTTTAGTTCACAATTTTTGTCTTTGTATTTAAACTTCAATTGGACATTTCATTTTATTGTGAAGCTGTTTGTTGTGGTTTAATAAGTCATTATAAACTGGCATTTGCCCTTTTGTCTTTCATTTTTTAGAATCCAACATCGGATTGTCTAGTTAGCTAACCTTTGGTTGGCCTGTTTTTGATTTGGGAAGATGCACAGTTCATTTAATTGGCGAATCAGTTGTGAATAGATGGTTCTATAAAGCACAGCCTCAAGGGAAAAAGCTCTCCTTTTTAAAGGGCTATCAGTTTGGACATAATGCGCTGACAGGCAACAGATCCACAGACATTTAGGAAATAATTAGAGGCAGTGCTAGTAGTGCAGGATATTGTTAAGGTTGCCTGACACTTCCTATTATAAGACCGTGTGTTTTCGTTTGCTTATAACTTTGCCAAAGTTCATTTGGGCTGAAATTTTCCATGACAGATGACTGCCTCAGGATGAATTGTTTGGGAGGTGTTTTTGTTTGTTTGGAAAATATCAGCCAAAATATTTCAGCCATTTCTAAGAATGAGGATAGGGAAAATATACTGTTTTACCCCTGTTAAGAAATTCTAGTAATCGTTTCTTTGAATAACTCTAGCATCCCCCATGCTTTGATGCAGGGACTTGCAATTTTGCAAGGACATCACCTTTTTGCCAGGGACCTGCCTTTTGCTATCCCCAGGAAAATGTGGCCAATCTATAGGCCCCTGAAAAAAATCTCAGGTCCTAGTTGTCTCTAGTTGGGGACCCAAAATAAGTAGAAACATTTGATTGTAATATCTGTGTGTCTCAGTTCTTCATCTGTAAAATGAGGATATTGCCACCTCTCATCTCAGAGGGGTGTTTTGAAGATTGTTTGTGGAGTACTCAGAAATTATAATAATGAGTCCCCTAGAAAAGCCCATGAGGATGGGCCAGGATGGTGTTTTCAGGCCAGGATGGTGTTTTCAGGAAGATCACCGATGGATTGTAGTTTCCTCAGGAAGTCAAAAACCAGTTGGAGAACACTTCAATCTCTTTGGTCACTCGATAACAGACCTAAAAGTTGCAATTCTTCAACAAAAAAACTTCAAAAACAGACTCCAGTGAGAGACTGCTGAATTGGAATTAATTTGCAAACTGGATACAATTAACTTAGGCTTGAATAGAGACTGGGAGTGGATGGGTCATTACACAAAGTAAAACTATTTCCCCTTGTTTATTCCCCCCCACCCTCCACTGTTCCTCAGACGTTCTTGTCAACTGCTAGAAATGGCCCACCTTGATTATCACTGCCAATGGTCCCCCCCCACCCCCCGCTCTCCTGCTGGTAATAGCTCACCTTAAGTGATCACTCTCGTTACAGTGTGTATGGTAACACCCATTGTTTCATGTTCTCTATGTATATAAATCCCCCCACTGTATTTTCCACTGAATGCATCTGATGAAGTGAGCTGTAGCTCACGAAAGCTTATGCTCAAATAAATTTGATAGTCTCTAAGGTGCCACAAGTACTCCTTCTCTTTTTGCGAATACAGACTAACATGGCTGCTACTCTGAAACCTGCTCATTAAGTGAGTGCCTTCCTTCCTGTGCATTGAATGAGACAGGGGTCCAGTGCAAAAAATAGTATCTGATTATGCAATTAAAGAGTGTCTCATAATGCATATGCATAAGGCCAAATTAAGGTTGCACAGACCACCTTAATTCTGGCATTTCCAAATTTCTGAGTGCTTGACTTTTCAACCTTCATGGTGCAGTTTTTGTGTATGTATTTTAGCTTTATATTTGAAGCTATGACTAGAGCTGGTTGGAAAAATTCTAACAATCATCTTTTTTGGTCTGAATTTGCCAATTCATCAAAATCTTAACTTTTCTGGAAATTGCTCAGTTTCACTGATATTCCAACAGAACCCAGAGTTTAGGTAGGATTTAGATGAAAACATGCCTGTTTTACTGCCAATTCAGCCACCTGATTCTTTAGCAGCCTACCAGGTAGACTGCTTCAGATTCAGGGACCTCAGGGCTTTTACTGTCTGTGACTCAGGGACAACCTACTGGCTGACTGCCCCAGAGCTGGGGCTCCATTCCATGAATTTTATATTGTTTTGTTTCCATTCCAAATTAGAATGAAACTACATTTTAAAATGCTCTGCAAATCAGAATTACCTTTCTTCATCCAGCTCTAATAATGACAAATTTGTCACTGAAGGAAGGGATGAAATTCAGCTTGGAAAGTAAATTTTCTAAGCATTTCATGATTCCCTGTAAAGCCAACTTATGGGCTATTAGATATTTAAACCTATTTTAGTGTGAATGCAGAGGACAGGAGTCATCAGGGGTCAAAGAACCATGGGTCACCCAATGAAATTAATAGGCTTAAAACAGATATAAGGAAGTATTTCTTTACAACACATAGTCAACCCGTGGAACTCATGGCCAGGGGATGCTGTAAAGGCAAAAAGTTTTGTTTTTAATCTTAGTTAAAAAAAGAATTATATAAGTTCATGGAGGACAGGTCTATCAGTGGCTATTAGTCAAGATGGTCAGGGACACAAACCCATGCTCCGGGTGACCCTAAGCCTCTGACTGCCAGAAACTTGGACTAGTGACAGGAGATGGCTCATTCTAATTGCCCTGCTCTGTTCATTCCCTTTGAAGCATCTGGCACTGGTCACTGTTGGAAGACGGGATACTGGGCTATATAGACCATGGGTCTGATCCAGTACAGCTGTTCTTATGTTCTTACGACTGATTTAAGAAAGGTCAGAGAGGCATGTGTATCCCACACACCTTCTGGGTGTGGTGTTCTGTCCCATCTATTGGCACTGAGACCACTTAAAGAGAGAATTAAACGAGTCTGTTCTACAGCCTTAGCTAAGAGACAGTTGGCTTTTAGCTCATGTGACAGAGGCTCATACACTAAGCTCCAGAGGCCCCAGGTTCAATCCCGCCTGCTGACATCCAGGATCTGTCGGTGTTACAAGTGGGGGCTCGTCTGGGATTTCAACTAGGAAATTTCTGAAGCTCGGGACTTGTTTCCTCAGCTAGGGGAAGTATGTAACCCACACACCTTCTGGATGTGGTGTTCTGTTCCATCTAGTGGCACTGAGACCACTTAAAGAGAGAGTTAAATGAATGTGCTGAGAGCCAGTTGTCTTTTAGCTCATGCACTAAGCTCCAGAGGCCCCAGGTTCGATCCCGCTCACCGATGACCGGGGTCTGTCAGTGTTACACACGCATGGCAGGATTTTGAAAGTTGAGAGCACAGGAGAGGAAAAAGACAGCTTCTCCACAGCCAAACAATGGCTTTCCCTCTACTTCCATGCTAATATATGGGTTGGATAGTAGCTAGCTTGAAGATTGTTGAAGAAAAGGGAGCTGACTTGGTTGCCTCATATTTTGGTTGGGAAAGGCAGAATAGGGTTTCAACGCACGACAGTGGAGGCATGATCCTGGAGGCATGTACTGATATATACTTAGCCTACTGGTGTTGAGTTTCACCAGCTCATTGGCCAACATCTTATTAAGGTAGCTAATCTGAAGGGGTTACAAAAACAGGGCCAAAATCATCAGTGAAACTGACAACACTTGCTCCAGGTTCTCAGGGACATGTGATCACCTCTCTACACTATTATGAACACTTGGGGTAACATATGTTCACTTCATTTAACTTGAAAAGTTAGCATAGCATCAAGGTTCCCTTTAGTCCTCACAGTACCTTACCCATCAGTGTTTCATGGTCTTCCTACCAGCCTCCTGTCAACTCCTTCACAATTAGTAAACCTATAGCTATTTACATCTAATCCCAGAATAAACTGTCTCCTTGCAACAGAGAGTGAGCCACATTAAGCTTCAAAAACTTAGGGTCCACAGTGCAGGTTGTGGCGCACAGAGGGAAATCAAACCACACATGGGCCATTCATGCGTTCTGATGGAAAAGAATACCAGAGAGTGGTTTTTTTTTTTAATGGCAATGACTAGTCACATTACGGTGCCAATAGCAAATAAGCCATTTGCACCATGGGCTCTATGTTAGCTCTGTTGAACAGGCAGGATTATTCTGACACTATTTACTAAAGTACTGACAGCTCTGTGGGAAAGTTCAGTCTCAGCTTATGGCAACTGTTCTTAGTTACTAGAGAGTTCAGAAGGAAAAAGAAACAGCTACCCTCAGCTGAAAATTTAAACACGACTAGAATCGTACCACCGGGCACACTATTTGCACAGTACTGCTAATATAGTCACTGTCTTCCTTTATATATCTTAGATAGTGTTAATGTGTCTTGGTTTGTGGAAGTCCTCTCCAATCTATCCACTTGACTCCCCAAATTTTTTATTCCCATCTGACCTCCTGTGATCCTTTTAATCAGAGGACACAAGTGATTCTGAGACAGTCAAACCTTTTATATAGTAAGCCAACTTGATAAAACCAACGTGTCTCTAACTCTTTGGAGTGGCCCCTGAAGAATGTGTGACAGAGGTTGGACGCATGAGACACTTTAGTCATTTGCAGGCAATTTTTGTTAGGAGTTTTTGAAAAAAATAATTAACAGATAATATGAACTCCACATCTATTTTCTAACACAGTTTTCTAAGAAATAATGGGACAGTGTGGGGGCAAGAGGTGAGGGGAGAATAAAATAAAAAAGATGTATTGTTTAGTTTTTCTTCCCACAATAGGAAAATTCTGTGAAATTTCTTTTAGCAAACATTTTTTCATTTCTTTTGAAAATTTTTGTGGAAAGTACTTAACATGTTTCAACTAACCCTAGCCTAAAGGGTCTTGCCCAACATATCACATAGAGGTAATGTCAAAACCCAGTAATAATACCCAACTGTCCATGCAGTCTAGTGCCATATCCATGGGGAAATGTTGCTTCAGTGTGATAAATCCTACTTTCTTTACCCACGTGAAGCATCCCTTGCAGTATCTGGCCAATAACTTCAGCAGGAAATGATCGCACCAAGCATCTTCCAGGAGGCACCACAAACAAACAAAACAACCCCACCCCGGAGATATAGATTAGCAGACTAGACCCGCTGCTGGGAAGTACCATTTAGACTGCCGTTGTTATTGGGACAAACCAGAACTGATGGCAGTGACAAAGGCCTTGAAACAGTGAAGGGTATTTTGGAACAATCTCTTCAACATGTACTTTCCAATATATGTTTTTCAGTTACTGTAAACTTATTGCTTTGCACTTATCTGAGAATTTCAAATGCTTTAAGCCTCAAAGCATACCTTCGACATAGATATTCTACAGATGGAGAAACTGAGGCACGGAGCTGTTCAGTGATTCCCTCATGCTGACAGTGTGTGTCAATGGTACAGCTGTAGTAGGGAATGAAGTTCATCTTCTTTGTTCCCTTTGCTTTGGTCATTAGACTACGCAACCAGACCAAGCCTCAGCTTCTGCTACTCTGAAGGAATAATCACACAGTGTTCCCCGCGCCGTGCATGTCCTTAATGACGCTGTCAGTATAATGATGCTGGGGCAGCATAAAACAAAACAAAAATAATAAAATGAAATATTTTCAAAGTGGAACAATAAAATAATAGAGAAGAGGAAGCAGTTTCCATTCAGCATTCTGAGAATGTGATGCAAACAAGAAAAACAAATAGAAATCTAAAGAATACACAGTAACCTTTCTAGTCCTTGTAGCTTCTATGCACGCCGCATTAGGTTTTATCTTACTCATCCCTTCTCCCATTCAGATTACAGATTGGTTTTTGGTTTTCTTAAAAAAGTGCTTATTTATTGGTAAGACCTGGACATTTATTTTTCTTTGCAACAGTTTCTATTTCTCCTCTGGGTCCTCTATTGCTTTGCCAACATTCCTGCTTTTGTACATTCGTTCCATCTTTTATTCTCCACTTCTCCCCCCGCATTTTAGTCTTGCTCTGGTTTGAATTCCAAAGATAAATAAAAATAGATTATACTGCATGTTGCCGCAAAAATATCCTCCCCACCCGTTGTACTCTGAAGCGATGCCCTGGTCCTATTCAAAGCTCAGAGGTTAATTTTCTTCTTAGGTCTACGTTGTACATTACTTCTTCGTCACCCTGCTGTCCCTATATATACAGAATATACCTCTCTCACTGATATCAAGGGGAGCCCCATGCATGCTGGGAAAGGAGAAGAGACGTCAATATCTTCTATGGGGACCTAAGAAAACAACATAGCTCTTCAGCAGAAATTAAGGATGCTGTGGACAGCCGAGTGTCACTAACTCCTATTGACCAAGGGCTTGTCTACAGTGGGGTAATGTGCTCAACAGGGGTGTGACTTCTAAAGCACACTAATGTTAAACTACATTACGACATAGTGTGTTAAAGCTCACAAAGGAACCTCTATTGTGCACCAGCAAGGGTTGGCCCAATTAATGCGCATTACATTAACACACTTTACAAATCACATCCTGAACCCATTACCCCACCGCACAGAAAAGCCCTAAGTGGGAGTTTAGGGCACTCAGTGCTTCACTGTTTTGTAAAATGAGGCCTTCTGTAAACAATTCTTCCTAATTAGCTCCATGATACAGGGCTCGGGCCTATCCCACTGAAGTTAAATGGCACAACTTGATGATGAATGCAATGAGAGCAAAATTAGGCCCCTCTGTTTTATTTATAGTCACACTATTATATTTTTGGAGCCAGTAGAGGAGATAGACAGATGCAGAGGGAGCTGATGGACATACAGCTCTCTACTGTGGTAGCTTTATTGTTCTGGCTGAAACTAACACAAAAGTGAGGCTTTTCATTGGGGAAGAGGGAGAGCACAGAGCACCTCTGAAAATTTAAAGGGACAGGACATCACACACACACACACACACACACACACACACTTGTTAGCAAGTTGTAAAATATCTACAACTTTGCTGCTGGATTTATTCCTCTACATTTCTGAATCCAATACTATTTTCCATCTGCCAATGCTATTTAGATTGGATTGTTGATTATAGGCTTTTGGGGGTCGCAAGAGAGGTTATTCTTGAATAACACCTGTCCTTCAGCCGCTTTCATTCCTTCTCTTCCACAATTCTTCTATTTCCACCTTGAAATGACAAGCAAATCAGCAAAATGTTTGTATCAAAAAGAAAAGTAGCTCAAACTACAACCAGCCCTCGAACAAGCAGGCTGCCTTCTCAGAGGCCCTTTTTCCACCTCAACTGTTTTCCAGTATCTTGTGGCTGTCACAAATTACCCATGTGATTTTGGGAAAATCACTTAATCTTTCCCCCTCTCCTTTAAGACAGGTGACATTGCTGCTTCCCTACTTCACAGGGGTATTGCTAAATTTAATTCATTGGTGTTTGCGAGGTGCTCACATACCATTGTGACTAGTGCCATAGAAAAGCAGTTAATTAAATAAGCAAAAAGAAAAGGAGTACTTGTGGCACCCTAGAGACTAACCAATTTATTTGAGCATAAGCTTTCGTGAGCTACAGCTCAAATGCTGTAGTTTCTTTTGGTAACCCTCAGTGGGATCAGAGGGTAATGGCTCGTAGAAAGTGGTATTGGAGAGCTGCTGAGAGGTTCATTCACCTGCACATCTACCAATGTGATATATGCCATCATGTACCAGCAATGCCCCTCTGCCATGTACATTGGTCAAACTGGACAGTCTCTACGTAAAAGAATAAATGGACACAAATCAGATGTCAAGAATTATAACATTCATAAACCAGACATAGAACACTTCAATCTCTCTGGTCACTCGATTTCTGACCGAAAAGTGACTATTCTTCAACAAAAAAACTTCAAAAACAGACTCCAGCGAGAGACTGCTGAATTGGAATTAATTTGCAAATTGGATACAGTTAACTTAGGCTTGAATAGAGACTGGGAGTTGTTGAGTCATTATACAAAGTAAAACTATTTCCCCTTGTTTATTCCTCCCCCCCCCCACTGTTCCTCAGATGTTCTTGTTAACTCCTGGAAGTGTGCTGGAAATGGCCCACCTTGATTATTACTTCAAAAGGTTTTCTCTCCCCCCACCCCACTCTCCTGCTGGTAATAGCTCATCTTAAGTGATCGCTCTCCTTACAATGTGTATGATAAACACCCATTTTTTCATGGTCTGTGTGTATATAAATCTCCTCACTGTATTTTCCACTTTATGCATCCGATGAAGTGAGCTGTAGCTCATGAAAGCTTATGCTCAAATAAATTGGTTAGTCTCTACGGTGCCACAAGTACTCCTTTTCTTTTTGCGAATAGAGACTAACACGGCTGCTACTCTGAAACCTGTAATTAAATAAGTGACTCTCAGCTGAGACTTCTCTTCTCAGCTGCTGCTGTCATTCTACTTACTAGTAAAAAGGCTAGTAAGCACAGAAGCTTCTCAAGCAGCTCCTTTGGTTACTCTTGCTTAACTCTCTCCCCCGCCTCACTTCATCAGCCAGAAGAAGAGTTACGGAGTGGGGGCAGAGAAAAAGTGCACTCTTTGTACTTATAGCTCATTTTATTACCTAGCCTTGGCACAATCTGAAAATTTAATTCCTCAGTTCCTTGCCCCCAAGATTTACTTGTTTTCCTGCCAGCCTTTTGGCAGTCCCTTTACAATCAGGTAGTCTGCAGCTTTCATACATATAACCCCAATGTAAGAACGATGCTGAAATATCGCATACACACCATTCTTAAAACTGACTGTAAGGCCTGTGTAGACAGGTTGTAAGAGTAATCCCCATCTATGGCATGCTTGCCAAGGTAGTCAAACAGTAGCAGATTTCCTCATCTCCAGGTTAAAAATTCTGGGAAGCCAAGCCAATGAGGAAATTTCTTCATGAGAGACCTACCTGTGTCATAAGAAATGTGGATCCAAAAATCCAGTTTTGGTCATTCCTGGTGCACTTGTACTTTTCCCAATTGCCTCCTTGTATGGCCTTCTTGTCTGTCTGGTACCAGAAGAAAGAACTATAGTTACAACATGGAGATGATTCTTGGAAAGCCAACTTGCTGGGTGTAATGTAGGAGCAGTCTCCCAAGGAATTAGAGTGGGAAGGGGAAAAAAAAGCCTACACATTTGTGACTAGAGTCATAAGGGGTAACAATTAATTGAAATGTGTAAATTGTTTTTCAGGTTAGTGAACCTCCACTGGAAAGAATTCTCCTGGAAAGGGAAAAGGTGTCTCATTTTGTCATGGGCCTGCTCCTGTTTTAATCCATGGCAAAGTTTCCAATAACTTCAACTGTGTACAATTGGGTTCTATAACAAAGTTCCATTGTGCAGACTGCTGCATTGTGTTCCCAAGTTTACCACTGACTCACCGGGCCAAGACACAGCTACAGATAATTGAGAATTTTTTGACAAAATGGTATTTCACTGAAAAAGCCGATTCAGGAAAGCATGGAGAGTTGTGGAGGGGTTAGGGGCAGCCCGTTGCTCCATTTCATTTGGGGGGAGGAATCAAAGCTCAATGACTTAATTTTTCTGAAATGAAAGATATCACAGTTCACTTTCAAAAGGAATTTTTTAAATTTTTAATTTTCAATTCTGAAACCAAATGAAAATTTTTAAAATGTTGGAATTTCCTGTGGAACACAAATTCCAAGTTTTCTCCAGCTCTAGTCGCAACTCACATGCCTCATTTTTCCCAGCTGTACATTAGGTATAATACCTAATTGGGGGAAAGGGGGTCTGAATTGTGCAGCACTTTAGGATTCTCTGGTAAAAGGGATTTATAAAATGTATTTCTGTATGTATGGTAAGATACTCCAGGAACTGCATAGGCTATATGCAAGTAAACAAATGTGCTGACAGATACTTCAATTATTTTTAGATGGGAAAATGCTGGCTCGATCTCACCATCCAGAAGCCTTCCTGAGCAGCCAGCACATTTTTCCACTGTGAACAACAAGGAGCTGCGTTAAGAAAACCTCCTATTTCTGACACAGTAAATGCATTTAAAAACATGTAAGGACCTGACCCAATAGATAGGCCACCTTTCATTTGTACAATAAATTCTGAGTTGCTGTATATTCCTTTCTCCATTCTCTGTTACAGACGCTCCCAGAGGGATGGTGGATATGGGGCAGACAAGAACTGGAAGCAGAAGTGTATCCATTCTATTTAGCATGCACTTTCTTTTAAGTAGCAGGCTCTGAAGTCAGCAGGCAACTGAGGATGCCAATGAGAACAGGTGAATACCTGCAGCTAAATCAAGCTACACACAGGGAAAGCAGTGGCAGTAAACATAGCAAAAGAACAATAGTAACCAAATGAGGTGGAACCAGTATATGGGGGAAAGGGGCACATTTGGGAAGGGAGGAACCAGGTTATATGGGAGTGGGGTCTATCACTCCCTCACCAAATCTAAAAATGTATTATCTAGGAGCAAATGCTCTGTTAGTAAATAGTATGTCAAGGGGTTGAACTTCTGATATAAAATACCATACATACCTAATTAATAAAGGAACAGAGCTTTAACATTTACTGATATAGATGTGCATAGATATGTGCATTGTTGTGCAATGGGTTAAACCTTGTTATGGTTGTCACTACCGCTGTCTTTCATTCAGGATGAATATAAAGAAGTGACTGAAATAAAAGCAGCCTCCAACCCCAAAACACACGCGTATGTCTCCGCCCAAAACAAAGGCAAATGCAAGACTGCCTAGAAATTTTAACAACCTGGGCAGAGAGATTCTCTGGGTATTGTTTGATGTATGTACTTCTGTGTGCAGGTGCATAACAGGAGACAGTACACAGAGACAGACAGACAGCCTGAACCTCTAGAGACAGACTGCCTGGAGAAGCACAGTATATGACCTTGAGGGATGCTTAGAGATGGGGAGTCTGATGCTGGCAAAAAGAGGCCTAGGATTGTAAGCAAACAAATTATCTGTTCTGTGTTTGAGGAAACAGGACTTTTTACATTCTTTGTAAATAAACAAGATTGCATAGAAGAAAATACCTGACTCCATCATCAAAGACAGAGCAAGTAAAAAGGGGAAGAAAAATGACACACAGATTGTTAGGTGACAGATTAGTAAAATAAGTTTCCTCTGCATGATGCACAGCAAGGAGCCTAAGAATGAGCTTACAACCTATAGCATGGTTTTACAATGCAATTCTAAATTAGAACTCGGGCAAAATATCTCTGTGTGCTGATCAGGGCAGCTGGTAGAACTCTGCCAGCAACAATGTGGTTTTAACATGGGTTTAGCTAGTACAATTATATTCCCAGTGAGGTTAAGGGCTTAAGGTCTCTGTAATTCTTTGATTGGGTTTTTGGTGGCTTAACAGATTTCATTGTTTCAGACACAAATAGTAATAAGCATCTTGCTGGTTTCTTTCCTGGTGTTCTCTAATTAACTCACTGAGACTTAATGAGGCTTTTCCTTAAAAAAAAATAAAATCTCAGAACATATTAAAATGCTGATTATTTCTTCAGCTTTTCTCTTCCAAGAAGGACCGGGCAGCCCTGATGTTCACAGAAGGCTACAGTTGTCAAGAGGATTCCACTGGCAAAAAGATAATTCATACCTTGTGTACATGAAATGTTGAACATTTGAGCACTGAACTTTATATCGCTCCCCTTTTAATTGAGTTACTTGTGAATAGGTTTCTCCTGGGCTTGAAATATGAAGAACTGAAATAGTCTAGGTTTCATTACATGTACTTAAGTTGTTTACATCTGTAGCCAACCCCTCTCTCATGATCAGTTCACTGTGAACAAGGGGTTCATCTCAGTTCATTTCCTCTCCCCTCCTGACTCCCCTTGCACAGGGGCTTAGGGAAAGGGTTATGAAGAGGCTGCCGGGGAAACAGAGAAAGTTTATGCTCAAATAAATTTGTTGGTCTCTAAGGTGCCACAAGTCCTCCTTTTCTTTTTGCGGATACAGACTAACACGGCTGCCATTCTGAAACCTGTCAGAATAGGGAGAATATGTTTGGGAAGTCTGGGCTTCAGATTCAGGGGTCATAGCACTTGGTAACCCCCCAAGCAGGGGACCATCCCCTCAATTTCTTTGCTGTCAGAATGTTTTTGTTTTTTAAAATATTAGAGCCCAATTTACAAAATTTAAATCATCCTCATCTCCATCGGTCAAGGGTATTTGCATTCAGGGTTAGCACAGTAATGGCTTAATCAATTCATTGTGTGTCTAACCCTGTTTCAATTTCAAACACACCCCAACCTGCCAGGCTATTGAGATTCAAGGTTCTGCGTCAGAGCCATCTCCTGGTGCTATCAGTGCTTATTATAATAAAACCTAATTACTGAAAGATAACATGTGCTCTAATAACTTCATAATAAGAATGTGGCAGTCTGCCATGCACTCAGGAATAAGGAAGCAAAAGCTAAGGGAAACCATAACAGGAATTAAGAGCATTCACCAGACAGAAAAGAGGAAGATGCAGAAAGCAGCAGCCAGTTTCAATGTGGCAAATATAGGACTTCCGCGGCTTGTCTCCTCCAGATTTTAATAGCCAGTCCCAGAAAGACATGGCAGGATCAAGAGAAACCACTAGCAGCCAAAATTAAAAAAAAATGGACACAGTGGTTATCTTGATGGATGTTTATGATTATGAAAAAGGCCATCACCACCACAAAAAGACTGCAGCAGGAGACAAGGCTTCTGCTGCCCTGCAGCTGCAGGAATGGAACTGTTCTGCAGTTGCTCAGTGGCTTGCAGAAAAAGAATTCTTCCTCTCCCAGCTCCTGCAGAACTCCCATTCATAGCATGTGCATTCAGGCTATGTGCTGAAAAGAGGGTTTGTCCAAAACGTCTACACTAAGGATGAGGAATAAGCTGGCACAGGTGAAGAAATTCAACCATTAAGGTTTCTCCACAATAACCTAAGTCATATGGGACATTAAATATGTAGGTCTAGATAGGGTAGACATACTCCTAGATTAATCTGTGCAGTTTAATGCATGTTGCCTACACATTTTCAATATGACACAAGCCTTGTTTATTTTTCTGATTTAATGTTTAAACTTTCAGCACTCATCAGTTTAATGTCGTTTTTGCATTTATACTATAGCTTGATTATATTTAGGTTTATTGTGTTTTCCATTGTATGCTTTAACCTTCTTCTGGTAATTTACTAGTAAAGATAAGTATTTCAACACTCAGAGTGACTCAGTTGTGCACTGTGTGGAATTTTTGTGTGGATGGATCCAAGCAATATTCATTCTATCTAGCCTGAAGCTGAGAAGCGGCAAGAGAATTAATGTGTACATCGCTGTGTTGAAGCTTACAAAAGCTGGCAATTCTGTTTGTAAGTATAATTCTTGAGTGCCAAGGGAGATGACTAAGGCAAATGGGCAGGTGAAAACTGGCAGAGACAGAAAGAACTTTAAGATGGTAGATGTAACAGAAACAGAACACATCTTCAGTTCTGCCCTGAAAGATTCCAAGGTGGAGCACTGACACAAGTCAGATGATGTGACATGAATGGTGGACATATGGAAGAGCAGGAACAATAGAAGGGGAGGAAAATGTTAACTTGTACAGCTTCCCCAGTCAACTCTTTTGCCAAAGTAGTATCTCAGATGTCTCCAGTGGAAATCTCTGGAATGGAACATACACATTACAAGGCCATGAAAAAAAACCTGTCAGGACAATAATTCAGAAATAGCATTGATGACACTGGAATACACCTACAAGAAACAGCTTCTACCATTGGTTAAATGTTACAGTGAGGCCTGATGAAGGCCATTTGGCAGAAACCGCAGCAGTTAGAATCATAGAACGATAGAGTTGGAAGGGACTGCAAGGGTCATCTAGTCTTACCCTCTGCCGAGATGCAGAATTTGTTGAGTCTAAACCATCCAAAACAGATGACTATTCAGCCTCGTTCGGAAAACCTCCAGTGAAGGAGCTTCCACGACCTCCCTAGGCAGTCTGTCAAATTGTCCTACTGTTCTTGCAGTTAGGACGTTTTTCCTGAGATTGAATGTAAATCTGCTATGCTGTAGTTTGAACCCATTGCCTCTTGTCCTTCCCTCTGTGGGAAGAGGTGGGGTGCGAGAGGGGGCTTCAGGGAAGGGGTGGGGGGGGTAGGTCCTGGGGTGGAGTGGGGAGGGGGTCAAGCACCTCCCTGGGAGCTCTGGAAGTCAGCGCCTCTGTTTGGCATGATTTGTTCTTACTAAATCCATGCTGGCTGCTAGTGATTACCCCTTTATCCTCCAGTTATTCACAATTTGAATGGTTTATACATTGCTGTAGTAGCTTCCCAGGTATCAATGTCAGTTT
Organism: Natator depressus; assembly: GCF_965152275.1. Classification (NCBI taxonomy): domain Eukaryota; kingdom Metazoa; phylum Chordata; order Testudines; family Cheloniidae; genus Natator; species Natator depressus. The sequence continues at coordinate 190,172,984 of NC_134234.1, read as the reverse complement.
TACAGGTGTATACTTCCCCTGCTCCTCCTTTTCCCCCTTTTTAAAGATGGGCATTACGTTAGCTCTTTTTCAGTCTTCCCGGACCTCTCCGGTCATCCATGAGTTTAAGAATATTATTGCCAGTGCTCCGAGATTTCTTCAGCTAATTCCTCCAGCACCTTGGGGTGAAGAGCATCAGGCCCTGTTGACTTGAATTCATTCAAGTTAGTGAGAAGGTCTCTGACGTGTTCTTTACTTATCCAGATCTGCAGCTCTTCCCCTTTATTGTCTATAGGAACTTCTCTACTTGTCCAGTCACGTTATTTTTTGTTAGAAGACTGAAGCAAAGTAGGCATTGAGCAGCTCTGCCTTCCTATCATCTTGCATTACCAGCTCACCTTCTCCACTGAGCAGTGGGCCCACACCATCCCTGATCTTTCTTTTTTGTCTGACATATTTTTAGAACCCCTTCTTGTTGTCTCTAACATTTCTTGCCAGCTGTAACGCATTCTTTGCCTTGGCTTTCCTGATTTTGTCCGTACATGCTTACACTATTCCCATGTATACTTCCTTGGTCACGTGCCCCTCCTTCCATTTATCCCTTTTGGTTTTTAGATAGCTAAAAAGCTCCTTGTGCAGCCACGTTGGCCTCCATTGCTCTTCTATCTTTTCTCTGCATAGAAATAGCTTGATGTTGAGCCTCTAATATTCCATCTTTTAGGAACTGCCAGCCCCCTTTGACTCTTTTCTTCCTAATTGTTTTTTTCCATAGACTTTGCTTACTATTTCTCTAAGTTGGTTGAAATCTGCCTTTCTGAATTCCAGTTGTGACATTCCCCAGGGTACAATCTGGACTATTGAGCAGCTGGACTATTGAACAGCTGTGTCCCCTCAACTCTCCAACCTGGGGTGCCTTTTACCCTGCTTCCTTGTGAGACCAACCACTCCTGGTCTGTTCACACACAGCTTCCATCATGTAAATCACTCCCAGCTATACAGTAGGAGTGCTATAGCCAGCCACTCTTGAATACACGGCAGGGCAACATCAGCAAACTCCAAGTCCCAGACTTTCCCCCAGAAATGTGCATCTTGTACTGCCCAGAAACCTCCTGGACAATACAATCTCATATAAAGTCTGTCATTTTATTAATAGAAAATGAAATGCACTAATCTTGTTATTCCAAATGGAGTTTCCCAAACACTTAAATCCAAACACACTGGTTTAGATAAAACAATAAAAACTGATTTATTATCTACAGAAAGTGATTACAAGTAATGAGGCATATAAGTTAGAATTGGTTACAAGGAAATAAAATGTAAAACACATGAACAGCTAACTTACCAAGATAAATGAATACAAAGCAAAGGTCTCACCAAATGTTCCAGCAGTCTTACTGGCTGAACCTCTTTCAGTCAGGATCCTCCCTCAAGAACAATGCTGTTTCCTTTGTTCTTCAGGTGTTGATGATCCCATGGGTAGAGAGCAAGGGAGAGATAATTTGGGACATCTGGCCTCTCCTTTTATAGCCCTTTCTCTTGCACAAGAAACATCTCCAGCTGATGTTCAGGAGACAAAGTCTGTGTGGCCAGGAACCTTAAGCTGCTTCTTTGTCAAAATGTAGATCTTTTGCTCACACCCTCTCTCCTACTGCAGAGTTGCCACTTAATCAGGTGATGGTCCATTTGATCTCATTGGCACCTGGCTGAGGCATTGGCTAGCCTTTTGTCTCTGGGGAACTTGTTTGTGACTGCCTCCCAAAACACGTTGGAACAAGTTCTCAGTAATATTATACAGTGGAATCTTATATCTTTACACACAATGTTGCCACACATATTTTACCAGGACAATAATGATCAGCAAATCATGAGTTTTCAAATGATACCATGCACAGTATGCTTTGTATTAAAATTTAACATAGTCTTGTAAAAGGGGTTGAACAAGGAGTACAGACTGTCACACCAGTGTCCTTGTTTTGCTGTTCTCATGTCCTCCTTTCCATAGGATCTTGAATTCTATCAGATCATGATCACTTCCTCCCATGTTCCTGACCACCTTCACATTCACAGTTAATTCATCCCTGTTGATCAATACCAGATCCAAAATGGATGACCCCCTAGTCCTGGCCTCAACTTTCTGAATTAGAAAGTTCTCCCCTACGCATGCTAAGAACTCGCAGGACATATTATGTTTTCTGTAATAGTTTTTCAACTGATATCAGGGAAGTTAAAATCCCCCGTTAGTACTAGCTCATGTTTGTTAGCTAATCGTGTTACCTGCTTGTGGAATGCCTCATCAACTTCCTCTTCTTGATTTGGTGATCTATGATAAACCCCCACCATAATATTGCTACTATTCTTTCCGCTTTTTATCCTTTTCAGAGACTCTCAGTGGGTCTGCCACTCACTTCCTCTCGGACCAAGGAGCAAGTATGTACCTTCTTAAGACACAGTGCAATGCCTCCTCCCTTTTCCCCATACCTATCCTTCCGGAACAAGCTATATCTTTTAACGCTGGTACTCCAATCATGGGAGTTACTTATGGCTGAATGCTGAACAAATGCTTGGCACTCAAGTTGAAGTGCATTCAGTGTATTTGAGTAGTAACAAGCTGTGAAATGTTATTTATTTTAGTTGGATTATTGGATTATTATTTAGTTGGATCAGAATTATTAAGAGACAACCAGTTCTTTGTGTCTTATGGTTTGGCAATCTCACCCATTATACTTTGCATCACAGACAGTTTCTATAAGGTGTTTGCTACAGTTTCTGTGGGAGCATTTATATCACCCAGAAATGAGGTAATGTTCAATAAGACATAATGAGAATAGTGTTTGAACTACATGCTGCATTTCTCGTGGCTAACCAAAGTAATGACACCTGTAATTCCCCTCAGAGAAGCACCAAGGTATTGACCAATGCAGGTTAAGATGGCTGACTAGTTCATCTCTGTTGTCCTCAGTAGTGGTCTCCAAGACCAACTGTGGTCAGGAATACAGCTGACTCAAAACACTGACCACTTCAAGTAATGCATGTCTCTAGGAATAGAAACTCCAAAACTCCTTTCTGTTTCTCATATATTTAGTTTGTTTCGCCAACACTTTTAAACATGTCAGAGGAACAAATGAAATGAAGGGACAAATAATGGCTCCAACTCTGTGGGCACGGAGAATCCTGGATGTAATGGTGCAGTAGACAAGATTTTTGGGGTCTACCTAGGCATCTTTTCCCTACACACTGTAGAGTTGGACTTCATGTGGGCTCCATGTTCCTTAGTCCATTGGTTTTGAGGCAGGGGCGGAGGGGGGAATTCACCACTACACATCATCATTTTTAACATGGAAGAGCATGATGCTAGAGCTATTTTAGTCATGGAGTTTGGAAGGTGCAGGGTGGAATTTTTTGAGACCTTTCTCATATGCTATTTGAAAGACACACTCATTTACTTTATCACTCCTCTCCCATACTTTTATGTTAAAAAACAGTCTAATTAAATATCTGTGCACACCATATTTGACATGTAGGTTTTGAGCTGAATAATACAGATATAATATAGTTATTTCACATTTAATTCCATTCTACTTTACTTTTGTAGATATGCAGTTAAACATAGCTTGGGTAGACTAAAAAAACCAACTGCATGTTGTCTTAGATTGATACACCTCAGCCAGGACCTTCTTTGGGCTCACATCAAGGCTAAGCTTTTGTCACGGCTATTTTTAGTAAAAGTCAAGAACAGGTCACAGGCAACAAACAAAAATTCACGGAGCCATGACCTGCCTGTGACTTTTACTAAAAGTAACCGTGCAAGCCTCCTGGCCTCCACCGCAGGGCTATGTAGGGAGCTTAGCCCCAGCCACGGCTACAGCCCTGGTTTCAGCTGCAGACAGCTGAAGAAGTCACAAAGGTCTGGTAAAGTCACAGAATCCGTGACTCCCTGGCTAAATCGTAGCCTTACATATATTCAATACCCAAGAAATCATATGATTTCCGTCAAACTAAAGGGCTCTTAAAATGGACTGCTGTACTCCTCCCTGACAAGGGGAGTAGCACTAAAATCAACCTTCCTGGGTCGAATTTGGGGTAGTATAGACGCAGCGCTGTGCAATTCGATGGTATTGGCCTCTGGGAGCTATCTCAGAGTGCTCCAATTTGACCTCTCTGGACAGCACTTTCAACTCTGCGGCACTAGCCAGGTACACAGGAAAAGCACCAGGAACTTCTGAATTTCATTTCCTGTTTGGTCAGCATGGTGAGCTCAGAAGCACAGGTGACCATGCAGTCTCAGAATTGCAAACAATCTCCAGCATGGAGCGAACGGGTGACACTGGATCTGATTGCTGTATGGGGAGAAGAATCTGTGCAGGCAGTACTCCGAACCAGCAGAAGAAATAGACTGATATATATGCCAAAATCGCACAGGGCATGGTAGAGAGAGGCCACGCCAGGGATGCACAGCAGTGCTGCATGAAAATTAAGAAGCTCAGGCAAGCCTACCGAAAGAGAAAGGAGGCAAAGGGTCACTCCGGGTCAGACCCCCAGACATGCTGCTTCTATGATCAGCTGCATGCCATTCTAGGGGGGGACCCTAACAGAACCCCAACACTTTCCATGGACACCTGCAAGGTGGCAGCCTCAGGCAACACGGATGAGGATTTTGTGGATGAGGAAGAGGAGGAGGAGAATGTGCAACAGGCAAGTGGAGAATCCATTCTCCGCAGCAGCCAGGACCTTTTCCTCACCCTGGAGCCAATACCCTCCCAGGGCCTATTGTTACCAGACACTGACGGCGGAGAAGGCACCTCTGGTGAGTGCACATTTGTAACGACACTACGGGGTTAAAAGTAATTGTGTTTAATATTTGATTTACCCTGAACAATTGGATGCATTCACGGCCAGTACAGCTAATGGAAAAGTCTGTTAGCGTGTCTGGGGATGGAGCGGGAATCCTCCAGGGACATCTCCATGAAGTTCTCCTGGAGGTACTCTGAAAGCCTTTGCAGAAAGTTTCTGGGGAAGGCTGCCTTATTTCGTCCTTTACCATGCCAAGCCAGTAGCAAGGTCTGGAATCATTGTAGCACAAAGCCTGGCAGCGAATGGTCCTGGGTTTTGGTCGCATTCAAGCAACATTCGGTCTTTATCTTTCTGTGTCACCCCAGGAGAGTGATATCATTCATGGTCACCTGGTTGAAATCGGGGAAGTTTGGTAAGGGAACAGTAATCCCCTCTGTTTGCTGAATCCCGACACATTAGACACATTGCGCTTGGCTAAAAGGGATCATCCCGGAGAATAGCCACATTGCGGAGGGGAGGTGTTTGTGTGTGGAATCCACGCCGACAGTGCACGTGCTGCACGTCAAACCCAAAACTGCAGCCCCTCCTTTTAAACGGCAAACACAACAGGCATTGGTTGCTATGGGAAAGGAGGGGGCTGCAGTTTGGAACCATTCCCATACGTTATGAAGGTGGAAGAAGCCAACCCCACGTACCCTTTGGCTTACCGTGGCTGCCTGCAAACCGAATTCTGTTGCCCAGCCGTGTGTGTGTGTGATGTGTCACCATACCGGCAGGCGCTCAATATAAAAGGCAAAATGCGACCTTGTACCTAAAACACATGTGCTGTCTGCTGTGAATTGCTTGATTCACTGTGAAAGAGTCTCCCTTTTCTTCTCAGAAATGTATCTTCGTAAAAGTCTACTCTCCCCTTTCCCCGCCTGCAGCTGCAAATGTTTCTATGCTCCCCGCATTAACTCCGTCCCTGAGGTTATCGCAGATTAGAAGGTGAAAAAACCACACTTGCAATGACATGTTTTCAGAGCTCATGCAATCCTCCCGCACTGATAGGGCACGGCTGAATGCATGGAGGCATTCGGTGGCAGAGGCCAGGACAGGGGGAGGGATAGCTCACTGGTTTGAGCATTGGCCTGCCAAACCCAGGCTTGTGAGTTCAATCCTTGAGGGGGCCATTTAGAGATCTGGGGCAAAAATTGGGGATTGGTCCTGCTTTGAGCAGGGGGTTGGACTAGATGATCTCCTGAGGTCCCTTCTAACCCTGATATTCTATGAAAGCATACAGTGAGCGTGATCGCAACATGCAGGAGGAGATGCTGAGGCTAATGGGGGAGCAAACGGACATGATGAGGCGTCTGGTGGAGCTGCAGGAAAGGCAACTAGATCACAGACCCCTGCTGCATCCATTGTATAAGCGCCTGCCCTCCTCCCCAAGTTCCATATCCTCCTCACCCAGATGCCCAAGAACGCAAGTGGGGGTGGGAGGCTCTGGGCACCCTGCCACTCCACTCCAGAGGATGGCCCAAGCAACAGAAGACTGTCATTCAAACAGCTTTGATTTGTTGTGTGGCTACAATAAGCAATGTGGCCTTGTCCCTTCCTCCTCCCCCCACCCCATCATCAAACCCTTTGTATACCCCGGCTTCCTTTTACTAGTCAGCGTTGTCAATGATCTCAAGTATTTTTTAATAAATAAAGAATGAATGGATTCAGAACAATAGGGACTTTATTTCCTGTGCCAGCTGTGGTCGAAGAGGGGGAGGGGGATTGGCTTACAGGGAAGTACATTCACCAAAGAGCGCGGCTTTGCATCAAGGACAAACACACACAACTGTCACACCATAGCCTGGTCAGTCATGAAACTGTTTTTCAAAGCCTCTCTGATGCGCAGCGTGCCTGGGCGTGCTCTTCTAATCGCCCTGGTGTCTGGATGTTCAAAATTGGCCTCCAGGTGATCTTCCTCAACCTCCCACCCCGCCATAAATGTCTCCCCCTTACTCTCACAGATATTATGGAGCACACAGCAAGCAGCAACAACAATGGGAATATTGCTTTCGCTGAGGTCTAACCTACTCAGCAAACTGTGCCAGCAAGCTTTTAAACGTCCAAAGGCACATTCACCACCATTCTGCACTTGCTCAACCTATAGTTGAACTGCTCCTTACTGCTGCCCAAGCTGCCTATGTACGGCTTCATGAGCCAAGGGAGCAAGGGATAGTCTGGGTCCCCAAGGATAACTATTGGCATTTCAACATCCCCAATGGTAATTTTCTGGTCTGGGAAGAAAGTCCCTTCTTGCAGCTTTCCAAACAGCCTGGATTCCGAAAGATGCGAGCCTCATGCACTTTTCCCGACCACCCCACGTTGACATCAGTGAAACATCCCTTGTGATCCACCAGTGCTTGCAACACCATTGAGAAATACCCCTTGCGGTTTATGTACTGGTTGGCAAGGTGGTCCGGTGCCAAGATAGGGATATGCATTCTGTCTATCACCCCACCACAGCTAGGGAACCCCACTGCAGTAAAGCCCTGCACATTTCCCAGAGTCACTACCCTTCTTAGCAGAAGGTTATTGATTGCCTTGGCTACTTGGATCACAACAGCCCCCATGGTAGATTTGCCCACTCCGAATTGATTCCTGACTGACTGGTAGCAGTCAGGTGTTGCGAGCTTCCACAGGGCTATCGCCACTCGCTTCTCAACTGTCAGAGCAGGTCTCATCTTGGTATTCCTGCGCTTCAGGGTGGGGGAAAGCAACTCACAAAGTTCCAGGAAAGTGGCCTTATGCATGCAAAAGTTTTTCAGCCACTGGGAATCATCCCATACCTACAACGCTATGCAGTCCCACCAGTCTGTGCTTGTTTGCTGGGCCCAGAATCGGCATTCCACTGTATCAGCATGCCCCAATGCCGCCATGATATGCCAACTGCCACATCCCATGCTTCAGGAATGTCTGTGTCCATGTCCTCCTCACAATCTTCCTCATGCTGGCGGCTCCTAGCTAGGCTCTGCACATACTGCAGGATAATTCGCAAGGTGTTTGCAATGCTCACAAAAGCAGTGTACAGCTGAGTGGGCTCCATGCTTGCCGTGCTATGGCGTCTGCATGGATAACCCAGGAAAAAAAGGTGTGAAATGATTGTTTGCCATTGCTTTTAAGGAGGGAAGGACGGAGGGAGGGAGGAGGGGAGACTGACGACACGTACCCAAAAACACCCGTGACAATATTTTGGCCCCATCAGGCATTGGGAGCTTAACCCAGAATGCCAATGGGCAGAGGGGGCTGTGGGATAGCTACCTACAGTGCACCACTCCGTGAGTCGATGCTAGCCACGGTATTGAGGATGCACTCCACCAGCCTAATGCGCTTAGTGGGGACATGCATGATCGACTGTATAAAATCGGTTGGTAAAGATCGACGTCTATAAAATCAAGCTAATTTCATAGTGTAGACATGCCCAAAGACTGTCCTCTGCAGCACACTCTCTGTGGCTCTCTCCCCCAGTGGCTGTGTTTGTCATGGGGCTTAGAACTCACTTCCTCTCCCCTCTCCTGCCTAGGCTAGCATCTTCAAGGGTTTAGTATACTTTTTGATCCAGGGTTCAACCTGGGAAGAGTCAACTTTGCTGACCTAGTGGGTTTCAAGCCAGGGTTTATATCTACTTAATAGCTTCCCTGTGGTTTCCCCAAAGAACCTTGGTATTTCCCACGATAGCACTTATCTCTCTCATTGGTTCAGTTCTTGTTTGCTCCCCGCAACTGCCTCTTTTTGTTTAACTCTGTGCATTCAGGCAGGGTAATACACAGATAAATTGAGGTGCATATAAAATTAGCATTAACTCAATCTCCACAACTGCTGATTAGAGATGGGCCTGAACTCAACTATCCCACAACTGTGATCTGTTTTGATCTGAGGTTTTGGCTGAGGCCCATCTCTAGAGCTGATGCACTGGCTCCTCATTTATATCAAGCAATAGAGATTGGTCATCTGGATCAGGTCTGAAGTAATTTGTTTTGGAAAGCAGTATAATATCTCAGCATCACTTGGCTGCCAGTGAAGAATTCTACAGCTTTTCAGCATGCCAGTTAGACCCAACTGATTCCTGCCTTGCCATTAAAATGCTTAGGAGGGCTTGCTCTGTCCTTGCAAGATTAAATTTGTTTCTTTGCACTGGCCCTATTTAGGAGACTGGCTGTTCTATGGATCGGCATTCAGTGATCACTTAAGAGAGCAATCAAAACAGACATTTCCTAAATCAATATGGTTAGCAGAATTTCAATGATTACTAACTAAAGAAAACTGGCATAATGGACACACTGCATGAGGGGAAAATAGGTCTCACAGGCAATAAACTCCAGCTTAGTACTTAAAATGTGATATATTAGGCATAGAAACAGTCAAAAACATTAAGTGTTGAGCACATCCCTGCTGCGACTGAATTCATTGGACAAATTCTGCTCTCAGTTACACTGATAGATGGCTGGAGTAGTGCCACTGACTTCACAGAGAATGGAGTTATTCTGTACTCACACCAGTTAAAGTGAGGGTGGAATGTGTTGCATGGATAGAAAGATCATTCCCTTCAATAATCACAGGGTCAGATCCTTTATATGGAATGTCTCAAACACAAGATTTGGACCAACGCTAACAAAAGAGATGATGAAATTCTGTTGCATAGATGCGACACAGCCTAAGGAAAGGCTCAGTTTCATCCATAGTGGACTTCCTTTGACTTCAGACTTGGAGTTGTACCTGCAGAAACTAAAACTGAATTGGGTCCAGACATTATTCATACAAGACTACGCGGTGTGTCGCCTCTTGATAAATACCCAGCACTGTAGTGGTCCTAAAAAAATGTCTCAGTAATTGCAACACGACAAGAACCCCGCCACACGAACCGGAACACAGCAGACAACATGAGAATTTACAGCTTTACTAGACAAAGATACCTAGCGGAAGAGCTTCCTGTCTAAGAAGTTGGGTTTTTTTAGTCATAAATAGCTGGAGGCTTTATCTACTAAAAATAAATTAAATTTGAATCTTAGATCTCCTCTTCGAATCATAATTGCCAATTTAAAAAGCCTACCACCATATTTAAAAATCCCACACTCCTACATATAAGTTGAGTGACTTCAATGGAAGCATAATGAGCAAACGAGTATTATATTAAATTTTTAAATATTTTCAACAACTCCATTAAATAAGGGTTGTAATGCAAAGTGCAGGGGATCAGAAATTCAGGTATCAGTTTATATTCAAGTAACACACCCACTAATCATGTTATTAAAGGCTTTATAAATCCTTTAAAAACAAAAGGGCAATATAACTTCTTTGATATTGCTATAAATTATTTACATATAATTATGATGCATGCGAATGTACTACACAGCACTTACCAACAGAACTATGCAACGTTATGTGTAATGCTGTCTAGCTATTTCAATTCCAATTCTGTAGGTAGTTCCATATGAAGAGACCCATATTACATGCACACTGCCCCACTGATTATTTTCCAAGTTACCTATATGGAATTCACTTAAATTACTACCAAATTTCATGTATTGGAGCTTCTATCATACATATCGTTCTGCCATAAAAATCCTGGGTTTTTATCATTATGAAGAAGTAATTTATAGAAATTCCATGCAGTTTGTCATCACATTAATACTTATTTCTATGCTGGCATGTAAGGGGGGATTTTTTGCACTAATGCACAAGACAAACCATCAAAAGTACTTTCATTGAGAGTTTGCAGACACTTCTAGGGGAGGGGTGGGCAAACTATGGCTCATCAGGCCATTTAATCCGGCCCTCAGTTCCTGCTGGGGAGCGGGGTCGGAGGTTTGTCCCCCTCTGGCACTCCAGCTGGGAAGCGGCGTCGGCGGCTTGCCCTGCTCCACAGAAGCAGCCGGCATGACCCCCCTCTGGCTCGACCCACCTCTGGCTTCTATGTAGTATGTGGAGGTGTGGCCAGGTGGCTCTGTGTGCTACCCCGTCCGCAGGTGCCGCCCCCACAGCTCCCATTGGCTGAGCATCCTCCTGCACCCCAAACCCCTCATCCCCGGCCCAACCCCAGAGCCTGCACCCCAGCCGGAGCCCCTACACCCCTCCCCCATGCCCCAACCCCCTGCCCCAGCCCTGATCCCCCTCCCACCCTCCAAACCCCTCAGTCTCAGCCTGGAGCCACCTCCTGCACTCCAAACCCCACATCCCCAGCCCCACCCCAGAGCCCTCAACCTGCCCTGCACCCCTACCCCCAATTTCGTGAGCATTCATGGCCCGCCATACAATTTCCATACCCCGATGTGGCCATCAGGCCAAAAAGTTTGCCCACCCCTGCTCTAGGGTCCAGTTCTCATCTAAGCTCACGCTTCCCTGATATTGTGTCATCTGCACATTGTAATACTGAAAAACACACAAACAAATGAACATCTGTTGACTTTGAAAGAAGATCTCTGCCTTAGTTAATGTAATCAGAACAACTGTGCATTGAAGGCTCCTCAATAAGTGTCAGCATAGCTAGGAGAACTGAGCTGGAACAAGATTGATAGGCTTTAAAATCATGACTCTACAGTAGACAGTTCAATTAACCCACTGCATATTGTATGAGAGGTCACATGTTCCAGAGGAATAAAAACAGAGATGAAAGTAAACCGGTCCGATCCGGTCCGGTGTACTGGCAAGAGCAGTGATTCGCCGGCGGTGATTTAAAGGGCCCGGGGCTCCAGCTGCTGCGGGGAGCCCTGGGCCCTTTAAATCACTGCCGGAACTCTGGTAGCGGGGCTCGGGCGATGCTTTAAAGCTGCAGCTGGAGCCCCTGGCCTGGGCCCTTTAAATCGCCATCCGAGCCCGCTGCTGGAGCCCCGGTGTAGCGGCGGTGGCAGGGCTCTGCTGGCAATTTAAAGGGCCTGGAGCGCCGCTGTGGTAGCAGCAGCTGGAGCCCCAGGCCCTTTAATTCACCCTTGAGTCCTGGGGTTCCCAGCCGCCTTTACAGCTGGTAGCTCTGGGGTGATTTAAAGGCCCCGCCTCTTCAGGTTGAGGCCACTCCTCTTCCGGTTGAGGCATGCCCCTGCTCAGGACTCCAGCGCATTGGTAAGTCCTTTAAGTTACTTTCACCCCTGAATAAGAATGGAGTTCACTGTAAGCAACTCCAAAACTGTAACACTCATGCGATCACTAACTCACTGTGTAACCACAGGCATGTCCCTTGATCTCTGTAACTCAGTTACCTAATTGGTAATTGTGGATAATTCCTATCTACCTAAAGAGTAACACTGGAAAGTGTTTTGAACATCCAAAGGACTATAGAGATCTAATGAATGTTAATAGCCATTTTCTCTCTTTTAGTCTGTTAGATGAAGTTCAGCTTTAGATTATTTATCTAAATAAATCTTTGTCAGAGACTTTCTGCAGGGAGATGTCAGAGACCCTTCAGCAATAACATGTTTCTCATCACAAAGTGTTTATGCAGCTAACAGATGGACAATGTAGGCATGGAGTGAAAAGTTAATTTCATCAGCTAATTTGACTCTAAGATGTTCCTTGCTACCTTATCAGTTACTAATCAGTTAACTTGTAGTTCTGAGTTTCTTCTATTTAAAACACAGTCACAAATCCCTTTTTTACTTTCTTTTAATTTTTGCAATACTATCCTTTGCCTATGAGTCCAAGGAACTGTCAGTCTAGCCATAACATGCATTCCTCTATAATAAGAATATGATCAAAGTTGTGTGATCATAACACCTTGCCGCTGCAACATGTCGAAGGAGGTAGTTAAGGACACTATTGCTACTACTTAAATGTGCATATTTTACTAATTATTTATAAGGCATCATCTACTGAAGCATCTCCAAGCTCCCATCACATTATTGAAACACACACATTGTTAGCAGAAATGCAATATGGCCGAGTAGTAACCAGGGATTGAATGCTGGAGCTAGAGAATAACTCAAAAATCTGTAGTCCATCCCCCAAACATAATGAAAGCTGATACATCAATTAACATTAGCTTTGAAGTTAAAATTTGGGAAAGCGCATCTAGTAGCTTTAATCTTTGCATGGACTGGTTGAACTGAGTAGACTCGTTCCTTTCTCCTGAAGCCATTTTGCCCATCCCAATGTCCCTGAGTACTGTAGCTAACGTAAGGACAGGTGTGGTTATCTTCTCTCCCACTCACTAAGCTCCTGGAGTGCAGTCTTCCTGTGAATATTTCGGATAGGCTTGCTGCTCCCATTATGTCAAATATCTGCACATTACTATTCTTTATCTTCCAGCAGACAAGAAAGTGCATCGGCATACCAGAGCACCTTTTTTCCAAGCAAGCATTCATATCTGACCGAAGTCAGATGCTTCATTTTAACAAGCTAGCAGCTTTTGTGGCTGCTTGATATTATCAGTCTATGCTAACATAACAGTCTACAGTCAAACGGGTTTGTAGACTTGATTCATTCTATAAACACTGGCAGAAATAGTTTATTTATATTATCTCACCAATAGATTTTATGGTAGTAATCAAATTCACCTTTCAGACTTTGTCGTAGACTGGCTTGTATTTTTGGCATTAGCAGCTATAGTTAATGCTTTCTAACTTGACTGTAATTGTTTGCTACTTGTGGTTGAACTGCTAAACCCAGGGTTGTGAGTTCAATCCCTGAGGGGGCCACTTAGGGGTCTGGGGCAAACATGGGGGACTGGTCCTGCTTTGCGCAGGGGGTTGGACTAGATGACCTCCTGAGGTCCCTTCCAACTCTGATATTCTATGATGCTATGATTCAACCACCAAATGAGCATCAAGTAAAAGATTCTATTCACAAGCAGAGCAAGTTTATAGTGGATAGCCAATATCTAAAACTGCAGAGCTATTATATGCACTATAGTGCTGCTGAAAGTTTTATTAATAGTGTATTTAACATTTTGGGTGTGAGGAACCACAGCTAGATGGTTTAGGGAATGAGTAATAGGATACAGATCCTTTCACTTCTAGGTGCGTAAGTATCATGGCGAAAGGTGTGATTTTAAAATAGATTACATTAGTCAAGTCAAATACCGTACAAGACAGTAGTGACCAAAAATAGTTCTTATTTGATGGACGGCTGTTCAGTTGACTGTGTAAAGTGATTTGACAGTCTCAGTCCAGCTCTCAGTTGACAGATCTCCACATCACAAAATGCCCACACCATAATTTGCACTAAGTGGCCTTCATAGAGAGGACAAGGGTTGAACAAATGTGTGCTAGGCTATATCTCTTATGCCCAGAGGTGATTCCTCTTGGTCATGGTTGAAGCATCTCACAGGGAATTGAAGACAGGGTTGTTTATCTTCCCCTCGCTTATCAGTCCTTCTCACTGATCTCTCAGAGTGCTGCCTGACTGTGAATATTAGTGAAGATGGCAACACTTGCAAAACAATAACAAGAATCAGGTGAACTCACTGGGCTCTTGGTTCTTTTACAAACCTTAATCCCAGGCCATGCTCGCTGAAAAGCATATACATTTTCTATTGAAAACTTGGGCTGCTTTTTAAGGCACCCTCTGAAAATTTAAGCATTTGGATATAATCTCTGCAAGTAGGATAAAAGGTTCAAACACGTCAGTGTGAACTGAAACCACTTGACTTTCATGCATGTTCTCGAACAACTAAAATTGAAATGTTTGTCTTCCTACTTTGCTTTGTACCCTGGAAAAATTTACTTCTTTTTTTTTTTTTGCAAATGCAACTCTAAAGCTTGCCTGAGAGCAAATGGGCTTTTCAGTTTGAAATTTTTCACATCTTATCTATAGATATGAGGTATTTTTCATACACCTATTGCATTGGTATCCAAAACTTTTGGATCTTTGTCTACTCATTATATCATCTATATTTATCTGTCTAATACATTTCAACCATAATTAGAATGCATGAGAGTAGGATAAGAGAAATGTAAAGGTTATTGTTTTTTCCATTGACAAGTACTGACTACTTCAGATCTGTTTTTACTCCATACAGACATATTTACACTTTCCCAAGTTTCTGTACCAAATAATTCAGGTTATAGATAACATATCCACTGCATATACAGTCGATAAATACAATGGGAGAGGTACAAAAATTGTTTTCCAGGTTAGTTTTAGCCTCTTATTGCTCCTTATACATATTTTCCTCACTTCTTCCCTCTCTCTCTGCAACAGTCTAAACACAAAACCCCAAAGGCCATGTAAACCTCCTATTCAGCTTCCCAGTAATCAGTCTGAAACACTCAAGATCCTACCACAGGATACAAAGAGATAACAGGTAGTTAGCGATAGTGTTACAAGGTTAGGGCAAGAAAGCAATTGGAAAGCAAGCGAGGTGCACAGGAGCTTGAGCAAAGTGCAAAAGGGAAAAGCAGAAATACAATCCGCATGGCGAGACAGATGGGAAGAGATAAACAATACATCTAAGGCATTATGAAACCCGTAATATGGAAAAGATGAGTCAGAACAGGCTGAGATACAAGCCTAAATTAGTATTTTTAACTGGAAAAGAAATGCCAAAAACAAAGCTGGAAATTAAAAGAGAGAGGAAACAGAGTCAGGCACACTAAAGTAACTGGATTAAGGGGGGAAAAATAATCCAAACCCCAAAATAATATCAGTAGGCAATGAACATATTGACAAGGCTGCAGATTGTATAATTTCTGGTCTTTAAAATATTGCCAGCATTATCAATGAAAGACACACGCACGCGCACCTTTCTTGTTACCTTTCTTGCACACACACACACGCACACACAAACACACACAGAGTGACAGAAGTAAATGTAAACTTCAAGGTGAACTTTTTGAATTATAGGGCTTGCAAGGAGTCACAGTGACTGATGCACCAAGCTTATTAATATTCAATAATATCTGCTTGAGCAGCATTCCCTTTTGTCTTGTGAGTTCACATTTTTACATCTTCTGGAATGGTTTCATTGAAAGTGCTGGGTTGATTTTTAAATGAGCAATAGAAATAGCAACGTGAAGCACTACAGCCTAACCAAAAGTAAACAAATAGATTTCTTGCTCAGAATTGCATGCTGTCATTCTGGAGATAACCAATGTACAGCTAGAAGGCAAAAATCTTAAACATACAGGATAATTTTTATATGCTTTTCAGATTTGAAGGAAACATTCTTTATTAGTGGAATGTAAGCTGGACAGTATGAATAATGCAGGAGAAAGCATCCTGCATATTTAGGGGGGAGGCAATCTCATCTACCAAGTGCTAGCTATTAATGTAGGAAGCACAGTTTAGGTCCCCTGGCACATAAGGGAAAATCAATTCCTTTTTTGCAACTCATCTTGGAAGGAAATGTGCCTACATTATCTGCACCTAGAATTCTTACAATATGGTGAATTAGAAGTACGTGATCAACTCAATGGGATTTAAACACCACACAGCTAAAGCCAAGATATTACTAAGTTTGATTTTAAAAATAACCTATATTTTTAGGGTCTGCTCCTGCTCCAATATAATGGAAGTTTTGCCACAGATTTCAATGGGAGCAGATTTAAGCACTATTAACTTTAACTAACACAAGGGGGGGGGAATCCTCTAAACTATATACTGAATAATGAGCACACCAAGTATCTTATTAGTTCACTAACCCCTGTTTTACATTGCACAGTGTGAGATCTGAAGATATTTGAATATTCTAATCGGAGCGGAATGCTGTCTTTAGGTCCTTACTGCTTTCAGGAAAAGCTGTGTTTCATCTTTCAGGACTTTGGAGACAGTCTGTCTGCAATACAGGTTTACAAATGGCTATTTGGGAGATTTTGGCAAGACTGAGAGTGCATGCTGAGTTGTTTCCCCCCGACCCCCTCCACACTTACTACCATGAACATTTTTAAAGCATCAAGCCTCTTCGATGAAGAATGTTGTTTAAAGATGTAGCAGTGTTAGATGCTGTATTATCTGCAGATAAACTGCTAAGTCTGCCAGAAACATCTATTTCAACACTTTTTTACAGATTAAATGCAGTTAAATTGACACGACTTTTTCTTGAATGTTTGCTCCAATTCATAGAGTATTACTTCAAATCACTTAGTGTAATAACTTCTTGTGCAATAACCGGTTGTGCCAATTATACCACTACATTTCTTAGCAATTAATCCCTTTTTATTTGATTTCAGGTACACAATGAAAAGTTCAAGCCAACAAAATTACTTAGGAACATAATGACCCAGAACAATAAGGATATTTATTAGCAGCACCAAGTCTTCTGCTGTGTAGTTTCTACAAGTAGTTCCATTTAATAGCTTAAGGGGAGTGCTGCTGTAACATTCACACTAAACATTGTGCCTGATGCTGAGCTGGAATTAATGGGAGTTGAGATTCCATGTACAACTCTGGATTATGTACATTAGGCTCACATATCTGGTGCACTGTCACATAGAATCATAGACTCATGGAATATCAGGGTTGGAAGAGACCTCAGAAGGTCATCTAGTCCAACCCCCTGCTCAAAGCAGGACCAACACCAACTAAATCATCCCAGCCAAGGCTTTGTCAAGCCAGGCCTTAAAAACCTCTAAGGATGGAGATTCCACCACCTCCCTAGGTAACCCATTCCAGGGCTTCACCACCCTCCTAGTGAAATAGTGTTTCCTAATATCCAACCTAGACCTCCCACACTGCAACTTGAGACCACTGTGTCTTGTTCTACATCCGTTTAACAAGAGCCTGATTCTCAACCTTCATGCATACCGAGAGCCTTCTGAATTTGGTGTTAGTTTTGTATGACTAATGACTGAATGATCAGACGTCTTAGCAGATGTCTACACTGGACACTAAGCCCAAGTCTGTGGGACCCGAGTTTGTGGACTCAGTGTTTCCAAGCCCATGCTTGAGCGTCCACACTGCATTTTAAACCTGAATTTACAATTGCAGGTCCTGAGTCTCACAGCCATGCTAACGTATCCATACTGCACTAAGCAGACCTTTTGACTTGACTATGCAGCTTGATCTGTGTGCACACAGCAAAATGATAGGGCTTGGACTCAAGTCACAGCAGGACTCTGACCCACCCCCACGAGCAGGGTCCTAGGACCTGGGTCCTGAGTGGTTGCTGACCCCAGTCAGTCTGATTTGTGTGTATGGAAGTGGGGCTTGGGTCCAAACCTGAGTCAGAGCCCAGGCTTAGTGTGTAGTGTAGACATAAGAAGAGAGGGTACTCTGAGAAGGGGAAAAGAAAGCCAGATCAACAGCCCAGTCATTAGTTATTCATATTCTGTCAGTGTTCCAAACAAGTGGACTGGTAGATCCACGCATCCACAGTTGTGATTACAGCTATTCACAACAGGGTTTGTTACAATAGCGAAAGGAGGCATACCAGAGGTAGGCATACAACAGTAATACAACATGTCTATGAGCCAACATAGCACTGGGAAGGCAAACATAGCCATAGATGCTAATGTGGTTTTCATCCTTTCTGACAGCAATATGGATTCTTATTCATTCCTGCTACCAGATCCACCCAGATACCACACAGAGCCCAGAACACAGAATGGGTTGACCTGTATTGATAATGTGCATGCTTCTGTCATTGTTATTATTTGTATTGTAATAGCACCTCGAGACCCCTAACAAGGACCAGGGCCCTGTTCTGATAGGCAATTTATACATATGTAACCAAAACTCCATTCCTCTAAGAACTGTATTTCACTTCCATACATTTATCTTCTGAAGGGCAGAATTTGGCTCTTACTGCAATATTACCTTTCTTGCAAGAGATCATTCCCAGGTATGTGTCAGGTGATGCATCCCCCCGCTCAATTCCCATGCACATCTATGGTTCTACAAAAGTATTTATTATCCCACAAAATTCACTGCTCCAATGTTATATTTCTCTTATACAGTACAGTGTACACCATTAGATAACTGTGAAAAAACTCCTATCAACCAGTCATATTGCAAACTTCCCTTCTTGCCATTCTTTTCTAGACTTAACATGAGAAAAATCACAACTAGATTTTTTTCACATAAGCATAAATATTGATTTCCAGTTAGTAAAGAGACATTTTAGTTGCAATCATTGACCACAAAAACATGTTTCTTAAAATTATTCAAAGTTCTCTATTGAAACAGTTCAACTACTTTTGGATCTGTTATAGTACAGCATCCCCCACTCCATAACAATATCGGTTGTACACAAAATTTCCATTCAAACATATTGCAGCATGTTTGCTAACAAATGAATTAAGGTATTGTAGCTTTTCCTCTCTAACATTTGTGCAGTGATAGGTATTTGACAGAACAAGGTAGATCGGACTGCTACTATCTAATATGATGGTTGTGAGTTTGGAGTGCAGTTAATTTTATGTAATCTAGACTATTTTTATGTAGTCTGTCTTTTTTTAGTTATGCATTCAGATTGTGTTAAACCATAAGCAATGCACTGCTTTGAAGACCAGATTTTACATGCACGTGTGGGGATACTAGAGCCAATTGGGAATTTTTCAAGGCTTTTTCATCTAAATGTATCAGTTTTGATTGGGAAGGATTTCCTGGTCCAGGATGAAATTTCAGGGACAGCGGGATGGACACAGACAGACACGGTCACACAGCCAGAAGAGCAATAAACTGGTGATTATGGCACTTCCCTGGGACGTAGGAAATCCAAGTTTATGCACCTGCTCGGCCTGATTCAAACCAGGGACCTGAAACTGAGTCTTCCACATCCCAGTTAAGTACCCTATCCACTGGGCTATTGGCTATTCTGAGGGGTGGGGGGGCTTGCTCTCTCAAAATTTTGAAAGGTCTTGGTTTTGTCTCAGTGCAGAATGAAACAAAATGCCAAAATCTCAAAATGTTTAATGAAATGGAATTCTTGTTTTCTGGCCAGCCCTAGTAATAACTGGTAGGGTGATGCTATTCTCCAGTTTGTGCATACATATTGCATGAATACATGTTTTAAGAACTACAGTTTAAAGGCATTAATCACGTACACAGTGCAAAGTAAGCCTGCTCTCTTCATGTGTAAACTGTGCTAGAATGACACCTCTACAGTGCCCTTATTTAGAACATGTCCACTTCTATTTCTTTGACTGAAATAAGCAGTTCAGCTTGTTGTCTATGTGACCCCAGGTTGCTTATCACAGTTTGCAAAGCACATGATAGAGCTTGTTATGTCGGTGTCTCAATAATCAGGTTTTGTTGCAGTTGTGCCTAGTTAACATAGGGGTTTTTTTTACAGGCTCTCATTCAGAATTTTTAGTTCCTCATTCATTCACAACATTCCACAGTAAGTGGCAGAAGCATCTAGTAATATGTGCTTCAAGTGGTCCAAAGAGAGTAAAATAAAGGGTGGAATGTATTTTATTTGGGTCCATAGGTTTGAATCAAATAAATAGAGACAAGCACTGTATTAAGTGGAAAGCTCTCTAAATGTAAATTAATGACTTATGCAATTCATATGCATTCGGCCCATTTCAGGCCCACTGTAAAGGTACACCATTCACTTCAGCAGAGCAGCATCTTCTTACCTTAGGGCTGACTTGCCCTAAGACTCTGGGGAGGACATTAATTGAACAGATGACATACGGGCTGCAACTTTATTAGATGCAAAAATTAGTCAATAATTGGAAACTAAGTAATTCTTGCAAAAGAACCAGACACAGCTGATCTCCTAACAGGCCACTCCTCATGCTCGTTGATCCAGAAAGCATCCAGAAAGAAATACAGTATTTCCAAGATAACCAAAGTGCCATGCAACACATCAATGCTTGTTCCTCTGTGACAGACCATAAACCTACCAGGACCCTTCACCTTTATACAAAGCCCCAAGTCCACTGTGGCAGTCTGAATCGGTGAATTTCTGCATCCTAGAACATGGCAGGCCTTTATCTTTATCTAGCACTACTTGGATTGCAAGTTGGTCCTGTAAACACTACACTGAGAACTCAAACTTGTGAACTTAAATAAGATAAAATTAAAGTACTGTACTCAACATCCACTTCCCAATATAGCCCAATACATAAACCGCACAATTAATTAAATTGTAGCAGCTAATGCAACTGCCCATAAGAACCAATTCTTTCCTCTCCTCTGTTCAAATCCTTCTTTAAGGGTGCTGTCTGGCTTCAGTCAGCAAGTCCTGTGACTCCTTTAAGCCCAATAGGGCAAACAGACAGCTTAACACAATGATCATGTGTAGTTGTGTAGGCATGTATTCTGTAAAATACACAAAATTAAAACTAATTCCAGCATACCAGTGGAGGTGTCCCAAAACCAAAATCCCAGATGCAAATACCCTCCAAATTGTAGGGATTTTCTGATTTATGGCTAGACTATATATTGAACAGGCAGAACAAAAATCCTGGATCTATGCCCCTCTGAAATCTGGGTAAATATGGATTCAGGTCTCAGCTATGTAAATTAATCCCATGTCAAGAGTAAACATGCATAAAATGGAGAAAAAATAAAATAAAATACTGTGAAAACCAAAACAATTGTACTAGAGTTTTCCTGAACTCTGAGCTGTTTAAATGTAATAGGACCTTTAAAATTAAACCTTATTTTTATTTATTATTTGTACTATTCAGAAGCCAGGACCCCATTGTAGGTGCAGTTCAAACACAGAAAAAAAATGGTTCCTGCCTGGAGATGATTACAATCTAAATATAAGACAAGAGATCACAGAAGGATAACAGACAGAAGGGGGAAATACAAGGAAACAATGAAAAAATATTGGTGACCCCAAAGACTCAGGTGCAACGCAGTTAGTGTTTGGAACATGTTGGAATTTCGATTGTCAGTTGAGGCCATGTTTGTTTAATTTATTTTATTTTATCCAGCCAGTTCTGCCATCATTGATTTCAGGCACCAAAACTGACTAAAGGCAAGAATGAAGTATTGGTAGTTATAGTAATTATCTTTTAGATGCAGAAGTTTGGCTTCTTGGGGCAATAAGTTATAGTCAAGTACTGCAGCTGGATCTAAAAAGGGACCTGACTAATCTTATGACCACTAGTATAGTTAAACATGCTATGGTAAGAATGATCACATCTCACTTTTCAGGGAGTAAGCTGATGAGCAGCCGTCATCAGGAAGAAATATCTGGCAAAAGTTCTGGGTGGCTGCCTGAGGCAGGAGCAGATGCAGGCTGGAGCAGGGGCTGGCTAGCGTGGAAAAAAGGCTCAGGCTAGAGCAGGAGCATGGACAGTCTGCCAGAACTACTGGCAAGGGGAGTGTTTCTGGACAGATAGTGATGCTGAGCAGGCTGGAGAGACTGCTTCCTTTAGGAGTCCATGTACCTGCCTTGGGATCACTTTTGTGGCTCCTCGTCTGTGGATTGGCTGAACCCTGGTTGAATGACTTAGGGTGCAGGAAATTCCCTGTCATGACTCATCACGTTCTCTGGCTCCAGGATGACTCATCAGGTTTAAACTGGTTCTGGATCAGAGGTAACTCAGGGATGACTCATCATAATACCCCATACACTCACTGTAATGCACAATTTCCCAAAGGTACTCTAGATTTTTCACCTTCCTCAGAAACGTTAAGTACAGGCTACTGCTAGGGACAGGACAATGGACTTGAACCACTATTGCTCTTTAGTTCTCATTCAAGGCAAAGATGAGACAGAATAAGAAACTTAAGTTCTTTCAAAAATGTAAAGTATGTCTCAATTAAATCTTAATATTAAATTAATGCTACCTCTTCAACTTTTTTCACCCCATGGATTTTACCCAGGGCATCAGAACGCACTTGCATGGGAAAAGCCATTAATTCATTTTTCTGCTAAAAACATATTCAAAAATATTCACAAGTGGTTTTCTTTTTATTTAATTAATTTTAATGCACAGTTGGAGAACTCATTGATCAAAAAAGGCCAGTGTCCGCTATCTGGAAAAATAGCTGATACAGGTGGTTTTTAGGTAACTTGTGTTTTTAGTTGGAAAAATGTTTAATTTCCTTAGGGGATTAATTAAAAAAGAAAATAGATTGATGACAGCTGAAATATGTGAAAACATAAGCTACACTGCACCTCTCCTGTCTGAGACACCATATCCATTCAACTGCATTTCAGCTGGCTTTTTACACAGTCAGGTTCCTGCGGCTCTTGACCTTATCATTTGTTTTTTGATGTAGGCAGCAAGTGCTTGCTTAATTATTTACACAGCTTAATAATGCAAGTGTTTCCATATGAAGCAAGCAGCACAGGATGTTTCAAGAAATATCACTTTTAACAGGATTTTATCCTTTGGCCAGCCTGATGGCAGACAGCAAGAGGTTTTTTTTCCTTCATCCCCCTAGAGCTTTTCCTTACTTTAGCAAACCTGACTGAAAAATTGACAGAAAAGGCTATTGTTCTAATGGTATCTACTTGCTGTGATTCAAGTGTTTCTTCACTACAAATAAAGAGACTAATGCGGGAGAAAACATGACCTTCTTCTTGAGAGAGAGGGTATAAAACACTACTAAAAGATTCACCTATCCACACACAGAGAGAGAGAGTTCACTTTGATATGGTCAGACGTTGTCTTTAATAAACAGCCCTCTCAAAGTTTAAAAAGAAGCATTTGGAGAGCAAATAGGATGATTACACAATAGCAATTTTTTTCTCCCACACAATTACAGATTACAAAATATTCAGCTAATGAGCTTGTTGTGCCCTGACTGCGTGCCCCTGAGACTCTTTCAATAGCAGTGAGACTATATACTTCTGTATTGTCAGACTTTCATTTCAGGTGGCTGAGCAGTAAAATGAATTCAAAAATATTGGCTCTGACTTCCTCATAGGATTAGTTCCCCGCACAAATTTTCTAGTTGAGAGGTTCCTCTGATGAAAGAGGTATTCTAATACCTCTTCAACTACCTAATGACTAGAGATGGGTGGGAATTTTCTGTCAGAATGATTTTCTGATGGAAAATGCACTTTGAAATTTTACCATGGAAAATTTTGGTTTTGCACAATTTTGACAAATTTTCCACCAGGAAAATCAAAATGAGATTTTGTTTTGACCAGTTCAACATTAAATTGCATTTCTCCATTGCATTGAGGTGCATTTCCCCATGGGAGTTGCAAGTTCAGCAGCTTGATACCCCCATTCTTTCCTAAAGGACAGGCTCCTGGGAGGACAACATATCCCATAATGCAGCATGGACCTTCCCTCCCCAATCAAGCTGTGTGGTGGGTCACATGGGAGTCACATGACTGCGTACCGTCAGGATATGTACAACCTGGAAGTCCAGCCTATAGGGGAGAATGGCAGCATCAGACTCTCAAACTACAACTTCCATGGGGCAATGCACCACAATGGGGAAATGCAGTTTAAACGTTGAATTGACTTGAAGTGAAGTGAAGCATTTCAAAATCAGGAATGTTAAAATATTTTGTTTTGTTGGAAAAGGGCAAAACGAATGTTTTATGTACCCGAACTGAAGTTTTTCAAAATATTTCATTCCATAATTTTTTTTTTTAAATTTCAACCCTTCATTGACAAAAAACCCTCACCTTTTGGGGATGAAAACAAAATGTTGCAATATCATAATTTCCCATGAAACAGAAATTCTGAATTTTGCTCACTTGACCTAATGATGAGGGTCAGAGGTACACTAGGTTCATTACTCCACTTTCTTCCCTCTTTTTTCAAACTAACAAACAAAGAAAAAAAACAGAAAAGGGAAAAAACTCACTCCAATCTTCCTCATCTCAAACAAAGCAAATTCTCCAGTTTCTCAGAACTTTACCATATCAGTTTAACAATATGTGGCAGTTCTAAAGAGCCTTTCCTCCTAGGATCTCCAAGCATGGTCACAAATATTAAGTCTCATGATGCTCCAATGAAGTATTTAGTATAATTATTATTACAACACTTTGCAAGTGAGCAAATTGAGACACAAGAATGTTAAGTGACTTATCCCTGTGTCACACAGCATGTCTCTAGCAGAAACAGACCCTGCTGTGTCTGTTGTGATGTCGAGTCCAGTTACAACAGCAATTTAAGCTGTCTGTTGATATTCTACTTATTTCACCCACCTGCAGCCCCCCACTATTATCCAAAAGGATGAACTTGCATTACAGAAAAAAATGTGCCTGTCTGTTATTTCCCTCTCAGACCATTTATTCTCTCATCAATTTACTCTACCACAGGATGAACATATTGTTTAGAGCTACTTGTGATGCTGTGCCATTGTGGTATCTGCTTCTGAGAGTATAATAAAATTGTCTCTCCTACCTCGCCCCCCCCACCCCCGGTCAAAGGATGCCCTTCAAGAAGGATTTTCTGAGATTCAGGGCAGTTACATTTGACTTCCTCAAGATTGCAGAACAGAAGATGGTCATGTGAACCCTTGCTCCTAATTAACCGAAGGTCGTGGGCTATTTCAAATGCAACACATACGGCCAAGTCCATTTATTTGTAGCGTCTCACTTCACTTTTTAAACAGAATTCCAGTGGCTGTTCTTGCTCTGGGTCTATAATAGATTCCGTCTTTTAACCTAAGAAAAAAAACCTTGCATTCTCAGCAGACAACCTGTATACTGCAGTGTTCAAATTGAGACACTATAAACCGGTATGATGAGGTTTGGTTTGTGTTGTAATTTTGCTCTGAATAATTGTACAGCAACTGCCATATTACCAGCAATCCTAGGCAGGACCTTTGAGAATATAATACACAAAGTTCTTTCCACAACACTGTTCAGTTGCATGGATTTACCACCAGCACTAATTTATCTCAGATGAAACTTTGACTGGCAGTCTACAGACAGACAGACCGCCCTTACTGTAATTATTTCTACTTTTGTTAACATTCTCCCCTCAAACACAGGCATCTGAAATGCTAGAATGGGTGCCCAAAGCTTCTCTACTTCTGTCGGTCTGTCTTTATGTCTAATTATATTTAGACACTTGCTGTAAAAGAACTGCCCTTTTGTTCCATGTTTCCACAGCACCTAGCATAATAAGGTCCTGGTCTATGACTAGGTCTCCTAGGTGCTGCAGCAATACAATCATAATACATAGTAATAATACACTAGGGAGTGGAGCTCTTCCCTGATAGGCAGATATAGCACATGTTAACATCGCCACCTTTTCTTAGAGTGCCTTCTATTAACAAAGGCTGGAGAACATAAAACTGCTCTGCAGTTTTACCGTATTTCCTGCTGAAGATAAGAGAGGTACACAAACAATAAGGGAAAAAAGTAGTAATAAATAAGCTGAAATAAAAGCCGAAGTCTATTGAAGAGGGTTGTGGAGACCCTTTAGCATTTAAGGATGTGGGTAATAGGAAAAACACTTGTCAGCACTCTGAACACAGTTACATGATTGAAACATGGGAAATAAGGGGGTGGGAAATAGAGGAACAGTGCCATGACTTGAGTGACAGTCAAGTTCAATGAAGTTTAACTTTCATAGGTTGAAAGTAACAGGAAAGTGGCGTAAGCTCTTCTAGTCGAGAACAAGGTGCACAACCAGTCATAGCTTACAGCTATTATCCACAAAGAGCAAAGGAAAGAGAGGGGAACAGTAGGTCATACATTTTGTTTCTTATGGTATCACACCCTGACTGATGCAGCTGTTTGACACAGTAAGAAGTCAGGTTGCCAGATCCTCAGCTGATGTCCATCAAAATACTTCCAATGACTTCAGCCTGTTTACCTGAGTGGAGGATCTGGCCTACAGTGTGAAAATACCTATCAATGGAGCTGAGACAGGCATAAAGTAGGAAACATACATCTTTGCAAGGAGAATTGGCAGGGACTATCCTTGCCAGACAATCTTTGTTCAGGAGTTGCTCACTGTGTTTTCTGCCGTTACACTCAATAAAACTCCGGGGGGAGACATAGCTTCTTGTTCCATGCTTGTGAAAGAGCATCTAAGGAGCAGTATAGAAAGAAGATTGGCTTCAGAATCAGATGAAGATTCATAGCTGTCATGGACATTCTTTCTTAACAGGATTTGTCTCTATGAAGGCCTGTTACTAAGAGAGTGATTATTAAAAGAGTATGCTGCCAACATCATCTCATTGAGTTTGTATTAATTATTGAATACAAAGAGGATACTTGTTGGTCCCTGTTCTCTCATTGGAAAAACATATGATGGTATCAAGGGCAGATCACAATAAGGCTTGTCAGTCTCTATTTACATTCACTCATAAGAAAATGATATTGTAGCAAGCTCAAGATCATGGTGAAAAAGTACACATTAACACTAACCACCAAGCTAAGGAAAAAAAACCTAAAACATTCTCTCTATAGTACTTGGCCCTCGTTACATGCTTTGGAATCCTTCAAGATAAATTAATACTACACCTCCTGTGTGGGGACGGGTCTGCTTGTGTAGCAGTGTCTCCTTCCAGTTGACATATTAAATACCAAATAAGGAGTGGGTGAGAGAAAACCTTTATTATCCATGTTATCACCTGAAAGCTAAGGTGATACAAGGTAGTAGCTTTTTTTATATTGTTGTACACACATCGAAATTTGTCCCTGTGGATATTGGCCTCATTTTTAATCTTTACTCAAATGTACTTGTCTGATCTCTGAAGCACTTGAAGCCAAGATAAACAAGTAAAACAAATAAGGAGAAAGCTGAAGAATGAAAGTGTGGGTGTAAGGCTGGAAGGCACAGAGAAATTCCAAAACAGCAAGGAGGGGCACAGCTTTTTAATGGTACTGTTTACCCACTGCTGTAAAATACCCTCTGATTTTAAAAGTCGATAGAAAGGGAGGAAAGATGCTCTTTTGAGTAAGGCACCAGACTGGAGCTCAGCAACCTGCAAGTGCTCAGCACCTCTGAAAAAAAAATGTATTCTATACCACGCTCATCACTACAGCATGGGAGCGACTTCTAGTAGTGCATTAAGAATTTAACCAACCTCTCCCTGTCACAGGTACTTCATGCTCTCTCTCTCATTCTCTCTCCATTGGGACAACTGTGTGTCTATTGTTTAGGGATTTATTTTTGTTTGTTTTCAGGAGTACATACAGCTATGTGTTGTAGAGAAAGCGAGGTTAGTTAAAGAAGCGTACGTTGTATTTGGTGGGGAAGGTGCTGAAGTTTGTGATGATTCTTAGTTCCAGTGGAAATTTATTCCACAGTCTAGGACAAGCCACCAATAATAATAAAATTATTATTATTATTAAGAATATCCATGTAGCTCTGAAAGGGCTTTACAATTGAGATAGACCTTGTTATCCCCATTTTACAGATGGGGAAAACGAGGCACAAAGAGGTGGAATGACTTGCCCCTGGTCAGAGTAAGCTAGTGGCAGCGTCGGGAACCCCTGTCTCCTGCGCCCCCGTTTAGTGCTCTGTTTCAACAGTGCTCTACCCAAGTTCCATTTTACCCCATGAGTGGAGCTCATGACCACAGGCTTCATCCCAGAGCTTTAGGCAATCTTTTAAATGTGCCAGGTTCAAGCCATTAAGCAATTAAAGAAAAGGGAAGACAATGAGCTTCTCTGGTCCCTTGTTTCTTGAAACTTTCCACAACTCGATTGCCCATCTGTAGAGTCAGGATAATAACATTTCCTTGCCTCAGAGGCTTATTGTGAGGATAGATTCATTATTGTCTGTGATGCCCTTAGGTATTACAGTGATAAGATCATATAAGTATCTGGAAAGACAGAAAATAATTTTGAAACCAAATATAAAAGCCTTTAGAGCTTTGAGTCTCACAATAGTGAAAATTCGTGTAGGCTTGTAGCTGTGCTCCTCTCTGGAATTTAGCTAAATTTAATTTGCAAGATGGCCCATAAATGAACTGTTATCATAAATCAAATGCTACTCCATTAGAATAGCATTTCATTTCTTGCCAAAAAGAATCTTATTTGTGTTGTCCTACCACTTTTTTTATAATAGCTTTTGTTCTGTCTCTGCTTCTTATTTAACATCTGAAAAAGTAAAACCTACCTGAGATTGTGTTGAGGTGATCCAGGGATGTGTTTGTGTTAGTGTGTGTTGGAATTGTGGCAAAGTGTACAACAAACAAGGCTATAAGTTAAAAGATTTAAAAGAAATTAATCTTTGATGCAGAAAATACTCAAACTGAATATTTAAATGTACAGATTCTATTCATGTCCTTTGTGAATGTACAAAACAGATTTGGCAGGCAGAATACTGTGTTAAGAAATTCAGGATAATTTGGGAATAGTATTACTTTCTAATACAGAACAGTTACATTATCTTCAACATTTTCATAGGGCGAGAGGACTAAATTTGAATCAGCAGCAAAGGAGGAGACACACTGGCTCTGACTCCTCACTATTCCTATAAGTCTTCAGCTGATAAGTTAAAGATAAGGCTGGTAGCACTGTATTGTTTCTGTCTCCTGACTGGATGAGTTTAACCTGACAATACTGAAATCTGTATCACTGAGTGAGGCCCCCCAAAATCTTGAGATTGACTTAAAAATCATGATATTTTTTAAAAATAGATTTGGGGTTCTTTTCCTTTACGTTTTGGTTTGCTTTAATGGTCATGTTTTCCATCTTTTCTCTGCAACCCCGAGGGCTAGAAACTTGCTAATAAATAAATAAAGGTAGAGATTCTCATATAATGGCATAACACCAGGATCTCAGGCTTTAAGAAAAAACACAAAGTATCATGATACTTGTGATAAAATCTTGAAACTGAATAAGACTGAAGCCTCTTTCTGATTATAGAAGCTATTGCGGCTTTCAACTCTGAAAGGAAGCAGCTGAGGCAGAGGGAGAAAACACATGCTATTAAATAATTTTAAGTTATCTCAGATTCTTTCCTTTCCTGGCCACACAGGTACTTTCTAGTCAGAGTAAGACCAAGTCATTGTGTGAGCCCATAGACTCTGTTCCTTGCTTGGTCTAACTGCCTCAGTGCCAAAGCTCTGCTGAGGGGCTCCCATTCCACAAAAGCCATTCCACTTCTGAAATGAAACATTGTGTTTAAGATCTTAAAATTTGCCATTGACAAGCAGTTATGCAAGTAAATCTGAACCAGTCAACTGTCTGTGGGAAATGAGCACAAAAGGGCCATGAGCATGGTCAAAACAAATTCTAATAAATATAACATGGAATAATTTTGCTGTGGTTTTCACCCATCTCTCTCTAGGAATGTCACAGCAGCTGTAATAAAAAACAATTACTGAACTATGTCATTCATACAGGGTAGTAGTCTGTACAACATACTACATCACCTGTATGTGAAGACCTCTTGAAGGCCTCAAGTATCTTGACTAACTTGGGTATCAAGTTTCACTTCATCCTCTCCTGGGGTAGAGCCAGTCATTGAGCAGTATTCGGTAGAACTTTATGAAAAGCTTATATAATTATTTTTAAGTGATTGTGGACTTTAGCTACTTCTGTCTTCTTAGTCTGGGAATAAGACATAGCTGATTTGGGTCTGTTAATTGACACTGCTGCTCAGAATTATTGATAGTGTTAGAAAATACATTTTCTCTGGTGAACCAATTGAACAGCAGAGATAGTCAAGCATCATGACTATGATAGGCAAATGTAAGACCTTTAATACAGGGCCTCAGGAGAATCTTCCTTAAAAAGAAATGTAGGGTAGAATCTCTCCAAACTTACCAAACTTGGGAGATACAAGAAACCCATGGATCATCTACCTCCAAAGAGCCAATAACCACCCCAAACATACCAAGAAATTTGTTATCCATAAGCCAGGCACTCAGATACCACAGAATATGCTCTGAAGAGAAAGTCCAAGATATATACCTTAACACACACAAAACTGTATCAGCAAATACATCTGGTTACCCTAGTTGTGGCTGGGTTTTAGCCCACGAAAGCTTATGCCCAAATAAATTTGTTAGTCTCTAAGATGCCACAAGTACGCCTCGGTTTTTTTGCTGATACAGACTAACATGGCTACCACTCTAAAACATGATAATACTAGTGTTTTTTCACTGATCAGGGGTGGGAATCAAACTGGGAGACAAAGGATTCCCGCATATGCAGAGACTATTTAAGGCAGGGGAGTGACATCATCATTGTAGTTGGTTCTTCACTGTCTGCCTGCCCAAGAAAGAAGACTGCTGGAAACAACTGAGGGAAAAAAGGACTGAACTAGGGGAAAGGGCTGAATCCAGGCGAGAGGGTTGTCTTGCCTGTGAAAGCTTGGAGTTTTAAGCTGCAAGCAAGTGCAGCTTGCTTTCAAGACTCTCTGCAAACTGCCTAGAACAACATTTAGGGTGAGAATTTGCTGCTCATATCCAATTTCGTTAGTATATTAAGCTTAGATTGTGTTTTTGTTTATTTGCTAGGTAATCTGCTTTGATCTGTTTGCTATCCCTTATAATCACTTAAAATCTATCTTTTGTAGTTAATACATTTGTTTTATTTTGTCTAAAACCAGTGTGTGTGGAAATCATAACTTGGGGCAGAAAGCTTTGTATATCCCTCTCCACACTGAGAGGGGAAAAATTTCATGAGCTTATCTGTACAGTTCTCTATGCAGCACAAGATGGTACAATTTTGGGTTTATCCTCTAGAGGGGTGTGTGCACTTGAGTATTAGGCAATTCCTTAGCTGAGCCTCCCCATGCAGAGCTGATTTCAGTATTTGTGTGTTTCTGCAGCTGGGTATGTCCCTACCTGTATGTGTGCTGGTAAAGTGCAGCCTGAAGCCTCAGAGAGGGCTTGGCAGGTATGCATAGCAATGCAGTGCAAAGGGAACCCAAGCGGGTGGGTCAGGTGGGCTCAGTGGTACCCCAGTTCCAGGTGGCACCCCGAAGGGGGGGTGGAAACCTGTCACACTTGTCACTGTCCTTTGGCAGACTTGCTGCATAGATTTCTCCTACATGTGTAGCCTCAGTCCCTTTCTCTCTGTTATGGTTTGAGTCAGATAGACAGAAACACCAGCTGATGGGTCTTCAACTGATGTGTAAGTGCAAAGTATTTATCTAAAATTTAGTTGCAAACATTAAACTAAATTTAAGCATCTCTTGACATTTTTGAGTGACTTTTTTTCTCTTCTGCATTGTTCTAGAAAGATTAGTAACTTTCTGTTCTAAGGTGGATATGTGAGGGGGGGAATATTCAGGTCCCACACATAAAAATTGAAACTTAAGGGATACACATGGCTAGCACTTAGCCATGTTACTCTTACATACATATCTCACTTATTTGATGTCTTTAGCCATCATCATGCTCTGTAGACTGAAAAACTTCTGGTGCACAGAAAACTGCATGACACCATAGATAAACAGAGCTCTGTAGTGCCTACTATTTGATCTGGAAGGTGTGTTCTTGTTTTGAGTATCTATGACCTCTGTAAGAAGTGAGTTTCAAAAAGATACTTGTTTTAAGCTCAGATGTTCGCTGGTGATTTGGGTAGACAAGTGTCTGATTCAGTTTTATTGAAGCAAATGTTAAATAGAGAGAAGAGACTGAAGTGTCTGTGGTAGTACCATGGCTGTTTGAGTTATCGTCAAAAAGCCTGGCATTGGCAAATCTCTAATTTAATACACATTTTAGCAGCAATCATCGCAATAAAACTGGAAGAGCCTCATTCTTCCTTCATTTAAGTAGAAGAGGAAAAAAAAGAAAAAAGAAACAATCTGAGCACAGAAATGCTACTGAACAACATGAAAGTACTCTTTTATCAAGAAATAAAGGTATAATCGTGTTGTTGTAACACATGCTTCCCGTGGGCTGCATTTCTTGTAAGCAAATGTGGTACTGTAACAGAAGGCACCATGCACTGGTGCAGTTAATTTCAAGATTGCTTTTCCAAAGGACTGTGCCCGATTTCTGACATTTTATTTCCTCGCTTCTGAAACTTTAGCATTTAAGAATAAAAACACATATGGCTCTGAAAAGCTGAAAACTAATTAAAAAACTCAAGGAAAAGTGCCAGCTTGTGCCATTAAGACACATGCCTGGGTTGTGGGTGGAGTTGTGCTGCCCTTTGAAGAGCCGGGGGGAGGCATATGTACCTCACAGAGGCACGATACCTACTGGATTCCTGCACGGTATGGCTGATTCGTTGTCATCTCCTTTGAAGGTGAGGTGTGCTCCTCTCCCATTGGACATAGGGGGGAGGGGATGGATGTGATGGTTCTGCCCTCATCTTGCTTCACGTTGGGTGCCTGGCTGCTCAGAGGGTGCTAGCAGGAAGCAGTCCCTGCACTCATTGCTCAAGGACTGGAGTTGTCGCTGGCCTCTGAAAATGAGTCACACAGGGAAAAGCTCCCTACATGTGAGCCCCTTGTACACCTGTCTGGGGCTGACAAAATCCAGCTCAGAGTTTGTTTGTTTTTTTCCCAATGCTGATTTGCTTTTAGTCCCTGCTGTTTCTTCATCCCACAGCCCAATTGATTTGGTTCCTTTCTGCTGTTTGCACTTCCTGAGTGCTGATTGACATCACTTGTGGCTTCAGGAGTGAGCACTTAGCTGACTTTGGGTCTGCTCTCGACAGTAGGTGAAGTCGATGGGAGTTGAGGGCACTCTACTTCTCACAGGAGGCATGAGCAGCTTGAAGAGGGTTTGGACCTTTTGGCTCCTCCAGAGCTGAGCTATTTTAGTCTTTAATTCCTCCTTGGAAATTATTTTAGTTCAGTTTTTGAGACCATTATGGTAAGTATTTCTTTTTCTGTTACATTCTGATGTTTCCCATAAATTGATTTCAGCCTAATACTTAAACTGAAGGACGAATGGTATTTAAATTACCCATACAGAAATAACTTTGGGACCTTCCATGTTGGCTTCTTTTTCTAAGTTTGGAATTTCTATAGATATCTAGGGAGCCTTGGGGGTCCTACTGGGCCCTTTGCTATTTCTAGGTATTGTGACAGGGTGAGGCCAGATGGCTACAGGACAGTAATAGAAGGCAGATATATTAGCCCCGGGTTAAGTAGGTCCCTTTTCCCTGGGTAAGGTAACAGGGAAGGTTCCAGAACAATCAGGAACCTTCTGGAGACAATTAAGACAGACAGGCTGATTAGAACACCTGCAGCCAATCAAGAAGCTGCTAGAATCAATTAAGGCAGGCTAATCAGGGCACCTGGGTTTAAAAAGGAGCTCACTTCAGTTTGTGGTGCGCGGGTAAGGAGCTGGGAGCAAGAGGCGCTAGAAGCTGAGAGTGAGAACGCGGACTGTTGGAGGACTGAGGAGTACAAGCATTATCAGATACCAGGAGGAAGGTCCTATGGTGAGGATAAGAAGGTGTTGGGAGGAGGTCAAGGGGAAGTAGCCCAGGGAGTTGTAGCTGTCGCACAGCTGTTCCAGGAGGCACTCTAGACAGCTGCCCTGGGCAGGAACCCACAGGGCCCTGGGCTGGAACCCAGAGTAGAGGGCGGGCCCGGGTTCCCCCCAAACCTCCCAACTCCTGGTCAGACACAGGAGGAGTTGACCTGGACTGTGAGTTCATAAAAACGGCCAAACTGAGGGCTGCTGTGAAGCTCCAAGGCGAGCAAATCCACCAATATAAGCGCAAGACCTACCAAAGTAGAGGAGGAACTTTGTCACAGTATTGAAATAGCTCTTCCCATTCACATCTGAACATAAGCTGCTGACCCCCTCAGATGCGCGCAAATCATAGAATCATAGAATATCAGGGTTGGAAGGGACCTCAGGAGGTCATCTAGTCCAACCTCCTGCTCAAAGCAGGACCAATCCCCAATTTTTGCCCCATATCCTGAAATGGCCCCCTCAAGGATTGAACTCACAACCCTGGGTTTAGCAGGCTAATGCTCAAACCACTGAGCTATCCCTCCCCCAAAAATGTCATCTTCCTCCTTGCTTATATCCTTTCCGGGCTGGACTCTTGTAATGTGATTGCCTGGTGTTGCTCTGGGTGGGCCACTGGAAAGCACAACTCCAGCGGCAGCAGAATATGGCAGTTTTATTTGTCGGATGAGTTGCGGTGAGCATCTAACATCTGAGGTATGCGCCCGCCACCATCATATTTTACATGCTGGTTAGGGTACTCGTGAGAGTCTTCAAAGCCCTTTGTGATTTGGGGCTCAGTTTTTTGAGACAATCTCTTTTATGCCCATTCACGACAGTTGAGCTGTGTTTGGCGGGGGAGAGGGGGGGCATGAATGCTACTGATGCCTGGAATTTGCCTTTCCATGACCAGTAGCAACATGTCAGCACCTGATTTTTCCAATGTTAGAATACATTTTCCTGATGGCCAATCAGAGTTAGAGCTTGTAGAGCCTCAAATCACTTAGGAAGTATTTTCTGGCCAAATGGGCATTTGAGAATGTAAAGTATGGGGTGGGGATTGTACAAAGATTAAAAGCGGGTGAATTCTCCATCCCTGCAGGATACTGGTGGTGGTTGCGGGGTTTTTTTTTTTTTTGTCCATCTGAAGACACAGATTTTTGTACATGAGAACATTTGTGAAGCACTTGTTACCATTGTTTTAGGAGCTAGACGTTGAAAAAAAATGAATAATACGCACAACACAAGGCCAAATTCTGGAGTCATAACTTTATAGGCAGCTGGCTTTGCCTGTGTAAGTGGCCTGTGTAGGGTCTCTAGGATCAGACTCCATAGTGCATTTATTTCCTTTGTCATCTTTGCTTTTAAAGAAAAAGTAAATCTAAGTCCAAAAAGCTTTTGTGCCAAAACCTGGCTTTTATTTACATTTCTCTAAATTCAGAGCACTAATATATCTTGCACTTAAACAACACTTTCCTTCTATAGACCTTGACATGCTTTTCACCAAAGGTTAAGCATTGTTTTTCCCCATTTTACAGATCAGAAACTGAGACAAAGAGTTAGTAATTTGTCTAAGATAACACTGAGGCAATAGCAGTGCTGGAAATAGAACCCAAGACACCTGATACATGTCAAATACTCTCACTTAGTTGAAGCCAGTAATAGTATTCCAGATGTACACCTGTGTAACCCAGAGTGAAACTGAGCTCCTAAAATAGTTCCCCAAGCAACACTAAGAGCTTGTTTACATGGAAGCGTACTGACATTACTACAGCTGTATAACCAGAGCCAGTTGAAATTGGGAAATTTCTGTCCTGTGGGAAATGTTGAGATTTTAAAACTTCGGGTTTGTTCCAAATTGGGACAAAAAGTCAAAATAGCAGAATTTTTCCCCAGATGAATTACTCTGAAAATGTTTTTTCTTTCTTGTTTTGTTTTAACTTTTGCTGTGTTATGATATATTTAATATAACAATGTACCATAAGTCAAAATGATAAAGTAAACTTTCAACAGAAATGTTGACATCTATAAGTTCCTGTGTAACATATAGTTTTGCCTAATAAGTGTTTTGCAAAAGAAAACTGTTCCATTGTGAAACGTTTGACCAACTTTAGGTATAACTGTACGGCTATAGCTATACCAGTATAACTCCTCATTCAGATACTGTTATTCGGAATAACAGTGGACTTTTTTTAAGATCAGCTGACACAAACTAAAGTAAAAAAGGACACTGTCATTCCAAATAAGTTTCCACACAGGAAGCTATGGTGGTATAGTAATGCTGGCAAATTTCCCTGTGTGGAGAAGCCCTAACTCTGCCACTTCATGGTAGTATGACAAAATGGTATATCCTTAAGAAGGATGGGTTAGTTACTGAGGGAAATATGAAATTGAATGTTCTGACTTAAGTGCAGTTAAATTCTCACCCATGATGTTGAATTATTTTAGCTATTCAGTACTGAATGAGGGTTACATTTCCTTAATTCATTATATAAAGGCATTGAATAAGCACAGTAAAACCTATTAATGACAAAACACTTTCCATGAACAATAAAATAATTAAAACTGAAGTATAAGTTTAAAATGATGTGCCATGATGTGGTGGAAAGACTTTTTCAGTATTTCAGTAGGTATAATTGTATATGGTCAAAGAATGATGACAATGCTGAAATACCAAGTTTATATGCAGTGTTGTTGTAGCCATGTTGGTCCCAGGATATTAGAGAGATAAGGTGGGTGAGGTAATATCTTTTATTGGACCAACTTCTGTTGGTGAGAGAGACAAGCTTTTGAGCTTATACAGAGCTCGTCTTCAGGTCTGGGAAACTAACTCAGAGTGTCACTGCTGTATACAAGGTGGAACAGATTGTTTAGCATAAGTAGTTAACATGTATTTCAAAGGTGAAGTGGCCTCCAGTCACAGGACGAAAAGGAAGCGGATGGTGGAAGCAGCTAAGGGGGACTGTGAGTGGGCTACAGATTGTTGTAACAAGCCATAAATGCAATGTCTTTTTTCAGTTCATGATTTTTAGTTTATAGCAAAGCTACAAATTTAAGCTCCCAGGCTCATCAGTTGAAAGTGTTGTGCAGGTTTCTTTGAGGATGGGGACCAAGAGGTCAGATATAGAGCTATCACTTTGTGAAAAGTGTTCACCCACAGGTGACGTGTTGTTTTTATCTTATCGTTTTCCTGTGTGAGTTAATTCAAGAATGTACTAATTATCTGATTTCACCCACATAGTTGCTACTGGGGCATTTTTAGTGCACTGGATGAGGTTCACCACATGTTGTGATAGGCGTGTGTAGGTCCCATGGAATTTGAAAGGCACATTGTAAGGGGTTTTGATCTTTTTAGCAGTGGAGATATGTCTACAGGTTTTGCATCTGCTGTTGTTAGGATGACCAGACAGCAAGTGTGAAAAATCAGGACGGGAGTGGGAGTGGGGAGGTAATAACTGCCTATATAAGACAAAGCCCCAACTATCAGGACTGTCCCTATAAAATCGGGTGTGTCCTGGTCTATGTGGGGCTTGCTTCAGATGATGCTGATGATGAGCTTGGAAAAGTGGCCGGGGTGGGGTAGGGGTGGGGGGTTGTTTGTAGGTTTTGATGGACATGGGTTAAAAAATCCAATGACTCCACAACTGCCCTTCATTCAGTCACACATTTCCACAAAATTGACCCAAAGGTTAAAACCACTGA
Source organism: Natator depressus (assembly GCF_965152275.1). Taxonomy (NCBI): domain Eukaryota; kingdom Metazoa; phylum Chordata; order Testudines; family Cheloniidae; genus Natator; species Natator depressus. The sequence goes on along the minus strand of NC_134234.1, from coordinate 190,135,397 downwards.
AAGATGGGAGTAAAAACCACTTTAGTTCCCCTTCAAAATATTTATATAGTAATCAATTTCACATATATTTTGTCCTTTAACTTGACTTCAAAGTTGTGAATGCTCATCATCTCTGAAAGTCAGGACACTTATTTAGTTGTCTAAATATAGATATACATGCTTAATTTTACTTCGAAAGCTTTGGTCCAACTAAATAGGAAACAAGTCCTAACTCAGGGTGAGAAACAGTAGGCATGCGTGATAGTCAGGTCTGATCTGTTCTCCTGATCAGAGCTGGGATGTGTTAGATAAAAATAACTAGCCTCACACAACCACTTCAAAGCCAGCTGGAAGAGCCCAATTTCCCAAAATGGTCTACAGCCATTCATGAATTCAAAACTTCAGTGTCTGAAGAGGGGGCAAAGACCATAACAATGGAACTCCCTTTGACAGATGACACAAAGGGGAAGTTACAAAAGGTAGAGCTCATGTTATTTGGTTCAGTGTTCTTACAGGAAGTTAGTACTGAAGGCCAAAATCAAATCTTTGTGTATTAAATAAAGCTTCTCTTTTTTGAAGGTAGTTGCTTAAATGAAGGAGAGACTCCTTGCCCCAATGTGATGGCCAGACAGCACAGCCATACTCCAGTTAGCTCCATATCTGGAGGCTTGACTTGCATTGTGAGTACCACCATCAGCAGTCAAAGATGGGACCCTTATGATCTGTTAGCAGTATCCCAGAAAGGCAAGTCAAAATGCATCCTCTCACTCCATCTGAGCTGGCAGGAGCTCTGTTTAGCTTGTCTCAGCTGGCAACTGCAGAGGCTAATTATGGCTAAATTACACCAATAAATAATAACTACCTCATAAGAAACAAGGATTTTACTAGACTGAGAATCTTAAAAAATCAACAGTAATTTGAATTTAGACATTTTCCCCTCCCTGGATAATTCACTATGCACACACATTTCTAATTAAAGTGTCACATATTAATGCACACATTGACAAACTGACCATAATACTTTGCAAGTGTCAGCAATTGATTTATCCCCATTTTATGTGTTTTATACATAAAACCGTTTTAACAGCTGACGGCAAATTGCTGTAGTTAGAAAAATATGCTGCTATAAATTTTTACAATAGTTAGTGGCAATTCTGTGGTGCTGTAAACATCTAGTTTTACCTGCTTTGAATATTACAGAAGAGCAGAGCAAGTCATCCCCATCAAGGGAATGATTTATGCCAACTTGGAGCTCTTATGCTTCAGCATGTTGTTTCACAGGTCTGCCCAGGATGATTGTCTAATGCTCAGGCCCTAGTATTCTCAGTAACAACTTCATCAGCTATGTTTGTTGACTGTTCTTAAAGAAACAGTTTTCCCTCCTCACCCCCTTTTCTTTTCTTTTCTTTTCTTTTCTTTTCTTTTCTTTTCTTTTCTTTTCTTTTCCATTTGGTTGGTTGGCTTCAACTCTCCTGAGGACCAAATTCAGCCATAAACAGAAACCAGATGCCTCTGAACCATGTGATAGATTAGCAGTGTGACAGAGCAAGCCACCACAGAGTATGTGGAAATCTCTGGAAGGCCTAATAAAATGATGTATATTGAATTGCACAAAATCCCCTTACTGAGTGATAGTTAAAGTCTCAGGAAAAGAGAATGAAGGATAACTCCAGTGCAACAAGCAGAAAGGGCTTCTTCCTTTCGTCTTCCTGCCCTTATCTGAAGAAATAGGGACTTGGGCATTCATATCCCAAGGAAGTCTTTTTATCAAGGTTCTATCTGGAACCACGGAAGACTACAGCATTTTATTTTAGGTCATGCAGGGTGGTGGTGTAGTAAGTGTCATTATTTATATTCTTTCATAGAACCATGCTGTGTTGGGAATATGGTATTGCAATGAGGGCAGTACAGGAGCTATAGGAAACTGCTAAATATTAGGTTTCAGAGTTGCAGCCGTGTTAGTCTGTATTCGCAAAAAGAAAAGGAGTACTTGTGGCACCTTAGAGACTAATAAATTTATTTGAGCATAAGCTTTCGTGAGCTACAGCTCACTTCATCGGATGCACTCCCTGAAAGCTTATGCTCAAATAAATTTGTTAGTCTCTAAGGTGCCACAACTACTCCTTTTCTTTTTGCTAAATATTAGTTGTTGGCTGTGTGGTTGTAGCTGTGTTGGACCCATGATATGAAAGAGACAAGGTAGGTGAGGTAATATATTTTACTGGACCAACTTCTGTTGGTTGAACAGGTACACTTTTGAGCCTACACAGAGCTCTTCTTCAGGTGCTGTTTGGTTCCTTTGTTTTCATTTGTGTGATCCCCAGCTGTAAAATGGGGATATTCATTGTTACCTACTCCCATAAGACCTAGCACTGTTTTGAGGACTAGTCACGGAATTGTTGAGAACGTTTAAGTAATATGATTATTATAGCATTACAGCACACTTATCTTCAAAAGGGACAGACATGAGCTCCAAACACAAATGAGGTGAAGGGCTGTGGGGATTTGTTTCAAACCAATAACAGCCATCATGCGCTGTACTCAATCATAAGGACATTTTGAATGGGTTCTTCTGGGTGGAACCAAGACACAGGAAGCTTGTGCTATGTCAAGATTCCTTATTTGTTAGAGAACTCTTTTCAGCTACCTCTCAACACAGCCTGCAGTTGAACTGTTAGAAGGAAACCTAATTCTCTCTCCAGCTCTCTGCTGTAAGAGAATAACTGAAACCTTCAACCATTCTTCCCAGCACATCATTTTCAATGTTCAAATGAACACCTCTGAAAACCGTAAAATAAAATGTCCTCTCCTCCCAATTTCAGACTGAGAAAGAGTGTGCAGTTTTAAGGATTTTTGGAAGGTTGGAGGAATTTCTCTCTTCTACGGAAAATGACAATAACATGGCTTCCACAAGATTAAGATTATGAGAACAAATATCCCGTGGACTTTGGCTGCATGGATATTTGGATGGCTTCAATTTTCCACTTGACATACTAAGTAAAAAAAAAATGTCACTTGATTTGCTTCCATTTGCACTTTTTAATTGCAGAGCCTTTAAAACATCTTAGAGAACAGGGGACCATATTTAATTTGGACCTGATCAATTGACATATGCCCTCTGATCCCGTCTGGGTCATTACACAGTGCCTGTCACTGCGCTGTGCTATCTAACTTCTAGTTAAATGGGTAGAATGTTATATTGTCAAGTATATAGTTGACTTTCCACTGCCAGGACACAATAAGGACTTGATCCTGCTCCAATTCATGGAAACGGTACAACATTCACTGACTTGAAGGCTGCAGGATCAAGCACAAAGAGCTCACGTTCATCTACTCGTCTCAGCTTCTTGAATGAGTTCAATCTGTATATAACTGAACTAGTGGTCTCTCTACTATAGGCAATCTTTAAATATTTTTTAAGGAAAAGAGATGGCCCAGCACAACCACGGGTTACTAGGATTAATGCAGAAATTAATGGGAGAAATTCTACGAGTTGTGAGGCAGAAGACCAGTCTAAAATGGTCATAATGGCTTTAAAATCTATCAGTTATGAACTCCACTAGATAGAATCTAGTGGTTGGGGTTGAACCTAATATCTGCCTTTTTAATGTTGTGCTGGATAGTTCAAATAAACAGCGGTTATTTTGGAGGTTTCTTGAGAGGAAAAAAATTTCTCAGTGAGCAATAACTGGCTCCTTGAGCTGGAATTTGGACAAGCTCCTATGAAAAGGGTTAAACATATGGTTGATACCAAATTGTAGCATCAAAATATTCTTTGAGCAAGAATCAGAGTTCATTGAAACTTAATGGAGTGCTCCCAACTTGGGAGGGTTATTGCCTAATTCAATTTATGTTAGTATGCTTGAGTCTATGAAATGCCAGCTACACTGTACATGGGAATTACCTAATTGTACAGTATCCTCCACTATGACCTGAGCCAGATTAGCTAGCCTTGATGAAATGGGCAATGTTTCCGTAGATATCCTGTGTCTACACTAAAGTATTTTGACTAGTGTGCACAGTTTACTGTGTATAAACCCACCACTTTTGTTGCATGGACCATGTTTGAATCCTGACTATCACTATCCTGACAGTGATGTAGGAGTCTGAAGGATAAGCTACTCTAAAATGGTGCTGTGATCTTGCAATTGTCAGACAGCAAGGTTATTTTCTTACACCATGAGTGCACCGTATAGCATTCTTGCTGCTGATACGTATAAAACATTTAGGAAAGGCAGGGTTGCCAGACTGCAGTATTTTGTTCTTGTGCCATGACTGATAAGCATTGCAATCAGTCATTTGGCCATTGGCAAACACAACTCTGGTATTGTGAACGTGACTCTTCTGCCCCTCTTTCCTAGCTTTCTTTAGGTAGTGAATTACATGGCTTCATGAAACTGCAGACTAGCCTTTCCCCCCCAAGATCTGAGAATCCACACAGTAGCATGAGGCAGCTGAAGTTATAAGTTTTATGAACCGTTGGTTGGAAATTACTTTAATATGCCATTAATAGTATACAGATGAATGCTCCACTGTGATGCCAAGCCTATGCAACTGGAGGATACTGCGTGAACTTTGCTTCACACATCTGCCTCTTGCCCCAACCTTACAACCACACTTGCATTCACGCCTACTCTGCCCAAGGGGCCGGGGTCACTATTTGATGGTGATCATTTATCCATTCAGATGGTGGAACTGAGAAAAGAAAAAAGTAATCCATGACTTAAAACAGGACCAGTTGTGACCTCTACTATTAAATGCCAAGATCCCTGTTCTCATGGCTTTCTGCCTCAGTAATTGTTCCCACTCTAAATAAAGGACCAATTACCCAGGTGTCCTACCTCCTTTCACTCAACTAAAACTTGTGCTGCATATGGTGCCAATCTGATACACATAGTTAGAAAAAGACTGCCAAACACGACAGATAATCCAGGCTTAAGGTACATTGGCAGTATGTAGCTTGCCGCTCTGTACTATGCCTAGCTTTCGACAGTGCTATTAGCCCCTCATTTTCATGGACACCAAATGTACCCATCTCTTGACTTCATTACCTAAGCAACCTTTAGATTCAATGCTAGACACATAGTGTGAAAAACAGATTACACCTTTCCAGGTGGAGATTTGGGAATGTAGTCTGAAGCAGGTTTTAATCTTAAGTATCAGTGCCACTGTTCCCGAATAAAGGTATATTCAGATACAACCACTGAATGAACATGCCAACCACCATCTCATTTCCACTAGTCAGGAAGTCATTCCCTCAGTCATATTCTCTCCTTTGCTTGAGCTATTGTTAAAATTCTCCAAGACACTATGAAGGGCAGAGAATCTTAGTACTAGGATAAGTGTAATTGGGTGTAACACATAGTGCATATCCATGAAGCACACCTGTCAAGTTTCTTACTTCTGGTGATCTTTAGAAAAAGGCATGCACAAAACTGTACTTTTAAGATTGAATCCACAGCTGATGGCACTGCAAAGGGACACTGTACTCTAATGGAAGCTCTTAGAGCAATTGCCCTTCTGACAGTCACAAGGCTTCCTGGAACACACTCTTCAGCGTGCACTTCTGTGTACACAGAACCTGTGTGAGATTTTCTATTTTGGCTGATACAACCCCACCCTCTTTGTATCACCTGTTCTTCATCCTTCCCAACTATGTGCAGTGAAAACCTGACTTCAGTGGAGCCAGGATTTCACTATTAAAGTCTAGTGATACTCAAGAGGCTAACCTGAAGCGATCATTGCTCACAATGGATTATAATTCCTGAGACTGCACGGAAGGGAATTAATTTAAAAAAAAAAAAAGGAAGGGTTCTTGGTACCTCTCTACTTCCTGCTGCATGCACAGAGTTGGCTCCTTGATCTTGTCTATCTTCAGTAAACTGAAAGTAGAACATAAAATGAAGTTGGGCACTGGACAACATAAGGGACGGATTAGGGCATGGTCCTGGACATTACGACACAAAAAATTGAGGGAACCAAAGAAAGCAATTAGGCAGTAAATCACAAATCCCTTCAAAGAAGAGATATAACGGGTGTGGAAAAATAGTAAGTGTCTACCTGTGGGGAAGGGAACTAAGCGAGATGTGTGGGAGAAGACAAAATGAACAGAAAGGAAACGGAAAACGATGTAGATGTTGTGCTGGTAGTTTTCATTGCCCTATTGTACTGGGAGGTAGTCAAGACAAACTGATGCTCCAGGTTTCTGGGTTGAACTCAAAACCCAAGTATTTTACCCTTCACTCTGGGGTAAAGCTGTCGTATGATTTTGTGACATCAGTGCAATTACAAAATGAATAACTGTCAATGCATCCCTGTACCTACTGAACTACACCTATTACTGAGGGAGGCTGTGTCTAGTGCTAAGAGCAGAAAAAATGAGTATGAATACTTCGTTCTATTCTCCTCTGCTACTTACACACTATGAAGCATTGGGCAAGTCATTTAAACTCTATTTTCCAGCATCTTTATCTGTACAACTGAGATATTACTTAAAAAGAACAGGAGGACTTGTGGCACCTTAGAGACTAACCAATTTATTAAAGCATAAGCTCTCGTGAGCTACAGCTCACTTCATCGGATGCAGTGAGCTGTAGCTCACGAAAGCTTATGCTTTAATAAATTGGTTAGTCTCTAAGGTGCCACAAGTCCTCCTGTTCTTTTTGCGGATACAGACTAACACGGCTGCTACTCTGAAACCTGAGATATTACTTATGCACCTTTATGAAACGCTTCAAGATGCTGCAAGGAAAAGATAGCATAAGGGTGAAATTCACCCCACTGCAAAGGGGCTAATAAAAAGCCTAAGAACTACATAAGCCTCCCTTCAAGTCCTATTTTGAGGACGAAAGTGAGACAAAGGCTGTTTGCTAGTCCTCTCCACAAGGGTGAATTTCTCACTGTGAGAATATGCACTGTGCACAAAAACTATTCTCTGCTTCTGAGCCTTTGAGGCGCAACATTTCCATTTCAAAGTCCCCACCTTGTAATCCCTTCTGCGGTTTCATTTAACGCACAAATGTTTTTAGCACAATTCAGATAAGAACACAGTATCATTAAGACGCTTACATGGATTTCTGTACATCTGCCAAATTAACATCTATATTTAATGAAATCCTGTGGGCTCACTGTTGGTTTCATTTCAACAAAGTTTGTTGCATTTCTGATCAGTTTGTTTTTATTATCGAAGCAAAAGTAGTCTTCTGAGAAGTCCAATTTGAGCAACGAGATAGCTGTGGAGCAGCCACCATATGGGCAACTAAACTGTGCACTGAATTCAGGACATTTATAGTATTTAAGTATGAGCAATATGTTGAGTAGCAATAAACAGGTTCAATTTTAACTGATAACACAGAGATAAAGCCACTCTGTCAAATTAAACTTTTGAAAAATGAAACTATTGGTCCTTTAAAATGCATCTGGAGAAAGTGAAAGTTCATGTCCCAGATGACCCAGAAGCGATCTATCAGTACACCTGTGATTTAACACCACAAGTTAGTACAGACATGGCTACAAACAAGCTACTGGGATTATTATTATTATAGCACCTAGGAGCCCCAGTCGTGGACAAGGACCCCATTGTGCTAGGTGCTGTACAAAAAGACAGTCTCGGCCCTCCAAAATTTGCCAGTCTCTGTGAGCTTACCAGATTAGAGATGAATGCAGCCTTTTGGGCAACAGTTGACATTACGAATTCAAATGATTGTTAACTTCAACATTCACCTTCAGTGTGAGTAATAATGGTGGGAATTTTGGTGGCAGTTAGGCCAAAATATTCAAAAAAGTCATTCTTGATTTTAAGTGCATCAAGTTTTTGGCCCTCAATTTGACACTTTAAAGAGGCCCACTTTTCTGCAAAGCACTGAGGACCTATCATATAAATAAATAATATTCCTGAACGTGACTCAAGTTGAGCATCCAAAAACTGAGGCACTCAGAAACAGTAATTTTTGAAAATCTTGACCTGGAAATTGTATAAGATATTATACCGAAATCTTTTTCTGAGGAGAACTGAAAAGCAAAAATGAGATCTTCTATTAGAGGCATCTTGTGTGTAGGGTGAATAACTAGTCAGAGAGTAGGATAAGCAAACCTATTTAGGCTAAGACTGGCCCCAAATTACAAAACCGTCCCCATCTGTGACCACATACACGTCTCTTCCTGATGTTTCTTACTAAGGGAAGCACTAAACTCTCTCTTTTTCTCTCAAAGAAAGGTTAGTCTCAGTTTTTCTGACCTTTCAAAACCTTGAATTGGAATTTTTTTTATTTATGTTTATTACAGTAACAAACAGAGGTCCCACCACAGAGAAAGAAATAGCCCATGCCTGAGTTTTCCATTCAGGCATAATAAAACTGAGCAGTCCAGGTAAGTGTCAAGGAGCAAGGCAATATCAAATCTAGTTGCCAGTGGACTGAAGTCCACATTACAAAAGCTACCAAATTCAGCTAAGCTCAGGTCTATCTGGTTTTTATTTCATCTAAAGCAGTTTAACTAGAGTTGGTATTTGCTTTGTATGTGCCATGTGCGGACATGATGACAAGAAACATGATTAGTAAATAGGAATAGACAGAAAAACAGGCCATTAGATTTCATGTTTCAAGGTGGAAGCTGATCACCTCCAACAAGGACGAAGGAAATCTTTCCTGCTCAACATAAATGAGTGACTAGATGTATTATTTGAATTTTATCCAATCCTATCCAAATCCAATTATGAGGATTTTTCTCTGAACTATCGGGTGCTGGGCACCATCAGAGGTATACTTGTGGACTAGATGGACATAATATCTAACCCAGTATGTTTCTATGTTTCATAGACAGTCCCTGGAAATGTTTAGCTGCTAAAAATATAAAGGCAGCTGGGCTGGAGAGTGCACTCTTGTCAATCCACAATAACCAAACCAGCTATTTCGGGTAGATGGAGATCAGAAAATGAATATTAAAAAAAAAGATAACCCCCGCCCCATATATATGGCTTTTGAATAGCAGTCATCAGCACACTGAAAAATATGTTGTAATATTTTGAGAAATGCTCATGTAAAGGCCTGTCAGGAAAGTAAATATTTTAAACACTCTTTTTTGGGGCGTGAGGGGGTGAAAGCAGCACTCTTAAGGGAAAGTGGGGCAGAAAGTGAGAGTCTGGGAAAAGAATCCCATAAAATACATGTCAAAAAGAGGAGAGCAGAAGACATTACATATCTTCAAGCAAGGAACTGCACGTTGACAAAGATTCATCTCTCTAAAGGCAGGCCTTAGGGAGCCATTTGAGAAATTCAAGCACAGTAAATCCCCAGATTAGATAGTATTCATGCATGCATTGGTTCTGAACAAAGCAAGGTGTTAAATGGCAGAGATACAAAGGCTGACACAGACCACAACTATTTCTGTATATTTTAAAGTCTCTAAATGTAATGTCTGTTTTTTAATCAAGGAGCCAAAGACAGATCAATAATTAAACACGTGAGAGTCTTACCACAGACGCTAATGGGAGGTCTAAGGACAGGCTAGGAAAGCACAGAGATAAATATAACTTGATCAGATCAAACCAACCTGGTTTCTGTTTGGGGTCACAGTAAAGGGAAAAAGGAAATCAAACCTCAAAAAATGCTGGATTTAAGGGGAAAAAAGTAAGTGACCCATTAGTCATAACTAACTTAGATATTATAAAAGCTTGGGGTAAGAGATTATAAATGACAGTCAATAGCCACAGAATAAAAGGCCAAAAAGTCTTCCTGTGGATTAAAAACAGGTTAACTAGGAAACAAAATGATAGTGAACAGATGAGTCAGTACTCAGAAAGGTTAATAGGAAGAAGCCCAAGGGGTCCGTACGTTATCCAGGCTATTTAATATACTAATGACTTGGAAGAGGATGGGACAAGCAATTTGAGGAAATTTCTTGACAACTCTAAATTGTTTGTTAATAAAAACCACAAAGAACTGTGAACACTTCAGATCATTTTCAATGTTCTAAAAGAGACAGGCAGCATAATGGCAAATGAAATTCAACCTGGGTAAGAAATACACATCTGGCAGGTGAGGGCCACATTTTGGCTGCTCTTAATGGGGTGAGGAGGATCCTCGAGCCAGGGCTCCAGCACAAGTTCTAACATCTACACCACAATTAAACAGCCCCGTCGGTCGAGCCCTGCAAGTCCGAGTCAGCTAGCACGGGCCAGCTGTGGGTTTTTAATTGCAGTGTAGACAGACCCAAAAAGGCTACTGTGTACTGCAGAAGGTAAAACAGAATCCTGAGGCTTTCTTTCCTTAAGTGCAAGAGAATCATGACACCAATGCAGCTAGACATCCCAGAGAATGTGTCTGGTTGGAGAGGTATGTATCATGGTGAATGCCTGAGGTAGATAACATAGTTACATTTACAGATGGATAAAAAAGCCAAACTTATTATATTTGAAGTATTCTGAATAATAGTATTTTATGCTCTCCTTAGGATTGCCATGATAGATTTGGGGAAGACAGCTCATAAAAGGGCAAAAGATAGTTAAGTGTCGATAGACAGGGCCAGCAATGTGATAAGAAATGTAAAAAGCCTAGGATTATTTCTCCTGGAAAGAAGAGGAGTCAGAGGGGACTTATGTGAGGTAATAGAGTTCTAAATTTACTCTTCAGAATCTCAGTCCCCCCATTTTACCCATAATATAAAAACAAGGTCATGCAATGAAATTAATGGTAGGTGAATTTAAAACCAAGAAAAGAAAAAAAATCTACTTCATGCCATATACAGTGGCAGCCCATGAAATTCAATGACAGACGGGTTGGAGAGTTAAAATTAGCAAGCCCCTTTTTAAATCCAGCTGCAGCATTTATGACCAATACAAATGACTTTCATTCCGCACGTTAGAGCAGAGGTAATCAAATCTTGTGCATAAAAGTGTTAATGATCCATTAACAATGCATGACTGGCACATATTTTTTAGCTTTCTTCTGGAATTACAGGAGGTTGCCCATTGAAAGGAGCAGGGCTGATGGAACAACTTTCTTACTTTTCCTAGCAAATCTTCCCATACATTTTTCTTTCCTTTTTTGGATAATTGCATAGGATTTAATCTCATACTCTACCACTCCCTGGGTGGTACGGGCAGGTGGTGGTGTTTATATATTAGACTATTTTTAAAATAATGGCTGGACAAACAGCTGGTCAAAAAGCAGGTAAATTTCTCAGCAGAATTTTTGCCCCTTTTTTGGTCAAAACTGCAAATTTTGAAGTGTTTTGACTGGCTCTGCGCATGAATAAAATACTGCTCAAAGACTCCAAAGCACTCTCCAAACTGACCTAGTGGGGTCACTTCACATTCCATTGAACGGTGGCACTTTCTGTGTGGGAGGGAGCTGCTTTTGAACAATACCCATTCAACTGTTCATCACAAAAACTAAATAATATATTCTACTGCAGTGGCAGAGAGGAATTTTAGGCAGGCATAACCTGATTACTACAGCTGGTTGGAAAAATTGCGACACAATATTTTTGGGTTGGAGTTTGTTTATTCCTCAACTCTAAACATTTCTCAGACATTGTTACATTTCGAGAAAGTTCTGACTGAACTCAACCTGCCAATCAAAGTTCTATCAGAAAGCTGCCTGGTTTTCCAACCGCTTTCCCACTTGGTTCTTTGGCAGCCCACCTGGTGGGCTGATGGGGAGCCAAGAGCCTGGAAGTCCTGGCTTTTAGGCTCCTCAGCTGCCAGAGCTTCCAAAGTCCATAGCTCTGGGGCAACCTAGTACTGCCCTGGCGCTGGGGCTCCATTCCCTTTCATGAAAAAGTTTTGGTATAATTCTGAACTGAACCAAACTTTGAAATATTGAAATCTCCACAAAATGGAATGGCCTTTCCCCGTCCTGCTCTCCTGATTACACCAACAGGATTTGGCCACGTTCAAAATAGCCTCTCTCCTCGGTGGACACTCTTCAAATGGTCATACATGTTTTCTGGATGGCTACATGAATTTATTAGCACTAACACATTTCCAGGATGGGGCACATAGGCATTCAGTATTCATGTCTTCCCTCTCCCACGTAATACAGTTTCTGCCCTGAGAAGGGGTAAACAATGTTTTGTGCTATGTTCCCCGTGTATGAACCACGGACACTATCCACTTTATAGTGATTTCTCAAATACAATTTATATTAATCTAATTAATTATGAAAGAGTTAGCTACCACACAAGAGTAGTATTCTAAAAAGAAAGCTTTATTATTGACGGTGAGATTGTGGTTCAGATATTAGATCATTTTGTTTTAGTATTAAGATATTTAACCATTCAAATAATAGATTTGATTGACTTTGATTATAAATACCAAATAAAATATTAAACCAAACTGACAGCCACCTTAGATTATATAAGAATAGATTATTGTAGTATTAATTTGATTATTTAATTCCATTCCCATACTGAGATTACACTTGATGATTTGAATTTGATTGTTGCAACGCTGATATTTTAGTTTAGTTTTATATTAGTAGAAGCTTAGGGGACATGCTCTGATATTTTTAAAATGTTTTAATACAATTTATAAAATATCCAGTCACATTTCTTTTGATACGCAATGTTGATCAAAAAGAAAAGGAGTACTTGTGGCACCTTAGAGACTAACAAATTTATTTGAGCATAAGCTTTTGTGAGCTACAGCTCACTTCATCAGATGCATTCAGTGGAAAATACAGTGGGGAGATTTATATACATAGAGAACATGAAACAATGGGTGTTACCATACACACTGTAACGAGAGTGATCACTTAAGGTGAGCTATTACCAGCAGGAGAGCCGGGGGGGGGGGCAGGGAACCTTTTGTAGTGATAATCAAGGTGGGCCATTTCCAGCAGTTGACAAGAACATCTGAGGAACAGTGGGGAGTCGAAGGGGGGGGGGGATAAACATGGGAAAATAGTTTTACTTTGTGTAATGACCCATCCACTCCCAGTCTCTTTTCAAGCCTAAGTTAATTGTATACAGTTTGCAAATTAATTCCAATTCAGCAGTCTCTCGCTGGAGTCTGGTTTTGAAGTTTTTTTGTTGAAGTATTGCCATTTTTAGGTCTGTAATCGAGTGACCAGAGAGATTGAAGTGTTCTCCAACTGGTTTTTGAATGTTGTTATAATTGACGTCTGATTTGTGTCCATTTATTCTTTTACATAGAGACTGTCCAGTTTGGCCAATGTACATGGCAGAGGGGCATTGCTGGCACTTGATGGCATATATCACACTGGTAGATGCGCAGGTGAACGAGCCTCTGATAGTTTGGCTGATGTGATTAGGCCCTATGATGGTGTCCCCAATAGATATGTGGACACAGTTGGCAACGGGCTTTGTTGCAAGGATAGGTTCCTGGGTTAGTGGTTCTGTTGTGTGGTGTGTGGTTGCTGGCGAGTATTTGCTTCAGGTTGGGGGGCTGTCTGTAAGCAAGGACTGGCCTGTCTCCCAAGATCTGTGAGAATGATGGGTCGTCCCTCAGGATAGGTTGTAGATCCTTGATGATGCGTTGGAGGGGTTTTAGTTGGGGGCTGAAGGTGATGGCTAGTGGCATTCTGTTATTTTCTTTGTTGGGCCTGTCCTGTAGTAGGTGACTTCTGGGTACTCTTCTGGCTCTGTCAATCTGTTTCTTCACTTCAGCAGGTGCGTATTGTAGTTGTAAGAATGCTTGATAGAGATCTTGTAGGTGTTTGTCTCTGTCTGAGGGGTTGGAGCAAATGCGGCTGTATCGTAGAGCTTGGCTGTAGACAATGGATCGTGTGGTGTGGTCTGGATGGAAGCTGGAGGCATGTAGGTAGGAATAGCGGTTGATCAAGAACCTTCGAGATCTGGGTGGATATCAGACTGTCAACCTAAACGCATGATCAACTCCCCCTACTTAGTCTTTGGCTCTCTCACAAAGGGCCAAATTTATCAGACCTATAATTGTCCTGAAATTAATGATGTTCCATCATTAATAAATCTGACCCAATTCTCATGAATGAAGAAGATTAGTAAAAGAGATCTATTGCTCTGATTCAAGGCTTCAAAAGTTTGACTGCATTTACCAGTTGTTTCAAGATTATTCTGTCCTATTGAGTAACACTTGGCAAAGCAGCCTGGTGTAAGGAATTGCACAATTAGGAAAAAATATTTTAAAATAGTGCCAATTGTTGTTTTTTAACCAATGTCTAGAGTACAGTCAGCAATGACCTCTTCAATTAGTAGAGAGATAAATCCAAGGCAGAGATGGCTCTTGTTAGAGTGGTCTTTCATTTTCTGCTTTTTTTTCCCTACAGGTGGGCTACTCTAACACTTTCAGCACTGCCCAAGATTTAGTAACTGATAGCAACCGTTCCTTATCAGTTACGATAATACAACCAGCTTACTGTTTTAATCCTTTGACAGGTTTCAGTCATCCTAGGAAAGGTTCAGAAGGCCACGAAAGGTGAATATTGACATACGTGAAGGTTATTACATGAAAAGAAAAATTATTTCCTTCTCTTAGAATGGCTGATTATGTGGTCAGCATGGATCCTTATCTATTAATAAAGTAAGACGTAGGAACTATTATTAGCAGCAATGGCACAGAGCAATATTGAAGGGAAGTGGCATGTGTCACCTTTCTGTCATTTCAAACAAAAAAAGCTCCCACAGAAAGAAGCAGAAGCGTGTATATTTGATGAAAAATAGCCTTTTCAGTCCTTTTGATTTTTAAGGGAATTTTACCACTAACTTTAATTGCAGCATGATTGGGCCACACAGAATGTGAGACAAGGGGCGTAAAAACCAGTAACTCAGTGAAATGATTTGTCAAACTCTTGAATACCACTGGAAGAATAATTTAGAACTAGTTGATTTATTCACCTTCTTTCCTGTTCATTATACGTCTGCAAGAGTATTATAATTTTCTCCATCTTATTCATTACTAGAAGTTGTTTGCCAAATAATTTCTTGAATTTCCAAGTCCAGTTTAGCTTGATTGAAAGCATTCAAAATTCAAGCAGCGTGACACCTAAGTCAGATGGTACATTTCTGCTTCAGGATATACTTTAGCCTATGAACTGGAATAGCAGACGCATTACTCCTTTACAACTCCATGTAGGGATGTTAATACAGACAATGCAACAATATGAAAACCTACTACCCTCTCTTTCACTGTGAGGTATCTTAGATTTTCCAACCTGCATCAGAAATTTGTCAGTCACCATCCTTCTTACAGTTCTTAGCCACCATCTTCCTCATCCTCACCAGCCTAAAACAAGGGTGAATAAAATTTGCTCAAAAACTAGCACCATTTGGGTGAATAAAATCTGCTCATCTTCCCCAAATGGTGCTAGTTTTTGAGCAGATTTTATTCACCCTTGTTTTAGGCTGGTGAGGATGAGGAAGATGATGGCTAAGAACTGTAAGGAGGTTGGTGACTGACAATTGTGACCATGTATGTAGATGTGGAGCATGATGGGAAGTGAGGGGCAGGAGGGAAGGCAGAAGTCACAAAAATGGAGAGACAGAGAGACAACTAGAAGGAGCATCTAAAAGCACAGTGTCTGACCCTGGAAGAAACCTGGGGAGCGGTTTTTGAGTCAGGCATGCAGTTGGAAAAATGTTTTTGTTGCTGTGAGCATAAGAAACTACTTCCTGATGTCTGCTTCCTTCTGCATTCAGAGACAAGGGACTTTGTACATTCTTTGTAAATAAACACAACTGCATAAAAGAAATACCCGTCTATCATCAATCTCTACTCCCAGCTGGCACATCCCCAGGGCCTCAAACTTTGATTAGCTGCTCAGCTCAAAAGGAGGTTGTCGTTTGTGGGATTTTTGTTTTAAACAAAAGCCTAACAATGGAATCTCTCATGATATGAAAAAACTAGGGGAACATCTTACACAGGCAAAAGAATAATTGCTGATCCTTTGTAAAAACCTGCAACTTCACTAACTGCACTCTTGTCAAGAGTAATCTGTGGATATTTGAGATTCTATTCTTCGTTTTGACATTTTGCAGCTTCTTAGTGAAACTCATAAGCAGCCTGGAAGAGTTTCTTTGTTGACTGCTTCTATATTATGGATATAACTCTTGGTCTTGGGAAGGTTCTCTTTTACAGATCATTGTAACAATTTTAATGTGAGAGAGCCCCCTGACTGGATTCCATGTTATGGAAAGAGAATAGTAAGGAAATACAAGCAGACTCCTTTAAAATACTTCAGGATTCACTGGTAGTTTACAATGCTGTAGAGCGCAGTCCTGGGTCTATGAGTAAGAAGAGTCTGGCAGAAAGCTGCATCACAAGTATGGAGATTTGCTACATCTCTAATTCAAAGTGGCTGTTGACAAAGAAGCCCTCGTGAATTGCAATTGTGCTGCTCAGATTTAACATGGAACTCTGAAGGAAACTGCAATAGTTTTGTTCCTTAATAGCCAGAGCCTGCACAGAAGCTATAAATTCTACTGCTTAACACATTCATGAGGGATTTACCTCAGAGCTTGGGGCCTGATATTGAAAGGTGCTGAGCACCACCTGAGGTGTACTAAGCACCTGCAAACTCCCATGGCAATTATTGGCTTTGCATGGCACACAGTGTAATAACTAAGGAGTGACCAGATTAAATTTGGAAGAAAATTAAGACTAAATATCAGAATCTAAATTTATGACAGTACGATTTAGTTTCACAATCTAATATCTCCCAGGCGAAGAGACGGAAGCAGGAATATTTACTACTCAGCTGAACAAGAGACCAGGGTGCTATAGAGATTTATAGTGAACTGCCTGCAGGATGGACTACATGACCTACTAGGTATTTTCCAGTACCAGTTCCTATGATTTAGTGCTTCAAGCTTCTTCACAATAGAGTTTTCTAGATGCTCAAACTATTGCAATCCAGTGTAAGTGGAATAGGTAAGTTTATAGACCACTACACACAAAGAGCCAGGGTTTTATCCTGTAAGAAGTGCTTTCAAGTGTGTGGACTCTGGAAAACATAAAGCAACGTTCTTGCTAGAAGAACAGTCTAGGTGCCTATCATTGGGATAATTTCCAAATATAACCCGAGTTCTTTGCAACCCTAGTTTAAAGACACTTTCTTCCTTAATAAAGCTGAGTCAGTTGGCAAGTAGACTGATTTTTTTATAGTCCTGGAAGTGACCTGCTAGGGACTGCCTCTTTCGCAGGCAGATTTTATGGTTTTAATTTAAAGCATTTTTGTAAGTTCCTCAACAGGGCAAAAAATCTTCAGAACATAAATCTCCCCTGAGTACGCTTGCTTACGAATTGTTGCATTATTTATTGCTATGGAATTGAAGAACAGATATCGGAAAAGAAATGTATGGTTGCACTTATGCTTTTCACTTGTTCATGACTTGTATAGTATATATAGCTTGCATGATATCTCAAGTGACCTGATATCTCAAGTGACCTAATGCATATGATTTCAAATCACAGGACACTGAAAGAAATCCAAATACCAATCAGCAATATTTAGAAAGAACTACATTGCTTCAGCACTGTTACATGTGGCCAAGATTTACAAACGTAAGTATCTAAAGTTTAGGTCTTAGAGCCATAGTTAAGTACCTAAGTAAATTCCTGGTTTTTAAAAGTCATGAGCACCTTTTATCCTCCCTCCTTTAGGCAGCTTGTATTTGAGACATTAAACCTTAGAAGTCTCCCATCATAGCATGCTCCAATAGGTGTCATGACTTCAGCTGCCTCTGAACAGCTATCTGTTTTCTTAGTATGAGCTGGGCTGGTTTTGAGCTAGAAACCAAGAAGTGAAAGCTCTATAACCCATTATAACTCCCTTAAGACATCCACCTTCTTTGCCTCTTAAGTTGTTTACTAAGTTAAATTACTTTGACCAGACAGTGCACTGACAGTTGTTGGCAGACACACTGCTCATGTGGCTCAGCCCTACCAAACTTTAAAACGAAGTAAATCTATCTGCAGAGATTTTCAAAAATAACAAGTGCTTTGGGGAACAAAACTCAACACTTAAGGGACCTAATTTCCCGAAGGTGGCTGCTCAGTGCTTTCAGAAAAAAATCAGACACTCCTAAGATGTCTCAAGTTGGACAAAAATGGAGGCACCCAAAAGCACTCATCATTTTTAAAAGTCTTGGCTAGAGTCTGTACTGGATATGGGGCAATAAAAATTGAGACAAGTTGTTTGGGTTTAAAAGTTCTCAGCTAGAATAATGGGAATTAGGCATCTAAATGACACAGTTCACCAACATCACTCTGCCCTAATCTCACTCCCATCCCCTATGAAGTAACAGTACAGTGTCAACAGTTTGTTGACATTTTTGAGGTATTTTCCATTCATGTTTGATGACATGTAGTTATCTTTCCTATTAGTAGATGCAGGGTAAGATTTTTCAGAAGTGCCTGAGCATTCACCTACCCAGCCTACTAGGGCTCAGGCAACTGCTATGTAGAAATTACAGCTGAGGCTCTGAAACCCACTCCCCTCTCTTGGCTTCAGAGCCTGAGCCGTAACATCTACACAGCTATTATGAGCACAATAGCCTGATTCCCGCAAGCCCGAATCTGCACACCTGGGCTTTGAGGCACACTTCTGCGGACTGTTGTAGGCATGTCCTAAGTCATGTAGGGTATGTCTACACTTACCGGTAGATTGGCACTGCTGTAATTGATGCAGCAGGTGTTGATTGAGCGGGTCTGGTGAAGACATGCTAAATCGATGGGAGAGTGCTCTCTCATCAATTTGTGTACTTCACCTCCCCAAAAAGAGTAAGGGACGTTGCCAGGAGAGCATCTTCCATCAACGCGGCGCAGTGGAGACACCGCGGTAAGTCAACCTAAGCTATGTCAACTTCAATTATGTTATTCATGTAACAAAAGCAGCGTAACTTGGGTCGACTTATCACGGTAGCGTAGACCAGCCCTTAGAAGTCCAAGTCCCATTTTTCCAAAATTAGTGTTTTAAGTCACTTAGGCACTTTTGAAAGATTTATTCAGTGATTTTGTGTGTGTGTGCATTTAGTAGGAAATGAAACCTCTCCATGGCAATAAGGCCTTAGTCTTGAACTTGCAGACTGAATTCCACGACATGACTGAGAGAAGGGAAATTACTCACTTTATCTGGCAGGGCTAAATCCTGAATCCTGTGGTATATCAGCTGCTTAACATAAAAAAAACTCCAGTTACTCTTTCCATTGAATAGAAAAAAAAGAGTATTTCCTGATTCACTACTACACATGATTGTGGGGGCCAAGACTGGGCATAAGTCAGCCCATTGAAAGCCAGCCACCTCCACTCAGCCCATACCTTGACATATTGCATGTTAGAATACAAGACTGGAGTGTACCAGAGCAGAAAGCAAATGTTACACTGAGATTTCTGCAGGACACTGTCCACATATAATAAGAGACCCCATGGACACCCTGCATTCCTTCTGTGACATGCAAGGAGATGACAGGTTGGATTTTCACTACATATTTTAGCCTCTCTTCAGTCCCTCTCCGAAGTCTGTTTCTAGATTTCCAAGAAGAAGGCATTAAGTTCCATCAGTCACCGTACTTTAAGAGAACGTCTGGTGCTAATGAAAATAAATAAAGACTAAGACATAGGGGAAAAGGCCAATTAAAATGTGCAAGTCATTAATAACTAACCTGTCATCCTCTGTAGTGAAGGAAAATTACTAGCGTACTTACAGTCAGTGGGTTAAATTACTCTGTTACAGTTATGCCAGTGCAGTGTTCATTGCAGTTGCATACATAAATCAGAATTTGGCTCAAAGTCTTTTAAAAAGAGCACAGATATTCTAGATAAAAACAAAAAAACCCGGCAAGACTGTACTCAAAGAGTAGTTATCAATGGTTCACTGTCAAACAAGGGGGATGTGTCTAGTAAGGTCCCGCAGGGGTCTGTCCTGTGTCTAGTACTAGCTAATATTTTCATTAATGCCATGGTTAATGGAGTGGAGAGCATACTTTTAAAATTTGAAAGTGATGCCAAGCTGGGAGGGGTCATTAGCACTTTAGAGGGCAGGATCAGACTTCAAAATGACCTTGACAAATTGGAGAACTGGTCTGAATTTAACATGATGAAATTCAATTAAAACAAGTGCAAAAACCAAATGTGCCAGCTATAAAATGGGGAATAACTTGTGAGGCAATAATACTTCTGAAGAGGATCTGGGGGTTACAGTGGATAACAAATTAAACATGAGCCAACAATATCATGCAGTTGCAAAAAAAGTTAACGTCATTCTAGGATGTATTAATGGGAGTGTCGTATGTAAGACATGGGAGGTAATTGTCCTCCTCTATTTGGCACTGGTGTGGCTTCAGCTGCAGTATTATGTGCATTTAGGGGTGTCATGTTTTAGGAAAGAGATGGACAAACTGTAGAGAATCCAAAGGAGAGCAACAAAATTATAAAAGGTTTAGAAAATCTGACCTATAAGGAGAGGTTAAAAAAAATTGGGTACATTTAGTCTTGAGAAAATATGACTGAGTGGGGACCTGATACCAGTCTTTAAATATGTTAAGGGCTGTTATGAAGAGGACAGTGATCAGTTGTTCTCCATGAGCACTGAAGGTAGGACAAGAACTAATCAGTTTAATCTGCAGCAAGGGAGATTTAGGTTAGATATTAAGGAAAATTTTCTAGATATAAGGGCAGTTAAGTTTTAGAATTGGCTTCCAAGAGAGGCTGCAGATTCCCCATCAATGCAGACTTTTTAAGAACAGGTTGGGCAAACACCCATCAGGGACAGTCTAAATTTACTTGGCCCTGCCTCAGCTCAAGGGACTGAACTAGACAACCTCTGGAGGTCCCTTCCAGCCTTACATTTTTATGATTCCATGAAAAGCAATATAACAAAAAAAGTGCACAATATGCTCTACTTATAGTTGTAAAAGAAAGTCAGCAAACATCCAGCCTCAAGTATAGGTAGGTTATTTTAAAATGCTCTCATCTCATGTACACAGCTCCCCTTTCAGCAACATATTGTGTCTCTCTGGACTTCAAATCTGGTGTACTGTCAACTTGCCCAAATTCCACATACTCCCATCTAAGTTCCACACTCCCCTCACCAGTGGGGCTGTCATAAATATAAAGGGAAGGGTAAACCCCTTTAAAATCCCTCCTGGCCAGAGGAAAAATCCTCTCACCTGTAAAGGGTTAAAAAGCTAAAGGTAACCTCGCTGGCACCTGACCAAAATGACCAATGAAGAGACAAGATACTTTCAAAAGCTGGGAGGAGGGAGAAAAACAAAGGGTCTGTGTCTGGCTGTATGCTGCTTTTGCTGGGGACGGAACAGGAATGGAGTCTTAGAACTTTTAGTAAGTAATCTAGCTAGGTATATGTTAGATTATGATTTCTTTAAATGGCTGAGAAAAGAACTGTGCTGAATAGAATGACTATTCCTGTCTGTGTGTCTTTTTTGTAACTTAAGGTTTTGCCTAGAGGGATTCTCTATGTTTTGAATCTAATTACCCTGTAAGGTATCTACCATCCTGATTTTACAGAGGTGATTCCTTTACTTCTATTAAAAGTCTTCTTGTAAGAAAACTGAATGCTTTTTCATTGTTCTAAGATCCAAGGGTTTGGGTCTGTGGTCACCTATGCAAATTGGTGAGGATTTTTACCAAACCTTCCCCAGGAAGTGGGGTGCAAGGGTTGGGAGGATTTTGGGGGGAAAGACGTGTCCAAACAACGTTTCCCAGTAAACTCAGATAAAGTTTGGTGGTGGCAGTGGAAATCCAAGGGCAAAGGGTAAAATTAATTTGTACCTCGGGGAAGTTTTAACCTAAGCTGGTAAAAGTAAGCTTAGGAGGTTTTCATGCAGGTCCCCACATCTGTACCCTAGAGTTCAGAGTGGAGAAGGAACCTTGACAGGGGCCAATTCAGATGCAGGGTGGGGAGGGGGGAGAGAGGGCAAATTCCAGGCCCCCCTCTACACCTAGCAGCACCATTCTAGTCCCCATTCCTTTCCTGCTCCCACTGGCAGGGACCCTTGGCAGGGGGAGTCTTACCTCTCTATTACCCACACACTGCACAAGCCAGTGCCGCCAGGTGTCGCGTTCTCGGCGGACACCCCTGCACTTTGCCATACAGGAAGAGACTCCTTATGCTCCAGGTCACAACACCACTGCTAAGCCAAATTTGAGTGGTGTTGCAATCCTGTACTCTAGGTCCCAATGTTACTCACTGAAATTTGGCCTGGCTGCCCTGCCATCTGTACAGTAGGGTAGCTAAGTCAAATTTCAGTGGCATTGCAACCACACAGCTGGAGTGATGCTCTGGACTGTTCCGGCAGAAGCCGCAATGAGTGAATATGGTACCGCTGCTTAAAATGGTTGTGCCCTGGCCCCTGTGGCTCTGCAGCCTATAAAACTTTTAGCAAGTGCAAAAACCTTGGAGGGATCATGCACCTTCACCCCTCCGCTAATTGGCACCATCACCCCACCACCACCTCCACCACCTAAGTATGGTAATCCCACTCTCAATATCATTGTGTTCCTGGATATTCTGCAGGGTTGCTAATTGAGTCATGAGATCCTTTCCACATATTGTTAGCTGGCACACTATCAGAGGGTATAACAATCCAACCATGTAGTTATTTATATGATGTCACTGTGGCATCCAATGCTTGGTCTTGCACCAGGAACTGCTCACTGTGCTGAAGACTAAGCTCCCAAATGTAAATCAAGTCACATCTAATAAAGCTCTAGTAATTGTTAAATATAGGTAGGGTAAGGAGAGTTTTGTTCTATCCCTAGTTTTCCCACTGACTTACTATATTACCCTGAGCCATTCATGTAACCTCTCTGCATCTCATTCTTCCATCTCTGTTGAAGTGGGATAGTACCTACTTCACAGGGGCGTAGTAGAAAGGTGTGTAAAAAAGGCTTTGAGATGTTTCTGTGGAAGCAGCTATACAAGTTCAAAGTTGTATTTGCTTGCTTGCTTACTCTTCTAAATTAGAAACAGTTTCTGGATTCAGTGACAGATTGCCCATTTTAACAATTTTTTTATTGAAGTGTATCCTGTTACTTGGCATTCATATAAAGTCATAACTATTGGCATTTGCAGTGATTGTGACATATTAAACAACATTTGAAGTGTAGAATTTGGTCCTCTCAGGATGCTCCTGTTAAATGAGATATTCCATCTGGCTGATTTATTGCCAGTAATAACGTTAAAGGAAATACATTTTCCTGGAATTCTAGATGCTGTGGGTCCTCCCCTCCACCAAGAGACCAGTCCTGCAGTCTGGATGCCCTTAGTGCTCCCACTTTTGTTAATGGAAGATTTGCCCGAAGAAGCTGTGCATGATCAGGCTCCAAATTGTCAAGTATATTCATTGCAGAAAAGACAAAAAAACAGTGGAGTCCTCTACGAGCTTAATCTTGCACCGTGTTGAGTAGAGATAGTTGGAACATTTGATTAAATGAAATGCTGCCAAAATATGCTGTTTTACCCAAGCTGAAATGTTTCAGTGAGACATGTTGGTTTCAACAAAGTTTTCATTGGGAAGGGAAGGAGAGACAGAGAGAAAGAGAGACAGACAGAGACAGACTCACACTCTACAACTTGGTGCTTAGTGCCCTGGCCTGGGATGTGAGAGACACAAGTTCAAATCCCTTCTCTGCCTCAGAGTGATCTGAGATTAAAAACAAAACCAACTCTGCTTTAGCAATGCAATAAGTCAGTGGGAAAACTAGCGGTAGAAGAGAGCTCTCTTCACCCTTCAACTATTACTTAAATCCCAAGTGAGTACTCTACCAGCTGGGGCAACTCCTGCTCTTTCTGAAATGAACTCAACAGTCCAACAATTCAATTTTTGTGAAAACATTCAAGATATTTTGTTGTTACTGTTGTTTCAATGCTGAATGAAAATAAATTTCAAAACCCTGAAATTGCCTCAAAATAGAATTGCTATCTTGCCATCAACTCTAGTATTGAGAGCACTCATTTCCCACTGAAGTCTGTGAGGGTTGGTAGGCTCCATAGGTTACAGGTTCTGCACCCAAATAAAGTTTTGAATGTTATTTACATTTTTATTACTGATTGATAAATGTTTAAGGAAGAAGCATTACACTTTCCAGTGAGATCAACATCAAGTCAACTGCTATAAGGTTTTCAGATATTGTATGCATTGTCCTCCTCCTCTTCCATCAGGAACTTGTGGCAAGTCAGAAACCACCATTGTCCATCAGTGGCTCATGGATGCTCTGACAATTTCCAGTACCAAAATTTGCAAGTAACAGAAGCTCCTTCAAATGGTGAATCCTCCATGTTTCTGGTTCCTGTTACTGGAAGCATGAAGACACAAAAGATGGCTTGGTAGAATCTACTGGGAATTTGGCAGGCAGAGACAACTTCCTCTAAAGTGGGGGTGGACAGTCACGTTTTCCCACTGCACCACAAACCAGGGGCTAGAGGAGCCACAGATGGGGAGGGTGCTAAGAAGCCTGAGATATAGTGGTTTGACTCAGGTCTACGTACTGCATGGTGGTCCCTGGAGGCCTGGGTTTAGGTCCCAGATCCAGAAATTCTAAACCTAGGGTCAATATGCAGCGTGGATGCTCAAGCCCTAGGCTTGTAAACCCAGGGTCCGTGGACTCAAATCCCACTAACCCTGGGTTTACATTGCAGTGTAGACATATTCACTATTGCATTAGCCCATTCCCTGGACCTAATCCTGCATTATTTGCAACCACTGAAATCAATGGGGATTTGGATGGCCAGAGAATGCAATTGTGCCTTAATATACTTGGTAAAAGCAAGATCAGTCTTCACAAGAGCACAGGTTATAGTGATCAGTTACCTTCTGTCATCTATTTAGTCATTTACCGGACATGTGTTCAGCAGTCCCAGATGTCTATATTGCAAAATTCACAACTATTGGCAATATGGTAAGCAAGCTCAGCGGAAATGCCAAAGTTTGAATAGGCATGCCACAAAGACCTCCGTAACGCCGAAGTAGGGCACGGGACGCTAGCTGGGTTTTCAGAAAAGTTAACTGTAAAAGGCACTTTTTGTCTACGGTTGATAACAAGTCTTCTTCAGATAATTATAGTGTGCTGAATCCAAATAAGGTTATTATTACCCAGCTTTATACTGTGTTTAAAGACCTCTACAAAGATAACAAATTAACACATGGAAATTGCTGAAGTGTAAATCTTTATTTCCTTTTCATTTAGGATTAACATACTTCATTTGGATCTTAATGAGCTGTAGAATGTAATAAAAGTGATCGTATAATATACACAACTTTTTTATAAAGCTATTGAATTTCAGTTTCTTATTTGCAAGAGGTACTAGAAATATTTTAACACCTTATACAACCATGAAAGATCATGTTTACATGGCACATATAATTTGAGCATTAGCACCTTGAAACAAAAATATACAAGCTGATTTAACTATCAGAAATACAACACAATCTGAAAACACCTGGTCTTAAAACAAATGAAAATATTTTCTTGACTAAACATTAAGTCAACATTTCAATGCACACAAGTACACGTATTAATGTTGTACTATTTCAAGAAACTTTGGCATACAGTAACAGATTGAATCAATATCTTTTAAAGTCATAAATCTACTTATTTGCTAATACTGACCTTAAGCACGAAGGCGCCTTGGACACAATTTTTTCCCATTTCTCTACATTTGCATGCTTCTGTACAAACAATTAGTGCTCTCCTGCACCTACCTCACTAAATTCTGCAACCTCTTGTGCAGCCACAGAATATTGCCTTCGTGACGTCTGCTGGTATTGGTAGCAATGACACGAGCCGTGGCATCAGACTCCAACTTCCTCTTTCCAACCCACTGTATTTCGAGGAGGAAGTATTGGATTTGTGTCGTGGGCCTGTCTCCATACTAGTGCCTGGTAATGAGCTCTATGTATGTGGAAGTAAAGAGTATCACTTGTTGGGAGCGGAGATTCTGATGACTGCAAGTGTGTGAACAAAATGACTTAGCTGTGTCAGTCCTGTGGGCCTCTGGCAAGCCATACACCTTACAAAAGCTCTTCTGCACTTTTCACTTTCTCCACATCCAGGTCCCCCTGTCCAAGGTGTGTTAGAAACTGAAGCAAAAAGAAAAGGAGGACTTGTGGCACCTTAGAGACTAACCAATTTATTTGAGCATGAGCTTTCGTGAGCTACAGCTCACTTCATCGGATGCATACTGTGGAAATTGCAGAAGACATTATGATACACAGACACCATGAAACAATACCTCCTCCCACCCAACTCTCCTGCTGGTAATAGCTTATCTAAAGTGATCATCAAGTTGGGCCATTTCCAGCACAAATCCAGGTTTTCTCACCCTCTGCCCCCCCACAGACAAACTCACTCTCTTGCTGGCAATAGCCCATCCAAAGTGACCACTCTCTTCACAATGAGTATGATAATCAAGGTGGGCCATTTCCTGCAGAAATCCAGGTTCTCTCACCCCCTCACCCCCCTCCAAAAACCACACACACAAACTCACTCTCCTGCTGGCAATAGCTCATCCAAAGTGACCACTCTCCCCACAATGTGCATGACAATCAAGGTGGGCCACCTCCAGCACAAATCCAGGTTCTCTCACCCCCCCCCCACACACACAAACTCACTCTCCTGCTGGCAACAGCTCATCCAAAGTGACCACTCTCCCCACAATGTGCATGACAACCAAGGTGGGCCACCTCCAGCATAAATCCAAGTTTAACCAGAACGTCTGGGGGGGGGGGGGGGAACAAGGGGAAATAGGCTACCTTGCATAATGACTTAGCCACTCCCAGTCTCTATTTAAGCCTAAATTAATAGTATCCAATTTGCAAATGAATTCCAATTCAGCAGTTTCTCGCTGGACTCTGGATTTGAAGTTTTTTTGTTGTAAGATAGCGACCTTCATGTCTCTGATTGCGTGACCAGAGAGATTGAAGTGTTCTCCAACTGGTTTATGAATGTTATAATTCTTGACATCTGATTTGTGTCCATTTATTCTTTTACGTAGAGACTGTCCAGTTTGACCAATGTACATGGCAGAGGGGCATTGCTTGGCACATGATGGCATATATCACATTGGTGGATGTGCAGGTGAACAAGCCTCTGATAGTGTGGCTGATGTTATTAGGCCCTGTGATGGTGTCCCCTGAATAGATATGTGGGCACAGTTGGCAACGGGTTTTGTTGCAAGGATAGGTTCCTGGGTTAGTGGTTCTGTTGTGTGGTATGTGGTTGTTGGTGAGTATTCGCTTCAGGTTGGGGTGTTGTCTGTAGGCAAGGACTGGCCTGTCTCCCAAGATTTGTGAGAGTGTTGGGTCATCCTTCAGGATAGGTTGTAGATCCTTAATAATGCGTTGGAGGGGTTTTAGTTGGGGGCTGAAGGTGACGGCTAGTGGCGTTCTGTTATTTTCTTTGTTAGGCCTGTCCTGTAGTAGGTGACTTCTGGGAACTCTTCTGGCTCTATCAATCCATTTCTTCACTTCCGCAGGTGGGTATTGTAGTTGTAAGGATGCTTGATAGAGATCTTGTAGGTGTTTGTCTCTGTCTGAGGGGTTGGAGCAAATGCGGTTGTATCGCAGAGCTTGGCTGTAGACGATGGATCGTGTGGTGTGGTCAGGGTGAAAGCTGGAGGCATGTAGGTAGGAATAGCGGTCAGTAGGTTTCCGGTATAGGGTGGTGTTTATGTGACCATTGTTTATTAGCACTGTAGTGTCCAGGAAGTGGATCTCTTGTGTGGACTGGACCAGGCTGAGGTTGATGGTGGGATGGAAATTGTTGAAATCATGGTGGAATTCCTCAAGGGCTTCTTTTCCATGGGTCCAGATGATGAAGATGTCATCAATATAGCGCAAGTACGTAAAAGAATAAATGGACACAAATCAGATGTCAAGAATTATAACATTCATAAACCAGTTGGAGAACACTTCAATCTCTCTGGTCACGCAATCAGAGACATGAAGGTCGCTATCTTACAACAAAAAAACTTCAAATCCAGAGTCCAGCGAGAAACTGCTGAATTGGAATTCATTTGCAAATTGGATACTATTAATTTAGGCTTAAATAGAGACTGGGAGTGGCTAAGTCATTATGCAAGGTAGCCTATTTCTCCTTGTTCCCTCCCCCAGACGTTCTGGTTAAACTTGGATTTATGCTGGAGGTGGCCCACCTTGGTTGTCATGCACATTGTGGGGAGAGTGGTCACTTTGGATGAGCTATTGCCAGCAGGAGAGTGAGTTTGTGTGTGTATGGGGGTGGGGGAGTGAGAAGACCTGTATTTGTGCTGGAAGTGGCCCACCTTGATTTTCATGCAGGTTGTGAGGAGAGTGGTCACTTTGGATAGGCTATTACCAGCAGGAGAGTGAGTTTGTGTGTGTGGTTTTTGGAGGGGGGTGAGGGGGTGAGAGAACCTGGATTTCTGCAGGAAATGGCCCACCTTGATTATCATACTCATTGTGAAGAGAGTGGTCACTTTGGATGGGCTATTGCCAGCAAGAGAGTGAGTTTGTCTGTGGGGGGGCAGAGGGTGAGAAAACCTGGATTTGTGCTGGAAATGGCCCAACTTGATGATCACTTTAGATAAGCTATTACCAGCAGGAGAGTTGGGTGGGAGGAGGTATTGTTTCATGGTGTCTGTGTATATAATGTCTTCTGCAATTTCCACAGTATGCATCCGATGAAGTGAGCTGTAGCTCACGAAAGCTCATGCTCAAATAAATTGGTTAGTCTCTAAGGTGCCACAAGTCCTCCTTTTCTTTTTGCGAATACAGACTAACATGGCTGTTACTCTGAAACCTTAGAAACTGAAGGTGTCACTGAAAAGCTTTCCATGTGGTTTTCTTGTTGTGTACTGCAATAAAAGAGGTAGCATCATAACCAGTCAGGGCATGAAACCGGAGCAGAGTTTCCAGAACAATAGGTTCATATTGTAGTTTTTCACAAATGGCAGGGATAGGAAAATACTTCAGTTCCTTTGACATGCCAGCTTTCATGCAAAGCTGCCCACATGTCATTTTGCTATAGTGAGCCAGCAAAAGAATAAGCGCTTTATGTTAATTTTACTCTAACTACAAAGCATTATGTGCAAAAAAACAAATACTAAGCATACAAGAAATCGAGATAATTTCAAATACAACAGGACAACTAACTTCTGTTTATGAATATTTCTAACATTATAATATATGGATGACTAAATGCAATAAAAAGTGGAATATTAGGGTGCAATGTGTGTTAAAACCATGATGAGTGTCTTCTCACTTCTTTTCTCAATAAACTGAAAAAGGAATTATGCTAAACAGTTTGATTTTGCTGACAAATTTGTGTATGCGCTGTTGGTATATCAAACTTTTCTGGTAAATTTAGGTGGACATTCTTATTTGCAAGTTTGAGGATCTAAATGTCAAAATTCCGCTTGATAACCATTTTTAAATTGGCAGGTTCAAATTATGTTAAACAAAGTCTGTCACTCACTTTTAACAAAACATGTCCCTAATCCCTTTATAGAAGACACTCACTTTTAACAAAACATTTCCCTAATCCCTTTATAGACGATAGAGTAGATGGAAATCTCAGAATCAATTGGTAGAGTAGTATAGACAAGCTTGCTTCTGTTGCCCATGATCGGCCTATTTTTGAATAATTAGAGGAGCCAGGGCAGTGAGGTCACTTTTTTTCCTTGATATAGGTCAGTTTAAAAAAATGGAAAACAAGAAGACCAATTTTAAAATTATGTTTTCTATATGAGCACAAAATGGCATAAGCTGCAGAGTTTAAGAGAAAAGAAACTAGAGTTTATGTTACTTCACTACTTCGCTCTACTCCTTAAACCATACCAGCAGTAAAAATTCTATTCCTTTGGCCCCTTCTGAAATACTTGCTGAACATATTCAATTCATATCAAGCAACTATGTGGCAAGCCAAACCCAACTAAGGGCCATGCCCGGGGAGTTTTCCCAACAGAATATCTTCCCCTGCCCAAGGTTTTCCTTCTCCTGTCTTCCTGAAGATAGCCTGGGTCCTCCTTGTGTTGTCTGCTTACATGAGAGTAACTAGTCAAATACAAGTAAGACAGATAGAGATTAAGGCAATGGAGAAAAGATTTTTGGCAAGCTTTTAAATTAAGTTCTAGGAGTTAAGTTAAAGTAGAACTAGCAAGACCAACTGCAATAGCATCATCTGGTGACTGACAAGGAAACTGTGGGCACTTCTAACATTCTATAAACAACTTACACTAAAAATTTGTCTAGGGCACTCAGTTTTTGTTTTGTGCATATTCTCATTTCACTATATTTGTGAGGAGCTAAATTGTCCAAACAACTGGCGGCTTCATCTATTCCCCCTGAGAATTTGTAATATTCCTTCAAACCTCTCTCTTTAGCAACAGAAATGAATTGGCATTTTGAACCTCATTTAAGCAGGATTTATAACAAGGTGGTCTGAGCACAAACCATGAATACTTTTTACTGAGACATATTGGCATGCCCTTAGTTTTCTTTGGTTACGTGGAGGCTAAGATATATTATCATGGCACGCTTTTTAAGCCAATAGTAATTTTCCAAACCCTAATTGTTTTTCTACATCTTTTCCTCCCCATTTTAATGGTTTTCAGTAGCTACTGACCTGTGAAACACTCATGTCTGACTAGCATGGCGTTCGGGTTTATATGTGCTGAGGGCTGCGGTTGATAAAGAGCAGTATAAATAAACACACTCCATGCAGTAGAAAGCAAGGACAAACAACATTGTGGGATGACAGACCTAAAGATAGCACATCATTAGATGGAAGAACGAGTTATGATCATTTACTCTGTACGATAGTTTTTCTTGTTGTTCTAGCATGCACTTTAAACAGAGTCAGGACAAAACTTCAGTCAAAATATGCTCTCTATGTGCACCTGAAATAAGTGCTGCAGCTTCTGCACCCTTAGCTAAACCAGAAATTCTGTGCTGGTTGCTGTATGGCCATTTCAATGGGAAATTAAATGTTCCTTTTTTCATCCCACAAGAGCTGTTCACCGCTCTGGAGTGGACAACAAGCACAATTCTGGAGGTAAGTCTCGTACTTTAGCTTCCTGATCCTTCAAAAACTTAAAGCAAATAGTCCTTTCCCATGTAAGTAGCCCCATTAACTTCAAAATGGCTGCACACACATGAGTAAAGAGTTTGTAGGATAGACCCTTGATTTATGGAATGAGGAAACAGAACAATGAGAGAACCATAGAGTCTAGGAGAGGAATGTGAAGGAGGGGAAAGGAAGTGGTTTGATTCATTTGATCTTCAAACAAGACCCTGGCTAAGAAAGAGTGCTTATTTATTTATAAGATGCATTTGGTAGAATCCCTTCATACATACAGTCTACCAATGGTGTCCCATTCACATCAAGATTAAGTTACAGATTGGGTACAGTGAGCTTGTCTTTGTGTTTGTAAAGTACAACACATTACATAAATTATATCTTACATATTTTGTCCAATTTTATCCAGAGGCAATTCTAATCAATTTATCCTTTTGATATATTTTTTTTTAGTTAAAAAGATTTTCCAATTTTTAAATGAACAAATCACAAACAGCAGGAGCAGTGTGTGAAATGACTGCTGCGATTTCCATTAAGGAAATGGTATAAAAAAATCTGCCATTTTCTGTGATGTTACACCTCCAAATTGGCAAGGTGGCATCTTCAAAAGACAGGTTTTGCCCTTGGGAAGTGAGCTCACCATTGATACCTGAACCAAATTAGTGAAAGACAGTTACTCGTTACAGTGTCACTCATTTTAAAGTTTTATTTTCTGCCTTTCATCTTTTTCTCTCCCAGTGGTAATCCTGTTAGAATTTCCTTTTTGAAGACCTTGACATCACACATCCCACAGCCTGGAGATTCATGATCTTATATAGTTACATTGATCTCCCTCTCCAATTCCCTCTCAACAAGGCAGTGTCTCTTGCCTTGGAAGGCCATCCATTACCAAAGTGACAATTATTGATTTTAATTAAAGCAGCAGAATGAAGTTGAAATTATAAAGCTGTAAACTTTCCCATTCCAAGTATTAAAATAAATGGTGCTAAGAATTTGCACTGTTTATGTTTGCGTACTTGACTACAGCCAGTCCATGGAAGAGATGCCGGCAGAGCTCTCCAGCAATGTAATTGGCCTAGAAAAGCTGAGTGTATGGTGGGGACAGCAGGTAATAGTCTTGGCACTAACAAATTACCAGGGTAAGGGAGTCCCCATTACAGCAAGAAGCATGATAGGCAGTGATTGCCACTTAATTTTTTTTATAACTAACCAAACTATTTTTCCCTTTTTGTTTTTTCCCCTATTGCCTATTTCACGTGTACAGAGAG
The DNA here is from genome assembly GCF_965152275.1 of Natator depressus. Classification (NCBI taxonomy): domain Eukaryota; kingdom Metazoa; phylum Chordata; order Testudines; family Cheloniidae; genus Natator; species Natator depressus. Next base: position 190,103,141 of record NC_134234.1, on the reverse strand, counting down.
AGCGAATTATTTGGGTTACCATTCAGCTATTCACTATTCAGCCATTTTAGCCACAGTTTGAAGTGCCTGCTGAAAGCAGAGGAAGATATCACTAGTTAAGAAACACTCCACTTAGAACAAGAGGCCCTGCCACAAAAAAGTCCGAAGATGGGCAGTCTGTTCCTAAAAGGCACATTCTTAATATGCTTCACAAACAATAATTAAGCCTCAATAGCCCTCTCATGCAGGCAAGGGTTATATTACGTTTTCTGAGGAGCCAACTGATTCAGAGAGGTCATATGACACACCCAAATTCATACTATGGCAAAGCTAGAAGAAAAGAAAACTTCGAGTCCAACTTCACAATCCAGTTATAATAAATAACTGAGCCACATTCTTAAAGGTACAGTACACACATTTGACAGATATCAAATATAGACTGCCGTTATTATAACCAAAAAATAAATAAAAAAAAGATAGCTTGGTTTCAGGTATGTGGCACAGATGCTTTTATTTTAGCCATTAGGTCTTACTGTAAAACATAATGTGATTTTTAGAACTGAGTAGATTCATAGGGAGACACTAAAGAAAAAGTGTAGGGGCCATCTTCTCCATTTCTGTGCTAGCAGACAGAGGAGGCTGAAGATGCCAGGGTCAGCAGAAAGTGGTCCTCCTTACTGCATTATCTTTCTAGATTCTCTGATTGACATAGAGCAATGATATTTTCCTGATGAATGTGATTTATTACAGTACAGTACAAGTCCTTAGATATCAACCGGCAGTTTGTCTATTAGGGCAATTTTTCTACTGCCATCAAATAGAAGGAAGCCAATATCCACATAGTTATGTATGACAGTACAGCTTTGGTCCATCTGTAAATGACTCTTTTTTAATATGTGCACTTTAAATACTGATGCGTTCGGGAAAAATGACAAATTAAAAAGCTTATTTTAAATATACTGTAAATCAGCTATGGTTGTTTAGAATAAGCCACAGACAGAGCACTGACATACAGTGTAAATGATGCAGACCCACTGTATGTGAATGGTACATCCTCTAAAGAGATTCTTCAGTTCACCTTGTACAACATAAAGCATATTGTGTGATGTAGCAAACAGTAACAATTCCATTGAATTTCCTGCAATAGACATTCCTGTCCTGCAGGTCATATGGACATTTATACTCCAAGTGTCCATGGTCCTTGTGTTTTGATGCTCTTTAAACAGGTGCCTCAATGATAGGAAAACATGGTCCATCTAGGTCAGTATTCTGTCTCTTGACAGTGGCCTGTACCAGAGCTTCAGGGACAGTATACAGAACAGGGTAATTATGGAGTGATCCACCCATTCCATTCCTAGCTTCTGATAATCACAGGTTTAGGGTCACCTCCCTGACAATCTTGGCTAATAGCCACCAATGGACCTATTCTCTGTGACCTTATCTACATGTTTTTTGAGCCCAGTTATACTTTTGGCCATAACAACATCTCATGACAATGAATTCCACAAGTTAATTATGTGTTGAGTGGGAAAATACTTCCTCTTGTTTGTATTAAACCTGCTGCCTATTAATTTCATTGGGTGACCCCTGGTTTTTGTATTTTGGGACAGGGTAAACAACACTTCCCTACTCATGTTTTCCACAGCATTCATGATTTTATAGACTTCTATCATATCCCCCACTTGGTCATCTCTTTTCTAAGATGAGCAGCCCTAATCATTTTAGTCTCTCCTTATATGGAAGCCAGTCCATGCCCTTTATCATCTTTGTTGCCCTTCTCTGAACCATTTCCAGTTGCACTACATCCTTTTTGACATGGGACAACTAGAACTGGACACAGTGTTCAAGAAAGTCTTCCATAGAATCCAGAGAAAAGAGAAAATGATAGTGAATTTGTAAAATGGGGGAAGCATTTCTGCATTAAGTAGGGAACCCATGGGGCGTTACCCCTTTGTGAAGATGGACAGGATGAAATTTTGGCTTGAGTAAGAAATTTAGAGCTTAGCCTAATGTTAACATCTTTTCCAAAGTGGGTACATGTTAACTGATTCGTCCGTATGGCTGGATAATCCTCTTACTAAGGCCTTATAAAAATAATGGGTAGTGACCCGAGATTGCTATCCCAGGCTTGGTATTAAGGAGCAGAACTAGGTTTTCCTGTGTATAGCAATCTTTTCTGTCTATATACTGCTCCATGTCTCACTCTAGGCTGGCAGAATGAAATCACCTTGTGGTAATATTGAAAAGAAGCAGGTATTGATTAGAAAAGTGTTTGCAGATTAGGAGCCCTACAAAACAGTAACTCAGCAATCTCTTAATTGGATATGTTCAGCACTTGGAGACTAATATCTATCTCCATTTAGGAGTGCCAATATTGTGGAGGCAGCTATACAAGATGTTGGCACAGTGCGATCCCAAACGCTTCTCCTGTTGTTCCATATGGCTATTGAAAAGCAAAGCCTGTTCTTGTTTCGTTCAGATCATGAGTCCAGTGGTCATTTAACAAGTAATATAATGGTTTCATTTTCCAAGGTACTGATCATCCATGGCTCTCGCTGAAGTTTTGATCAATTGCAGGTGCTCAATACCTCCGGGGGAAAAAACAAAATAGGCTCTCAAATGTTTCACATGTCCCATCTTGAATAATACAAGAGATGATGCCTCTAGGTTGTTTGTTTTCGAGAGAGTTAGCCATGGACTATGTCTGATCAAGATGGTGATTATCTAAAGTACTGTTGGCAGCCATATCTCTCAGCTCTGGAGAAAGAAGGACTGAATATTCTGTAAGGCAGTAGTGCTCAACACTGTTGTTCAAGTTTGAAATTTTAAACGTTTTCTTGACTAACGGGGGTGAATAAGGATGAGGCCTGGAAAACTGGATGTGATGGCTGGAGTGATGACAAAAGGCTTGCAACTTTCCAAATAATGAATTCAAAGTCTCAACAACTGCTACAAATGTGAGTGTAAGCCACTATGTCCCTCCCCACAAAGGCTGATATACAGAAGAGGCAAAATTGGAAATGCAAGGCCCATGCTTTCAGAAAAAACAACATGACTTTGATAAAGGAAAGCAATTATCCCTCTCCTTCTGTTGTGCAAATCAGAGCATTTGTACTTCCAAAACACATCAAGAGAAAGCCTTAAATCTGGAGTCTAGTAAATCATTACTTTAAAAAAGAGGTCAAATATTTATATTAAGCAATTTCCAAAATGTATGCACTTACACCTATTTGTTTTATTTTATTACTAAAGATGGCCCTGAACCAAAAACCAGATTCCAGCTGAGTCCCTCAGTCTGATCTATTCAATGTTTGAAAGAGCACTACATTAAAGCACACTACGAACTGTCCATTCTCACCAGCAGGGTCAGCATGGACCAATTAACGTGCAACACCTTAGTGAGCTTTGAAAATCCCACCACCATAGTGCACATTGCTGAATGGTGTAGACAAGCCTTAAATCCATTTGCACCAGGGTAGATTTGTCCCATAATGTTTACTGGACATAAACAGAATTAGATTAAAAGCATGTCATCAGTGCCATGGCAATCATTTATTCCTCTATATGATCTTTTGTAGAATATTAATAACCAAGCTTTACCTTTTAGCTTTGCATGTTAAGGAGGCATAACAATGTTTGTCCTTTAGTCAATTTATGATAAAAAGCAGTTTTAAGGTTGTATTAGCTGTTCCTTGTTCTGGGCTGTTAGTCTAAAGGTATAGGACCCTTAAAAAAAGGGTATGAAACACACTGGCTCAGTGCAGCTATTCTTGGGCAAAGCATTCATAATTAGATATTACTTTGGAGAAAGGGCAATGCTTCATCATAAAATGAAGTGTTATCTTTGATATCTTTGTGTGCACTCAGCGGAACATTCCCACTGATTGTGCTTCTAATCTAAGAAAAGTTGGCAGGTTTGCCCTTTTTCTAGTGAAATATATTCTCTTCTAGGAGACCTCTACCAACATATATTCAGAATTTTTATGTCTTATTTAGGTTGTTCGCTGATATTTGTGGTTTCTTAAATACACACCAGATTATTATTATAGGTGAATTCTACATTTACTTAGAGGCAGATTATGCTGAAAAAGAAGTTGGTAGGAAACCTGGAGGAACTAGACATTATTTGAGCAGCAGACTCACCATTGTGTGAGAATTACTGATGGACAAAAATGCAGTAACTTCAAGAGCAGTGCAACCACTTGGGATTAAGTACAGGGCATTTCAGGGGCCCAGGAGAGCCTTGAAATTCCAGTTGCCATTTCAGAGTTGCTTCTCAAAAAGAACATGAAGCTCCCGCAGCCATTTTAAAGTTTAGATTGCAAAGGCAGATTTGAGGATGAACAAAAACGCAAAAGCAATACTTAAAATAGCCCTCGTTATTTTTCCCCTCCCTCAAATGGCTACAGGAAATTGCTCCTTTTGTGGAACAAAATAAAGGAAGGGTTAGCCGTGAATGGTTGTATCAAGATTTCATATCTTCTATGATTAAAGTAGATGCAAGTCTGCCTCACTTAATGGAAAGACAACTTCTCTTGACTTCAATTACATAAATTTGTCATCTGTTCAGGACAAATAGCTCATTGCTCTCAGGGGTTATAGTTGTGTCCTCCTTAATGCTAAAATTTATGAAACCATCACCTCTGGAGGACAACAAAACTCAGGTACGTTTTAGTCAGCCCTCTAGCTTCAGGTGCCCAATTTCCAACATTTAACCTCAAGCTTTATATTTGTAATTAAAACTTAATTTTGTGTTTTAATATCACAATGAGAGAATAATGCAATATTTGAAAAAGTGACTTGTTCAGAGAGTTTATTGAACACACAAGTTAAAGTTAATTGAAAACTAAACCCAACTAATGGAACTTTGCAGATCATTCTAAAACAAGTGAAAACATAGCATGTAGCTAACGCCATTGGACCAAACAGAGAAACAATTGCCTAGCTAGAAGGAAACTAAGTTATGGTAACTTACTCTTTTTTCAGCTCTCCCCAAAATATACACCACAACTGCTTATACTCCCTTAGGCTTACACATACTTACCAATATGTGAATTACACAACACTTATTAATCTGGCCCAGAGAATTTAAGGGTAGCTATGCTGGTGTAGCTCACACACTTAAGAGCCAGAGAAGAAGTGTAGCAGGTAAAGCAACTAAAAGGAAAAAAAGTTTAAATTAAACTTCTTGACATACCCTACTGCCTAAGTTAACCAACATTTTATTTCTGGGCTCCTCAAAATGCCGGTTAGATTCTTATAGTCATTCATTGGTCATTAGTTACACTGGCCAAAAACTTTTTATCAAAATTGTTTTAACTAAACAAAAATGATCACAAAAAGTACCTGCTTTCTGTGGAAAATACTGACTTTTCATTTTCAAAAAATATTGAAAACCGAAGAGTTTCAGATTGAAACTTCACATATATATTCAGAAATGCCATTGTGGTGCCTCATGGGAGTTATACTATGGGTACTTCTTCCCTGCCCATCCACACTCTTCTGTGGGCCAGACTACATCTCCCATGTTGCAGTGCAAAATGGGGGAGTGTGATGTGCCATGGGAGATGTAGTCCAGTTGGAGAGCCTCAGCCACATAAGAGAATGGGGACACCCAAACTACAACTCCCATGGCAGCATTTCAAGGGTTTTGTTTTCACTAGAAATTTTCCAATTTTGGATTTTTCATTGACAAAGTTGAATTTTTTCATAAGGTTGGGAGGGGGAGACCATTCTCCAGTAGGTTGTAGTTATTAGGTCTAAGAGTCTAAATGTGTTTCAATGAATCTGATAAGCTATTTTTTAAACACTTCACAAATAACCTCTGAGTTTGTCCCAATAGGTTTTAATTAGCAATATATTAAATTTTAAAACATTATTCAAATGTTTTATATGCATCTGCATGAATTCCAAAAGCAACCCAGCCTATCCAGTTTATGACGATGCATGGTCTAACATGCTTTGCTTGTTCATAATTTATTTTTCCTAATTGGAAATAACCAGATCATAAAAGCACTGTTTTCATTCCCAATATTTGTGCCAAAAGATAAAAATAATTTATTATGATTAGTGTCCCAGCTATACCTTATGGATACAAGCCAGAGTGTTAAACCTAGCCAAACCTCAAACAAGAATTAGAATGTGTGACCTTCACGTATAAATTTATAATCGCGACATTCACAAATGAATCTTTAAGGTTAATTAAATGACATACTATTGGATACATGGTTAACCTCAGCTGAATAAGTTTTTCCTTTATGTGCTGCGAGTCCTTATTTAACCTTCCCATCTCTTTAAAAGTCTCTTGCAGTGCCAATTTGCATCTGCCAAATGAACACCACAAGTAGAATAAATATGCACAAGTATGTGCAAACACAGGCAGTTAAACTTCACATGTCATTTGAATGTCAGACATCCTGCTGACTGAAAACTAAATGTTGTAGATGTCTCTAGTAATGCTTCTGAATCTACTGTCAAGATGCAAAGCCTTATACGTTTTTAAAAAGGGGGGAGGGGAGCGGGGGCGGGGAAGGACTACATTAACATGCCCTAGAGAACTGTTAGGGTCCACATGGGCCAGTTAGTATGTGACACACTGGTGCAGAATAAATTTATATCCTACTGGTGTGGACTAAAGAGTAATGTAAACAAGCCCTGATAGAAAACTATACATAGGAATCACTTGTCCCTTCACTGTAATGCAGCCAGTTTCAGAAGGGTAGTGCTCCAATGGCTCAGCAACAAAAAGCAACATTGCCAGACAGACTAAAGGCAAGTAATTTCATACTCAAGTGAAACTGAAGCTGAAAGTTTTCAGCTTATTTAAATAGGCAGAATTTAATTAGAGAAAATTAAAAAAACGGCCTGGGTAACAAGATTAACAAATCTACACTTCCCAAGAGCATCACTGTATAAGAGCTAAGCCAGAAGAAGCCAAAACAATAACAAAAAAAAAAAAAGCATGTCCCATTCAGAAGGCCTCCAAGCCAACCCTAGCTGACAGAGTCCCAATTTCTCTTATTGTTCTAGGAGGCAGGCAGACTTTCTCCCTTTCCCTTAGGTGTCAGGTCAGGGCAGGAGCCACTTAACGCAGTTCATAAAGCCCTTACCTCAGAGCTACCAAACTTAGAGAGGAATATAAAGGCTAATGATCTGAAGCATGAGGGGCTTCCAACCTGTAACAGCCAACGTGGCTTCTAGTCCCATCTCTTGCTCGGCTTCCTTTTCCTGTCTATCTAGCCCAACCCGAAAGGTGGGGCAGGGTGCTCCTTGATTGTACTGGATAGCTCAGTGGTTTGAGCATTGGCCTGCTAAACCCAGGGTTGCGAGTTCAATCCTTGAGGGGGCCATTTTAGGGATCTGGGGCAAAAATTGGGGACTGGTCCTGCTTTGAGCTGGGGGTTGGACTAGATGACCTCCTGAGGTCCCTTCCAACCCTGATAGTCTATGGATACCCAGGAATGACTCAGGCTGTCTTGGCTGTAAGCTCCAGACTGTCCCATAAAGGGGTAATATGCCTCACCACAGCCATGAAATCTTTAATAACAACAACTAATACAAGTTATTCACTTTTATATGCTATTGGCAAAAATGGAAGCTCCAATAGCACTATGACCTCTGCCACCACCAAAGGGCACCGGTTCAATAGTGACTCAAAGAGAAGCACGATACCAATATAATCCAGGTACCACTTCCTGGATCTTTACACATTCCTCAGAGCAACTACTGAGGCTGGGTCTGGAAGCAGATTACATGTGAATGCATGGTGGAAGATTCACACTGGCTGAGAAAGCAGTTAAGTCCCCTCAATTAGTAGAATCCAACAAGAGCAAGGCTGGATTAAGATATAAGTACTACAGGCCCATGTCTAGAACCTCAGTTTCTAATGTCAGGTGAACACATCATAATCTCAGATCTTTCATTTTTAAAAGAAGTTTCGGTCCCTCATTGTTGCAAAGAATAGTTTGCAAATGTGAGCTGAGTTTAACTATGCAGTGAGGTCTGCTTTGGTCTGCAGAGAACCTGAAACAACCTGATGTGAGAGGTGTGACACACCCAGTGCATCTAAATGCATTTTTAACGTCAAGACCATGTCAGCACTGCCCCCAGGTGACTCTGTACATGACAGGAGCAGGGGTAGAAGGGACCACAAGAGTCAAGGGAAGTGGCACTTCAGTCCTTAGCACTGTGTGATGAGCACACCGGGAGAGTAGGAATCACCTGCAGCTAGGGTGACCAGATGTCCCAATTTTACAGGGACAGTCCCGATATTTGGGGCTTTTTTTTTATATGGGCTCCTATTACCCCTCACCCCCTGTCCAGATTTTTCACACTTGCTATCTGGTCACCCTACCTGCAGCCCACATGTGACTACACAGTTGAAATAAACTGTTTTGATGCTTCAGAATTTTTTTGTTTATTTTCGCATTCAAAACTATTCTCAAATTAGACCTGAAAATGCAAATAACTTTGATACCCTGAAAAATGTATTTTTGGGGCATATACTATTCGCTCAATTTTTTCACGTCTAATTATATCGATCATGTTTAACTATTTCAATTGTCCCTCCATGAGCTGTTTGATGCAGAACCAAGCCCATCCAATTGGCTTAGACCTGTGGTTGCAATGGCTGAAAAGAATGCTGGATGTTTTAAGGTTAGTTGTATGTAGATGTGGGACTTTTAAAAAGGTGAAGGAAGTATAGGCTGATGAGTGGTGGGTTCTTGCTGCCCAGAATAAAATAAATTAAGTGTTAGGGTAGTGAACTGCACAAAGTTCAAAGGGGGCTGTCCCTGGACTGAGATCCCAACTCCTAGATAAAATTGGAAAGAGATATCTGCTTAAAGCAAAGCAGCTACCTGGCATGGTTGCTAAGGCCCTCTCTGGTGAACCAATGCCAAGAGCAGCATGATATCAAAACAGTTTTGAGAAGGTCACACATCTCTTCTCTGTCAGATTGACCCAAGTCTGGGTGATGTCTTGCATGGTGCTGGAGTTGAAAGGAAAAACTTAAGTCCAACAGCTATAAGAGCATCTCTTCAACCAGATACCTACTGAGGAAAAGCCCCAAGATATTGATACAGCAGAGTGTGGGCCTGCCAACACATGGTGCTCAGCACTGGAACTGAACATTTCTGAGGTTATATTTCCTATGTATTTGGCATTTAAGAAGGGGCAGAGAAGAGCCACGAGAATGATTGAAGAGTAATAAACCTGGCTTATGGTGGTTCAAGGAGCTCAGTCTATTTAGCTGAATAAACAGAAGGTGTTGATCGCCGTCTGTATGTACGTACCCGGGGAACATATCTGATAGATAGATAGATTTTCAATCTAGCAAACAAAAGTTATAACAAGTGTGACGGGTTGGGTCACAGGGATCCCCTTGGGACTGTCACCTGATGTGATAAGACTACCTCTGAGCCCGTTTTCTCTGCCAGTCTGGACCTCCACAACCCTTCCTTGTTGATCCAGACATGCCAGTCTGCTCCAACACAGACCCAGGGTCTGAACCACATGCCCCAAAGCTGCAGACTTAACTGAAAACAGCTTAAGAAGTGCTCCTGTCTCCAGCACTCAGACACCCAACTCCCAATGTGATCCAAATTCCAAATAAATCTGTTTTACTCTATATAAAGCTTATATAGGGTAAACTTGTAAATTGTCCACCCTCTATAACACTGATAGAGAGATATGCACAGCTGTTTGCTCCCTCAGGTATTAATTACTTACTCTGGGTTAATTAATAAGCAAAAAGTGATTTTATTAAGTAGAAAAAGTAGGATTTAAGTGGTTCCAAGTAATAACAGGCAAAACAAAGTAAGTTACCAAGTAAAATGAAACAAAACACACAAGTCTAAGCCTACTACACTGAGAAACTGCATACAGGTAAATCTCACCCTTAGAGATGTTCCAATAAGCTTCTTTCACAGACTGGACTCCTTCCTAGTCTGGGTCCAGCAATCACTTACACCCTCGTAGTTACTGTCATTTGTTCCAGTTTCTTTCAGCCATCTTTTGGGGGTGGAGAGGCCATCTCTTAAGCCAGCTGAAGACAAAATGGAGGGGTTTCCAGGGCCTTTTATATTCTATCTTTTGTGGGCGGAAACCCCTTTGTTCTCCTGTGCAAAATCACAGCAACAAGATGGAGTTTGTAGCCACCTGGGCAAGTCATACATCCATGAATGATTCAGCTTTATGCAGGCTTATGCCATTGTTTAAATGTTAGTTTGAACACTCCCAGGAAAGCTCAGATGTGGATTGGCATCTCCCAAAGTCCATTGTCAGTTAAGTATTTCTTGACTGAGCACTTACTGAGAATAGTCCTTTCTCAAGAAGCTGACCAAATGCTCCACTGAGGCTACTTAAAAAGAACAGGAGTACTTGTGGCACCTTAGAGACTAACAAATTTATTTAGCATAAGCTTTCGTGGGCTAAAACCCACTTCATTGGATGCATGCAGTGGAAAATACAGTAGGAAGATATATGTATATACACAGAGAACCTGTTCTTTTTGAGGATACAGACTAACACAGCTGCTACTCTGAAACCTGAGGCTACTTAGAATCAAACACATTGAGATACAAGTACATAGCCTATATTCTTAACTTCAAATACAAAAATGACACACACATACAGACAGCATAATCATAACCAGCAAACTACAACCTTTCCATAGACACCCCACTTGACCTCTGTACAAGACGTGGTGCCACCATAGGACCCTGGTTGCAACAACGATCTATACGGTCACAGTTCATATCAATAACATCACAACAAGATCCAATGGCTGGAAATTGAAGCTAGATAAATTCAGACTGGAAATAAAGCACTCATTTTTAACAATGAAGGTAATTAACCTCCGGAACAACTTAACTATGGTTGTGGTAGATTTTCCATCACTGGCAATATTTAAGTCAAGAGTGGATGTTTTTCTAAAACATATGTTCTAAATCAAACAGGAATTAATTCAGGGAAATTCTATGGCCTGCATTTTACAGGAGGTCTGACTATGTAATTCAGTGGGCAAACTGCAGCCCATCAGGGTAATCTGATTGCAAGCCGCAAGACATTTTGCAGATGTTGACCATCTACAGGCACAGCCTCCCGCAGCTCCCAGTGGCTGCAGTTCAACGTTCCCGGCCATTGGGAGCTGTGGGAAGTGGCGGCCAACACTTCCCTGAGGCCTGCCACTTCCCACAGCTCCCATTGACTGGGAACAGTGAACCATGGCCACTGGGAGCTGCGGGATGCCATGCCTGCGGATGGTCAACATCATCAAAATGTCTCGCAGCCCACAATCAGATTACCCTGATGGTCCACATGATGCCCATGGGCCGCAGGTTGCCCACCACTGATATACTCACTGTGGGGGAGGGATAGGTCAGTGGTTTGAGCATTGGCCTGCTAATCCCAGGGCTGTGAGTTCAATCCTTGAGGGGGCCATTTAGGGATCTGGGGCAAAAATTGGGGATTGTTCCTGCTTTGAGCAGGGGGTTGGACTCAATGACCTCCTGACGTCCCTTCCAGCCCTGATATTCTATGATGATTCTGTGATCCCTTTGGCCTTATAATCTATGTTACCTCTCAGCCCTCTTTGAAATTGCTGCCAACACTGATCAGGACTGAAATGTTCCAGTAGCCTAGGTGAGTCTCTTGACTTCCTCTGACTGCTCCCATGATGACTCCCTCCCCAATCAAAAGGGGGAAGTTACAATACTAGCTAAAGTGTTGTTTTTTCGTCCCCATAAAGATGTTACAGTAATGACATGTCAAGTCAATTCCCAATCTTCCTACTTTCTCCATCTCCTACAACAGGTAAAAACTTGCTACTGCCTTTCCTCTATCCCCACATATGGCGTAGGTAACTATAGAACTGCTTGAGATTTGGTTTTCCCTTGTGCTATTCCTTTACATGTTAGGGAGACACGTTACAGACTGTACTCTCCTCAAGGATATTCTATTCATTTTGTTGTTTTCTTTAAACTAGAATCACAACCATTCAGACCAAAAGTACATGTTTATTTCTTCTGTACTGCAAGACACAGCACATACTCCCACACTCAAAAGAATAAGCTATTTTATGACTATTACTGCTTCTCCTGCTCAAAAACTTTTGATCACTGGACATTCACTGATGTCTACAACATGTTAGCTGCAGGCATTATCTGGGCATGTTCACCTCTGTGTGCATTCTGTTGACCAAATGAAGTAGCCCTATGAGGAGTAGATGGGGCATTGCATGCAAAGACATGCTACATAAATCCATGCACGACTACAGGTTTATCTTTCTTTACCTGTCAATTTCGGGGCCAATTGTTAGCAATGTAGATGGGTTACTTCCTGATATATCACAACTTCCTGTGATAGTCGTGTGCTTCCACCAGTGTATAGAAAAAAAAGACATTGTTCCTACAGTTTACTGTGGCTATAAGAGAAATGTATACTCTCTTATACTCTCTTGTGATTCACCCAGGGAGTATTACAGTTTAAGTAGCAGCACTTCAGGCACAAGTGATCTGGAAAATCAGCACAGAAATTGGACAAACAGTAGCCAAGGGCTTTCAGGTTCCATTTCACACTGTTAAAGATAATAAATATTGAGTAAAATAAGATAGTGTATCCAGAACATCTCAATAGAAAAAGTCCAGACTGGCCTGACTCTGAAAACAGGAGCTTCCAAGGACTGGTGTGAGATTGGGTGAGTAGTCTATAAGGTCAGCAGATGGATTTTGAACCACAATTACAGTGTAAACAAAACGTTTCCCAGCCTTTGCTGCTTCCTCCATCAGCGGAAAGCTGAGAGCTACAGCACAGTTAATTAAAGCAAATCGGAGACTCAAGCTGAGAGCTATAAATATTTCATTTGTTTCAAAGGACAGAAGGTTGTTGCCTTTTTCGCCAAATTGCACAATATTAATTGAGTCAGTTCATACACACACACAGACAATTATCAATACAACTAGAAATCTGGTGTTCAGAAGAAAAACTTGAAAAGTTCACTACAGGGCAACAAGTCTTAATAGGGGTAAAAGTGGCTGCTCAGCTAGTCGTTTTGCATGTCTCAATGTCTGGGTGCCCAAGCACACACCTGAAGGGAATCTGGTTTCCTGATGACGTGCTCAGCAAATTCTGACAATCAGAGCCTTTTAATATCTTAACATTGAGGCACCCAAAATCATAAGTCACTTCTGAAAATCTTAACTACAGTGTTTTAAGGAGATAGGCAGGGGTAACTTTTGCATAAATAGGTTCACCAAGGCTGCATGAAAGAGCGTGTGGTCTGTTTAGGAAGAGGAGGGCACGCTATACATCAAAAATTGAGGCAAAGTTGGCGAAAAGTTTTATGCTACCTTTTTCCTTTATTTTCTTCATCTAAATAAATAAATCCATTGTTTTGCTCTTGAAGACCCTTACTTTAAATATCTAATAGAACTGCATTCCTAGATCATAAAAACCAAGCAATTCCTGATGTATACATTTATGATACTTAACAGTTTTAGCTGAGTTCAGTCATTAGATACTTTCATAATATTGCTAATCAGGATCCAAAATTTTGAGATTTAAAAAAATATTTTTTGGAATTTCATTGGCTTTCTGATTCTTGAGTCTTCAATATTCACATTTTCAGCTTCTGCCTGAAACCATGAAAGCTAGAAAAACTTATTTTTAAATGAAAGCTTAGATTTTTCACATAATCACAGGAGTGGAGTCTTTATGCAAACACATCCAAACACTGAAACTCTCAAGATAAAATGTTAAGAGCTGACCACACTGCTGAACTCAAAATCAAAGTCAAGATGTTATGAAATAAGACCAAAAGAAGGGACACACAGACTTCCTTGAACTCAACAGCTGAATTATGCACAGCTCTCATCCTGGCATGGCACTCTACTTTAGACACATTGTACAGAGTATCTTAAAACACAGCTCTCTCCTTAATATAGGTTTCTTTGTATGCAAGAGTATTATATATATTTCCCACATAACATGGATCCAAGGTTAACAAACACATAGAAAGAATGTACAATACCATGCAAGTACATTCTCTGAAAAAGAGAGCCCATTAAGATTACAAGCGTCTCTAGGAAGGTTAAGCTGAAGCTGACATTCATATGCATTTAGACAGAAAAGAAGGAATTAGTGAAAATGTTAAAAAGGCAAGGTTGTTTTTTCCAATTTATCTTGAAAAGGATGATTAGCTACTCTGTCCTGAATACAAAAGTAGCATGAGAAACATTATACCTCTACAGCCTTGAATAATCATCAAAAAGGTTTCATTTGGAACTCATATGCAGTCTTCTCCCTTTTTATATTCTTAATATATATTCTTATATAAGAAGAACATTAAAAGGAAATGAAACAGTTATCTATAAATAATACACTTTTTCTGGTTAAGATTATTAACCTTTGCTATGTTCCTGTCTAGCTATGAAGAAATTCTGGTATGAACACACACACTTTGGTTTCTTAGAGAAGTATTTGATTCCAATGCAATTTCTATGAAGAGCTGAGACTCATTTTATTCTGTTATCCTTGGGCTCTAGTTAAGGGAGAAAGATATATAGAGAGAGAAGATCGAACAGGGAACTGCAGGGGTTCTATGAAAAACCCAATATAGTAAATGTAGTAAAATCCCCAAAATTTCAGTGAGCATGGCATGCAATTAGGATGATCAATGAGACCAGCTAGGCATCTCTTGGAAGGACATCCTTATGTTCTCTATCTAAGAAAATGATAGAGAGATAATACTGAACACGTCCTAAAATCTCTTAATGTGGATTATCAGTGGGGGAAATATGCCCTTGACAGAAAGAGTTGGAGGTAAATTTTGAGAGTAGCCAAGGATCTCCATAGTCTACAGACCCAGGGAGTAACAGAGTGGTTGTACTCTAATGTGTCACTGGGCTTAACTTGATGGGGTACCACACTTAATTACTTTCCCTCTGGTGTAGTAAGTTAGCTGTGTTAATTAACACAATATAAAGAAAGGGCACTTTTCCTTCAATTCTGTGCTTATTAGATTTTCAGCCAGTTGAGCTCTGGTTACTGTCATGTAAATTTAAGATTTTATGGGACCAAATTACTCTTGCCCCTTTTGACCTGAGCGGCTAGTCAAAGTTGGGGGCCTGAAGGATGTTCCAGTGTCTGTAAATAAATAAGACTGCATCAAACAAAATACAAGAGGTTGTAAAAAGTCCTGCTTCTCTGAACACAGAAGGAACAAAAAACAGGTGATAGCTTCTTGGTTTACAGCCCCAAGACACTTTAGTCAGCATCAGATCCAGAACCTTCCTCTAGGCTTCTCAATGGTCACACCATGCCTACTGGCTGCTATTTGGCTCTCTTTCTGCCTCTGAGTCTCTGTTAGTTTGTCTGTTCCACCTTCTTTCCCTCTCATGCACACACCCATCCCCTCCTAGCAAAACCCCTCTGCCCACTTAACTGAAAACTCCTGGCCAGGCCCACAACCCCTATTGCCTTCGGTGGGGTGGGGCTTATGATTAACTTATCCCGACACTTATGTTAATAGTATGGTGCATTCCCATCCAACCTCAGAGAGGTTTACAACCCAGACAGTCATCAGCGCCTCTCAGCATAACATTACGTTCCAAGGATTGCACAGCATATGCTCATGAAATATTAAGTGCGGCACAATAAACACATACTTCATAACCAGATACTTACCTAAGAAGCATTACCCCTATATACTGGCCATAAAATCCTTCAGAAATGAATACTCATGCATACAAATGTAAATGATGTGTGGTCTAGGCAAGAGTGAATGGTGTGAACCACACTATTTCCCCTTCTCCTTCTGTTATGGATTTTTTTGTTGGTACTTCTGCCAGTGTGTGTAAAGATGCCCCTGGTTTGTATGGGGATGGGGAAATCTAATTTCACATCAGATTCAGTTTCCAAGAAACAAGTTGCCTGCTCGGGTTGCATTTATTCAAATTGTTTGTAATGCATTCCAAACAAACTAAATGACAAAATGTCACTCTTATCTTTGAGACAACCTTTTGCAGGTGACAAGGTGATTTCCAAATAGAAACTGATAAACTTGAATGCATACTTACCCTGTATATGGGAGCAAGCCAGCCAGCCATCTCCTTCTCTCCTTTTCTGAGTGGCCTCCGTTTTGATTAGAACATGACCCATCACCTCATCCCCAACTGGATCCCGATAAGTATATAGCTGCATTCCCGTATCTCATAATTACAGCAAAGGGAGAGGATCAGCTGTACTTTGTTACCTCAGCTGATGGCCTTTCCTATCCTACTGCTATACATGAGAGCATTTCCTAAATAGGGTTGAGATGTCACACACACATATGGTGGCCCTGTGCACCCTGAAAAGGTGTGCACCTTGTTACAGTCCACTTGATATAGTGGGAATTAATTCCATCACTCTGGATATATGTGACCCCTCACAGAAAGTTACAGGTATCATTTTAGTACAAATTTTATTTTCCTCTCATCTTTATTTGAAAAATTACATTAAACATTAATATAATGAAGATAAAATCTAATCATGACTGGTTGGCCAGCAAACACACAAAAACCCATCTATGTGCCAAGTATTTCCAACTGTACAGTGTGTTTGCCAGAGCTCATCCACCCATAGTGCATGACACGCCAGAAGTCAGCCCTTTTACTTAGAGACCCTTCACCCAACCCACAATAAATCCAAAACAAATGTTCTTGCTACTTTTCCATTCTCTTTTCTAATGTTTCCATCCTCCATAATAAAACTGAAAGCTGCCTTTCCGGTAAGTCAGAAATTTCGTACTGAGCTATTGTTCGACTCATTATTGCCCAAGGTTTCAGTCACAAAAACCCACACAAGTAGCAGGATATTGAACTAAACATTTATAGCTCTAAGAAATTATAGCATACATTGCCATTTGTCAACATAATTGGATATTAATAGTAGGGTGTGCATTGCCAGCTTTCATATCAAATATACATGCTATATATTTATTAAATATAATTCATTCTCCTGAAATCCTAATGAGGGCTGCTTAATTCCATCTTTAATCAAACTTCTGACTAATCAAAAGGCTTGGCAACAAATTGAACATGTTTTGCAAGTGACAGTTTCTTATGTGTATCAACCAGAGCTTTTTTAGTCTGATTTTACTCACATTTCTCTCTGTCCACATATATTTTCCTCCTCATTTACATATATTGCTGTAGCAACTCAGGAAGCTAAAGATAAATGGGATTCAGTGTTCTGATGTTCTCATTGTTCAGTTAACCAATTTTTTGTGTGAATTCAATTTTATCTGGGGATATTAGATTTTCTCTATCACTGGTGAGCAAATAAATAATTTTAAACAGGAATCTCACAAATTTGTTTAAAAAAAGCCCAATGATCACCTTAAGTATTTTTAAAAGCTAAATTTAGGTTTCCTTTTTCATATGAGGAAATTCTGATATGGGTATCGGGTTCCAAATTAAGGAGAACAACTAGTAGCACTTAATATTTACCAGTTCCCTGGTTAGCAACCCTTAACGGCATCCGTAGCTATATGAATACCTACTAGAGCATAAGCCTTTTCTCAGACAAAAGTTAACTGATGGCTGAATTAGCATGTTCACTCTCTAATGAGCACTGTTGTGGCTGTTCTTTTCAACAGCATTTATTCCGGAGAAAATATACACTTGGAAATGCAGTACATGCTAATTCTCAAAGAGATTGTCAGTCCCTTGCATCTTCTCAAAGCCAGAAAGTCTTTTATAACCACAGTTAAAAATACACTCAAGCATTCACCAGTTTACCACGAAATATTATTTAAAAATTTGGAGCTGAAACCATAGTTGTCAAAGTAAGTTGAACTAGATTTTGGAATGTAGTAACCTTGATATTTTCCAATCTTATTTGCTCAGTTTATAAAAATAAGTAATTTATTTTACATGATTATGCTCAGATTAAGATGGAGAATCAACTGCGCCATCAAACATTTATCAGTGTCCACTGATAAACACTTACAAATATTTCTACATGTAAGCAATTATGACTGTGCCATAGGTGTACATGGTATTGACAGATATGCAAGACTGCAAGGTCTGCCTTTAAGAGCCTGCAATTTAATACTGACAGAACACATACAATGGTTGACAGAAAGATGTGACATAAGAGTAAAACAATGTCAGTTTTTCCAATATAAGGCCATGTCTGGTTACTTCGAAGGTTTTAGGCAATCATATTGGCTATATACAAAAACCTATGCTAAAAGAATGTTAAGGTTGCAAAATCAAGTCCACAAAAAAGTTAGGAAATGCCAGAGTCATGGCGACCTATGCATAGTCTCCTCACAATTCCTGGTCTAGTACAGCTGTGGCAGCTGCTGCTGTGTCCCATCTAGAACTCAAGCTCTGTAGAGCCACAGAGTATGCACCATACAGATGACATGTTGCAGAGCTTAACAGCAAGCGTCCAGAAAGCTCAATACTGTATGTGAAAATGGGGAGTGTCACAGCTTGTAACTTAGACAAATCTGCATGGATTTTTAAGGGGGCAGCTACATACACCCCAAAGGTATATTTGCAAGCAAGTCTTTTAAGGAAAATTTTTAGATAACTAACTGTAGGCATTGCTACCAGATCTCCATGAACACTTATATAGCCCTCTTCATCCATAAATCTCAAACATTTTACAAAGTGGATAATATTGCTGTTAGAGATAGGGAAACTAAGCCACACAATTTAAATGACCATCCAAAACCATACCACAGCATGCCCATAGCAGAGCCAGGAATAAAGCCCAAGTCTCCTGAGTCCCAGACCCACACTCTAGCTATGATGCTAGTTATTCAGTTAATTTTTCCTATCATGGACAATGGAAGTTAATTTAGCTGACAGTGGGGTGAGGAATCGCAGCAGGAGTGAAGGATTAATGGTGGAAGATCACTGCGCAGAAACCTGCAGTAGTGCTTTCAGCTATCATTAAGGTAGCAATGTTATAAATAAACAAAAACAGATGGACAGAAGAAATGCACTAAATCATAGCAGTCAGTGGGAAACAGATTTCCCATCCCCAGAGAGTTTGAGATGTCAAAAATGTTTTCCAGCCTGATTCAGGATGGAAAGTCAAAATCTAAAATTTTCATAAACTGATAATCTAGAAAAAAAATGCAATCAGGTCAATTGAAAGGATTTGTTTGGATTTTGACCTTAAACTTTTTTCTGTGTAAATTAAAATTTTGAAAAACAAATTTGTTTCAAACCCAAAACGAAGAAACAAAAAATTCTTTTCATTTCAAAATGGGACCTTGAAAATTATAAAACTGTTTTTTAACCAAACATTTTTCATATCGGGAGATTCATCAAAATAAACCCTTTCCAGCAAAGTGTTCTTGTTTCAACTAATCAGCATTTTATGTAAAAAAAAATTTAAAAAAAGAATCTGTTGGTAAATTCCTGACCAGCTCTACTAAACTTTTCAGTTCCAACTACATATTTCCAAGTGGGTAACCCTCAATTAATGGATTATTGCTCCTCTGTACAAGAGCAAACAGTGGCCAAATACTATTTCAATACATTATAAGGTGAATACATTCTTTCTGGCGCTAAATTATATATTTTACAGATGTTAGGTGGTATTCAATCAACAGAACTCCACACCTGGTTGACTAATTCTTTGATGAAAAATGGCTAATAAAGCTAACATCGAAACAATCATTCGATGCACACTTTTCTCAGAGATTCAATCAATTCAAAAGAAATTCCACACCTTTTCATCTTCTCCCATCTCTTACAAGTCTCTCTGAACGCTGTAGGGTGACCGGGTAGCAAGTATGAAAAATTGGGCCGGTGCAGGGGGAGGATTGGTGCCCATATAAAACAAAGCCCTGAATATCAGGGCTGTCCCTATAAAATAAGGACATCTGGTTATACTATTCCTATACTATAATGCAATGGGTATAATCCATGTTACAGATCTTTCTCCACCAGGTACCCTGTAGTTTTCAGATCGAAAAAGCAGTACTGCTGACTCAATGTTCCTTTCTTAGATTTTAGATTTAGTTCCACAACCAGCATTTATGCTCTTTCCAGCATTTCCTAGCTTTCACATTTAAATGCAGCACCTCCTGTGACCTCTCCTTAATTTTTCATGAAAAATCAGAAAGGCTTTCAGAGTCTGTTCAGCACAGGGAGTCCCAGTACTTGAGGCCAACAGATAAATGGGGATTCACCATAACAGTGTCTTGGAAGACTGCAAAATCAGGGTCACATGAAGGAATCAAAAAAGTAGTGTACTGTCTAAGAAAACATATGAGCAACAGTCAGAAGCACATTGTTTGACTGGTAACTTAATGGCATATGGTGCCACAGCTCAGACAGCAGAGAATCAAGCCAACAGGGTCAGTAACTACCCACTACATGCTTTGACAAGACAGCCTAGCCTTGGGAAAGGTGATAAATAGGTTTGCCCTAGATCTAAGGAATGTAGGTGTACCTCAGTTTACATATTAGCAGTAAACAAAGCCATAAAGCTAAACCAGAGGGTGGGGTTCTCCTGTTCCTGAATTCGAACAACAGAGCATTAACATAGCTCCTGCACTCAAGAGAGAGACAGGAAACTGAATTCCCAAGAGTCCTTCCTGACTTGTAAGACAAAGACATCCCTTTGGGTTTATAAAGGACAGAAGGAAACACCATCTTTTTCCTTCACTCTAGGAGACAAAGAAAGCAAGTGATTTGATCTCTGTGAGGGGTCCTGGCCAAGCTGGCCAGTAAAGAGTTTGAGCGGTGACTGTGGATAAACAAATACTGCATCTTGCTGGATTAAGTTTTAGACCTTTACATGCTTGTTTTCACTTTCCTTTACTTGTAACCATCTCTACCTTTATCTCTTTTACTTGGTATTATTTAATCCAGCTATTTTATTAATAAACTTGTTTAATTTTACTATAAACCATTTCAGTGCTGTGTTTGAAGGTAAGTGTGTATTTACCCAGTTAAATTAATAAACTGTGATGAACTGACTTTTTAACAGAGCAGCAAACTTAATATCTTCTGTTAATACACAGTGGTAGGGGCTGTGCATTGCAGAGAAACATCTCCGAACTGCTCAGGGGCTGGAGTTCGCTGATTGTTATCTATTAGCAATGTTTGGGCCAGGAAAGCCTTGAGGTTTGCTTGTGAGGAAGACAGAATCATAGAATCATAGAATATCAGGGTTGGCAGGGACCTCAGGAGGTCATCTAGGCCAACTGCCTCCTCAAAGCAGGACCAATCCCCAACTAAATCATCTCAGCTAGGGCTTTGTCAAGCCTGACCTTATAAACCCCTAAGGAAGGAGATTCCACCACCTCCCTAGGTAACGCATTCCAGTGCTTCACCACCCTCCTAGTGAAAAAGTTTTTCCTAATATCCAACCTAAACCTCCCCCACTGCAACTTGAGACCATTACTCCCTGTTCTGTCATCTGCTACCACTGAGAACAGTCTAGATCCACCCTCTTTGGAACCCCCTTTCAGGTAGTTGAAAGCAGCTATCAAATGCCCCCTCATTCTTCTCTTCTGCAGTCTAAATAATCCCAGGTCCCTCAGCCTCTCCTCATAAATCATGTGCTCCAGCCCCCTAATATTTTTGTTGCCCTCCGCTGGACTCTTTCCAATTTTTCCAGATCCTTCTTATAGTGTGGGGCCCAAAACTGGACACAGTTCTCCAGATGAGGCCTCACCAATGTCGAATAGAGGGGAATGATCACGTCTCTTGATCACGTCCCTCAATCAGACTGGAGGGGCAGGGAGCTGATGCACAATTTAATCATCAGCAAAACTCACTCTTATTGAGGCAGAGAGGTAACAGTGGTTTGCAGCTCTGGAGATTCCCTAGCAGCTTACAGCTCTGAGGATCCCCAATTTATTACTGACAGTCACTTGCTGGGTGCTGTCCATGAAATGCTGGATGCCCTCTATGGCAGGAGGTATGCCAGGAAACTGTTCAGCGGCTATAGCTAACTTTGATTAGAAAAGGGAGTTTATCTAATTTGAAAGTGAAAAGCCTGAGGTTGTGTCGTCATGTTTATTTTCTGTGTAACTTGCATATGTTTGCTATTCCTTGCTATTTTCACTTGGAAACTGTGATTTTTCTATTAAATAGGCTTTTCTTTTTTAAAACTTTTTAACCAAAGCAGGGTGAGAGTGGGGGCTGGTTTTACATCTTTAGGGGTGATGAACCAGAGGGGAAAAGTCTGAGTGTCTGGTAGTTAAGAACTTGGGGAGGACAGATCTGGGGAGATGCAGGACTAGAAGGGCTGTTGATGTCACCTTGCAAGGAGTAACCAGGCTGGTGCAAGCCCTGGTGAGACCAAAGCTGCATAGCAAAATGATACCCGAGGTTACATGGCAGGAGCCCTTAGTGGTCTTGCTGATCCTCCAAATGTCACACCATTTTAGAAGGCAAACAATTTTACCAGTTGACAATAGCATGCCTGTTTTTTCTTAAAAACCAGGAGATTGCAATTTAATAATTTCTTCACAATGATTTACTTATGAATTACTTACTTTGTAGCAATAGTTTTGTTTCCAGAAGCAGGGTCTTGGGGACACAATATTTCACCAGCCAAGAAAACATAATCAGGTTTTATAAATTAATAATAAAGAGAAACAATCACTCATTTGATTTACCTAACCTTATCTACATCTTGCAGCAGCCAAGTTTCTGATTGAGTCCTTTGATACAACTCAACGACTTTTTTTTAATTTTACACATGAAGAAAGTGGATGAGTCTTTGTGTTCTTATATATTTGCCCATCTCTTGTGAAAACTATTAGAAAAAGAAATTAACAGCGCAGAGCAAAAATGTTAACTACATAGATTTCTGAAAGGAGCTTATTGAAGAGAAAGCTGAGCTATGAAAAGTTGTTTACCAAGTTTTTAAGAAAAAAAAATCTCTTTTCAAAATTATATTTTAAGTAGTTCATCACGAAGTTTAAATAGAGAGTAAGAAGAGCACAAAAGAGGGAAGTTGTCCATATCTGATTTCCTTTGTTTCCTGGTGTCATCAGAATGGTAATTCTGGAAGTAGCAGATGATTCAGGAGATGGATAATGGAATACAGAGTAATTCATTCCCTAGGTTGCTGGTTTTAATCCAGAAATAGTACACATGGTTGAAACGACTCCTCTATTGAACGTTCAGTGTGTGGAAGGAGGTTGTCTCAGTCTGGTTCCAAAAGACCAGAGATCCACACCACAAGAGCTTGAGAGAACAGGGACTGATTAGGCATAGAAAGCATCATGTTAGTAAGTAAGCAGGAGTCCAATGTGACTGAAAGGAAGTATGGCACCTAAGTGCACAAACACACAGTGCTCAGTTGATGAAAGCATCTAGTTCACCCTGGACACGTTCAGAGGCTTAACACATGCATTTCCCCTTCTCAGGGCTCCTCTGAGAACTCCACTGTCCTCAGCATTTAAAACAAACATTTTGGGCGGGGTCTAATTTATATAATCGTTCACATCGTTTCCAGTGGTCCTCTAGACCTAAATGTTTCCCTCTTAACTTAGGGAACTCTACAGTGCTCCTTCTGGGACTGGGGCTGGGGCTGTTCTTCTCCCTGGTCCCTTTTGGCTCAGTCGCCACTGGTTCCATCTAGAATGGCAGCAAAGTCTTTTAGGAACAGAACTTAGTTGTGTCACTCCCTGATAGTGCAAAACAAACATAAAACTCAGAGTTTTCACCCCAGTCACAGATAAGGCTGGGCCCATCTTCCCTTAAAGGTGCCAGCCACTCAGGAGCACTCCCAGTTTAACATTGCACTACCATCTCATTTGCACAGTCATTCTCCACCTAGTAACACGTTACCTAGTCCTAGAGACTGACGCTTTCAATGCCAGTAGCAATTCCTCAGCATAGAACCTGGTAAAAGCATCTTGTCTATAGAGCATAGGAAAGCACTGACATCTACTACTAGCATCTGATCAGTTGCTAAAATAGAGCTATTCACTAAGACGTGCTGACCAGTTGACATCCTTCACCGGGAGTCAATACATGAACAGAAAAGAACCATTGCTATGATATTTCTTAACTGAACATTTTATTCTGAAGTCTGTAGGAGACCAGACACTACTTTGGATAAGGAATTTTGCATTGGGAATAAGGAATAGTAAAATACCCAAGGAATCTAAACTTTGTTGAAGCAAGGCCGTAACAGCATTTAGAGAATTTTTCCAGATAATACTTGCTTGGAGCAAGATCAAACAAAAAATATTGCAAAGAAATGAGAAAGTAATTTGACAGAACAAAACATAACTTGTGAAATGGGGCCTGTGAAATGAGTGGGTGAGCAAATTTCTAGAGGACAGGGGTCAGACCATCATACATGGCATTAATTGGCACTCCTGCTGCCAGTCTTAGAAAGGCTAAAAGGATACACAGAGTGTGCAGAGTGAACTAACATCTCAGAGGTGGTCCCTGCACAACAAAGTAGAGGTGCAATGTAAGGGAAATGTGGTGGAGGCTTGGACTCATTCTGTGCAGAGTACACAAATCACCAGTGGAGATTTTTGTTTTCCATGTTAGTCTTACAGCTTTCGACAAGTCACCTTTTAAAAAAATACCAAAACTAGGGTGGAATTATTGTGGGAAATAGTGCCCTGCACAAGGAATAAATCTTGTAGTAGGACA
Organism: Natator depressus; assembly: GCF_965152275.1. NCBI lineage: Eukaryota > Metazoa > Chordata > Testudines > Cheloniidae > Natator > Natator depressus. The sequence goes on along the minus strand of NC_134234.1, from coordinate 190,078,521 downwards.
CATTATTGGTGGTGATTATTTTGAGGCCTGCCCAAAAATGGTATGGCAGCAAAGATATGATCTCTGATGAATTTGCATAAGCAAAACAAATTTATTAGGGGCTGGGGATTAAACACCCATTGAAGTCAGCAGACATTGAATCAGGTCCCAGGAAAGCAAAAGAGGAGTTTTAAGAAGTTAAAGCTGAGCAAAGCAAATAATGAGATGCCTTTTGTTCTAAGGAGAACCTTTAGCTTTTTCCTCTCAAACAGTTTTTGACTGAAAAAGTCCTTAAAAAAAACCCCCAAAATCGCAGCTGCTCTGCCAGTTCCCAGGACCAGGAAGGACTATGCTAGAGAGAAGGTTTGCACAGTTCAGACCTCAAAATGAATGGTGCTCAAGTGACCGTGATTAAACAGCGTATTTTCTATAGATGCCAGGGGTTCACAGAGCGATATTTCAGATAGCAGTAAAGAGAAGCAATGAATGTAATCATTGACCACAGAGTACATGTGCAATCAAAATACTGACATTATGCTTTCACTAAAGATTAAAATGAAGAGAGATGCCTATGGCTAACACTGGCCGTTTCTGACAGAAGAAACAAGGATTATCCATCTTGTTTATTTAGGCCAGTGGGAAAAGTATCATTTCCATGTTGCTCATCAGTCTCCATTCCTTACTCAAGTGTTTTGAAACATGAGCACACTACACAAGATTAAACAGAAAGTGTGTGTGTGTGTTGTGTGTGGGGTGTGTGTGTGTTGTTATCTTAAGTTTAAAGAAGTTTTTTTGGAAAAAAATCATCAACATTAGAAAGCATTTGGAAAGAGGCATTCTTCATATTAGTTTATAAATATGGTTCTCAAACAGTGATGCATGGAATGGAATATTTTGAAAAACAAGCAGTGGATGGGGGACTTGAGGTTTTAGGAAGGCAGCTGGGTGTATGAGAGTTCCTCTTCTGCACAATTCAGGAAAACATCTGTGTTCAGAAGGGTGTTTGAGGACATGCTGAAGTCCGATTACGTAATTGCTTTCCGGAATTGGGGGCCTTAAAAATCATTTTATAAAATACAATTAAGAAACCAATATGTTATGAATAAGGATTTCTTCCTCAGAGATAGTATTGCTGCTGAAACAAAGCTTAATAATTTTGTAGCAATTTCCATCCTCAGAGCAATGTACCAACATTAATGAGTTAATCACACCACCTGTGAGATGTTAGCCCCAATATGCAGAAGAAATAGATGATGAAGAGTGAGTGAGAAAGCTGTAACTCAGTTGCTCACTTCCAGACCGCTGCTCAGTCTAACTCACATTGACATTTGGGATGGGTGAAACTCAGAATTCAGAAATTTGGTTCAGTTGTTGAAGATACACGAGCAGAGATCAAGCTGAAACCTTGTTGTCTGGAAAACAGCTAGAAATCTCACATTATCAGGTACTTGTTTTTGACAGGGCCATAAAATTTGTACTACAAGCAGAGCTGCTTTTATATACGTACATACTCTCCAATTTTGCAGGGAGGGGAGGAAGAAAGAAGATTCTATGGCTCCTAGCAATTCCTCCAAAATGTCAAGACTCTTGGTCATACCACCATCATGACTGACCTTTTGGCCTCCCAGCATCTGCTACTGCTCAGCAGAGATGTGTAACAGTGAAGATGCACTTGCATTTCCTTAACCGAAGTGTTTTCTCCATCTACTTAATGCAGTACACAAAAGTAACAGAAATCAAATTGCCCAGTCTAACCAACATTTATTCTACTTGTCTCATATTTTACTTGAGACAAGTAGACAACCTGGTCACGGCAGTTCCATTGTCCTGCTCATTAAACGAGCTGGACCGTAGATGCAACCACGTAATAGAGTGACATGTTTCAAGGACCTTACAGCCAGCCCATCTCCAATTTATCCCATATACCTACCTGTTAGAATGCACTCCAGCCTCTTAACTGTGACAAAGCACTTTTCAAACAGAAGTCAACTTGAAAAATAGTCAAGCCTCGATGAGAGTCAGAATTTCAGAACAACTTAGTCAATTAACATTTGAAATGTGATAACTTTTGGTACCAAAAGTTAGGATTTGCTGAGACCAATGGGTGGATTGATCAGTAGAAGGTGCCTCTCCCAACTAGACGTGAAGGATGGCTTACGCCATGGAAACTCCAGTGTGCTACAGCTAAAGCTCATAGCAGCTGCAATCTTCATTAAGTTTCAGCTCCTTTGTAGGACATGAGAGGTAGGTAGTTTTCATTTCTGAAGCTAGAGTATACCTTGTGTTATCATGGGCAATCTAGTTACATTACACAGGCTGGATGATACAAGGTGCAGCTGATGAATAGGGAAGCTGATTTTGAGTGGTAAGCCTGTGGCTGCAAATCCTTTTCATAGTAAAAACAAAAATGGATTGTATAACCAAACTCTCTGTGCTGCAACCCTATTTCCAGGCATGCTGAACAGTAATCTGGGTTTGTATGTTTTTTTTAAAAATTGCCTTGCTGTCTATTATGTACATCAGTCTGCACTTTCCTGAATCCCTGTGGACCACTACAGGCCTCAGTGAAAATGGCTTAGTTACAAATAACACTATAAGAGAAGGTGATTTAAGGCTTGCAACAAACAGGTGCTAAAACTACATGCATCTGGGAAAATCTGCACTCTGTAAAACCCTTTGTTAAGGCTAGTATACATATTAACAAACACTTGCCACAGCCACTTTAGCTCATTAGGGCTAAATTAAATTACACATTCTAAGGAGGCCTGAAGAAAGGCCAAAGACGTCCATAAACTCATGAGCGGCTTGCACTAGCCTCTTGAGATGCAAATATTGCCATTTTTCCATAAGAACTGTGATCTTTGATAAATCCATCCTCTTATGCTAATACAAAAAGCTATTAGTATTCAGCAGTGCAAATGCTGGAGAGCCATTTCTAACGGGGTAAAAATAGAATGAGAAAAAATTGCTCCCTTCCAGAGTACAGAGGGAAATTGCACAGTCAGGAGAGATTTTTGCTTACAATTACGCACAAGCTCATACTTAAAGCAGGGGAAATAAGGTGTTCACTTTTCGTGCAACACTGTGGCAAATCCTTTTCATAGCTCAAGCCGATTTCGCGGGTGCTTAAAGTTAAGCATGCGTTCAAATCTTTTCAAGCTTAGTGTCTAATATACTCAGCCTGAGTGGCAGTTCAGACACAGAATTGATGGTGTAAAGAGTTATGCAGGGTGTGAACAGTATAAATAGAAACATCTAGGCAAAAAACACCCCCTCCCACTGAGGTACACAAGGGTGGGGACAGAAGGGCCAGGAAACTCAGCAAGGTTTACCACTCAGAGGGGGAAATTGTTCCCTCAGGGATATGTTTGAGGGATTGTTCCCTCAGGGGATATGTTTGAGGGATTGTTCCCTCAGGGATATGTTTGAGGGACTGTTCCCTCAGGGGATATGATTGAAATGGGCAAGCTCCTCAATCCTGCAGATGGTACAGAGCCTCCAGATGCAGGCAGGAAGGCCCATAAAAATCTGGGTTCTTGCACTCAAGTGGCTCCTTTCCCCTTGGTAGCACGGGTCTAACAGGAGCTATGGTACTACTTGCAGAACAGCATAAAGCTGTGCAGCAGCAGCCACAAAAGAAGTTAATGCTGTTGCTTGAAGCAGCAGCAACTTCTAGTGGTGGATGTGATCAGACAGGCAAGTTAGATGCTGCAGAACTGCTTGTCCCGGGCTACCCTTGCACCCATTCCAAAACCCCAGTGTTGCTTGAACGCTGTAATGTGCCCACACAGGAGCTTCCTTAGAGTCCCATTAAGTGGAAAAATGGGAGGTGGGCTGGTGTTATATCAGATAATGTGCTGGGTACCAGCCCCTCTCTTCCATACCCCTTTGCGATGGTATCCAAGTTGAGTTCCTTCTGCTCAAGTAAGTGGTGGGGACAATCTGGACCTGAAGTCAGTCTGAACCAGATAAAGGATCTTTGAGCAAAAAAGAGGAATTTATCGATACAGTACACAGTTTAGAAAACAATATGTTCTTTGTTTTTCTGAAGCAAGACATTTTTTATATTTTGTCATGCAGGACATTTGACGTCTTTAAGTGTTTGAGATGTACAGAGATGAAAACGCAGTTAGATACCATCCAATGAGAAATCACAAAGCAGGAAAGTTTACAAAAACACTTAATCTGAACAAGTTTAGGACTTCATTATTTTTTTTAAATAAGACTTCAGATAACATTTTAATAACATAATAAAAAGCTTTCACGTGGGCACTTAAGATCTACAGTAGCTTTCTCCAGTAAAGACAGGTTTCAGAGTAGCAGCCACGTTAGTCTGTATTCGCAAAAAGAAAAGGAGTACTAGTGGCACCTTAGAGACTAACCAATTTATTTGAGCATAAAGTTTTGTTTTTTTTTTCATTTTAGCAGAAGTAGAAGGTAATTTCTATACTGAGGATAATAGTCGTTGAATACAGATTAGTTTTTTTCCTTATTTGATTACAGTTAATTAATGAACACTGACCTCAGAGTCAAGCATGCTGTGTATCAGACAGGAGGCCTGCAGATCATTCTGACACTTCCAACAGACTCTCCTAAAATTAAACAGGCTGTTTGAAGTTTGGATTCAGGGTAAACCTTCAATGGAGTTGTTACACAGCTCTGTATAAACATCACACAGCATGGGGTGCTAAACTGTTTGGTTAATTAGTTCAAGATCCCATCAACAGCAGTTTACCTCAAGATTTACAGGCAAAGCAGTGAAATTTGCAATTAGAGTGATTTTCTTCCTATTTGGTCTAATAGTTCTCTTGTACAGATGAGTCTCATAGATGTCTCTCCTGAGCCTCTCAGTACCATAATCACTGAGCATTCACCCATTCAGTTTAGTCTCCACAGGATATCAAAAGTTACAGCAAAGTGGTAGACTAATCCCAGTGAGTCTTGGAATGAAACAGGGGTTCCCTGAGGGCTTTAGGAGTGATTAAAGCATACACCTGTCTGCCCCTCTAATGAGGTCAGAAAATCTTTGATCATAATGGTCTGGTTTTGTCTTGTGTAATGTGCCTCCTGAAGATCTCAGAAAGGGTGGACCCTTCAATATGATGTGATCAAACAGAAGTTACTACAGCCTTCATTAACATTATTTACAAACCTGTAGTCACAGAACAGTTAATATTACATCAAAGCAAAGTCTATGGAAATTTATTTTACTACATGTTAGTTAACGATTTGTTCATGCTGCCAGAAATTTTCATTGTATCTACATTAGATAAAATTATCACAACCCTGCAAGGAGCCACTCTTCATGATTTTGGCCTGACTAATCTGCTAGCTCTGCATCTTTCTCTCCGAATCCAAAACTGCAATAAAAGGGGATCTTCCTCCCTGCCTTCTACAAACAAAATAGAGCCTGAGCCTGATGCAGTACAGCCATTAGTTGGGTTCCAACAGGTGGCTGCAGACACTGTTGGAATTAAATTTACAATTTCCATCCTACAGACCACCATGCCTGAGATTCAGAGTGCCCTGCAAGCTCTAACCAGATGGATGGGTGAAGCAGAAAACAATTTCTGAAGTGGAAGTTGATTTCAAGGAGAACAAAGTACAGGTTATGAAGAACTGGAATGATATCACAGCTATTAAGACCAAGCTAATTGATCTAGAAAGCTGCTCACAACAATGTAACAGCAGGCTTGTGGGTGTCCCTGAGGGAACAGAGAAAAGTAAACCCTCTGAATTTGTCCCTGAACTGATAACTAAGTTGTTGGATCTGTAGATTTTTGTTTTAAGTGGAATGGGCACATCAGGCCCTTGCTGACAAGCCAGCTTTGGGAGACTGGCCTAGAGCACTGATTGTGAAGATCTTGAAATTTATCTCTAGGGATCTTATAATGCAGAAATCCGGAGGAAATAAAGGAGCTGTTATGGGGAGAACCAGCATTTAAAATACTGCTTTTTCAAGATTAGGCCCATGATGTGGTTGTAAGGCAGGCAATTTTTACCCAAGTAAAACAACTGGCCAGGAAGATGAACTTGAAGTATTTTATTAAATACCCAGCAACACTCTATAATAAGAATGGTGAGATGATCGTATCATTCAGTTCCCCTCAGAAGGCAGAAAAATACCTCAAAAGTCTGCAAACTCCTCCCTCGCAAGAAGAGATATCAGTGGAATGATCCAACCCTATGGAATTTATCTATTGCTCTCTGACTTTTGTTATGGCTTTGTGATGCTGGCAAACCAGGTGCCAACTCCTGCCAACGTTCCCACATCTCAATGGAACACTGACAAATACATAGCTGGAATCAGTCTGGATCACCTGTGTGTTAGTATTGTTACAATAGATATGATGATGATAAGAATGTGTTTAGACTTTATTGAACGTTTATGAGTTGCTGCATGCATTAATATCACTCATAACCTCTGTATTCCATATTGTAAGGCACTATTTGTGCAGTTGTATTGTGCGCCTCTGAGATTATGTAAATCACCAGACACGAAAGAGACCTTAATTAGCATGAAGTTCTGATCTCCGAAACAAGATGTTACTTCCTGCCCACTGGGACAGGTCCATTGAAATTAGATGGACTATTGTGAGACATTAAAGAGGACAAAATCATAGACTATTAGGGTTGGAAGAGACCTCAGGAGGTCATCTAGTCCAATCTCCTGCTCAAAGCAGGACCAACACCAACTAAATCATCCCAGCCAAGGCTTTGTCAAACTGGGCCTTAAAAACCTTTAAGGATGGAGATTCCACCACCTCCCTAAGTGACATTGGTTGTCCATGAGGATGAGTCATAGAAGTAGATTCCACCCAGCTCAAAGCACATGGCAGGAGGGGAATAAAAACCCCAAACAGAAGGAACTGATTATCTCTATGCTGCTTGAACTCTGGGGACAATGTTTACTAGGTATAAACAAGAGATCCCCAGTGCTTAGCCTGGGTTAGCCCTAAAGTACTTACAGAGTTTGCTTATTATAGAAGCTTCTATCACTTTTTGAAATTTAAGATTGTAACTTTTGTGAACATATATTTACCTTCTTTAACCTTGTAATTAACTTTCATTTCCTTTTCTGACTTAATAAATCTTTACAAGCATTGTCTTTTGTATGAAATCTAAGGTGCAACTGACTGGGGTAAGTGATGAGTCCTTTGAATATTGCTGTGATTCTTGGTGTAAGGGACCATCTATCACAAAGATGGGCTCATATGGCTGGCAAGATAGATTGGAGTACCCAAGGGGACTGTCTGTGACTCCATGTTTAGGCTATTCTAATGCCTCTGGCTTTTACATTTGATAATTGGTTGGTGAAGTCTACATATAGAACTCACAATCAATAGGGGGTTTGGGCCCTGTTGCTGCTCTATGCAAGTTGATAGGAGCTAGGTGATATTAATAAGTTAATTCCTTCTCTCTCTCTCATTGCCATTAAAGAGTTATCATTAATTTACTGCCTGTTGTTGGGAAAGAAGCATCAATGTGAAAAAAAAATCTATCATTTGATTAGTTATGTATATTTATCACTGCTTTGTGAGATGGTGCTTCATTATAGACTAAAATATCCAAGTTCTATTGGTAATAGATGACTTCTGTAGTTGTAACATTTGGCACCCCAGGGCCAGTGAGGATCTCCAAGTTTCACTTTATTTAGCCACCCCCTCTGCATGTCAACTGTGTACATTTGGACTGTTAAAACAGATTCTTCTTTGTGATTATATGGCACTAATGTGATTTCTCTCTCCCACATCTTTTCCGTTTTGTTTTTTTCCCCCACTTAATTCCTCGGTCTGCCTTCTCCCAGGCTGGCAATTTCCTTCCTATTCCTGTAGAACATGTACTGGGAAGTGATACCCTCACCCCGGAATTATATAACTTTTGCTATTTAGATATGCAAGAACTGTATGCTGCTCAAGAAAATTTGCAATTTCTCATTTATTCACAAATGAGACTATATATTTTATCTGCTATATTTTAACAATGATGGCTCCAATAATTAGCTGTCTCCTGGAATATGAGAGTTAATAACCCCATTACAAGAAAAAAAAATACTTGCTGCTTATTTTTTTTTTTTTAAGTGACAGTGTGATGCTCCAGGAGACACATCCGACAGGACTTGAAGCTTGTAAACTGAATAGAGATTAGGTAGGCCTCAAGTTTGAGTTGCTTTAATTCTAAAGCAAGGGACAATGCTCTACTAATATGTAAAATGTTGAATGTTAATTTTCTAAGCACAAGGTCTCACAGTGAGGCAGATTTACTGAAATTGGCAGTTCTATAATCATTTCTTCCACGCTCTACAGGTCAAGCCAAAATGATTCCACATTTTTTCATAACTAAAATGACATGGGTAACCGTTCTATTATTGTAGCTGGAGATTTTAATGAAAGTGTAGACTCAGTCCTTGATAAATCTTCTCAATCTCAGTATAAAACAGTAATACTCATCAGGTACTTCATACATAAATGGCTGATTTAGGCTTACAAATATGTGTGGAGATTGGGTAATCCTACAGATAAAGATTATGGTTTTTGTTTTTTCTGAAGCTCATTCAGCTTGGATTATTTCTTAGTGTCACTAGACTTAGACTCATAGACTTTAAGGCCAGAAGGGACCATCATGATTATCTACTCTGACCTCCTGCACATTCCAGGCCACAGGTTCTCACCCACCCACTCCTGTAATAGACCCATAACTTTTGCATGAGTTACTGAAGTCCTCAAAGCATGATTTAAAGACTTCAAGTTACAGAGAATTCACCATTTACACAAGTTTAAACCTACAGGTGAACGTGCCCCATGTTGCAGAGGAGGGGGTGAAATACTCCTAGGCTCAACTTAGAGCCCTCCTCCTGTAGTGTCCCATCCCCAGTCATTGGAGATATTTGCTGCTAGCAGTGGCAGATAGGCTACATGCTACTGTAGGCAGCCTCATCATACCATCGCCTCCATAAACTTATCAAGCTCAGTCTGGAAGCCGGTTAGGTTTTTTGCCTGCACTGCTCCCCTCGGAAGGCTGTTCCAGAATTTCACTCCTCTGATGGTTAGAAACCTTCATCTAATTTCAAGCCTAAACTTGTTGATGACTAGTTTATATCCATTTGTTCTTAAGTTAAACACCAATGTGGACATCAATAACTCCTCTCTCTCACTGGGTATTTATCCCTCTGATATTTATAGACAGCAATCATATTTCCCCTCAGCCTTTTTTTGCTTAGGCTAAACAAGCGAAGCTCTTTGAGTCTTCTCTTATAACATAGGTTTTCCATTGCTGGGATCATCCTAGTTGCTCTTCTCTGCAGGTGTTCCAGACTGAATTCATCTTTCTTAAACCTGGGAGACCAGAATTGCACACACTGTTCTAATTTTGTCACTGATTGTGGTATGGGAGCTATTGTTATATCTGATCATGCTCCAATGCAAGTGCCTTTAAAGGGCTCCATGGTACGCATCCCCACTAAAATGTAGCTATGAAGCACTTCTCTGCTGTTTCATACATCATTTGTAAACTCTACCAAGCAGCAATTAGAATTTTTTTAAAAACTAATGCCCCAACTGCCTCATCAGCTGCCACGCTTTGGGAAGCCTTTTAATCCTTCACCAGTGGTCAGATCTCTCTTATGCCAACTTAAAAAAAAATGGAGAGTATACAGAACTGATACCCTTCTGAAGGAAATAAAGGTCTTGGCTGTAGACTATGCTTCTGTTCCCTCCGCAGAGATATTCAGAACCCTCCATCTAAGATATGAAATCAAAAAGCTTCTGTCCCAAAAGACTGAGTTTGCTTTATTCTGTTTGAAGCAAAACTGGGATTCTGGTGAGAGAGTTAGCAAGCTGTTGGCATGCAGACTCAAGCAAAAGGCTAACAGAAATAAGGTTGTGGGCATACTATTTGCAAATGACAACAACTTGTTTACAACAGTCAGATATTAATAAACAATTTCAACAGTTTTATGCAATACTATATTTAGCTGAAGCCATAATCAGCAAAGAAGCCCTAGATAACTTTTAGTTGATTGTCTCTGCCACAGATCTGACTCTTGGAAGCAACTTTTAGATGCACCTCTAGAAATAAAGCAGCTGACTCAGACTATAAGAGAAATGAAGGTTGAAAGAGACCCCGAGGGTAGATAGATTCCCAACCGAGTTTTACAAAAAATTCTTGAAACAAAAAACTAGATTCTTAAATACGTTTAATGAGGCCAGAAGTGAGAAAACTCTCCTGCCTATTTTAAGAGAAGCTGTAATTTTAGTTATTCCTAAACCTGGAAAAGATCGTGGACTATGTAGTAATTGCAGACCAATTTCTTTAATCAGTTGCGACACTATGATTTTGGCTAAAGCTCTTGCTATGTGATTGGATAAAATTCTGTCACACGTTGTACTCATAAATCAATTAGGCTTCCTTCATAATAGACATGGCTCCGATAATTTGTTTCAACTGATTGATATTACTGCCTCTTCAAAAGAGTCTAAGGAACCCTTCGTTGTCATTTCTCTAGGCGCCAAAAAGGCCTTTGACTGCATAGCCTAGGACTATCTTTGTCATGGGTTAGCAAAGTTTGGATTTGATAAACAATTTATTGCTTGGATTAAGCTTTTATACTCTAACTTGACTTGCAGTGTAATTACTAATGGTATAATTTCCACCCCATTTCCATTACAGAGATATACAAGGCAGGGCTGCTCCTTTCACCTCTTCTGTTTGATTTAGCTCTAGAACCTTTAGCCATTGCCTTCTGAGCAAATCAACATATTAATGGCATGAGGGTGGGCCAAAGAGTACAAAATTATGCTGTATGCAAATGCTCTTATATTTTTATCTGAGCCTGATGTTATGATTCCTAACCTATTAACTACTGTTAATAAGTTTTGATTCCTCAGGCTATAACATTAATTGGGGATAAATCAGAAATCTTAAGCATTAACAAATGTACTCAAAAAGGCCTTTTCTCAAATTGGGACATTACATGGCCATCCTCTTATATGAATATGTGGAATACCACTTCCCAAAAATATTCAGGACATCCCTAAGATAAATATAAAACCAATTATTGCCTAAGTGGTTAACCATTTGGGGAGATGGAGTTCATTAAACCTCAGTTTGTGGGGTAAAATTAATATACTGAAAATACATGTCCATCCCAGAATTTTGTCTGTCCAGAGGGGTCTCCCTATTTGTATTCCTCAGACATCTTTTAAGAAATTCAATAATATCTTCAGAACATTCCTTTGTGGCATAGGTAAGAAACCCAGTCTGGCTCTCAAAAAATTACAGCTCCCCCTATCTCTGGAAGGATTTAGTTTTTCCAACTTGGAAAATCATCATCTCTTTTTTGTTAAGTCAGGCATCTTTGTGGCTGTTAGATATCACCACACAGACCCCCCACCTTGAGTTCAGATTGACTAAGAATTGGTTTACCTTCTCCATCCTTCAGGCATTGTAGGATCAAATTATTATAGATTTGATGGCTTCAGCTCCCACAATAAGGGCTCGTAGGTAAGCTTGGCGAGAAAGTTCTACTTCCATACTTCCACACAGAAGTGGTCCTATGGAGCAATTCTATCTCTAAAATTGGTGGCAAACATAGCTGCTGACCCGTGGGTGCTCCGGGGCTGGAGTATCTAAGGGGGAAAAAATGGTGGGTGCTGAGCACCCACCGGCAACCCCCCTACCAGAACCTCCCCTTCCCCCCAGCACCTCCTGCTCACTGGTGGGCCCTGCCGATCAGTGCCTCCCCCTCCCTCCCAGCGCCTACCAATGAGCTGTTTTGCAGCATCAGGAGGCGCTGATGGGAGGAGTGAGGGTGCAGTGAGCTCAGGGAAAGAGGAAGAACTGGGCAGGGAAGAGGTGGACTGGGGGCAAGAAGGGACGGGATGGGGTGGGGGAGGGGTGGGAACAAGCAGGGTGGGGGTGGGGCCTTGGGGGAAGGGATGGAGTGGGGGCGGGGCCTGGGCAGTGCCAGGGCAGGGCCAGGGGCAGCACTCCCCGTCTGATTAGAAACTCTATGCCTATGGTGGCAAAACCTTGATGTGGAGAAATTGGATGGACAGAAATTATGACAGCTAATTGACAGTGATAAATTCAAACCATTGTAGATCTTCAGCAACAATTTGGTTTGCCCTGCTCTGGAGTATCTATATATCTCCAGTTAAACCATTCACTTATGAACATATTTGGATTTGATATATTGGGAGTTCCAGAACTTTTTTTATTTTGGAGAAAACTTCCTAGATTTACATGGCCAGCAGTATCCTTTTACAATTTTCTGGCCCCCCAAAATTGGCTAGAGATTGATAATTGGAGAGTTGCTTGGAATAGAAATTTGGATAACAACTCTCTCTGACACGACGGAATACAAATGTTTCTAATGTGAAAAAAAGCACCTATAGACTTGAGACTATAGCTTATTCACCAAAAGAAGTTTTTAAAATATACTGGTACCCACATAGGCTAATGATAACAGATATCTTGACTGCCGTTGGAAATATAACTCCTTTGGTTCTATGTTAGCTCATATGTTTTGGAAGTTCCACTTTGTCAAGAATTTCTGGCATGGGGAGGTCAAAGTGCCAATTTGATATTGGAAGCTAAATTGGAGCCCTCCTACTTAAGTTTCATTCTCAGATATATTCCCGATACTTGGAACCACTCTGCCTTGTTCATAGGTAATCTTCCATATGTAGTTTTGGTTGCTAAGCATGAATCTTGCAAAAATGGAAAAGTCAATCCCCACCAAATATTGATGCCTGGTTCAGTGATATGGCTGATCTCACAGCTAACAAATGACTGACATTCCACAGAAAAGGAATGCCTGAAAATTTCAAAGCAGTTTGGGCTGAATTTTTAGAGGTCTACGATTAACATAGACCCTGACGATAAATGTGCTGCTTTCCCTCTGCCCACTTTGTCCTAACCCGCTATTTATTTTGTGTATTATGATTAATCTGGTATTTTGGTATGTTTGTTGTATTTGAGAAAATAAATAAATAAGCAGACAGTAACATATTCATAACCTCCCTCCAAAAATTGTTACTATTAGAGAGGCCTGAATCAGGTCCCCCGTATAAGACACAACTGCCAATCTTGTGGTCAGTGACAAATTTTAAAATTTGGAGCTTGAGTCTTTCTTTAGTAAATATAATCTCTATCTTAGATACGGTCAGCCAGAGAGGTTCAGTGACTAGCCCAAGGCCATATAGCACATCCGTGGCAGAGCCAGGATTTTAACTCAAGTCTGAAGTACCTTTATCAAATGAAGTTATGTTACAGATTAGTGTGAAGAAAAAACATCACCACATCCCAACAAGAGTAGTTATAGTATATGGTCTGGAAAGAGAAATTATTTATCAAGGAGGTTTCTCAGCTATTGTTTTACTGATTCTATGAATCTCCACTTCTCCTTACAGCTAGCTGGAAGGTTTCAGGGCATCATATGTGGGCCCATCTGTTTACATGAATGCTAGGGCTGAGCAATTAAGACAACAGCATCTTCCACCTACTTGGCTCAAAGCCATTGAGTGGAATTAATTATACTTATTAACCCCAATTTTAAATCAAGTATCTTGCATAAATGAGAGATATTCCCCTCAGGAGTAGTTAACTAAAGATCCATCCCTTCATACCTAATATTGACTGTATGTACAAAAATTATAGTTAATAAAAAATAGGAGGAAGAGTAAAACAGTGTTACAGTATTTATGAAAAATGTGGATTTCTTTACAGCAACGTTGCTCTTGCACACAAAAAATGGAATCCCAGTTAGAAACTTGTAGGTAGTTTTGATGGTATTTCTACTTGCCATATAAAGAACAACAATTATTTAACATTAGTCCCACCAAAGATCACTAAGGCATTCTATCCATCCACATCCTAAGGTGATGTGTGTGTGTGTGTGTGAGAGAGAGAGTATTCTTTCTGCCATTATGGTAATATCAGGGTGAATAGGTTTTGTCCATGCCAGTAAGTTTTTATGGTATTTTTCTGAGGCTTTGTCCACAGCAGTGAAAATAATAGCCTCAATCCTACCAGAAGCTTCATATGCAGTTATGAACATGACTTTTTTAGAAAAGAATTTGATCTTATTTAAAAGCTTCAGGTGATGGAGAAATTACAACATCCCTTTGTAATACATTCCATGGGTTACTGGCCTTCACCTTAAAACTAGACAATTTCTACTACCACTTGATTTTGTGTACCTGTAGTATGCTAGATTAAAGAGCTGTCTAGTATCAGACCTTCTTCTCCCCTCCAACCCCCCACACCCAGCTCTAATAGAGGCAAATTATAGATCATGAGGAAGTCATATTTTAACTCTTTCTTCAGTAAGCTAAATAGATTCAATTCCTTTCATAACATGTATTTTCTAGACCACATATACGGGCAGCTCTTCTCAGAACCCTCTCCAGTTTCTCAATATTCTCTTTAAAGCGTTGACACCAACACTGGACATGGTATTCCAGTCGCAGTCTCACCAATGCGCCATAGAAAGTGGTAATATCACTTCCCTATTTGTGCTTCATAGGCCTGTTAAAAACACCCAAATATTATAACAGTAGTCTTAGCCAGTGGGACATACATCACATCTCATCTACTATGACCTTTATGTCCTTATAATATTGTATGCTTGCCTCTTGCCAAGGGGCAAAGAAATCCACATTTGAGATCTGTAATTGCCAGCAGTCACTCCCACATCAGAGTATCCAATGGCCTGCCAACCAAGGGCTACTACATCCATTCTTATGGATGCATTTATATGGGTGGGGGAAGCCAGTAGGGAAGAGAAGAAAAAAACCTATCTGTTCCCTGCTGCATACTCAAAAGGGTCAGCATAAACAAAAAAACAAAAAAGTCCACAAACAATCTTCAGTGAGGTAGTTCAAACACTCAGAGCTCTTGCACAAAACCAGACTTATGAAGAAGGGATTGATTACTTATTTAGTAAGTTTTATTTTGCTAAAAAGGGAATAACTTCCTGAGGTTCTCCCCACCCACTCTTTAACTTACTTCGATGACTACAGGCATCCTGAATAGTGTCTTCAGAAACAATTACAGCTCTAAAGTGCTATTAATGGGCATTAAAAAAAATACAGTGATAAGGTGTGTGTGTTTTTATGTAACTACAGCTGAGTATGATATTAAATATAAAGTTAGGATGCAATAAAAAGCTCCTATAGAGCAGAATAGAATAGAGATTGCTTCCCTGTATTGTTTAAATTGATATTTCACCACTATTAATCTTTGGTTAATAATTAGGTACAGAATGTCCCTGTTCGACGAGATAGTCCTAGCATAGAGCTCACTGATCATTCTTGTTTGATGTGTGTTTTTATTGTCTGAGTCTGGTATTGTATTTGTTTACCGTATTAACAAATAAAATGCTGAAAATTATTGGCTGTACTTCAGTGAATTTCTTTAAAGGGTAGTCAAAGACATTTGACTATGTTCCTCTGCAATAACGAAACACACAGATTGTTAGCATATGGTATTTTTACATGTGCTCGTGGATTTTTTTTACTCCTACCTTAACATAAAAGTTATAGAATAATGTAGCTAGTAGATACATATAATACCAAGGCAATATAAACTTTAAGATAAAATTGAGGTTATGGAGCTTGCACATTTTTAACTGATAGACATTTTGTACAAGTGTAGGTCCCAGTGTTGTAATCTGATCCCACTGATTTCAATGGGGCTCCGTAGAAGTTCAAGGGTCCATGCACATGGACTGGAGTGCAGGATAGGGGCTGGCCATACTTCATATGACTAAATCACTATTGATATGTTGACTTTGGATTAACTATTCAAGTAAGTAGAAGGAACAGATAGTATATTGATCTTATTGACAATACATGACCTGATTCTAAGAGGAGTCTGCCCTTGCAGTTCCCACTACAGTCATCAAGGAGGATCAGACCCACATTTAATAATATGGAACTAAATTTGCTTTATTAAAATTTCAGTGTGTGAAACAAGCTACATAACAGATTAGAAAGCATAAATACAGCAATATTCAATTACCTGTAATTTTTACATTAGGCAAGTATTAATGTAACAAACACATAACAAATCACCAGTGCCTGAAAAAAAGATCAAATCAAATTGGATGAATAATTCCAGTTGTCATAATTACAAAATTAGACCATTAAAAAACCCTCCAGAAAGACATGGTCTTAAAGTGCTTTGTTAATAGTGTTGTGCCATGTGTTCAAATGTGATTAAGTCTGAAATGCTGCTTGTGTGAGTGGAGCGAACAAAACAGCAGGGCAGATCTTTTTACACATTGCTTTCTCAGAGTTACGAACTGACCAGTCAACCACACACCTCATTTAGAACCAGAAGTATGCAATCAGGCAGCAGCAGAGACCCCAAAAAAGCAAATAAGTGTTAAACATAAACTACTAAAATAAAGGGAAAGCAGCATTTTTCTGCTGCATAGTAAAGTTTCAAACTGTATTAAGTCAATGGTTGATGTTCAGTTGTAAGTTTTTGAAAGAACAACCATAATGTTTTGTTCAAAATTACAAACATTTCAGAGTTACAAACAACCTCCATTCCCGAGGTGTTCGTAACTCTGAGGTTCTACTGTACTACAATGGCAGTGAAAGCTTCAGAACTGAAGCTCATAGGAATATGACCCAGCACACTTTTTCTTTAGTGTTTTCTGAAAGGCAGGGTGGCTCTCTGATGATTCACTGATAGTCAGGCTCTCAATTCAGTGTCAGAGTCTCAGCTCTGCCACTAAGTGGCCTGCCAAGATACTTCAGGATAGAACCCCTCTTGTACTAGAGTAATCAGAGCCAGGGAAGGGCATACATGTCTTCTGACTAGCTTTCCACTCACTCCTTTGTTCCTTAACTCAAGTGCCCTGCAGTGCAAGTTAGAGCAGTCTCATATCCACTCTAACTAGGACCGGTAAATAACAGCTCCCAAGGAACTTCTGAGAGTCAGTATCAGAGCACATTTATGCACCATCTTCCTCCCTTCCTGCCTCTCATGTACTCTCTGTCCATCCCTCCAGTTTAACTCAAAATCCTTCTCATACTGGCGAGTGGCGAGCAAAGGGGTTCACTAGCTGTCCATTAACTGATGCTCCCTTAAAGTCCTGTTCCTGGACTTGAAGCCAAGGCTCTAGCTCTTATCCTCCTTATGTCCATTTAGCCTTCTGTCAGTGGGGATAAAGGTATTTGTCTTTCTGTGTAAAGTACTGAGACCACAGATTAAAATCCCAAACATTACTATGTGAAGAGGTAAACTCAACAGTTGCCGGAAACAGATTCGATTGATACATGTGAAAATTTGACGGTTGAGAACCACAATACTTTCTCTGGAAAATGCAATCTAAAATTGACTTGCTGTAAACACGGTAAAAGAAAAAGGGTGTGGGGCTTTGATTGTAGTGTATGTATATGGAAGGCAGAGCTGAAGTAGGTGTTGACAGTGGTCGCTGGATGGAACCAGTATGGTGCAAAGGACCAGTTCTCCAAAAGTTACAGCTGCAAGAACCCTCATCTTCAATGGCAGTATACCTGTGAGTAACTCTGTAGGATCAGACTCCAGCATGGAAAGTTGTTTACCTTGCTTCTCAGAACATTCTCTTTCAACAGTCAGACCTCAATGGCAGGGAAGGAGCGGTTTGGTCCATCTCCAAGGCTAGGATAAAGTAGAAGAGCCCAGCAGTTCCAAGCCTGACAATCTTCAGGAAAAAACAAGATTACAGGTAAGGAAACCAGTGTTACCATACTTGGAGATATCCAAGGGGTGATGTCTACATGAAAGTAATTAATGAGTTAGCCAACACATTTGAACATGATAGCCTAGACACTCCACAAATGTTTGTTCAGAGAGATGTATGGTAGCTAGCTGGTATTAACTGGCAGCTAGCTCACTCAGGTTAAGAAGCTCAAGTTTAGAAATCCCCTCAGACAGGACAGAATGGAGTCTCTCCGACACACACACGAGTTTTTAGACACATCAAGAATATTCTTTAGTGAACATTACCAAAACCTGTAAAAGAAATCTAAGAGGTCAGAGACCTTCCAGACTGTGTCCATTTACCAAAGGAGATCACAGATTAACAGCGACAGTGTGATCTGTGCTATACACAGGTCTAAAAACCCAGACTGGTTAGGATGTTTGGAGGTAGGTTATTTCCTTACACACAAAAAACTGCTAGGAGTATTATATATTCAGTGGCAACAGGGTCAAGCCCCGTGAAGGACAAATCCAGTAGTCTTTACCAAGGCCAAAAACCTCCAGAGATTGTTGCAGCTCCGCTGCAGTTTATTTACTCCCCCACCCCAACTTTTATCTGCACCCTAATGCCAATTTAACATTTTCTGAAGTTTTATGGTAATCTCTAGGAACGGTACAGATAAGACAGTCTAATACTAAGTGTCAGTTACTAGTGATCAAAACAATTTCCTCAAATAACTCAGACATGTGAAATTGGCAGAATCTTCCCCAGGGTACGGAAGTGAATTGAGCAGGTAGTATGCTCACATTCTAGGGTTTTAGAGACCTCTGGCTGTATCTTATGTCTTGTTAAGCTTCCCAGAAGCCTGATTATTTCATAAAACAGTAAGGGACTGAGAGGCTTTTTTTCAGAAAGGCATTTAATATCTTATTTTAGGAATTCTATTGACATTTTTATTAGATAATATCATAGCCACGCAGACTTTTACTAAAACATTTGAGGATTTCAACCGTTAGGTCATTAAGCTAACGTTCAGGATAAATTGTGTTTAGTTTTGTATATTAGAAGGTAGGGCCATTTCTCTTTAATACAATATATATATTTCCTTAATTAAGCT
Organism: Natator depressus; assembly: GCF_965152275.1. Lineage (NCBI taxonomy): Eukaryota > Metazoa > Chordata > Testudines > Cheloniidae > Natator > Natator depressus. The sequence goes on along the minus strand of NC_134234.1, from coordinate 190,059,727 downwards.
TCACAGTTCTGCTTTGTTTTTAACTCTACCATATTTGTGTCTCAAGGAAGACTTTATAGGCAGTGCATACTATATTTAAGATTGTACAATATTTCCCATATCAGACCCTGATTTCAGTTGTTTCTAACTTTGAAATTCCCTCGATCAGGCATCCATCTCAGGATGAATGTTTTTTGGCAAGTTTCAGCACTTTAGCCATTTCCAAGAACAAGATTAGAGGAGACTATGTCATTTTGCCCATGTTAAAAAAAGCCACTCGGTCACTGAAGCTCTAACACCACCATGTTTTGAAGGCACGGGCATGAAATTTGCTAGGCAGGGTGGTGTGGTAAGGGAAGTGGTGTCACCCTGGTGTGCATTTTGCTGTTCCTCCAGTGTAACTCTTTCTGCCCAGTCTCCTCTAGACCATCCCTTTCCAGGGCTCCTTGCCCCAGTTCCATTGTCCTCTCCTAGCCAGTCCCAGTCTCCACAGCAGCTTCTTATTCTATTCCTTTCTCTGCCATGCTCCAGCTCTCTCCCCACTGCCTGATTCCTCATCCTATCTGTCTCTCTTCCAACCATCTTGGCCTCTGGTGGCATAAACCATCCACCCACAGTCCCCATCCCTATTGGCTCCCACTTCCAATCTTCCTCCCCAGGCTCCTCCTCCTTCCCTAGTGCCCAGCTCACCCACTTCCCAGCTGCTTGTCCCAACAAGTTCCAGTTCACCCCTGCCCCAATTCCTCATCAGACCTGTCTCCCTCCCCACTTCCCAATCCCACTCCTTAGCTCCCTATCTTCTCTACCCCTCACCCAGCCTCCAGACCCTTTTTCTCCACACCATCCTTCAGCTCTTTCTCCTGAAATACTCCTCCCTCGGTCTAGCTCTTGTCCACTCTTGCATTTGGCTCCTCCATGCTGGCTAAACCCAAAAGGCTTCCAGTGCTGATATCAGGTGTCTGGACCCTGCATCCACCTGGCCCAGAGAAGCAATTACAAGGGAAATCCTACTTAGTCTTGAGCTGGAGCAAAGCCAGAATCTATGGCAGAAGGACTCTAAGCATGTGAAGACTGATTTTTCAGAGGATTATAACTTGGCCAAATTGGAACAGATTTTCACAGGGACAGCAAAAGGCACATGCCTGAAGAAAAGGCAACAAATATGATAAATTTCAAGTCCTTGTTCCAAAGCATGGACATGGTGGAGCTTTTCAAAGAAAAGGCTGCTAAAATATTTTTTTAATGGGCAAAACAAGGTATTTTTCTCTAACTTTGTTCTCAGAAATGACTAAGCCTTTTGGAAAACTTCAGCCAAAAACACATTCAGCGTAAAGCACCTGGCATGTGAAATTTTAGCCCAGAGAGTTAACGTTTGGCAAAGGTATAAGCATAGCTGTGCAATTAACTGATTTTTTTTGGCTTTCGGGTGGGGGGAGTGTTTGCTTCAGGCAGAGTTTAGGAAACGGTGGTCTAGATTAAATGATAAAGGTAGGGGAATAAGTTATTGAAACAGTTTGCTGTCAAACTGGGAAGACATAACTAGTGGGGTCCCAGAGGGATCTGTCCTGGGTCTAGTACTATGCAAGGTTTTCATTAATGACTTGGATAGTGGACTGGAGAGAATGCTTATACAATTTGTGGATGACACCAAGCTGGGAAGATAAACGGAGGGGCTCCACCAAGTCCCCTCCAGACACTACTTCTAGCTGTTTATAATGTCATTTCCATGCCTCCCCATTCATAGCATAGGAGGGGTTCTCTAGGCAAAACAAAGAGTAAGGTCTTTTCTCCTCTTTCCCTTATGAGAGGGGGGAGTCCCAGTGAAAAAAAAAGGCAACAATGGCCTGGCTCTTAGGCCATCTATCAGGATTCAGCTTTTTAGGCTTTGCCTATTAACAAATCTACAGTCACTTATTAGGGTCTACCTCTAGCCCCTCCTCTTGGGGAAGTTGGTCTATGCAGTTTTGGGAGCAATGAGACCAGCAGTTCTCCCTCTTTACTGATCTCTCTCTGCTCACAAATCTTTGAGGTGTGAGAAACCTTCTCCTGTACACTACCCACTTCCTGTGGCAGGTTGTCCCTCTTTAAGCACCTCACCTCCAGGCAGAGCAAGCTTTACAGGTGCACCTCATTACTGCTAAACAGGCCCACCAGAGCTCATTCATCTCCTCTCTACTATAGTGAGGGTGTGCCCCTTCACAGAGGAATTGCAAGCACTTTGGAGGATAGGATTAGAACTGAAAATAACCTTAACAAGTTGGAAATCAACACAGTGAAATTCAGAGACAAGGGCAAAGTACTATACTATACATATGGCTACACTTACTGCAGCGTGTACAGTGTGAGCACGCCATATATAGCTACGTACCCCAGTGAAAGACTCCAGATGGGGGAGGTAGTGGGGAAAGACTCCAATGGGGTGAAGCTGCTGGAGCCTTTCCCTGAGGTGGGAGAATTTCCCAGCTGCCTCCCCATGGCCAGAGCCTTTCATATTGGTGGGAAAAGGTACTAACACTGCTAAAAACTAGCAATGTAGACATGAGAGGCCCTGCCTGGAGATGCAGAGAGCCTGTAGAGGGTACATAGCCTGGGGTTCAGGCATATAGGGCACTCCACTCTACTCACCTTAGCCACGCCTCACTGTTTACACCCTGTCTCATTATACCCATGCTAGGTGGGCATGCAGTGTCTGTACTCTACGCACCCCCATAAACAGAGACATACCTTTCGGAAAGAAAAAAAAAATCAAATGCACAACTACAAAATGGGGAATAACTGGCTAGGTGGTAGTACTGCTGAAAAAGATCTGGGGCTTACAGTGGATCACAAATTGAATATGAGTCAGTGTGATGCAATTGTGAAAAAGGCTAATGTCATTTTAGGGTGTATTAATAGGAGTGTCAGAGGTAAGACACAGGAGGTAATTGTCCCACTCTACTCAGCCCTGGTGAGACCTCAGGTGGCATCTGGGGGCCACACTTTAGGGAAGAGAAAAACAAATTGGAGACAGTTCAGAGAAGAGCAACAAAAATGATCAAAGGTTTACAAAACCTAACCCATAAGGAAAGGTTAAAAAAACTGGATATGTTAAGTCTTGAGAAAAGACAACGGAGGGGGGACCTGACAACAGTCTTCAGATATGTGAAGGGCTGTTACAAAGAGGATGGTGATAGACTGTTCTTCATGTTTACTGAAGGTAGGATGAGAAAGAATAGGCTTAATATGCAGCAAGGGAGATTTAGGTTAGATATTACGAAAAGTTTTTTAACTAGAAGGCCAGTTAAGCTCTGGGATAGGAGTCCAAGAGAGGTTGTGGAAGTCCCATCTTTGGAGGTTTTTAAGAACAAGGGGGACAAACACCTAAAAGGGATGGTCTAGGTTTACTTGGCCCTGCCTCAGTGCAGAGGGCTAGACAGGATGACCTTTCGAGGTCATATTCCAGCCCTACAGTTCTAGGATTCTATAAAATATTTCACTTTTATTTTTTTAATGAATTTAAAGCAAAATTGGAACTAAAAGTTATTTTGACTAACAAAGAAATCATAGTGTTTCATTTTCTGAAAGTGTCAAATGAAAATATTTAGATTTTTTTAAAAAGAATTCCCAGACCAAAACACCTTGGTTAACTTAATAATTTCATAAAATATTTTGTTGAAGCAGAAAACAGTTTTGGCTGAAAAATTTTACCCAGTTCTAGTTATGAGAAACTAAAAACACATTTGATAAGGGAAACATCAGGAAACCTTGAAAAGAATGGTTGGTAGCACCAGCTATAATTTAAGAAACATACCCAATTTTGCACATCAAGTCAGTGACAGAGTTGGGAACAGAATTCAAGACTCCTGCTGGCCAGTCCCCGGCTCTCCTCTGTAGGCCCTCTCCAGGAAAGAAACCTTTATAACTGCCATCCTCATGAATCCATGTTGCCAGTAAGTCATAATAAATCATTATCAACAAAAATGTTCTCCAAAATCTCTGAAGCATGTAACTCAGTACTCATTAAGAGACAAAAATAAATTCCTCTTATACCAGAAATTTTCCTTGCTAGCTCGAGCCCAAACTTTTATGGATTGTGTAAGCTTTGCCACAGAAGCCCAATAGTTATTGTAGTTTAGTGACAGGATTCAGAGTAGCAGCCGTGTTAGTCTGTATCCGCAAAGAGAAAAAGGAGTACTTGTGGCACCTTAGAGACACAAGTACTCCTTTTCTTTTTGTAGTTTAGTGATTACGATTAGTCATTGTCTGTCTTTAAAGGAGGTTTATATGGAAGGGATATGTGGATAACAAGTAATTACAGAGGAAAATGTATTTTATATTGAGCTTTAGTTCTTGCATGCAGCTGAAGAAAATCATTGTGTAAAGTTAAACAATTATATTACATGATACAAGTCAAAATGCACACGAGTTACAAAACAATTCAAACAAACAACCCCCTCCCATCCACATGTGAAAGACAATGCACCAGCTGGTTTAATCTGCTAGTTGGGGATAAAACAAATCCATTACCTTTAATGCATTTAACAATGTGAGCTCTTCCACCATCCTATAACATGTTATATACAAGTTACAGTTTATTCCTAAATTGATGTGTACACACAAATGTAAGCAATTACATTGTCAGTATTCCAGTAGACCATAATTAGCAGTTCACATTAGTAACACCCTGAGTTCTCTCTCATTCTGGGCCTGTAATTAGTATAATTAAGATAATATTTCAATTACAAGGGTTGAATCTCTTATCCTACATAATGGGAGACTGAGTACATTTTAGAGTGGTTGTCCTTTTAAAAGCCAATCAAATTGATCCATTTAGTCAGGATCCCCCCCCTGTTTTACCAATGGCCTGACATGTCATGGAAGGTATGGATTTTTGCCTTGCAAGAAGCCCATCTCTTCTAAATATGAGTTAGTCTGGAGCAAAAGGCTATTAGATAGGAAATGTGCATAATTACCAGTGGAATGGAAGGATTTATGGTCTGATCCTGCCAGCCGCAAGATATCCTCAACACTAATCAACTAAAGGGAGCTGAGGGTACTCAGCACTGTGCAGCTGCAGCACTTCCCTCTTGAGTTTCTCTCCTGGTGTGCCTTCTCATTTTCAGAGAGCAGCTGCGAACAACATACAGGTTTGGCACCTCTCTTCCATTTTTGCTTTGTTTTCTATCCCCCACATTTTTGCTAAGCAATGCAGCATGACTGTGGATTTGTTTTTCTCTTCTCTAATCAGCAAGAATATTATTTTTGCTCTCTTACTTCCCATCTTATAAGGATAAAAGTCTTTTCATTTGAAGTTTGACACAAATAACTAGCCCCTCCAAAAAAGGGAGCTGGGCCTAGTGCACCTGGGACTGATTATATGCTGTCCAGTAGACCTTAAGGGAAGGCATCTGGGCTTTATAAAGAAGGAGACAGCTGCAGGCAGGTCTTCGGTTGATGCTTGCAGTTGCTGTAGGAAGTAAAAAGGCTCCTGGAGGGCCTTCAGTCAGGGCAGAAAGGCCTGTAAAGAAGGTCAAATTTCAGGCAAGAAGTGATAGGGAAGCAGGAAGACAGACCCTTAGGGAGGTGGGGCTGGGCCAACTGAAAGTATGGAGATCATAGAATATCAGGGTTGGAAGGGACCTCAGGAGGTCATCTAGTCCAACCCCCTGCTCAAAGCAGGGCGGCTCCCCAGATCCCTAAATAGCCCCCTCAAGGATTGACCCTCCACCCCCTTGTAGACTTGAGTTATATATTGAAAGAGTTTGTGCAGGTATTAATAAATTGGACGCCCAGAGGGGGGAAGTTTAATATCTGGAGTGTGGGGACTTAAGGGGCCCTGAATGAAGGGGAAGCTAAGACAGGCCTTAGTAGAGACACTTTGGTTATCAGGGTACAGTACAGGGTAGGCATAACCTTTGACACAGGGTTTCATTTTTAGTAAGGGGAAAGAATTTCTATGAAGCACACCAAAGTGGGCCAAAACCATACTGAAAAAATTATGTGCAAGAAATGTTACTAGTAAAATGGTGAACAAACATAGCAGTAAGCTGCAGAAGTATTGATCCGCTAAGATAAAATATACACCATGTAAAGAAGGGAACTTTAACTGTAGGTCAGATTGCAGTGAAAACCTCTAATGAATAAATTTGAATTACTACTTTCAGTATATACACTTAAAAATATTTTGAGTATTGCCTTTTTCAGGTGCATTGTGCTTATTTCTAAACAACAGTTCTGTTTGCTTTATAATGAAAGCTAGTGTTGTCAAGAGATTGTACGCTTCAAATATCGGAGATTACTCATCATGCTGAACTTTAGGGTATATTCTCATCTCTATGCATGGGGTGTTGTTTCATGTCCATGAATCCCTAGGCAGCAAATAAGAATTCATTCTCAAATCTAAGTTTCAAATATAACCAGCTTGTGAATTCAGCTCAGATATTCTTTGCAATTTCATTACCACTCAGCCCAGCTGCTGGCCTTAAACTGATTTTTTAGGGAATGTTTTGTTTTTACTAACATCTTTAGCACAAAAATAAATACCTACAGTTCAAATATACCTCTCAAGAAGCAAAGCAGCACTGGTGGTGATGGACTAGGGGGTGCTCAAATGAAGGTATCTGAAGTCACCATAGTTTTGGAAAGCTTACCTCCTCCTCAGGACAGGCCATAAACACCTCACGGATATAGGGAGGCAGGCTGAGAAATCCGCTCCCACACCTAACTATGGTATATCATGAAGTCAAACAACTGCTTATTTGGAACTTCTCAAGCTGTCCTCTGCATTTCTGTCAAACACTTGTAAGCACGCACATTTTGTGCAAGCAGTTTAAGTCTGTACCTGACAAGTGTTCTGCCCCAACATTTAACTTTCTATTAGTGCTTCAGTCGTAGTCTCTTGTAAGCAGTACATGTAAAAAGTTGCTAATCTTTACTATTTGCCAAATGCTAGGGACACTTTGCAGGAATTTTAGACAGGATTCACAGCTTGCACAAATAGCCATGCCCAAAACGTGTCAGTCATAAGCTTCCATTTTAATATATCCTATAGACACAAAGTAAAATACTCTCAAGGAAGATCATTACAAAGGCGGCACTATGTGAAGTGCAGCAATGATATGCTACACACAGATCAGAATGAATGCCATCTCCTTGTAACGGTTTGTAGTTTACAATGGCCCTCTATTTGCTAACTGGCAGCAATGTGAATGAGTTAATTATCGGTATTTTTATTAGAGGTCCTGACTGAAATGAGAATACAATTGTGCCAGGCACTGTATAAATACATAGTAAGAGAGTCCTTCTCCTGAAGAGCCTATCATCTAAATAGACAAAACTGGAGAAGGGTGGGAGAAAGGAAGTAGTTAGTATTGCCATTATTTAGATAAGTGATTAAATAGGTTGCACAAAGTAATATAGGAAGTCTGTGACGGAGCATGACATTGAAACCATGCTGAGTGCTGTGACCACAAGACCTTTGTTCTTTTCAGTTAAAAACCCCCAAGTGGGTGTGTGTGTGTGCGTGTGTGCATAGTTCAATCAGGATGCTATGCTATCACTGTTCATTTGGATCCATTCATCAAATATTGTCATTAAACGTTGTCCTACCAGAAAGCATCTAGTTTTGCAGTGATATCAGGTTTCAGTGGCGGGTTTCTTGACAGGACAGCTCATAGTGACTGGACTGAATTCCAATGTACCCTTTTTGGGGAAACAATCAGATAATACCCAGAACTTTTATCATTTGGCCTCAAGGTGCTTTTTAAAGGTGGCTACGCTTTGTTATGCCCATTTCACAGATAGGGAAACTCAGGCAGAAAAGTTAAGTGATTTGCTTTGTTAGTAGTAGAGCTGGGAACAGAACCACGGTCTCTTAACTACCGATCTGAGCATTATCTAAGGGACCATACTGTCTGCTATTGACTTAGTTTGAATCTCAAATCCTTTTTTAAAATAGGCACAGTACGTTAAAAAAAATTGAGTGTTTAAAACAAACAGTACCAAAGAGATTATTCCCAATGGCAAATTCTGTGCTCTTTGTTCCAGGAGCCCGATCCTGTAGAGTGCTGAGAATGTGCAATTCTCACTGAAGTCTAGCTATTTGTTCACAGATACTGCAGCGACTGGCACCCTACAAAGATGAAAGAGTAGTTAGGAGGCAGCTCAGGTGTGCACAAAAGCATCAGGAACTACTACAAAGAGAGACATGGTTTTAGGAATGATGCATGCTATTTGTTAAAATACAAACTGATCAGAAACTTAGTAAAAATACAAACCAAATTGCCAAACCAGTTTTTTTTCCCCCTAATACATCATCACACCATGAGAAAAGCTGTTTCTAGTATTCCAGCTCCGGCTCCCTGCAAAAGCACTGTCAGAAAACTCACAAGGCAGCCTGTTCAGTCCAATTAACAGCTGGATTAGTTTTGCTGATCTCTGAATGAGCATCTAAATGTTCACCCATCACCAGACATTTTAATTCTGCTCCAGTGAAGAAACAACCAATTCATACCAGATCATACAAAGAGATTTCCCCTCGGTGTTACCATGTAAACCAAGTTTTATTCCAGGAGGATTCCTTTTCTCCCCTATCATGGAACTGTGTTAATGGAAATCTTAACACTTCCTAACTAAAGCATTGCAGGTACAGTCAGGATGGATGGCAGTAAAGTCTTTCATTACTGAAGTAGAGTACTGAGTTGTCTAAATTGATATAAAATGACTAACTTTCTGTTTTACTTTCCAAACCATTTGAAAACTGAAATGAATCCTTCCCAGTGAGCATTTATCATCCTATTATGTCCACCTGGGGATGTTAATGCTTTCCGACTACTGCCTCTAGCCCTCGCCTCTCAGAGGGTATTATGTGATGGCAGTGCACATTTCATAATGATGTATTGCTGATTATATTTCCATTAAAGACTATAGCCAAGTCCGACTTCTGGTTTCTCCCAGAAACAGCTTTTTTACCCTGATGAGATCATTGTGGAGAAAGGGTTTTCTCCCTCCCCGCAATTTACATAGATGCAAGTCCAGAGGGTGAAAATTAATTAAGTTTTCCCACAACAATTGCAATGTTGAGATGGCCTCTTCAGTTTAACCAAATCCTTGTTTATTTCAATTATTCCCTTTGCAGGGATAGGACCTCAATTTAGCAAAACACCTAAATATACTCCCATTTTAAGTATGTGCTTAAGACTATCCCTTGACATGAAACACTTAAGCACATGCTTAGATCTAAGCACATGCCTTGCTGAATATGAGTAGACTTAACCCCATGCTGAAGTACGGTGCTGAGCTGTATCAAGGCCTAGATCCTTTTTTCTTGGAAGTCTGTATCTGACCAATGCTCCAGCACTGTGCTAGGGGTTGCTATGATCTGCGAGGTTCCATATTTTCGGATCAGATTGAAAAAATCAAGGACCCTGTTCTGTTTGTTCAAGGAGCAAATTCCCTGTCCAGATTATATGTTAGAGAAGAGGACATCAATCATCTTGCGATTCTGCTTCTCTGAAGTTATGAGAGTCTCATTTGCCTATTACCTGAACCCTTCACAGTTTGGGCAGTGGTGCTGGAACATTTTTAGTATTGGGAGCGCTGAAAGCCAGCCCCCTTACCCCTGTCTGTACCCCCCCCCCCCCGGAGCTGAGGCTGGGAGCAGGGCTGTGTCTCCAGGAGGGTGGGGGGGACCGAACAAGGGTAAGGGGGCCAAGGTTGTGGTCACAGCTGGGGGCGGGGTGGGGCCAAGAGCGGAGCCTAACTGAAGCATTGCAAGTACAGTCGGGATGGATGGCAGTAAAGTCTTTCATTACTGAATTAGAGTACTGAGCTGTCTAAATTGATATAAAATGATTAACTTTCTGTTTTACTTTCCGGAATAAGGTATTAAAAACAAACAAACAAACAAAAACCAAACACACCACACACACCCTGGAAGCATCTCCATTTTGCTTTGTTCCCATTCTGATCTCTGGACTGACACTAAAAGGAGCATTCCAACCAATAGACTGAGGACCATCCAATCTTTTGGAAGTTAGAGACTTTACAAGCCAGCAGTTGATTCCATCAGTGCTACAGACCTGACCCAAGATCTTGGAAATGAGTGTATGTATTTGTTTTCCTTAACCATTACATAACTCCTCTTTCAAAAGAATCTTTAGATATTAGATACTACAGGTTTAGCAATAGCCTGATTATTGGGTAATATCTGAGTTATATATTGACCTGGCTATGTGGCTGATTTCTTGGGATTAAAAGAACCCTTTCTTTGATGAAATTTGTTTTAAATAACTAATCATAAAGTCAAGGCCTGGGTGATGAAACAAGGAGACTGCGGTTCTGACTTCTTGTTAACCAGTGTGCCGAGACAGAAGTTTACTTTTGTTACTGACTTGGTACATCTTATGGAAGAACAACACTAGTTTAGGGTGAGTCTACCCTGTTTCTCAGCAGTTTGTCCTAAACCTGGCATCCTCAGCTGTGACCGACTGAGGCATGGTGACAGATGGAAATTCCACAACCACCTTAAGTAATTTGTTCCAGTGCTTAACTATCCTGACAGTTAGGAAGCTTTTCCTAATGTCCAACCTAAACCTCCCTTGCTGCAATTTAAGCCCAGTCCTGCCTTGTCCTATCCTCAGAGGCTAAGGAGAACAATTTTTTCCATAGTATTCCTTTATATCTATTTTTATGAAGAACTAATTTTGTTTCCTATGTTAGAATTTTAGGGTGTGCTTGCTTCCTGATCTGGACAAGAACTGGCTGAAATATTTGGGAGTACATGAGGCTGAAGCATGCTTAGGATGGGAGAGACATTTTAACAAGCCTTAGGGGGTCAAACAATCATACAAGTTAAGGGTGTTTCTTGCATGACTTACACTGTAACTTCCCCTCTTATTTCCTTGCATTTGTTCTTTACTATTAATATGCTTTCATTCATAAATCCATAAAACCTGTTTTTATGAGACATATTTCCTATCAGAGCTGCTTTACATACTCTTTGCATTTGAAACATAAATGTTAAGATGAAATGTTTTTGACCTGCTTTTATAGTTCCCTTTAAAAATAGATTATATATATAATATATCTACTTCACAATATACTAGTATGTTGAGTCATGGAAAGAATAAAGTTGTATTTCATGAAACAGAGTAAAAGTAGAGTATACAATCCATTAAACTAGAACATGGGGAATTCACTCAGATAGGGCACTGCAGGGAAATAGTCTGCAGTCACTCCCTGGGAGATGTGTTGGGGCTAGAGAGGCAACTAGCCTATAGTTTCTCCTTGGGAGGAGGGAATTTGGGCTAGAAAAATCCAGAGCAGGGGAAGCCAGAAAGGTAAGAGAGGGCTCAGGGAAAGTCAGTAAGGTTCAGGAATGATCAAAAGTTTGGCTGCTGATTAAAGGGTCTCTGAGCTTGAACCTGGAGTAGAAAGTGGGCCTAAGTTTCCCCTGCCAGTCACTGAGGGAATGGCATCACAGGGGGAAGACTACCTGAGACTGTCATTCAGGAAAGGCTTTGCTACCCTGGAAAGGGGAAAACAGAGTTACCTGGCCAGAGGGCCAAGTTCCAAAGAGGCAGCAGTGATGCCTGGAGCGAGAGAGGGGCTGCAGACAGAGAGAGCTAGAGAGCGAGCGAGCGCAATGGAGTGCAACTACAGGAAGGAGCATCTGCCTCAGAGAGCTAACCCCCCAGAACTGCCAGGAGGTGCTGTCCAGCAGTGACTAGAGCACCCCATTACAAGGGTAATGATACTGATTGTTGTAACGTGCTTTGACATCTACTGATAAGTGCCACAGAAGAGCTAGTTATATTTTACACACTTTTTTTGCACATAAAGCCTCCAAAACACAGTGCCCTCTGCAAATCAAGTGAGACTTTGCAGTGTAACTGTACACTTCACAAGGAGCAATGTAAAAATGTGTCCTCTTACTCTACAGATGTGCTTCCTATGTACTGAGTTAAGCATCGTAGCTTAAGCAACAAAGTAAGATTTTACTTTGTATTCCTCTTAGTCTTGCAATGCTAACTTAGCTCAAGGATAGGGAGATGGTTGGTTGTTCTTTTCACGTGAACCCTCAAGAAAGGGCAGGAAGTTTAAATGCATTTTTTAAAAAATGCATATCCATCACTGTTCAACACTTTCTAGCAACTAAAGATAACACGTTCAAGAGCCAGCTAGGGCTGGCAGCAGATGTAAGAGGTCTGTAGAAGAGTAGTGTCCCTGTTATTTGTAGAGGCAGGAAAGAAAGCAGCAGCTAAAAGCAGGGGAAATGGGCAGGAGCAATGGTACATCAATCCCATTTAAAAAAACACTCTGCTCTAAATAATTAACTGACTTTAGGGACTGCCTTGCATTTCAGTCTTCCTGGAACCTTTGCATATACAATGAACTCCACAGTTATGGTGAGCAATGAAAGTCTCCTACATAGCTAAAGGAATATTTTTTAAATGAGGAAGACTAAGATACTGCATAGTGAAGGGGCTTCTCTGTACTTTTGGGACTAAAGAACTCCTCTGATGGAAAGGAAAAAAAACTATACTGTTTTTAACCAAAATACAGCATGTACTGTGAAGTACAGGATTTGTATTCTAAAGTCATTTTTCAATACTTATTTTCATCATCCTGACCATTAAAAACATTTAAAATTCTACAAAACCAATCAAAACTGAACAAACGTGGCCTTGTATTTGTTGATGGGGGGTGGGGAGAATGCAGCATCCTAGCATCAAAACTTAGCGCTACTGATGTTCTTTGCTTTGACCAGGCATGAAATAAAGTTTAGCATTCAGAGGATCAATTCACAGACCTAGAAAAGAAAAAAGAAGAAGTTAAAAGGTAAACTAGTCAGCTACAAGTTTTTTTTTTTTCATCCTAACCCTTTATCTTACCTTCTGCTCCTCTTTTGAATCCTTCCTTAAGATCTGTTTAGTGTTCTCAGGTACTCACTTCAGTGTGTTAAGGCCAGGATTCAGCAAAGTGCAGAACCAAGTGCTTAGGGCCAGATTTTTAAAGCACCTAACTCCCAGTGAAATCAAATATTTTGCTATATGTAGACTTAAGTATGTGTTTAAGAGTTCTGCTGAAATGTGACTTAACTCATTACTTGTGTTCAGATTGCAATAGCTAAAAAAAAAAAAAAGTTTAGCCATTGAGCAGCTTCTAGTAAGGTTGGCCCATTTTCTTGAAACATATCTGCTCTACTTAGAGGTTCACATGAACATCTATGCATTTGACTATCTGACTTCAGCAGGTCATTAGCCTAGTATCCCACCAACAGCACTAATCAATACCTAGTGTTTTCTAAAACTAGCAAGAGTCAGAATAATGTACCTGGCCAAATGTGTAATGCTGTATTATTAAGGAGGTGAAGTATCTTTCCAGTCCCCATACTGGACAAATCTGATAGTTCTCAGACTCTCATATGCGGGAAGGCATGCATACCTCCTCAAGCTTAGCTAGCCTTCAACCTCTAAGGAAGAGGAAAAGCGCTCTTTCCTTTGAGAGAGCAATCCCCCTCCCTGGATTGAATAGTCCAACACCTTTGTAGCATGGTTAGACATACCAAGGCATACACCCCCTACCATAGCTGTCAGACAGCCAAGGTCACCGCTGTGCCACGATGAGGCACTGAGGTAGAATTTTGCAGCAGATATGTATCTTTACCAGTCTTAACGATGTGTGTGTATTTAAAGTTGTACAAAGAATTGTTAGGGAGTTGCTGCTCATAACTCTTTAGTTAAGTCATTTTCAATTTAACAAGAGCTTTAAATCTTTCTTTTCTAAACATTTAATTGAAATGGTGTGACAACAGTCCATTGGTGGTTCACTACTCCTGTAAGTAGAAAAGGAGTACTTGTGGCACCTTACAGACTAACAAATTTATTTGAGCATAAGCTCCTTTTCTTTTTGCAGATACAGACTAACACAGCTGCAACTCTGTAAGTAACTCTTCTCAGGCCTGACATACTCACCACATCTAACACATGGTTGTTATGACACATACATACCCAAAAGGTAGTGTAGCAGAGCAAAGACTTACCGGAGTGGCACCTCCTGCTGGTCATTCGGGAATTAGCGCATCCAGCACTCAGAGCACTTTCTGGTGGCTCACCTGCCTCAGGCCCCTCATGTCCCTCCCAGACCCCAGTGCCCCTTTACCTCAGGGTTCTGCCCCAGCAGTACCCCCACACTTTGGTCTCCCCTCCCAGGGGAATGCCCAACCCTCTATACCCACCTTGCCTCAGTGGCTACTGCCAGTCATCATCTAGCCCCCTCTCACTGGGGCAAACTGCAGTCTATAATGGCCACTCATCATTGGCAAGGGAGTCAGACCAGCTTCCTCTGCCTACTCCCAGGCTTCACCTCCCAGCCTCAGTACCTGGGGAGGCCTTTATTAAGGCCTCAGCCTGGGGAGTTGCCAAGCTTGCCCTTGCCCTTGCCCTTGCCCTTGCCCTTGCCCTTGCCCTTGCCCTTGCCAAGATACTCTGCTCCTTCAGGCAGTAGGTCTATCTGTCTCCAAAGCTAGAGAAAGTCTTTAACCCAGTACCTTCCTTAGGCCTTCTTATACTCCCAGTCTGGTCCTGATTGGCTGCCTCAAGCCCGGTCCTGATGGGCTGCCCCGGGGCAGCCCTTGCCCAGGGCTGTTTTTAACCCCTTCTACACCAGACCGGGGTGACCGCCCTGCTACAAATAGCATATCACTGAAAAACTAATAACCCACTGATCATTAATATTCTTGCATGATGTATGTACAGTGTATGTACAAAGAAATGTGTGTTTGTCATCAGGCAGACAATGAAAGAACATTTATATAAAAGGTAAAGCCATCAACCTGGAGGGTGGGGGAAGGTATCGGTTGAGGTTCAGGCCCCTATAAGAGGCTGTCATTGATCTTATACATTCTTGTTGTATTAGAAAAGTATCAAGGAAGGTCTCTTCTCAAAGCTAACACCATACTGGTGATTGATGTCACTGTGAAATGTATGTATTAACACTAAGGAAATGGGGATATTTAATAATATGATGCTTTAAAATCTGAGACCAAACGTAGCAAGAAACAAGTTCTCTCCCAGAGAGGAGGGAAAGATGTTCTCTACCTGTTCCCAGTGAAATTAAGCAAAGTGTGACCAAAACCAATGGGAGCCCCATTTACGTACAAATCAGCAGAGGGATGGGAAGTCCACAGGAATCAAAGAATAGCATCCTGAGTCTGGGGGACAAAACAGTGAGTTTGGAAGCTACGGAGAGAGAAAAAAGCCATCTTGGCATCCATCACTGGACAGACACAAGAAGCCAGAACTCTTGCAAGCTGAGGAAGTTTGGCCCTTCAACCAAGGGAGTTGAAGTGTCTGGGAAATGAATATAGGTGAGAAATTTGCTTAGGTAGAGATCTTTCACCTCGGAAGAAGAGGAAAAACCAGCACCTTATCCTTACGAGGAAGGTCCTGACTGAAGGAAAGTCAGCCATGGCTGGAAGGAAGACTGGTGAGAAATCTACCTTGAACTAAGGCAGTAGCTTGTTGAGTTGAGTCTTAGCCACTAGAAAACACTTTGCTTGTAACAATTTTGTCTTTTTACCCCTTGTGCTTGAACTGACTTAAAACCTCTTTGTTAATCAGCTTGCTTTACTTTTAATCTAAACCCACCCACTGCTGTAACTGATGTGATTAACTCCGGTTAAAGTAATAAGTTGTTTTTTTGTTTCTTAAAGGAGCAACAAACCTCACTAATTCTGAGTGTTCTAGGAGAGGGCCCGACACTTCAGGGCAGATGGTTTTGGGGAGGTGCAGGACTTGAGTTATATTGGAAGTCACCCTGCAAGTAATCCCCAAGACGGGAGGAGACCAACCATAGCAGCAAAGCATTTAAAGCACCCATAGTTACAGGGCAAGTGGTGACAGTACCCCTCACTAGTTTGAACTGCACCCCCAAATATTACAAACAGCAAAAACTAAAACAGAGTAAAACAATTCAAATTGTGCTCCAAGTTTAAAGGGTGGTTTGATGGAGATGGAAGTGACAGCCTTATGCATTATGGTAAGGCATTACTATGAGTGTTATAGCCACAGACTTAATTGTCGTTAAACTAGTGTTTCTAAAACTGGAGGTCCCAACCCAGAATGGGGTCACTAGGCTATTGTAGTGGGGTCATGGTATTGACACCCTTATTTCTGTGCTCCCTTCAGAGCTGGGCGGCTGGAGAGAAGCGGCTGCTGGCCAGGCGTCCAGCTCTGAAGGCAGCGCCACTGCCAGGAACAGCACAGAAGTAAGGGTGGCATGGTATGGGGGAGAGGGTTCGGTACTTTCTGGGAGGGATTATCACAGCCTGAAATATTTAAAAGGGGGGCCCAGCAAAAAAAGTTTGAGAACCCCTGTGCTAAACATATAATTTTGTTTGCTAGTCTTTGTCATAACAGATAATATAGGTGGAAGGTGGCAGAGTTTGGCCTCCTCATATTTGAGCCTGAGTGCCTAGATGAATTATTTTAATGTTGCGTTAACATATAGGAAAAAAATGGACCCAAAAAGAAATCAAATTTAAAAATTGCTTTACGTAAGTACTTAAGGAAACAGGGATTTTGGATCACAAGGCAGTTATTATGGTTTTATTATTAAAACAATAAGTTCACAAATCTTTATTAGAAACAGAGATGCTTATTCTTCCCTGGCAGAACTCATAGTTCATTTCAGTCAGTAGGCACAGCCCAAGGGAAACTGTGAGCCTCCTATCTTTCATTGACTTTTCTGTGACAGGCATCTTTTCAACTCAATAGAATTCACACATGAAGAGAAAAGAAAACTTTATAGTTTTCATCATCAGAAATAAAGGTGAAATAATTTGTCATACTAAATCTCTTATAAATAGTGCATTGACAAGAACAGATTTGCTCAGATTTATGTCTATATATTAAATAACAGAATAAAAGTGTGGTACATTATCCAAACATCACATAACTCTGGACAAAACATGCTATATTCTCAGGATACTAACCTTTGGTGCCAAACATTATAGAATACTATTAACTAGGGTGGTCATGCATTAATTCAGTTTGAGCAATCTGGAAAATAGCATGAAATTTGGTTTTTACTATTCCAACATAAAAGGTCAGATACAATGTATCTGAATACTAGACCAAAATATTAATGAACACATTAACATTTGCCAATAATGCATGTTATTGTCCATTACAAAAAGGCAAGTATACATGGCCAGGCCACCAATTGCTTTAGCAAGCTATTACTCTGACCACATATGTCTTCTACTCTGACCAATGAAAATGAAATAGATTAAGGGGGAAAAAAGTTTCCGTCATTTTTGTCAGGTGGATTTGTTCCAAGTGTTGTAGGGAGGATTAGTTTGAATAGTGTGTAGAATGTGATAAGCCTTTAGGATTTTATCTTTTTATTACTCAAGTAAGGAACAATTCCGTTGAATAAGAAAGTGTTTTCTGTTTTGGATTCTTTCTATAAAAAGAGTAACTATTATAGCAAGCGTTTGCTAATTTGCAACAACGTTGTGGTAAAATGCCTTCCCATTAGATCCTGAAGATCTACAAATCAAGGTTAATCTCATTCCTCTCCACCACTATAAAGATAAGCTGGGGAATATAACCTGGCAAGTAGGTCTGAAAGTTTGTCAGTGACTTCTCATTCAATATTGCCTGTACACAGCTGCCCAAAACTCATGAATATATTTTACTACTTGTATATTAATTTGCTTGTCAGGATTCAAGCTTAAGTGTTGAAAATACAGACCTTTAGAAATGTTCCCTGAAGTACAAACTGAGTGTACGTGCTCCAAACTAGAAACACACAAAAGTAACCTTGAAAATATAAGACCAATGAAGAAATGAGTCCATATTTTCAGTATTTACTGCTGCCCTTCTTACATTCAGCCAATCAGTGTCTTTAAATGAAATAGCTTTACATGAAACTTTAAGCTCAGAAGTAGAAATATCAAAGATTGTGCAGGTCTGATTTGAAAAATTGTTAGTATTTACAGAGATTCTTCCCTTTCCTATAGCCAGGATTCTGTAATGCCTAACAAATGAGGGGTATCAGGAAGATATGTGAATTAAGCACTCTTCACCTTCACAGTTTGTCATTCATAGCTTGAAGTGCATCTTCTAGCAAAATAGCATCCACTGGACAATTTTCAGTCTTTGTGGTATCGTGAAAACTATACCCTTGTATTTTTCTGAGTGCATAACCATTTACTTTATTTATGGAAATATCAAGTCCTACAGTATTTCTGTGGAGATCAAGTATCACCAGAATTGTTAATAGTGCTAATAATGCAGAATAAACAAGGATTATCGCTATTTCTGCCATTCATCAGTACACAATTTTGTCCCAAGTGGCACCTCAAAACAACATCAAGCCATCATGCAGTGAGGCGGTTCCCAAGGTGAGAACTTGCATGAACAGTGGGGTAATACCAGAGACAGTTCATGGCGAGTCTTCCACTGACATGTTTGTAAAGGGGGTGCCATCTAACTGCACTTCTGCTTAAAGGTGTCTGAATGTTGTGCAGAGCTCATGCAGCATTCCTCCCCCTACCCCATTGTTAAACATCAGCCACTCCATTTCACAATATACCTGAGTGAGGTGTGTGTGTGTCTGGAATGCTTCAAAGCTTTATGGAAACAGCTAAGAATTTGCTAATATGGAACAATTTGATCAATTGTTTCTTTTGATCTTCACATGTACAACCATGAAACACCAAACTTCCTTCATCAGCAAAATTTCCACCTGGTAGTATAGATCAAGTTTCACCAGTCATTTTAAGGCCAGCATAAATCAAGTTTCAACTTACTCTAATTAGTACTTCCAAAAGCTGTTATACACCTTTTCCCTGAAGCAAAGTGGGACTCAAATAAGTGCCAAATATTCTTTACACCTGTTGAGATCACAAGAGATTAGCTTCCAATCTTCCTTTCCTCAGTGAAACTTTCCATTGTTCAGGAAAGATCAAATACAGCAGCCTCAAGAGCAAATCACTGATAACTTCTCTGAGTATGGTCTTTCAACCAGTTGTGCACCCACCTTATAGTAATTTCATCTAGACCTCATTTCCCTGGTTTGCTTATGAGACTGTCACGTGACACTCACAAAAGCTTTATTGAAAATCAAGATATCATGGCTACTGTCTCCCCACTAAGAGGCCATAACCCTGTCAAAGATGGAAGGTAGGTTGGTTTATCATACTTTGTTCTTGACAAATCCATGCTGGCTATTCCTTAGAACCCTATTGGTTGCTTATAAATAGATTTTTTTTTTTTTTAAATAATTTGTTCCAGTATCATTCCTACTGGCGTGGAAGTTAGGCTGGCTGGTCTATAATTCCCTGGATCCTCTGTGTTCCCCGTTTTAAGGAGCGGTACTATGTTTGACCTTCTCCAGCCCTCTCGGACCAAACCTACCATCTGTGACTTCTAAGATAATTGCTAATTGTTCCAAGATTACTTCAGCTAGTTCCTTAAGTAGCCTGAGATAAATTAGATGTATTAATATCAGGAGGGCCTGATGAAATATTCTTTAACCTGTTTCCCTCTTTTCGCTGGCATTCCTTCCCCCTTGTTGTTAATGTTTAAATATTAGGTGTCAATATCTGCTCACTGTTTATCTTCTTAGAGAAGACTGAAACACGACAGGCATTAAATACTGCTGTCTTCTTGAGGTCATCACTTATTACCTCTCCTTCCCCACTATGTAGAGAGCCTACATTTTTCCTTAGTCTTTCTCTTGAGTCTAATGTATTTAAAGAACCTCTTCTTATTGCCCTTTAGATTCCTTGCTAGTTGTTGTGCCATAGCCTGGTTTTTATCCACGACATGTTTGTGCTTCTTCTTAGCCATTTGTCTGTTTCCACTTTTTGTAGCATTCCGTTTTGATTTTCCGGTCATTAAAGAGCTCCTGCTGGAGTCATATTGGCCAGTTCCTATTCTTCCTAGCTTTTCTTCACATGAAGATAGTTTGCAGTTGTGCATTTAATACTGTCTCCTTGAGAAACTGCTAGATCTCCTGAACTATTCCCCATAGGTATGCTTCCCATGAACCTTTTTTCCAGTTTTCTGAGTTTGTTAAACTCTGCTTTTTTAAAGTCAGTTGAACTTACTCTGCTGCTCTCACTCTTTCCTTTCAATCATCATTTTTGATTATGTTCAGCCAAATTGCCTTCCACTTTCAGATTCATATCGAAGTTCCTGCCTGTTGGTGAGAATCAAGTCTAAAATGGTTGCCCCCTGGTTACTACCTCCACATTCTGAAACAAAAAGTTGACCCCAGTAAATTCCAAGAACTTGTTGGAAATTCCTCATGAATCAATTTATTGTGGGACATATCTGCATTGTCAATAGACTATGTATAGTCTACATATTAGGAGGTTAAAACATTAACCCTGGATTTGGGGTGGCCTCAAGTACCATTTTTTAAAATACCTACCCAGCATTTCATTGTATGATTATGCTCCCACTGTTTTTCTTAACATTCATACCATTACTTGCTAAAATAAGAAATAGATTAATTCTGGTGATCCTCCCATGGAACTTGTTTTATCCTCTCTAAAATCTACTGCTGCTTAAAAAACCCCCACCCCACACACAGAGTTGACTGGAAAAGTGATCTCTGAGGAATGCATTTCGTGTTGCTGAGATGCACAAAAACAGTAAACTAATATTAAGTCAAATCCTGCAGTTCTACTCAAAATTCCCTGCATGATTAATGACAGAAAAATTGACCCTGATGGAGTTTATAGCATCTACTGCTTATTTTAATAAAGGAAATGTGCAGGCTAATTATGATTACTTCTGTCCAACTATTTCACTGCTGTTGATGGCATCAGAAATATCAAGTAAGACTGAGGTGTGCTGAAAGTGTTGCCCACTATGCTTCCCTCTGTCTGAGGACATTCCTGAGTTCTTCAGACCTGTTGCAGCATATACTCTGGCAATTACTGATGTCTTTTTTTGAAAATTCTAATGTACTGAGCAGTGTCCAAGTGTTGCTAAATATTCCTCTTCTGTGGGATATGGACCTTGTCAATTGAGAAGAGACATCTGTCTCCTTAATAGGTTGACAATTATCAGCACACACTGGATGTGTTCTTATCTCCTGCTCAGTTACTGCGTATTAGCTAACACAAGGTAAAATTCACCTTCCCCTCCGTCAATACAAGACAATAAATCCCATCACAGGGCGACTGTGTTTTCTTCCCCAACCCTGGCATACGTTCAGGTAAGCTTAACGGAGGCAATATTTTTCCCTTCTTAGAAGTGTTTCTGCAGGAACACCTCAGGCAAGAAAGTTAAAACAATTGGCAGTTGTGGTACCAGCACTTCGTGATCATTACACAGGAAACTAGCAGGAGGAAGAGTTCTCTTATCCTTCCTTTTCCATTCCCCACTTGAGACCACTGCAATAAACATTCTCCAGTATGCTGGCTTTTACATCATAGCACTAAAAAAAAAAAAAAAAAAAAAAAAACACCCCACTGTTGCTGTCTGTATGGGCGTCCAGACATGGCAACCTGGCTTTGCTTCAGCAGAATCTGACTGCCTTGCTCAGGCTAAAAACACTTTCCAGCATAAAATTTTAGTAAAGAACGAGTGTTTGAATACACACTTGCAGTTTTTTTTAACATAATAATACTGTAGACACCTCTACTAGATAAAGATAAAACTTCTTTTAATAAAGTTATTGGAAAAAAATGCCAAAACATCTAACATTTCTGTGCTAGGATTACCCGAACATTTGTCCCAGTCAATAAATTTATTTTTACAGTTAGGTCTCCAGCAGATTTTTGGGGTCATTTATTCCATTCTTTTCTAGGCACCTCTGTTTACAACAAGGAACAATAGACATTTTCTTGATTTTTGGAAACTTAATATCAATTGTTCCTTAATCATAACCTAATCCATAATCGTTGATTAGTCACCACGTGTGCAAGATAAATAGCATTCAAGATAAAGCAAATCCATGCTTTGCATCTGAGAATGTTTTACTTTAACTTCTAATTTGCTCAACTGAAGTCTTGGGAAAAGAAGAATCCTAGATTAATTTATATACATTCAGTTTATATCTCTAGTTTTGCCTGGTATCATTTATTCCTTTATTTAGCTAGGACAGTGTGAATTTAGTCAGTTAGCCTGAGTTTTCCCATTGGATTTCTATGGATGATCTGAATAATCTCTGCCCAAAAGTCAATCATGTCTGTGTTCTCTCAGTTGTAGGGATATCAGAAGGATCTGAGATTAGATCTTCTGTGACAATTTAAGGTCTATTTTGTCCAGGAGGGATTTTTTTTGTTATCAGTATTATCTAGAAAAAAACTGCTTAGGTTGTCCTTGGCTTTATTAATTCTTTCCTCTATTGCAGTTCCTGCTGCTATGTCAGACAAGGTCAGACATATTGTTTGTATATCCTGTTTAACTGAAGACAGAACGCACATTAACGGAAAGCATTACCTGTTTTCTTTTCAGCTAAGATCACATGAAGGTCCATGTTCTCAATGGGGTCTTTCTTCTAGTTCATTTGTGGCTTAAATTGCTGTGTGCATTGAAATGGCCATTGATGCAGACACTGTACTGTCTGTAAGAAAACACTTGTTTCACCATATAGAATCATAGGACTGGAAGGAACTTCAAGAGGTCAGCTACTTCAGTCTCCTAAGTATTACCTAGACCATCCCCAACAGGGGTTTGTTTACTCTGCTTTTAAAAATCTCCATTGATGGAGATTCTACAACCTCCCTAGGCAATTTATTCCAGTGCTCAACCACCCTGACAGTTAGGAAGTTTTTTCTAATGTCCAACCTAAACTGCCCTTGCTGCAATTTAAGTCCATTGCTTCTTGTCCTATCCTCAGAGGTTAAACGAGAAGAATTTTTCTCCCTCCTCCTTGTAACAACCTTTTATGTACTTGAAAACTTCTCCAGACTAAACAAACCCAATTTTTTCAATCTTCCCTCAGAGGTCATGTTTTATAGACCTTTAAAAGAAATCTTTGACCTGATGCTGATTTTCAGTATTGCAGATGTCACCCACATGCCTGATTGCTACAGCTGTTATAGACAAAAAATAAATGTGGTATTTTTCCCCATTTTACACGTTTATAATACAGCAGGCTTGAGACATAGGAGATATGTACATAGTGTGGTAAACACTTAGTACACATGCATTTTGTCAGGAAAAGTGAAACCTAAATGTTTAAGCTCAGCTTGACCTATATCAAAATATTTCAGTTTGTTGAATAGACTCAAGTAGATATGTTTTGGGTCAGGTCAACACTAAACTACCTTTCCATGTTGTGGCACATTGCCTCTGAATATTGTAGTTAAGATTTCTGATGCCTCCATCTCTGCTCTGGGCTGGGCTCCCATGATGAAATACACTCTATGCGCTGTCCAGTTAGGATGGTACATCTTGGGATTCACATGGCTGTGGATGTGTTTTAAGAGACTTAGTCCAACCAGGGAACATGGCCTAAAAAGAAGATTGGGGACATCAGACTGAATTTACAACTTTCCATAAGGCAATGCACCACTGTAAGAAAATGCATTTAATGTTGGACTGACTCAGTGAAATGTTTCACCACTTCCAAATTGAATTTTTTCCAATTATTTTGTTCTATAGCACAAATTCAATTTTTCATTCTGATTTCAGAATGAAATTGGAAAATAGTGTACATTTTCCACAGGAGTTTTCCAGAAGTTCCAATTTTTGGTCAGCTGTAATAAATTGTTAGAGCTTGTCTACATAGGGAAACAACTTCCAAAGCAAATTAAGCGATATCAAATTAAGGCCACTTTAATTCTGCACGAGAGTGTCCACAGAGCGGTTTAATGCAATTTAACTAAGCCACTTGAAATTCACACATTTAGTTAATTTGGATAAACTCCGAGTGTCCCCACGTGTACATGCCATTAGGTACATGAAGTAGCACATGCAGAATTGTTTTCAGCTACACCACAAGGACCTATTGCAGTTTGGTAAATCTGGATTTGCATATTCAGTTCTTTGAACTCACTTGGCTTTCAACATAAACCTAAGGTATTGATGCTGCCATGCCACTTGCAGGATGTGTCTTTAAACCAGGGTGTACTGTTTCCTGTCTATAAAATGTAATAATGTTCAATACATCTCTCAATCCAGTGAGTTTGATTGTTTATGGGTTCTCCCTGGCATCGCCATATGTTACAAACAACCTATAATATCTTCTAAAGGCCTTTGTTTGTCCAGGATAAAAACTGAGCATCCTTCTCAACTAGGGTGTGAAGATGTACTTATCCTGAATGAGAACAAGATCTTGGAAAGAAAATAGAGAGGGAAATACATTGAGATTAGTGGAAATCGGAGACCACCATAGACATAAAGCTGGAATGGTGTTGTATGACAACTTTGTCCTTGTGGACCACAGCGTAAGTGTTTCCTTTCTTTTGCCCCAATGGGCTAAGGGACAAGAGAAAAATCAGCACTTTTGGACACATCTGTTACAGGCATGGGAGATGGTGCAGAGGGAAGCAGTGCCAGGCAAACAGTTGGTGCCCAGCCAGTAGGACCAAAGATTTATACAGTAGCCGCTGACTTATTCTTTGGAACCACTTTAGACATGAATGGTGCTGACCATGCCAGACAAGGTCCTTGACCTCAGTAGAGGGTCCATGAGAGCCCAGTCTCACACCTATGTTAGAAGGCTGTGCAGAGGCTGAAGCAGAAAGGCATGTCTTGCATCTTGTCAGTGGACCATAGCGTAGAGGTTTCTCACCTTGCTACTGATGAGCCTTGAATTTCAGGCTATACTCTATTGAGAAGCTAAATGAGGCTGGACACTCAAATGTCTGTCTTCTGTTGTGGAAAGTCAAGGCATAGCAAATTACATACTGGGTTAATGAGTGGGTGTCCAAACACAGATGACACTGAACATAGATGTCAGGCATTGGTATGACTGCTGGGCAAGAGGTACACCTCTTGAAGCCGTCATGGGCCTTTAGGGCTCAAAATGATGATGGTAAGGAGCCAAGGACAAAGGAAGGGCTATTTTCTCTGATTTTGTAAAGAGTTAGATTATTATACAGAAACATTTTAAGTTAAGGGAAGATCTAGTCCTGTTAACAAGACAGAATTCGGTTCATTCTCTGTCATGAAGGAACTGAGGTGGTTGGGGGTGAACTCCCTTATACAAAGGAGGACTGTGATTTCACTTTTGTACAGGAATGCTCATACCCCTTTAATGGACAATGTTTTTCAAGAGACACAAGGTGGGTGAGGTACAGTAACTCCTTGCTTAACATTGTAGTTATGTTCCTGAAAAATGTGACTGTAAGTGAAGCGATGTTAAGGAAATCCAATTTCCCCATAAGAATTAATGTAAATGGGGGATTAGGTTCCAGGGAAATTATTTTCACCAGACAAAAGACTATACACACACACAGAGTATAAGTTTTAAACAAACAATTTAATACTGTATACAGCAATGATGATTGTGAAGCTTGGTTGAGGTGGTGAAGTTAGAGGGTGGAAGAGGGTGGGATATTTCCTGAAAAATGCCTTACTGCTAAATGATGAACTAGCATTCAGCTGAGCCCTCAAGCCTTAACCCATTGTTGTTAATATAGCCTCACACTCTACAAGGCAGCACGAATGGAGGGAGGGAGGGGAGACAACATGGCAGACAGAGACAGACAGAGACACACACCATGCGTGTGAGAGAGAGAGAGAGATGCACATTGCCCCTTTAAATATGCTGCACCACTCTAAGTACACTGCCTTTTTAAGTAGATCAGCAAGCTGAGACAGAAGCTGCTGCCATGAAACTCCCTCCATCCTGAGCCCTGTCGTGTCCCTACCCTCCCGCAGCTCTATGGAGATGGGGTAAGTGGTGTGCAGGAGCAGGGGGAGAGGGCGACACCCTGACATTAGCCCCCCTCTTTCTCCCACCCCACCCCCCGCACAGCAAGCAGGAGGCTCCTGGGAGCAGCTCCAAGGCAGAGGGCAGGAGCAGCACACGGCAGTGGGGGGGAAGGACAGCTGAACTGCCCGGCAACTGATAGCCTGCTGGGCAGCTGCCACACAGGGAACTTAGGGGAGCAGGGAGCAGATAGGGGGCTGCCGGTCCATCCTGGTTCCAGGCCCCCACTGCAACTGGCTGCTCTTTCTGCAAACAGTGGACAAAGCTGGTGGCTGCCAAACGATGTTATAAGGGAGCATTTAAACGAGCATATTCTCTAAGTGATCAGCAACATAACGAAACAACGTTAACCGGGCCAACTTTAAGTGAGGAGTTACTGTAATATCTTTTGCACCAACTTCCTTGAAAGCTTGTCCCTCCCACTAGCGGAAGTCTAATAGACGATATTACCTCACCCACCTTATATGTCTCATAGCTTGGGATCAACACAGCAACCTGTTTTTCAAAGCTCAGTGGCAGGGGTGCCAAATCACACAAATGGAACTGCAGAAAGGCCCTCAAGGAAGAATATTGTTTTGCCCATGATAAAATTTATTGCAACAGTTTCATTTAGAAGCTCTAGCATCCCAGGTACTGTTCCCTCTAAGCTGTGTGCGTCTGCGCGCGAACACAGATCCTAAACCCCGTGCACACAGCAAAACACAGCACACACAAAAATTTGCAAAGAAATTTTTTGCGCACACAGCCTGTCAAAAATTAGAGGGAACATTGATCCCAGGCTTAACATCAGGCATTGAATCTTTTAGGTGATGAGACCTTGACTTTGCAATCTTAACATTCCCTTCATGTGTTTTTTTTTTAATGTAATTTTATACATGGTTTCTAAAAGTGAGCTAGGTGCATTACAGAAAAATAAAAACAAGATCTGTCTTCAAATTTGTTTACAAACTCTTTCAGACATAAGTGAGAGAAATCAAGTCCTATGGAAAGATAGTGTCAAGACTTACAGTTCTCCTCAAGGAGCTTGAAACTATAATTCTTATGAAACCAGAATTTTCTCTTTCCATTACAAATGGAGTGAAGCAGAGAAGCACTGAAACTGGAACCTATAAAAGACCCCCAGATTTACTGCTTGTCCAGGATTTCAAGGGAGTGTGCTTAGGTGGACCTGCTGCTCCCTACAGAATATTGGGAATACACTAGGGAGGAAAGCAAACAAATCTATGCAGGAATTGTCAGTGCAGCCACTGTATTCAAAAATTGATATCCTTCTTTCGAGTGGAGCAGAACAGGGAGTTCAGGTGCTTAGAGGATCGAGGTCTTTACTTTTTATGGTTGAAAAACAGTTAAAATTGGTGGCATATAATTATCTTTACCACAAAATTTATCTTTGGAATAAGAAAGGTGAAAAACTTCAACCTAAAGGGTATGTATGCTCTAGAACAAGTAGCATGCACACACCCCTAAATAGACAAATGCAAGAGCTTCCTGAGCCTTCACACTGGCAGAGTAGTTTTGACATTATAATGCCACATTATACTGCTCATTGATATTCTCACAACTGTCACCACTATTTGCATCTTCTTTATGCAGGGAGGCTGGCAGGCTTGCATTTTTCAAATTCAATGATTCAGACATTTTTAAGCAAGAGAGGAAAAGCACTACAAAGTAAATGGGCTGACCAAAAAACACATTTCAGAAAAGATTAAATACCTAGCAGTATGCAGATCTCATGGAAGTGTGTTTTCCCTGCAAAAATAACCTGTTTACCGTTCTTCCACACTAAACGAAGGTTTTTGTGTTGTTTCAGCATTCTCTTTTCATTTTACAACTACTTAAGAGTGAGTGCTTCAGAGCAGTCTAATGGGGACTACATAAGGGAGGATGAATGGCTATTGGAAGACCTGGCAGCTATGAAGCTATGGGAAAGGAGGACTTGTGGCACCTTAGAGACTAACCAGTTTATTTGAGCATGAGCTTTCGTGAGCTACAGCTCACTTCATCGGATGCATACTCACGAAAGCTTATGCTCAAATAAATTTGTTCGTCTCTAAGGTGCCACAAGTACTCCTTTTCTTTTTGCGAATACAGACTAACACGGCTGCTACTCTGAAACCTGTTATGAAGCTATGGAAATTCTCTCCAACTACAGGCACTCACTAGAACGTTATTTTCCAATGGCCTGCTGTAGTATACGTAGCTCTATTCTACTTACCATGTACTACAACTCTAAATAACTTACAAGACTGGCTGTGTACAGAGACAGCAGGCATTTTGTTCTCCAAATTGCTGCCAACTGTTACAAAAGATACGCGCTTATGTAGACTTTGCTTTTGTAGATTTTATTTTAATCTAAAAATGAAGTCATGTAACTGAAAGTACACGGTTGCTCTGTTTCAGAGTAGCAGCCGTGTTCATCTGTATCCGCAAAAAGAAAAGGAGGACTAGTGGCACCTTAGAGACTAACCAATTTATTTGAGCACAAGCTTTCGTGAGCTACAGCTCACTTCATCGGATGCATTCAGTGGAAAATAACAAACACATCCCTATACTAGTTGTATTACCAAGCAAGTTGGATTACCTTATAATTAATCATAGATGAACTTCTAAAGATTACAAAACAGGGTTTAACTGCTTTTTCTGGACCTCATGAGTCCAAAGAAAATGTGCTGGAGTAATCATGAGCACCATGCTTTGTGGTTTAACAGCACTTCTCCCTTCAGTTCCAGCCCACAGTCATAAAAACCTTACACACATAAAATAAAACTAAAATCAGGTTTGACTTTTTTGGCCTAAATGTGGGAAGTCTATTATTTTGTTAACATTTATTTATTATAGTACCATGGCCACACTTAACAGGATTTTCCCCCATTTTTGAGACATGGCCAGTATCAGCAGTATTCCCCAGTTTAAGAACAGGCAGACAAGCTGGCAGAATCTTTCAAAACAGCAGAAACCAAGTGTTAACACACTGTGAATTATTTGGTCTCCTGGGCATCTTAAACTATGAACATTTACACACAGGGCAATGTACTCCAATGTCTGGGGGGCGGGGGGCAGTGGGGGGCAGACTCAATGGCTTTAAGTCATAACATACCTGTACAGCATTTCAGTGCCCAACCATATGGCCAAAAATCTTGTCTCCATCAGTATCTGGGACCAGTTGATTCAAAGTGTGTAAAATCCACTGTAATGGGCAGTTAGGAGTACTTGTCTATGGGGATGTTTCTTCTCAACCCCTAGTAGTTAGTGGCCAACTTATGGCCTGAAGTATGTGTGTTCATATGCCATACATTCTACCCAAGCAATTCTGGCTGTGGGTATTAATATAAACATTTAATCATATATTAAATATAATTAATATATATATTTAATCATAGCAAACTTGGTACCTCACTAACATCCTGTAGCAGTGAGGTGTACAGCTTAAGTGTGCCCTGGTTAAACAATTTTTTTTGCATTTAATTTCATTTTATTTACATTCATAAAACAAGGAAGTGGGAGATCAAAGATAAACAGCAGTTCCCATCTGACTGTCTCTGTACTATTCTTGGGGTTTTTGTGAAGATGGAATGGGTCAGTGTTTGTATAGCATGTAGAATGTATCGAGTGCTACATTTACATTCTGTTGGTATTCATTATTCAATCTGATGTCGTCTGAACATGGAAATGGACTTTTTCTGTGGGCTTGGCTAGGTCATTAACCTCTGTCCCAGTGCCACCATCTGTTAAATGGGAACAATACGTACCTCTCCAGGATGTTGTAAAGATTAGTGCGTGTCAGACCTTTAATGCATAAAGTGCTACATAGCAAATAATTAGAATTCTACTACTTAGCATTTCCCCATTCTATTATTTGTTAGCTATTGGCATGAGCCAATTCTCCATACTCCACTTGAGAAATGCATGGTAGTCCCCCACAAAAGAATGGCTGGCAGAGCTTCTGAAAAGATCCTTCACTACTTCAACTTGTTCACCCCTCCCTTTCTCCTTTTTGAGAGATTCGGGGTTCAAATTCAAACCAACCCTAACTGAAGCATTTACCATGCATCTGTGCTGAGCAATTAAATTTTAGCAGCAGCTGACATGCAACTTTTTGTGTGGGTCATATTGGTGTTTCAGCTCGCGTTTTGCTGGCTTGCCAAGAGCCAGATTTTCACAGGATCAGCCACATACATGTTTGCTGAGTGTTCAGTGTCACTGACTGTATTAGGAGGGTCCCCTTCAATAACAATGCACACTTGAGCCAGACCTGCTGCTTTTTAAAATTCTCACCCTCACTCACATTCTTAGATTCTGCGTCACACCGATTCTTGGCCTATTTCTCACTGGGGTGACAGGGAGTTTGTGAGAAGGCACCACCTGCTTTACATTCCCTTAAAATCTCTGAGCCCAGATATTGTCTTTTGCAAGCGTCATCTGAATGGGCTAAAAGGAGGGGGGGGGGCTATGGGTTCTTGTTGCTCTTCAGCTGTGATGGTTTTCTTCTTAAGATAATACAGGCAAGTAGCACCTGGGTCAGGGATATGTGTCACCATGTCTATGAAGCAAAGCAATGCTGCTCAGAGGCATCTACCAGTCTGTTGCATGGGGTCACATGGAGAAGTGGACTGGCTGTTATGCATGTGTACTGACTACTGGTCTCCTGCAGAGCAAATTCACAGAAGCCAATGAATGGCCCCACTACAAATCTGTAGTCAAGAATGGGGAAGAATTCCTTCTCCTACCTCCCATGAAACCTACCAGCACAGTCTGGCAGTCAGAAATAATCTGCCCCTTAAGGCACTGGACTTTGCCTCAAACAAGGAATAGCCAAATCTTTCTGCATCTTCAGAGTCTACCTATGCTTCCAGCAGATTCGTCTCATATTATTGGAAATTTGACTCTCAGTGCAGAAAAAAAAAAAAAAAAAAGCTATTTTAGTCTCTCTGCTGAGTTCAATTTAATAATTCCTTGGTCCAGTTTTCCCCCTCCCCAAACATCCATTGATGGTTATCACTGGGGTAAAGAAGACATTCCAATGCAGAAAGAAGGAAGGCAGGTGTTTTCTTCAGGAAGCAGCTACAGTTTTATTTCCTTTGTTTATATACTGCCTATATTAAAGTGGAGCAGAAGTAATGGCTGCTTACACATTTCATTCTAATCTCCAACTTCCTGAAAAACTTTCATGATGGGATTAAATAGTCCAAGTTTTCTGTCTCCTTGAAGGGTGATTCCCCACCCTAAATCTGAGCAAACAAATTCATCAATTTTGAGAACGGAGTGATAATTAAATATAGTGTTGATACATATATAGAAGGGACCAAATTATTCATATTTTGGTAGAACATAAAGGCCCCCGTGAGATCAGATGTCCATTTTTCTGCCTCAAAACATTGAGGTGCTGTCTTGTCTGTTTAGATTGTAAACCCTTTTGGGCAGAGAAATAGGCACAGAAAGATGAAGTGATTTGCCCAAGGTCACCCAGAAGATCAGTAGCACAGCCAGGGATAGGACCCAGGTTTTTCCAATTCAGAATCCAATGCTATATCCACTGGACCACATGAAGTTCACACACATCCTCAGGCCCTTGCACGATTAACCATAGAGCTTAACTTTACTCCATGCAAAAATCGTACTTTAGCATGTTGAGTTTCTTCCCACATGACTGACCTTTCTCTGCAACACCCATCGCTTCTTTTAATGGCTACAATAATGAGACTGCACTACACTGCTTGAAAATTGTTCTACTGCATCACTAAGGAAACTACAAATACCATGGAACAGCCAGGCATATCAGTTCTTCAACCCAAGTATCACACAGCTGTTCAATGTGTTTGCAAAACTGGCTGGGAGCCCTTGAAGTATCGCTTTTCTATTATACATAAAGTGCTTTAATCTCACTCAACCATAATATTTACTGTGGCACTGTATCTGAGGTCCACTATTACAATATTCATTCCAAGACTAAATGTCTCCTTTCTACTAGTATGGACAGCAGTGATCATGGCAAAAGGTTCTCTCATAATTTCTTTATTCCTTTGGATTTGAGAGTTACCAGCACACCAATTTTGAACTCACTGTACAATCAATATTTTATTTCACATTAATAGCCTTGCTACAGAACTCACTCAAACGTTTTTGTTGTAAACTTTCACCGCATGACGTCTATTCAAAACATGCTACAGAAGCAAAATGTTACTTCTATCTAGACGGACTACATAGTTTTAAAATTAAAACTTACAATGACAACTGTCCTTTTCTCATGTACAAACTACATTCCTTAAACAAAAAAGGGCATGATTTTGCTTTCAATTACTTCAGTACAGCCAAATTACTTCTCTAGAGCTGCACCAATCTTAGGCCCCCAAGTCCACCAAGTACTCCCAATTGAAGTTGATACTACCTGCATGTATACTACCTCCCCTATTGGTGTTTCAAGACCATGCCCAACGCAAAACAGAACTTGGCCCCCACTCTTTTTTACACATTAAATTGGAAGTATGCTGCTTCTTAGCACAGAGGATTAATTTTAGCTGTTTACATAGCAACACACAGATTGTGAATGGTTTGCTACAACAATGCCTCATAATTAACAGCATCTGCTCACAAAAGTGCACAGATTAGTTTAACAGGAGGTTTTGCAAGTTGGGACTCTGGTTGTTTGGTGAAGCTGTCAAAGGAAACTTGCACAGTGCCTGCGTGCACTATGCTTGGCTCTAGCAACTGCTATTATGCCTTCACTTTCATTAGCACTAAGTAAACTTGCACATTCTATAACTTCACTATGAACTGATAGATTAAGGGGTTATCATTTCATATCTTGTTTCCTCATAGAAATGTATTGTGCCAGTACTTTTCATGATCATTTTCCTGACACCTACTTACAATAAACACATTGGCAAGAGCCGTTGTAATGACATTTCCAAATGCAAAGTGCCTAAACGTGAAGATGAAGTTGGGTTTAAATAAAGATAGCTTGACCTATTTCCAAGATAAGGGAAGGGCGCTTCATTCTCCAAGTGCACCTGCTCCTTACTTATTTGAACAGGAGATGAGACCCATTACAATTAGCTACTCAGAACCACAGACAGACCTGAAGAAAACCCCAGGATTTTGAAAACCCCAGTTTTAAGGAGTGTCGAAATCAAAATTTGACTTTTGATGATTAAGGCTCTCCCTAGTCCAAAGGCAGCAATTAGTGTTTTCATAGGGTGATCATATGTCCCGTTAGGTCCTGTCCTGACCATCCCGACTTTTTTCACAAAACTGGGCATTTGTGCCATCTGCTCTTGCTAACTGATCATCCAGAGAAAACTGGACAAATGCACAGTTTTGCCAAAGAAGTGTGGTGCGGCCCAAGCAGGACACAGGTGAATGTGCAGGGCGGGGGAACAAGTGGCAACACCAGACCTATGCAGGAGGGAGGGCTTGGTAGAGTAGCTTGGGTGAGGCCAGCTCCACATAGGTGCGTGCCAGGGGGCCTTGGGCCAGCCCCCCACATAGAGGGGGGCCTCAGGCCAGCCCTACACAGATGAGTGGCTGTAGGGGAGGGCAAGCTCGGGTCTGTCCCACAGGCAGTGTGGAGAGAGGGCCTTGGGATGGCCCTGCATGGGCAGAAGGCAGGGAGGGCTCAGGCCAGTCCTGCGGGAGGGGAGAGGAAGGGGAGGCGCAGAGGGGGAAGCTAGGGCCAGCCCCCCACAGGTGGGTGGCAGGGGTCCTCAGACAGTCCCACATGAGGCAGGGGCAGGGAGAGCTCAGGCCAGTCCTGGGGGTGAGAGTAGAGAGAAAGAAAGGGGCCTTAGCCCATTCCCACATGGGCCAGAGACAGTGATGGCTCAGGCCAGTCCCACTTTGGGAAAAATATGGTCACCTTATGTTTTCATTATCAGTATGAAAAGTCATATAGTAAAGTATATGAGATTGGTTGCTGTAACAGATTTCACTCACTATTGGGGCACCCTCTTGTGTCTGGGGATACACTCTCATCCAATCTAACACCCCTTCCATTGCTCGCTCACCCTATGGCCCTCTCACTCTCCAAGACTCAGGGTGCTCTCTCTTTGTGATTCCAGCCAGACCTTATATAGTCTTTCCCTTCCAGGATAGTCAAGTCACACTGGACTATGTGCCCACATAGCATCTCAGGCAGCCTTCTGTAATTCATGGTCTATGTTGCTTTCCCAGTAGCCAGGCCCCACCCACTGATCCAGGCCATGGACCCTATCTTCAGGGGTCAAAGTCTATACAGTCTCAGCCCTCGCTGTGCTTTTCCTGGGCTTCTTCCTATTCTGCCTTCCACAGGCTTTCTTCCCTGCAAATCTTCTGGGTAAACCCCCTCCATTAGGGGCAGCATCCCAGGGCTTTTGCCTCCCTCTGGGATTCCTCCTGCTTACCTCTCTATACACAGAGAACAACTGCAGATTCTCTCCCTATAGCCCCCTTCTCTTACCAACTTCCTCTCTTTATAATCCTCTACCAGCTTCTCCCCAACTGGACTTCATCTGCAATTAAGGTTTATCAGTGAAGCCTGACTCTCCCCACCCCAGGTGTGACCTATAAGGATAATTGGGCCCCTTCTGAGTCTCCTTAATTCCCAGTGTGGGGTGAACTAATAATGGCTTTTTGGGTTGATGCAATTAGTAATGCAGGGCTTGCACACAGGCAATGAGTAAGCAACAAAGCTGAAGGAAAAACTCAGGCAATCATAGATCAAGGATTTCTCAGATGTCACAGGAAAGGACTGTAGCCCGACCCATCTTGACAAGCATTTATGATGACTGAAAAGCACTTTGTATGGTTGCTGGCCTGTAAGAGGCATGGAGAACATATTCACTGAATAATACATATGTGAGTTTGACAAAGTTCTAGTCCTATCAAAGAGGCATCATCATTAGAGTGTCTTGATAAGAAACATGAAAATACCTGAAATTCAAACCGATTGAATCTGAGCGCTCCAGTGAAATGAAGCACACTGATACAATGTGTATACAAGGTGATAGCTCTGAAAGCACTTGGTTAATTAACAAGACAGTCTAGCACAATTCCTCTCTGATGAACCCAAAGGAGCCACCAGTCGTCACTGTGGCAGAACACTGAGCTGAAGGCAGTGGAGAGCCACACAGCCTCAGTGGGAGTACTGGAGAGACAATGCACAATAAGTCCTGGAGCACCAGCAAAACACAGCTGCTCTGCCTCGCATTAGGGCCAGGCATTGCATGCTGCCCTCCGCAGCTAAGCAGCTCTCCAGGCTGGTGATGTGTGGAGGCAAGCCCTCTGCTTCTTCTTATGCTCAGGAAGGTAGTGGCTGCAAAAGGTACTAGTTTTGAGCTGCTTGTCACTCAGGGAACACAAAGGTTGTAACTGTGGCTGATAATACGAAGGTAACTGAAAAGGTTCCTCGTGCCCTCCCCACTCCTCTGCACCGATGCAGGGGCCACCACCACCTGACTCCAAACAAGGAATCTGATACCGCTCTCTTAACAAAGTTCTTCTACTGCATCTAATATCAGATCAAGCGGGTAACAGGCTTTACTTTGGTGACCCTGAAGGTACTATTCACTTCCCCTAGGGCATCCTTTTCACATAATTTTACCCCATTTATTAGCAATGGGCCCTATCTAAGCATGGCTTGTTGAAATCCACAGACTTGTTACGTCTATTTATTCATGGTATGTATAGGGTCACCATCACCATAGTATCTAAGCACCTCACAATCTGTCATACATTTGTAACCCTTCTGCCCGTCAGAGTTGGAAGCAACAAGGGCCGGGTTCAGTATCTAGGGGTTCCATTCCAATAACACAATGCAAACCGGCTTGAGCCCCCACCCAGTGACCTGGGACAAATATATACCACCCCCGCCGGGCGCCTCCAAGAGGCAATACTTCCCTCTCGCAAGCACATAGTCTGAGTGTAGCAAAAAGCCTTTTAATAACAGAGAGAAACAATGTGGCATTATGTTGGGGAAACACCACCAACAGGATTCATAACACAACCCATGAGCAAAAAAAACCCACCCCAAGCAAATTGGGGCATGCCTCTTTCCCTTTGGTTCTTGAGTCCAGCAACCCCAAATCACCCAAAGTCCCAAAAGTTCAATGACCCAAAAGTCTCTGTCCCTGGTCAGGGCAGCCCCAGAGTTCGAAAGTTTATCTGCGGAGCTTTACCTCTCACCCTGGGTGGAGATGGGACGGGGCTAAGAGGCACCTTACATGATCTGAAGCTGACCGCCCCACAGCTCCATAGGCCTTCGCTCCGCTCCGCCAGCCGCCCCACGAACTCCTTCGCTCCGCTCCGCGGCCCGCTAGCAGCTCCCGCCGTCCCACGAACTGCACCACCAACCTGTCCACAAGGCACTCCAGCCGTCCCGCAAACTGCTCCACAATATATCTTCAGGCTCCCCCACTACTTAACACAACGCTCAGTGATTTCAGCTCTTAGGTGAATTCAGCTTGTAGTAGGGGAGCCTCAGTGCTGGTGCACTATTAGCCCAAAGTGAGCTCAGCAGCCTGTAATTAGACTTCTAATGAAATCAAAAGTAGCTCTGATATTCCACAGTGGAGAGAGGAGGAAGTGCAATTAGCATGTAAAGCCCTCACCAAGGGGCCCATGCCACCAAGTATTAATACTTGTCCCCAGCCTCTCTCAATTCACAGAGTTTTGGAACCCATGACCCTTGCCTAGCGAGTGCTACTTAGTTGATGGTGAGTCCCTCCATCATAACAAAAGGCCAAGTACAGTTCCAAGCACAGTTCCCATAATCAGGGTAATAACAATTTATTCTTCCTGCCCCAATAACAGAGACACTGGGGATCCCACAGCAGCCAAAGTGACCATTTGGGCAGCTATGGCCTCAGTCTAGGCGGGGTGGGTGTGCCTATGCAAATGAGATCGGCCCCTGAAGTTCTTTTCCACAACTTGCCACACCTCACCACCAGGTGTCAGGGTGGAGCTCATCCTGACACTGCTTACACATTTATCCTCAACACACCTGTGAAATAGGGAAACATACCCTGTCTTACACAAGGAGAAATTTAGCACACAGAGAGGCTAAAGTGACTTGCCCAAGAGCTCACAGGATGTCTGTGCTGGGGCAAGAAACTGAATGCAGATCGCCCAAGTCCTCAGCAAGCAGATCATTATTCCTCACCTGTTTGTAAAGAATGCTGAATAGGGCCCTTATACAGGTAGACAGGGACTCCTCGCTCCTCTTTGGAATAATTTCTCCATATTCAGCACAGTATGTTTAGATCTTTCCTTTTCTAGTACAGTGTAATTTTCCATTTGTAATACTATGGCAACACCTTGTTTAAACTATGGCTGCATTCAACCCCAGCATCACATTTGCTAAACCTGATATTCCACTGGAATTATTCTGGTGGAGCAGGCAGAGGAGAGCAATACCTTAACTGAGCTCAAACTACAAAGCCAACACATGTGTGTACGCCCTCTGACATTGCATCTGTCAGAGGATCATATGATGTTACCCTAAGCAGTAGCAGGAGGGCTGAAAAAGCTGCTCATGCTCAGGGCACCAGAAATTAAACTCTTGAGTGCTGTGTTCACAACATTTTCCTTCATTTTACATCTAAGCATCTATTTATGCACAGATCAGGTACACCAGCAATTCAAGCTTCCCTTCACCATCCTGCCAATGTACTTCCAATCTTTCCTGCAGGAATCAGACTTTTGATCACTACCTACAGAGGATGTGAACCAACGCTTTAGAGATGAAAAGCCACCATTTCACTTATTACAGTAACCTTTAAAGGTGTTTTTTCTGTTAATCAAACACGCTGGGGATGATGATGATTGTTATGCTTTATTTCTTTTCTGCTTAGTGAGGATTACAGAGCTTTGTTTACGTGGCTGTTATGTTAGGGGCCAAAATTTGTCGTGGGTAAATGCATCACCCACGTGATAAACATAAGGGTTGTTTACCTGCACAGGCTAAGAGTTGTTTGTTTTGTTTAAATCAGTTTCCAAATGGGAGGTAAGTGCTTTGGGAATTTTTCAGCTTCATCAGGCAGCACACGAATCAATACATGTTTCTACTCACTGTTCTATTTCTTTCATGTCACATCCAATCATTATCCAAGATATTAGAATTTAAAAACCAAGGGATTTGCTCCATCTTGGCCCCTCTTTCCTTCCTATTTTGTTTTTACAGTGAAGCTGAAATGCAAAGTTCAATTCCTATGGCAACATACCATGAGGTCACAAACACAGCATCGTGACTTCACTGAGCTTTGAAGTAGAAGGAAAATAACTGTGAGGGAATAAACTGTTCTGTGAAGATAATCTGAAAGAAAGTAAAAGAAATGGGGAAAATAAATGGACTAGTACAGTGAATTGCTTTGTGTATAAATGTATTTTTGTGAAAGTCCCTATCTAATAGGTTTTTCATAAGGTCTAGACTGTGAATATAAACGAATGAATAAATAAATAGATATGCTGTAATAGCACATTAGCACAGAGGGGCTAGAAAGCAGTTCAGTATTCCTGGCATTATAAGATCCCCTGCATGATGGACATTTTGATGATGACTGTAGATATTTCTTTCACTAGCAATTGTATATGTCCTGATACAAAGAAAAAGGCATTTGTCAGAGGCTGGACAGAAGCATCCCTCATGGTGTGACAAGCAGATGCACCACTATACGTAGGGTAACTTGATGGAATCAACTGCATGGACTGAAAAGGACACAAGAAGTAGAACAGAAACTAATTGTTACTCACTGAAAATAATTAATTAAGATCATCCAGAAACTTCATTTCAGTCTACTGCTGAGCGTAAAAGTGGTCCTTTTTCTGAACAGAAAGGAGGCAAAGTCAGCAATGTTGAGAGTGCAACTTTCACTGAAGTCAATGGAGCTGTGCTTGATTTTGCCAAGTTTGAATTCAGTCGGTAGTTTACAACTGAGTTATCCTAGCTTGTTATTTAGTTAAAATTCAAATCCACCACATCCAACAGTGAAAAAGATACATGTGCTACTTTCCTCAATAATGAATACTACAGAGTAAGAGTTAAAAAAAATAGCTACCAGTTCAGGAAAGCATCCCTATTCAGGAAAGCTATTACACATATACTTAAATTTAAGCATATACTTTAGTATCATTGAAGTTTTACTTTGAAACATGCTTTAAAGTTAAACCCGTGCTTCAGTGGTTTCCTGAACTCATGTCCGAGAGAGAAAAAACTATTCCTAAAACAGGGTGAGCCCCAAAAAGTTTCTCAAGGACACACCTATTGAGACAACTGATTGGTAGCAGGAACTGTCATACTTCTAGGATGAGAGACATTCACCGTGACAAAAGAATGAGTGAGAGTACAAGCAGAAAGACAAAGACAGTACAATACAAAGTAATGTGAATGAAAAATAAGATTTTGACAAGTTAGTCCCTTTTTCTGGCAGAGCCAATTAAGATCCACAGAAAATTTTACTGAGTCCAATGTATTTTTTTCCTCACCAGACCGTGCAAAAGAGTATTTCTTTAGATAGTGTAGGATTTTATTTTAAGCAAACACATGGCAACAGTAAAGTGTCTCATTAAGTTAGTCAGTTTTATTTATTTAATACACAATGCTATATTATTTATTGAAATAGGAGTAGCTATAAATGAATTTGAATATAAAATCAGCTATTGGAAAAAGGAGAGTTTTCTAGAGTAACTGATATATCTAATCTTGTATGGTACCCTGATACTATGATGACTACTGTATTAAAACATGAACATAACTGAACATTGGTAATAAATACATTCCATTTCGTTTCTCTTTTTAAAAAAATCGATCGTTCTTCCCAACCTCTGAGACAGCTTTCATTCCCTTATCTAAACAATCATCTCTTTAAGATATAGATCTCTTTTCTTCTCCATTCTAAAGGATTCTTGTTGTATCTCCAAAATTTACATGCTCATTCCTTTGGAAAGGAGTTTCAAATTAATCCAGATGATTTGGTAATGCATTTAGTGTTTACTAAAAATTGCTTCCAGTCCTAAAGGTTTCTCTGTGCAATGAACAATTAGATGCCAAAAATCAAACTGAAATTCTATATTGTGATGCCAATCGCCCTAATTATTTGCATGTAAAATGTTAAGATGTTATGATCTATACAGTCATGAACACCTTCAGCAATGGCATAAAAACACAGAAAGTATCTTTACAGATTTTCTGACTTGTAGTGTACCCAGTTTTGTAAACTTCCACAGAATCTTTAACAAGATTCTGGATGATTTTATTCTCCCCTATCATGTTGAAAGACTCATCTCTCATTATGATTACTATTTAAGCTCTTCCATTACACTCCAAGAAAATATTTTAAAAGTAGTTGTGCGAATGTCATGTAGCAAAGATTTCTTAGGTGATGACTTGGCTTTCAATAACCACCCATCTATATAATCATTGCTCAAAGACAGCATACTGTGCCAGACGGACCAATGGTCTAATCTACTATGACAATTTCTCTGATTTTGTTCTGCATGTTTTCCACAAATACGCTAGCAAATCATTTACAAGCAGAAACTTTCACCAAAACAGGAAGTTTTGAGCCACTGTTGCAGAAAATTATTTTCATTTTAGTCATCTTAAATACTAGGATTATTGCTTTATGATATGTGAACAAACAATAGATTAAAACAGAATGAAAGTAGATTGTTTTTATGCCAGATTGGTTGACAACATGCACCTCCAGAGCTAAAAGCAAGAGCTGCTGCAGCTTGAACTAAAGAGCGAAGGCTCTTCAGATAGCGCTATAATGTAGT
This sequence comes from Natator depressus, assembly GCF_965152275.1. Lineage (NCBI taxonomy): Eukaryota > Metazoa > Chordata > Testudines > Cheloniidae > Natator > Natator depressus. The sequence continues at coordinate 190,019,113 of NC_134234.1, read as the reverse complement.
CAGATCCTTTGAGGGTCTGTCACAGAGGACATGTAACACTCACTAGTAGTTTACATGGACACTGTGTCCAATCAATGCTGAATGTGATTTGAGTTTTAAATGTTAAATGCTTGCAATGAACTGATCCAGAATAAGCTACAATCTCAGAGATATTTGCAGCAACTATTAGGTGAATAATGAAAAACAAAACAAAATGACAATATGTTTGACAATTCACAAACAAACAAGGTGAAAGGGGTAGGGGCTTTTTTGTATGAATCACTCATGTAGCTATATATGATAACTTTCAATTAAACTTTGATTCCTTTTAGTGGCTGTTGTGATGATCTATTACAGATCCTGCGGACATCAGTCATGAACTTTCAGGGTGAAAGGCACCGGTAACAGGGTACCTTCCAGATTTAAGTCACTGGTTTAATCCCATTCAGTCAATCAGTAACCAGAAGTTGTAACCAATTACAGCTTTTCAGTGGCCTACACTAAGTGAACTGGCAGTCTTGGTCAGGTTCCTAGTAGGCTAGTATCCATCAAAGCCTGCTATACGTGGCACAACTCTTTGGCAATTCTGAAATGGGTGAGGACACAGAATAATCTCTTCAACCTCAGAGATGGTCCTTCCTTACTGGGACACATTGGTGAGCTAGCATGAAGGAAACACGTACTACTACTGCCCATGGTGTTCCCTCGCTGTAGCAAAAAGAAAAACTTGAGACTCTAGGACTGACTATTGGACCTTCATTGGCAGTAATATCTGTAGTAAATAAGCTGAGAGGACAACACAAATGGGCAAACAATACTCTTAAACTGACATCTACATGTGATTTTTGGGACAGTAATGCCGTTTAAAAAGGTGATTTTTTTCAAGCATTGCACAATGATCTTTCAAAGTGTCCACTAGCAGCTGTCATCTATCACTAGCCACTTAACAGGATGGCTGAAGGAACTGGTTAAATTAAGTCAGGTTAGAAACAGAAAGTTAACATAGGGCACTTAACTGATTTAAGAAACACTGAAATTGATTTTACCTTAAGTCAACTACAGACTGACTGAAGCCCAACAGATGTAAGATGCTCTTATGTTTCCATGCACTAAGTCACACTGGTTCAAGCAAACATTTAAAATTATACCTTTAAACTGGTACAGCCAGGCTCTTCCTCCCTGGGCCCCTGTCTTAATGGGAAAAAATGGAGCTTTCTTCAACCATGTAAGCACAAATGAGCTAGCCCAATACAACTGAAAAGACCTCTTAACTTTTGATGCAAGATAATACCTGGGCTATGCCAGCAGCAAACACAATTTCCAACGGTGTTGGCCTAATGAGAATTATGAAGGCTTTTCAAATCCTATCGTGTTAACATAGTTGAGCTTACACATTTGAAGAAAGTGCCCCTTCTGCCCAACAAGAGATGGCCCTGTCCTTAAGGTTTCATCCACTATTTCATTTTCTTTCTTGCCACCCTCATTTTTTTGCTTCCCATCTTCTTTTGAAATCTATATTAAGGTCTGCCCTGAACAACTTGTTATCTTCAGCACTAAGCGGCTGATCCTGCAACATGCTAACGTGTGAGGTGCAGCATGCCCTCCATTCTCATTGGCTTCGGTCAGAGTTGAGGGAGCTGAGCAGCTAGCAGGATTGGGTCCTCAATCAACATACCACATTAGGAAATTTGGCAAGAATCTGGAACCAAGTGTTTTAGAACAGCAATATAAGGCAAAACGTAAGCCAATATAAAATGGCAAGAGTGACATTGTGCAATTGGAAGAACATTTAAAAGGCTGACCAAAAGAATGGCTCCATGAAAGAATACTTTGAAAGGGAAAAATTAATGGCATACACAACATGCCAAGAGCAGCCCAAGGTAGATGGCCTAATGGAGCCTTGGTTATGCCCTAAGCAAAACTTGACAGAACAGGAAAATTTCAGATTTTGAAGACAGGCAATGAATAGTCACAGAAGCTGTGTGGCAGTCCCACAATATTTTAAAATGCAGGTCTTTTGAGTTCAAAATTGCAAAGTCTTACATCCTTTTTAATGGTCCACATTCTCCAAAGACTGAGATTAATGACTTAGCAGAGTGCAAGAACACAGTTTCACTTGCAAGCACGTAAGCACAAGTGGCAAAGACACAACTGAACTGCACGAGAGTAAATCTTTCTGGTAGAACTAATATACATTATCTCAGCTTTCCATCAATTCCATGGCAGGTGAATGTGAAGCTATAGTATTAGATAAATTTCAACATACCACTGACAAGAAAGTAGCCGCAACAGACACGCGCATGGAGAAAACAGTCAGCATGGTAGGCAGTGGAGAGTGAAGAAAGCAGAATGTATTGGAGATGTACTCATTAGTAGGAACAATGACCAAAAAAGGAAGGTCTGGGTGTTCTGTTATCTAGCAGAAAAATGAGAAATGCCCAAAGGCAATTTCTGAAAGGTAAACAGTGCAGAGGGAGCGACTACTCCTTACAAAGACACACTTCTGACCACATGGAAGCAGAGAGGTTCAACTTCTCTTGCTTGCATGCCAGTGGTGGTATTGTGGCACAAAAGGTATAAGTTAAGGAAATGATGTGTAAGGGACCAGGACGTAGGTAGTCTGCCCTAGCACTCACAGCTGGAATCCATACGGCAGGTGAGCAGGGGTCAGACAAATTGTTCAATAAGCAAGAATCAGGGTCAGAGTCAGGCTGAGGTCAGAGACCAGAGGTAGTATCAGACTGGAGTCAGGAGGTAAGGGTCAGGATGAGATGAGAGATCGAAGGTGAGGTCAGGTATCACAGCAGGCCCAAAATCTGTGTGGTTGCCCAGACAACTTCTGAATGTGCTTCTGGTAGCTTTTATTATAAAGTGAAGAAAAATTCTAAAGGCTTTTGGCAGTGCTGATACCAGTAGGAAAATAAGCAGCTCAGTTCTCCACCTCTGTTAAGGAGACCATAATCTACTCCACTAATACTGCCAAAGTCTTAAGATGTGCTGAATTAAAGGTAAAGTCATATTAATTTTCCACTGACTGGCTAAATATTGGCATTTTAATTGATTTTTCTTGCAATGTGCTTTGTTAGCAAGATTATTGCATTCAGCATATCTTAACTTCCTTGTGTTATATTTGGTTCACTGTATTTATTATTACCACAACTACCGGAAACTACAAGCCATGTAACACAACCTTGACTTTGCTCCACTTTTACCATGCTGCATGCACTGCTTCACCAGATTATTTTTCCTCAACATTAGCAGCCGTGGCTGATTAGTGCATCAGTTGTGTTGATAGTTTGATAAAGGCTTGCGTGCAGAAGGGTATTTAAAGGGGAGGATGGAAGGCTGGCATTCTTAGAGGGGCAGAGATAAGGCTGTGCATGGTCTGGGGCGTGAGTTAGTTGTGTTAATGGTAAGGTATGTGTTCAGGGGTAAGGTTGTAGAGGATATATACTGATAGGTGGCTTCACTTTTCATTTCTTTTCATTTGCTTCCTTTTGTGGTATCTGTCAAGCACATGTGTGTAGCAACCTTAACTGCATCACAAAGTTTTCTGCGTACTGGCTACCTTTTTCTCTAATGCTTAATCATTGGGAGGAGGATAGAGGGAAGGAGAGGCTTGCATGCACTCATCCCCCTCTTTCCTCCAATCAATCTAGTGCTTGGGGACATCCACCCCAAATCAGCCCATCAGACTTGTGTGCACCTGCGCTAGTCTAACAAGGTTGTGTGTACAGTGCATGAACTTTCATTGATAAGGAACAGAATAGGTAAAAATTTACCCTAAATCCAGCACTAAAACCCTTTCCCACTGCACCTGATTTACTTGGGTACCATCTCTTTGCTGACATTTTTGTTTGCTTTTTGAGGAGTCAGTCAACAATGAGACATATGTCTGACCAGGAAACATTTCAGACAAAGCTTCAATCTGGAAATTTCCTGTTAAAACTCTATGATTGAACACCAAACGAACTACAGAAAATTCAAAGTGTATAAAAACTAATCCTGTGTGAAAAGTCACACTGATAGGCCACCTATCTTTAAAGGAGCCTCCTCACAGAGGAATTTATGCCCCTTTTTAAGTCCAGTGTAAAACTCAACCTTAACTATGGAATTCCTACTACACAACTCCTAAAACATTTATTTTCTGTGTCAAGATTTAAAGCAATAATTCTGTTTGGATCTACAAAGAGGATAACAACTCCAATTTTCAGCTCTCTGTACATGTGTGTAAATCTGAGTCAAGGTCTTCTGTGCTGATGTGAGAACAGAATTTTAGCCTTAATTATTAGTATTATACTATAATATCTGGGATCATCTAAAAAGGGACCATTTTGAAACTACCTTTCTGTCCAATATTGTAATTTGCTAAGGACATGCTAGTGCATCTATAATTTGCACTATAGTATTTCATTGCTACTCAGTTACATTTTGCAAATATTGGGAATGGGTGCAAGCCAGAAAAATGTAGTTTTAGATTTCTGAGGCCCCAGATTTCAAGTGTATTCAGACCCAGCTCTTTGGTTTGGGCCCAAATATACTTTTAATGACAGTAATAAAGAAGTTCAGGTTAAGGTTTATATGAATAACTGGCACCAAATCAATTCTCAGTTGGTTTCAGTGGAGATACACCAGGGATAAATTTGGTCCCAGGAATTTAAGTACAGATTCCATGAAATCATCATACACAGGGATCAAACTAAAACCTCTCAAATGTAACAGACAATGAATCATTAATGTCCTCTGAAAAACATGTTAGGATTGTCTACTAGGAGAGTATTTTACAGAGGACACGATTATGAGCAGTAAAATCACAGGATGAAACCAATCTGCAAAATTTCATAATTTCAAGCATTCAGTCTAAAACTGCAGCTGTTCGGGTTGTCACATTGCTCTAACCTGTCCATAATTTCAATGGCTTAAAAACAGAATGCATATAAATGTTAATGGTCATTTATTTGTATACCAGCTTGTATGTTAGTGCCATTAATTTTTGCTTATCATATATCACTTTGTACAATCTGTGAAAGCTGCCAAGATACCTCTATCTTTGGCTTCTGTTCTGCTAACATGCTAATTCAAAAGCATGACAGCCTAGCTTCCGTGATCCTGGTGGGCTAACTGATGCATCTCTGAAAAATGTACTTCTGGCAAGAAGCATGAACTCTGGAAAGCTGTTGGTGACCTTTTTGCCAAAGAGCTAAAACTAGGAAACTGGACTACACACAAGGCCTCTGGAATAACAAAAGGAATCTCATCTGACAGTAACAGCTGTGTTAGTCTGTAGTCGCAAAAAGAAAAGGAGTACTTGTGGCACCTTAGAGACTAACCAATTTATTTGAGTACCACTGCTGTGCTCTTTAAAACAGCAAAAATTCTCCCCTTTTACAGTTTCCTAGAAAAGCTTCATTGCCATAAGGCACACACATTTGCAGACAGCAGTGTTCTGGACTTACAATGCAGACTGGCTCCCACCGCTTAGTATGGAAGACGTCTCCATCAAAAATAGTCAGAGTAGGACTCTAAGTAAAGCCTCAATTGTGTTTATTGTACTGCACAGTAACTGTACTGCCCATTTCATCATTCCTGTTCTACTTTACTTTTTCTGCTTTGCTTGGATTCTGACAGCTAAGCAGCAAAATTTGTGCTGGAATAGATTCTTCACATTTTCTATATTAACAGAAATAAAATAATGACAGGTTTCAGAGTAACAGCCGTGTTAGTCTGTATTCGTAAAAAGAAAAAAGAAAAGGAGTACTTGTGGCACCTTAGAGACTAACCAGTTTATTTGAGCATGAGCTTTCGTGAGCTACAGCTCACTTCATCGGATGCATAGCATATCGTGGAAACTGCAGAAGACATTATATACACACAGAGACCATGAAACAAAACTTCCTCCCACCCCACTCTCCTGCTGGTAACAGCTTATCTAAAGTGATCATCAAGGAGGGCCATTTCCAGCACAAATCCAGGTTTTCTCACCCTTCCCCCCCCCCCCCAGACACACATACAAACTCACTCTCCTGCTGGTAATAGCCCATCCCTCTTTGAAACCTCTCTTTATAATGCGCATGATAATCAAGGTGGGTCATTTCCAGCACTAATCCAGGTTTTCTCACCCCCCCCACACACACCCCCCTCCAAAAACCACACACACAAACTCACTCTCCTGCTGGCAATAGCTCATCTTACAATGTGCACAGCAATAATCCAAGTTTAACCAGAACGTCTTGGGGGGGGGGGTTTGTAGGAAAAGAACAAGGGGAGATAGGCTACCTTGCATAATGACTTAGCCACTCCCAGTCTCTATTCAAGCCCAAATTAATAGTATCCAATTTGCAAATGAATTCCAATTCAGCAGTTTCTCGCTGGAGTCTGGATTTGAAGTTTTTTTGCTTTAAGATAGCGACCCTCATGTCTGTGATTGCGTGACCAGAGAGATTGAAGTGTTCTCCGACTGGTTTATGAATGTTATAATTCTTAACATCTGATTTGTGTCCATTTATTCTTTTACGTAGAGACTGTCCAGTTTGACCAATGTACATGGCAGAGGGGCATTGCTGGCACATGATGGCATATATCACATTGGTGGATGTGCAGGTGAACGAGCCTCTGATAGTGTGGCTGATGTTGTTAGGTCCTGTGATGGTGTCCCCTGAATAGATATGTGGGCACAGTTGGCAACGGGCTTTGTTGCAAGGATAGGTTCCTGGGTTAGTGGTTCTGTTGTGTGGTATGTGGTTGTTGGTGAGTATTCGCTTCAGGTTGGGGGGCTGTCTGTAGCAAAGGACTGGCCTTTCTCCCAAGATTTGTGAGAGTGTTGGGTCATCCTTCAGGATAGGTTGTAGATCCTTAATAATGCGTTGGAGGGGTTTTAGTTGGGGGCTGAAGGTGACGGCTAGTGGCGTTCTGTTATTTTCTTTGTTAGGCCTGTCCTGTAGTAGGTGACTTCTGGGAACTCTTCTGGCTCTATCAATCTGTTTCTTCACTTCCGCAGGTGGGTATTGTAGTTGTAAGAATGCTTGATAGAGATCTTGTAGGTGTTTGTCTCTGTCTGAGGGGTTGGAGCAAATGCGGTTGTATCGCAGAGCTTGGCTGTAGACGATGGATCGTGTGGTGTGGTCAGGGTGAAAGCTGGAGGCATGTAGGTAGGAATAGCGGTCAGTAGGTTTCCGGTATAGGGTGGTGTTGATGTGACCATCGTTTATTAGCACTGTAGTGTCCAGGAAGTGGATCTCTTGTGTGGACTGGACCAGGCTGAGGTTGATGGTGGGATGGAAATTGTTGAAATCATGGTGGAATTCCTCAAGGGCTTCTTTTCCATGGGTCCAGATGATGAAGATGTCATCAATATAGCGCAAGTAAAGTAGGGGCGTTAGGGGACGAGAGCTGAGGAAGCGTTGTTCTAAATCAGCCATAAAAATGTTGGCATACTGTGGGGCCATGCGGGTACCCATAGCAGTGCCGCTGATCTGAAGGTATACATTGTCCCCAAATGTAAAATAGTTATGGGTAAGGACAAAGTCACAAAGCTCAGCCACCAGGTTAGCCGTGACATCAGCAGGAGAGTGAGTTGGTATGTGTGTCTGGGGGGGGGGGAAGGGTGAGAAAACCTGGATTTGTGCTGGAAATGGCCCTCCTTGATGATCACTTTAGATAAGCTGTTACCAGCAGGAGAGTGGGGTGGGAGGAAGTTTTGTTTCATGGTCTCTGTGTGTATATAATGTCTTCTGCAGTTTCCACGATATGCTATGCATCCGATGAAGTGAGCTGTAGCTCACGAAAGCTCATGCTCAAATAAACTGGTTAGTCTCTAAGGTGCCACAAGTACTCCTTTTCTTTTTTCTTTTTAGAAATAAAATAGTTAGAAAAACAGCTGAGTCAAAGGAAGATGGAGGCAGCTAGCACCAAGGAGACAAAGTTTGGGTTTTGTGCCTATGTATTCCTCCTTTTTCATCACCGATTAATTTGTTCACCCTATTTGATTGAGGTAGTCTCTTATTATTCCCAATATCACTCTGTTCTTCCAACACTGCCTTCCTCTTTGTCAACACATAACATCTCATCAGTTGTGGTGGGAGCACCTTCTCCTGTATACCTCCTGCCATCCAAAAAATATCTCTGCCTAAATCAATTCCTCATCTCATCTTTGCTCCTTTTTCTCCTAACTCGGTTTCTCTCTTTCTACTATTTATGAAGTGACTAAGTGCATCAACTCTTCACAACATTTTGGGACAGCCTAAATGAAAGATGCTATATGAAACAACATTGCATTATCCTGTACTTTAGGGAGAAAAGCTTCCCACAACAGTCAATAATCTAATATCCCTCTCAAGTTTATTTTCTGGAGGATTGGTAATGGTTATATTTTTCCACCCTCAATATCTTCCGTTGACACATTAGAAAAACCATTTCAGCTTCTGCTTAAACTATTGCAGAATGAACTGCCTCAGAGGTTGATTCCAAGAAGTAGTTACATCACTTTATTTGTTCTGATGTTCAATATTCAATGGGGTACAGTTGTTACTGTCAGGAATCAGTGAATCAAAATTTACTCCTCATTTTAAATAAACTAAATCAGTGGTTTTTAAACTTTTTTCATTTGTGGGCCCCTAAATTTTGAATGGAGGTGTGGACCCCTTTGGAAATCTTAAGATATAGTCTGCGAACCCCCAGAGATCTGCAGACCACAGGTTGAAAATCACTGAACTTAATTCAGTTGTAGAGAAGGTCTACTAGTTCTTGCCTTTTAACAGCAGTACTGTCACACATACCAGACACTTTTTATCTGTCATTGTCACCTGATAACCAGCCCCTTTTGAAGTTACTTTTATGTCTTCATACATTATGCACATTGCTGTGTTTAAACTGTCATCAAATATTGGAACTATGCCAGGGACCACCAAAGTAGAGCCCTGGTACTTCATGAAGAGCCATGCTATTAAAGGGGACTGCAAAGAACAAAACCTATCATTCATGAAAGAGCTCAGTTAAACTGTATGTAATACACACAACTCAGATGTGTTTGAACCTAGTGCCATTCAAATCAAAGGGAGTTTTGCCACTCACTTCTAGAGCTGGTCAGAAAAATTCCAAAGAAACATTTGTGAAAAGTGAAATACTGTACTTCAAAGAAACTGTTTTCAATGAACTTCCATCAAAAACCTGCCTGGCTTCCTGTCAGTTTGCTTGCCTGGCACCTCTGCAGATCACTGAGCCGGGAGTCTTGGTGCTAGGGAACTGGCTCTCTATAACGCCTCTTCGACTGGCCAGGCAGGCTACTGAGAACCCAGGGCTTCCAAGCTCTTTGGCTCCACTGCAATCCAGGCGGGGGGCAGCCAGGGATCCTACAGAGCATATTTCAGTGTTTCAGAAACAAAATATTGTAGGATTTGAGTGCCATGGGCATTTGTGTTTTTTGGTTTTTCATTCCACTTCAGGATAAAATAATATTCCTGAAAACGTGAATTTTTTCATATAACTAAAATGTAGTTCCCTGTGTAGCTCTACTCACTTCATTGGGTCAGGCATTAAGTTCTATCTTCAGAGTGCTTCAAAACACAAAGAAATGTATCCTCATAAAATCCCTTTGAACTAAACTAACACTTAATCCCATTTTATTTTCCAACATGTATACTGCGGAACTGCTACTTATTTACCTTTACTCTATGTCCAATACATGCTTCTGTCTCCCCTTCTATAAATGGGACTAACAATGATAGACAATTGAATTACAAGTCCTATAATTCATTCTTTTACATTTTAGAAGTTTGAATTCCATATGGCTTTGACAGTATGGAAAGTCTGGGGTGGTCACTTGTTCTTGATCACTGGTTCTCTGGTAGTTCGAGAAACAGGGCAAGACAGCAGATTTCGCAAAGCACAACCTTCAGTTTTGTTACAAATGCCTGTTTATTCAATTTTATTTAAATAATTGTTTAAATATTCAGCAAAACTACATTTTTTTTAAAAGATCCACAATTGGCCAGATGGTTTGGAGTTTTTGTCAGCTTTCTCTCAGTAATCAGCTATTACCCAATGATAATGAAAGATTATTGTATATGACAGATTAATGGTGGAATCAATTATGGCAACAGCTTTTTTGGTGTAATTTGACTTATAACTACAGTTACATTAGTTCATGTACACCTTTATTTTGAATACAGTTCTGTACAGAATCCATGAAGAGATCTTATATCAGATTTCAAATCAGGATAACAATGTTTTCGTTTACTTTTTTCAACAATACTTACCATATGAACAGCTGCTAGTTTTAGAAAGGAGTACTCATTGCTTTATTATTACACACATAAATCATCCATTATAGTGCCTGGGGACTCTGCTTGTTATTTTTCATTAGTGTTTTTGGCATATTCAAAATCATGCTTTTTGTGTGTGTTAAATGGATCTAAACTATTTTCCCACTATTTTCATGTGCATTCTTTCTAATGTTTTTTTAATTTTGTTTTTTTTTAAATTGTCATCCTAAAAAACTCAAATGTCAAAATATTTTATGATCAATGTATTGATCATGTCAGCAGTTTGCTTTTTATTCTAAAAGGATTATGCACTCTTGCTAGAGAATCTATATTGGACAATGAGTAACAACAATATCACTGCTTACAAATGTACAACACAGGAGCCTGGCAGCTTTACACGCCAATACAGAAGACCAAATTACTCTGTTTCTTACATGGAAATTGAAATAGTTCAACCCTTTTGCAGATTAATTTTCATCTTCTTTCAAATTTCAGAACGATCAGATCTCCCCTGCCCTTCAGTCAGTTTTACGTGCGTGTCTTGGTGTATTATCAATACATCTGGTAAAGGAGACATCAAATACAACTGTTTATAAACATGATAACAAATATGTTTGGTTGGATAGTCACAAAATATCAGAAAATCAGATATAGAAACTGCTTTCTTTGCAATCATATTAGACGAGCAGTTTATATAGTATATAATTGTAACCCATGTGTTGTCAGCAGCAAAAAGGGCAGGGTTCAGTTTTCTGAGAGTTCTTTCTAAAGATTTAACTAACACCAGCTGGAACCCACAACCAGAAACCTGGGAAACTATGCCATCCTTGATGGGCAATACTTCCGCACTCACAAGCACTGAGTTCAGGGGCTAAAACAAAGAATTTTATTGGGGAAGAAAATAGGGCGAGACAACAGAATGAATTTGGGAAAGGCAGCAATTAACACATTGAATTCTATGAGATAAAGTTTCCCTCCTCCACCTCCATGGTGTCTTCACAGTAATCCTAGCCTCAGTCTTCCTCTGGCAGTTGAGTGTGGCTGTGTTCTAGCCACTTCCCAGTTTCCCTTCTCACAGTTAACTGTCCTGGGTTGGAGAAGTCCAAGGATTTCAGTAGATTTCAGTGCTGCCTCTGCTGCTCTGGGGGCTCCGATACCTGACCAGCAGAAGTGATCAGCTTTATCTGTTATGTCGGGAGGCCAGCACCAGTCTCCTTTAGGTAGGCTGCTGCTTTCTCTGTGGCTGCAGCCTACCTCTGCACCTGCCACCACCACTCTGCGACATCCATTACCCCAATGGTGCGGCCACTGCCCTGCACCATCCAGCATCTTGCAGCTAAGGCCTCTGCTTCGCCCCATCCATTGCCTCAAAGATGCTGCTACTCTGCACCATCCGTTGCCTCAAAGCTGCTACTGCTCTGCACTGTCTACTGTTGTGTAGCTGTCTCAGCGAAAAGGAATCTGCAATATCTAGAACATCTGGAGTCCTCACCAGCTGAGAGGCCATTAAAGCAGAAGCTAAGAACCTCACTTGCTCTTGTAGATCTGTCCAGGCTCTCTTACCCAACCATGCCTGACTGCAGTCTTGCTCAGAGTGACCACAGGCACATTGGTGCAGATCTCTTGCCGCTTCATCTCTCAAGAGGGTCCACTGCCTTTTATTGCCCCCAAACTCAAAACTTCACTGATTTTTAACCCAAATGCTCCAAGCTATCAGGTACAACTGAAATGCAGATAAGGCCTGTCCCATTCAGTCAGTTACCTTTGTTCTTGAACAGATGCCAGCAGAGAGCTCCCTTGCCGGGGAGCCCCTGCCCATCTGCAGTTCTTAAGCAGCTGTGGGCCACTCCTCTCCCATTTCACCAACAGGTGACAATACTGAGCTGCTGTTTCTCCTAGGCTCCCGGCTGCAGGGCTTATATCATTGGATGTAAATGTCATTCCGTTTTCTGTGTTGCTCCTTTAAAGCAGTCTTCCTAGCTGCAGAAGGGGTTGCTGTGAAGCAGCTGCTGATGTGTCTCAATTCAGATGTGGAATGTTAGACGGAGTGAGTCCCTGTGCTCCCTCTCACTCTTGGAGACATTGCTGAACTGGCAGCCCTGCTCTAATATAAAGGCCAACAAGTACAAAGCAATTGAGCACATGCTTGAATCCCATTGATTTCAAAGAGACTTAAACACCTAAGTGCTTTGCTGAATTGAAAGCAAAGTCACCTAAACTAAAAAATGCATGCTTTGCTGTGTGCATTCATGAGGAAAACATAACAGTATTTAAATGACTGCTCTGGAGGCCCGCCCACAAAAATCCTCATTCAGCTTTATAGTTCATCCCCACAGCTCACATTAAATCTATCAGCAGGGTGACTTTACATCACATGCTACAGTTTCATTTTCCTATATATTTTTTATTTCCTGAACTACTTGTGTCAGAACCAGTTTTCAGTGGTAACATTTCTGTTGTCAAATTTTTATATTCTAGGAACATGTGAATTTGATCTTGCTTTGTTCTTCAGCACTATTTTAGGAGTACACTGAGGACTCATACTGTCTTTTAACATTTGGCTTCCGTGGTTTTGTCTCACAGTATCCTTTTAGGTCCCAATCTTACAGACCTTAGTGACAAGCTAGCAAACCCTATTTGTGTGGTAGTCGCACTGAAGTCAAGTCTGTTATTAGCAGAGTCAATAGGATTACATGCATGAGCAAAGATTACTCATGTGAATAAAAGCTGCAGAACTGGATCCTTAGATCTTTTCTTCAGGCTAGAAATTTATTAAATTATCCAAGTTGAATTTAATGTCTGCTCATAATTCTCACTTAATTTTTTCTGCATAATTTTACTTTGAGATCTTTACTATGTCCAATCATTTCCAATATCACATTTACTCACATTTCTTTCAGCTTTGTTTTACCAAAATTTCTCATCTCAACCATGTAAGCAAAAGCATGCCTGTGTGGTAAATATTAAAATAAGTATTTTTTTCTAAAAAAACTCTTGCCCCAATTAAATAGACTGAGTTTAATATTGTCTGCAGAGTCATCACACACTGCTGTGTGTTATTTAACTTTGTTCCTGCATTTGGATGCTTAGTTCCATTTGCATTTTTGTTCCGCCACATGCACTGGCACAAAGACAAAACTACTTGGTAATATGGAACCTACACACATCCACTTAAATTTAACATTGAACAGAACCAAAAATTCTGAATCCAAACATATCCAAATTTATTTGGCTCTGTATTTGAACTTTGTGGATTAAGATTACCTATAACTAATGTACCAACATAGTACCTTAAAATATTCTTTGGTAATACCACCAGAAGAGTATCTTTAGAATAGGACTGCTGGAGATCTACAATCCTTCCAGATAAAGAAAAAAGAAAACCTCTAAAGGGGTTTTCAAAGTCAAATGTGTTTGTTGTTGATGGAGATAAGCATCACTCCCCAAAAGCCTGTGCTGTTTTCATTGATGAAGACTGGTTTCTTTTGCATAGCTCAATCCACAAGCTTTACCTCTTTAAAGTGAATTGCGCCTTCATCGGAGTGTTTTCCTATGCTGGTGTCCTATAATTATGCCTTAATTAAATAATTGCACAAGGTAATATGCCAGTATACATCACAGAAAGTTTGATATGAATGCATTATTGGCTGACAATAGCTAAGGCACTGAGTGAAAGTGAAAATCAGATGCGAGCTCCAGACACAGATGAAAGAATAAGATTTTGAACAGGCTAAAATATATTAAGACAAAGATTCATGAGGCTGAATTGTTCTCCTATCAGTGTTATTGACACTTCTTGGGCATGCTGAGGATAAAAGCAGTGTGATGCAGCAGCAGCAGCAAGAGAGAAAGGAAAGGAAATGCCTATAAGGAGAGCCTTGTTAACAGCGGGATCGGGGATGAAACTATAGTTATGGACAAGGAACAGTACACAAAATATATATCCCCAATGTTTGCCCAAAATTTGAACCCAAATAGAACTTTGCAATTTGAACATGGTTTGACTTTTTTCTCCCCTTATTTTACCGACTTATAAATAAGGGCTTCTGAGCATTTGCATTTTGTCTGGGACTGAAAGTAAAAGTGCCTAGACTGCCACGAAAATGGCTGCTAAAAGCAAGTAGTACTGAAAGCTTTATCAAAGCCTGTTTACACAACATTTTCCCCCAAAGCTGACAAATACAAGCTGTTCAAGCTGTCCAACCTGATCCATAACTTAAGAAGTGTACTCTACTGCTAAGAAGTGTCGCAATAATATTAAGCATCACACAGTTACATCCCAATTAAATTAAGAGCCTCTTTCTAAAACCCTTACTTGGTGTAACTGGTATGTTTACATGCTACGTTCCACTGCCTTGCAAAATATGGGTGTATCATGCTTCTCTGGATTTGGCCATTTGGTAACTGCAAAAAAAAAATTGCTTCTGAAAGACCAAGCATGACTTAGGTTATGACCGAAAGGTCGCATTTAAATTAACCCCAGTCCTTCACCACAGCTGCTATTCTCCTATCACCAATTAACATTTTGTTGACTTATCAAATATTTGCTACATTGAGTGCCACAGCAGGTGAATTCTGACTGCAGTATTCAGCAGCAGTCAGCTGTCTAAACAAGATTCAGTGCTTCTATACAGTTATTTGGACTCTACCACGATGAGAATGTTGTAAACACCCTGTTGGAGAAACAATTTTGTCCTTACGTAAACTGTAGATCACATTGCTTTTATTTTCTTGCAATAGCCCTTCAAGTATTTTCGATAAAGCTCCATTCATGTTTGCAAAAAGCCACTACCACGTATAAGAAGGTCACTGGTGGAGAGTAGCTAAGGTAGATGAGTCAAAGTGAATTTTAAACACATTATGTGCTGTTTACTTTTAGGATATGAAGACAAAAAGCAGGTTTTAGCAGCAGCGATGGACTAACCCAACAGATACCATTCATATTAGAGAGACTTTTTCATACTGGAATTCTATGTATACAGTTACATATGAAGGAAAATATAAACCTAGCACTTGAAAATAAACAGATGCACAATCGTGTCATTGCAAATTTTCCATTTTTGGTGCCTAAGATAAGTTGCTCATTTCTGCACATGTGCGCTGACATCAGAATTTCAGATCTTGGGTGATGGGTAGGGCTGGGTATTGCTGGTGTGAAATTCTGGTGAGTACTGTGTGGGGAAGGCAGTTAATGTATTATATTCATATTATATTTCTATTGTAAGCTCTTCAGGGAATGGAATTTTTGTTATGTTTGTATGGTGCATTGTACAATGGGGCTCAGACATCCAGGTCCTACTGCAATACAAATTATTTACATTCTCACTGGGTTATTTGATTTTTTTTTCTGGATTAACTGACAGGTTTGTCAGTTAGTTAGTTTTTAAAGGAAAGGATGCCCAGAGCTATAGCTGAGCACTCTTAATGTAAATAGTGGGGAGCATGGATCAGCATTCATGTCACACTCCCTGTCAGTGCTCGGCCCGAGCCAGGGAATCTAATGATCCAACCGGAGGACCAAATTGGGTGATGAATTCTGGTCACGTGCCACCTGAGGCACATTATGCATACACTAAGAAGAAGAAATAGTAGTTAGTAAAAATGTGTAAAGGAAAACAAAATAAATAAAATGAATATTTGACAGCATTAGTGAAATCAGAGGACCTGATTCTCATATCACACAAGGTTTACACTGCTACAGCTGAAAGTGAGTATGAGATCTGAAGATTCGCAAAGTCAATATTCAGAACCCTAATTCAGGCACTGAATATTGAAATTAGGGCTCTGAACATTACTCGGTGCAGACGGTACTGTAACCATGAAATAGTGACCAGACCCAGTTCTTCTGATTCCAAGAAGGCAAGAGAATACACTGTAAAAAAGAGGAACAACCCATTTTATGTACTTCTCTTGCTTACATTCAACACTCCGGTTCTGCGTTTCTGTTTTAAATCAGACCCCATAAATTTAATAGATCCTAATAAAGATAAAGGTGAAAAGCCAGTCCCCAAAGCTTCTGAGCCAACTGCAATTTTGCCTTTTGAGTTCAGTTCCTCTGCTCAACTCACCTCAGAGTTCCTACTTGTGAGGTGTACTTTCAGGGAACTGTCAATTCCACTTTTTTTTTGTTTTATCAGACATCACACAGAAGCTCCTGCCACCTGTTAGAAAGGAATTAAGATTTACAAATCTACACATCTACACGGTTCGCTGCTACAGGCCCATGGGAGCTGCCGGAAGCGGCACGGGCCAAGGGACATACTGGCCGCCACTTCCAGCAGCTCCCATTGGCCTGGAGCAGCGAACTGCGGCCAGTGGGAGCCACGATCGGCCGAACCTGCGGATGTGGCAGGTAAACAAACCGGCCCGGCCCACCAGGGGCTTTCCCTGCACAAGGGCAGAACAAGTTTGGGAACCACTGATCTACAATAACATTAGTATCAATTTCTTGAACAGGCAACATGGCCGAGACAATAAAACTTACTTCTATCAATACACAGCAATGCCAGTAATAACTTTCCATGTTTAATAGAGCACTAATGTGGTATGAATGATTAATACCGCACTGTCACAAAATGCAACCGATAGCCTGCTTCCCATTGCTACATCTCAGAGACAAAAAGGAAGCTCACAGATTACTGTTGAATCTAAACAGAAATTAGCAAAAGGTAGATACTTGTTTCTGAATCTCTTCAGATTCTTGTGGAGCTTGACTTAAATCTCCATTATTTTTATCCACCCTTAATACTTTGCTTCTAGGCTGGATCCAAAACGAAAAGGGCCTGTTTTCTGATTTTGCTTTAGATGTAGCAAAAGTCTTATGAGAACAGCCATTCTTAAGGGAGTGTGATCCCAGATGTAAGAAATCCTTTGAGATCAGCTCATCCCAAGCTTTTCACAAATTGGGAACAACCCACACATCAGTCCAAGCCTAACCTCTTCAGTCCATTTCCAGCTTTCATGAGCCAGAGCCCAAGTTATGGAAGATTTCCATTTCTTAATGGCTTTGAATGATTAGTTTCCTACTTTTTGTGATGCCACTGGGTTCCTAGCGAGTCACTAATGCTCTCTCTAGCATCAAAGATTTGGACACCAGAGAACTGGTATTCTTCTTAGCGTACATGCAGTGTGCCTCAGACAGCATGTGACCTGGATTCATCCTCAAATTTCAAGCACAAGAGCCAGCACAGTAGCTGAAAAAGTAGTTCTCTGCAACTTGATTTCATTCCAAACAGGATTTTCACTCTAAGCCCATGATTTCACTGCTAGTTCTTTCAGAGAATGGGGGCAAAGCATGGACTAAACCTTCAAAGAGCACTCACTTTTGCACCAAGATGGGACATGGAAGTCTGCGTAGAGGACAAACAGAGCACGGAGATGGCTGTACAATCTCTCCTTTTATCTACTTAATCAAAAGTATGTTTAAAGAGTATTCACTTCTGTGTAAAGGCATTCCAAGATAGTATATGGTGCTGGGGGCTAGTGCCTAGATTTTCTTTTAATTTTAGTCTTTGTATACATCAGCACGTCCTCATTTTTAAGAATCCAACTTTCCCTTCTCCTATAGTACACTAGAAACCACATTGTGGCAACAACCCTCAAATGGAAAGGAGCCAGGATAATCACTGGAGGACAAGTCCCAATCGTGTGTGTGTGTGCACACGCATATTGTGATACAGCATGGGCAGAAGGCAGCAAGAGAGTGATATAGGAGAGATATGTAAGTCCCAGGATGAGGAGAAGCTTTATTCCCTGTAGAGGGAAGAAAGGTTTCTATAGATTATTAAAAGCACCTGAAGCCAATTAGAGCACCTGAAGCTAGTCACCTGATAAAAACCCTCTGCTTCAATCAGCCAGGGGAAGGAGTTGCAGCAGACTACAGTTTGAAGGAGTTGAAGTAGAGGAGAGTTTGGAGAAGTACTGTGGATGGCTAGAAGACCAAGACCCTAGGTAAAGAGACACCTGGCTTGTGCAGAGAGAGAGAGAGAGAGAGAGAGAGAGAGAGAGAGGGCAGGAAGCCCCACAAGCTGAAGGGCAGGAGAGGGAAGTAGCCCAGGGGAAGGAAGCACTAGTTCAAGTGGTTTACCACTATCCCTAGGGCTCCTGGGCTGGGACCTGGAGTAGAGGGTGGGCCTGGGTCCCTCCCTCTCCACTACCCTTCTCTGGATTACTAGTGGGACAGTAAATACCCTAGTTCATGGGGCGGGAAACTGCCCTGAAACCCTCCCCCCTTCCCCTTGCAGAAGAAGATGCATGGGACCCATCATAATTGTACTGGCAATTTGCCACTATATATAATCAGTTACTTCAAGTTATCAAATGCAAATATATCAAACATGCTGGCTCTTTGAATACAGCTCTCTCTGGCTGAAAGCCCCCTGTGATACTGCTCAGATTCAAACAGCTATTATGAGCAACATATTTATGAATTACATCAGAAAAATGTTTGGAATGAACAGATATGTTTCTTAATATTATGGTTTTCCTAATAGAACCGATCAAGCATAAAACATTTGCATGCTGATAACCATTCAATGTGTGTTAGTAAAGCAGCTGAGTGAAGAACACATATGACCATGGCACTGTAAGTGAATCTATCATTAACAAGAGTGATGTCAAATCCCAGACTTCTGATCAGGTAAATGTAGTTTTTTCAGACTCTCTTGTCACCTAGCAATTCAAACTTCATCTCTGATTTCCCAGTCTGAGATGGACAGGAGGCAGCTGGATTCTGGTATGGCAAAACCAAAACCATGGAAGTTCAGATGAGTTATATAGAAATTTTTGAGAATTCCAGATAAAAGGTTTTGTTTGCTTCCCATCTTTGCTATTAACAGGGAGTAACTTTGGTTTTTCAAACCCTCAGTCTTGTTTGGATTTTTACTAGTGCAATGTTTATCACAATCTTAAAATGTATTTGGAACATGGACACACTAAACTTTTACACTCAATTTATAAACTCTTAAGGAATTTCAGGCAAGGTTAATAAGTGGTTCTACAAAGTTCTATTTCTGCATCTTTGTTGTCAGATGGGAGCAAGGAGGCACTTTCTGTTTCCACTGACCCTGTGCAACACTTTTTAGATCCCACCCTATCTAACATCCCATCACAGGCCATTGGGCCTATTTACCATGAATAGTTAAAGATCAATTAATTGCCAAAATCATGTTATCCCATCATACCATCTCCTCCATAAACTTATCAAGTTTAATCTTAAAGCCAGATAGATCTTTTGCCCCCACTGCTTCCCTTGGAAGGCTATTCCAAAACTTCACTCCACTGATGGTTAGAAACCTTCATCTAATTTCAAGTCTAAACTTCCCAATGACCAGTTTATATCCATTTGTTCTTGTGTCCACATTGGTACTGAGCTTAAATAATTCCTCTCCCTTGCCGGTGTTTATCCCTCTGATATATTTATAGAGAGCAATTATATCTCCCCTCAACCTTCTTTTAGTTAGGCTAAACAAGCCAAGCTCCTTGAGTCTCCTTTCATAAGACAGGTTTTCCATTCCTCGGATCATCCTAGTAGCTTAAACATGGGAGACCAGAACTGCACACAGTATTCCAGATGAGGTCTCACCAGTGCCTTGTATAACGGTACTAAAACCTCCTTATCTCTACTGGAAATACCTCGCCTGATGCATCCCAAGACCGCATTAGCTTTTTTCACGGCCATATCACAGTGTCGGCTCATAGTCATCCTATGCTCAACCAATACTCCAAGGTCCTTCTCCTCCTCCGTTACGTCTAATTGATGTGTCCCTAACTAACTAAAATTCTTGTTGTTAATCCCTAACTGCATGACCTTACACTTCTCACTATTAAATTTCATCCTATTACTATTACTCCAGTTTACAAGGTCATCGAGATCCTCCTGCATGATTTCCCAGTGCTTCTCTAAATTGGCAATACCTCCCAGCTTTGTATCATCCGCGAACTTTATTAGCACACTCCCACGTTTTGTGCCGAGGTCAGTAATAAAAAGATTGGTCCCAAAACTAATCCCTCAGGAACTCCACTGGTACCGTCCCTCCAGCCTGACAGGTCACCTTTCAGTAGGACCTGCTGTAGTCTCCCTGTTAACCAATTCCTTATTCACCTTTCAATTTTCATATTGATCCCCATCTTTTCCAGTTTAACTAATAATTCCCCATGCGGCACCATATCAAACACCTTACTAAAATCTAGGTAAATTAGATCCACTGCGTTTCCTTTGTCTAAATAATCTGTTACTTTCTCAAAGAAGGAGTTCAGGTTGGTTTGGCACGATCTGCCTTTTGTAAAACCAGGTTGTATTTTGTCCCATTTATCATTGACCTCAATGTCCTTAACTACTTTCTCCTTCAAATTTTTTTCCAAGACCTTGCATACTACAGATGTCAAACTAACAGGCCTCTAGTTACCCGGATCACTTTTTTTCCTTTCTTAAAAATAGGAACTATGTTAGCAATTCTCCAGTCATATGGTACAACCCCTGAGTTTAGAGATCCATTAAAAATTCTTGCTAATGGACTTGCAATTTCCTGTGCCAATTCCTTTAATATTCTTGGATGAAGATTATCTGGGCCCCCTGATTTAGTCCCATTAAGCTGTTCGAGTTTCGCTTCTACCTCAGATATGGTAATATCTACCTCCATATCCTCATTCCTATTTGTCATGCTAGCATTATCCCTAAGATCCTCTTTAGCCTCATTAAAGACCGAGGCAAAATATTTGTTTAGATATTGGGCCATGCCTAAATTATCCTCCTCACTACTTCTTTCTTTGTTTTCTTCTTATTTATATGGCTATAGAACCTTTTACTATTGGTTTTAATTCCCTTTGCAAGGTCCAACTCTACTTTACTTTTAGCCTGTCTCACTTTATCCCTACATGTTCTGACCTCAATAAGGTAGCTTTCCTTGCTGATCCCTCCCATCTTCCACTCCCTGTATGCTTTCTGCTTTTTCTTAATCACCTCTCTGAGATGCTTGCTCATCCAACTTGGTCTACAACTCCTGCCTATGAATTTTTTCCCCTTTCTTGGGATGCAGGCTTCCGACAGCTTCTGCAGCTTTGATTTAAAATAATCCCAGGCCTCCTCTGCCTTTAGATCCATAAGTTCTTCAGTCCAATCCACTTTCCTAACTAATTTCCTTAATTTTTGAAAGTCAGCCCTTTTGAAATCAAAACCCCTAGTTGCAGATTTATTTTTGTTAATCCTTCTGTTCATTTTGAACTGAATTAGCTCATGATCACTTGAACCAAGGTTGTCCCCTACAACCATTTCTTCTATGAGGTCCTCACTACTCACCAAAACCAAATCTAAAATGGCATCCCCTCTAGTCGGGTCAGCAACTACTTGATGAAGGAATCCATCAGCTATCGCATCTAGGAAAATCTGAGCCCTATTATTATTACTAGCACTCGTCCTCTAGTCTATATCTTGGAAGTTAGTCTCCCATGATCACTCAGTTTCCATTAGTATTTCCTTCATTAAAAACATAAAGGGCTCTATCCATATCCAAATTAGATCCTGGCGATCTATAGCACACCCCAAGCACTATCCCAGGGGAGGCTCTAATAGTTTTCTTCCCCAATGTAATTTTTGCACAGACAGACTCTGTCCTATCCAGTCCATTGCTTCTTATTTCTTTACATTCTACCTCATCATTGATATACAATGCTACTCCACCACCTTTACCTTTATTTCTGTCTTTCCTAAACAGCACATACCCTTCAATGCCTGTAGTCCAGTTATGACTACTATTCCACCATGTTTCTGTTATCCCTATAATATCTGGTTTCACTTCCTGCACCAGTAGCTCTAGTTCCTCCATTTTGTTACCTAGGCTCCTCGCATTGGTGTACAAACATCTTAATTTTTGCTATTTGGCCTCGCTCACATTCTGTACCCTATTAGGAACAGTCATGAAACAAATTAGAAACTAGCTGATGCTTCAAGTAAAAAAAAAAAAAAATCCACCACTGCTTCTTACTGCTGCTTAAAATCCATGTCTCTACCACTCCACATCCCATTCTTTCCCACATGCTCTCAGAGCTGTTTAATAAAATTGTCTAGCAAGGAAATAAGTGAAAATTGCCATGTGGTTCTTCATTCTTTTTTTGACCACATCAATTTCCTAAGCACATGAGGCATTCTCAACAGAGAGATGGTATTACACGCAAGCCCCTGAATATCTTCTCTAAGACATACGTATGTTTGGACGTTCCTGCTGGGAGGAAGCCGTCAAACCTCCTTCCCTTCTGTCTGCTCACTCTTTCTATTTTAGGATACCTGATTTTTAAACATCTAATTTTTCAGGTTTGGTTTAAATTAAATTATTTTTCCATTTTATGAACTTAATCTTCTCTTGTCATGAACTTTCAGCTCCCATCACCCATGGGGCTGAAGTTCATAGAATATATACTGAGTGACAACAAAAATCAGATGTTTGCTTGGAACCCAGACCCTGGATCTAAAAACTTTCATATTTTGGAGTCTAATCCAGATCCAAACTAAACACGTGGCAACTGGGAGGTGCAATTCCCAACTTGAGTAGACTGACACACGTTAGCTCTGCTTGAGCTAGTGTGCTAAAGATAGCAGAGTGGCTGTGATGGCAAGGGCAGTGACTTGGGCTCATGCATATATGCATACCCAAGCTGGCAGCCACTCACACCAGCTGATGTGTAGCATACCATAAATCAAGAGCTACAGATTAGCTTTCTCTACTTCTCAATATTTTTCAATTCTAAAATTCACTAATTTAGAACTCAGTTGTCCTGGAAACCTGAGTAAATAAGAACATAAGAATGGCCACACTGGGTCTGATGAATGGTTGATCTAGCCCTGTATCTGGCAGTAGGAAATGATAGATGCTTCATAGAGAATGAGCAGAACATGGCAATTTTGAGTCCAGCCCCACCTTGTGATAGTCAGAGGTTTAGGGACACTGAAAGCATGGTGTTGCATCCCTGACCATCTTGGCTAGTAGCCATTGATGGACCTATCCTCCATGAAATGATTGCATTCTTTTCTGAACCCAGATATACTTTTGGCCTTCACAACATTCCCTGGCAATGAGTTCTGCAGGTTGAATGTGCATTGGATGAAGTAGTATTTCTTCTGTTTGTTTTAAACCTGCTGCCTATAAATTTTTGTTTGGTGACCCCCAGTTCTTGTGTTATGCTGAAGAGTAAATAACACTTCATTATTCATTTTCTCCACACCAGTCATGATTTTATGGACTTCTATCATATCCCCCCTTACTTGCCTCTTTTCTCAACTGAATAGTCTGTCTTTTTAATCTCTCCACAAATGGAAGCTGTTCCATACCCCTGATCATTTTTTATTGCATATCCTATCTATCTATACCCCTTCCTAATGGGTCCTAGCATTCTGTTAGTTTTTGACATCTGCTTCACCTTCAGCACGTTTTTAAAGAATTATCCACAATAAAACCAAAATCTCCTTGAGTGGTAACAGCTAATTTAGAACCCATCATTGTGTATGTATTGAGATTATTTTATCCAATGTGCATTACTTTACACTTATCAACACCGAATTTCATCTGCCATTTTGTTACCCCGTCACCTGTTTAGTGAGATCTTCGTAACTCTTTGCAGTCAGCTTTGGATTTAATCATTTTGAGTAATTTGGTATATTCTGCAAACTTTGCCACCTCACTGTTTACCCCTTTTTCCAGATCATTTATGAATATGTTGAACAGCACTGGTCCCAGGACAGATCCTTGCTATTTACCCTTCTCCTTTGTGAAAATGGAACATTTATTCCTAACCTTTGTTTTTTATCTTTTAACCGGTTACTGATCCGGGAAAGGACCTTCCCTCTACTGCTTGCTTTGCTTAAGAGCCTCTGGTGAGGGACCTTGTCAAAGGCTTTCTGAAAGTTCATGTACTCTGTATCCACTGGACCATGCTTGCTGACACCTTCAAAGAATTCTAATAGTTTGTGAAGCATGATTTCCCTTTACAAATGCCATATTGACTCTTTCCCAACAGATCATGATATCTGTGTCTGATAATTCTGGTTTTATGATAGGTTGAATCTATTTGCCTGGTACTGAAGTTAGGCTTGCTGGCCTGTAATTTCCAGGATTGCCTCTGCAGCGAGTTTAAATAAATAAAAAAATAAAAAAAAAAATCTGTTACATTAGCTATCCTCCAACCATCTAGTACAGTGGCTGATTTAAGCAATAGGTTACACACCACAGTAGTTCTTCAATTTCTTTAAGTTCCTTCAGAACTCTTGGATGAATACCATCTGGTCCTGGTGACTTATTGCTGTTTAATTTAGCAATTTGTTCCAAAACCACCTCTACTGAAACCTCAATTCGGGACAGTTCCCACAAGGGAATAGAAACAATACTACATAATCCTTATATGACAACCCTATAGAATTTAGTGGAAAAACACTGTTAAACCTTCAAAAATTAGGCTTGCTTTCTTAAGATATTAGCAGCTTTTGAAGCTCGCACATGCTGGGTTTTCCATACTTGGGAAACAAGCTAATCTCATAGTGCTGCTGCAAACTCTTATCAAGCGCTCGACCCTGTGTTTAAAGGGACAGCTCCCACAAACCAAAATGCTAATACTAAAACAAATATTAAATGAACATCCCTGTGATGGGGTTTACAAACCCCACGCTGGGTGACAAGGGGTTAAGGAACTATTCTGAGCCCAGCCATCCCTGCCTTGCCCCACCTGTAGTAAGTGCACCAACTGGAAGTGGAGTTAAAAGGCAGGGGAGCAGTTCATTTGCAGGCAGACCAGGGAAGACAGCAGAGCTGCAGCTCCAGGAGAGAAGAGCTGAGGGAAGGCAGAAATCTCTCCCGAAGCCACTGCCCAAAGGTTTCTCCCGGAGGGAAGGAAGGACCCTGTTGCAGAGACAGTCTTAGAGGGAAACATTCCCTGCCCTCTCCCTCTCATACAAACTCTGGATTTGGTTAATCCCCTTTAGTTTTGTTTGGAATACCCCAGTGGGCAAAAGCTCTAGGCCCAAGCCCGCCCAGGAGGGTGGGATGTATCACATGAGGAGGCAGTTCCGCCCAAGAGACAAAGAGCGACCTTGCTACACACTGCCACCAGAAGATGTCTTGTGGTGAGCGGACACACTTAATGGAGCCTTAACCCAGACTGTGACCTTGGGACAATCATGGCAGGGGGGATAGAAAGTGGCCCAGAAAGGGCAGCCTTAAGCTTCCCTGGCTGTCAGATCACTGATGGCCCTCGAAGGGCCCTGAGTTGGAGCCTGGTGGAGTGGGAGGGCCCAGGCTCCCCTACCAACAACCCCCTGCAAGTCACAGGCCTATACCCTGACCACTAGGCAATGATTCCCTATCAACCACTCTAGTGAGTACTATCTCAATCCCAGTTGCACATTTATAAAAACAGTCATGTACTGCCAAACACATTTTTATTTCAGAGTACTCACAATAACCTTTTTAGGTTATTTAAAAAAAAATCCCAAAGGATTTTCTCAGAGCCTCAACTATACCGTAAGATAGTTAGTATTAGACCTCTTGGCCACTAGTTTTCACTTGCCATCCAGACAACACAGGTCATTCCAAAGTACAGCAAAATAACGTGTGACTTTTCCTTGTTACCAGAGCAAACAGACCCTATGTCTAGTGTTGCTTACCCCCTTTGTTATTACTAATTCCAGACGCTGTGAGGACACTAGATGTGTGTACAAGAGAAATGTTGCATATTAATATGGAGAGCAAACCAAAGGTATTCTGTGTGTATAAAAAAAAAAATGCAGGCTAACTAAGGTTTGTGTGCTGGAATTTTCAAATTTAACACCTGGTATTTCCACCAACCCAATCCGTGGTCAATTGACAAATGTATATAGGCGTAATAGGGGGTCTGTTAAACTAGCAAGTGAATATGAGCTGGGAGGGCTGAACAAGTTTCCTATTCACCAAAGAAATTAATTCCCAAATATGGAAAGTTACATGGAGTCTGTGCTGCTGTGTTAAATACTAGAGATGGACAAATAATGCAAATAGTTATCCATAAATATTCATTCAGAAATTTAAAAATCCATTTCAGCCACATCCATACCATTTCTGTTTTTGCATAAAGCAAACTTTCAAGTGATCAAGTCTTCCTAGGAAGATGATTAACAGAAACATATCTGAGTAATGTGTGCAAGTACTGGTGGAAACCATATTTTGAAAGTAACATGTAGGTTTTCATGGTGTAAGACTTACTCATCCAGGGAACAGAAACAAGACAACTTCTACCCTGTCACAGTTTAAATTCAGATAATAATTGATCCATGCAGTTCATTATTCAAGATTTGTCCAACAAATTCCAAAAGCTGATCAGAGTACAAGTTGTTTGTGTATATTCTGTTATCAAGAGGGACTAGATAAAATTAAATTATTCAGTTAGCTCTATTACACACTGAAATGGAAGGCAGCTATGTACATGGTTGACTGGACTAATAGTGAGGTCTTTATCCTTCTACTGAGACTACCCTAGGTCAATACTGTGAGACTTAAAAGTAGGATAGTGTTTTCTGTAATTATGAAGACCCAAAAAACCAAGGACGTAACATTCAGTGTTAGAGGCTTGGTATGAAAAGATGTATGTGAAGAGTTAGCTTCATGTTGCCACTAACATTTCCTGATTTTGAAGTTTTGATGAGTTGGAGAGGCAAAAGGGGGGGGGAACCCTGAAAAACCCAACATACCATTCATTTCATGATAGCAGCAAATGGAGGAAAAAGGGGTCAAGAGGGAAAAAATTAAAAAACTAACATTTTTAAAAGTTTTGGAAAAATACAAAGAGTGAAACTTCTATTTCCAACCTAGCAAATGGAAACAAAGTGTCACAATCATTCTTCCATTTTTGACAACCACTAAGGCACACTGGTGAGACTAGTGTGGAGAAACTTGTCTTATGTTTGGCAGATGAACAGAGGACTTGATCCTGCAATGATTAATTCACTTAACACCCCATCCACCCAAAAAAACTCCAACCCTAGGCTGTATTGGAGTAACGACACTTTTTGAACAGTTTCTAAAAAAGAGTAATTTTCAAACATGAACAGTACCCTATAGCTCTACTTCAGGAATACTAAAATTCTATTTTCTGTTTCTACTTTGTATTCAGTTACATAAAGGCTAATTTCATTTTTAGTAGAATATACTGGTGACTCACCAAGTTACACCAAGGAAGAAATTAGAAATTTGCAAGTACCAAAGTATCAAAAATAACCATGCTATCTATTTCTCTTTCAATCTGTAATGAAGCTTTGCTCAAGAGTTTACTTAACTACATTTCCCCTAGTTCCTTTAAACTGCTAAGCTGTCTCTAAACTAAGCTGTTTTCAGATATGGAAAATCTTTCCCTATCATGATCTACTCAGATGTCTCATCAGGTTGATAACTGGAATGATTGAGCCATTTCTTAATCATCACTGAAAACATTGATACACACACAACAGTGTAAGGTCTAAGGATTCTGCCCTTTGGTAGGTCAATACATATGACATGAAGGTATAGAATAAAAGTGAATGATACTGCATTCTGGTGTTTTTATTTCTACACGTCATTAGTTGTCTGCCAACAGAGGGTGATATATTTACCATTTGTAATGCAGTAGCACCTAGGGAGCCCAGCCAAGATTCTCATTATGCTAGGCATGATGCACAGTCAGAGAGAACCTCTACCCCAAAGAACTTAAAATTCTAGACAAGACAGCAAGTGTTATCCCCTGTTTACGGATGAGCAACAGGCACACAGATAAAGCAGACCTAGATACATGATAAAACCCTCCATCTGGTGGCTGAATTTACCATGCCCATGTCATGGATATTACTGTACGCTTCTTATAGTCCCTAGACAACAGTTCTATGAGAAGCAAAACACAGCTGCCTCTGGCTGAGCCACTGGATCGGTGCTAGATATGTCTCATTTTGAAGTTTCTCTTGACATGTCTTATGCATAAGGAAAAAGTACATAAAATACTTATCTCTTTACCTGATAGTATTGGAGTTATTTGCTTATTACATTATGTTTTGTCCTGAGTGGCCATTAAGTAGGCAAACTAGCCATGCACAATATAACTGGAATCATGATTACTAGATGGGTGCTAAGGTACTTAGGGATGTCGCTGAGCATTACTAAATCAGGTACGCCAGCTCTCTCCTTCCTCCCTCCTGATTGTGGGAACTCACACTCTTGGTGTCCTTGAGAACAAATAGGGAGGTTGCTTTTGATATGCGATAGAGGACACATTAGAAGTGCTGGTCACTGTTTCTTGTTACTTGGCAACAGTATTTTTTCTCTTGGCCACAGAATAGAAGAGCTTTGGAAGAGACAAAAGAATACAGAACATGAAAAATGAAAACCCCATTGTATTCTGGGCATGATCTTGTAGCCAAAATGGATTTAATTTTCAGTTTTGAGGGAAAAGGATGTGTATAAACTAAACTTCTTATAAAATGAGGCAAACTTTTAGACTGTAGGCTTTTGGGGGCTGTGACTATCAATTTGTGTTGTGCCTCTAGGCACAAACTATAATATAAAAGTTAAAAAGCATTAACTACATGATCCTTTAACTTCACATGTGAATTCATTTGTCATGAACATCCATTCATGAAACTTAGTGCATCAGAACATAGTTTTCCCAGTGGGTTGGCCAAAACATATTTGGTTGGAGGGTTTTTTTGTTTTTTAACTTCTAGCTCTTCCCAATGTGTTTGTAGGTCTCTCTCTCTCTCATATGTGATAACTGTGGAAAAAGTTACTTCCAGGAATTGAACAAGGCAAATTCTCTTCACAAATATATTCAACCAATAGTTGACTATCAATCAAATTAGTGGTCTTCAAAAGCATTTTTAAAACCAACCAACTCAATAAACAGTATAAAATATTTATCAAAGCACTCCTGCAGTGTTTCCATAGATCCACAGATTCATTTATGAACCATGTTTTGTCTTCCAGCCATATATATCAAAGAATAACTGAGCTGTTGTCTGAAATTCAACTGTTGCTGACAACAAACCAAGAAATGGCTGGGTTGTTTATTGCAGGACAGTATTACACACCCTTATACATATCCTGGCCTGTTAAGAGGTTCGTTGCAGCCACTTTCTGTTTCTGACCGGGGCTGTTCAGCTCCTGTCCACTCTGTTTCTGGTTTGGAACTCATTTTCTGAGTTTAATTTTAGTGTTATTTGACTGTTGCAGTTTCATTTAGGTGATTTGCACCAGGGTCGTCGTCATCACCTGGTGGAAGGCTCATTTGTGTAATTGTGTTTCAGGCCCTGTTCTGGAGCACATTCCAGCTTCTCACTCCTGGGAGCGGACATGCAGATAAGGTTTCTGACAGACCCTGACAAAGAAGCAATACAGAATTAAAGAAATATCTGGGACTGATGGATTTGGGTGGAGGGAAGGAAGTGAGACACAGCAGTGAGCCACTGACTCTGTTACTACTTCTAACATCTAGACCAGTGCAACTATGATTGGCAGCAAAAAATCCAACTATTTTAGATATATTGTATGGAAGAAACTTTCTCCCCCTAATAGAAAAGGAGTACTTGTGGCACCTTAGAGACTAACAAATTTATTTGAGCATAAGCTTTCATGAGCTACAGCTCACTTCATTGGATGCATTCAGTGGAAAATACAGTGGGGAGATTTATATACACAGAGAACATGAAAGGATGGGTGTTACCATACACACTGTAAGGAGAGTGATCATTTAAGATGAGCTAATACCAGCAGGAGAGCGGGGGGGGCGAGGGGGGAAGAGAAAACCTTTTGTAGTGATAATCAAGGTGGGCCATTTCCAGCAGTTGACAAGAATGTCTGAGGAACAGTGGGGGGTGGGGGTGGGGAAATAAACATGGGGATCACTACAAAATGTTCCCCCCCCCCACTCTCCTGCTAGTAATAGCTCACCTTAAGTGATCACTCTCCTTACAGTGTGTATGGTAACACCCATCGTTTCATGTTCTCTGTGTATATAAATCTCCCCACTGTATTTTCCACTGAATGCATCCAATGAAGTGAGCTGTAGCTCACAAAAGCTTATGATCAAATAAATTGATTAGTCTCTAAGGTGCCACAAGTACTCCTCTTTGTATTCACAAAAAAAAAAAAAAAAAAAAAAAAAGACTAACACGGCTGCTACTCTGAAACATCTCCCCCAATGCTTTGTAAAAGTAAATAACAAAGGATGAGCTACATAAGAAGGAATAGGCAAAAGAGATATTTTCCTTTTTAAATAAAGGGGGGAAAAACAAACAAAACAAAACCTCTGTACATGGGGGTGGGAGCAGAGAATAGGTAGTAAGGCATGTTCCAATCCATCCCGAGCCTCCCTTTGCAGGTTGGGATGGAACACATGGCACAGCTATTCCCTATGGCTCTGTTCCTCTCTGCCCAGGGATTCATGGCTTAAGTTCATGTTAACAGAGTAAATGGAATCATCAGCTGAAAACTGACTGGGAGCTTGTTTTCCTATGAAGAGGACTGGAAACTCACTCATGTAAAGTGACCCAAGGTTTTATACAAGATTTCAACACTCTACCATCTCTTTGCAGATTTATTTCTAGTACGTAATTTGCTGATGCCATTGGAGCACTTTCCCACTCAAGAGGCAGTAATATTTGAGTGATATATATTTTTCTTCTTCCCAGTTGCATGCCCCATAAATCACAGCTGTTTAGTTAAATCAAACAGTGCTTCCATCTTCCAGATCAAAAGAGACATCTTCCTCACAGCGATCCAGCCTAGCATCAATAGAGGAGAGCAGTGAAGCATGTATGTAGGAAACTGGAGCTGGAGAGTAGATAACACTACTTATCTACCTTACAATGCCATTGCTAGCACCTCCAGAATGGATGGTAGCAGATGCACTGCTGTGATCTATTGTAACAAGACGCGTGTTACTGGGGCATGGAAGACACCAAACACAGAAAGCAAACAAGTCCCTTTAAAACTAAGCTAAGTTATAATGCAAAACAAAGTTGTACTGCATACAGTGGTTAAAGATTTAAGACTTCTTAAATGTACAAAGAGAGAAAAAAGGTAGAGTGGGCTGAACCTCATTGGAACCCACACAGAAACAATGGACAGCCTAAGGCCCGTTCTGCTCGCATCTAAGCAGCAGCATGTTATATTTTTGATTAATTTTGTACTAGTCTCCTGTATGTTGCCTTAGTAATAATCAAATAATCATAATACTGTTTCACAAAATCTGATACTAGGACAAAGATTATGGATCACATTATCAGATTTTTCTCTTACATATTAGGAGTTATCTTTCTCTGTTAGGCAAAGTCAAAGGGGTAAAAAAAATCAAATTACAAATAAGATACACAACAGAAAACAGAAAAATACAAATTTGCATCTTAATAGCCTTGTGATATGCAGCTCAAGATTACTATTTGCATTATTTGTTCTGTGTATCTCCTTGTTTAATGCCCCTTATCCACTTATATAAAGTACATTCTGTGATCTGGAAAGATATGACTGTGGTAATTTTTCTGAGGCCTTGAAATTCAGCAGAAAGCATGTAAAAACTTGGTATAAAATTTTACTTTGCTTTATGCACCTATGGCTGGCATTGGAAAGGATACTAAATAAAGGCTTTCAATGACACCTGATGGCAAAAAAAGCCATTGGGACCTTTGGGTTCCATATGGAGATTGTTTTTCTCTAGACACCTCTGGTGAGACTCCGTGTAGCCTATGGTGTCCATTCTGAGCACCTCAATACCAGAAAAATAAGGCTGACTAATTCAGTGAAGGACAGCTAAAATTACCCAAGGGCTATGCTAGGGAACAGTAGAATCAAATAACTTTTAGAATGAAGATGGAGTAACCAATGGGACTAGAGGGTTAACTTAGATGCATTTGAAGAATGTGAATATTAAGCCATAGCAAGAATTGTTTAGGACCACACAAGATATAAACTATGGCCTGAATTTCCCACTTGGTTCTGTAGAGATGATATTCAATTTAGCAGACAGAATTGTGTTTGGAAGGGCTATTTTGCCTCCTTTTTCTTTCCTAGAAAAAATTTAGCTTTTCAAATAGTTGTATTTCACCATTTGCCTGAAGAAAAGCTGTGTAGATTAGTGAAAATGATATAAATTTGCTCCCAAAGAGATCCATGGGCATGCTGGGTGACCTTGTGCAAGTAACTTCATGCTGTGTTTCAGGCATCCCATCAGCCAAATGAGAATAATAATACTTTATTTGCAAAGCACCAAGATTAATGTATGAAGAGCAATTTAAGAAATGGGTATTAGTATCACTATAATAATCTCAGTTTTTTCATGCAAATATTCACAAAAGGTGAAAAGTTTAAGAGGCTGGAAGAGCTATTCAGAAATCATCTCCCAGTTCTGTTTTTACTTAGCTGCTGGACTGAAAAACAGACCCATATGCAGATCTTATCTGCTGTCATTCTGTTGCCTCTCATCAAATGAACTGCTAAATCTGTCTCGGTTTCCTTTATCTGGTCTAGAAACCACATGACATTTTCAATCTTAACTGTTGTGATAAAGGAAGATTAAAGGGCCAATATCAACTTGTTTTGGCTTAAAATTTGGCTTGCTATACCTAATGTTGTAGGACTCTAGTCAAAACTTTTCCTCATTACAAAAAGCCAAGTTACGTATTTTATACATGCACATTACACTCCATACATATTCCAATATATAATGTCATCTTATGGTTAAGATTTATCCCATATATTTTTCCCATTAACACAATCAATAAAAATCCCCAAAATATCACTCATTTAATGTATCACTTAGATTCATACTATATGTTGTAAAAGCCATCCTTTCAAAATTTTAACCAAACAATATACTATGCACAAATAAATAGGTAGGTGTCTCATGAATGACAAGTTATTCTTTGCTGCATTTCTGATGTATGGGAGGCCAAAAAATTGCAACAGCAATTTTAAACAAGTAAAAAACAGTATCACTCCTCAGCACTTGCTACTTTACCATTTTTCTCTTAGAATAAAAGTGTCAAAATTGCTAACCTACCTTGGACAATCACAGAAATATTCAGAGGAATACCTCTTTATTATGAGAAGCTTGGGGATAGGTCAAAGTATTCCCTAAAATGGAACTCCCGATCCCCAAAGCAATCAGAACTATGAAGCTATAATCAGCCCCACCATTATATTTTTATATACAACATACGGAAAGCCTTGGCAATATTTGCCTAAGCCATGTCTGGCAAATTAATAACAGAACTGATAGGGGAAATCCATATTTCTAAGCTTCTGTTGCTGACCGCAGGGAATAAGAACAAAAATGAGAGCTCAATTTAAAAAAAAAAAAAAAAAAAAGCTCTGTTCTTACACTTGGCAATAATCCTTTGAAATCTTATCAAATTACTTAATATTTTTTACAGGGTATTTTCCTGTTTATACCCATTGTATGGAGAATAAAACATATTCCATCTGTTGTACTGTGTGCCATTATGAAAAGTGGGAATAAAGGAGATGGAAGGCGATATTAAAGTGCAAATTTCTTATTAATACGCGAAGCCTTTGTCAGTCTAGCAACAAATATTCTCGCAGTTAACACCCAGAGACAAGAGCAAGAAGTAGTCAGGAATTCAAGAGATCCTACCTGTTGCCATTATTTTTAAAAAAAGTGCTTTGCAATTACCTAAAACCTTTTATATAGACGAACTCAAAAAGCTTGATGGCAATTCATCAATTGGCTTTATAAAATCAGTATAGTAGTTATCCCCTTTATACACACAGGTCCACAGGCAGAGAGGTTAAGGTTATTTCAAAGAGTGGCTACCAATTTTGGGTGCACAATTAGAGGCACCAGAATCTTAATTTTTGAAACTGCTTTCTTCTTACAGCTCCTATATAAACCAGTTCCGGGGGCTCATCACTTTTATAAATCAGGCTCAAGTCTGTCAACCAAAAGTAGAGGCCCCCCAAATCAGTGCCAGTATTTAAAAATAAATAGAAGACTGCCATCCCCAAAGTGGAACAGCAAGCCAGTGAGCAAGGAACAGAAGCCTGAAATGCAGATTCTCATGAGAAATATGTTGAAATTTGAGGACACCTGATCCGTACAACACTGAATATAAAAAAAGATCTGAACAGTGTGTGACCAGGGATTAAAGCTAAACTGCAATTTCTCTTCTTCAGGATTAGCAAAACAGTACATCATTGTTGCTGAAAGCCCTTCAGTGTCAAAAAGTTTTACCCATTCTCATTCTGTACCAAAGACACTACCCATTTGTCATACTGAATGAATGAAAGGAACTAAAGTGGTTATATTATACAAAATGGAAACATGACAAGGAATTTCAGTGAGAGTCTGGAGTTTACAAAGCAGGCAGAGTCTACAGGTGGGTACAGCAGGAACTGGAAATTGTAAAAACACGAAGAGAAGAGTGAAAACAAAGAAAGCTGGCAACCATGATTAAGTAGCTGTGGCAGACAACACTATATCTATATTTTAATTGTTAAAGTTAATTTAGGTTTTAAAGCCACCTAGAAGACTAAAACAAGTAAGAAAGGGAAACAAACATCAAGCACGAATGTAGAAGATTAAATGACACATTTGTGTCACAGAGCTTTAACAAAACTGAAAAAAGTTTCATCCACAATTTTCAGATATTTAAGTCTACACACTAATGGGGAAATTGTCCCTTCTTAATATAAATTTATAGTCAGTGGAAAGAAATTCCGAAAGCTAAACAAAAACAGGGATTGACTTACTGAGGTTTGTAGCCATGAGAACACATGTGGTTGTTGATAAAAATAACTTAAACTTAACTTAAAAAAGCATTACTAGTAGAGATTAGCAAATAACTAGAAACAAATAAACCAAATTACTCTATATAACTGTGCGCATAGCCCAATATTCTTTCATCATCATGCCACTGTAAATAATTCCCAAGTTTCTTTAGTAAATAATTCTTAGTCTGCAGATACTGGGCAAATGGTTCATTGTGAATATTTGCAATTCACACCAGTCACGTGAAATTGTTTCTGTTCCCTGATATGGTGTCTTCTTCTTTAACTATCACAGTGTAAATACAAAATTCTAAGAAATATTCTATGCTAATTGTGCGATGAAAGCACACAAAGGTCTATATACTCCTTAAATTCTCAAAATATTAAGTAAGTAATGCATAGGCCTTGACTACGCACTATGTACCAGGGCCTACTTCCCACTTGGCAAATATTCCAACTTAAAGTTCACATTTCATGAGTCTGACTGTTAGAAAAAAGCTCATGCATTTGACTCTTCAAAGAAAGGAACAACAACAGCGTTACAAATGTGGTAAAATCCAAATTTGCAATTCAAATGTATTTTTGCAGAAAAAAGGTTTCACTAGTTTCTCAGCAATAGATATCATACTCGAGAGGGACTGGAAAATGCAAGGCTATCAGAGAAAAATTCCTTAGCCAGGTTAAAACTAAGACCACTCTTACACGAAACTCTAGGTGCTGATAAACTGACTTATAGCGTTCAATCCTGCAAGCAGACGACTGTTTTTCTACAAGAAGCAAAGTATCTTCAGTCCTGACTGACTAAGAGTTAGGGGCTGTTGATTCTTTGTCAGTGCCATATCTAGACTACTATATAAAGCTCCTATTTATTTAACTTGCCATCTTAATAAAGTAACTTTTTGCTATAACCACAAAGAAAGCTTAATGTAACCAGCAATAGCATTTTATCAGCTATGTATTTATACCTCTGCACTTGCACCAGCATCGCTAATGAGGAAAGTCTCAAAACTAAATCAAATATTGTGGGCTTGTCTACACTGTGTATTAGTCTGCCCCAGCAGGGTGTAAATTCTAGTGCAAACTATTGTGTCGTAGGCTACCTGGCCCATGTGGACGCTGCTGGCACACACTAAAAGCTTCCTGGTGTGCTTTAATGCAGTGCTATTTGGAATGGGACTACATTAACACTAGGGAACTTAAAGTACACGCCAGCAAGGTCTGAGTGGGCCAGTTAGTGTGCAACACACTACTGTGAACTAGAATTTACTCCCTACTGAGGCAGAGTAACGCACCATATAGACAAGCCCTATATCTTACAATCATTTTGATGGACTACTGGTAGATTTTTCCACTTCCCTAACAGCTACTTAAATCAAAATTACAGCTCTGCTTTTGTTATTCTGTTGTTGAGTGATATGTGCATATGTGGTCAAATAAAAACAGTAAGACCAACATTTTCACACTCAAGTACCTCAAGCTAGAAAGGAAAGCAAATTGGTGTTAATTTCTAAAAAGCTGAACATCCATTAACTGCAATAGCGGTTGCGGAAACTGAAAAGTTAGGCCATAGGTGCTATTTAGGTGCTTAACACTTACACTGAAATTATAATTTACTTAGTGAAGTTTATAGATGGCACCTTGATCGGCAAATAGGCACAAAACTAGAAAACTAAAAATCCGAAGCCAAGAACGTGGAGCCACTGTAGTCACTGCCTCGTTTAGTTCAACTACACTTACCTTCCTAGGCATGCTGGTAACAGAAGAAAACTAACTTATCTGTAAGGTTGCGTGGAAAGTAATTAAACCACCAAAAGTCATTTTTTAGACATCAGTGTCACTGAATAGTCATCTACCATATAAGCAAACATGAAACAATACAGAGAAGAAACAGCAGGATAAAACTTGCTTAAGGATTACAACGTAGAATGAATGCCATGAATAGTTCTATCGTTAGGGTACTCACTTTTTACATTGTGTTAATGGTGGCTGAAGTTACACAATATTGTTTCTGATCCCTAGAAGGATGACTCCCAAACTCCCAGTATTTCCAAAATGGCCAGGCAGAGTCTTCTGGTTTGAATCTTGCTCATGTGGTTGCATGAATATTCATTACATACCTGTTCTTCATATGATACACTTGCCAAGAAAACCTCATACACATCTGCTAAGTTGCAAATATAACTGAAGTAAATCTGTGGTACGTTTTCTAGTGAACCTTCACAAATTCTTTTGTGCAGCATTCACTTAGCTCTAGATCACAGCAACCAAGTAGCATTGAATCCTGTATTTCAGGCCGATTCCAAAAGAACTCTAAGCACAATTGTAATGACAACATCCAAGAGTGCTCCAGTGTTGGTATTATGTCTTAATGGGTTCCTGTAAGTAAACCTAAGGTCACTTCCTGAAGGCTGACATTTTAAAAGGCAATTATTGAAGTAATTACTTGTTTTTTTTTAAAGTGCAGGCAGTGGTTTTTCTATTGTTGAAAAGAACAACTGTGTTTGTCAATGTTATTTGCAACAGCACTGAATGACTTTCAAGCCCAATGAAAGGCCACATTATTGATGTTATATGACTCATAGCTCTCTTTCTTGAGATAAAGTTATCACCAACTAGTTCCAGAAATTGTTTGCTAGGAGTTAACTTCTATATGTTCTCATCTGCTTGTGTTCTAAATAGAAAATATGGATTGGAATATTTGATGGATGGTGAAATGTGATACATGGACTCATGGTCCTTAAGCAGCAAAATGTATTCATTAAGAAAACTACAATTACAGACCCTAACTGGCTTCTTTATAGCTTCAATTCCAAGCAATTGAATTGAAAAGTCTACCTTGGTCACCAGGGATCAAATTTTGCGTGGAATTCTATTCAGCACTCAGACACATCTAGTGGCTGAATAATAAACTGCAAATGTTCATGCTGCAGAAAAACCTTTAATACAGGTCAGGTGAGCTCAGTACAACAGAAACTTTATCAATATTATTTGGCTTAGACCCATTCCTCCTAGGGATTTCTGCAGGCATCAAACCAGAGTAAATACAATGCACAGAATCTTTTTTTTAAAAAGTTATACCCAATGGTTAGTTTGGAATGAAAACAGCATTCTGTAGGAAAAATAATGTGGTCAAGTATATACTTCACAGAGTGGTTGAAGTAGACTATTTTTGACCATTCCTTCAATTCCTGTCAAGTTGTTTTGACTGCACTGTCGAGACAAACACTATGCAAGCATTAGCTTATTCCTTGTAAGAGCTCAAGGTATTGGGCTCTTCATCCTTCCCCAAAGGAACAAAGAACTGGGAATTATACACCAGGCTAGATCTGAGAACACTGCCACAAAAAGTCATCCCTTTGGTATGCAACACCACTGGATTTAGTGGAGTCTGATAACTAGTATTTTAAAAGCTCTCTGGAAGCAACATGGATCCCTGCAGTAGACTATCAAAGTCATTAGACTTGTAGATGAGCAATACAGAGGAAATTGTGGTTTTGTAAATCAAGTTGTCTTTTTACTGGGTTATCTTTCTGACAGTGCCATCACTGCATTAGTGTATTTTGCTTTTTCCTCAGTACTACTCTCATCCTGTTCACTCTATTTTTACTTTTATTCATTATTTTGAATCATGCCTGTCTAGCCAGTACTTTACATTTTTTGTAACTTATTCATAGGCCCTTCTTATTCCCAAGGAGTCATAGAATCATAGAATTATAGAATATCAGGGTTGGAAGGGACCTCAGGAGGTCATCTAGTCCAACCCCCTGCTCAAAGCAGGACCGATCCCCGACTAAATCATCCCAGCCAGGGCTTTGTCAAGCCTGACCTTAAAAACTTCTAAGGAAGGAGATTCTACCACCTCCCTAGGTAATGCATTCCAGTGTTTCACCACCCTCCTAGTGAACAAGTTTTTCCTAATATCCAACCTAAATCTCCCCCACTGCAACTTGAGACCATTACTCCTTGTTCTGTCATCTGCTACCACTGAGAACAGTTTAGAGCCATCCTCTTTGGAACCCCCTTTCAGGTAGTTGAAAGCAGCTATCAAATCCCCCCCCTCATTCTTCTCTTCTGAAGACTAAACATCCCCAGTTCCCTCAGCCTCTCCTCATAAGTCATGTGTTCCAGTCCCCTAATCATTTTTGTTGCCCTCCGCTGGACTCTTTCCAATTTTTCCACATCCTTCTTGTAGTGTGGGGCCCAAAACTGGACACAGTACTCCAGATGAGGCCTCACCAATGTCGAATAGAGGGGAACGATCACGTCCCTCGATCTGCTGGCAATGCCCCTACTTATACATCCCAAAATGCCATTGGCCTTCTTGGCAACAAGGGCACACTGTTGACTCATATCCAGCTTCTCGTCCACTGTAACCCCTAGGTCCTTTTCTGCAGAACTGCTGCCGAGCCATTCGGTCCCTAGTCTGTAGCGGTGCATTGGATTCTTCCGTCCTAAGTGCAGGACTCTGCACTTGTCCTTGTTGAACCTCATCAGATTTCTTTTGGCCCAATCCTCCAATTTGTCTAGGGCCCTCTGTATCCTATCCCTACCCTCCAGCGTATCTACCACTCCTCCCAGTTTAGTGTCATCTGCAAACTTGCTGAGGGTGCAATCCACACCATCCTCCAGATCATTTATGAAGATATTGAACAAAACCGGCCCCAGAACCGACCCCTGGGGCACTCCACTTGACACCGGCTGCCAACTAGACATGGAGCCATTGATCACTACCCGTTGAGCCCGACAATCTAGCCAGCTTTCTATCCACCTTATAGTCCATTCATCCAGCCCATACTTCTTTAACTTGCTGGCAAGAATACTGTGGGAGACCGTGTCAAAAGCTTTGCTAAAGTCAAGGAACAACACGTCCACTGCTTTCCCTTCATCCACAGAGCCAGTTATCTGGTCATAGAAGGCAATTAGATTAGTCAGGCATGACTTGCCCTTGGTGAATCCATGCGGACTGTTCCTGATCACTTTCCTCTCCTCTAAGTGCTTCAGAATTGATTCCTTGAGGACCTGCTCCATGATTTTTCCAGGGACTGAGGTGAGGCTGACTGGCCTGTAGTTCCCAGGATCCTCCTCCTTCCCTTTTTTAAAGATGGGCACTACATTAGCCTTTTTCCAGTCATCTGGGACCTCCCCCGATCGCCATGAATTTTCAAAGATAATGGCCAATGGCTCTGCAATCACATCCGCCAACTCCTTTAGCACTCTCGGATGCAGCGCATCCGGCCCCATGGACTTGTGCTCGTCCAGCTTTTCTAAATAGTCCTGAACCACTTCTTTCTCCACAGAGGGCTGGTCACCTCCTCCCCATGCTGTGCTGCCCAGTGCAGTAGTCTGGGAGCTGACCTTGTTCGTGAAGACAGAGGCAAAAAAAGTATTGAGTACATTAGCTTTTTCCACATCCTCTGTCACGAGGTTGCCTCCCTCATTCAGTAAGGGGCCCACATTTCCTTGACTTTCTTCTTGTTGTTAACATACCTGAAGAAACCCTTCTTGTTACTTTTAACATCTCTTGCTAGCTGCAACTCTAGGTGTGATTTGGCCTTCCTGCAAGCCCGAACAATATTTTTATGCTCATCCCTGGTCATTTGTCCAATCTTCCACTTCTTGTAAGCTTCTTTTTTGTATTTAAGAGCAGCAAGGATTTCACTGTTAAGCCAAGCTGGTCGCCTGCCATATTTACTATTCTTTCTGTCAGTGAAGGGCGTCACAGTTTAGGGCAAATGCATCTGTATTTCCCCTTGTGGTCTAGCAAGGGCACTCACTCTAGGCTTCTGGCTCCTCACATGTCACTGCTTTTGGGTGGAGACCCATGCCTCTCTCCCTCAGGACCGGAGTGTTTTCAGGCTGCACACTTCCCTGCCTACACTGTGAATTCCCCAGTAAGGCAGACAGCTTAAATAGGCCTGCATCTGTGTTTTGCTTCTCTTCAGAGGCTATGAACAGTGTAATTGCCACAGTTATAAGTTACCGCACTGCCCTACACACTTACTCTTAACATGAAAACATGACAGAGAAAACATATTAAGGCCTAGACCTATGATAATGAGCTTAGAGATCAGCCCAGCTCCAACAAAGGCTCTGGTTGGTGATCAGTCCTTTAAACTCAACCAAGGGGTTTTTCTGTAGCTATAAGTTCATTACAGCTTTTTACTCAGAACAAGCACATATATCCATAGAATGGCCCTTCCTTCATGCAGGTTGGGCCTTTAATCGTCAGAGACCGTGAATATGTAATCAGTCAGACAATGATTCTCTCCTCAGTGTATCGCTTCAAAAGGTTGAGTTCAGAGGTTGGAATTTGCATTCACCTTCCCCTAGGTATTTCTGAGGAAACCCACTTAACTTGGTGTATCCTAAGAGTATGTTTTTGTCTGGCACATGGTTTAAAATAGTTCTTTGATGCTCAGAAAGCTTCCTAGGGTTTACATTAGTCATCTTTTCACCTGACCATTCCCCCTCCTTCACCCCCGAGAAGTCACACACAATCCCCCAATAATACATGAACTTTGCATTTATAATACAGAAGGACTCCAAAACTATTTAAACTTAATTCAGTCGGATCTCCCAAAGATATTGCAGGAAATTGCCAATTGTGTTGCAAAGTGATTGGCACACATCAATTCACTCCTGATTACTGTGTTTTGAGGCATATTTGATTAAAAGACTTCACGTTTTCTAATCTCTTGCCCATTTCCCAACTCCATCTCCATTGAAAGCTTCTCAACTCAGATTTTCTCTCACCATTTCAGTATATATTTAGTACTGAAGCAGGAACAAGGCAGTCCAAAGCAAATTCTCTTAACTACTGTTTCTCACACTTAGTAATAAATATAGCATTTCAACTGATGGTCCATATTGTTTACATTTCTTTTGTTTGTATTCTCTCAGTAGAAAAACATTGGGTCCATTCCTGGTAAGAAATATTATTGTCTCTTTGAGATCTATATCCAGCATCCTTCAAATGAAAAATCATTTATTTTACATTAAAGAAGCCCTTTATTAGATATTGGCAGTTTCTCCAGTGTCTTCTACTACTCTTCCATTTCTGGGGAAACTCTTCTATCAAGGTGTGATTATGCTATTCTAGCATTATGACAAATCCCTGGATTTGACATTTTT
This sequence comes from Natator depressus, assembly GCF_965152275.1. Lineage (NCBI taxonomy): Eukaryota > Metazoa > Chordata > Testudines > Cheloniidae > Natator > Natator depressus. Next base: position 189,976,986 of record NC_134234.1, on the reverse strand, counting down.
CAATGAGCATTTAGTCCTAGGCTTGGTATAGATATTTTCTCAACTCCATAGCTCTCCTGAGGGAGAAGTATTTTTTCTGTGTTTACACCACTAATTAAACCATTTGATACTACAGATGATACAATTACAGGTTTTGTACTTTGCTATTTTAGTAAGTCTTGACACACAGGGATTAGTTTGTCTGAGATTAGTGTTTGTTTTTGAAAGTCAGCACTCACTGCTCCCCCCATCCCATTCCCCATCAGAGAAGTAGATACCTAAATATTGTCTCATATGCTCTGAGCAAATTTTGAGAACTCAGATTGAAGCTCAGATAAATGTTCATTCATATTGTTCATCGCAGACAAGGTCACTTTTGCCAGCTGAGTATGAGACAAGCACATTCCCAAGGAATAAAGACATAATATTAGATGTCCATCATAGGGTAGTTCTTCTGTGCCCACAGTGCTTCTGGCAAGGACATTTCCAAAGAAGGAAAATAATTAAACATCCATCACACAACAGCTTACTGACACTGGGACAAGGACCTGCCTCAGGAGAAAGCCAGTCTTGTTCTCAATGTCTGCCTAGAACCAGGTTCAGTCAAAATGATATAAATTGTCCACACCTGCCCCAGGACCAAAGGAAAACAGTATGACAACTGGTACAATGAGAAACGCTTGATACCAGCCATGAAACTGAAGCCTCCTCAGAGTCATTGAACTTAAAATAAAGTTATGGCACATCCAGTTTTGTTTTCTGAATATACCTCAGAACTGAGGGCTATCCTGGATCCTTTTCTACAACCAGTCACTTGAATGTAAAATATTAAAACTTACCTGTTCTCCTTTCTCACCGCTACCTCTTGATTTCAGAGTACAAGTGTCCCTGCTGACCACTGCTGCTAACATTCTCACCACCACCTTTAACATTTTCCTACAGCTGTAGTCTCATGACTAATTTAAGTGCTAGCTTCTAATCTTATATGTGAAGGCCTTGTTTCCAAAATGAAAAAGGTATGGAAACTATGAACTGCCTTGTCTTCATGAGCATTTTACCTTGTGTTAGTTAACTCAGGTTAACTAACTCAAGATAAGAACACACCTTTTTGCTTGTCTGTAGTGAAGAGAAGATCTAAATTTACTGCCTTCGAGGCACAGCATTTCCTGAAAGGCCATCCACTCTGTCTGCCTCTGATACAGATTCCTCCTTAACAGCATCTTTCTTTGTTAAAGGAGGGTCATTTTTCAACAAAAGCTGGTCTGAATATCCTCTGATGAGATTTTCTGCTGAAATTTTAACTTACTGTAACATGCAAGTACTATACAAAAAAAATTCCTCTTTTCAAACAGCTCTTGTTTAAACTCAGATTTATCATATCTCAACTCTAATGCTCCTACTTACTTCATGAACAGTCTTTAAGGAAGGAGAATAAAATCATTCTGTAGACCATGGGGCAAAGAGCTACTCTGGAATTGCCCCTCTGCCATGTACATTGGCCAAACTGAACAGTCTCTATGTAAAAGAATAAATGGACACAAATCAGATGTCAAGAATTATACCATTCAAAAACCAGTCAGAGAACACTTCAATCTCTTTGGTCACTCGATTACAGACCTAAAAGTGGCAATTCTTCAACAAAAAATCTTCAAAAACAGACTCCAACGAGAGACTGCTGAATTGGAATTAATTTGCAAACTGGATACAATTAACTTAGGCTTGAATAAAGACTGGGAGGGGAAGTGTCATTACACCAAGTAGAACTATTTCCCCTTGTTTATCCCCCCCCCCCACTGTTCCTCAGACGTTCTTGTCAACTGCTGGAAATGGCCCACCTTGATTATCACTACAAAAGGTTCCCCCCCCCCCCGCTCTCCTGCTGTTAATAGCTCACCTTTCCTGATCACTCTTGTTACAGTGTGTATGGTAACACCCATTGTTTCATGTTCTCTGTGTATATAAAATCTCCCCACTGTATTTTCCACTGCATGCATCCGATGAAGTGAGCTGTAGCTCACGAAAGCTTATGCTCAAATAAATTTGTTAGTCTCTAAGGTGCCACAAGTACTCCTTTTCTTTTTACTCTGGAATTAGATGCTGAAAAACTATTGACATAGCTGAAAACTGCTCTGCCACAACAACATACTATATTTCAGGTTAAGATTTTTCAAAGCATTTAAGTGACCCAGGAGCCTAAATTCCATTTTCAAAAAGTGACTTGGACAAATAGAAACTTAAGTGCTACTGACATTTAATGAGCCTTCAAAAGTCCTAAGAGTCAGGCCCTCAAGAGAGTTTGGCTTAAAAATCTTGAGACTCTAAAAGGTAATCAAGTTTGGGTACTTAAAGCAGTGACATAGCTAGCATGGAACATTTGGGTGGGCCCCTACTTCAGGGGGGGTAGGCAAGAACAGAGGGGAGAGGGGGCAGGAGGGATCGGGGAGGCCCGTCTTTGCTTTCCCCCTCCAGCCGGCCTTGCGGGGGGTGATGGATGGTCTGGGGTCCTGCGTGTGCACCCAGCTCTGGGAGTAGACACCGCTTTCCAACATGCATGGCTCATGGAACCTGTCCCCGTCGCACCGCCCCACGCCAGGCCCAGCTCCCCGAGGTGGCACACCTATGTTTTGTGATGATTGCTGCCGCCCTCCTCCTGCTGCGGCGTACATGCATGCATGCCCATCAGGCTCTCGGCTGCTGTACCGCTGCTGTCCCTCCCCTTCCCGTTCGGCTGGGAGTGTGCGCACCTGGCGTGCGGCATCCTCAAGATCTGGGCGGGGCTAGCACAGAGGCCAGAGCAGAACTGGGGCTGGGCCTGGATGTTAAGTGGGTGGGCCACAGCCCACCCGTAACTATGCCCCTACCTCAAAGGTCCACTTTAGGATACACTTAGGTCATATTTCCTAGCTATTCTCTGTAACTATAAATGAAATCAAAGATAAGTACTTACTTACCTGTAATTTTTCCTTCTCTGAAGTAGCCACCTGCAGCACCATGATCCATTACACCTGGGATATTCCTCCTCATCTTCAAAGCACAGAAGCTCTTAAGAAAAAAACAAAACAAAAAATACATTGCTTTAGCTTCACAATATACTGCCAACAGGTGGAGCTGTTTGAAAACTGATTGTCTTCTCAGCTTGGGCAGTTGGCTGTGAAGAGGCAAATAAATTCTGATTTATTAACCTTAAATAAGACAAACCATCCCAAGGCATGATACTTGATCTCCATGTTTATAACACAGAAATGGAAATGAAGACTTTCAGCAAATTCATGTGCCAAATATGAGGGAATACCAAGGTTTCTCCATCTCTCTGTAGGGGAAAAAAAGGAAGGATTCAGACATTTCTCTTCCACATGGAATTTTATGAAAAATTTGTGGTGAGGGAGGGGTTCTTCACAAAGCACCAGTTATCATCCTAGCTTCCTGCTCCAGGAGCAAGAGAATTACTTGCTTCATTCAAGATTTTTAACTTGCACTGTATTATTATTCAAGCCTGGAAATGCCAGTAGGCAATGGATATTCTATTGTTACTTTTCACATGAATAGCAACCAGATCCAGAGAGAACATAAGGATGGCCACAGTGGGTCAGACCAATGGGATCCACTTAGCCAAGTATCCTGTTGACTGACAGTGGCCGATGCCAGATGCTTCAGAGGGGATGAACAGAATAGACCAATTATCAGGTGATTGATCCCCTCTCATCCAGTTCCCTGTTTCTTGTATTATGTGAAGAGGTAAATAACATTTCCTTCTTCACTTTCTCCACATCATTCATGGTTTTATGGACCTCTATCATATCCCCATTCCCTCAGTCGTCTTTTCTAAACGGACAGATCCCAGTCTCTTTAATCTCCCCTCGTATGGAATCTGTTCCATACCCCTAATCATGTTTGTTGCTCTTCTCTGTACCTTTTCCAATTCTAATCCTTCTAATCTAATTGTAATCCTTCTTCCAGGTGGAGATGAGAGCAACAAGGGTTGGGTTCAATATCTAGGGGTTCCTCTTAACAATACAAAACAGAATCAGCTCAAGTCCCCACTCAGTAATCTGGGAAAACTAACCATCAGCCCTAGGTGCTTCTAAGAGGTAATACTTCCCCACTTGCAAGCACTGAGTCTATGTATAACAAAAGAAAACTGAAGGGAACCAAGTATTAATTTGGGGAAACACCACAACCACAATTGAAAGCATGTAACCATAAGCAAACACCCACCCCACAGTACATTGGGCAGTATGCTTTGCCTCAGTTTCCCACCTTGTGGTGTGAGAGTCCGACAAACAAGTGTCCTTTAACATGCCACTCCCCTTTCCCTCTGCTGCACCCCACCCAAGGTGGGGTTGTCCTTCGTTAGCAAGACCCAGAGTTCAGAGATGCATTTACATGGGTCCACCTCTGACCCCTGAAAGGTGGTGGTGGCGGCTGAGGCATACAGTGTCTCTGCTGTTACCGCCACCTCTGCAACTGGCTCACTATTGCTGCTGGGGCTATCTCTGTTGCTGCTGGCCATTCACTGCCACCTTTGCTACCGTTGGCCACTTGCAGCCTTCTCATTCCCTGCTGCTCTTTACCACTGCTACTTCTGCAATGCCACTTTCTGAGTTCCCCCACTTAGCCCAGCTCTTATCAATTCTAGTGGGAAGTGGGGAACTCTGTGCTACTGCCTCTGTTGTCTTTCACTGCACCACTGTCCCCGTCCTAGATCTAAGGCTTAGCCCCCAGACCAGCTCATCAGTGATTTCACCTCTAGCAATCACTGAACAGAAACAAGGACTCTCAGTTGAATCCAGTCAGCTCTGGGACTCTGTAGGCAGAGTCCACTCCGTTAGGTAGTCCCCACCCCCTGGCCCCCATCTTCAGTGGGATCCGTACCCGTGCTTAGCAAGTGGGGCTCAGTTTATGGTGAACCCCTCAGTCCAGGTAGGTTAAGTTCCGCTGCCCTTTACTCATAAACAATCAGGGTAATAACAGTTCTGTGATATCGCTTTCCAACTTTGCCACCTCTGTAGACCCCTTTTTCAAGATCATTTATGAATATGTTGAACAGCAAAGGACAAAGTACAGATCCTTGGAGGCCCCCACTATTTCTCTGTCTCCCCATTGTGAAAACTGACCACCTATTCCTACCCTTTGTTTCCTATCTTTTAACCAGTTGCTGATCCAGGAGAGGACCTTCCCTCTTATGCCATGACTGCTTACTTTGCTTAAGAGCCTTTGGTGAGGGAACTTATCAAAGGCTTTCTGAAAGTCCAAGTGCATTATATCCACTGGATCACGCTTGTTCATATGCTTGTTGACCCCCTCAAAGAATTCTAATAGAATGGTGAGGCATGATTTCCCTTTACAAAAGCTGTGTTGACTCTTCCCCAACAAATCCTATTATTCTGTGTGTCTGATAATTCTGTTCCTTACTATAATTTCAACCAATTTCCCTGGTAATGAAGTTAGGCTTTCTGCCCTGTAATTGCCAGGATCGCCTCTGGAGCCTTTTTTTAAAATGGTCATTACATTAGCAATCCTCCTGTTATCTGGTACAGAGGCTGATTTAAGTGATAGGTTACATATGACAGTTAGTAGTTCTGCAATTTCATATTTGAGTTCCTTCAGAACTCTTGGGTGAAAACCATCAGGTCATGGCTTTTTACTGTTTAACAGTTTGTTCCAAAATCTCTTCTATTGACACCTCAATCTCAGACAGTTCCTCACATTTGTCACCTAAACAGAATGGCATGGATGTGGGAATCTCTTTCATATTGTCTGCAGTGAAAACCAATGCAAAGAATTCTTTGAGCTTCTCCACAAGTCTTTCTCAAGTGCTCCTTTAGCGCCTTGATCATCCAGTTGTCCCACTTATTGTTTGGCAGGCTTCCTGCTTTTGATGTACTTAAAAAGGGTGATGTTAGTTTTTGTGTCTTTTGATAGTTGCTTTTCAAATTTTTTTTGGCCTTTGTAAGTATACTCTTCAGCTTGACTTCCCAGGGCTTACATTGCTTTCTATTTTCCTCAGCAGGATTTGACTTCTAATTTTTAAATGATGCCTTTTTGCCTCTAGCCACCTCTTTTACTCTGCTCTTTAGCCATGGTGGCATCTTTTTGGTTTTCTTACTTATTATTTGGGGTATATATTTAATCTGAACCACTATTATGATGTTTTTAGAAAGTTTCCATGCAGTTTGCAGGATTTCACCCTTGTGACTCTTCCCTTTAATTTCCATTTAACTAGCTTCCACATTTTTGTGCACTTCCCCTGTTTGAAGTTCAATGCTACTGTGATGGGTTTCTTTGGTATTTTCCCCCTTACAGGGAAGTTAAATTTAATAACATTATGGTCCTTATTACCAAGGAGTTCAGTTATATTCACCTCTCGGACCATATCCTGTGCTCCACTTAGGACTAAATCAAAAAGGCCTTTCTCCTTGGGTTCCATAACTAGCTGCTCCAAGAAGCAGTCATTAATGGTGTCTAGAAATTTTATCTCTGCATCCTATCCTGAGGTGACATATACCCAGTCAATATGGAGATAGTTGAAATCCCCCATTACTGTTGCGTTTTCTGTTTTTGTAACCTCGCTAATCTCCAAGAGCATTCACAACAACACCATCACCATTCTGGTCAGGTGGTCACCATTCCTCCTGCTATACTTGTTATTCGAGCATGGAATTTCTATCCATAGAGATCCTATGGTAAACAGTTTGAGTAATTTAAGATTTTTAATATATTTGATTCTATGCTTTTTTTCCACATATAGTGCCACTCTCCCACCAATGCAACCTACTTTATCCTCCCTATATATTTTGTTCCATGATATTACCATGTCTCATTGATCATCATCATTCCACCAAGTTTCTGTGATGCCTAGTATATCAATATCCTCATTTAATACCAGACATTCAAGTTCACTCATTTTAGTATTTAGATTTCTAGCATTTGTTTATAAACATTTATAAAATTTGTCATACGATACAGAGAACCACTTTCTTAACCGCTTGTAAATCTAGGAAATTATTCAGATGAACTTTCTGAGACAACCATTTGCCTTGAATTGAATGGGGCCTATATAACTTCCTTAGTGATGCAGAAGATACTCTGGTTTTTGATTCTGAAAATTCCCCTGATAAACAAGACAGTTTGTAGGGTACAGAGGCGTATCACCACCATGGAATAATTTCACATCTGGTGACTGCCACACAAAAGTAAGTGAGTCCCCGTATTGGAAAGAATTGAGAAGTTCCTAGAAGAAATACAAGTTGTGAAATCTTTCCTTAGACAGCTGTACTAGAAGCAGCTAAAGTCTGACAGAGATGAACCAGCTCCTGAAAAGGCAGCAAGGAGCAACTGGAAATACATGAAACCACCAAGGGATTCAAACAACTGAAAGGTCTGGTTAGTATGTACAGATTCCATCTTGTATGGATAGGTTACCAACAATCATCTGTGATCTTCCTGTCATAGACTGGCATTCAGAGCTACCTCTAGACTGATGAACAAACAAGGAACATGAGACAGGTCAAAGTACATTGCCTGAAATTGGTCCACAAAGCACAGCTAGCCTTGGTGGCACAGGCAAACTGATACATGTAAACAAACTTCCTTGTAGGACAACAAAAAACCTGAGAAGAAATCTCTATCAGATAGTCCTTGACTCAATGTAGTAATGGGCCTGCCCATTGTCAGTCAATCTGGACAGAACCAGTATTAGGCAACATCTATCTGATCTTTTTTTCTACCAGAAATAGTCTTGAATTAACACCCCAAAATTGTCAGGAAAAGGAGTAAATATTTTCAGGCAGCATGGGCCTCAATACTCTACTAAATTCCTAAGGAAATGCTAGTGGAAGGCATGGGAAAGAGAGAGGAAACATGGCAGGTTAGGCCAGGCAGCATATCTGCACATCTGAGGGAGCTCACAGGAGAACAGGATCTGTGCACAGAACTCTTAGGCTGGCCTTGGGTAATTGTGCCTTGCAATAAGCATGAGGAACCTGAGCCATTAAAGTGGCGGTGGAGGAGGAAAAGAAGAGTATGGATGGCTGTTTTTGGTTTCTAAAACTGGCTTTAGTTTCAGTGTCTGTAGCAGCCAGAGCCACCGTCAGTGGGTGTAAGGCTAACAGAACGATTGAGGAAGCAGGGATTAAAGATACTGACCACAGGCATTATTAGAACTTGGTTAATATATTTTGGTTTGCTGGCAGTTTTGAGAAGTAAAAAAATATAATAATAATATTTAATAATTCTGTGGTCCCCTAAATGTTTTGCTTCCAGACATTTTTAACATTATTTCAATAAAAGTGAAGGGCTACATTTCAGGCAGCAGTGGCAGCAGCATCTTATAGCCCAATGATTAGGGCCTACACCTGGGATGTGGTGACCCAGGTTTGCATTTCCTGATCTGCAGTAGAGACTTAAACCCAGGTCCTCTCATGTTGGTACCTAACGACCATGCTAATATGAGGTGGGTCTCTCTCAATTTCTCCTATTGAATCATTTGTATGAAATAATTTAATAGTCATTGGGTCTGAGAGTGCATTAGAATGGCTCTGTAGCCTGGGATGTAGGAAAGCCAAGTTCAAGTCCCTGCTCCAGTAACTATTTCACCCTTGTCAGAATAGAAAAAACAGCCCAGGATCTGACTTGTTGCTTCCAAAATGCCAGGTTCTGTTGCTGAATTTTCACCCCAAGCAGCTTAAGGCTTGTCTGCAACATTGCTGTAGAGTGGGGGAGGCAGAATACAATTGCAGAGCTGGGCCACGAGCAGGGACCCCTTTGGTCCTATCTGGGCCTGCTAGCTACAACATCATGTTTTCTCCTCAAGTACCAGTTTCCTGAAGACTCCTTCAAAAATCCTCTTCCTACTGAGGGGGCAACTGTGGGAGAAAAGTAAGAACATATAATAGGGAAAGGTCCTGCATGATTAGGGGGAGAGAGAGAAAGGAACCTCCTGATTCTTCAAGTGGATGTTAAGACATGGGGGAGTTAGCTAGAGAGGCAATCAGTTCTGTGATCAGCTCCACCAATCAACAGTCCGTTGTGGAACTAGAGAGGTGGTTGTGTGTAGTTTTGATTTTGAAAACAGAAAGTCTCTGAAGATGAGGGAAGTTGAGGAGCAGTTCTAATGCATGCATGCAGGTGCTCATATGGGAGACTCTCATATATATATAATCACATGCCTCGAGGAGTTGGGGCTTTAAGAAAAACAACAAATATTGTGAGACTTATGATAAAATGGTGAGAATTGGCAACATTGCAGAATTAAGTCTACCTTGCCACCTGATGTTGACATCTCCTGGCAACCTGTTAAAGGTTTCAACTTGATAGCACTTCTAAAAATAGATCCTAAGAAATGGTTCATTCTACTTTCATGTTTCAGGAAAAGATCTGACTAAAATTTGGTCTCCTGTTCCAAGAAGTTCTATGTGCCTGTCAGATATTTCTTCTCTTCAGTAGACAGTGCTAGTCTATGACCAAATTAATCTTCCCACAACCTCTCTGTAAGATGACAGTATTTCATCTCAAACATGTTTCCTGACAATTGTCATCATGACTCTAGGATCTGCATCAGAAAGATTTTCTGATATTAGTCAGGTAACTCAGCGAAGGGCTTATCTTTCCAGTCTAAAACACAGGAACTCAAAGAGGACAAAGGAGCAAAATTCGCTCTTATCTAATATCTCAGTTCTGGCTGTCAGCTATCTACAATGGAATATGATTACAAAACATTTTTTCTTTTAACAAGTTAGTAGCTATTATTGTCCTTAGCAGCTTGGTTATCTGCAAATGCACAGTCAGTGAGGTTAGATTCCTGGGTAAGTCCTGCCACTCACACTGTGCACTCTCGCCAAATTTTTCTGGAGCTGGACTTTTCAGTGGGGCGTTGAAAGATATGAGAAATATATTGAGATTGCTTGAAATGCCATTTTCCAAGGACCAAAATCAAGACCAGTTAGGAATATTTTAAAAGCACTTCACAAAGAAGTTTATTTCCATGCTATAATTGTTTTAACGGTTGAAATGGCAGAGAGAGAAAATATATATTGTTTTAATAATAGGGAAAGTCCCTGTTCCATCATCTTCCAACTTTCCTCCTCCTCAAAAAGTATCTCATTCTTGTTCAAATTTATATCAAGAGTTTTATGCTCGAGAAGATTTGGGCCCAAAATAAGGAAGTTTCAACAAGTTATGAGTGACTAAACATAGGATTAGCATGGAAGCCATTATGTAACCTTAACTATATTGCACTCTAGCATTAGTCCTGTAAATAAATACAAAAAACTACATCACTGAAAATGTTAACATTTCACAATTAAAAGTAAAAATGTCAGGAAATGCTGACGTTAAAATTTCTTCAGCGGTATTAAGTCAGTTACACATACTGTATCTTTAGTATTCTATAAAATCCAGTAAAGTAATAAGATGCACATTCAACAAAACAAAACAAACAAAAAAGGGAATTGAGAGTATTACACATGCAAAATGGCTAAGTCTAAATTAATTAGAAATGGAAAGGTTTTGCAAAACCAATTTTTAATTTTAAATCTTCAATCTTAACACTGCATTAAAATTGGTATGATTAGTATCTTAAGAAATGTATTTGTTGGGGACAGGGTTAGTTAAAAGCATGATTAAAATCTGCCTGGAGGTAAAGAAACAGATCTCCTGTTAATACATGTGTATTTAAAGAGGAATTTTACATTTAACGAGTACCAGTGTTGGTACAAGTTTTGAAAAGTTAACCAGAACCTTTGCAAAGCCAGCTGGGCAGTGGGCTTGTTCCCTCCTTGTTAAGATCATGGAGCAGCGGGTAGAGCTTGGTGAATGACTGATATTTTCGTTGCTGGCTTTTCCAAAAAATTGAACCAAAATTTGGTTCAGGTAGAACTTAAGCCAAATATTCCCCCCACCCCCAAAATTCAGCAAATCAAAAAAGTTGACCAAAAAAAAAAAGTGTAGCACCACCCTCCATATCACGGTTAGCCCAGTAGTTAGAGTGATCATCACTGATGTGGGAGACTAGGGTCCAATTTCCCCCTTTGCCTGCTGAGAAGGGATTTGAACCTGGATCTCCCACACTGCAGGACCATGCTCTTGCCCTGGGTTTCTCCCAATCTCTCCTGTTGAAGCTGTTCCACTGTGTATAATTAAATAGTCACTGGGTCTCCAACATCCCAGGTTAGCACCCTAACAAAGGACCAGTGAGTCTCATTCCCTTTACGTGGTCCGCCAACTATTAAATTATTTTATACAAAATTTAGCATCTTCAATACAATACAAGACCCATCCCAAAATAGCCTGCAGCCCAAGGATTAGGGAACTCTTTTACCGTGAGGGCAAGTCAAATCCATGTTTCTGCACCGCATCCCACAGAGGGGGAATTAGAACCTTGGTCTCCCACATCCCAACTACGTGCTCCGGCTACTGGTCTAAGAGTTATAAGGTGGGCACCACAAGCATTACCACCTCCTCATGAATTAATGTCAAATTCACAGATAGTTTCAAGTCAACTAAAACAGGGGTTTTTCTGGCAAAAACTAATCAGTCCAAAAAATTTACCCAGGAATAGACAGGAAAGGCCAGGGGACTACTTCACGCTAGGACAAGGGTTCTGGAAATGTAGTCACAACCTGTAATGTTATCAGAAAGGAAAGGATCAAAAGTGCCTGGGGACCTACTTTTCTGTCATTTATTTCAAGTGTTCATAGCTGTCAAGGTTCCTTCCCCACTCTGAACTCTAGGGTACAGATGTGGGGACCCGCATGAAAGACCCCCGAAGCTTATTCTTACCAGCTTAGGTTAAAAATTTCCCCAAGGTACAAACTTTGCCTTGCCCTTGAACAGTATGCTGCCACCACCAAGCATTTTAAAAAAAGAACAGGGAAAGAGACCACTTGGAGACGTCTTTCCCCAAAATATACCCCCAAGACTTACACCCCATTTCCTGGGGAAGGCTTGATAAGAATCCTCACCAATTGGTACAGGTGAACACAGACCCAAACCCTTGGATCTTCAGAACAATGAAAAATCAATCCGCTTCTTAAAAGAAGAATTTTAATTAAAGAAAAAGTAAAAGAATCACCTCTGTAAAATCAGGATGGTAAATACCTTACAGGGTAATCAGGTTCAAAACATAGAGAATCCTTCTAGGCAAAACCTTAAATTACAAAAAGACACAAAAACAGGAATATACATTCCATCCAGCACAACTTATTTTACCAGCCATTAAACAAAAGAAAATCTAACGCATGTTCTAGCTAGATTACTTACTAACTTTACAGGAGTTGTAAGGCTGCATTCCTGGTCTGTTCCCGGCAAAAGCATCACACAGATAGACAGACCCTTTGTTCCCCAACCCCTCCAAATCTGAAAGTATCTTGTACCCTCATTGGTCATTTTGGGACAGGTGCCAACGAGATTACTTTAGCTTCTTAACCCTTTACAGGTGAAAGGGCTTTGCCTCTGGCCAGGAGGGATTTTATAGCACTGTACACAGAAACGTGGTTACCCTTCCCTTTATATTTATGACAATGGCTGTGGCAGTCCCAGTACATTCCAGGTGCTACACAACCCCTGAGGAAGTCTGAATTTATTTTGTGATTTAATGAGTATACATCCCTGTTCCAGGCGAAAATAAGGCAGCTAGAGAGCTGGTAACGTCTGGGTTGGAAAACAGCAATCAGCCTCAGAGTGTTTTATGTAAAAATTCATGCTTCCTGAGCTATTAATGCAAGCACAACGCATCCCTTCTGAAATGAACACCTGAGAGCTTAAAGCTTTGCCTTGTCTATGTGTAGTACATAATTTCCTGACAGGCATAGCTCTCTTAACTCATCTCTTTTCCACACACGAAGCCAAGGCACAACCTGCATAGATGACTAGCATTATATCCAATTCCAGCTTTTAAAGTTCAGGCAATTTTGACACTACCTAGACCAAAAAAAGGATCATTGTTTGTTATAAATACCCAATGTGCTTTTCACTCTTATATAACTTAGACGTAGTTTAAAGGATTTTGTTCACACCTTCAACCATGAATTCATGACCAAACCTAGTAAGTTTCATTTAAATGGGTCAGATTTTCAGAAAGTCATGAGCATATGGAGAAAGGGGTTTATAACTGAAACTTAAGTATAGTATCTTCTGTCAAGCAAATACAGCATAGTAACTAAGAAATTGCTGCTGTAGGTGCTCTTATTGGAATTTACCTGATCACTATGCAATTAGTATCTTACTGTTAATATTCCAGATTTTTTTATTTTATTTATATATATATATATATATATATATATATATATATATATATATATATATATATATATATATATATTAGTATGGACACAAAAGGGAGTGTTAAATTACTAAAAAAAATCATCTCATTATACAGAAAACAGTTAAACATGACAAAATTATTGTTCTAAAATTGCTTTTAACTAGCCTCAGTCCTGATGGCAGATATAAAAAATTAGGACCGCCATACCAGTTTAGAATATTCTTGCCTCTTTCTGACACCAGTACTGTGTTCAGACATCCATGTCGTCCTGCTACCAAGCACTAACATAAAAAGCCATGACTTTGCAGGTCAGCTTCCCCAAGGAGGAGAAATCAGTGGTGCAGTATCTAGGTATACTGTAAGCATAGCTTGCTTTATTTACACATATACAAGTCCTGAAATGAGACTGTGATTCTGAATTCAGGTCAAGTCTTCTTTGCAGGAATCTCAGCACAACACCAATGCCCAGTTCCTACAGAGGAATTCTGTTTCAAGAATTTATTTTAATAAAACCAAGGCAGAAAACCAACTCACATGCTGCTCACACAGCTCCCTCTTTCCCACAACCTTCATACCCCAAAAATTATTGCACAACATGTCTACCCTAATCAAAGTTTGCTCTCACATAAAGAAAACCTTGGACGACTATATGCAATGGTGCCATTTGGTAACATCTGCCATAATGACTGTACAAATATTAGTGTGCTCATAGCAGCTATGCTATTGAAATACTTCCTCTTAGTACCTACTGAAGTACCTCCTCTCAATGTATTTACAACGACTTTCTCATCTTCACAGCACTGTTCAACTGCTCCGGATATGAGCCATGAATTAAAAGCTTCTCAGATAAAACCACAATTTCAGAGAAAATACACAATATCTAATTGAAGATCAACTCTAAGTCAGTAAGTAATGTAGGCTGCTTTTTATTTGAAATGAAAAGAAAGGTATCAGTAAATATATTGGAATCTCAGATGTAAAGAATGCAGAGCTATCTATGTTATCTGTAACAAAATGTATACTGTGAGATAGGCACACAACACAGGTATAAATGCCCACTCCCTTACCCCCTGGAAGTTTGTCAGCGAGGTTAATATGTCACCACAAAATTAAAAACCTAACAGCGCTACATACATAAATAGATGTGATGTTCCCAGGAAACAGCACCCCAAGAAATTGAAAAAAGGTCATTTTCCTGGGTAAATGATAAAATTCAATACCTCTTGAACATGCTCTTTGTAAAGGCCTATTGTTTATGAAAAATTCTTATCACATGTTCAGTCCCTGATTTCCTCAAGTGTAGTCAGTGGACATAATCACTGGCAAATATCTCTTTCATGTATTACCCAGGGGATACAATGGAAGCAGATACAGTATATTCAATCTTATATGGAGGAAATAGAGAGGAGTGGATTCTGCACATCAAGGTAGAATTGTTATTCTTACAAGTAAAGATAAAAATCAACTGGTAATGTTTGGTTCAGAAATGTGTTAGTGGTCTATTCCCAGAGTCGCAGGTCTTGTCTGGTATGTAGTAACAGCACCACCGGATTGCTGTTTTAAGAGAAAATGTTTTGAAATTGTTTTTAAAAATACCCATCTTCAAATAGTTTATATGAACCAGTAAACATGTTTTAGAGCCATTACACATACATACACTGTATACCAAGATATTTGTTAGGAGTGAAATACAAGTATGTTTCTTTTAAAATATCAGGCTGTCTTTTCAGAAAAAGGTGTACCCACACTAGGCCTGAAGACCAACATGATCTAAGAAAACAAAAATTTTAATATTTCCATATAACATATATGTATTCCACAATAGGGTTAGAGTGTGAACTAGAGGGACCCCTGATTCTTCTTTCAGACATATTGTCCCTATCAGGACATCCACTGTGCATGCATGCCCAGGCGCCTTCAGTTGGAGATTTTTGGTAGCGGTGTCTGCGGGTATGTGTCTGTGCCCTACAAGTTCTCATGATCCAATCTGAGGGCACCACAGGGAATGGCAGACCCCCTGCCATTCCAGTTCCTTCTCAAACTCCTGTGGCCTGTGACACAGCTTTGCCATGTGTGTTGGGTTAGCTTTGCTAATGCTTTGCCTTTCCCTACTTTATTTTTATTTTATTTTATTTCTATTTTATTGCTTTTTTTCTTGTACTTCTGTGCATTTCAGGGATCCGCTCAAGCCCCATTCTCCTTTCCCTAGTGGCAGGGAACTTCCCTGCCCACCTCAGTTCTTTTGTTTGGAGACCATTTTCTGCTTGGGGTATGACCAAGACCCCAGGGTTTAAACCTTGCTACACTTGCAAAAGGTCGTTCTCCTTCAGTTGTGGACACTCCAGCTGTTCTCAAGAGATTCCCTAGTGCCAATAAATGATGTCCTACTAACATCAGCCAAGTGATATGGCAGATATCTACCATTATTCCTCCCATCTGCAAAAGAATCAACACAGGTATTATGTTCAAATTTGATTATAATCAAAAGGTATTATGGCTCTCCAAAGGGATTGAAGTACTTCTTCTCCCATCCCATTCCAAATTCTCTTTTGATGGATGCAGTAAATGAGTCACACAAACATTGCACCAAGTCCACACCGCATGACAGGGAGCTCAAACATCTGGAGCTCCTCAGTAGTAAAAGTTACTCTTTAGCTGTGCTCCAGCTTTGGGTAGCTAATAACTATGCTGTAATGGTTAAATATGGCCATATGAACTATAGCAAATTCACTGATTTTACTGATTATTTGCCACAAGATCAGAAGGACTAGTTCCAAGCTCTCATCTCCAAAGGTTGTCCAAGCCTCCTTGCAAGCCTCATTGAACACAGCTGACCCAGCCACTCACTTGATGGCCACCACCATAGTAATGCACTGTGCTTCATAGCTACAATCTTTCAGGCTTACAAGAGAGGTCCAGAACATGGTTAAAGATCTTGCATTTGATGGCCCTAAGCTTGTGAAAGGATTCAGTAGTGACCCTTCATTTCTTAGGCTTTGACACTCCTGTGACCAAAAGGAATTTTAGCAGATGACAGACAACCCAAAGATCTCATTCAGCCGAGTAACTTACATATCAGAGGACTTTAGAACCACCAAAGAAGAGACCTGTATAGCAGAGGGAAAAAAATCTCATCCACTACCACAACTGAGCCAACAGCTTCTATGAAGCAGCCTTTAACATGCTTTGGATGAGAGCCACAAATCACTCCCCCTGGGTCTGTTGCTGCATCACCCTTTCCCCTCCTACCCCAGGAGGATAGTCTTTCCCACTTCAGATCATCATGGGAGCAGATCACATCAGACAGATGGGTGCTAGAAGCTGTTGCATCAGACTATACCATTCACTTCAGCTCCATCCCCACCTCCAATACCCATCCCCTTTTGGGACCTCTCTCACAAAAGACCTGTTAAGGCAGCAAGTTCAAGATCTCCTGCTCCTGTGGGTGATCAAACAAGTTTTCCCTTGCTTTATCGGGAAGGGGTTCCACCCAAGAAGAAAGGATGCAGACCAACCCCAGACCTCATAACTCTGAATACAAATATGAAATTGCAGGACTACTAACTGTGGTATGTAACCTATCATTTCAATCAGCTTCTGTACCAGACGACTGGAAGATAGTTAGTGTGATGCCATTTTTTTTAAAAGGCTCCAGAGGAGATCCTGGCAATTACAGGACTAACTTCAATAATAGACAAAATTGTTTGGAACAAAGCCTCCATTCCCTTGAATGATCAAAATGCACACAAATTATAATATAGGACTTGTATGCCACAGACTAATGGTCCATTTAGGGCAGTATACAGTAGATGCCTCAAAGAAAAATGCAAAAGCCCCAGAGACAATTATTCAATAACCTCTCCTGATGAGAAGCTTCTCCCCAAGCTTAAGCACTTACTGGTCAGTTTATGCCATGAAGAGTTTATTTCCCTTACATATTTTTACTGTGTCTTATCTTACCTTGTGTAATCAGAATGTCCATAGTTACACATATCGTTCTCTTACTTTTTGGAATTCTATTCAGTTCTTGGCCTCAAAATAACCTTGTAGCAGTGAGTTCCACAGAGTAATTGTTGACTATGTAAAATTCCTTTTTTTCAAATTTAAATGCCTTGCCTTTCAATTTCATTAGAAGTTCCCTTGTTGTTATTATTACAAATAAGTGTAAATAAGAGCGCTTCTTTTCTCTCTCTAATCCAGATGTACTACTGTACACCTTTCTGACACTGCCCCAGCTTTGTCTTTCTAAACTCAACCATAATCTTCTCAAAAGCTTCACACATGGAAGTCCCTCCATGCCTGAAATCATGTGTGTTAGCAGCTTTTTGATATTTTTTTCTGCTATATTGTACCTTAAGAGATGGGAACTGAACATGGTATTCAAGGTGAGGGTGTACATATAGTTATTATAAAATATAAGTTTGCGGGGGGAAATGAGGGGAAGTTTTGTTCAAAGAAAGCTCTGTATATACAACCTTTTTCTATGAAAAAGTTGCTTTTACATAAATTGTGATTTTGCTTTTTTCATTGGTGCTGTTTTCCACTCTGGAACAGAGTGACAAAGGTTCACTTTCATAGCCATTAAACCTGCAGCCACTGAAAGGATTTATGAGGCATAATCATCTTTACAAGGCAAAATGCACACAATGTGATACAAAGCAAGACAATGACATGCCTGATTGAGATGTATGTAGTGTTGAGGTTCATGGGGGGGGCATGTCTATGTATTTCCATCCTAGTATTTAAAGGTGAAAAACCTCTATAAAATCTAATAATAAAAGGCAAAACAGCATGCTGTAGCAACAGATAAAATATAAGATATAGCATTTCATCAGGACCCTATCACCCCTAGTGTCTTGCACCTAATTCTAGCAATTATGAAGGTAATTAGTCAGTAAGTGATTTTCCCTCTTGCAGTTTTTGAGTATCAGCGTGGTTTTAATACTTATGTAAAGTTGTTATGTTCATAGAAATGCAGTCAGTCAGCTGGCTCCAAGTGTACTAATGGATTTAGCATTGATATTTCAACTCGCTTGTCTGGAAATGGCTTGAGACCCAGCTAAGTATAAAAGCTTCTAGTTAGTGTACAGTACCACACTTGATACAGTTTTTAATAACCTGTCCTTTTCCAATACACAGACCCCTCCTTCCCCTCCCTCCAAATATTTCCATAATAGTTCTACAGTGAAATCACATAAAAATCACTTTTTGGCCCCAAACCTAGGTGCCTAAAGGTTAGGGTCCCAAGTCCATACCTATGTTCCTAAATAAAACTGGTCTGGCTTTCAAAGATGCTGACAACCTACAGCTCCCATTCAGTACATGGGGAGTGGTGGGTGCTCAGCACTCCTGAAAGTTGGGATACTGCTAAACTTCTTAGCTAGGGTGTCCAGAGTTAATGGGTCCAGAAGTAATGGGGACGCCACCATTCTCGCTCTCTCATTGCAAGTGGGAGGAGAGATCCCAAGCAGAAGCACCTGGGGCAGTTCTAGATGTGATCTTCCTGGTTTCCCCTCCCTGCAACTCGTGTGTATGGGAGAGGGGGAGTATGCTTCTCTTTTGCTCTCTCCTCCATGTTGCAGGAAGAGGTGGATGGGCTATCCCACATGGCAGCCAAGCCAGTCACTGATAGTCATTGGACTGTGGAGTCAAGAGGAGGCTGCTGATAGGCTCATGTCTGCTGGGGCAGGTGGAGGGGGCAGCTTCTGCATGTAGCACCATAATGTTGCCAACCCTCCAGAATTGTCCTGGAGTCTCCAGGTATTAAAGATGAAGCTTTATTTAAGGATTATGTCATGTGATGAAATCTCCAGGATTAAATCCAGCCAAAATTGGCAACCCTAGCTGGCAAGTGGCCATTTTTGATTCTTGTTTTCTGCTGGCCAGTTCCAGCCCCATCCTTACCTATTGAACTGAATTTCTTATGATGCCAGGGGCTAGACTGAGTGCCAGACTTGGTCTGGGAGGAATTTTTCCCATATGGCAAAATTGTCAACCGGCTATAAGGTTGTTTTTTAACCCCACCTTCCATCCAGCACCTTGGAAGTCCAGTGTGGGTAGGTTAAGTTAAATTATTGCAATGTTGGTCATGGGTAAGCTACAAAGGGTCCAATGTGAAGTTTTTGTAACCCAATGGGCTGCTTGGGGACAGGCCCAGAGCATGACAACGTCTTCCAATTTCTTGCAGCATGTGACTCCCCTCATCACATCTCTCCCACCTTCTCTGTGTAGGAGGGTAAAAGGTTGGAATGTGAGGGTTGCAGTCAGGGTCCCCAGTCAGGCCTGAGGGTATAAAGGGGGCACTGCCCTCATATGTGCCTTTAGGTTTGTAGAATCCAGGGCTACTGATGCCCATTTGTGATCTGCACTGGTATTGCCATGTTGGGTAGTTTGGGAAGTGGTTCCCTCTTGGGCAAGAATTCTAATCAAGTCATAGCCTCCACCTCTGACCATAGTATGGAATACATGTGTCATTGTTTCCATGTCATCCTGAATTATGTGTGTGTTTAAATGTGGGTTTGGTTTAGGAACCTAACTTTAGGCAACTGAATTGGTAACTTTTAGCTCAAGTCCTTTTGGTCATCACCCAATGAAGTTGGAGGATATTTATACAGACATCCTATCATTTACACAATCAATCTTGTGCATTGTTGATCCAGTGTGTTTTCACTAGGTTAAAGTAGTTTCAAGTTACAAGTTGCCACATCTGTCATGTGGGCATTGTAGATACAATCAATTAAGCTTTCTGATCACCATGAACATGATTACCAGTTGATCCTGTGGGTCAATTCCTGCACTGTATTAAGTATCAAATACCAAGTCAGTTGCCTGGAACATATGAAATAATGAATCACCACTCAAATTCTGCATATGCAATGGCAACTCCATAAAAATACAAGCTATCACCATGGGCTAGTTATAAATCACAGTAAGGGCATATTTAAAATACATCTGGACTCATTTTGTTCAACATTGCAGGAAAGAGTCACGTCTCTGTAGCACAAAGTATTACAAACAAATGTATGAGTAGCCAAGAAATTTTAAGGGGTGATCATTTATTTCTACCCTTGGCTATCCATGAAAAATATTCACCACTTTAGTTAACAGTATAGAACTTGGGACATACAGTTGTTTATAAATGAACAAGCACTGCTGTAGAGGTAGGAAGCTATTTAGGTTAGGTCAAAAGCTGAAGTGTTCCTTTTAATTGGTTTTTACTCGATTGTGGAGTTTTTCCTTTAACAGTAATATCTAGAAACTGATCAACTCATAGGTACATATGGAAACCCCAAGCGAATAAATTACGTTATGAATTAAATTAACTATTCAAAGTTCAGTAACAATGTCCTGAAAAGATCTCCAATTAACTGATTTGTCTTTCCATCTTTTAAATGTAGCATCATTTTGTCTTGGAGTAGTACTTGGTGGCCTGCATATCTAGCAACTCAGTGAGAACTGTGGCACTACACCAAGTAACATTACTTTTTTCCATATTTTCAGAATCATAGCATGTTGTCTGATATACTGTCTTTCCAATTGTTCAGTTTGGAAAAATAATAAGAGCAATATGCTGCTCAAAGCTGCATTATGTGCAGCTGTTTCAAATTTCTGTAACAACCAGTTCAAAACATCAAGGCTACCTTACAACAAAGTATTCAGGTTGGGGAAGCTTAGTAACTCCTTTTGTTTTATCTCTTTCAAATCTCTCATCAAGCCTATTGTGGGCCTCTTTCAACGCCATGGGAAATGGCTGCATGTTTTATCTAGATGGAAGTACTGGGAGAACTTGTAGAAAGAACACTTGGGAAATGACATTTTCTTCTCATTAAGTTGACCCTGCTAACTTAGATAAGATTTCATTCCTCCATCCTTCAAGGTCTTGACATTAGATGTATAAAAAAGGTTGCAGATTTATAATTATTAATTCACTTTAACCCTGTGAGGTCTATATAACCTCATGTTTGAACCCCTCAGGGGACCATCAGTATGGACTTTTACTGAAATAATCCAGCTGGGCATCGTATTTTACTTGGATATATTTTACCAAAAAGCTTATGGTGATATAGGCTTCATACCGTCGTAACTTTGTGGCACTGAATGGAAGCTTTTGTTTCACAGAAATAAAACCAGAAAACCTTCTGAAAAAAAAGCAGAATATGATGGGTTTATTTTTTTAAAAAACTATGGATCATGATGCCCTCAAGCTCTCCAGAATCTGATAAACTGTTTCAAAAGCTGGATAGAGCAAAAGGACAAGTTTCCAAACAGATATCCCCCTACACCTTGTGCCTCTTTTTGAGGACAGTCTATGATATGAACCATACAGATAAAGCAAACTCCTGTGGAGAATTGCACATTGGTTTCATTAAGGTTAGATACTCATGTCCAACAAGCAATTACAAAAAAATAATCCCAAATAACCCTATTTACAGCCTTCTCTGCATCTAAAGCTAGACGTGGCCCATTATTCATTCTCTGAATGTGATGAATGCTGTTTAATATTTGCCAAGTAATATAATTAGAAGCTCTTCTTGAGTAAAGCCAAATTGATTGGTGTTAATTAGTAATAGTAGTAGGGCTAGAGTTATCCTGTTTGCTAATACTTACGCCAGTATTTTATTGTCTGGATTAATTTGAGACACTAAGAGCTACTGGAAAGTTTTATACAACTTGCTGCTGAAGTATTCTTGACTTGGAAATTTGCTATTTGGAAAGGCCTAGAGAGAGTTTTGAACTTCATCGGTTGCCATCCCTTTACTTTGTTCTTCATTAATCTGCAGAAGTTTAATTTTTCCAGCAACTAACTGTGTTTTATATTATAGTAATGCCTAGGTCTCCCAATCGTGCACCAGGTCCCCATTGTACTAGATACTGAACACACACAGTCCCTGCTTTAAAGAGTTTACAAGGTAAATATAAGATGAAAGACAACCGGTGGATACTACTCACAGACAGGGAAGCACAGAGAAACAATGAGATTTTTAAAGAGATTCTTTAGAGTTATTAATTTTTTAACATGTCATTTTAACCCTCAAAACAGCTTCAAGTATTTTTGTGGCAGGTACCCTCTTATTCTCAAGTAGACAATGTTCAGTAACCTCATCTAAATCACAAGACCTCAAAGCCCAAAACATACAATATTCTGTCCTGGAACAATAACGGGTTTAACTCTGATAGCTCACAATCCTTCTGGGCTACGATTAGGCACTTTTTGCCATTGGAAAGGGGAGTACTCCAGCTTTCCGATATGACACACAGCACTTGCTGTTATGCCTTTAGGATATGTCAACATTCCATTGTAACCCAGCTCTGTGGGACCCAGGCTTGTGGACTCAGTGTTTCCAAGCCCACACTAGAATGTCCACGCTGCATTGTAAACCTGAGTTTACAAATGTTGGACCAGAGTCTCACAGCCTTGTTAATGCATCCATACTGCACTACCCAGACCTTCTACGTACTGCAAAATGGCAGGGCTTGGACTCGATCCAAAGTGGCACTTGGGTTCCAGCCCACCACCATAGCAGAATTCTAGAACAGGGTCCTGAGTGCTTGCTAACTTAAGTCAAACTCATTTCTGTGTGTGGATGGAAGGCAGGGCTTGGGATCAAATCTGAGTCACTAGTGTGCACTGTAGACATACCCTTAAGGTCCTGGGAGACAGACGACTCTAGAGTTATGATGGTTTTACCCCTAGAAATGCTACTTTGAAAGGTATTTTCAGAGTATTTTTAACACTTTTTAAATTCAGAGATCTATATATTTTGATTCTTGGCAATAAGAAACTGCTTTACAGAAAGAAGAAAATGGAAAAAAAAGTCAAAATAACATTTTTACCCAGATATAAAGTAATTTTAAGATGGTTTCCTGTTCAATATTCAGAGTGCATTTTCAGTATAAATGTTTCACTGGTACTTGTTTGGGATAACCAGCATAGCTAATTTATGTCTGTTGTCACTTGTAAGTAATGTAGCTACCCAGAACTCATGGAAAACACTTTATATAACACAAACACACAATACAGGATTTACATTTTCTATCCACTAGTCTTAAAACAGATAAGCAAAGTATGCCAAATTCTGCTCCATGTAAACCCATTGATATACTGTGTAATATCTTTCATCCAAAGACATCTGGACAATCCCATTGAAATTAAGCAGCAGAATTTTGTCCATCCTCTATTAAAAAGGGAAATAATTTAAAAAGTTAGACTCTAGATGTGGTATTTTTAAATGCTACTCCTTGAACTTTATTATAAAAGTCACAGTTTAATAATTAAGAGTACTTGTTTTCCCTCCATCTTTCCTCTTAAACTAGCAATTTCTATTTCTAGTGTTACAAAATATTTCCCTTTTTTTTCTACCAAAAACATACCAATAGGTGTTGGGACCAATGTCTTCCCTTCCCCATATTTAGAGTAGTGGTATTTAGGCTGAAATAGAACATGGTACTGAATGTCCATTAATCTACTCTTTGGTAATCATTTACACCAATGCAAAATGAGTGTAGAATGCTACCACTTTAATTTGTTAACATCAGTCATCAGGACTCCAACTCCTCCACTGACTTGCTGTGGACAAGTAATCGCTCGCTATCCCTGAATTCTCTGTCTGTAAAGTGGGGATGATAGTGTTAACCCGCCTTGATGCTAATGTTATGAGGTTTAAATTAGGGTGTGTATAATACATATATTTATATGCTAGCCAGCATATATTAGTGAACACCATTTAGGTACTTATACATACAGACTAATCATGTTACCCCTTAACCTTCATTTTTTTAAGATAAATAGACTGAGCTGCTTGAGTCTACCACTAAAAGACATGTTTCCAATCCTTTGATCACTCTTGTGACTTTTCTCTAAACCATCTCCCATTTATCAACATCCTTCTTGAATTGTGGACACCAGAACTGGACATGGTATTCAAGCAGTGGTGGCACAAGTGCCAACTACAAAGGTAAAATTACTCCTATTTAAGAATCTCCCATTTATGCATCCAAAGATTGCCTTTGCCCTTTTGGCCATAGCGTCACACTGGGAGCTCATGTTCAGCTGATTATCCAGCATGACCCCCAAATCTTTTTCAGAGTCACAGCTTCCCAGGCTAGAGTCCCTCATCCATCACCTACATTCTTTGTTCCTAGATGTATACATTTTCATTTAGCATTATTAAAAGGCATACTGATTGTTTGTGCCTAGCTTACCAAGCTATCCAGATGTCACTATATCAGTGACCTGTCCTCTTCATTATTTACCATTCCCCCAATTTTTGCATCATCTGCAAAACTTTATCAGTGATGATTTTATGTTTTCTTCCAGGTTGTTGATACAAATATTAAATAGTGTAGGGCCAAGAACCAATCCCTGCAAGACCCCATTAGAAACACACCCATTCAATTATGATTCCCCATTTACAAATACATTTTAAGACCTATCAATTAGCCAGCTTTTAATCCATTTAATGTGTGCCATGTTAATTTTGTATCATTCTAGATTTTAATCAAAATGTCATGAGGTACCAAGTCAAACATCTTACAGAAATCTATTACGTCAACATTATTAACTTTATCAACCAGACTTGAAGTCTCATCCATATGTGTGTGTGTGTGTGTGTGTGTGTGTGTGAGTGACAAGAACTATTTTCCATAAACCCATGTCAATTGGTTTCATTCATTCATTCATTCATTCAATTACCTTCCTACAATTCTTTATTGAGTCCTTATCAGACACTCCATTCTCTTGACAGTGATCAATGACAGACTGACAGGCCTATAATTACTTGGATCATTCTGTTTACCCTTTTTAAATACTGGCACAACATTAGCTTTCCTCCACATTTCTGGAACTTCCCAGTGTTCCAATACTTATAGAAAATCAACATGAACTGTCTAGTGAGCTGCTCAACTAGCTCTTTTAATACTCTTAAATGCAAGTTATCCAGACCTTGTGCTTTAAAATGGTCTAATTTTAGTAGCTGCTGTTTAACATCCTTCTGAGATACTAATAGAATTGAAAGAGTGTTTTTATCATATGAGATGACATTACCTTTCCTCCACCACCACCTCACAACCTCCAAACACAGAACAGAAATATTTATTGAACACATGTGCCTATTCTGCATTATTACTGATAATTCTATCGTTTCCATCTAGTAATGGACTAGTACTATTGTCAGGATACTTTTTGTTCCTAATATACTTTAAAAACTCTTTGTATTGACCGTAACTCTGTTGGCCATAGACTTCACCTTGTGTTCCTTTGCTTCCTTTATCAATTTTCTACAATTCCTAACTTCCGATTTATATTCATTACTATCAACTTCCATTTTCTTCCATTCATTAATATATTTATTTTATTTTATTTTATACCTGCCTTCACTTCCCCATTTAACCAGCCTTCTTCAGTTGTGGTATTGTGGCTTTAGAAGCATTAAGTAAAGTGTTCCTACAGTGATGGCAAAACCCCTTCCATTGCTGTGGCTCTATCTACACTATGAAGTTATGCTGGTATAACTATGGCACTGTAGTTATCCTCTATATTTCCTGTAATATGGAGATAGCTTTAGTGTAAACTTTTGTAGAAAGTCCAATGCCAGGGGCCAGATAAAGAATAGTAATTAAAAAAAAAATAAAATGATTAATTCCCTCCCCCACCCTCTTTTTTTTCTACAAATTGTTGACCCTGATTCTACACTCTTATTCAAACTGAACTCGTACTAGAATAGAATTGCTTCATTTTTATCTTTATCAGAAAACCAGCTAACATGAAATGTATTATGGATACAGCTGGGTTTTCCCTACTGTATAACATTAATTACTACAAACAGCTTGCTAAAAATTGAAAGTGTAACTATCAAGAATAAAAATGAGAAATATTTACTGGATATCTGCCCTGGCCTTGTTTCCCTTGTGATTCTGTCCAATGGCCTAAGCTCCATTGAAGAAAGCAAGATAAATTGATTCTAATTAAATTGGATAGCTACTATAGCAAATCTTAACCTAATGCAGACGAGGTAGTATAGCAACATTAGCATTTATAACGTAAATAAAAAGGGAGACTTGGCTTCATTGACTCAAGATCAAAATGTGGCAACCAAAGCTCAAGTG
Source organism: Natator depressus (assembly GCF_965152275.1). Classification (NCBI taxonomy): domain Eukaryota; kingdom Metazoa; phylum Chordata; order Testudines; family Cheloniidae; genus Natator; species Natator depressus. The sequence goes on along the minus strand of NC_134234.1, from coordinate 189,950,642 downwards.
ATGGTCATTCAGTGACCTAGGTGAAGTAGAGCTATGGCTACGCAGAAGTTTTTAGTGGATAAGTAATTCACATAATTCAAGTGGAAAGCAAATATTTCATAGCTGGCATATCACCATCAAATGCACTAACCTTTTATAGTACAATGTTATTTTAATTTTCCTAGGACGACATGTATACATAACATTATTCTGTCTCCTTAAAGAATGTTGGCCTAATGCAGCTCTACTACGTTAATTGCATTCTCTTTGGTGGATCTATTCCAGATCTGCACTGGCATTACTAAGAGCAAAATTTGACCCTTTATTTCCTTTTCCATCAATGTACACCATCAGTTCTACTTCCAATTCTCTGTTGCTACTTTATAGCCCCATATTTTTCTGTCATCTTTTATCTTTTATGTTCAAAACCAAATCATGTTGCCTCCCCACTGTTTGAAAAATAACTCTGAAAAATACCAATCCAACTCAATTAGAGAATATAATCTTTATGCATTTTGTACTCCCCTGGAGTTACAACTGTTTTAACATTGATTCAACTCAAAATAATGAAACCATAACTCTAGACTGTTAGAGACGGAGGACCAGATCAGCCACTCATCTATCACCTCCCTCAGCTTGTGCAACACACAGTAGAGTATTTCTGGAAACTACATAAGCAGAGAACTGCTGCAGTAATATCTCTCTTTGACCTGCCAAATTTGTTTCACCAAAGGCTGATCTGAGAGTTACTTAGTCTGTGGCTGTACCACCGGTCCACACTTCTGTTACCAAGTCTTTCAGGTTCATCTTTCCCATGCTCCTCTCAGTCAATAAATGAATAAAGTAGTGAAACAAGTGCCAGCATTTCATTAGGTAGCAAAGCAAAGTGGTCATGACCCATACAAATTCACCATTATTCTCATTTCAAAGATAGGCAAACACACGCATGTTATTCTTTGTCTGAGGAGAAGGTGGGCTGTTGTCTAATTATTGGACATGGGACTGGGACTCTAGGAATTCAAGTTCTAATCCTGTTGTGAGAGTAATTTGTTGTGTGACCTTAGATTAAATCAAGCAATATTTGTGCCTGCCTCCTGCTCCACAAGTAGAAATGAAGGTAATGGTAATCACCTACCTCAGAGATGCTGTAGTGTTCTTAAGGTTCAAAGAAAGTGCATGGCATTAAGCAAAGTCAAAAATGAAATGAACTGTGCCATCCCTGTCTCCCAGTACTGTGATGAGTTCACTAGTACCTGCCTTCTGAGTGACTCCTTCTTACTTTCTACTTCAGGTCACAAAGCAAAGCTGCAAGTAAAAACAGCTTTCGGGTAACACCCAGATTGGGAGTTAATTTGAAAATTTTCTTTCAATGTTGCATTGTGACCAAAGAGGCAGCGTCACATGGAACTGCGTCAGGATGTCTCAGCAGTGAAAGTAGATGGCCCCATATACACTGAAGTCTCACGTTCCATCACAGATGCACTTGCCATGAATTCCCCCAAGGGTTGATCTCTCTCAGATCTAATTTTTCACCTATAGCCTTTTCCTTCTTCCCATCACTTTTTTTTTTTTGGTCTGGTTAAGTTTCCAGTACATGCTACATCTTAATTTAGTTTGCTTGACATGGCCTTCATTGGAAAAGACTCTGCTAATGCTGACTACTATGTGTAAGCAACTCTGTTGCAGAAGGGAAAAAATCAGTCTCTTACTCACTGCTTCACTGAGGGTGTTCCCCAGTGATAACAAGCATTTTGGTTTCCAGGACTGCATCTACAGGAAGCAACTGTATTTAATAGGTTTTTTTAATGTACTTCATCTTTACATTTCTTAGCAGTCTCCCTCTCTGCCCAAGCAGATGCCATTTTGTGAAGTAGAGCTGACTGGGAGTATTAGAGGTCAGTTTGTGCTTTATTATTTACTTCCTTTCAGCTAACCTAAAATCTTTCAGATAGTCAGAAAAGGCTTTCACTTTTCATTTATGATTAAAACCAGTCTGCAATATAATGGACTGTTTCACTAACCTTGTGGCCTGGAACATTTTTCCTCATCCCAAGATTCATCTGTCTTTCCTACTCCGCTTCTCATTGTGTATATTCTTTTCTATACTAAACGATAGCATTAAAATGTCTTGCTGCATTATTATTTGTGGCTTGGCTTTTCTCATTACCTGTTGTCTTCACTTCATACCTCTCATCTGGCTTCTCTGGGGGTTTGCTGCAAGGTGAAAAATCTAGCTCATTCTAGCCAGCATGTATAGCAAAACAGCAATTTCTCTCTCCAGTCTGCTAGCAGAGACAATCGAGTATTTTTTATATAATTTATATTTCATTTACACTGATTTATTTATTTCCAGATTTTAAGGACCATCTTATTCATCAAGAAAAAAATTATGGTTGTTTTTACAGTGTTTTAACCTTGGCTTAAGTTGGTAGTGACGCTACTTAAGAGTTAAAAATAAGACATGGTGTTCTCTAACATGGCTAAATTGTTACAGCTGTTCACTATGAGGAAAATAAAATACTGTTGATACTTTCCCTGTGTAGATCATAGAATCACAGAAGATTAGGGTTGAAAGAGACCTCAGGAGGTCATCTAGTCCAACTGCCTGCTCAAAGCAGGACCAACTCCAACTAAATCATTCCAGCCAGGGCTTTGTCAAGCCGGGCCTTAAAAACCTCGAAGGATGGAGATTCCACCACCTCCCTACGTAACCCATTCCAGTGCTTCACCACCCTCCTAGTGAAATTTTCCTAATATCCTAATATTTTCCTAATATCCAACCTAGACCTCCCCCACTGCAACTTGAGACCATTGTTCCTTGTTCTGTCATCTGCCACCACTAAGAACAGCCTAGCTCCATCCTCTTTGGAACTCCCCTTCAGGTAGTTGAAGGCTCCTATCAAATCCCCCCTCACTTTTCTCTTCTGCAGACTAAATAAGCCCAGTTCCCTCAGCCTCTCCTCGTAAGTCATATACCCCAGCCCACTAACCATTTTTGTTGCCCTTTACTGGACTCTCCAGTTCATCCACATCCTTTCTGTAGTGGGGGGCCCAAAACTGGACTCAATACTCCAGATGTGGCCTTACCAGTGCTGAACAGAGGGGAACAATCACTTCCCTTGATCTGCTTGCAATGCTCCTACTAATGCAGCCCAATATGACGTTAGCCTTCTTGGCAACAAGGGCACACTGCTGACACATGTCCAGCTTCTCGCCACTCGTCCAGGTCCTTTTCTGCAGAACTGCTGCTTAGCCAGTTGATCCACAGCCTGGAGCAGTGCATGGGATTCTTCTGTCCTAAGTGCAGGACTCTGCACTTATCCTTGTTTAACTTCATCAGATTTCTTTTGGCCCAATCCTCCAAATTGACTAGGTCCCTCTAAACTCTATCCCTACCCTCCCGTGTGTCTACCTCTCCCCCCATCTTAGTGTCATCTGTGAACTTACTGAGGGGGCAATCATCCCATCATCCAGATCCTTAACGAAGATGTTGAACAAAACCAGCCCCAGGACAGACCCCTGGGGCACTCTGCTTGATACCAGCTGCCAACGAGACATTGAGCCATTGATCACTACCCATTGAGCCCGACAATCTAGCCAGATTTCTATCCACCTTATAGTCCATTCATCCAATCCATACTTTTTTAACTTGCTGACAAGAATACTGTGGGAGACCATATCAAAAGCTTTGCTAAAGTCAAGATACATCACTTCCGCCACTTTCCCCATATCCACAGAGCCAGTTATCTCCTGATAGAAGGCAATCAGGTTGGTCAGACATGACTTGCCCTTGCTGAATCCATGTTGACTGTTCCCGATCACCTTCCTCTCCTCCAAGTGCTTCAAAATGGATTCCTTGACGACCTGATCCATGATTTTTCTGGGGACTGAGGTGAGGCTGACCAGTCTGTAGTTCCTTGGATTCTCCTTCTTCCCCTTTTAAAATATGAGCACTATATTTGCCTTTTTCCAATTGTCCGGGACCTCCCCCGATTTGCCACGCGTTTTCAAAGATAATGGCCAATGGCTCTGCAATCACATCAGCCACCTCCCTCAGCACCCTCGGGTGCATTAGATCCAGATCCATGGACTTGTGCATGTCCAGCTTTTCTAAATTGTCCTTAACCTGTTCTTTTACCCTGAAGGCTGCTCACCTCCTCCCCATACTGTGCTTCCCAGTGCAGCATTCTGGGAATTCGCCTTGTCTGTGAAGACTGATGCAAAAAAACCATTGAGTACTTCAGCTTTTTCCACATCATCTGTCACTAGGTTGCCTCCCCCATTCAGTAAGGGTCCCACACTTTCCCTGACCTTTTTCTTGTTGCTAACATATCTGTAGAAACCCTTCTTGTTACCCTTCACATCCTTGCTAGCTGCAACTCCAGTTGTGCTTTGGCCTTCCTGATTATACCCTGCATACTCGAGCGATATCTTTATACTCCTTCCTAGTCATCTGTCCAAGTTTCCACTTCTTGTAAATTTCCCTTTTGTGTTTAAGCTCACCAGATATTTTTCTTTTAAGCCAAGCTGGTCGCCTGCCATATTTGCTATTCTTTCTGCACATCAGGATGGTTTGTTTCTGTGCCCTCAATAAGGCTTCTTTACAATACAGCCAGCTCTTCTGGACTCTTTCCCCCTCATATTAGCCTCCCAGGGGATCCTTCTCACCAGTTCCCTGAAGGAGTCAAAGTCTGTTTTTCTGAAGTCCAGGGTTCGTATTCTGCTGTTCTCCTTTCTTCCTTTTGTCAGGATCCTGAATTTGACCATCTAATGGTCACTGCTGCCCAGGTTGCTACTCACTTCTACTTCCCCTACCCATTCTTCCCTGTTTGCGAGCAGCAGGTCAAGAGGAGCACGGCCCCTAGTTGATTCCTCCAGGACTTGCACTAGGAAGTTGTCCCCAACACTCTCCAAAAACTTCCTGGATTGTCTATGTACTGCTGTATTGCTCTCCCAGTAGATGTCAGGGTGATTGAAGTCCCCCATGAGAACCAGGGCCTGTGATCTGGAAACTTGTTAGATGGGCGGCCTGGCTCCCAGGAGCCCCCCTGAAGCCTGGGGTAGCTTTGCAGTGCCCTGGCTTAGTTTCCTCTTCTCTCAGAGACCCTTAATAAGTCCACAAAGGCTTGTGTTTAGTAACTATGCACAATCTTGTGGTCTGATTTATTAACATAAAACAAACTCAAAAATAAAGTCTCTTCCTTTCCAGTTTCAAGCTGGGCACAGCCCCTCCTTAGGGTCTATCTTCCTGCTCTCCCAGCACCTCTTGTCTGGAGTTTGGTCTTCTCTGCCTTAACCACACACCTCCTTCACTGCTGATGTCTTCCCTCCTGCTGACTCAGAGTTGTAGAAGCCTTCTGACTCTCTGCAGTGTCAGCAGGCATCTGTTAGTATTCACTTGCAGTCCCTTCTCTCTCCAATCCTGATTGGATCATTTGACCCACTGGCCACATAACCCTCATTAACCCCACCTGAGGACATGAGTTAACCTTGTCACAGATGGACAAAGACCCAATCTTCCCTTAAGGCCCAACCACACTGTGACACCCTGGCAAAGGGCAAAGTCAAATTTATTGACATTTTTGTTGCCATTTTAAATGTATGGTCAACTTATGCACATTCAGGAATTTAGGAAGAAGACATTACTTAGAACACAGAAGGAGCAAACGCCCATGAGGATATGGTGTGAATGTACTTTACAATCTCACTGCATGAGCATATTATGATTATATCAACTGAAAAATTGAATTGAAAAGTTGTTTTTAAAATACTGTCTTCTTGGGATCTCCCACAGAATGTATGCAGAGACCTATGCTAACATGCTTGTAATAAAGTAGTGCTTGTACCAGAATATACCTGAACTTTGTGGAGGGTTTCAAACTTACCCTAGATCTGGATCCCAGTTACTGAATTGGCCAGAGCAAATGGGTTGCCAGGCATCCGGTTTTCGACCAGAACTGCCGGTCGAAAGGGGACCCTGGCTGCTTCAGTTGGTGGCACAGCAGGGGCCTGAGGCTGAGGCAGGCTTCCTGCCTGCTCTAGCTCCACATGGCTCCCAGAAGTGGCCGCTAGGTCCCTGTAGCCCCTAAGTGCTGGGGCAGCCAGAGACTGGGAGGCTCTGTGCGCTGCCCTCATCCCCTCCCACACCCCAACCCCGTGCCCCAACCTGGAGCCCCCTCCCACGCCCCAAGCCCCTCAGCCCCGGTCCAACCCCCAGCCGGAGCGCACACCCCCTCCCACACTCTGAACCCCTCGGCCCCAGCCCAGAGCCTCCTTCTGCACACCAAACCATCACTGGCCCAAACCAGAGCCTGCATCCCCAGCTCAGAGCCCATACCCGTTCCTGTACCCCAACCCTCTGCCCCAGCCAGGTAAAAGTGAGTGTGGGTGGGGAAGAATGAGCTATCATTTAAGTTATTTGTTTTCCAGAGACATGTGGTGTCAGTCTGCTGGTAACGGATTTGTTTCCTAACAAAGATCTTGGATGACATGAATCCCCACAGAATTAGGATATATTGCCTCTTTCAACATTTCCTCACACCAGCCATACCACCATAATCTCCTGTAGACAGAATACAATGGCCTTCATGTTTGAAATACTGCAGGCTAGGTTTACAAGGTGTATAGTATAAGTTCTACTGAAGAGAAACTTATTTAAATGAGGGATATTTTCTCCTTATTCCAGCTGAAGATTAACAATTTTCATTAACACTGTTTGATCGAAGTTACACATTTTTCAAAACTGCCTGAATAGGGACTTTTGAAAATTTCACTTTGTCTCATAATGAAGTATAGTAGCTAAATATTATCCCCACTTTACAGATTTGGATACTGAGCCATAAAAAAGTTAAATTAATTGTCTGAGCTCACATATCAAATCAACGTCAGAGTGTTCAAAACACTGGCGTATGCCATCTCTCTTGCCCAGGATTTTATGGAATCCAAACCAATAGGCTCAGAGTTTCATCTTGAAACTGGAACCAAACTCAAATAGACTTTTAGAGTAGTAAAAGAGTGGTTTGGTCGGCTTTATTTTTCATTCATTTTTCACACTACTTTAACATTTTGAGGTTCTGTCTGGGCCCAAAGCTGAAGCACCAGAGTAATCGGAGAAAAATGCCTCGTGGTGTAAACTGCTCTGAAAGCAAGCAGAAAATTTACAAACTAGAAAACTAGAAAATTTACAAGAAATTTTGTTCTCGCAAGATGTCCGATGTATTTGTTTCAGAGTGGTAGCCGTGTTAGTCTGTATCAGCAAAAAAAATGCGGAGTACTTGTGGCATCTTAGAGACTAACAAATTTATTTGGGCATAAGCTTTCATGGGCTAAAACCCACTTAATCGGATGCATGCAATGGAAAATACAGTAGGAAGGTATATATACACCAAGAACATGAAAAAATGGGTGTTGCCATACCAACTTTAATGAGACTAATCAATTAAGGTGGGCTATTATCAGCAGGAGAAAAAAAACCTTTTCTAGTGATAATCAGGATGGTCCATTTCAAACAGTTGATAAGAAGGTGTGAGTAACAGTAGGGGGGAAAAATTAGCATGGACAAATAATTTTTACTTTGTATAATGACCCATCCACTCCCAGACTTTATTCAAGCCTAATTTAAAGGTGTCCAGTTTGCAAATTAATTCCAATTCTGCAGTTTCTCGTTGAAGTCTGTTTTTGAAGTATTTTTTGTTGGAGAATTGAGACTTTTAGGTCTGAAACTGAGTGACCAGGGAGGTTGAAGTGTTCTCCGACTGGTTTTTGAATGTTATAATTCTTGATGTCTGATTTGTGTCCATTTATTCTTTTGCGTAGAGATTGTCCGGTTTGGCCAATGAACATTGCAGAGGGGGATTGTTGGCAATGAATAAACAATAAATTTGTTAGTCTCTAAGGTGCCACAAGTACTCCATGCATTTGTGACTCAAGGAGTTTGGATATCTCAGATAAACATCTGAACTTGTGATGGGAAGTGAATCTCCTAATCTTCTGAGGTTTGCTTATGACTGGTTTGAATAATTATTACTTTTAACCTCCAAAATGCATATACAATTGCGATCATGATTGTTCAATCCAAGCTTTTAAAATAATTTCCATCTTCAGTGTAAGATTTGCCAACTGTATTTACAAATACTGCCATATTAAACAACACGTCTCTCCTGTAAGCTCCTCCAGAGTGAAGGGCTATGAAGTGAAAGCGCTGGAAAAAAAGAGTTGGAAGAATATTTCTACTAATCAGCATACTAACACTTCTGTAGTCCAAAAGTAAATCCTAACTTGGGTACTGGAGAGAAAAAAATCTTGTATACGATTTAAATTTCACAGTATCTCAAAAACCAGCAACAGGATTTTTGAAATTGATCCAGTACGATATCCATCTGGCAGCAATGGGATTGGTTATCGTACAGAGGAGGTATAGAGAAACTAGCTTGATAATGTGTAAATGTCTGATCGCTGATTACTCCTCAAGTGCAAGTTTTTGAATATGAAACCAAATCAGAAGAACAGCCAAAAGAAAGGAACGACAGTAATCCACTCCCAAACCCACATTACCATGTTCTGGCATGTGCTTTGGCAGTGCTCTTCTTAACTTCCCCTTATTTTTCAACTGATATTACTCTGTAAGAAATTGCGCACAATTCTCAAGACAGCCCTGGATCAGAAGAACATTACCTCTCCATTTCAAGAAAGCCTTGTGATTCAATGTACTGAAGAAAATTTATAGCAACTTGAATGATAGGAAAATTGACCAGACATACAAAGTTGTCTTCAAGGTTAAAAAAAGATTGCTCTTGACTCTGTGAAATTTAGTTGCAAGTTCACTGATGATGCCTAAAATATAGCAGATTGACAGTTTAGTTTATCAGACCGGTGTTCCATCTAATACAGTATCCTGTCTGACAGTGGCCTGTACCAGATGTCTTAGAGAAAGGTAGAAGAAAGCACATAATGGAATCTTAGTGTCTCCCGAGTCCCCCAACAGTCAGCAGCTGTCTTATGCCCAAGAACATGAGATACCAAATCTCTTATGATTATTTCACCCTCTCTAATATCACTGCTGATATTCTCTATCCCTATTAATGTCTAACCCTTTTTACCCTACATAATTCTTGGCCTCCGTGATACGTAGTGGCAGTGACTTCCATATGCTAATTATGCACAGTGTGAAGAATGTTTCCTTCTATCAGTTTTAAGCTTGTTGCCTTTCAGATTCATCAGCTATCCTTTCATTACCTCAACACTGGTGCCTGATGTCTTGGTTTCTAATAATCAAGTAACCCTCTTTGCACTGTCACCTAGGGTTACTTTCTATTTTAGTTATACAATTACACATTGCAACTGAAAAACTATTAATCAGTCCAGGATAAGAGGGAATAAAAGCAGGCAGATAAGACCTCATAAACATCTCCCCATCTATTTAAAAAACCCATTGATTTATGTAGTATTTTGTCTTATGATTATTGCAGGTGTTACCAGGTCATACTCTTACAGTCTTCTACGTTCTTAATTCTTAGCATGTAAACAAGTATTCAATGTTGGGGTAATGTGTTGAGTTAATGTTTGTTAATTGAAGATCTGGTAGCAGTAAATTCTAGATAGAGGGAGCTATGCAGCAGCAGGAGGAGCTGCCTATCTGCTGTGGTCTCTAATTACAGGCAGGTCTTGAGACAGCTGTTTACTGAGAATGCAGTGCTCCAGTGGAGTTGAGATTATTGAAAGAAGGGATGCCTGCATGCTGTTTTGCCTGCTCTGTTCCAGGACTGTTTTATGTGTCTAGGTAAAACAAACTACACTCAGAATATACCCACATTTCACATCACTGATTTTTCCACTGGGAAGCCAACCTGCAAGGGTCTGAACATCTGTCAGTTCTTGGTAGAGGATTGGTACCTATGTCAGAACAGGACACTGTGTTGCAAGAATGGGTTTACCCAACTTGATACGAGATCTAAATATAAAGAATCAAGAATCTATAAATTGAACATCAAGATGACAAAGATCCTTATCAATACCAACGTAATGCAACTAGATTAATTTTATTAATACTTGGCAATTACATAGCATTTTCATCTTTATAACTCAGTGCTTTAAAAACAGGTAAGCAAAGCTGAGAAGGGAACAGCTGCGAATGCAAAGTTTTTTCACACATTAGCTAAGAAAGTTAATAGAATAAGAAATAATTGATACAGTACTTAGAAAATGTTAATGTTAGTGTTAGACCATCCATGATAGCGGTAGTCCAGCAAATAAATCACTATTCATTGTGGGATAACAAAACAGATGGAGTTTGAAGAATTCACAAATGCTAATGAGGTTCCAAACCATATTTTTTATTTTAAAATAGGGTAAAATATCAATACAGTCCTCATGAAGATACAGTCCAGATCATACAAATTCAGTATGATCAGTACCTTCAGTACCTTTTGTCTCTAGTGGCCTTTAGCAAAGCCTTTATCTTCCTTTTAAAAAGGGGGCCTGGTTGTAACGAACTACACTGAACCAGTCTCCTAGAGTTGTCAGCTTTAGACTGCTGTTTCATTTCGACAAATACTTTCAGCTGTCTGTCGAACCTCTTTGCGGTTCACTTTTTTGTTGGCAACTTGCATTGTGCTTCTCCTACTTACAAAAATTAATGCCCCTCTTGCACAAGCCTGCAAAAGGTTACGTGTGCGAGCAGGAACCCCACTGCAACATAGCATTAGCTCGACAAGTCTTTTATAACGATGTGGAAAATAGTGTGAATGCTCAATCACTTTGAAAATCATGGCCAACATCAGAATTGGCATTGATATGGAAACAATAGTTAAAAGTCAACTTTCAGGTCTGATGCAATTAAATCAATAGAACTTTTTCAATAAACTTGATCATTTCTGTGATTATTCTGAAGAGAGCTGAACCTTCCCTTTTCTCCTATAGAAATGTTTATGAATAAATTTAGGGTCAAGCCTGCTCAAATGTACAGATGACCCAGAGAATCTCAATATTAAAAGCTAATCTCCTGAGCATGAAGTTGCATTAGGGAGGTGCTCCCTTTTTGTGTTTGAGGTGTACCTGACCCAGAAATATATTTCACTCTGACACCAGAATTCAGCCTGAAATTCTTTTTTGTGCTGCACATGTGAAAGGTGGGAATGAATGATAAACAGAGGAGATTTATTTGACTCTGCCCACTCATTTGGAAAGAGAAGCACAGCCACCTGAATTTCTATCAATCAGAAATGGCATGTGGGTATGTTGTTACTTTTTGAACTCCACCCCCCACCTTCCAGTATCCCTTTCCTTTTCAGTTATTCTATTTAGAACATCTCCAAGTCTGATGGTAATCCTCTAGACACAAAGACATTTGACCTCAGAACTTTGAAAATATGCCAATATGAGGGAAGGGAAGCAGCCTAGAATCTACAAAACATTTTCTAGGATCATAGTTGAATTTTTAAGAATTAATGGCTGAGTCCAATGCAGTGCGGAGGAAGAAGAAAACTGAATTTCCTTAATGGGACAAGACTGCACCTGATCCAGTAATCCAAAAGAGAAAAAAAGAAAAAAAAAGAAAAGAAACAACCTGAGAATTTAGATCTACTGTGCTTGTGGGGTATTATCAATCAAAGCTGGAGCAGAAAATTGTATCTCCACAAATACTTGTTCATGAAACTTGAAAAGTTTCTTTGCATCTACATATTTGCCAATAAATCTCAAATGCTTTCCACTCACATTCTAACCAACATAACATGCATGTTGCCATAGTTACTTCAAATGTAAATTTGGATGGGACTCCTTGGTGAAGAGATAAACACTAGCAGAAGGTTAGCGTAGGAAGGTGTCAGAAAAATGGGGTTTAAAGACAGATTTGAAGGAGGAGGGGCTGCTTATCACAAGTATTGGTGTCTGTTTCAAGCATGTTTTATTTTAAGCAGTGACAAAGGGTAGGGGAAATAGGAGATAGTGGAAGATGATGAGGAAGGGAGTGTTAACAAAGAGATAGTTCCTCATGTCTCAGTCTCTGAACGTAGGCTGTAACAACATTAAAAGTTGCGAGAATGTTGACTTCTGTTCCTACCCTCACCTCTAGACAGGCAATTTAAGAAGAGCAACAAATGATTTTACATTAGCATATATCAATTGGCCAAGCTAATCTTTAATTTAACATTAACATGTAAAGAGAGACACAGAAATGTAACTGATTCCATGCATTTCTTTGTAATATAAGTATCTGGAAAAGTATGTCAGTAAATGTACCAAGACTCAGTCTTGTCACACAACAAGGATTGGGGCAGGGTATTGTCTATGAAATGGCTCTGAAGTATTTTAGGGCTTGTCTAGCATGCAGCAAGCTGGGGTGAAAGTCTATAACTCGATACGCTGCCATGCATTAATTGTCCACGTGGACCCTTCTTCCATGCAGTAGAATTCCCCGACTGCACTTTCACCTTTCAGTGTTTGAAATCTACGGCAGTGCATTAAAGCACACTAGGGAACTTTTAGTGACATGCTCGCATGCTGAAGATTTACACCCCAGCTTGCTGCTCACTAACTCTCTGTCTAGACAAGTCCTTAATCTATCTGCCCAGAGTGAGGGTGCTGCTCTTAATGTAGTGCCAGTGCCCCAGGGTATAGCTGGACTGGGATCAACAATTTGATTCAGTGACCTTTTCCTATTCTGGTAACAAAATGCCCCTGGCCTGTACTAGGCAGGTCTGAGTGGCAGTAAGCATTTCCAATAAATCTAATTACTGGTGTGATGAGACCACAGCCAATTATGAAGACCAATATTGTCTGTTTCCTTGTACTCTCCGGTCTGTCTTTATCCATCTGTTGTCCATCTCTTACATTTACATTATAAGCTCTTTGGGGCAAGTACCACCTTTTTTGTCCTGTGTTTGTGCAGCACCTAGCACAATGGGGGACTGGATCATGAGCGGGGCTTCCAGGCACTGCTGCAATAGCAATAAAAAAACAGTATTATCTAATATGAAATTGTACTGGTATCAATGAAAGCATTCCAGCCCGTGTCCCTTTTCCCTTTACTGATGACCTCAAAATCAATATTCATTCCTAGAATAATGGATGGCGAATTGGTGAAATTTTTCTTCAACCACATACCCCTTGTGATTTCTTCTTCCTTTAAAAGTCAGTTCTTATAACTTTTTAAGCAAACTAATCCAACTCATGAAAAATCATTTCTCTAAATATTTAGGGTTAATCAGATAACTTGACTATTCATTAGAATCATCCTGTGAAAAGACATGAACAAATCAACATACATCAAAGGCAAAAGTTTCTAATAGTTTTATATTAAATGTTCCTCTTTCACATACCCTTAACCTCAACTCCACAGTTTAAAACAAGGAACAGCACAATGTACGCTCACAAGAAACCTTCCAGTTTAACACATTTTATATTTCTTTGAATTCAAAGCTTTGTTTCTCTTGCCCCAGACTCAATGGAAAGACTCTATGGAACAGAAACGGCTACTCCATTTGCAGACTTTTCCTGCTCCAGGTTAAATGGCATAGGGATCACTCATAAAGTTCCAAGCACCCACTTAGACGCCATCTTTATGTGAAGCTAAACCCTTTCAAGGGCTGAGAAATGGTGGGCCAGTGCTGGGATTAAGAGCTGATTACTGTAGAATATTGTCTTAAAAGAAGGGAAGAAGAGGATTCTGCCTCTAGATGTATCGACTGCAGGGGTTCTCCAACTTCATTGTACCGCGACCCCCTTTTGACAACAAAAATTACTACACGACCCCAGGAGGGGGGACCAAAGCCTGAGCCAAAGCACGAGCACCACCACCCCAGGTGGGGTGGGTGGCAAAACCAAAACCCAAGCCCCACTGCCCCTGGTGCGGAGGCTTCAGCCCCAGCAGGGGGCCTGCAACTTGAGCCCCACCACCCAGGGCTGAAGCCCTCAGGCTTCAGTCCCAGGTAGTGGTGCTTGGGCTTCAGGTCTGACCCCGAGACCCAGCAAGTCTAAGCCAGTCCTGGTGACCCAATTAAAATGGGGTCGTGACCCACACTGAGGTCCCGACCCACAGTTTGAGAACCGCTGATCTACTGTATCACTCATCTTGTACAGTGTCCTGTTACTATAGTTACAGTGACCTGGAAATGCAAACAGAGCAATAAAGTGAGGAGGAGGAAGAGAAGTAAGTCTGGGCTGTGACATAATTGGGGTTGAGTTGCACGTGAAGTCTTTAAGCCAAAAGCAACAGGTTTTCACTTGGTAAAGGAAACAATATTCAGACCCCCAAAGCATTGGTTATGTTCCAATACATTTCTCTGTATTTCTGGTAGATTTTTATTTTTGCTATTACTTTTTGGAGCAAGCTTTGAATTCAAAGAACTATAAATGCCACCGTTTCATATAGGTATGCATTCAAGTTAGGCTGTTGTTCAGTCACTTGTGAGGGATTCCACATTTTTAAATGTTTAAGGACTTTTTAAACTATCACCTAAGGATTTTTGCACATATTTGAGAACATGATGGTAAACAGGGTATTACATAAGATAAATTGAAGGCATTCTGTAACTCTTACAATACATCTGGAGATGTAAAAATAAGTCTTCCAGTAACACACATCAACTAAAGCCCTACACAGTAACCAGTAGTACCAGATGGAGAATACTATGGCAATTTGTTTGATTAAAAAAACCCAAAAAACTAACTACTGTAAGGTTTACATTGGTTGGGGCAAAATTAGACTCATGCCCCCATTGCGTTCGTTGATAAGAAAAGAAAGATAACCATGGACTATTTGGGGTAAGGTTCACGTTTTTTGGAAGAGTTCCTAGCAACATGAGCATATAGGGAGTGTACAAGCACCAATATTTTCATCAGCTAATTAAAGTCTTCAGCTACTGGTGGTGTAACTTATCTGTAAGCCATCCATCTTGGGTAACCCATGAAGCAAATTAAATGCTAACACGCAGACTCTATTGCGTTCTGCTTGTTGGTGTTCAGATACTGATTTTATGAGTTTGAGTTCCCAAAATCCCACCCCGTAATCTCTTCATATCAAACAGTGCCACTAAAAGAAATTTCAAGAAACTGAGATAAAGTAACCTATATTGTGTCTGAAAGATGTTGAATGACTGAGACACACACCATGAACTGCTTTTGGAAACATTTGTCAATAAACCAGTGTGAAACCAACTGAACTGTTACTCAAAGATTGAAGTTACTGAAAGATGATCTTGTGTCTGGGTTTAGCAAGATTCAAATACTCTTTTCAATACTGCCTGTGTATTTTTAATATTAAGATGGCAAGAGCTTGCTCAGCCAGAGTTACCAGTTTCAACCCCCAGGGAAAGAGAAAAAGAAATAAACAGACTGGTAGCTTTGAAGCAGTGCAATATTAAATATGCTTTTGTGTTCTCAAAACCTTTGGTGTAAAACTGACAACCTTGACCTGCTAACCCCAAGGACATCTAGTCCTCCACAATAAATCACATGACCGTCTCCCACTGAGCCCTGGTATGATGCTGTTGCCATAGCACTGAAAGGAAAACGTAGCAACAGAAACCTCAATCCCTAAAGTATACAACTCCAAATGACATTTTTTAAATAAATAAAATTAGTTACCCAAGTTTGCTCATTTCCAAAAGGGATGTCAGGTTCTCTTTGTTCATACATACAAGAGAGGAGGTATAATTACTACTGAATCAGTAGATGAGCACTGCTCAATGCGTAATAAAATACTCACCTTTTGATACCTTTTTCGTAGAGACAACACAGTTTAGTTTTGGTTTTAACTTGGGTCAATAGAAGTGCTTTCCTGAACTGGGATTAATAAGCACAGTAGTCACTTCAGATGCAAGTATTGTTCTGTAACACAAAAGCATGAAGTTGTGTTGCTGCTTGTTCATGCTAATTAAAATCAGAAACTTAAAATCAGGGTCCCACTACACTGAAAGCTTCTTTTTCTGCTATTTGTGCATGTGTTCCTCTGATTGATTATTCACTGCACCTTGTAACTGTTTGCATAGCTATGGGGAGGAGAAAGCTATTAATAACTTCATATCTGAAGCTGTCTACATGAAGCTCCTGAGCTTCAATGCACCTATATACAAATAAGTTTGTCTTTAACGGAGTTCAGATCATGCTCTAAACACATTGTGAAGAATATTGTTTTGTGTAGTTTTGCAGGACTGAGTCGATTCCAGTAGCATTTAATAAAAGCAGAGTGTGTCTGTAAAAGGGGATATACTGCTCAGCCGGCAGGCTGAAGATGGTGTAGGGCATAGATATACAGGGAATTTTATTAATTTTAGAAATAAAGAACAATTACTCTCCTTGCTTTGTCTGTGGGCTTAGTTTCTCCCCTCTAACTTTTCTGAGTTAAACATAATTCTAAAAGCAAATTTCTGTATAATTCATTTTCCCCTCTAAAAGCAGACACTCTAATTAGGGAAGTGATCATTTGTTAAAGAAGATTTGAGGTGGTAATTCCTATGGCACTTCACCATTGTACTTCACAAGTTAACTAGCAGCAATCAAGCAGAACCAGTTTAAGTCATCCCCACTGATTAGACTTGTTAACTATTATAACAAGTTACCCAGACAAAAAAAGGAAATGCAGCTTCAACAACCCCACTCCCCTCCAAGAAAGGAAAGTAAACCAACCCCCCTTTACCCAGCCTGTCCTCAGCAGGGAATCTAGTGAACACCTAATCACTAACTAGGGCAAACAGACGTCCTTCTTCTGTTTTAACACAGGAAAACTACATTTCCAGAAATCAGAACCATGTAAAACTCCAAAGCGGAGATTTGGCCCAAAGAGTAATACTCCACATGCAGGTGGGCACAAATGGGGAAAAGTAGCTCTTTTGCAGTTCAGTTAACTATAGCAAGATGACATTTTCTCAGGCTATTTTAGTGGTTTCTGCTTTGTCCCTGCAAAGAGGAAATGGAATTCAGGCAAGAAAGATTTCTTGTCCAATTTGGTAGGATCCGAAAGTTTGGACAATCTTTTGGTAAGTATTTAGCCTTTTGAAGTTCCTCTCCATCATAAACTGCATTATATGATGACTCTGCATCATCACATTGCTTCAGTGAAGAATGATATCATAAAACTAAGATGGTGCATTGACAGTGGACAAACATTCCACTGAACATCTCCAAATTCATCCTATCTCATATTTAAGCTTTTTAAGTTCATCCCATTATTTTAAGTTCATCCCAAAAATGATTGTGAATGAAGTAAGACACAAGATGATTCTCCTAGTGAATGCTGGTTGTTCACATTTGTGTTGATGTACCTAGAATCACAACTCTTAAACTGTTTTCATCTTCAGCTGGTCTTTTCAGAGGAGTTGCCTATGAATTAGAAAGCATTTATTTTCCTTACTTATTGCAGATAAATGTTAGAATCAAGATAGTAACTCATGACGAGTCAAGTACACACAAAAATTATGCCACCTGGCACAATTAGTCAGCCTTAGGGGTGGTTAATGAACTGTAATATACACAATCAAACATGCATGCCATGGATGCAACAGTTTATGATACAACTGAAAATCTAAGTTTAGGAAGGTATATATAAGAAGGCTCCAATTTTTCTATTATACAAAAGGATTAGCGCTTCAAACTTTTCCACCAAGCTATTTCTGTGTCTCTTGCTGTCTCAGTAACAGCAAATGCACAGCAGAATGATTTTTATCAAGCTAAAGATTAGGCTTGGTAATAGATGTAGAAAAAAGCATTAAAAATAAACTGTATCTAATTCAAATTGTGTCTGTGATAATTTCCGTGTATTCATAACAAACAGTGATAAGGCAAAATAGAAAAACCCTTATTAAAATTCCACAATACAACTGTAATTTGAATATAGAAAATTCTCTCCTGTGCATCAAGAATGACAGATGCCACCATCCTCTGGCCCTCATTCTTTTTTCATACACTCATTAGTGGTGCCTGAGGAATCAACCCTAATGTGTCCATCCACTGAGAGAAGCCAGCAGCTGTTACCTTTCCTCCACAGATATCATTCCAGCCCTCCTACCATCCAACTGACACAGAGAAAATTAACATCTTAAATGTGTCATTTTATAGTCGCTCCTGCTAGCTCTGCTGCACCAACATTTCCATTAACAAACCGGCTTTCCTTCAAGGGTTCAGTACTTGTCCACACTGAAATAATGCTCATGTGTGGCATTCCAAGATACTAACTACATATAAAAAACTGAAGGCAAAATTGTTTACTTTTAACTGCTTATCCAAAATATACGAAGTGTATTGCATTATGGCACTGATTCAGTAAAGCACTTGAGCTTAAGTGCTCTGCTGAATTGGACCCCGTATTCCCTTCCGTCATCTCCAGAATCAGTGGCTGACAGTAATTGTGTGAAAAGACATGGCTGCACATCTATGAAAAGCAGAGTCAAATCCTTGCCTGGCTTGCTTGTACACATGCCTGATTCTGATGAAGGGTAGGTGTGGGGAAATCAGCTTCCTTTTGTGTCAAGCAATGTCTCATTGCATATGGGACTAAGAAACGTCTATGGGACTGTGAGTACATCTATGCAATCTTAACTCACTTTCTGCAAATAAAATACCATCTGAATATTTGCAAAGAGCAAACACAAAAGGGCCAAAGCAATTTTGTTTGTAATATTTCAATTCTTGAAGAAATACTTGTTATTCATTCATTCAGATCTTGTATTTACTTCCTTAATATAGAGATGATGAAAGACATAACCAGATATTTGTTAAGAGCTATGTACATGGGAGGCATTAAGATAACTATAGAAGAAGACAACAAAATTTAAGCTCCCAATTCCATATACTTTCCTTTATAGCAGAGTAGGCTGCACCCTGAAATCCATTTCAACAGTTTTGGGGAGCAGACATCTCCTTTCATATACTCCCTGAATGAGACAAAAAGTCTGGGGCATTTTTGGAAAGGGTTTGTTCTATTCAGGCAGCAGGCAAGAGCCCTACACATGTCCAGTGCATGCCACACCACCTCTTCTCTGCTAGATGGGGTTTAGCGTAAAACACAGACAGATGTTTTGGCGGATATGAAAGTCCAACACCACTTTTATGGATGAACTTAGGGTGCAGGCTTGTAGAAACCTTATCCTTGTGGAACACCATATGTGGGAGAGGGGTTAACCATGAGCATCCTTAGGTCCCTGACTCTTTTGACCAACATGTTATCAACTAGAAATGTGACCTTCATAGAAAGATGTAGGAAAAAACAGGATGCCTGGACCTCAAACCAGGGCTGATAAAACTAGGGTCAAGTTCCAGGGTGGTACTGCAATGTGTTGTATCACAGAACTCCAGGCACCTGCCTCCTTATAAAAACAGTTTCACCACCAGAGGGAAATTATAAATGAAACCCTTCAGGAAGCATGCAGTGACCAGGTGGGAAAATACAGAGTTAGGCCTCTACTAGAGAAAGAAATGTGCTGATGGCCAATAAGTGTACTAGGAGGGAGCTAATACATAACCCTGAGTATTTCAAGGAAAGTGGTAGTTCAGTATGTCTGGGATCTTAGATTGTGAAGAGTAAATCCCTTGTTGGTTACATCAAAACTTAAGTTTTTTCCATTTCATTTTCTAGTATTTCCTGGTATAGTCCTTCCTACTCCGACTCTAATTGATACCCATATAAATACCATGCCCTCATACAAAGCATGAAGTCCATCCTTTGTCCTGGGTTATAGCTGACATATCAGAGGAAGGTGAAAAAGAGGCCCAAATTAAATAATTTTGAGATCCTGTGTTCTGGGGAAATTAGGGCCCCCCCACCTTTCTTAAACTAGACAGACCCTTTGATATACAAGACAATCTTCCACCATAGGCAAAACTTCAGTGTGACATTATGATGCTTTCTTGGGGAACCCATGACTATGGGTTACCTTCCCTACCCGCCTCCTCTCCAGACAGAGGAAGAGTTGCTTGTGCTTGACTGAATGTCAGCACCCAGAGACCACCAGTCTGTTAGCCAACCAACCAATCTCCTTGCATGGACTCTGCTAAAGAAATTCTCTTGTCCTAGGTATATGCGCAACCTGAAGCGTACTACACATAGGGACTATCACTCAAAGAACATCATGAGACTTCTGTAACAGACATACTGCAAATTTCTAGTACAAACTTCTCAGCAAGATGTTCTCTTTTGATTTTTATGTATACATTTTAATATCAAAATATTAGGAATGATACTAATAAAAGCTCTGCAGTCTGAGGAGATCCTAATTAAAATAAAGTTTTGCACTCATTTTTTGCAAAAGGTTTTCTCCAGTTCTGTTTCTTTGAAGTCCAATTTTATTCCTGGTTTGCACCAATGCAAGTAGGCGTGGCAAGATTCAATTTTAATTGATAACTATCGGTGACTACTGATTTCAGATGATACACTAAAGAGATTTTAAAAATATTAATCTGTAACAGTCGCTGTGCTTGCAGGGATAGGGTGTCATTTGTGCTTTGTCATTTGTCATTTGTGCTGTCTTTGGAGTGAGCAGGGCCCTGACAGGAGAGGTGAAAAAGACTCTCTGGGTTGCCTCAGGTCCAGTGACACCCAATCCCTGCAGGCACAGGGTGTGGAAGGCAGAGCAGAGACCCTCGGCCAGGACTATAAGGAGGACGAGGAGCCCCCGGCCACAAGGGAGGCCACCCCACTTGAGCCCTCTGCTCTGCTCTGCCAGGACTGCAGCTTTCCCCTCACCTTGCACCTGCAGGGACTGGCCCTGCGGCTGTGCAGGGATTCCTTTGCAGCTCTGTTGTCATGGGAGTGAGAGAGTGCGGCCTTCTCCTGATACGTCACCTCAACCTTCTCCTAACAGCTCAACCAGCTTCTTTCAGTCCTGGCAGTGTGTGTGTTTGGGGAGGAGGGAGATTGTGCTAAATGAAAGGGGGGGTAGTTCCCTTTTATGGACCAACTCAGCCAGATAGCTATAAAATCCCTCTTAGTAGCTGTTCTCTACTTGCTTTACCTGTAAAGCGTTAAAAGAAGTGAGTGGGCCAATGGGAAGGTGAGAACTTTTTAAAAATTGAAACAAGAATCCCCTTTTGTCTGTCTGTGGTTGTTCTCCCAGAGCGAGGGGACAGGGCAGAACTATGCTGTAAGGAGCTTGGGGCCAGGTATGAAAAAATCATCAGGATTATACCTAGAAGCTACTCATTTAAAAGCCCAGATATGTAAGTAGATCAGGAAATGTCTAGGAAGATGCGATTAGGTTTATTCCTTTTATTTCTTTATGGCTTGTGGACTTCTCTGTGCTAACCCCAGGTGCTTTTGTTTTGCTTGTAACTGGACCTCAAGAAACTACCTTAATGCTTAATCTTTGTAGTTGCTCTTTTTGAATTGAGCAATAGCCTAAGTTCCCAGATATAATTTTATTCCTTTTGCTTTTTAAATAAAATTTACCTTTTTTTAAGAAAGAATTGGATTTTTGTGTCCTAAGAGGTTTGTGCACATGTTGTTTAAATAGCTGGTGGCAACAGCTGATTTCTTTTGTTTTTTTCTCAGTTCTTCCCCAGAGCGGTGTATGAAAGGGCTTGAGGGTTCCCCACAGGAAGGAATTCCCAAGCACGCCTTCCTGGGTTCTCAGAGGGGTTTTGCACTTGGGTGGTGGCAGCATTTACCAATCCAAGGTCAAAAAAAAAGCTGCAACCTTGGGAGTTTAATACAAGCCTGGAGTGGCCAGTATTAATTTTTAGAGTCTTTGCGGGCACCCACCTTCTGCACTCCAAGTGCCAGAGTGGGGAATCAGCCTTGACAGGGGTGTCTCTGCTTCACTGGGCTAAGACAACCACAGCCTCCCTCAAACTTTGTGTGCAGGTGTCTTGGGTCCCTTTGCCACAAAGGGAGCCCCTTCAGCACTGCCTTAAACCCAGCTCTACCCCCCAAACTGTAAAAATAAAGATAGTTATAAACTGAAAAAAATTGTAAATGAAAAAAAATCGATAACAATTATCAAAATTAGAAAAAAATATATTTAGGGTTGGCAGTTTTCTAAGTGAGATTAGTTTGATCACAGTTATTAGTGTTACCTCTGATTGCACCTGTGTGAACAGAGTAGAAGCTGGTCTGTTTTTTTCAGTCATGTTATGGGACAGTGGGAAGATGCCTTTTGTCTGAATATGTTTATGTTTAGTGTCATTTTTATATTTCTTTTAAAAGATGAATCAGATTTCAAGTTTTAAGTACAATTTTTAGCTTTTTACAAATATTTTTAGATCAGTTCAATTCTCACTTTATTTACATACAAGTAGAGCAGCAGTTCTCAAACTGTGGGTCGGGACCTCAAAGTGGGTCGCAACCCAATTTTAATGGGGTCACCAGGGCTAGCTTAGACTTGCTGGGGCCCAGGGCCAAAGCTGAAGCCTGAGCCCCAGGGCCAAAGCCGAAGCCCGAGGGCTTCTGCCCTAGGCAGGAGGGCTCAGGTTACAGGCCCCCCAGCCTGGTGCTGAAGCCCTTTGGCTTTGGTTCCCCTGCCTAGGGTGGTGGAGCTTGGACGGGCTCAGGCTTCGGTCCCCTCTCCTGGGGTCATGTAGTAATTTTTGTTGTCAAGAGGGGGTCGTGGTGCAATGAAGTTTGAGAACCCCTGGAATAGAGGTACTCATGAGTGTGCAACGCTAGGCCTTAACTTTGTAAAACATTAAACAATTCATCACCTTCGCTTATGCATAACGAATATGTTACCTATAAATAACTACCATGCTGAGAAATCCTTTGAAGGAATAGGGGCATTTCACCCATGTCCTGGCCGTACATCAACTTGGGAAATAACGTCTTGGCTACTTGAATTTTCCCCTGCTGCTGCAACTGGACATAGTACTGGATTCAAACGGTTTTGTCTTTGAATTATCAATAGTGCTGCTGTGGGCTTTTGAAGCATTTCACCCCAGAAGCAACTACACACTGCTATGAGGAGTGTTAGTGTTAGTTTTATTTTGTTTTGTTTTTTTAGTATCTGACAGTAGCACAGTCGAGTCCTTTATTCAGATAGAGAGCTTTTTAAAAACAGTAACATCTAGCTAATTTATCAGTAGATTTCTGAGTGCTTTACGAAGGAAGTGTGTCCCCATTTTACAGATGAGAAAACTAAGGATAGAAAGTGAAGTCACTTGCCCAAGGTCACCCACCAGCTGAGCTGGGAACAGAGCCCAGGTCTCCTAAGTCCAATGTTCTATCTACTAGGCCACTGTCTAAATAGATTAGACTATTTGATTCAGTTAGATGAGGAAAGGAGCACCCCAGCCAAGAGCACCCCAGCCAAGAGATTAGCTATGACATTTTATGCTGGCATAATGAAGTGGATCATGGCACTGCATCCTACCTACTGGCACTGCATCAGTGATCACCTGCTCAAGCCTCCAAGCAAAGGCATACTTAGACCAGGGAATTTACGGACTGACAGCTTCCCTAGTTCCATCCCTTCCCATGCTGCTCTGCTAAATAACCTTGATCATAGACATGGACATAGCTTTTTCATAGCACTTATGTGAAACTTGCCAGTTTGAAGAAATATTCTGTCATTCAATTTTTACACTTAACACAGGGCTTTCATTGCACAAAGAAAATACTTTTTTTCTTGGTGGACTGTCAATCTTTAATCTCAACCAATAGTTGAATGTTTCTGAGTAAAATTATGCAATTCTTATTGGAAAGGATTATGCACAACCAGCAGTGCACAGCTGTCAGATGATCCAATCAAATTCCTTCCTGCATTTGAGTCCCTGAAGTGTTTTCCCCTGTAGTTAAGTCACTTATAGCCTCAATCCCTTTCTGTTTTGTCTCCCAGCATTCTTTAAGATTAATTTATTTCTCTTGAAAGGTGCTATGCCCACATGTGCAGAGGAAGAACCCCTATATTTATCTAAAGTGGCACAGCAAGGTCAGTGGTATTTCCAATTTCTCCACACCAACCCCTTCAAGCTGCCTCAGTTGTGTTGGAGCTGAATGCTCCAATCAATCCCCACCCTCTCCAGTGCTGCCAGTAACGTTTTGGAGGGGATTATGTTACCATTTGTCTGTGGTGTTCTAGACTAACTGCACCTAGCGTTCTCATTTTGGCTTCATGCCTATTGCAATGCTCCACTGTTCAGTTGACTTTGTTAAGTCAGTTTGTACCTACAAGAATCAATTAGACGGTTCACTTGTGTATGTGCCTATACTTTCTGTAAAATGTAAACTACTTAAGTGAACTTCACGGGCAGAAAGAAACTTAATCTAACTTGCAACTTGTGTAAGCGATCAGATAGCTTGGTGAGGAGTGGTAATAAGCGGATAAGAGATTAACGAGAAGATTAGACGAAAGCAGGGAATACACTGCATAACAGAAGCTAGAAATGAGATTAGTTACGATAAAGTAGAGCAGCTTTATTATGGAGGGTAGTGGGGCTGGCTAGCTAGGCCATTGGTATATTTTAGGTGGGGTTCAGAAAGAAAAAAAAATTGCTTAAGGTGAATTTTCAGTTGTTCCTGTTCAGTTTTAAGATGGTAAAAGGTAAAGTGGCATGTAATGAGCACAAGTCAATCACAGAATACCATTTACCATGGGGAAAAAATATTTAAAGATGAGCTAAAGCTGCTGACTCAGAATTGGATTTGTAACACTGTCACTTCAGGATTGTTTGGATCAGGGGCTATGATTTGGCCTCTCGTAGAGCCAGGGGCAGACACCCAGATCTGTTTGAGCTGTGGTTGACTAAAGATCCAAGGAGCAGGAAGAAGCAATATTACGTTACCAATCTTCGAGGCAGCCAGGAGCCTGTTCATCCTCTGAGACAATATAATACATCTGCTGTAATTTACACCAACTGGTAACAGCATCAAAGGAGACATTTGAAAGTCCCCTACTAAAGGGGAACCCCTAGTGGGCTGAGACTGTTAACATGGATCATGGTTTAGAGGGGATTCAAACACATTATTTGGGGGTCACTATAAACTTTGGCTCCGGTTCCATGTTGACATTTCAGAGTTCTGGTGTGTTCAGACAACATATTTTTGTTTTGAAACTGGATTATTGCAATTTTCAACAGTTGATCACAGTTGATGCCAAAAATTTTAAAGCAGCGAAACAGGTTCTGTATGAACAATCCCAGTGATGCAGTGGTGTAGATGCAAGTGCCAGCAACAGATGTGATTCCATGAAATCAGCTAAATCAGACCTTAATGCATGCACTTATCATGACATTTGTTGCTTTGCCCTGCCTTCTTCGTTTCTCTTTTCATAGTGTTTTACTCAATCTCTCTTAACCTACTTACTATTCACATACTCCGTTTTAATGAAGGCTAGTTGTTGTCATAAACATCCAAGTGTATCTTAACCATTTCCCAATGTACCATGTTGCAAAATTAAGGGAAACATTTATTCTTCAACAGAGAGAGATACAACCTTTCTCTTTCCTTTGCCCAGCTGCTCTATTCTCCTCCGTTTAAAACCCCACCTATTACCTGAGATGTTCTCACACTACTTGCAGTATTATGACCCACCCCATGGCGTACTTCACTTAACTCTGACATGCTTGCTCCATGTAGCTCTTATTCTGAGTAGTCACTCCAATGACAACATAATCAATGACAGTGTCCTCACACCACATTTAAACATTCGGTCAGAGGCAAAACGCCAACTACTGTTGCATCAATAGCACCTCCGACAGCAACTGTATTTTCCCTGGAAGTTCTCATCCAAGTATTGACTTGGCCTGACAGCGGTCAGTTGGTGAAATACAATGAGCTCAGAAGTGAGGTATTATAGTTGCAGGTTAAAATCTGTACCGTTGTATTATCTGGGATTTCATCAAATCATTTTAATTCTGTTGTCCATTGCCCTGAAAGTTGGATATTCATTAATATACTGCATTCCAAAGTAGAGATGAATGGGAATGGGTTTTCCACCTCTAACAAAGTTGGACAAAAATGAATTTTTTCATTTAAGTTTTTCATGAGCCAAACAATTTAATCCAACCCCCCCACACACACCTCAATTCCCCTTTGGAAATGCCACCATGTGTCTCGGGTAGGTTGTAGTTCAGGTTCATCATACTCCCATTCTCCCCTACTGGCTGGGCTCCATCTCACATGCTGCACCACAATCTCCCATCTTGTAGTGCCACTGCAATGCATCATGTGAATCCCGTGGCCAAGGTGCATCATGGGAGATGTACTCTGATTAGGAGCTTGGCTCATCAAGGAGAATGGGAGCATCAGGTGCCTAAACTACAACTCATATGAGACACCACAGCTAGATTTTCAATTATTAATTTTTAAGTTTTCATGTGAAAGGAACACTTTCCAGTTTCACACATTTGGTTTTTTGACTGAAAGTTGAAGTTTTCTATGGAAAGCAAACACTTCTCAGTAAAAACTTTGTTTAGCTGAAAATCCATTTTTCTGTCAAAAACTTTTTGCATCTACAAAGCAAAAGAGGCGATTATGCACTCATCTTAGTTGTTTCAGACAGATTTTTCTGCTTCCAGTTTGTAAATCTGTGTCAGTCTGTAGACCACTGAGATGGAATTTCTTGATAACAAAATAATAGGTCATTATATTTAGACGGTCAATTTTTTACTACTTGCAACTTCATTTGCAAAAGGATTAAATAAATCTTATGAATTTGGGATCCAATTGGAAAGAGCTAATAGTTTCTTCTCTCACATAATTTAAAATCTTCAGAAGAACGCACTACATCAATCATATTTTCACGAGAAACAACATATCTCTCCTGCTGCTTCTCACATTTTATGACTTGGGAAATTATTCAACTTCTCTACTCTGAGGCTTGCTGAAAGATGGAGAGGCATTTGGCAGCAGCTGTTAACCCACCTGCAGAGACAACTTCTGTCTCATTTCATCTGCTGAATTGCTCGAGCCACCAGACTAATGTTTACTTGTTCACAATTAAAGTCACCATATAGTCCCCTGAGATTCTTCAAGAAAGGAATGTCCGAGCTTTCAGGGCCTGAATTCCAAGCTATTCTCCCTGTTTAAATATTGATGACCACTTAGACTGAGCATATCCTGGAATGCTGAATGCTAATGTCAGGGAAGCAATAAATCTTTAGTGAGAGAGTATACACAACAATTCAATATGAACACTTCTTCTATGCTGGGAGTACTAAATTGCATGTTTACTTGTATTCCACATTATGATCATGTTCATAGGTTACCATCATTTAATAGTTACATTCAGTACTAAGGCTATATTTCTAGGGCATTAATTTGTCTAAAATGTAGTTGACCTTAATAGCAGCTATTTAAGCAGAAAGGTATGTATTGGGACAAAGAGAAATTCATTCTTGTCAAACCATTATGTCTTCAAATATATTTTGTTGTCAGCGGTATTTTTGGGCCTTCTGGACTAATAATGGTGAAAATGACTCCTGTAGAAGTAAACTGACTTATTCGACATTGCCAGGCAACATGTGAACACAAAGCTAAGCTGTCCATCTAACTGTTGTTTTAGCTTAATCGAGTATTGGAACACCGAACACGCACTATTTCATCCCCTTTGTAAATTAGCTAAACACAGAATTAACACAAAACTAAATGTATTAAGTGTTTTTCAGCTCTTAATCAAGTTGAGAAGATTCAGGAAATCCAACAAGTGGTGAGGGATGTTACTCTAAACCCAGGGAGCGGTAAAAAAACAAAGATAATGAGCTAAGGAAAAAATACTACCTTAAAGCCTAGAAGTAGTATAGAATCATAGAATATCAGGGTTGGAAGGGACCCCAGAAGGTCATCTAGTCCAACCCCCTGCTTGAAGCAGGACCAATTCCCAGTTAAATCATCCCAGCCAGGGCTTTGTCAAGCCTGACCTTAAAAACCTCTAAGGAAGGAGATTCTACCACCTCCCTAGGTAACGCATTCCAGTGTTTCACCACCCTCTTAGTGAAAAAGTTTTTCCTAATATCCAATCTAAACCTCCCCCATTGCAACTTGAGACCATTACTCCTCGTTCTGTCATCTGCTACCATTGAGAACAGTCTAGAGCCATCCTCTTTGGAACCCCCTTTCAGGTAGTTGAAAGCAGCTATCAAATCCCCCCTCATTCTTCTCTTCTGCAGACTAAACAATCCCAGCTCCCTCAGCCTCTCTTCATAAGTCATGTGCTCTAGACCCCTAATCATTTTTGTTGCCCTTCGCTGGACTCTCTCCAATTTATCCACATCCCTCTTGTAGTGTGGGGCCCAAAACTGGACACAGTACTCCAGATGAGGCCTCACCAGTGTCAAATAGTAAACTATTTAAAATAAAATTATGTTTTTTTAAAAAGTATACATGAACTAAACGATATCGCAGTAACATATTCATGCAGCTGTATTAAGCCAGAACCCCTCTTTGGTTTTCTCCCTCTCTAGTTGTGGCCTGTCTAAACTTTGGAATGATCAAGTCTTCTAAACAGGGATTTTATCCATTTTTATACTGAGTTGCCTTGGATGACTTGGGCTGAATATAAAAGTCATCCTTCATACCTTATTTAATATGCCTTTTACTAGATGCAGTGATGAACAAAACCCTCACTTACTATAGAGAATAACTTATTTGCTTGTGACAGCTGTTTCGCTCTCTCTGTAAATATGCCAGTCATGAAGTTTGTGCCAATCATGAAACCATGCCACAAGGTTACTTGACTGTCTTGCAGTGGGCCTGGGCTGAGTATGTTACAAGAGTTCACAAAACTGGATTGGTTTAGGGTTTTCCATTGGAAGTGTGCAAACCCCCCGCCCCCTCATGTTTTCTAGATACTTCTCTGGGTAGCTACAAGTTGAGGTGGCCAATCCATTAGAATCTGAAAACTGAAGATAAGCTTCCCACAACTTATGTGTAAATGAGTGTTCTATACCAGCAATGTCTGCAGGGAACCACCCTCTTGTGTCTTGTGTGCAGCTGCAGTCAGGCCTCAATGCATGAATTGCCATTAGGGCCTGCTGTAGTGGCTGCTCCATTAAAGATGCTCCCTGCCCTCGACTGAAGTCTATGGAAATGTCCCCTGGAAGCAGAAGCAGTGTTCAATTTAACCATGTTTTTTCCTCATCAGCACCGTAATTGCTTAAAGTTGGTAGGCAAAGAAGTCTAGTAATGTTTAATAAAATTGGATCATAACATTTGGTACCCATCCTGTGCTGGTAGAGTTGTGTGATTAATGAAACATCAATGTGACGTCATCTACTCCTATCAAAGTTACAAAGGCTAAGTGACCCCATGTTGAAACTATCAAAGTTACTGGTGCCATTTAAAAAAAAATAAAAAAGGTATTTTTATTTGTTAACCTAACTTCAATTTCAAGGCAGCACTATTGGTAAAACAGGCAGAATTAATGTGGACAACAAACTTTTTATGCACTGTTCCTAGTTTGTCCACTCTTTCCTTAATTTTTACTCCCTAAACCTGAAGTTGCTATTTTCTATATGCTATACCAGGGCCACCTGCACAGTCTATTTTATCCAGTTTTAGAGCAAAGTTATTGCTCATCTTGTCATACTATGGTTAACGCCTACAAGCGTCTACCAGGTGGGGGGGACCCCTTTGTCCTAGTACTGCACAAACCATTACAGTCCTTGCCCCAAAATGCTAGAATCTGAAGTGTGTTGGCTGTATCAACCCAGACCCAAGGAACATTAGAGCAATGAAATTTAAAATACAGTTCCTTCTACCAAATTAACAGGCCAATATGTGTTTCCTGCTGTCATCTACCAGATGCAAAACCAAGTTTTCACCTGAATATCATAGCCTTTGTACTGCTAGCCACCAAAGAAGATTTTTCCCTTAGCTCAATTTATGGGAGAGCCTGTGCTTTTGGAGCTTGATGTTCTGCGTTTCTGTCCTGCTGGCACTGCATAGTTCCACTTGGCTATGGTATACAGAACAGTTCAACTTCCAGTTCCTAAATGTATTTGGATTTTCCAAAATAAAACATGAAATTGTGTTATTGCCATAATTCTCTCTCCCTGTATGTGAACTGGAACAAGAGCTGCAGTGGTGAGTGGAAGACTAACTGAAGTATTTCTAACAAGCAATCAATCACAAGCCTTTCATTTCATCTTAAGCCAGCTCAACATGGCAGAAAAGATGAATAGTGACAAATGCTGAAAAGCATTATTACTAGGTTGGATATTAACTATTTGTTATCTGAACTCCAAGTCAGTGGAAAGAAAAAAACAACAACAATCTATGGATGGGATTTATCTCAAGAAAATTGGCTAGCTACTACCACAGCTACATTACCTGAATTTTTTTCTAAGAACTTAGCATAGCTTTAATTAAGTATTCATGTTGAATGAGACACTTTTACCAGTCTTTGTTAATTTCTTCTCTACAGGACAGACTAATATATCTGTGTTATCAGACAATGTCTTTCAGAATGCAAACAAAGCCATTGCTAGTAAGATCCAGACCCAAGCCTACCACATCTCAGCTGTTTGCTGGGTAACATAAGGTACTAGTGAAGAATTTCTAGTCACACAGAGAAGCCCTAATTATTCCTTTGAGTTTGCACTGCTCTCTCATGTTCCAGCAAATTGACTGCTCAAGTTGCTCTTTCTTGCCTGCGTCTGACTTGAGACTTAGCTGTCAGTCTGGTGCAGGTGGGAACGGGGGTGCATGACAAGAATGAACAAGAATGCAGAAGAGCATTTTGTGCCTGTAATGTTTAATCAACTTTTCTGAAATAAACCCTTACCACCAGCAGGAGGTTAATATTGGGAAAGTGTGCCCCTGTGAACTAGGTTTCCAACAACTTTTGTTCTGGGCTCCTGAGGCGGTTATTAAAGCTTTTCTAAAAAAAAATGTTGTGGTGTTTCCTATTTTAATGTATTGCAATTAATAAATACAATTAATGAAACTATCTACTTTTTACAGATGTTTGTGAACTAAGCCTCCTTTGAGGTGAAGTGATTTGATATCCTCAGCCAAAATGCACCATATAATGGTAAATGTTTTCTTGTTAAGAGCTCCATAGGCAATAAGCCATAATTCATCAGTGTTCTGAGTGATAAACGACCTGTTGTGGGTAGGAGAAAGCATCAAGAAAATGAAGCTGGTGTTGAACTCAGGTGGAAGAAACTGTCACATTTCTAACCTTCAATTAGTTATTGCTGAATTCTACATTCTTACCTCCTTAATTAAAATATGTTAACACTGAAATCCAATTCACACCCTCCTTTCAGGTTTACTAGTGTTTCCCTAGCTGGTCAAGCCACTGATGGTGCCAGAATGATTCCCTTCCTAGCGGCCTACCACCTGTGAGCCCATTCCAATGGAGTTTGAAGGAGTGGTTCTCCAACCAATTTTTTCCTGCGGCTGCATCGTCGGTTACAGCAAATTCACGGTGTCCACAGTTTTGAAAGTTAAAATATTATACTAGTGATATTCTAGTCACATGGTTATTTGGAAGTATCCTGTAAATAAAAATAATTAATCTTTCCAATGTAAAGAATAATATGTACTCTTAGTAATACCACAGAAGTTACACAGTTATTACTCACCATCAATTTCATTAGTTATAGATTTCGTCATCTGAAAAAGGGCTGCGAAGCTGCCCAACACAGTAACTCATGTTGAGTGTAGCCAGACATAATTTGTCATTTGGGCAATGAAAAGTCCTTCAGTCTCTTTTGATGTTGAACTATTTCACTTCTGGTTTTATCCGAGAGCTTTTTATGGAGAAAAATCACAACAATTTTTCCTCTACTGCTGATTCATGAGTTTTATAATGATGCTGCATGGCGCACAATGTCATCTGATGAATTTCTGCCTTACATATTGCACAAATGACAATTATTTCAGATGAATTTGTTTCCAACATTACCATATGCTTCTCTTCCCACTCAACTATTAAATACCCTATATTTATCGTGTAAGTCTCTTCTGCGCTTTGCAGCTGCTGACCTGCCAGAATGACCTGTGTCACCCATATTGGGTTCAGTGTAAGATGGTCACATCTTAGCTTCCTTTTTAGCAAAACAGTTTCATATAGCCATAGTATCTCCAAAGGATCACACCAAAAATCTGAAGCTGCTCTTGTGGTGGGGGCTGCCTAGCCAAATGGAACCTTCTGGCAGGCTTATGGTGGCCACACACTCAGGCTGCTCCTAGGGCCTGTCCGCAACCCCTGTTCTCCACATTTGACCGGCCATGTCCCTATGCTCCCTCACTTCTAGTGACTGCAGCACATGTACCATACTACACCTCTGCTCGGTGGCCAGTGTTGCCAGCCCCGGAGCTGCTTTGAGACTCAGCTTCCCAGCAGCACCACATAGCCTCTTCTGACCGGCAACTTCTGCCTGGCTTCTCCTCTACAAGATGATTAGCCCAGAACCTTGTCAATCAAGGAAAAGGGGGTGGAGAAAGAGAGGGGTGGTTCCCTCCCACAGCCAAAGGCAGCCATCCTACTACACTATAATGAAACACTACCAAGCCCACCATGGGCTTGGGCTGCTGCAGAGAGCAGAGCTTGTGGCCACGGCAGGGAGCTTGGGGAAGAGGCTCTGGGACCCCAAAAGTCATGGTGACTGAACATGAAATCCCTGGTGGCCACACGCAGCCACTATGGCTGCACGTGAGAATCACTGCTCGTATATTGTGCAGCATATGCAGCATTTCTCTCTAGCTTTCTCAGTGTTGATTTTACTCCTCTTTGTAAGAGGACTGGTAACCTTGCAATGGACGTGTTCTAACTGACATCTTTCTGACGGATTTCTAGTGGGGAAATTCTTTTATGCTGTTTTGCATTTTAAGCCCTTAATTGAAGTTATCACAGCGCTTTACAAACATTAAGCCTGACAACACCCCTGAGAGGTAGGTAAGTATTGCACCCATTTTACTTCTAGGGAACTGAGGCAAAGCAACCTGCTCAGGGTAATACAGTAAGACAGTATCAGAGCCAGGAAAGTTAACATGCCTGACTTGCAAGTTTTTGTGCTAACCACAGTCCTCTTCCCTAACCAATGAACAATGCAGACTCAGTGTTGAGTCCATGAAAACATTTGTGGGAGCAGTAAATTTTAGAGTAAGGTGTTTCTCAAAAGCTCAAAGTCAGCAAAATAATTTGTAACTTGATGCTATAATGAGAAACCATGCCAGGAATGAACTGAATCTACTGAAGTAGACTGTATGTTCATAAACTATTTCATTGTAAATAAATGTATGTTGTTAATAGCCTACATTTATTGCATTTATGAAATTAAACTTACATTGCTCTCACGTAAGGGATCATACACTCAGTGAAAATCTCACCATAAATATTCAGCATTTTGAGAGGAGGATTTTTGTGCACATACTCTGTAGTCACTAAATTGCACTGGGAAAACCTGAGGAGATGAATCACAAAAGATTGATGGTCTCAATCTTGAGTCACTTACATGGGATTTTATCTTGAAACTTTGATGTATAAGGTCATTTAGCTTTACATGTAGGTTTCTTTTTGTTTGTTTTTCATCTAATTTAAAGAAGTTTTAGAACTTTTACAGTCAGATCGAAACAAGATGCTGCTAAGTGTTAACATTAGGCTGTCTTAATGAGGATGGCAAAAGAAAATGTAGTATTTTATCCATAATCATAAACTATCAGACAAACACAGCAGTGTCAATTTTGTACAGACTAATTAAATCTGATAGTGGAGCTCAATTCATGATGTAAAATTCTGTACATTTCTATGCATGAGAATAAAGTAAAGGGGTCCAAGTCACTTCATGGTCCATAGTGCTTCTATAAAATGTTTTTTTTTTTTATTCACAGACTGTGGCCAGCAGCAGTGCATATTTTCAAGATACACCATGGCTGTGTCCTAACTGGCAGGGCTTACAGGCAATCTTGTTCTGGATGAGAAAGGAATTTACAGTCCGTATGAATTCAGTCCAGGGCTCAGTGGCCAAGCCTGTTTGTGAGGAAGTTTGTCTGTAATATGGAAACATCTTTGACAGAACCTGGAGTCAGTTAACTCATATTTCATATGACACTCAACAGCTGTTGTTATTAACAACCTGGGAAGATCTCAGTTGTGTGACCTACAGGCTTAAGACAATGTTGTGGTTTATATTTTGATTAAGATAAGTACAGAAATGGATGGTGTTTAGCAGTGACTCAGATATGGTTAATAAAAAGAGTGGAGGGCTAGTAATTACCTAGAATTAGGGCAAAAAAATATTCCTCATCCACATGTTATATTTTAAATCTAAACAATATTGTTCAAGCTGCATTTCACAGCATTTTCTATTTCTGGTTTTCTTGTTGCTTATCCAGTTTGGTGTATGTCAATTTTTATTGTTAAGTGTATACCAAAAAGAGTAGGGTATACAAAATAGACTTAAGATTGCAGTAGGAAACTAGGTTTCCTTTTCCAAATTTTCTTTTGAATAACTTCTTCCATTTAGTGTCCTTTATTTAAAAAAATTACACTGTACTTCCATAGTGTTTAAATTATCTTCCAGCAAGGCTTTGTCACTGTTTCTGTTTTTAAACTACTGGGGAGTCCTGGAGCAATGGTACTATGTAAGAATCTAAATTTTAAAAAGGATTATAAATTACTACTTCACTGAGGTGATGGGGAGTAGAATTGAGACAAGTGTCATCCCATCTGTTGCTTCATTTGTCTGGAGAGAGTTTTCTGCAATGCTGGGCCTCTTACTGCTCTTTTATGGTGCATTAAATTAATGTAATAAGTTTTCTTCTTGCATTTAAACATAAGCAGCATCAGGTTTTGGCTTCCCTCTTTTATGGGGGTTACAGGACCTGTCTAAAATACTGTACATCACATCATGCAAAGTGAGATACAGTCTTAGTCTAGGTATGAAATGTTACGTGTTAACAATTAAAATCATCACATCCACCCCTCAAATGGATTCAGGGAGACCTCTAGCTCAGCTTTCAGACTTGTGTGTCACTCTCTAGGAATCTTGTGGAAGGTTGTCAATGTCACACATATACATCGCACAATCTCCCCTATGGAACTTTTCCCAGCAGCAGGCCCTGTGTTTTTTGAGTTAGACTGACAGCAGGGGCAATTCTACAATCCTTTCTGTAATGACACAAAAACCTGGTAAGATTTCTTTAGTTCTCCTTTACTTTATAGCCTTAATCTGGTTTTAGAAAGTTTTGCCAAGTCTAGATGTGTGGAAGGAAATTTCATCAAAATTTCGCCCCTG